>NC_090935.1:748526039-749829789 GCF_040938575.1 Ambystoma mexicanum | reverse complement strand
CAGACCCATATAGCAAGGCATGACTTCAGAACAAGTCGTGTTCCACCATGACCAAAACAAAGTAGCTAGTGCATGTTTCAAAATGTACATGGAAATGAAATGCACTGCACCCGAGTATGTCCCTTGCTGTATGTCCCTGTGAGCTGCCCCTTTCCATGTCTCGGAAGGCTACATGGTTGATACAAGTGCCTCGATGGACCTTGGTGTACCGGAGGGTATGTGCCACTGCCCCTGCAGGTGCCCCAGACAACCTTACAATCAACAGCCATCAGTCCACCAACACATCTGAGCTGTATTGTGTGCTTCAACACCAATATTCGTCCAAGCTCACCCTCAGTGCTGTTACTAAGCCTGCATGTGCAACTCGCCTGGTGCAAGCTTTGCTGTGTTGTGGCCCCCCTGTGCTGCTCACCTTGCCTGGAGTTCCTTGTAACACGTCAGCAGTTCTAGGATGTAGGTCTGCAATCCCTGTGCCTCTGCTTGTGCACACATGTGCATGTGGGCACCAACAAACGTGTCCAGAATTCAGACGTCCAATGGGCCATGTCTGCTGGCAAAGGTGGTCTGGAGGCTCATCCCCCTGCAGAAAGGGCATGAAACACATGATTAATGCTTTAAAGTCATCTGTGTGTGTCTCTTCAGGCATCTCATTACTGGACCATGTCAGAGACTTACATCAGAAATCACACCATCAGTCCGTCTTTCACATCCAAAGTATGGAACACACTATCTACGGCATAAATTGCAACAAGCACATGTACAGAAAAGATAAGAAACATACTACACAATGCATAGCAATGAATGTACACATTAATCATGAAACACCCCATCTAGCAAAAGCTGAACAGTGGACAATAACACCGCAATCATCCCCACTAGGGGTGTCAACACAAGTTACACAGCACCAGACATGCCACAGATATGACAGTCCAACGCCCTTGTGTAATAGGCTGTCACACCGAACTATCCTTGCGAGCCCATGGATAAGGGAGGCAGGAGTGGCATATGTGAGTCAAGGACCCCAAGCAGCAAACACATACAAGACAAGCCTTTAAGGGCCCAGCTGGAACAGACAGTGGATGCCTTCAAAAGCCACAAAGCACCGCACCGTCACATGAAAGCACAATAGACAAGCAATTTTAAACTATATTAATTAATTACACTAACTATGAAAAACCTACATTACCTAATTAAACTTACTATCAAACAGAAACTTAACTCACTAAACTAAAAGAAAAATCGAAAATGGCCACATACGACCCGGGGGGAGGGGAGGCACCCAGGAGGGGGGAGGTACAGGGTGCTGCTCAACACCCACATTCGATAATGCTGAGCAAAAAAAAAAACTCCATGGGCTCAACGTCTGCACAGCCCGACCTATGTGGGAGATAGATGGTCGTCCGAGTCTGGCTCATCCTGGAAAGGAGGACGTGGCACAGTACCCTGGGACTAGCCGCAGCTTGCCCCTCATCGGCAGCAAGTCTGCCGGACAGGTGAGCCTGGTTCTGTGTGGCGATGTGTCGTAGGTCTGCATGCAGAACCTCACGTGATACACATGCTTCCTCTTGCAAGGTAGCACGTGTAACACGGAGTTCCTCCTGCAAGGCCTGGCTGGACAACCGCTGTACCTCCCGGCAAGCCTGTAGCTCAGCTGAGATGGTACGCTCAAGCTGTGCAAACCTCTCCTCTGCCCGCTGCCTCTGGGACATCATAAGGACACCCAGAGTGGATTTGAGGGAAGCATACTCCTCCCTCAGGGCATCCATGTGCGCCTCTGCGTGAGCAGCAATTGCCGCAGAGATGACATTTCAGCCTGGCGTGCCCTGTCTGAGGCCGCCATGCCCAGCCAGAGTGAGTGGGCTGTGGACCGTGCTGCCTGCTGCTGGAGAAGCACCGGCCTAGCAGGGGGGAGCACAGATCGGGCCACACGCTTCATGCTCTCAGCGATGTTCTCCATTGCTGCCCCCTGCCGTTCTGAATTGGCAGTCATGTCTTGCTCCCACTCAGTATACTGCGGTTGCAGGCGGCAACCGCGTTGCTGGGCTTCACCCCTGCGGGACCCAAGGACCGGGTGTCCTCGCTGTGTTGGCACCGCCCGCGGCTGCACAACTACATGCCCCCATCGATGTGATGTCCCAGGCACATCAGTGACTGGTGTGGAGGGTGACCCTGCGTCCCGATCCACCAAGGGCGGAGGAACCAAGACTGTCTGATCCCTCAGTGCAGGTGTCGCGGACAGAGTAGTGTCCACATCAGAATCACTCACCCCTGACACATGGACTTGATGCTCATCCAACTCGACATGGACGTCAGTGTCGTCATGAAGGCTGGACTCATAGGCAGCCAGAGACAAGATGGACTGTAGCACTTGGGGGGTTTCAAGGCCTACCACCCCACGACCCCCACGTGTGCCGGGTTGATGTAGTGGTAACAACCCTGTGTCTGGCATGACAACACCATCCTCCGCCTCCATTGCGTCATCACCTGAAAAATAGAGAGCAAAAAGTTCAATACACATGTCAGAAGCACACAACACACACACACACACACCGACAACAAACGCATCAGGCAGACATGTGACACACAACCTGGCATGCATGCTGGGTCAACTTTGAATTGCTTCTGTGATCAGACCTGTTGAAAGGTGGCAGTTTCCATGGAAGTGGGTCTATGCAGTGCAGAAAATGTGTACGCCACTCACTACCTACATGTACAAGGACTCCATGGTGTGTGTCAGGAAATGTGAAGGCAGTGCAAGGACAAATTCAGGCATCACGTGCATTGTGCATTCAATGTTTACCATGTCTAGAAGCCAAGCACCCCTCCACCCAAGTACAAAAGCAGGGATGCCTAGCATGGTATCAAAAGGCTGACCATAGACCTGTGTATTGACAGGCAGTGTTGACTGGCATCAACAGCTTAATGTGAATCAAGTGTCAACACTGCAAATGATGATGGGACAGTAAGCAGGACACATGATGAAAACACTGGAGGCCGCCCACGTGTGAAGAAGACACTACAACAGTTGGACAGAGTCATTGGCCATTAAACAGGCTGAGGCCTGTGAGCCACACAGATTGTCAGACCCTAAACGCAGTACTGACCCACAGTTGACATGGGAAGGCTGATGAGATGCCATGCAATGTATGTCACCCAGGACTTGTATTACAGTGATCATCCAGTCAAGGACACATATGGGCATGCGTGCAATGCACATGGAGCATGAATGGGCACTCATGTCCCTGCGGGACATCTGACCTATGCACAGTACAAGTGAGATACCCTGTATCAAGTACTAAGGCTGTACCACACGGCATATGTCTGGCAGATTGTACGTTGGAAGTTAGCATCTACACAGGACGCATGAACAGGAAAGTTCACATTGGCAAGATTGAAGCAGACCATTGCAAAGGTGGAATTGGGGTGCAGAGTGGCGTAGGAGGGGCAAGGGAGCATTCCCACATGGAGTCCCTGCATGCAGGCAGAGGAGACATGCACGTCAGTCATGCAATGACATTGGGCCTGGGCTGAGAGGAAGGTCACCCCACGCCACATGCAGAAGGGTCAGTGAGCTGGAACATGGACCGGAGGGGCATACATGTAACCAGCATGTCAGTAGGGTGCAATAGTGGTGATGCGGACAGTCCCCGTATGCTCCACATGTCCACCATCCAGCAGAGCAGACATGCATCACGGAAGCATTGCATTACTTACACATCAGAACCATGTACACGTCACATGTAGTGGCAATCATGCACAACACATCCCACAAGTGAAACACACACATCCTCAACAAACACGCATCAACACTCACTGGACTGGGCATCAAAGTCCAGCATCTCTCCCACTCCTTCGACCAATTGAGGTGGTATGAACTCCGCAAGGAGTGCCTCATGCGGAGTGAGCTCTTCCTCCTCTGGTGCAGGCCCTCCGACAGTCACCAGAGTGAAGTTGTAATTAGAGGCACGCTTAGCCTTAGTGCTGCGTTTGATGTCATTCCAACGCTTTTTGCACTCTTGCACCATGCGCACCTCATGGCCGAATGAACTGACATGTTCCGCAACATGCTTCCAGTGGGTGTCATGTTGGGCAGCCGTAGTCTGACTATTGACACCCACTAACATGTCACGGCTGTGGCCCCGCACGTAGCCCACGAGGAAGTCCAGTTCCTGCTTGCAGAAAGGCTTCTTCCTTGACGTGCAGGAGGTCGTGGCTGTGTGTGGGGTCCCAGCCTGTGCTGCAGGTGCAACCTTCCTCCTCTTGGACTGTGGCGCAGACCCTGGCTGGCTAATGCCGCCCTGACCAGTATGGCCAGTGGGTTCGGTGGATTGAGCCAAGGGAGTGGCAGGTGGAGGGACGACCAAAGGCCTGACTTGTGTCAGTGGCATCTGGGTGCCCTCTAATTGACCCTGCGCAGCAACATCAGCTGTGGCAGGGTCATTGACCACAACGGTCCTGGTTGGCAGACTCACAACCGGGATGTTGTTGGGTGCATCTGCCCCTGCACTTGCCAACACCCGCTGTTCGGGGCAGCAGATGACATAACTGCCCCAGGGACACGTGTCTTGGTCTAAGCAGCCCTTCCTGCCCCTATGGTTTCCCTCCTGGCCTTTTGGAAATCTACCAAGGGCTCCTCAAGTGCCAACGCAGCCTGCGCTGGCAATCCCTGAGCCTGGGTGGCGGTGTCCACAGCTGCACCTGCAGCTACCACTACCCTTGGGCCCGTGGCAGTCGATGGAAACGGACTGCCGGGTCACACGTGCGCCAGTGCCAGATGTAGAAGCTGCATCCCCCAGAACCACAGGTCGTGGTGGCATGACTGCACCGACACAGGGCACAACATTGTGCTCAAGTGGCGCACCCCTGCCTCTTCCCCCTCTGTGGCCGCCCTGGACACCCTGGAGTCCACCTTCTCCCTGGTCACCATGGCCACGTCCCGACCATGCCCGCCACAAGGAGTACACCCAGCTGAGGCGCCCCTCACCTTTGGTGTCCTCCCAACCATGGCACAGATGTAGTAGTGCCGGCACAGATGGAGTAGTGCCAATGGGAGGTGTACACCACAATTGACCTGGGCAATTGGGGTGAAGGGGGTGGGAAGCAAGATGTTAACAGCGTCCCTGCACCTGCAAGGCTTTATGTGACCCCAGTGATGTAGTGACGGGTCACGCAATGCTCAGGCACCCCAAAACTGCAGTAAAACCGTGCACGCAACCCTGCTGCCTACGTGCGTGGAATCAACCTCCCGCTGTACGCGGTGGCACCCAGTAACACGAATAACACGTACGCGTGGGACACGCAGGCTACTATGACATAGAAAAATAGTGTGTGCGACTCACCGTCTGACTAGCGCGATGCAGAAAAACACGCATAGCCAATACCCCCGCCAAAAGAAGAGATACGTCCTTGATAGCTGTGCAGTTGTGATGGCGCTCGAAACAACAGGAAGCAGCAACAAACGTCGGTCTCCACGAAAGGCACGTACAGCGAACTGCTGCCCCCGCTCACCTTTAACCCGTGCTGAGGGAAACGCCCGCATGCGTCACGTCACTTACGCGCATGGGCCCTTTCCTCGGATTACACGCATTCCCACGCGGACGTGCAGTTATACACGCGCGCTGAAACGCCCATGCACGCCTGCGTGCGTCATGTCACAGAGGCACTTGCGCTTGAAGGGCCTTCTGTCCAATGCAGACGCGCTTACGCACTAAGGGCCTTTCCTCGAATTACACACTGACTTGCAGAATTTTCACGTGCCAAATCACTCCGTATCAAGCTGGCCACGCGAAAGCACACGGAAGACCACGCTCCTGCCCAAAAGGCCAAATTACTGCCCCCCCAGAGCCCCGAGCAGCCTCCCACGAGCCATCTGCTGCTGCCTGCCTGTCTGCTGCCACCGTGCCCTGCCATTTGGTGCCTGCACATCAGCCATCTGCAGGGGTCCAGTTGCTGTGTCCAGAACAGAAGACTCCTGACTGGGATACCATCGCTCCACAGCCCAGCCCCAGGACCCAGTTGCCCACCCACGCCTGCCTCGGGGATCACCATGTCGGGGCAGACACCATCCGAGACCACTGGCGACCCCCAGCCAGAGGGGCAGAGGGCCACCAGCTTCAGTCAGAAGGAAGTTGGTGTCCTGGTGGAGCATGTCCTGGGGCATTATGATGCCCTCTTCGGATCATCACGCGCCGACAAGGATGGACGGGACAAGATCTGGACGGACATCGTGACTGCCATCAACGCGGAGGGGGTGGCAGTCCGCGACTTCCAACATGTCAAGAAGCGCTGGGAGGACTTCAGGTCCAGGACCCTCAACAAGGCCAGACGCCTCTTGAAGGCAGCGGAAGCTAAGGGGCGCCGGGGCCACTTGTCCGAAGATCAGATGAGGGTCCTGGAACGCATATCCCCAGCGCTCCACGTCCAGGTCCTTGAGAGGCAGACCCATCTGGAGTCGAGCGGTAAGTGGTCAGGCATTGCTGTGTGAGACAGGGGATGTTGTAGTGTGCTGGTTGTCTGATACTTGCCTGTATATGTGACATAAGCCATGTACGGGTGTGTGTGTGCGGACATCATGGTCATGCATGTGAGACCAGTAATGTGTGAAGCACACGGTTGGTGTATGTGTTTAAATGCTACATGGGGATCCCTATGCGGAATGGACACATGAGAGCATGCCAGTCTCTGTTCCTGGACATGGGTGGGGGTGAGGGATGGGTGATGATGCCATGTACATGTATGGTTTCCATGTCTGTGTGTCTGACCTGCATGTCTGTGACTTCTGAATTCCATGGATGCATGACACATGTCTGTGTCAATGTTCAGATCCACTGATGCAGCCTAGCGATCCTTGCATCCACTATGTCTGGGGTGTACGAGTCCAGATGGATGAAAGTACGGTGAAGTGTGTGAATGTGATAGGCATGACTCATGATGCATGTGAGTTCAAAAACAACATTGTATGTTTCAAGAGTCCCTTGGACATGTTTGCTTATGTCCATAGCATGCGCCATGCCTGTTAGTGCATGTGTTTTGCCTGCACTGACCCATGTGTTGTGGAGGGACATGATGGAAGTGATCCTTGACAGTGCCACTCATCTGCTATTGCTTCCTGTCTAGGGGACCATTGTACAGTACCGTGATGCTTGTGTTCTATGTCTCCCTCTACACAGCGCAAAGTGAAGAAGAGGGCAGAGATGGCGCTGTGGAGCAAAGCGGCGGGGATGCCCCCACGGCTGCAGCGGAAGGGGTGGGTGAGCCCCCACAGGGGCTTGCAACGGCGGAAGACGGTGTGGAGCCATCCAGGTTGGTGGTTTCCACAGAGGAGGCCGCTACTGAGCCACACATGGGGCCTGGTGGGGGCATCCCTGCTGGTGCAAGTGGTGCAGTCCAGCGTCATTGGCGGAGGCAGCACAGGTTGCCGTGGAGGTGCCTGTGCATGTCACTGTGACTGCACCACCATGCACCAGCAGGGATGCCCCATCCCAGGCCCGTCCGCAGGTAGCGGGGATGTCCATGTCATCTGACTCCCCGCCACCTGCAGACGAGGGGACCCCTGGCCAAATGGAGAAGGTCCTGATTGGTGTTGCTTTGCGCACGGGTGTCATTTGTGATGAGGTGCGTGCTTCCCGGGGGGAGCATGCACGTCATCACGAAGAGCACCGTGCCAACATGGCCCAGTTGGGAGCGGTCGTGTTCGGGGGTCTCGTACATGTGTCAGGCACTTTGGCGACCCTCTCCTCCTCTGTGGAGGCTATGCGCCAGTCGTTCTCCATGCCGTCTTCCGGCCCAGATGCCACCAGGGCCCCCTGTGGACCTGCCCCGACCAATGCAGCCAACTCGGTGGGGATCCCATCCCTGCCACAGTCGGGAGTCGGAGGTCCAGCAGGGGTGGACACACCAGCAACTGGACCCCAGCAGATGGAGGATTTGACGGCATCATCGGGCAGGGCACGTGCACGACGGCGTCAGTGGATTCCTTCAGCCTGGATGCCGTTGTGCTGGCACAGGCAGTTGCGTCGGAGGCAGCGGCAGGCTCGACGTGGGAGGCATCATGGCTCGGGGCCATCAACATCAGGGGTGCAGGCATCGGCCGGAGGGCAGGAGAACCCTGGAATGGGAGTGGCTTCCGTGTGGGAGCGGTTAGGCCAGCAGATAGGTGCGGAGTGGCAGCGGGCAGAGGAGGAACGGCTCACAATGGTCAGGGCGGAGAACTCCATGCAGAGGGCTCTGAGACGGGCTGAGTGCCTCGAGGGTCTTCGCAGGGAGTTGGAGCTGGACACTGCTTTATCCCTGCGAGACCTTGGGGCCAGGGAACATGCCCGCCTCCAAGCTATTGAACAGGAGTTCGATGATGCCCTGGCCCATGACAACATCCAGTGAGCCGTTGGACTAGCCCGCTGCCCTTGTAAATAGTTATGTAGTTAGTGTTAGGTTTCCTTTGCTTTTTTCTTGATTTTGGACCTTTTGGACAATGGCCAACATTTTTGTATATAGTTTTTTTATTACATAGTATTTTTAGATAGGTTTCATTTCTTCAGTTGGGATCTTGGACCCTGGATTGTTTATCTGTATATAGTTGACTGTTGGATTATGTTTTTTTTTTTGATTTACCCATGGAGCAATGGTTTTTGGTTTTGTTTTTCCCTTGGATGTACTTTTTTGAACTGTGACTTTGGACACCTTTCCTTTGGATTATGATTTGTGGTTTTTCATTATTTTACGGACATGCTGCTTTTTTGTTTTTAATTCCCATTGTTGTTTGTTTATTTTTAATCCCATTTATGTTGCTTTTAGTACATTTTTTTCATCAAACTTCAATGTAGTATAATATCATTGGTTTCATGCATGTCATGATATGGGTTTTGACATTCACTTACACCCATTGTGTGTATGTGAGGGACATGTGTTCATTTACATACTTGCCATTGGGGTTGTATTATGTAATTGGCAATTCTGAGTGGGTGGATGCAATACTTGGGTGGGTGTTTGGCATGTGGAGGCTGCCCATAAGGGCCAGGGATCTAGATTGTGATGGCGTGTTGGCTGGGGGACACGTGTCAGGGCCTGCTGGCAGGTGCCTTGCAATGCTGGGGGGTGGGGGTGCAGGGGGACATGAGTGGGACATGAGTGGGGGCCTGCTGGCAGGTGCCCCACAGTGTGGGGGTGGGGGTGCTGGGAGACATGTGTGGGGGCCTGGTGGAGGGTGCCCCTGACTGGTGGGGGGTGGGGTGCAGGGGGACATGAGTGGGACATGAGTGGGGGCCTGCTGGCAGGTGCTCCACAGTGCTGGGGGGTGGGGGTGCTGGGAGACATGTGTGGGGGCCTGGTGGAGGGTGCCCTGCACTGCTGGGGGGTGGGGGTGCTGGGAGACATGTGTGGGGGCCTGGTGGAGGGTGCCGCTGACTGGTGGGGTGTGGGGGTGCAGGGAGACAGGAGTGGGGGCCTGGTGGAGGGTGCCCTGCACTGCTGGGGGGTGGGGGTGCTGGGAGACATGTGTGGGTTCCTGGTGGAGGGTGCCCCACAGTGATGGGGGGTGGGGGTGCAGGCAGACATGAGTGGGACATGAGTGGGGGCCTGCTGGCAGGTGCCTCGCAATGCTGGGGGGTGGGGGTGCAGGGGGACATGATTGGGACATGAGTAGGGGCCTGCTGGCAGGTGCCTCGCAATGCTGAGGGGTGGGGGTGCAGGGGGACATGAGTGGGACATGAGTGGGGGCCTGCTGGCAGGTGCCTCGCAATGCTGGGGGGTGGGGGTGCAGGGGGACATGATTGGGACATGAGTAGGGGCCTGCTGGCAGGTGCCCCACAGTGCTGTGGGGTGGGGGTTCTGGGAGACATGTGTGGGGGCCTGGTGGAGGGTGCCCCTGACTGGTGGGGGGTGGGGGTGCAGGGGGACATGAGTGGGACATGAGTGGGGGCCTGCTGGCAGGTGCCCCACAGTGCTGGTGGCTGGGGGTGCTGGGAGACATGTGTGGGGGCCTGGTGGAGGGTGCCCTGCACTGCTGGGGGGTGGGGGTGCTGGGAGACATGTGTGGGGGCCTGGTGGAGGGTGCCCCTGAATGGTGGGGGTTGGGGGTGCAGGGAGACCGGAGTGGGGGCCTGGTGGAGGGTGCCCTGCACTGCTGGGGGTGGGGGTGCTGGGAGACATGTGTGGGAGCCTGGTGAAGGGTGCCCCACAGTGCTGGGGGGTGGGGGTGTAGGGCGACATGTGTGGGGGCCTGGTGGAGGGTGCCCCTGACTGGTAGGGGGTGGGGGTGCAGGGAGACAGGAGTGGGGGCCTGGTGGAGGGTGCCCCACAGTGCTGGGGGGTGAGGGTGCTGGGAGACATGTGTGGGGGCCTGGTGGAGGGTGCCCTGCACTGCTGGGGGGTGGGGGTGCTGGGAGACAGGAGTGGGGGCCTGATGGAGGGTGCCCCTGACTGGTGGGGGGTGGGGGTGCTGGGAGACATGTGTGGGGGCCTGGTGGAGGGTGCCCTGCACTGCTGGGGGTTGGGGGTGCTGGGAGACGTGTGTGGGGGCCTGGTGGAGGGTGCCCTACACTGCTGGGGGGTGGGGGTGCTGGGAGATATGTGTGGGGGCCTGGTGGAGGGTGCCCCTGACTGGTGGGGGGTGGGGGTGCAGGGGGACATGAGTGGGACATGAGTGGGGGCCTGCTGGCAGTTGCCCCACAGTGCTGGGGGATGGGGGTGCTGGGAGACATGTGTGGGGGCCTGGTGGAGGTTGCCCCTGACTGGTGGGGGGTGGGGGTGCAGGAAGACAGGAGTGGGGGCCTGGTGGAGGGTGCCCTGCACTGCTGGGGGGTGAGGGTACTGGGAGACATGTGTGGTGGCCTGGTGGAGGGTGCCCCGACTGGTGCGGGGTGGGGGTGCAGGGAGACAGGAGTGGGGGCCTGGTGGAGGGTGCCCTGCACTGCTGGGGGGTGGGGGTGCAGGGGGACATGAGTGGGACATGAGTGGGGGCCTGCTGGCAGGTGCCCCACAGTGCTGGGGGTTGGGGGTGCAGGGGGACATGTGTGGGACATGAGGGGGGGCCTGCTGGCAGGTGACCCACAGTGCTGGGGGGTGGGTGTGCAGGGGGGCATGAGTTGGACATGAGTGGGGGCCTGGTGGAGGGTGCCCTGCACTGCTGGGGGGTGGGGGTGCTGGGAGACATGCATTGTTGATCAGTAGAGCAAGGTGACATGTGGCTTGGCTGGGGGGCATGCCCATGGTGGATGGGCTGCCTGCGGGACAATAGCAGGAGTGCAGGGTAGTGCCCCGTGTTGTGGGCTGCCTGCAGGGGCCGTGGAGGTTGTAGAGCGAACACCTGGGAGGACCCACACGGCCAATTCACGTGTAGTACTCCGCGGAACCCCTGAAATACACGTACCCTGCTGAAATCGTGTGTGAGACTTCCCGCGTACCCCGAAATACAGGTACCCAGGACATTCACGTGTGAGACTTCCCGTGCACCCCTGAAATACACGTACCCTGCTGAATTTGCTTGTGAAACTTCCCACGCACCCCAAAATACACGTACACAGGACATTCGCGTGTGGAACTTCCCGCACACCCCTGAAATACACGTACCCTGATGGAATCGCGTGTGGAACTTCCCGCTCACCCCTGAAATACACGTACCCTGCTGAATTGATGTGTGAAACTTCCCGCACACCCCAAAATACACGTACACAGGAACTTCCCGCGCACCCCTGAAATACATGTACCCAGCTGAAATCGCATGTGGAACTTCCCGCGCACCCCAGTAATACATGTACCCCGCTCGCACAGGGCCAATCGCATGTGGAACTTCCCGCGTACCCCAGTGATACACGTACCCCACTCGCACAGGGCCAATCACGTGTGAAACTTCCCGCGCACCCCTGAAATACACGTACCCTGATGGAATCGCGTGTGGAACTTCCCGCGCACCCCTGAAATACACGTACCCTGCTGAATTTGCGTGCAAAACTTCCCGCGCACCCTGAAATACACGTATACAGGACATTCGCATGTGGAACTTCCTGCGCACCCCTGAAATACACGTACCCTGATGGAATCGCGTGTGAAACTTCCCGCGCACCCCTGAAATACACGTACCCTGCTGAATTTGTGTGTGAAACTTCCCGACAGGAGTGGGGGCCTGGTGGAGGGTGCCCTGCACTGCTGGGGGGTGGGGGTGCTGGGAGACATGTGTGGGTTCCTGGTGGAGGGTGCCCCACAGTGATGGGGGGTGGGGGTGCAGGCAGACATGAGTGGGACATGAGTGGGGGCCTGCTGGCAGGTGCCTCGCAATGCTGGGGGGTGGGGGTGCAGGGGGACATGATTGGGACATGAGTAGGGGCCTGCTGGCAGGTGCCTCGCAATGCTGAGGGGTGGGGGTGCAGGGGGACATGAGTGGGACATGAGTGGGGGCCTGCTGGCAGGTGCCTCGCAATGCTGGGGGGTGGGGGTGCAGGGGGACATGATTGGGACATGAGTAGGGGCCTGCTGGCAGGTGCCTTGCAATGCTGGGGGGTGGGGGTGCATGGGGACATGAGTGGGACATGAGTGGGGGCCTGCTGGCAGGTGCCCCACAGTGCTGTGGGGTGGGGGTTCTGGGAGACATGTGTGGGGGCCTGGTGGAGGGTGCCCCTGACTGGTGGGGGGTGGGGGTGCAGGGGGACATGAGTGGGACATGAGTGGGGGCCTGCTGGCAGGTGCCCCACAGTGCTGGTGGCTGGGGGTGCTGGGAGACATGTGTGGGGGTCTGGTGGAGGGTGCCCTGCACTGCTGGGGGGTGGGGGTGCTGGGAGACATGTGTTGGGGCCTGGTGGAGGGTGCCCCTGAATGGTGGGGGTTGGGGGTGCAGGGAGACCGGAGTGGGGGCCTGGTGGAGGGTGCCCTGCACTGCTGGGGGTGGGGGTGCTGGGAGACATGTGTGGGAGCCTGGTGAAGGGTGCCCCACAGTGCTGGGGGGTGGGGGTGTAGGGCGACATGTGTGGGGGCCTGGTGGAGGGTGCCCCTGACTGGTAGGGGGTGGGGGTGCAGGGAGACAGGAGTGGGGGCCTGGTGGAGGGTGCCCCACAGTGCTGGGGGGTGAGGGTGCTGGGAGACATGCGTGGGGGCCTGGTGGAGGGTGCCCTGCACTGCTGGGGGGTGGGGGTGCTGGGAGACAGGAGTGGGGGCCTGATGGAGGGTGCCCCTGACTGGTGGGGGGTGGGGGTGCTGGGAGACATGTGTGGGGGCCTGGTGGAGGGTGCCCTGCACTGCTGGGGGTTGGGGGTGCTGGGAGACGTGTGTGGGGGCCTGGTGGAGGGTGCCCTACACTGCTGGGGGGTGGGGGTGCTGGGAGATATGTGTGGGGGCCTGGTGGAGGGTGCCCCTGACTGGTGGGGGGTGGGGGTGCAGGGGGACATGAGTGGGACATGAGTGGGGGCCTGCTGGCAGTTGCCCCACAGTGCTGGGGGATGGGGGTGCTGGGAGACATGTGTGGGGGCCTGGTGGAGGTTGCCCCTGACTGGTGGGGGGTGGGGGTGCAGGAAGACAGGAGTGGGGGCCTGGTGGAGGGTGCCCTGCACTGCTGGGGGGTGAGGGTACTGGGAGACATGTGTGGTGGCCTGGTGGAGGGTGCCCCGACTGGTGCGGGGTGGGGGTGCAGGGAGACAGGAGTGGGGGCCTGGTGGAGGGTGCCCTGCACTGCTGGGGGGTGGGGGTGCAGGGGGACATGAGTGGGACATGAGTGGGGGCCTGCTGGCAGGTGCCCCACAGTGCTGGGGGTTGGGGGTGCAGGGGGACATGTGTGGGACATGAGGGGGGGCCTGCTGGCAGGTGACCCACAGTGCTGGGGAGTGGGTGTGCAGGGGGGCATGAGTTGGACATGAGTGGGGGCCTGGTGGAGGGTGCCCTGCACTGCTGGGGGGTGGGGGTGCTGGGAGACATGCATTGTTGATCAGTAGAGCAAGGTGACATGTGGCTTGGCTGGGGGGCATGCCCATGGTGGATGGGCTGCCTGCGGGACAATAGCAGGAGTGCAGGGTAGTGCCCCGTGTTGTGGGCTGCCTGCAGGGGCCGTGGAGGTTGTAGAGCGAACACCTGGGAGGACCCACACGGCCAATTCACGTGTAGTACTCCGCGGAACCCCTGAAATACACGTACCCTGCTGAAATCGTGTGTGAGACTTCCCGCGTACCCCGAAATACAGGTACCCAGGACATTCACGTGTGAGACTTCCCGTGCACCCCTGAAATACACGTACCCTGCTGAATTTGCTTGTGAAACTTCCCACGCACCCCAAAATACACGTACACAGGACATTCGCGTGTGGAACTTCCCGCACACCCCTGAAATACACGTACCCTGATGGAATCGCGTGTGGAACTTCCCGCTCACCCCTGAAATACACGTACCCTGCTGAATTGATGTGTGAAACTTCCCGCACACCCCAAAATACACGTACACAGGAACTTCCCGCGCACCCCTGAAATACATGTACCCAGCTGAAATCGCATGTGGAACTTCCCGCGCACCCCAGTAATACATGTACCCCGCTCGCACAGGGCCAATCGCATGTGGAACTTCCCGCGTACCCCAGTGATACACGTACCCCACTCGCACAGGGCCAATCACGTGTGAAACTTCCCGCGCACCCCTGAAATACACGTACCCTGATGGAATCGCATGTGGAACTTCCCGCGCACCCCTGAAATACACGTACCCTGCTGAATTTGCGTGCAAAACTTCCCGCGCACCCTGAAATACACGTATACAGGACATTCGCATGTGGAACTTCCTGCGCACCCCTGAAATACACGTACCCTGATGGAATCGCGTGTGAAACTTCCCGCGCACCCCTGAAATACACGTACCCTGCTGAATTTGTGTGTGAAACTTCCCGCGCACCCCTGAAATACACATACCCTGCTGAATTCGCGTGTGAAACTTCCCACGCACCCCAGTAATACATGTACCCCGCTCGCACAAGGCCAATCGCGTGTGAAACTTCCCGCGCACCCCAGTAATACACGTACCCAGCTGAAATCACGTGAGAAACTGTCCCGCACCACAGTGATACATGTACCCCGCTTGCCGTGCTGGTACAGGGTTAGCGCAGCCCTTTGCGCTGGATTGGGGATTTTGATGGCTTTTCCCTGCGCAAGGGGCGTTCTTGGGGGCGTAACTGGCGCTGCTGCAGGGTCGCTGCGCCACTGTGCGCCACGGCTGGTTTTGGTGGCTGGAATCCATGAATACGCTGTGCGCGGAAATGTATTTTAGCGCACACGGCTGGCGCAGGGATTCGCACCCGCACACTGTGGGTTAGCCGCGTGCGCCACTTGTGCGCTGAATTCTATGAATTACCCTCTATATTTTTATATTTATTTATTTATTTTTTATACCGCTTGCCATGGACCCCTAGGCATAAGGGTGCCAACAAACAAGCAAATATAAAAAAAAAACACAGGCCCAGAATCTGAACATATAGCAACCAAAACAAATAAATTAACAACATCAAAGAACAGTTACAGACAACACTATTAAGTAGGCCAGAAAAAAAACTACAGGACATAAGCAAGTAAGCAGCGTCAAAGCAAGAGAAAAAGATGAAAACGGTTATAAAAAGGCTAAGGCAAAATCAGTCAATTCAGAGCAATCCTGAGATTGGTGGACATGGACATGTGCTGCGAGTTTGAAATTCTGTTCAGGTACAAGGTTAAGCTACTGGACTACAGGCATTTATGACATAGGCCTATTGAAGGGGGCAGGGAAGGTTAAGATTAAGCTGAAGCCAAGAGCAATTTTACCTCAAGCAAGACAATACCTAATGTCTCGAGAGGCGGATGAGGTTATTTTTAAGACTAAGATAGAAAGCCAGGCTTGTTGTTACAGTTAGTCTGTTAGGCGACTCGTTAGTCACAATTAAGTCTCCAGAAATTCCACTAATTTTAACAAATTGAACACATGTGGAATGGGGAGTTTTTTTAGATTGGAGTCGGAACCCAAGATCAGTATCTCTGTTTTGTCGTCATTTAGACAGAGGCCGCGGGAGGCCATCCATGCCTGAATGAGGAGGTACATTTTGTTTACTAAAGCTGTGTCTTCGACAAAGTTGCCAGATAGTGGTATGAGAATCTGCGTATCGTCCGCATAATTGGTGTAAATTACCCCTAATCTGTCAAGTTTGTCGAAGAGTGGCTTAGTAAATATATTATACATTGTTGGGGAGACACAGCAGCCTTGTGGGACACCACAAGTGATATGGATTGGGTCCGCTGCCGCTACAGGGGAGAACACTCTCATCGTACGGTTAGCTAGGAAGGATTGTACCCATGCTATAGCTTCACTTGAGAAATGGGCGGCGGACGCTAAGTGGTTGCATAATACTGCATGATCCACCAGGTCAAAGGCCGCTGATAAGTCAAGGAGGAGGAGCATAGCTGTAGTACCTTTATCCTTCAACTCGTAGATTTGCGTCTTGAGGTCAATAAGGGCCGTTTCAGTACCATGAAGTGGTCTGAAGCCAGATTGTCGTGAGCCTAGTAGTTGGTGTGTCTCTAAATAGTTTTGGATTTGAAGGTAGGCTACTCTATCTGGGACCGTAGTAATGGGCCTGTAGTTAGTGGGGATTGCTGGGTCAAGTGTCTGTTTTTTGAGTAGGGGCAATGCCCAAGATTTTTTAAGGTTTGTAGGTACAGTGCTCGTATTAAAAGAGGCGTTTATATGTTTCGAGATGAAGGGTGCTAAATCTCTGGCTGCATCCTTGATGATTTGCGCAGGGCAGCTGTCGCCTTGACAGTTCGATGGTTTAAGGGATAGAATTACCTTTTCAGTTTCCAAAATAGAGATGTTGGTAAACCTGAAGGGTTTACAGTTGCTTTGGGTGGGTGTGCTCGGTGTTTCTTTCCGTGGGGTGGTATGAGTTCCGCTAGGGCTCAAGGAGGTTTTTTTCTTAGCGATTTTAGATTGAAGGGTTGTAATTTTGTTTGCTAGGGCATTTTGGATGCTAGTGCACCAGGATTTGTCCTTGGGGACATTGACTGTAGGGGGAATTGGATTTTCCAATTCTCGGAGAATAGTGAAGAGCTCTTTGGAGTTCGAGTTGGCTTTACTAATTCTATCATTGAATGAATCTTTTTTAGTTTTAATTATTTCCTTCTTGTATCTATTGGCAAAGTTGGCAAGTGTGGCTTTGTTGTCAGCGGAGGGAGTATGCCTCCAGATAGCTTGGAGTTTGTGTTTTTGGATGCGCATCTATTTGAGTTGGGGTGTGAACCAAGAATTAAGGTGAGCTTCACGTTTACTTTTGTGAAGTTTGATAGGGGCGATCAAGTCTAGAGCTTTGGTCATAGACTTGTTAAATGACTCAACTAGCTCGCTAGGGTTGGAATCATTGGATCTGGCGGTGAGAGCTGGTAGGAGTAGTGGGAGTAATTTTTCAGCTGTAATTTCTCTTTTGCTTCTCGTTGGAATGGGGGGTGTGATTTTATTCTTGTTGGGTTTGGGAGGCTCGATGCTGGCTGTAAAGCATATGAGATAGTGGTCCGTCCATATTCGAGGTAGAATACTAGAAATGGTGATGTCGCAGTTATGGTTAGCTATCCAGTCTAGTGTGCGTCCTTTTGTGTGTGTAGGAGCTAGGACATTTTGAGTGATGTCGTGGTTGGCTAGAATGTATTGGATAGATTGGGCTTGTTTGTCTTCAGCGTCATTAAAGCCCAGGTTAAAGTCACCTAGTAAAAGGAGCTGGGTGGAGTCTTTAATGCTGTTGGTAAGGAGACTAGATAGGTCTTCCTAAAAATTGCCTAGTGGGCCTGGTGGTCTGTACACTAGAAGTATCATTAGTGTGCTATTGTTTGAGATAGGTATTTTGGCTGAGAGAAGTTTGCACAATGTGATTGCTGGGTGTGGGGTAAGTCTAGCAGCTAGCTGCGTTTTGGTTATGATGGCCAGGCCGCCTCCTCTAGTGTTAGGCCGGTCGACTCTTAGGATGTTGTAATTGTCCGGTATGGCAGTCATGAGGGCAGGGCCGGCTGCATCATGGAGCCAGGTTTCAGAAACAGCCAGGATATCTAAGTTATCTGTAGCCTGTATATCTGCTATTTCAGTATTGTGTGCTATAAGGGACCTAGCATTAATAAGGGCTCCTGATAATGTAGGAGTAGTAATGGTATCTTTGGCAGATCCGGGATTGGGGTGGTTGGGTCTCCACTGTTTGTAGTATAGGTCACCTTGTGGTTCGGACGATTTATCGTCACTGAGGCTAGGATGTTAGGCTTAATGGCGGTGGAGGTACGAGTAGGTACTGGTGGGCTGGTTCTTTTGTTTTTAGTGTCATAAAGTCGTGGCAGCCTAGCTCTCAGTCACAAGTTTCTTTCTTGTAGGTTGCAAGGGGAGAGGTTGGTGAGGGCGATTATTGTGGTGATGGTTAGAGTAGTCCAGGCTAAGGGCCAGTATGTATATAAGAGGCAAGTCTGAAGGATGCGCATGTTGGGCGAAGAGGACACAGAGACAAGTAAATTGGGCTGACCCAGAGGGGACTGCAATACAGTTATGCTGCTGCTTTAGCGCCAAGGTTTGACAGTTTTAGTCGGGGCTAGTATGTCTATATACTTGAGTGGGGCGTCACAAGGAATTTATGTTTCACCAAACTAAACTGAAGAGCATTTGTTTGCCCCAAGGGTACTGGAAGTCACCATCGATCTTTAACAGGGTCCTCCAGATGGATTTAGGCAATATTGATTTGAAAAGCATTGTGCTGCAGTATGTAGATGATATTTTGGTTTGTAGTACAACAGAAGCCAAATGCAGACAACACTTGATTCAGTTAATGACTATTCTGGCAGACAAGGGATATAAATTTGTCACGCTCACCTGGTCTCCACGGGGGCGTGCTCGTGTACGAAAGATGATGTCTGCACTGGTGTTGTTCAGCTTAATAAGGGCCTGCTTGCGTCTTCCCTTCTGTCTTGCCTCAGGAGATGTTCGTCTGCAAGTTCAAACAAGATATTAGCCAACTGTGTGGAGCTGGTTTTGTTTTTCACCTCCTTCCGTGTTATCCTTCTCTTTCCCTAGCTCACCTTGTCTATTATATGGGTGAGCTCTCCGTCCGGCACACTCTCTGGCAGGGGCGCGGTTACTCTGTAGTTCCAGGATCAAGTTACTTCACTGATCCGATGGAGGTTGCTGAAGTGGATGGACCGGAGTAAGCAGGTAAGTCTCTATTCCAATAACTCCTTGAAATAACTGCCTTAAGTCCTTGCATGCAAGATATCTAATGTTTGTTTTTTGTCTTTCAGGTGCGGCACAAAAGCGTTGTTCGGATGATGGATGACTCTCCTGACAATGATGTGCAGGATTCTTGCCAGTAAGTAGAGCACTGTGCGAGATGCGCTAATAGTTCGCTTTATTTTAGCCTTCTCTTTGTGTGCGACTAACCTGCTTTGTCTTTTCTGTTCGGCAGGTGCAGCACTTTTCCAGGAAGAAGATGGAAGGTCCGACTGACGGTGTCGAGATGTGGCGCGATGCAAATGATGGAGAAATGCTCGCTGGAGTTCCTGGAGGAGGCCGAGTCAGATGCGTCGCTACCCGAGAGGGTGCCTTCTGTTCCGATCTTCTACAGATGCGGCAGCCCTTGGATAAGAGTAAGGCGAGGTCCGGATGTTCTGCAGGTAAGGCCTTCAATGTGTGAATAACTCTTGTTCTTCTATTTTCACAGGTGCCGATGGATAGAAGACTCTGGACGGGCATGACAGAAAGGAAGCAAGAACTGACACAGTGAGCGTTACGCTGCAGGAGTGCAGATTAACGCGAAGCGTGTTCAGTTTGCAATGTGCGGTTTAAATAGCCTTGCAAGTAGTTCCAGGAAAATAGTCCCCTTTATTGTATCCTGTCTCTCTGGTAAAGTAGCCCCAAGCCACACCCTGTACTGAATGGCTCAGCCTCTCAGAGTCAGATAAATGGACCATGTATTTAACACTTGCCATGAGCCTGGCGCCAGCGGCACCAGGACTGAGTCCAGGTGAGCCTAGCTGGGGCCTGGGAAGTCCCAAAGGAAGCCAGAATCTGGGCTGGGCTCGCGGGTTTCAGGGTTTTAGGGGCATGCACCATGACAGCACTCCCCCCAAAGCTCCTCTAATGGCAGACTCACCGATTGCTCCTGGTTTGTTTGGGTGAATGCGATGGAACATTTTTAATAACCGTGGAGCATGCACATTCTCGCTAGGTTCCCATGTTCTTTCATGTGGTCCGTATCCTTTCCAGTCTATCAAGTTAAATAGTTTTGACTTAGTGAGTTTTGAGTCAAGAATTTCTTTCACCTCGAACTCAAGTTCCCTGTTTACGGTGACTGGTTTCGGTGGTTTCAAAACTCGTGTTCCAGGTTGCACTGGTTTCAGTAGTGAGACGTGGAACACAGGATGAATCTTCATGTGCGGAGTTAAGTCCAACTTCATAGCCACTGGATTGATAATGGCTTTAATGGTATATGGACCTTAATATCTGGGGTTGAAGGTATGAGGTCCCTTCACTGGTATTTGCTTAGACGCCAACCAAACTTCATCTCCAACCTGATATTTTGAAGCTTCACTTCTATGCACATCGGCTGATTTCTTGTACCTTTCCTTAGCTTGTTTTAGATGATCCGTCGCTTATTTGAAGGCTTGGGAGGTGGTAGAGTGCAAACATTTCACAGCTGGCATTTCCAGAAGTTGCGGTGGATCAAGATTGGAAGTTCGCGGATGTAACCCGTAGATTATATAGAAGGGACTTTGACCTGTACTGGAGTGCAGGGAGTTGTTATAGGCATACTCGGTGATCCATAAAGCATCCTTCCAGCTGCCTTCAGTTTGATGTAACATGCACCTGAGATATTGCTCTAAGGTCTAATTTGTTCTCTCTGTCTGACCATCAGTTTGGGGATGGTGACTGGTGGAAAGGCTTACGTCGATTTGAGCTAACTCGCAACATTTCTTCCAGAAGCGTGAGATAAACTTGTTGCCACGGTCTGAGATTAGGATGCAAGGAAATCCGTGATTTCGAACAATCTGCTCCAGAAATTCTTTAGCCAGAATTGAAGCTGAGAACAATCCTTTTAGTGGGATGAAATGGGCCATTTTGGAAAATAAATCCACCACTACTAGAATTTTGTTGAACCCATCACAAGGAGGAAGGTCCGTTATAAAATCAAGAGATAGGGTGTGTCAAGGTGTAGGTGGGATGTCTAATGGCTGAAGCAGACCCGGTGATTTCTTTTTCTGGACTTTGTCTTGAGCGCAAACTCCACAGGATAGTACAAACTGCTTGATGTCTTTATGCCATGTCAGCCACCAACAATGCCGCTTGACCTTGGCCTCAGTTTTTGCAATTCCGGGATGACCTTCTACTAATGAGTCATGGTAATGTAAGATGACCTTTTCCTGAAGTTCTTTGCTGGGTAGGTAGAGACGTCCTCGAAAATAGGTTAATTGGTTAGTGACTGAATGGTGACGACTTTTGGTCAGCCAATTCTTTAGGGCATTGGAATCCAAGAGATGAGGGATTTCTTCTTGAATGTCTTCTAGCGTTAGAGATGTAGTAATTCCAAGAATCTTTTTACCAGGAATGATGGGCACAGGGTCGGGATTGGCGTATTCCTCGTCTACTCCTATACGAGACAGTGCATCTGCCTTGCCATTTCAACAGCCAGGTCGGAAAGTAATTACAAAGTCAAACTCTGGAAAAAATAATGCCCAACGGAGTTGACGCGATGATTGAGCTTTTGCTACCTTCAGGTACTGTAAATTGCGATGGTCTGTAATTACTGTGATGGTATGCCTAGCTCCTAAGAGGTAATGCCGCCAGGCTTTGAAGGCCGCCTTGATGGCTAACAGTTCCTTATCCGTAATAGCATAATTCAAGTCAGAAGCCGTAAACTTCCGTGACCAAAGGCTACTGGGTGTAGTTGACCAGTTTCAGGGTCCCTTTGGGAAAGGACCACTCCCATTGCCAGACTGGAAGCATCTGTTTCAACCATGTATGGAAGATATGTACGAGGGTGTTTCAGGATCGGGGCTGAGATGAATCTTTGTTTTAGCTCCTGGAAGACTTTCTCAGCCTCTTTGGACCATTGAAATCGCTTGCTTTTGCACAGCAGAGTGGTGATGCGGTGCATTAGTTGCGAAAAATTTGGATTGAAACGACGATAGAAGTTTGCAAATCTGAGCATGCTCTGAACTCCTTTAATCGAAGTTGGAGATGGCCAGTTGAAAATGGCTTCAACCTTCCGTGAATCCATGCACATTGCAATTACAACGCACCATTTCTAACCTGCTGTACGCACACCTAATGATCGTGCCTCTGCCCACATGCGTTATATTGTCTCTGTTGCACTGTTTCTGATTGGCCATTATAATATACTGGAGGTCTCCTGCTGCATGCACGCCGAATATTCACCCCCAATATTCACTCTAAATTGTACTTGTGTGCTTCCTCCCCAACGCTGTGCCCAGGCCACCCGCTGCTTTACAAGAATATCTGGTCATCTTAAACTTTGCCCCACCTCATGCCTGCGAATCGCATGATACGTTGCAGCTTGATTTGTGCCTCATGTATGTTGCATTGCTCTTCGCCTGATATGCCAACACTTGTTGCTAGCCATAGTCTATTTGCATTGCCCAACTTGTTGCGCCACACAATTGATTTGTGCCCCATGTATGCTGTATTGCTCTCTGCCTGATATGCCCACAACTACTGCAAGCCCTGGTATCTGCTTTGCCTTTTGGACTTCTGACTTGGATGTGCCCCTACTGCCTAGCATGCTGTACTGATACAACTGAATCCCAGTCTCAACCTGTCTGCCTGTTTTGCCCATCACTAACAAGTAATTTAACCTGTGCGCTTGCACTTCTTAGCCCAGTAGCTCCTGCAACCTCAGCCAGCGATTCCTACACAGTCCTCGTGCCCCACTACCTTTCAAACTCTGGTAACATGTTACCACGCCTGTCCACCTTAAGGTCTCTGCTCTCCTTATTACAAGCACCACTTTTAGTGTGGGTAGCTACCTGGACTTTTTACCTTTCAACAAATAACTAGGCTGTACTCAGCACCTTGCACACTACATCCATTCGCTCCACCTACAGTCTTGCTGATACCTATTCAAGTACTGTACCTCAGAACCCCAACATCTATCTTAATGATCCTGCGTTATGGCTTGACCATTTCGCCAAAAAACCCACACCTAACCAACCTTGCTCCACCGCCCTAAGAAACTTAAGACTAGGCTCTAGACTTATGGGCAAGAAGGGTCACCCTATGTACCCGAGCCTTTATCTGAAAACTCAGACGCTTAGCCTGCCCCCCATACATCCACTTCACCTACGCCCCAATGCCTTCAGACCAACCTTGCTTCAACAGGCAACGTCGGCTTAATCAAGGCTGCTCTGATCAACGCAAGGTCCTTAGCTGCTCACGCTCTGGACATTGCTGATCTTATCAAGACTCAGGAACTTGAACTCATCGCCATCTCTGAGACTTGGCTACATGCTGTATCAGGCCCGGCACTCTCTCTGGCCATCCCCACAGATTACTCCATCATCAGATGCGACCGCACTTCTAGAGGTGGAGGAATTGCATTTATCTACAGAAACTCACTAGGTCTTAGAACCACTCCAAGCACCAATGTGGAATCTGCAGAGTTACTCTCTGTCAAACTCCAACTTTCAGCCAACCAAACGGTCACCATCCACCTAATATACAGACCCCCTGGTCCTCCTAAATCCTTTGTGGATGACATCTCTGCCTTAGTACTTGATAAAGCGAAACCTAACTCTCAAACCATCATCCTTGGTGACCTTAATCTAGGCTACCAAGACCCTAATGATTCCCCGGCCCTCAACCTCGCCAACACCCTAACAGATCTAGGATTTTCACACCATATACAGGAACCCACCCACATCAAAGGGCGGTCCCTTAACTGGCTCAGTGACACCAACTGCAAGATCCGCGTACTCTCGAACGCCCCATGCATCTGGTCTGATCACCACATCTTCACCTTTAGTATTGAAGCAGCCTCTCTACCCACGCCTCCTGTCGCCCCAGCCACCCTCACTCAAAATAAAAAGGACATAACCACGGAAAAACTACTCGCCCTCATCCTTCCCACCCTTAATAATGCTCCTGACACTTGCTCGGACCCTACTATCTTAGCCGACATCTACAACCAGTCAGTGCTTGCAGCCATCAACTCTATTGCCCCGCTCAAACTTAGGAGACCTAAACAATGTGCTCACCTCAACTCGTGGTTCACTCCCCAGCTCAGAGTGTTACGCAAAGAGAAACGTATTGCAGAGTCACGTTGGAAAAGCCACCCTTCTGACACCCATAAGGACGGTCTTCTGTTAGCCACCCTTAACTATAAAGAAGCCTTACTACAGGCTAAAAAAGACTCCTACAACAACCGTATTGTGTCAGCCCAGTCGAATACCAAGGAACTATTCAAAATTCTTAAGGAACTTGAGACACCTGCAGCACCCCCTGACTCATGCACCAAAGATAGTACTTGGTGCACGAATATTCAGACAGCACTCCTGGGTAAAATTGCCACACTCCAAACTAAAATTAGAGATAAACAAAAATCCCTACAGTCTGATCAACCGCTGACCACACCCATACCTAATTCTCACCAAGCCAATCCCTCTCATAAACCATTCTCTTTCTCCCCGCTCACCACCCTTGAAGTAGAAGGAATCATAAACAACCTCAAACCGTCCAACTGCCAAGGTGATCCTTGCCCGGCACCTATCATCAAGGAAGCATCTCACGACTTAGCCCCTTTCATCACAGCATTCATAATAAACGCCTCCTTCAAGACGGGTATAGTCCCGGATAACCTTAAGGATGCGTGGGTAATCCCACTTCTCAAAAAACCTTCCCTTGACCCTAACATTCTAACCAACTTTAGACCAATCACTACGGTCCCGTTTCTGCTCAAGATCCTGGATCGTGCAGCCTACTTGCAGATTCAAGACTACCTCGAATCCAACAATCTTCTGGGGTTAAGACAATCAGCATTCCGTCCTAAACATGGCACTGAATCAGCCCTGATTGATTTGAAAACCCAGATGGAGACACTAAAGGACAATGGGAAGTTAGCACTACTCCTACTCCTTGACCTCTCTGCGGCATTCGATTTGGTCAACCACCAAATACTCTGCCAACATCTTAAATCTGCGGGCCACTTCTCAGAGTCTGCCAATGCCTTGTAAGAGGATTCAATCCAGCACTACAGCTAAGTCAATGCCTAGACTGGGATACTGAATGGAAACCCTTATTGATATATCTTTATGTCCAGTTCATGAGTTCTGGATGACTACCCCTATATAACACCCCTCTCTTGGAATCCCCCTGGCCCCACTGAGCCAAGAAGTAGTTCTGTTTTGCAGGTTTAAAAGGTTTATTTGATAATTTAAACAATATATATCTATATCACACTTTAGAATAAATTAATAATTGATAGCACACTTAGGCATATGAGCAGTAATCAGCAATAAGCAATCCTACAATAGCACAGTTCTGGTGACTTATGACTAGGAACAGGGGAATAAAGTATCAGAGAATGCTTTATGGTTTCAATGAATTGCACAGATGAAAAGGAATGCAGCACAGAAATCGACTTGATAGGACTTCACTAAAAGACAATGTAATCACTTTTCTTTGAAAATTCACTCCCCCCTTTATGCAATATAAGGAGATGGAAAGGAGAGCACACAGTTCTCAGGAATGCAATCAATACAATACGAAATTCAGTTCCCCCCCAGCAAGCTTAGAGGAAAACAGGTCGGAGTTTTAAACACAGGCCCAAAATGCTTTGAATGTGGTTTGCAAGTAAGTGAAAAATGTGCTGAAAATGCTTTTAATTCCCTTCAGGAGGTTCAGGGTGAGTGGTATCTAGTTAATATTAGTCCAGGCTCACTTTAGCAATGATTCAGAGATGGTTATTAAGAGGCAAACGAATTTTTAGCAAGGAAAGAGATGACTGCTGATGGTTACACGTGGCTGGATTTTTAACCAAATCGCAAATCGTGGTAAAATTCGCGAGTGCGAGAATCGTGATTACAGCAAAAGTATAAGGAGTAGCAAGTTGAAAAGCTGAGATTCTAAGCTTTCAGAGGAAAGTTAAACCAAGTTCCTAGCACAAACGGTTCCAGAGATACGGACGATTAAATAAAGGTAGTTTTTCGGATTTGAAATTTTAAAAGTTCAAAGCGACAGGTTATAGCTTGCAGCTAGAAAATGACAGGTGACAGTTAGGAGGCAGTTCTGGTTAGATTACACTAGTTTGAATGACATTATTTTAACTAAGAGATTGGTTCTGCACAGTTCTGCTAGGTACTCACAATATATTTTTGAATTAGGCCTCGCCACGGATCTGGTCAGGCTTTGGACTGGACTCCGGTCCTGGTCTCGGCACTTCACAGTGATCTGGGTCAGCTCTCTGGTTCTGCTAACAGCGGTCTGGGTCACTCTGGATCTCTGGCCTCTGGTTCTGGATACTGCTCTGCTTTCTCTGGGTACAGCACTGCGTTCTGGCAAATGGCAAGAGTTCTTGCAAAGAATTCAAACAGCTCGCCTGGCTGTGAATAGTTGCAATGATTTGAGGCCTACTAAAGAGGGATTTAGCTTGTAGTTGACCTCTCTGCTACAAATTCGGAAGTAAAGTCTTGGTCTCTGAAGGTGGATAGATTGAAGTCTCTGTGTTGGCTCTCTGGAGGTTGATGGAGGTAATGTATGGATTTTCCCGGCAGAGCGTCCCGCAGCAGATGGAATAGCATGTCTCTATCTGTCCTGACTGTCTGCTTTTATGTGTTTTGAAAGTGGGTGGAGAGGCTAGCTTTCTAGGCCCTACCCCTCTCCACTTGTCATTGGCCACTTCTTCCTCTTCCCCTTGATTGGGGGAATGAAATGAAGTGTCATCATGATGAGGTCTGTTTATGATACAGAGAACCCACCCCTGTCAACTTTACACACAATCTATATCTGATCCAAATACATACTTCCCCGATAGACAGTTGTTTGGCATTGCATACACACATCATGCATTTACTGATGGTATCCCCTGTTCCAATTCTGTCGTTTCTAGGAGCGTGGGTTCAAAAATGGCAACATATTTCACTTTTTGGTCGGGTTACCAATATTGGATTTGTCCCCGCATTTACACAAATGTTCGCAAAGCATGTGGGCATTAGGTGGTGGAGTGTCAGATTTTTAACATACATACATATAGAGTAATATCCTCTTTTCTGCTAAAAACCCCCCTGAACATACCACCGGGTCCTAACACGTCTTCAAATGTGCACAGAAAAATCAGAAGAATAATGATATCACTTATAACATTTTCACAAGTCCGCTCTATGAATGATCCATCTTTTTAGATTTATGTTCTGGCCCCAAAGGGGTGTGGTTTCCCCCCAGCACAAGGTTGAATTTCTGTTTTTTCCAGTTCTGCCAAGCCAGCTTGCTCTCACAGGCAGTGCTCCTCCCCTTTCCTTCCAGGAGGAAGCCACTTTTACAACCCCCCCAATAAAACATTTGCCTGAGTCAGGACAGGGCTTTGTTCAATTTCCTGCAGAGCCCAGGTAATTCAATCAGAGAAGTGTCATATCCCTTTTGGTGGGAACAGCAAAAGGCAGCTAGGCCTGGGGACACAGCTGTTGTGCAAGTCTCAACTCCTGTCGGGGTTAGCTGGTGGGCAAAATTCCCTCTCTTTTTAAGCCAGGCCTCAGCTAAATGTCTCTTTGGCTGCCTGTTTTCCTGTCCAAATCAAACTTCCAATTTTTACGCATGCAGCTAGAATGCTGATTCTAAGTTTAAAACTATGACATTTAAACAATTGCAACCTATGTGACACTCAAAAGTAGGTCACTCATTTCTTTTAAACATTTAGATTTTTAGTGTCTTTCAGTCCAAATTTACTTAAACTGCTGAAATCCACAGCTCAGCCAGTTTTACTATGAACATTATTTTAGGCTCATCCTCTTTCCAGATTTTGTATGCCCACAAGACTTTATTCTGTCAAATGTCTGCTGGTATTCAGTGAGATTGTTGGATATTCTGCAATGTTTGAAATGGGCATTCTGAGCTTGCCTTCAGAGAAACAAAGGGTGATTTTTAAAGTGCTTTCTAGCGGACAGGCACTGCTGTTTTTCTCTTTGGCACCCCATTTCACTCATGGCTCTTCTGACCCAGCACACCTGCACCGGGGGTGGCAAGTCAGGCGACCATTTTGGTGTGCGCACAAACTGCGCGGTTTTCATAGATTCTGGCGCACATGTGGGCTTTTTCGGCCATCTTGGATTTCCTAAGCCCACAGCACCAAATGTTGTAGCATAATAGTCCAAACGTGGGTCAGAACACCCAACAGCCTGGATCCATTAATTTCTGAGCAACAGATTTATGAGGGTCTTTTCACCTACAGCATCGGCAGACCCCTCCCCTATTCATTGTGGCGTTCCTCAAGGCTCATGTGTGTCCCCTACGTTGTACAACGTATTCACCAAGCCCCTCTTCGATGAGCTTGACTATCTGGGTGTCTCTGACACCAACAACGCGGACGACACCCAGATACTCATTCCCATCACCGGTGATTACACAGCAGACACTAAAGCCTTGAATGATGTCTACCTGGTCATTCAGGCCTGGATGGCACATCACGAACTTTGCCTTAATGACGAAAAGACTGAGCTTTTATTACTAGGATCAAGCCATCGTCTTAACAAATTAGATCAAACTTACAAGTCCTTCACCATCGATGGCAATGATATCAAGGTCTCCAAAGCCACTAAAACTTTAGGCGTCTACCTGGACTCCACGCTCTCCCTGAACAGACAAACAAACGCAGTAAGGTCAGCTTCAGCCTATACCTGCACACTTATCACCACCTGCAGACCCTTTCTACACTCTCCTAACTGCATCACCCTCGCCAGAACACTCATTATGGCCAAAATTGATTACTGTAGTGTTCTCTACCTAGGGACCAGTCAGTCCAACCTCAATAAATTGCAAACTGTACAAAACAATGCCATAAGGGCAGCCCTAAACATCCCAAGACGATCCCACATCTCCACCGTCAGATCTGACCTACGAAGGCTCCCGGTAAAACAAAGAATTGCCCTGAAAACTCTAGCCTTGACCCACAAATGCCTGAATAACAATGCCCCACCCTACCTCTCTTCTCGCCTTACACTCCACACCTCCTCTCGACCTACTAGATCAGCCCAAATTCACAGCCTCACCCTGTCTAGATTCAAACTCCAAAAAGCGGGTGGTATGAGCTTCCCTGTCCTAGCCTCCAAAATTTGGAACACTTTGCCTACCTCCATCAGAACCGAACCATTGTTCCTAACTTTTAAGAACAACGCCAAATCCTGGCTGTTCTCTCATGACTTATGAGGCCCCTCACTCTGTCCTGCCTTCCACGTGTTATATAAGTTATGTGTATATACACCCCATAATGTACTTGTATTATAATCTGTAAATGATATTTTTGCTGCATATTGTGTATATGTGAGTACATTTATTATGTATTTACTGTTACGGTAACCTGTTTTCAAGAGTATGCGCCCGGTTGCCCCTGGGCCTGGTTTGCACTTTATAAATAAACTAAACTTCAAACTTCAAACACCATGAGGGGTTAATACAAATCCAAGGAACTCGACCTCAGTGACATGGAAAAAACATTTTTCCAGCTTTGCAAACAGTTTGTGTTGTCGAAGTTTGTCCAAAATGGCCCGGACGTGTTTCACGTGTTCTTGCTCTGAACGAGAGTATACCAGAATGTCGTCGATTTATACTACGACACACACATCAATCATTTCTCGCAAAACATCGTTCATGAAATACTGGAACGCCGCTGGGGCATTGCAAAGGCCAAAAGGCATCACCTGGTATTCAAATAGACCGTATCTGGTGCGGAAAGCGGTCTTCCATTCGTTCCCTTTCCTGATCCATACCAGGTGGTATGCTCCGCAAAGGTCTAACTTGGTGTAAATTCGGGCATCTTTAACTTGATCCAATAGGTCAGGAATCAAAGGCAAAGGATAGCGGTTTTTAAAAGTGACCTGATTCAATGAGTGGTAGTCGATGCAAGTCCTAAGGTCACCTTCCTTTTTAGGCACGAAGAACAAGGGTGATGCCGCCGGGGACTTGGATGGGCGAATGAAACCGTTAGCCAGGTACTGGTCTAAATATTTTCTCAAATGCAGGTTTTCGGGCTCTGAGAATGTAGATTCGACCGCACGGAATCTGTGCTCCTGGTACAAGGTCGATCTGGCAGTCATACGACCTATGAGGGGGCAGTGTGTTGGCTTGATCCTTTTGGAATACTTCCTGGTAGTCTTGATATACCAGAGGGAGGGAATTGGTTGGTTTCATGATCGTTGTCGCTCCAGTGACCAAAGGTCCTTTAGTTGGATAACAAGTTTGAGCACAGTCGACTGAGAAGGTCAACCTCTTGGCACGCCAGTCTATGCAAGGAATATGTGATACTAACCATGGCATTCCCAGAATTATTTGAAATTGTGGAGCCTTGATTATATCAAACACTATGGTTTCCCGATGACGGTCTTGGCACAAAAGAGTCATCTCTGTCATAGAATGCGTTACTGGACTTGAAGCGATTTCAGTTCCGTCGACTAAGTCTGTTGTTGCCTTTTCGCAAAGGGAAAGGTTCATCCTCGAAGCCAACTCTTGATCCATATAATTTCCAATGGCTCCAATGTCAATGTATGCTCTGACTGCATGCATTCGAGATGGCTGTTGCTGGTTTATAAGGACCATAGGCAAAACTAGGTGCAAGGTCTGGGAGTCCTTCTTTTCGCTCGGCAAGCGGACCTCTACGCCTGCCGGGCGGAGAAGTTTTCCGGCTCTGACTCTGTCTCAACCTTACCAGCTACTCCCACTGCCTTTTTAGGTGGCTTTACTAGGCACTATCGAAGGAAATGGCTGACCCGCAATACAAACACAGTTGTTATTGTCTTCTCCTATCTCTTTCAGCCTTGGATAATGGCCCACGTACTCCTCCGATTTGCATGGGTTCTGACATGTTGGTGGTCTTGGAGGCGTTTTCCTTGGGGCGTACAAATACCCTTGAATCGATTGTAGCACGATCAGCCTTACGGTTCGGCAGTCTGTGATCAAGCTGGACCACCAAGTCTATGTACTCAGCACAGTCTCTGGGTGGGTTAAACACTTGAGCTAAGACGTCCTTTCACTCCCCTCTCAGGCCGCGGTAAAACAGCGTTGTTCGTTTGTCGTCCAGCCAATCAGTTTCCACAACCAGTCTGTTGAAGGTGGCAATGTAAGTTAGCAGATCCTGGTTGCCTTGACGCAAAGACAAAAGCTCATTGTCCAATGCCTGACCTTGGCAGTGTAAAGATACTGGTGGGGGGTGCCTGTACTTCTGCTCTCTATGTGGTAGAGCAGAGGCACAGAGGACCCCATCCAAGATTCTCTATTCGGTAGCAATGGACGAGCAATCAAGGCCTAGCTTCTCAGGAGGTGATGCAGGCTGGTTCTTAAGTACAGTGTAGTCCCCAAACCCCCACAAAGGAATGTCCACACACTGTATTACTGAAAACACAGTCTTTATATAATTAATATTCAAAGGTATGTACACGATCACAATAACGCACTTTGTACTCGGAAATCAACAATGATAAATATATACAATTCTAAAGTGGTACCACCAATGTTATCAAATCTCATTAAAGTGCATTAACTGTACGGCTAAAATGTCACATAGATCAATAACAAGGGAACCAGCAATAGAGATAGGAAGGAACGCAAGAGGGTTGAAACAATGGGCAGAATACTGGCCCCTACCAATAGACACAGTTCTGTGTGGAGATCACCCCACCTGACCTGTAAAATAAAGATATATAGCACAAGCCCAGTCCATATATTGTTCAATAGTCTTATTTCCTCCTATAATGTTTTACCCCCCAATGTACCTGGTGGAGTAGAGTCGTTCGAAGATGCGTCGGAGGATCCTTCTTGAGTGACTCCCAGGGGAAGGTCCAGGGGACGGACAATGTTGATGCCCGCCCTCTCAAATGGTGTGCCAACCACTGGCAATGGCTGCAGTGGGGCAATGACACTGCCTCCAGTCTTGCCAGACAACTGACAAGTTGGGCAGGTCCTGCAGTGGGACTCCACTTCTACTCCCATCCGAGGCCATTAGAAATGGGCAGAGAGCCTCTGCTTAGTATTCTTGGTACCAAGATGACCAGCTAAGGGCACCACATGCGCCAACTGCAGTAGGAAGGGCCAGTAAACCTGGGGTACCACCAACCTCTTGAGGGCACCAGGTTCAGGCTTAGTGGGCTCACTAACAAGGAGCTCACCCTCCCAATAAATCTGGAATGTCCTAGTCACTTCTCCTTGTGCCTGGGACAGGGCCTGTTTCCTCAGACCCTCAAGAGAGTAGCATTCTCTCCGTCCCTTACAGAAGTCTGCCCGGGAGGGTCCCCCTTCAGCTAACAAGCATTGAAGATCGGGATGATCCTCCGGGTTGAGAACCTCTCCCACAGGAGAGTCTTCTGGCTCTTCTCCCACAGGAGTTGAGACGGGGTTTACCACTGGACCCAGCCCGTCCGGAGCATGGATCCCAATGGGTGCTGTAGGAACAGCAGAAAGAGAAGGAGCTCCCTCCACAGAGGTGGCCTTCTTGTTCTTCCTTCGTCTTGCCTTAGGCCTCGCCATTGGCTCGAGTACCTGACTCACAGCCAGACCCTGTGGCACCTGTGACCTAATGACTGCAGTCGCAGTCATGGGAAGACCATCCGAGATCAACCCCAACTCTACTAGATCATTACCTAACAGAATGTTAGCAGGGACATTGTCCTGAACCAGGACAGGAAGCTTTGCTGTCTTGTCTCCAATTATGAGTGTGACTAAGGCTACAGGCGATAATTTGGGAGGCCCACCAGCTAACCTGTTGGTTCTCAGAGGAGCTCCTACATAGTCCTCTGGCTTCAGCAGGGTCCTGTCCACCACTGTCATGCTTGTCCCAGTGTCTCTCAAACCAGTAGAAGGCTGGCCATTCAGGCGGACACTTCTCAAAAATCTACCGGTGTTCTGTGGGATAGTTGCCAGTACTTCTGTGTACTGGTCCCAGGCCCCAAGGGACACTAAGGAAATCTCTACAGGAGCACCAAATGTGATCCCTGTAGAGGAGGGGTGGGCAGTGGCCTCCACCTCAGACATGGGGTCAGGGTAGGTCAGACTGACAGCCTGTACTCCAAGTGCCTTACCTTTACACTTGGAGTCACCCCTCTTGTGATCCAGAGCCCCAAAATCCCAACAAGTGCCGGGAGTGCGGGGTACGGTACTGGAACCATTGGGAGCCTGCTTTGCAGCAGGTGGACCACTACTCTTATTCCCACCCACAGATGACCGATCCCCACTAGATTTTTGGGTCTTAGGAGAGGAGGGTTTAGGTTTACCAAACTGTGACTGCTTTTGGGACTCCTCAGCTTTCTGAGAGGCCCCCTTTTCTTTGTCCTTGTCCTTCTCACTGGAGTCCTTAGGGGACACCCAGTGGGAGACCCACTTGTCAGCCAGCCTAGCCAACTTAAAGGGATCCAAAATGTTCTGGTCAGCAACATACTGAAGTAGCTCCGGTGAACAGGCTTCAGAAAAATGCTCAAAAAACAACAGGTGGCACAATTCAACAAAAGTTTTCACCTTGTAACCATCAATCCACCCCATCATGTTCATGTGTGCAGCACTCACCCAGTCAACCCAAGACACAGTCTCTCTTTTCTTAAAATCTCTGAAGCTTTTAAGGTATTGGGTAGGTGTCTTGCCAAACTTAAAGCAGACTTCATACACTCATACTGTCCCCTGTCTTCCACACTCAGCTTCAGAATACAGTCATACCCAGTTTGAGGCACTCTGCTTAACAAGCCCAATCTCTTTTGTCAACATCAGGAATTGCACAAGCCATTTCAAACACTTCAATCCATTGGAGGATATCAGAACCCTCCACAAACACACCAACCAAATCTTTCATAAACTTGGTGGCTGGGGACCTGGCACTCTCAACTGGTTTAGCTGAAGTCTCCACTCTAGCTTTCTCTAGCTGGATTTTTTGGTGCTCAGTGTCCCTACCTTTGAGTATCACTTGCTGTGCCAACTCCTCTTTCCTCAACTCAGCTTCGGTTGCCAACTTTTTGTATTGAAAGGCAGGGAAGATGAGCAGTTCAAGGGTGCTGAGACCACAACGTCGATCTAGGCGGTGCTCGTCAGCGACGTCCTGCAAGGATGAGGTGTGCGGGGCACCTCAGAGATGAAATTGTTCAGGACCGCAAAGAGTTTCAGAAGAACTGTGGCCCAACAAGGGCGTCGAGTCGTCGAAGTCTTTGTGGCCTTCATGTGGCGGGAAACCCACCAGCGGATTCTCCTCGGCGCGTTGGTCGTCCTCGACTTTCTCCGGCGGGACAAAGCGGTCGACGTTGCGGACAAGGGAATCCTTCGATTCAAATGTTCTTAGGCAAAGGAGCGGGTGGCTCCATTCGTCAGCGGCACGGTGTCAAGTTGTCCCCACGGCTGGGCAACACAACTTCGACGGGCCTCCAGCGATTACACAAACCTGCGAACCCTGGTTGACGGCAATAGACTTCGACACCGGCGAAGTCCGGGTGCTTTGCTTCGTTCTCCTCGGCAGTCCCGTCTCGGGACTGCAGCCTTTCGAGGGTCTGACTTCCAGGGAGCTTCGGCGAAGGTTAGCAGTGCTCCATGGTCTCTCAGAGCATGGGAAGAGGGCGCCTTACCAGGTCCTCTCTCGGATCAGTCTTAGACGAATTTGGCAGCTTTCAGATCAGGTCGAAGCAAATGCAACAACAAGTCTTCTTATTCCAGCTGGGCGTCGATGATCACCAGTTCCAATTACTCTTCAAGTGCAGACACAGCTTCTGAACAATTTCCAGTGGTGAGAGGTCCCCAGATATACTATCCTGTCTCTCATCCACACTGCTGGGTCACAGGCAGCAGCCAATCATACAAAATGGCATTCATGCAGTCAGTCAGCCAATCAGGCACACAGTGCATTTAGGCCATCCTCCTCCTTCTCAGACACTCACAACAAAGAATGTGGATTGGGACAAGTACCCAGCCATTCAACACTACAAACTGCATTCAGGCCAGTTTTGGGCAGGGCTGTCTCAGTCTTTGTCTCTCATACCAGAAACCAGAGAGCCACAACAAGAAGTGCATATTGGTCACACACTCCATTCACCCAGGTCCCACCCACAGGGTGTACCCACAACATACAGTCACTGGGAAGGCTCCAGCCAGTCTGGACTGGACTTCTCAACAACACCATATATGGAACTTCCACCCAACAGCTAGTCAGGGCTTCCCAGGACTTTGGGAAAACAATGTAACCGGCAATAGAAAGCAAGAGGCCACAAGGGCCATCTTGTTTTCTATCAGGAATCAACTGATTCCAGTGGCAGGGCCTGGGTATCCCAAAATGGAGGATACTCAGGGCACCTGTCAAATTCAGCATGGAGCTGCCACCAGCCCATACCCTGCTCTGTGGGCCACCCACAGGTGCCCAAAAACATACACTAGGGGCACAGGGTTGTACCCCCACCCATGGGTGCCGTAAGGGTATCCCATGGGTCTGTTCACCAAACCAAAAGAGAGAGAGCTGCACCGCCAGGAGTCCCACAGGAACTCCTGCCTGGAATACACAACAGAACACACAATGAAAAGGCAGTAAAGGACAAGGATACAGAGGCCCTGTCCCTCCGATGCATTTCCAGCATCACAGGCAGCGCCGGGCAAACAGCTTCTCCATATCCAATTGGAATCTTTGGAAGTCTCTCAAGATGGGATCATCCCGACTGACCAGCGATACCGACCAGTCAGCAGCACTGCCACTAAGATATGAAAGTAGAAGGGCCACTTTGGACTGGTTGTTTGGAAAGGCTCCTGGCCTGCATAGGAAGTGTAGACGGCACTGATTCATAAAAATTACATCGTTCTGGGGGTGCCAAAGGTACAGCTCCTGGGAGGACCACCTGAACTGGGTTGCTTGATGCAGTGGGCACCGTTGACCCCACTCCAGGTAGCAGCGTTTGCCCCGCCTGTGACTGGAGCAACTGTCTGGTGAGATCATCGGTGCGGTCCTTTGCTACAATCAGTTCCCTTCGTAAGGCATTGGTTTCCTGTCTAGCCGAATGTACCTCGGCCCTGAGTTCCTCCAAAAGCTGAGCTAGCTGATCCGTTTCCGCGGTTTCCATGACGCCCAGGTAGAGAATTTGTGTAAGGCTTCACGTTCTGTCACGCTCACCTGGTCTCTACGGGGGCATGCTCGTGTGCGAAGGATAATGTCTGCACTGGTGTTTTTCTGCCTAATGAGGGCCTGCTTGTGTCTTCCCTTCTGTCTTGCCTCAGGAGATGTTCGTCTGCAAGTTGAAACAAGATATTAGCCAACTGTGTGGAGCTGGTTTTGGTTTTCACCTCCTTCCGTGTTATCCTTCTCTTTCCCTGGCTCACCTTGTCTATTATATGGGTGAGCTCTCCTTCCTGCACACTCTCTGGCAGGGGCGCGGTTACTCTGTAGTTCCAGGATCAAGTTACTTCACTGATCCGATGGAGGTTGCTGAAGTGGATGGACCGGAGTAAGCAGGTAAGTCTCTATTCCAATAACTCCTTGAAATAACTGCCTTAAGTCCTTGCATGCAAGATATCTAATGTTCGTTTTTTGTCTTTCAGGTGCGGCACAAAAGCAGTGTTCGGATGATGGATGACTCTCCTGACAATGATGTGCAGGATTCTTGCCGGTAAGTAGAGTGTTGTGCGAGATGCGCTAATAGTTCGCTTTATTTTAGCCTTCTTGTTGTGTGTGACTAACCTGCTTTGTCTTTTCTGTTCGGCAGGTGCAGCGCTTTTCCAGGAAGAAGATGGAAGGTCCAACTGATGGTGTCGAGATGCGGCGCGATGCAGAATGATGGAGAACTGCTCGCTGGAGTTCCTGGAGGAGGCCGAGTCAGGTGCGTTGCTACCTGAGAGGGTGCCTTCTGTTCTGATCTTCTACAGATGCGACGGCCCTTGGATAAGAGTAAGGCGAGGTCCGGATGTTCTGCAGGTAAGGCCTTCAATGCGTGAATAACTCTTGTTCTTCTATTTTCACAGGTACCGATGGATAGACGACTCTGGACGGGCGTGGCAGAAAGGAAGCAAGAACTGACACGGTGAGCGTTACGCTGCAGGAGTGCAGATTAACGCGAAGCGTGTTCAGTTTGCTAGGTGCGGTATAAATAGCCTTGAAAGTAGTCCCAGGAAAATAGTCCCCTTCATCGTATCCTGTCTCTCTGGTAAAGTAGTCCCAAGCCACACCCTGTACTGAATGGCTCAGCATCTCAGAGCCAAATAAATGGACCATGTATTTAACACTTGCCATGAGCCTGGTGCCAGCGGCGCCAGGACTGAGCCCAGGTGAGCCTAGCTGGGGCCAGGGAAGTCCCAAAGGAAGCCAGAATCTGGTCTGGGCTCGTGGGTTTCAGGGTTTTGGGGGCATGCACCATGACAAAATTAGGCAAAGAGAAGTTGCAATATTGTCAAGAAGCAGTGTTATATATAGGCCAGTTGATTTCACATGAGGGGAAAAGGGTCACACCTGAAAGAGCTGAAGTGATTATAAAAACAGCAAAACCGCATACGGTAAAACACATGCAACAGTTTTTGGGTTTATGCAACCATGTTAGACGGGGGGTGTTTGATTATAGTTCATATACCAGACCCCTTTTGCAAGCTCTGAAGAAAGCACAAGTGAATAAGAAAAACATAGAATGGACTGAGGAAATAGAGGGAGGGTTTGAAGAACTGAAGAAAGCAATTTGTACACCATCAGATTTAGGAATTACCAATTATGATGAGAAGTTCTTTTTATTTTCGCACACGAATGGGACTGTCATGACAGCAGTCCTTACACAGAGAAATAAGTTAGGGTATAAACCTATGGCATATTGTAGTTTGATTCTGGACCCAGTTATGAAAGGGCACTTTTCTTGTGAACAGTCACTGACAGCAGCCACGTTCGCCAAAGAGAAGTCTACTAGTATCATGATTGGGTGTTCTATGACATTGTTTGTTGAGCATGATTTGTTTGCCATTTTGGAAAAACCAAATGGTACATTGACATATCAGAGAGCTTCTGCATATTAGGTGGTTATATTGAATGCAGCAACCAAAATAGTCAGGTGTAAAATAGTTAACCCTGCCACGTTTGTAGCTAAGCCTGTAGCAGAGGGCGAGCATGTGCATGATTGCGCTAGCTATGAGGAATTCTATGATGACATCCTGCACGTAAAGGAAAATGTGTTAGCGGGGGAATTCTCTTTATTGATGGTTCTTCAGAAAATGGTCATACTAGTGGGGAAAGGCATTCAGGTTCAGCCATGCTGAGGCATAGAGCAAATGAGTAATTTGAGGTTGTAGCAAGTGCAAGACTACCACCTCACTTTTCAGCACAAGCAGCAGAATTGGTGGCGCTTATTGTCATGCTCGAAAATCATGCAGGTGTTATGCTCACCTGGTCGCTGCAGAGGCGTTGGGGCATGGGTGCAGTCCTCCCGGGGGTGAAGTCGCTCGGGTGTGAATTCGCCCTCTACGCTTATGTGGTAACTGGTGGTAATAGGTGATGCTGCTCGGGACTGCTCCTGTGTGGAGAATAGGGGGTGTGAGTATGCCAGCCTGTGCGCCTGATCCCCTTCCAGACATCTTCTCCCAAACCGTGGTATCCGTGGGATGCGCTGTCCCTGGAAAGCTCACCTGTTGATCAGTTTTGGCGAGTACTCGATCCTGCTGCTTCTGTCAGGGGTGCTTGTGTGATCTGGATCGAGTTCCTTCAATGGTCCCTTGCACCTAATAGTCCAGTCCTGCTGCCACTATAGTTCAGGTAAGTGTTCCCGTTTGCCTTTGTCTTTCCTCATCTCTTTTTGTTGTATTGTAAAGTTTGTTGTCTTGTATTCAGTCCGTTACACTTTTGATGTTTGCTCTTTTGCTTTCTTCCCTTGTAGGTGATGTTGCCGGCCCGGCAGAAGCTGTGGAGCACGTGGTGGCAGCCGGAGGGAATGAGGAACAAACCTACAGTGGTATAGTAGCTGGTAAATTGTTAACCAGGGAGGCACGCCCGGTTCAAATGCAGGGCGGCCCTAGGACGGATGTCCTAACCTTGTCTTTCTTCTTCTTCACAGAGTCCAAGTTCGTGGATGCAGAGTGCGGTGCTTTGGCATCGGGATCATGATCACTGGATCACTGGATGTAAGGAGATGAGTCTGCAGATGAAGTGATGAAGCACTGGTTTCTTGGAGGTGAGTATGCAGGAGAATGCCTGGTTTCAAAGGTAAGTAAACTGGTCCAAGTGGCGGTGAGTGTCACGTTGCACGCAAGTGCACAGTAACGCGAAGCACCGGACTTAAGGATGGAGCAGTTTATATAGATGAGCCGAAGCCACACCCACCACGTTCAGCCTACCTGCCACACCCTGCCACACCACATGAGTCAGCACATGAAGACCAGGCCTAGGGAGCCACACCCGATGAGTCAGCACATGAGGATGTTCTCTGGAATAAAGGCAATCAGCTCCTGGAAAGTTCTTGTAAAATAAACACACTCTTGCACTGAAATAAAGTAAAAGCACTCCTGCACTGAAATATAGTGTTCCTGCTCCCATCTCTATATGAGCCTGGCACCGAAGGAGTCCAGGATGGGCCCCTTGGGGTTTATAACCTTTCCAGTCTATAAGGTAGTATAATTTGGACCAGACCACTTTACAGTCTAGGATCCGTTTAACTTCATATTCTGGTTCTCCTTCAACTATTTCGGGATCCAGTGGAGTATCGATCTGCGTACCTGGTCTCAATGGTTTTAGGAGGGAGACATGAAACACCGGGTGGATCTGCATGTGGGCCGGTAATTCTAATTTCATTGCCGCAGGGTTGATCACAGCTTTGATAGTGTAATGCCCCAGATATCTGGGACGGAACGCCTGTGGTCCTTTCAGGGGAATGTTTTTGGATGCTAACCAAACCTTGTCTCTGAATTGGTAGTTGAGAGCTTCCTTTCGGTGTTGATCCGTAGACTGCTTCTGTTTCTCTTTGGCTCTGGCAAGATGCTCTGCTGCTTCCTTAAAAACCTGTGTGATGGTTTTGTGTAAGGTCGTTACAGCGGGCATTTCTAATGATTTCAGTGGGTCGAAAGCGTATGTCCATGGATGTCGACCGTACACTATGTAGAATGGGCTTTGTCCCGTACTGGTGTGAATGGAGTTGTTATATGCTATTTCTGCTAACCAAAGTATGTACTTCCAGGTATCCTCGGTTTGTTGCAGCATAGACCTTATGTATTGCTCGAGGGTCCGCTTATTCCATTCGGTCTGGCCGTCGGTTTGGGGGTGATGGCTTGTAGATAACCGGAGGTCTATTTTGGCAATTTTACAACACCTTTTCCAGAATGCAGAGAAAAACTGAGTTCCTCGGTCTGATATCAATATTGATGGGAACCCGTGTAGCCGGACAATCTGTTCCAAAAACACGGTAGCCAGAGTAGAAGCAGTTGGGAGACCTTTCAGGGGAATAAAGTGGGTCATTTTGGAAAACAGATCTACGACGATTAAGATGGCATTTTATCCATTACAGGAGGGAAGGTCTGTAATAAAATACATTGATAGCGTATGCCAAAGTGCTGGGGGTACTTCTAAAGGATGTAGCAGACCTGCAGGACTTTGTTTTTGGGACTTGTGTTGTGCACAGGTGTCACAGGTAGCGATGAACTGGACAATGTCCTTTCGCTAAGTTGGCCACCAGTAATTATTCTTTATTTTAGCTTGGGTTTTGGCTATTCCCGGATGCCCTTCTACTAATGAATCGTGATAGTTTGTGATGATTTGATTCTGTAATTTCTTATCCAGGATGTACAATGGTCGTTGGTAGTGTAGTAGGTTGTCCACGAACGTATACCGGTCTCCCTTCTCTAGCCATTTCTGTTGCGCTAGTGGACTCATCAAGTGTTGCAGGTCAGATTTTAAGTTGTCTAGAGTGGTGGTTGTGGCAATCATGCCTTGAATTCGTCCTTCAGACATGATGGCCATGGGGTCTGGTGTAGTGAATGCCTCTTCTCCCTCACTCATACGAGACAGGGCACCTACTTTTGCATTGTGTACTCAAGGTCTATAGGTATTCCACAAAGAAGAGAGCCCAACGGAGTTGGCATGATGATTGCACTTTAGTGGTCCTCAGATATTGTAGATTGTGATGATCCATGACGACGGTGACTGTATGTCTAGCTGCAAGAAGATAATGTCTCCAGGCTTTGAACGCTGCCTTAATTGCTAGCAGTTCTTTATCAGTGATTGCATAATTCAATTAAGGCGCTGAAAACCTGTGAGACCAGAATTCCGCAGGATGCCACTAACCTGTTTCAGGGTCTCGTTGTGACAGGACTGCTTGCTCCCTTTGCTATGTTAGAAGCATCAGTTTCGACCAAGTATGGTAGTTCTGGTCGAGGGTGCCGTAGAATTGGTGCTGTGGTAATGCTTGTTTTAGAATCTGAAAGGCTTTCTCTGCCTCTGCGGGCCAATTAAATTGTTTATTTTTCCGTAGTAAAGAGGTGAGTGGGTGGACGATCTGGGAGAACCCGGGAATGAACCGGCTATAAAAGTTGGCGAACCCGAGTACACTCTGTACTCCCTTTATGGATGTCAGTGAGGGCTAGTTAAGGATAGCTTCTACCTTGTGCATATCCATGCGTACGCCCCGTGGTTTGAGAATAAAGCCGAGGAATTCTACCTCTATCACATGAAGGAACCATTTCTCCAATTTGGCATATAGCTGGTGTTGCCGCAGTTTCTCCAAAACTGCCCGGACATGGTTGACGTCGTCCTCCTTGGTGGTCGAATAGATAAGAATGTGATTAATATGGACAAGAGCGCAGACATCCAACGGTTTGCAGAGCACGTCATTCATGAAAAATTAGAACACTGCCGGGGCATTACATAGTCCAAAGGGCATAACCTGGTTTTCATAAAGGCTGTATTTCGTGCGAAAGGCCCTCTTATACTCGTCTCCTTTTTTGACTCTTACTAGATGTTAGGCCCCTCGTAAGTCTAGTTTTGTAAATATCTGAGCGTTTTTGACTTGTTCCAAGAGCTCAGGGATAAGCAGTAATGGGTATGCTTTTTTACCGTGATCCCAATGCAAGTTCTCAGGTGTCCCTCTTTTTTAGGCACAAAAAAGAGGGGTGAGGATGCAGGGGACTTGGACGGAAGAATGCAGCCAATTGGCAGATACTGATCGAGGTAGGTTTTTAGATGCTGGTTTTCCTGTTCAGTTAGGGCGTAAATCCGACTGCAGGGAACTTGAGCTCCAGGTACCAGATCAATTTGGCAGTCATACGGTCTGTGCAGAGGTAGGGTGTTTGCTTGCTCTTTTTGAAAGACATCTTGGTAATCCAGGTATTCAGGTGGTAGTGAACTGGTGAGGCCCAGTATGGTTTCTTTCTTCGATGAACCTGGGTTGGTAAGACTTTGTAATGAGAATCACTTGCTATAACAGGTGTCGGCACAGTCTTGGGGAAAGGTCAGAACTCGTTTACGCCAGTCAATCCTGGGATTGTGGGTCTCCAGCCAGGGCATTCCCAATATCATCTGGAGGAGCGCCGATGAGATCAAAGGTGATGTCCTCTTGGTGACCGTCCTGACACAGAAGCATGACCTTTTCAGTGTAATGCGTCACTGGGCCTGATGATAGCTGAGATCCATCAACTGCTGTGACGTTTTCCGAAACCTGCTTCTGTCGGAGAGGAAGGCCTGTCCGGGTAGCCAGATCTTGGTCCATGTAATTTCCCACAGCCCCACTGCCAATGTATGCCTCCAAGGCATGTATTTGCGACAGTTGCTTGTGGTTTACCAGGAGCACAGGGATGACTAGATATGAGGTCTTTTCACCGCTCGACAAGTGGACCCCTACGCTTGCCGGGCGTTGGAGTTTCCCGAGTCCTGTAGCTCTTCTTCACCCTTGTCAATTGCTCAAACTGCTTTCTTGCGTGGTTTCACTGAGCATTCTCGCAGATAGTGACGTGCCTTACCAAAGTACAAACAAAGCTGCTGCTGTCTCCTTTTCTCCCTTTCTGCCTTGGTGAGTGGGCTCCACAAGCCTGCGATTTGCATTGGCTCAGACTGATCGTGTGATTTGTTTTGATTCACACAGGGTCGCACGTAGACCGACTGCCCCTTGGCCTTGGACCGATCCATCTACCGGTCCTGCAATCTGTGATCAGGTTGATGTATTCAGCACATCTTTCCAGGGGATTTACTACTTGGGCTAATATGTCCTTAAATTCCCCTTGCAAGCCTCGGTAAAAGAGCGTAGTTCTTTTCTTCTCTGGCCAGTTAGTTTGTGCTGTCAGACGATGGAAGGAAGTGATATATGTTAGTAAGTCTTGATTACCCTGCCGTAGTGATAACAGTTCATTGTCCAGAGCCTGCACTTGAATATGCTGTGCAAATAGTTTCTCCATTTCACGCTGGAAACCTCTGAAGTCTTGAAGCAAAGGATCATCCTGGTTTACCAAGGCTATTGACCAGTCCGCTGCACTACCTCCCAAATATGAGAGTACAAATGCCACTCTCGCTTGATCATTGGGGAATGTCCCACGTCTGCACAAGAAAAGTAGGCGACATTGATACATAAAGATGGAGTACTTATTCAGATCGCCTGTGATGTGTTTTGGTGAGGCCAGTGGAACCCCCCCTGGAAGAACCACCTGTACTGGCATGGGCTGTGGAGGCGCAGCGGGAGGGGCATATCCCGGCAGTGGGACCTGGCCTGCTTGTGCCTGGAGCATTTGCCTTGCTAGTTCATCTGTCCGCTCCTGATTCACAATTGGATCCCTCCTTAGGGCTTTGGTTTCCTGTCTTGAGTCATGAACTTCAGCGCGTAACTCTCCCAGTAATCGGGCCAACTGGTCAGTTTCAGAAATTTCCATAATGCCCAGGCAGAGATTCGAAGAGGCTTTGCGTTCTGTTATGCTCACCTGGTCTCCGCAGAGGTGTTGGGGCACAGTTGCAGCCCTCTTGGGGGTGAGGTCGCTCGAGTCTGACTTTACCCTCTGCGCTTATGTGGTGACTGGTGGTAATAGGCGATGCTGCTCAGGACTGCTCCTGCATGGAAAATAGGGGGCTTGAGTATGACAGCTTGTGCGCCTGATCCCCTTCCAGACCCATTCTCCCAAACCGTGATACCCGTGGGATGCACTGTCCCTGGAAAGCTCATCTGTTGATTAGTTTTGGCGAGCACTGCATCCTGCTGCTTCTGGCAGGGGCGCTTGTATGAGCTGGACCAAGTTCCTTCAATGGTCCCTTGCAAGTGGTAGTCCAGTCCTGCTGCAACTAAGCCACTATACTTCAGGTAAGTGTTCCCGTTTGCCTTTGTCTTTCCTCATCTGTTTTGTTGTTGTATTGTAAAGTTTGTTGTCTCATATTGCTGTCCGTTCCACATTTGATGTTTGCTCTTTTGCTTTCTTCCCTTGTAGGTGATGTTGCCAGCACAGCAGAATCTGCGTAGCTCGAGGCGGCAGCCGGAGGGAATGAGGAACGATGCTGCAGTAGCTGGTAAATTGTTAACTAGGGGAGCGCGCAGCGTTCAAATGGGACGTGGCCCTATGACCGATGTTCTAACCTTGTCTTTCTTCTTCTTCACAGGGTCCGAGTTCGTGGATGCGGTGTGCGATGCTGCGGCGTCGGGATCACGATCACTGGATGTCAGGAGATGAGTCTGCAGATGAAGTGATGAAGCACTGGTTTCTTGGAGGTGACTATGCAGGAGAACACCTGGTTTCAAACTGTCCAAGCGGCTGGAAGCATCACGTTGCATGCGAGTGCACAGTGACGCGAAGCACCGGATTTAAGGATGGAACAGCATATATAGCTGAGCTTCTGAAGCCACGCCCACCAGGTTCAGCCTGCCTGCCACACCCTGCCACACCCGATGAGTCAGCACATGAAGACCATGAGGATGTTCTCTAGAATAAAGGCTTTCAGCTCCTGGAAAGTTCTTGTAAAATAAAAGCACTCCTGCACTGAAATAAAGTAAAAGCACTCCTGCACTGAAATAAAGTGTTCCTGCTCACATCTGTATATGAGCCTGGCGCCAAAGGCGGCAGGACTGAGTGCAGCCTGGGCCCCTGTGTTTATGGGTCCCAAAGGGACATAAGTGAGTCAATTGACCAATTGCCCCCATCACTAGATGGTGTGGTTTTTGTGTTCTGGGTCCTGTGGGCATGACAGCACGGGAGGAAGTAACGGTGTACAGACACTCCACCTATGTGATGTCAATCGTGCACGCAGGGCTAGCACGTTGGAGAAGGACTGGCCACCTCCGAGCGGATGGCACTCCAGTGCAACATGCAGCATTATTGGACAGGCTTATTAAGGCACTACAATTCCCAGTAGCCATAGCGATAATTAAATGCATAGCACATACTAAACAAACTGACTTTATCTCTCGCTGGAACGAAGCCGCAGATGAAGAGGCCAAAAGGGTTGCATATTCACCAGATATTTCAAGTTCTGATACTCCAGATGTAAAGGAAAAAGTCGTCATGATTATAACAGTAAATCAAAGGTTTAATCATTTATCAAGAACACAGTTGATCAAGCTTCAATGCAGTGTACCACAGGAATTGTGGAAACAAATGGGGTGTTCTTTAACACACTCTGAAGCATTAAGGCGACAGGAGAGTATTGGAAAGCCAGTGATGCCAGTAGCATTATTCAAGGAAGCGCTTGAACAGCTGCACTACGCAGCGCATGTAACTAGGGAAAGCCTTGCAGCAGCTATTGCAGAGGACTTGTTCGTACTGAACCTGTTAGAACACGTTGCATTTTATGTAGAAAATTGCCTCATACGTCAAAGGTTTACTGCTGGGCATACACCGCGAATGATCAGAGGAGTGATTCCTCGACCAAACAGTCCTTTTCAGTATGTACATATCAATTATGTTGATATGCTGCAAGTATGTAATGGATACAGGTATATGATAGTGGTGGTGTGGCCCTTTTCAAGGTAGATCGATTGTAATCTGATAAGTCTTTCCCAAATGGGGAGTGTGTGAGGTGTTGAGATCCGACAATGGGCCCCATTTTGTTAATGAAGTATTCAAACAGATTAACCTATTACTAAGTATAAAACACAAGTTTTCTTCTGCTTATCACCGCTTATCGAACAGGATATGTAAGAGACTCAACAGTCTACTTAAAGAGAGAATTGCTAAATTGAAATTTACACTGAAGAGGGTCATGGCTGTATTGCCTGCCCCTTGCAGTATATGCATTGAAGAATCAGACTGGGTCGGACCATCACCTCACACCACATGATCTAGTAACAGGGAGGCGAATGAGAACACCTTTGTCTCCTCCATCGGGGAGCAGAAGTGATTCCCAGAAGACTGCAGAAATGTTAGGAAATGAGTTACGTGCTTATTTGATATGTATGACCGCTAGTATCTCTGTTATTTCATATCAACTCAAGTGCAAGAGGGGTCAGTCTCAGGACACAGATGAAGACCATTCAGCAACCAAAATTCAAGAACTATTTCCTGTACCTAGACTTTTTATTGGAGATTCGGTTCAAGTGCTTAACTTCACCCAGAAGCAGCACTAGCCACGCTTCAGTGGTCCCTCCATAATAGAAAACATTACTCCCTCAGCAGTAAAAGTCCAAGAGATACACTCATGGATCCATTTGAGTGACGTAAAGCCTTACACTGATGAGACGGACGCACCCCCAACAGTCGATTCAGAAGCAAGACAAGAAGAAGTTCAGCATGAGAAGACTTGATCGATGATGAGGAAGAAGGACGCTAAGGTTGCTGACTAAATAAATGCAAGTGTGCATTGGGGCTGTGGCTCACCCCAGACACTCTTTATAGATATTATAGCAGGATTGCAAACTCAGTTCTTCCGTCACAGGAATCTTTGGAATTGGATTTTAGAAAATATTGACATACTAAACCTGCCAAACCTGGAGTTTGAATTTGACGACTGGGAACGTGAGCAGTTTCCACGTGAGCAGTTTCCAGACTTGTTCTTGTCTGAGTTTCTGTTCAGTTAAATCAATGGTCCTATACGATGTCAATGTCCATAGGTCCCTTCTCGCTGCTCTCGTTTTTATTCTTAGAGCTTATCCTGCTCTTGTTGGGCGCAGTACTGATATGTATTTTTCTGTGAAGAAAATGGCCCTGCAATCAGGAGGCTGCTTATTGCAATAGTTGAACAGATCCTGACGTTACCTGATCATTTCACATAGTTGTTTTATTAAAGCAGCATACAGGCACAATGAGGACTGTCGAGAATGGTACCATTTTGGAAAGTGAGCAAACTCAACGACATGTGGAAAATCGTCAATGGTGGGGATTGATGTATCTTTGCATAATATATGCGTGCTCAGTTTTTATCATTGTTTCCTAATTTTGCTAATACATACTGTTTACTTCATTGTTCCAAGCAAGGTAGAAGTCCCTTTGATTCTTCCCACTCCAGTGACTCTCACAGAATTGTCTGTTACTGAAAGAACAAGACCATTTGTGATTATCCCTACACCAGTGGCACGTATGAGGCCACCCATTTCTATGACAAGTGTTCATATGGTTCCCCTGTAGGAAGGACCCTTATTGATATACTTCACAAGCATTACGCATGGACCCCCATTATGAAAGGGAGACACAGGAGAAGCACAAGGGAAGATGATTATGAATTAAACAATTATTTAGACAGCACAGCGCACTTGGGTAATAACATGTGGTATCAGCACATGAAATTATAGGTGATTGAACCTCTAAGGAGAGTTGCTATGTTTGTGCTCGCATACCTTATGCCATGGGGAATTCCAAGATATTCACATATATAGAATTAGCAATCCAGAAAGTTCACTGCCTGACTCACATTGTACTCTGCCATACGAGAGGTTAGTTCCAGGGTCAAACAGCATCCTTCGTATCGGTGACCAAGAAGACAACTCCAGGAGTAGATGATTATGTGCAAGATTTAAAGACAAGAAGAGACCCCACACCAGACATCACGTGATAAGATATGAACATCCTGGAATGAATGGAGCAGGAATCAGATGGGAATAACTAAAAAAGCTCAATTGTCAAGAAAAGGACCCTGAAGAAATACAAAGATGCAAGGAGAGAAGTCAGCTGCAAATCAAAGGACCAGTGCTTTCTCCGAATGGATGGTCTGAAGGTCTGATTGTGTGCAAAGTGCCAACACTAATCGGACAACCTGTAGAAATTGTGTGGCATGCAGAAAATGAATGCAACCATCATTGGCCGAACATTGCAAAGTTGCTGACATGGGTTGATGATGAAGGAGGACCTTTGCAAATAGTACCTCTAGCGAATGCATCCTTGTGTTTCAGAAACAGTGACACAAGTGGCACAACAAATGTTGAAATGAATCAGCAGTGCGATCAAATTTTTTATGTACCAGGCATGAAGGACTGAAGAGTACTGATAATGGACCACTAATGGGCCTATAGATCCAGAGCATATATGAAATTGCCCAAAGACAGCGGAGGGTTCCATAGTGATCGTTCATGTTCCGGCATTGGTGATTCCTAAGAGTGACCAGAACATTGGAGAGTTTCCAAAAGCAGATGGTCATCTAAGGAAGAGGAGATCACTTGAATTTCTCAATCGAACAAGAGGGAGAACTATTTTTCAACTAAATCCATAGAAGCTTTGATGCAATTCTGTATGAACACAGGTTATTCAGTCAGACTTTGGCAGTATTTGTGAAAATCTTCATGCCAGTTATGTAGACGATGGAAAATGCCAAATGGTTACAGATTACCAAATGGGAACTTCTGCAGATGATCATCACTACCATAAAGGGATTCAATGCTAGCAAAGAAGAATTGCGAGCCATAAGACTGATGACCCTGCAGAATAGATATGTCTTGGACTTGATCACAGCAATGGATGGAGGTGTTTGTGCCAAAATCGGAGAATCATGTTGCACATTCATACCTTCTCACGATGACGAGAATGGTACCTTCACAGAGGCCATACAATTGCTAACAAACTTGCAAATCAAGATGGAAGATGAGACAGAAGATATTGCAAATGACAGTTGGTTTGCATCAATCTTCTCATGGGTTCCACAATGGATGGCGAATATGTAAACATTTCTTGGAGCATTTTTGGTGATGATCATGTTTGGATTCTATGTGATCAAAAAGTGCAAAAATACAACAAAGAAAGCAGTAGGAATGAAGATCATGATTGATGTTGAGTCTGGGTTTGGACCCAAAGAGTGGACAGATGAAGAAATCAGAAAGTATATAGAAGCAAGCATTCTAACACCTGAGGGAACAAAGTTTCTGTATCCAAGAAACCACAAGAAGTATTTGGGAAGATGGATCTACTGCAGCCCGAATGGACAATGTAGTCACATGACCTGGAGCATAGATGAATATGTAAAATCAGTAGGATCTCTGAAAGGAGTTGTAATGGTATGGACTCCTAAAAAGTAGTACTTTTTCAGACGAGGATGTCTTAATGTGAAGACTGATGGAAGAGTGGTCAATGAATCAACCAGAAGGGGGAGTGTAGAGGTAGAGCCAAATGCCTCTACTGGAAGTCCCGCCCCTATTTTGCTTATATGTTGGAAGCCGTAAGTTGCAACATGCATTACGCCAATAAAGTACCTATACCGTGAAAAATACTTGAAACAAGGTATCTATTGAGAAAGCCCTATTTGATGTACCCACCGAAAAATGACAGTCTCTCAAGGAGGTTCACGAAGAAATGTGAATCAGTTAAGGCAGGAGACTGGTGACATCACATGAAGCAGAGATGACGCACCAAGAAGAGATGCCAAGGAAGAAGGTGTAACGCTCACCTGACTCCCACGGAGGCGCTGGCCTGGTTCGCGCTGCTGTGACCTTTCCATGCTTGCTTGAAATAACCTTTCCTTGCTTGCTTGAAATAACCTTTCCATGCTTGCTTGAAACCTTTGAAAATCACGGAGAATCGGGTCATCTTGAGTAACCAGTGGAACTGACCAATCAGCAGCGCAGCCGCTGAGATATGACAATACAAAGGCTACCTTGGTCTGATCATTAGGGAAGGCCCCAGGTCTGCATAGGAAGTGCAAACGACACTGATTCATGAATACGGCGAATCGTTTGGGGTCCCCGGCAAAGCGTTCGGGTGGGGCCAGCGGCATGTTTCCAGGTAGATTAATCTGCACAGGGTTACTGGAAACCACAGGAGCGGGGTTCCCTCCGGAACCGGGTAGAGGAGTTTGCCCAGCTTGACCTTGCAAAAGCTGTCTGGCCAGGTCATCAGTTCTTTCCTTTAATATTATTAATTCCCTCCTGAGGGCATTAGTCTCTTGACGAGCGGCATGTACTTCGGCCCGTAATTCCCCCAGTAATTGGGCCAACTGATCAGTCTCAGAACTTTCCATAGCACCTGGGTGGGAATTTGTAGGAAGGCTTTGCGTTCTGTAACGCTCACCTGACTCCCACGGAGGCGCTGGCCTGGTTCGCGCTGCTGTGACCTCTTCTAAGGTGATGCGCAGGGTTCGGAAGATGGACTGGACCGGGCCCCCAAATCTGGCTTGTCTGGCTCGCAGAAGTATCCTTCTGTAGGCGAAAATAGGGGATTAACTGTCTGCGGGGTAATGCAATCAGCCTCCCACTTTCCCCTCTCACCCTCCTCGAAACCCTTCTGTGATTCCTCGTAGCAACTCACCTTAGGGTCAGGAAGGATGAGCTCTCCATCCTGCTTCTGATGCAGGGGCGCGTTGGTATCCAGTTACTTCACTGGATTTTCGGATTGGTGAGAACCAAACTTGCTTGGCTTCCAGGTAAGTTTTTTGATAAGAGGTTCCCCTTGTGTCCATGCATTAATGTACTAATGCTAGTGTCTTTTTCCCATAGGGGCCGGGGTACGGAATTCCGGGGAACAGGCACCGACCCGAGATGAGAGGTGAAATCCTTGTAGAAATCAGGTAAGTCTTTAATGAGCGTTTTTTTGGTAATGTCTTTTCATTCGCTCATTAAGGCTGATGTCTTTTTTTCCCCTTAGGGGCCGGGGTACGGAAATGCCAGGATGCGGCGCGGACCTGAAATGAAGAGGGAATGAATCAACAGGTAAGTCTTAACATGGAGATTTAGCTTTCCTTATTCCCTTCTCTCGCTCACCTTTTGTTCTTGCCTTTTTCTCCCTAGGCGCTGGGGCGTGACTGCGAATCCGGATGATCGCTGCTGAACATGGAGGCGGCCTGTAAAGGTGAGTGGAATGCGGTGCTGCAGCGATCGACGCGATGAGCTTTTAAATAAAAGTCTTCCTTTTCAGGATTTGTCGGCGAGATGTCTCCGGGATGCAGATTTAGCAGGTAAGGACTTTTCCTTCCTCTGTTCTCTTCTTCTTTTCCTTTGCAGGTGATCCAGGATGCTGGCAGGCGTGGCAGAAGTCAGGATGCAGGAGCAGACACGGTGAGCGTCCAGCTGCTAGATGCAGAACAACGCGAAGCACGTGTGGCTGTTCGGATGGGGTTTAAATAGCCTTGGAAGAAGTTCCAGGTATGTATCCTTCCTCCAATCAGGTATGTATCCTTCCCCGACCACGCCCGGATGGTAAATTAGTCCCACAGGTGCAGTAGTTCCTTTCAGGCCTCAAGGAGGCCGGGATTCTGCAGCATGGTATGCATCAGGTAAGTGCACCCAAGCACTCCCATAATGAGCCTGGCGCCTATGGCGCCAGGACTGATGTCTTTTATGAGCCTGGCACCATAGGTGCCAGGACACTGTCCAAAAGGCCCCTATATGGGGTTGCTGGGTCTTTCCTTGGGGACTGGATGTCCGCTTTCAGGGACGCAGGGCTTTAACCGGCTCCCCAGGTGCGGGCATCATGACAGCACTCCCCCCCAAGGCCCCTCCCAAGGTTTTTCCCTCCGGGGGTTTTGGTTTATCTGGGAAGAGTCGGTGGAATTTCCTGACTAATCGAGGTACATGCACATGGTCGCTGGGTTCCCACGACCTCTCCTGAGGTCCGTACCCCTTCCAATCAATTAGGTAGAACAGTTTTGACCTAAACATTTTTGAGTCTAAAATGTTTTTCACTTCGAATTCGGGCTCCCCATCTATTAGAATAGGTTCTGGAGGTTTGAGTAGTCGGGTTCCGGGTACCACTTGTTTCAGAAGTGACACATGAAAAACAGGGTGAATTTGCATGCTAGCTGGTAAATCAAGTTTAACAGCCACGGGGTTAATTATTGCCGTAATAGAATAAGGTCCCAGATATTTTGGGTTAAAGGTTTGAGGCCCTTTGAGGTGTAAATGTCTGGTAGCTAACCACACTTGATCCCCAATCTGATACTGAGGTGCTTCACTCCGATGTAGATCAGCATTCTCTTTGTTTTTTCTCTTGGCTTGTTGTAAATGCGTAGTTGCCTCTTTGAAGGCTTGGGTAATTGTAGAATGCAGATGTTCTACTGCAGGCATTCCGAGGTTCTGAGGTGAGTCAAGGTTTGAGGTTCGAGGGTGATGCCCAAACAAATTATAAAAAGGACTGTGGCCAGTTCCAGAGTGTACCGAATTATTATATGCGTATTCGGCTATCCAAAGAATGTCTTTACAGTTGCTTTCAGATTGCTGTAACATACACCGTAAGTACTGCTCAAGGGTCTGATTTGTCCTCTCGGTCTGACCATCGGTCTGAGGGTGGTGACTGGTCGATAATCTTACGTCGATCTGCGCCACTTGACAAAATTTGCGCCAGAAGTGGGAAATTAATTGGCTTCCCCGGTCAGAGATTAGTATAGATGGGAATCCATGTAGCCGAACAATATTTTCGAGGAATTCTTTGGCTAGGACAGAAGCTGAAGGTAAACCTTTCAAAGGAATAAAGTGGGCCATTTTGGAAAACAAATCCACAATTACCAGAATAGTATTGTACCCCGAACAAGGAGGCAGGTCCGTAATAAAATCCATTGATAGGGTGTGCCAGGGTGCTGGCGGTATGTCTAGAGGTTGAAGGAGACCGGCTGGTCTTTTCTTTTGACTTTTATTTTGGGCGCAAACACCACAGGACATCACAAAAGATTTAACATCTTTTCGCCAAGAGGGCCACCAAAATTGTCGTTTCACCTTTTCCTCTGTCTTGGCAATACCGGGGTGTCCCTCTATTAATGTATCATGATAACCGGAAATAACTAGTTTGTGTAATTCCTTATGTGGCAGGAATAAGCGTCCTCGGAAATAAGGTAAACCATTATCTATGGTAAAGTCTGATCCCTTTTGTATCCAATCCTGTAAGGTTGTAGGGTCCAGGAGTTGTTTCACTCTGGCTTGAATGTCTTCTAGCGTCTGTAACGAAGTCATGCCTAGAATCCTCTGTTCGGGAATTATTGATACTGGTTCTGAGTTTGTATCAGATTCTCCCATTCCAATTCGGGATAAGGCGTCTGCTTTTCCACTATTGCAGCCAGGTCGATAGGTAATCACAAAATCAAATTCAGTGAAAAACAAAGCCCATCGGAGCTGCCGTGATGACTGAGCCTTGGCGGTTTTCAAATACTGTAAATTCCGGTGATTAGTGATCACTGTGATGGTATGTCGAGCGCCAAGCAGATAATGCCGCCAGGCTTTAAAAGCAGACTTAATGGCTAACAGTTCTTTGTCAGTGATTGCATAATTAACCTCGGGTGGCGAGAGAATTTTCTGGACCAAAATGCTACGGGATGCAGTTGGTTGGTTTTGGGATCTCTTTGGGACAGGACAGCTCCCATGGCTAGGCTGGATGCGTCAGTCTCGACGACATAAGGGAGATCTGGACGCGAGTGTTTCAATATAGGTGCGGAGGTAAACTTAGCTTTTAAATCCTGAAAGGCCTGCTCGGCTTCTTCAGACCATTCAAAACGTTTATTTTTCCTCAAGAGTGCAGTAATGGGTTGTACCACGCGTGAAAATTCCGGGATAAACCTGCGATAGAAATTGGCAAAGCCGAGCATACTCTGAACCCCTTTTACAGAGCTAGGTGATGGCCATTTGAGGATGGCATCCACTTTTCTTGAGTCCATTTGGACTCGTTTGGGTGTCAGGATGAAACCTAGAAACTCGACTTCTGTGGTATGGTAAACACATTTCTCCAATTTAGCAAATAGTTTGTGTTGGCACAGTTTTTCAAGTACTGCCCTGACGTGTTTTCTGTGATCAGATTCCGAAGAGGAGTACACCAGAATGTCATCGATATATACAACAACACAAACATTGATGAGTTCCCGAAGGACATCATTCATGAAGTATTGGAAGGCAGCCGGCGCATTACACAATCCGAAAGGCATCACCTGGTACTCGAATAATCTGTATTTAGTACGGAAGGCAGTTTTCCATTCGTCGCCTTCTTTAACTCGTACCAGATGATAAGCCCCTCAGAGATCTAACTTGGTGTATATGCAAGCGTCCTTCACCTGGTCAAGGAGTTCAGAGATCAGAGGCAGAGGATAACGGTTTTTCACCGTTATCTGGTTCAATGCACTGTAATCGATACAAGTTCTAAGGTCGCCTTCTTTTTTGGGCACGAAGAACAAAGCCGAGGATGCCGGGGATTTTGACGGGCGAATAAAACCATCAGCTAGGTATTGATCCAAATATTGTCTCAAATGCAGGTTCTCAGGTTCGGTAAGGGCATAAATCCTGCTACAAGGGGGTTGTGCACTGGGCACCAGATCGATTTGGCAATCGTACGATCTGTGAGGAGGTAACGTGTTGGCCTGTTCCTTTTGGAAGACGTCCTGAAAGTCTTGGTATTCCGGAGGTAGTTGCATGGAGGCAGAGGTTACAGATGCTAGATTAATCTTCAGGTTTTCTGGGTAGCAGGTTTGTGTACAATCCGGGAAGGTTATTCTCTTAGCTCGCCAATCAATTTGAGGATTATGTGTCTCTAACCAATGGATTCCAAGAATAACCTGAAACTGTGGAGCCTTGATTACATCAAACACAACACCCTCCCGATGGCCGTCGGGACCAATAAGAGTCACCTCAGTAGTGGAATGTGTTACCGGTCCAGAGGCAATTTCAGTTCCATCGACTGTGGTGATGACATCTTTGCTGGTTTTAGGATGGAGAGGGTGGTTAATCCTAGAGACCAATTCACGATCCACATAGTTTCCAATAGCCCCACTATTGATGTATGCCTTTATTGCATACAACCGATTAGGCTGTTCTGGATCTACGAGAACCATTGGCACAATGAAATGCGAGGTCTGAGAGTTAGTTTTCAAGCTCGGCAAGCGGACCCCTACGCTTGTCGGGCGGAGTCGTTTCCCGAAACAGAGTCTTCATGGTTTTTATCAGCGGCTCCTACCGCCTTTCGGGGCGGTTTTGCCAGGCAATCTCGTAGAAAGTGTCAAGAATTCCCACAATAAAGACAAAATTTTAACTGCCGCCTCCTTTCACGTTCCTTTTGAGTTAAGGGTCCTTTAACCACTCCAATTTGCATAGGCTCAGAGACATCAACTCCTTTGGGATTGGCATGGGTCTTGACCAACACCCGGGTCTCAAACCTGGACCGATCTGCTTTTATGTTTTGAAGTCTGTGATCCAATTGGACCACTAAGTCTATATACTCTGTGCATTCTTGGGGCGGATTTACAACTTGGGCCAAGACATCTTTAAGATCTCCGCGTAGGCCTCGATAAAACAACGTGACTGTTTTATCCTCTGGCCATCCCGTTTCCACAATTAGTCTATTAAAGGTTGCAATATAGGAGAGGAGGTCCTGATTGCCCTGTCGCAGGGATAGAAGTTCGTCATCCAGAGCCTGCCCCTGAGAGTGTCGAGCAAATAACCTTTCCATGCTTGCTTGAAACCCTTGAAAATCACAGAGAATCGGGTCATCTTGAGTAACCAGTGGAACTGACCAATAGGCAGCGCAGCCGCTGAGATATGACAATACAAAGGCTACCTTGGTCTGATCATTAGGGAAGGCCCCAGGTCTGCATAGGAAGTGCAAACGACACTGATTCATGAATACGGCGAATCGTTTGGGGTCCCCAGCAAAGTGTTCGGGTGGGGCCAGCGGCATGTTTCCGGGTAGATTAATCTGCACAGGGTTACTGGAAACCACAGGAGCGGGGTTCCCTCCGGAACCGGGTAGAGGAGTTTGCCCAGCTTGACCTTGCAAAAACTGTCTGGACAGGTCATCAGTTCTTTCCTTTGATATTATTAATTCCCTCTTGAGGGCATTAGTCTCTTGACGAGCGGCATGTACTTCGGCCCGTAATTCCCCCAGTAATTGGGCCAACTGATCAATCTCAGAACTTTCCATAGCGCCTGGGTGGGAATTTGTAGGAAGGCTTTGCGTTCTGTAACGCTCACCTGACTCCCACGGAGGCGCTGGCCTGGTTCGCGCTGCTGTGACCTCTTCTAAGGAGATGCGCAGGGTTCAGAAGACGGACTGGACCGGGCCCCCAAATCTGGCTTGTCTGGCTCGCAGAAGTATCCTTCTTAGGATCTGGAAGGACGAGCTCGCCATCCTGCTTCTGATGCAGGGGCGCGTTGGTATCCAGTTACTTCACTGGATTTTCGGATTGGTGAGAACCAAACTTGCTTGGCTTCCAGGTAAGTTTTTTGATAAGAGGTTCCCCTTGTGTCTATGCATTAATGTACTAATGCTAGTGTCTTTTTCCCCATAGGGGCCGGGGTACGGAATGCCGGGGAACAGGCACCGACCCGAGATGAGAGGTGAAATCCTTGTAGAAATCAGGTAAGTCTTTAATGAGCATTTTTTTGGTAATGTCTTTTCATTCGCTCATTAACGCTGATGTCTTTTTTTCCCCTTAGGGGCCGGGGTCCGGAAATGCCAGGATGCGGCGCGGACCTGAAATGAAGAGGGAATAAATCAACAGGTAAGTCTTAACATGGAGATTTAGCTTTCCTTATTCCCTTTTCTCTCTCACCTTTTGTTCTTGCCTTTTTCTCCCTAGGCGCAGGGGCGTGACTGCGAATCCGGAGGATCGCTGCTGAACATGGAGGCGCCCTGTAAAGGTGAGTGGAATGCGGCACTACAGCGATCGACGCAATGAGCTTTTAAATAAAAGTCTTCCTTTTCAGGATTTGTCGGCGAGATGTCTCCGGGATGCAGATTTAGCAGGTAAGGACTTTTCCTTCTTCTGTTCTCTTCTTCTTTTCCTTTGCAGGTGATCCAGGATGCCAAAGGCGTGGCAGAAGTCAGGATGCAGGAGCAGACACGGTGAGCGTCCAGCTGCTAGATGCAGAACAACGCGAAGCACGTGTGGCTGTTCGGGTGGGGTTTAAATAGCCTTGGAAGAAGTTCCAGGTATGTATCCTTCCTCCAATCAGGTATGTATCCTTCCCCGACCCCGCCTGGATGGTAAATTAGTCCCACAGGTAAAGTAGTTCCTTTCAGGCCTCAAGAAGGCCAGGATCCTGCAGCATGGTCTGCATCAGGTAAGTGCACCCTATGGCGCCAGGACTGATGTCTTTTATAAGCCTGGCACCATAGGCGCCAGGACACTGTCCAAAGGGCCCCTCTATGGGGTTGCTGGGTCTTTCCTTGGGGACTGGATGTCCGCTTTCGGGCTTGAACCGGCTGCCAGGGAGCGGGCATCATGACAGAAGGTGAGTAGACCTTATAGAAGTTGATGGCAAAGTAAAGAATCAAGTAACATTTCATGTGCTGAATGAAGATTGCATGTGTGGAGAGCACTGAAGAAAATCCAAGCCGTTTTATAAATGTACAGATGACAGAAACGCAAGTATACTAAGTAACCATGAAGGCTGGCTATACATTATGAAGACTGCCGCCGGTGCTGCCATTATATATATATGTATAGAATCTGGATTTTTCCACGTCTCATTTTAGCAAACTAGAACCTCAGTTGCAGAAAGGATGAAAGTGTGGTGCAGTAGAGAAAGACAGCTGACGATGAAGGAAGATTCAAGAAGGATTGCCTGACCCAGTGTCAAGGGTTGGGGCTGCCAAAAAACTGGTTATCTATTTGAGAAGATACAATGAACGTGAGAAGCAAGGCAAGCTCCAGTTAAGGTACAATGGAAAAACACTATGAGTGTCAAATTGTATTTATTTAATAGTATTAAAGGCGAAGAAGGAGCTAAAAACACTGTCTCCTGTCACATGGTGTAGATGAAATGACTTTGGGCAAGCTACATTGAGACTGAAGATAAGGATGTGCTCACACTCCCTTCTATTCTCAGGCACAGTGATACTTTGCAAGGCCAAGTTCAAAGACAATTTGAATGGTAGACAGCAGGAGTGATGATGGATGATGGGCTAATTGTGTGGGAAGGCATGGTCAAGTCCACCCACAAGCACCTGGGGTACCAGCTTGCGTGCTGCTAGCAAGTGAAATATTCCAGAAGGGTACAAGCGTGTCAACCGATTATAGAGGGCCATGTAGCAAAAAGCCCTATATTTTGAAAGCCAATGAAACATGATGCATTTGATGACACTGAAGATGACTTGCACTAGGGTTGGGCATAGTTGTCCACCTGACTTTAGAGATCCAATCATAATCCTATTCCCCATAGAAAGTATACCTAGATGTTCCCCATAGACCCACCAAAATCCAATTTAGGTTTTCTTAATTTGCCATGTTTTTTTCATGTAACACATTGATAGAAATCCTGTGAGATGTCGGTTGATGTCTGTTGTAAAACAGCTAAAGTTTCCCAAATTCCTGAGTCGGTCTTATTATTGGTGTAAGAGTAAGTTCTGCATCCCCATCAATCCCACATAGTGCTACCTCGCTTAAAGGGCCTATGGGTTCACTACCTCTTCTTTTATACCCCACACCTAGATAGAAGTCTTCCTAAACACCTTCTGCAGAATGCTTGCTATTGCCATAACATCCTCTCACATGTGGAAGCTGCCCTCATGCTCCAACAATGTCTCTGTGGCCACATCAACATAAAGCCTAACCCTGTCTCTGTGTGGGCATGCATATAAGGCCTCATCAAATGGCCCTGCCGCATCTCCACTTTTGAAGCCTCTGGCCCTGTCTATTGCCCACCCGCCTGTTTATACCATCTACCTTGCAGATAGAATGAATGCCAAAGGAGGGGTGAGGGGGTGGCACAGATTGCTAAGGCCTTCCCAGTCTCAATATAGCCTGCCTCCCTTGGCCCTGCGCCCTCACCCACTAGTGAGGCAAAATAATCTAGGGGTCATTTACGATTCCACTCTCTCCTCCTCTCCCATCTCGGACCTCTCCAAAAAATTCCACTACCAGCTGCACCTCCTCAGAGGTATTCAACCTTACAGTCTCCTGAGCCCTGGTTTTTTCTAGACTGGACTTTTGCAACAGTCTCTTTCTCAATCTTCCTAATTCCACTCTCTGACCTCTACAACTCATCCAGAAAAGAACTGCAAGACTTATTCTTGGTCTTAAGCCCAGGGTCTGCATCTCTCCAGCACCAAAGTACCAAAGTCCCTCCACTGGCTCCCTGTGGCTGCAAGGATCAAGTTCAAGACCCTATGCATAGCCTGCAAGGCTTTCTGGGGCTGGGGCCACAGTATCTACAACTCTCTCTCCCTAAATACTCTCCTTCTAGAGCCCTCTGCTCGACCTCCTCCAACTCTCTCGGCGTTAGCCGATTTTCAAAACAGAGATTTGGGGGTAAATCTCTTTCCTCTACAGGTGCTCCCCTGTGGTACAGCCCCCTGCCTCTCTCCATCTTGTGCCGGATAACCTTAAGTTCTGGAAACTCCTCAAGACCTTCCTCTTTTCTTCCTCATTCTCTCTCCCTCTCCCTTGTTAGCACCCTCTCTATTCTTGCCTACTTCCTTCCTCCCTCTCTCCCTAACTCAGATAATTTTCCTGACTGGTCGCCTGCTGCACCTCCAGAGCCACACATGTCTCAAGTTTCCCCACCAGTCCTCACACCTGCCCCCAGGCCTTTGCACTCCACCCACCATTTCTGCACTTCTTTACTCATTCCTTGAGAGTGGTAACCTCTTGGCACTTAACCCAGGGCCTTGGACTGGGCGCACTAGCTCCCTTTCCCCCTCATTTTCATTCCATGTCTGGCACGTACGTTATCTAGAATGCACTGAGCCTGGTCCACCAGGCTTAGTATGGTAGTTTCTTGTTGCTGTATTTCCTTCTCCCCCACCCTTATCGCCCAACCATCTGCCATGCACTTGCACTATTTGAAACATCATTGCCTGAGTACAGCCTCTTCTCCGTTCGCTCCTTCCTTTTTGTCTTACACCTCCATTTGTAGTAAGGCCATCAGGCCAAGTTTGCTAATCATTTTTGTAAGATCATTCAGAAATTTCAATGCCTAAGAATGACTCTGTATTGCCCTGTTTCCATCCTGCCTTGAAGCGCTTTGAAGCACTTCACCTGTGTATAAGCACTCTATAAAAAACAATTACAATTACAACACTTCCCTCCTGAACAACATTGACATACCATCCATTAAATTAAAACTGACCGACTCAACCTCCATCACGTTACACACCGTCTACCAACCCCCAGTCCCATCCCTGACCTTTGAAGAGAACCTCCTTCACGTACTGAATGATGACATCACACTGTCTTCTAAAACTATCCTTATGGGTGACTTCAATCTTGGCTTGAATTACCCAGATGACCCAGCAGACTTATAACCGGCTAACTCGCTTAGCGCCCTTGGCTTCCATCACTGTGTCAACACCTCCACTGACAACAAAGGCAGGACTCTTGACTGGATCTCTGATCTCAATTCAAAGGTATCTCTCCTCTCTAACAATCCATGCTCATGGTCAGACCATAACATTGTGCAATTATGCATCTTGCCGGTCACCAAAATACAGCCTATCCTCACCCCCTGCCTCCTACCTTAGCCCGCAGCTCCAAAAACCTCACAACGGAACACCTAGCCCTCCTGTTGAGCTCACTGCTACCAAATCCCCCTTTCCCCAAAGACCCAATCACACTTGCCAAACTTTACATGGAAACACTAACTGCAGCCATCAACACCATAGCGCCTCTAAATCTCTGTAAGGTTAAACAATTGGCAAATAGAAACTCTTGGTTTTCTTCATCTGAGGCCAGTAAGCGCCAGTACACAACAGCAATCAACCTATACAAAAAAGCCATTATTGCTGCCAAATCCTCTACTTACAATGCCCGTATTGCCAATGCAAACTCGAACACTCGTGAGATCTTCACAATTGTCAGAGAATTTGAAACTCTGTCCATCCCGCCCAACACCCCAAACAATAATGCCATATGGTGCTCTAATACACAAAACGCTATGCTTACCAAAATTGAAACCCTGCAGAAGAAAATGGACTCCAAACAAGCCATGATCCAAGCTTCACTAAGGCAACCGACTGACCAGACCTCACCCACCAAAACCCATCACGCCCCTCCGTTGTTTCACATCACCAATGTCTCTAAGGATGAGGTCAAAGCCATCCTCATAGGCCTCAAGCCGTCTCACTGAAAATGGGACAACTTTCCTGTAAGTCTCATAAAAGACTGTTGAGACCACCTAAATCCACACATTACCACCTTTAACAATGTGTTCTTCTCAACTGGATTAATCCCCACCAGCCTCAAAGAAGCTTGGGTTCTCCCACTTATCAAAAAACCCACACTGGACGCAGCAATCCTATTAACTACTGTCCAATCACAACTGTCCCAAACCCACTTAAAATCCTTGACAGAGCAGCCTACTTACAAATTCAAAGACACCCCGGGGCCAACCAAATCCTGCGTATGCACCAATCAGGCTTCTGCCCAGGCCATGGGAACGAATCGGCCCTCATCGACCTAAAAATCCTAATTGATGAAATAAGGGATGAAGGCAAGCCCACCCTGCTACTTTTCCTAGACCTCTCAGCTGTGTTTGACTTAGTCGACCACTCAATCCTAGGTCAGCTCCTAACTACATCACCAACTTCTCTCCGGAAGCCTCACCCTGGATATCCTCCTTCTTAGGGCACAGATCCTTGAGGGTTTTTGCAGAGGATGCTAGTTCACCACCAGCACCCATCTCCTGCGGGGTCCCGGAAGGATCCTGTGTGTCACCCACCTTATATAACATATTCACAAAACCACTATAAACCATGCATATCCTATACAAATCATGCCATTGACACGCAGATCTTACTCCCCATCTCCCGAAACTACCAAGAAGATTTTGCCTCTCTCAACTCTGTATACTTGACAATCCAATCCTGGATGACCAAGCACCATCTATGCCTTAATGATGAGAAGACTGAGCTTCTCCTAGTAGGCCCCCCTCAGTAATAAAAAACAAAGCCCCCAATACCCTTCATTCAACATTGACAAAGTAACAATCCCGGTCTCCCCGATAGAGAAAACACTCAGGGTATATCTAGATGCGTCACTATTGCTAGCACGGCAAGTGAGCACCATCGGCTCCAGCGCAGCCAGCATGACAGACCTACTCAATGCCGCTAGATCTTTCCTCTCCTCAGACAACTGCATGACTATAGCCAGCACCACCATAGTATCCAGACTTGACTACTGCAATGCCCTTTTTGCAGGTACCACAGACCCCAACATTCAAAAAATGCAAGTCATTCAAAAAAACGCACTTTGGGCTGAGCTTAACATCCCTAGAGCTGACCACATCACTGCACCAAGAAAATGTGCCTGCTAGCTCCCGATTCATGAATGGATCATCTTCAAAACCCTCTCTATAATGCACAGATGCCTAGCCAAAACTGCCCCCCTAACAATCCCAAAAAATCAGAAAAGCAAACTCTACCAGACCCACTAGAGCAGCCTACACCCACCACATCCCCCAACCTAAATTCAAACGGCAAAAAGCTGGAGGATTCAGCTTCCCAACATTTCAGGCCAAGCAATGGAATGGAACCTACTTCCTCCCACCCTAAGGGCTGAGCAGTCCTACTGGACCTTCAGGAAATCGCTAAAAACGATGATGTTCACCTAACCCTGACTCCTGCTGTTCACCCCCTGAGGCCGGGAAACAAGCAATGAAGGTCAACCAAGTTTTACTACCATTCTCCTGCATCGATCACTGGTGCAACTCGTTTTCATGTATCTCTATGTATCATTGATGTATATATTCTGGTACTGCTATGTGTAACTGCTTTTTATCAAGCAGTGCCTTGATACCCATGGGCTTAGAACACTATACAAATGTAAACACAAATAAATAAATACATAAATAAATAAATAAATAAAATTAAGTCTCCACTACTGCCTCAACCTCCCCCAGCATTTTCAGGGGTTAAACCTGGAAAACAAAAAAGTGTTGCCCCTAGAGTTCCAAGAGAATCAGAGGAGAAAGAAAAGTGAATCAACAGGAGAACAAACAAGCAAATATACAATCATACTCCTAAAAGATATAACTAAAGCTAAAATACTACTCAATACTGCAATACTACCACTATTATACCATACATAACAATTCATGACAATCACACAGAGGTGAAAGTGTGAACAATGTTTTTGGGATTTTGTATTTCTTGGTGAAAAAAATATATGCAGGGATTTGGTTTCTGCTTTTTAAAATGTTATACGAGGACACAGATGCAGAAAGGCACAAGAGAAAATGGGGATACTAACACAACACACTATGACAAACTGAACAAACAGTAAGACGAAGAGAAACACAAAATTCAAAGGACCAAGAATAAACAAGAGAAATTAAATGCGAAAAATACAAGTACCAGAATCCTTAGAGACACTAAAGTCAATTAACTTGCTACACCTGAAAAGGAAATGAAGACACGCCTGAAAAGGGAAAGAAACACAGCCTCCCTGAAGATTGATGGAGTCATGAAAACGTGCGTTTGGAGAAGTCAGTGCAGGAAAACTTGACTGGCAACAGAGTGCATGGCCTGTCACTATTTCTTAACAATTATGTTCCAGGAGTCCCGGGCTCAAAAGGGTGCAGCACCAGGGCGACCATGCCTTACAATGGAGAGCCACAATCATGGCTTTCCCCCTCGCCCTATCGGGAGTAACATTTGTGCTATGGAGGGAGTTGTTTCCAGTCACCTGCAAGAGAAATTAAATGCGAAAAATACAAGTACCAGAATTCTTAGAGACACTAAAGTCAATTAACTTGCTACACCTGAAAAGGAAATGAAGACACGCCTGAAAAGGAAAAGAAACACAGCCTCCCTGAAGATTGATGGAGTCATGAAAACGTGCGTTTGGAGGAGAAGTCAATGCAGGAAAACTTGACTGGCAACAGAGTGCATGGCCTGCCACTATTTCTTACCAAGAATAAACAGGTACAACTCCTCTAGATATCTCACAGTTCTTCTAAAAAGATTCAAATTGCCACTAAACACAGTGATACCTAAAAGAATCAGGTAAAAACACCAGTGATTCTGATTATGAAAGTAGATAGCTGGCATTCAGTATAATGAAGTGATTGCAAATGACACACATGCCAGGAGAAAAGAAAATGTGTCTACCTTCTGCTTCATGCTAGGGCGGAGGAGGAGGATAAGAGAATGCTTGAGCACAGCTTGTGTAAGACATACACTCATGTTACATTTGAGCGAGAAAATAGAAGAGATTTAGAGGTGGGAGATATCAGTAGGTTTCCATCTCTTGAAGTGAGAGAATTATACATGTGTCATCATTTGTCACTTGGGATAAGAAGGATGTGGAAGAGGAGCAGACAAAATGTATGTGTGGCCACATTTAGCAGTCATTTATTGATGAGGGATATACCATTCAGTGTCTGTCTTTTGGAGTGAGTGAATGGCAAATGTACTTTCAGATAATAAGTGGACGAAGAAGGAGCATGAGCAGAAAATAATCCCTGAGGGCAGCTTGTGCAAATCACACTCATATTTGTTGGACAACCTAGAAGATTTTCGGACAGGTAGGAGGTACCAGTCATCTTTCATCTTACAAGGTAACATCCTCAACCTAATCATCACTGCACTGTCTTCCCTCCACTACAGCTCTCCTCTCCCGCTTGACTGCTCTGACCACCTAGCCATGCCTTTGAACATCCTGCACACCGCCCCAGTCAAGCACTCCCAGCAGAAAACCAGCAGACATACCTTCGGGTCCTTCAAGAATTTCCTGTTAGAAGCCCTCATCAACTGAACTGTGACTCTGTACTGGAAGTGCTCAATGCCAACCTCTCAGCTTCCATCTACTGACATGCACCTCTAAAAAAACGCACCTGCAACCCAAAACTATCAGCACCATGGTACTTGCAAGAACTCAACCTCAGAAAAAGTAATCAGGAAACAAGAATTAACCTGGTGCTACTACAGAGCTGCATCTGAACTGGCACTTCTCAGGGAACTCTATCAACCCGCAGACAACTAATCAACACAGCCAAGGCCTCCTACTATCAGAATGCCATAGCAGAAGCAGAGCCCTCTTCAAACCGGTCGAGCACTGCATTAACCCACCACCTGGCCCTGCCATCCCACACTCAAAATGAAAAATCCACTACCGTCAACAACTTCTTCATCAACAATATCAATGAGATTCGCCAGCTCATAGACACACGATCTGAATTCGCAGGCCCACCTCACATCCCCCCTCACAAATTCTCCACACCCAGGACAACATTCAAGACATTCTCAACAGGGGACCTGGTCGAAACCCTGGCTGCCTTCAAAGTCACATCATATACAGATGACATCCTCCCAGCATACATCCTCAAGATCCTCCATGCAGAAGCTCTTCTTCCCTACCTGGAGATCATCAACAGCTCCCTAACTCAAGGCACCTTCCCATCAACCCTAAAAACAGGACAAAACATCCCTGTGCTAAAGAACCCCACTCTGAATCCCAACAACCTGGGTAACTATCACCCCATCACCATCTTCCCTTCCTAGGTAATATCATTGAAAAAGCGGAATACGTACAACTGCAGCAACACATCAACATCAACAATCTCCTCCAAACCTACCAATCTGGGTCCAGACCCAGATGCAACACAGAGAAAGCAACCATACAGGTGGTCCACAACGCCCTCAATATCCTTGATGATGGCCACCCCAGCCTATTGGTTCTACTCAACCTCTCGGCCGCTTTCGATGCAGTAGATCACCAGAAACCTACAGACACCCTACATTGTTGCATGGTGATCAGCAATCTTGTCCTACACTAGTTGAAGTCCTATCTCGCCAACCTCCAGCAGTTTGTTCAAATGGACTCCTCTAGATCACCAATGCTACCCATCACCTGTGGAGTCCTGCAGGGTTCCATCCTCTTCCCAGTGATCTACATTCTATACATGGAGCCACTAGGAGCCCTCCTACCACACACAACACCCACATCCAAGAATATGCCAGTAAAACACAGCCATACCGCAAGATAGACCCCATCAAGGGCATCCAGTGGCTCAAAATCTACCGCTTGCTGATCCAGTCGTGGATGTCCAGTGCATACTTGAAGCTCTACCCCTCGAAGACTGAATTCCTACTCCTCACCAACAACGTTGAACACCCAGACATACAGACCTGGCTATCAATCATGAAATTTGAGGGCTTCACACCCAAATTCACCTCCTACACCAAGACCCTTGAGTGCTGCATCCACAAACACCTCTCCTTCAAGACACACACAGTTAAGAACATTCAGACAGCTTTGTATCAGCTCTCCCTCCTGTGGAAAGTCAAGGCCTTCCTTTCTCCAGACAGTTGTAGATACACTGTTCAAGAACTGGTCCTATCCCACATGGATGGGGGCAATGCACTCCTCGAAGGCCTCCCATTGTCCTCCCTTGTGCCCCTGAGAAGTGTCCCACACGGGGCCACACGCATCATCAAGGGTCTAGGCAGATACAAGCACATCACCCCAGCACTCACTGACCTTCAATTGCTCCCACCTCATGCATGAATCACCTTCAATTATTGCTGCATCAAGTCACCCAGCTACCTCACGGAGAAACTCAGCATCTCTGGCAGACTGCACACCACCAGAAATCAGGACAAGTGCAGACGCAGCAAAAAGGAAAGTACCAGAAAACAAGCCTTCTTTCCCCATGGCCCAAGACTATGGAACCTCCTCCCGATCAGCATCAGACTCGACCCCACAGTCTTACAATTCAGAAAAGTACTCAAGACGCACATCTTCAAGGAGTCTCTCCTCAAAACCTAGGCCATCATGTCACCCTTTGCGCCATCTGACATGCTAGACGCCACCTGCTCCTCTTTTTCCTGTCACCCGGTACAGCTGTACCCATCCTCTGTGCCCCACTTTATCCTACCCCCGATGTATATCTGTTCTGTTGTTACCTCTGAAAAGCACTCTGTTATGCATCTGTATTGTTGTAAACCGTTGGAAACCACTCGGTTGCTTCTCGAAGCTAGGTCCACACTCGAAAAATACAATAATAATAATAATAATAATAATAATAATCTTCAATAATTTGAAGTGAGTACACGTGCTGTTGCTAGATACTTGGATGGGGAGGAGAAGCAGGCAGAGCACACAATAGCATAGGGAAGCTCACGTTATTTCTCTTGTAGAAAGAGATTCATGTTTGTGGAAGATAGCATTCAGTGAGTCATTTGCACAGCATGTCTGGAACACCCACACAAGCCAGACACACAACACAATCAAAATAGTGGCAACACTTCATAGAGTAAAAGCACCAGAACAATCTGGATATCTGCACACACAGCTGTAAAAAAGATTGCCATGGAAAGGTCGGGACAAACTTGAAGTCACAAAATGAATGGCCAATATACCCAAAACCCACCTCCCCAAGGATTCTGCAGAGTTCTCAGGCAGAAAGCTAGTTGTGATGCCTATAATGGAACACGCAACGTCCTGTTTCCTTTGTGGGTTGAGTTAGGCTGCAGGAATGAGACGCAGGTCTGGTCTACAGGAGCTGGAGTTTTTGTACGTAGATTAAGCCACAATCTCTTGTGTTGCTGTATATGTGTCTAGGCGTGTGTGTGTGTGTGTCGTGTGTAAGCCACAGGGAGACATTGGGCATGGTGATAAGTGCAATCCAGAAGAATGCTGACATGAAAGTGGCTAAGGATTGCTGACCCAGTGACAGACATTAAGAACCCTTGCCTAATGGAGAGCCGGTTTGATCTGCTGGTACACTACTATGATGTCTGGTGGTGCTAATATGAGATCGTTCAGTACAGCCGTGAAGTACCTGGATGACTACATGCTTAAAACAATGTCTACATCACACTCCCCAGCGCCTCACAGTGCACCAAATGTGATTTTGTTATCAGGGCATGCAGGTGTATCTGCTTCATTTACCATTGCATGTTTGACAAGGAGCCACATCATGGTAAAACTTAAGAACAACATCTCCCCAGGCTGTGTTTGGCATCATTTGGAGATAGATTGAAACCAAAATAGTGGTGCTAATTGTCAGTCAGATGAACAATTCAGCCAATAAAATAATTTATGCAAATCGGGATTTTCTCATACAATTACATAGAGAATGGTCGATAAGTCCACATTGCACGTGTTCAATTTCTAGGTGGAATAAATCTGTCCCCCGCGGTATCATGCAGATTAGTTTTGATAAGCAAACGGTTTCTACAACGATGTTAACACTGCTCAGCTCGCATGCAGTTTATGTCGCCCTTAAAGTATCACCAACCTTCTCAATTAATACATTAGACGCAGAACTTAATTCCTTGCTTCATATCTCAGGACTGAATACATAAAAAAGGCATAAAACAATCAGGTAGTATCTTTTAAGTGTCTCATTATTATTAATTCATTTGGCATTCTTTCTAATGGTAGGGATTCTAAATGAATTCATTTCATATTAATGTGGCTGTTACATCTACATCCGCAGCAATTTCATTTCTGTTCAGTTTTAATTCATGAGCCTTTAACATGATGTGCTAGCACTCAGTTTTATTTATTTGCTACATAATCACATCTAATAAAGAAAGTCTTGTACTTGTTTCAGTGTTGTAGTTTGAAATAGGATTTGGGATATGCACGTTTAAGCTGTGATGCAAACAAAAAATAACATAACGTTGCTTCTATATATGCTGTAAGGAAGGCTTCAAGGGTGTTTATTAAACTGTAAAAATGTGTGAGATAAACGCCTAATGGACACCTAAATCTAAGATTGGGGCAAGCTAGACTGTAAAACAATAATAATACAGTCCAAGTGGAATTTAGTCATATAAAAAGGTCTGATGCTAAAAGAAAACATATTGCCAATTCTTACTGCTATGCTACAAAGTAGTGTGGGATAATATCCACAAGAAAAGAAAAGGGTGTTCACAAAATCATAAATTAGGATGTTAAGGCTGGGGTCTCCCTTCCCCACATTCTTAGCACGGGACAAGGCAGGACGTCTTCAGCAAAGCATAGTCCTGGGCTTCTTCAGCTCGAGCTTACAGTTCCTTTCCTCAATATCAGGGCCTTCTGTGCCCAAGACTCTTTCATACAAAGTTTCTTGCCCCAGAGGGCCTGATATGCGAACTACAATAAAACAAATGTTCCTTCTGTTAATCATCAGGTCGGGTGATTACTTGATTATCTCTTCACCCTTGAATTCCCCCTCAGCCGGGCTCTGATCACAATATACATAGGTGTATCACTATTCAATCCAATTTGCAGGCATCCCTCCATCGGGTTAAACCTTCCACAGTTCACAATTTCATAAGCTCATCATAAAGAGGGGGTTCCCTTCCCCTAGCTTTCTCTTGGCATCCCTCTGTTGGGTTCACACTTGCCACAGTTCACAGTTCAACAAAAAGTCATTCTAGACCCCTTTGGTTTTTCCCTTTACCTAAGTCCAGGTCTCAGCCCCCAGTCAAGCTTTCCCTTTGTGCCCCCACTCAGGCTTCACTTTACTTCCACAATGTGTCAAAGCCTTTTGACAGAACAAGGGGTTTGGCTTGGCCCTCGTATGACCACCTTGACACCTTACGCCGGCCTCCCCGGAGGCCTCTTGGAACTTGTTGTTTCCACAAAGCCAGTTCAACACATTCTCCTTGTTCAGGAGAGGGGTACGAGTCAGAGCACTTCGAATGAGCAACATACTCAATACAAAGTAGAAAAATTAAAGAAATAATTAAGGACAGGTGGAACATACTGACAAGTGAAGCACAAATTAAAGACCTATTTCCACAACCTCCTGTCTTTGCTTATAAAAGAAGCAACAAACTGTGTAATATGTTGGTCAACACAAGAGGCAGAAGTGCCACCAAAGAACCAGATAAACATCCGCTTACTTACCCCTGCATGAGTTACAGTAACTGTAACAACGTCATGAAAGGAAACACCATAACCCACCCAAGAGCAGGAGCCAAAATTAAGCTCTGATACCATGCCACATGCATGTGTGAAAACTTGATTTATGCTATTAAGTGCCCCTGCGGAATATATTACGTAGGAGAAACGGCACGCAAAGAACAGGTTAGGATCAATGAACATAAATCATGTATTCACAATGCCAACCCTGCTTCAGCAGTAGCAAGACATTTCAAGGACAATGGACACTCCATCACTCAACTGCGATTTGTGGTACTCGAAGTACAATCTACGAAAGGATCAAACAAAGACATGAAGAAATGGAGAGTGCAGCAAGAAGCTTTCTGGATCGATAAGTTGGACTCATTAACTCCTAATGGAATTAATGAAGAATTTGATCTGAGTTGTTTTTTTGTAATGAAACACTTCACACCCAGCCAAGAAACTGCTAAGCTAAATGATGAAAACAATGTCTGCATCTGCATGATATTGACAGATAGGGGTTACGAGCAGTAACTACAACTATAAATCACTAATTACATTTGTATTCAATTTTAACATGAATAGTATTAATCTATCAATGATATGAGCTAATTGATTGAGATTAACTAACAAAATCACGTTGTACCTCTTGATCAGATAAAGAATACTACCTGCAGCATGTAGTACGCAATAATATTCGTATTTGAAACTGCTGGCACCGTTAAACACACGCCACTTTTAATGTATGTCATTGACATTAATGGATCGAACTTGTGGAATAATTTATGCAACATTGTTTTCATTTTTCCATTATGTGCCCCACACTATATCCGGCTCTTCTAAATATAGGCTGATTATATACTTTACTTTATTTAGTTCTGCTTTGGCAGCCACACATTAAAACACATAATAGTATGGCATTTCAAAACAGTAATGTTTAACACTCTAAAATGGCTGCCACAGTTACCCAAAGCTTTGCCGTTACCATAGTAACCTCTATAACAACACCACCACTACTAGCAAAGCGCACGTTCATGCTGCTTTCCTACTTTGGGATAGACATACGAGGTAAGACGCTGACTGCAGAACCACTGAATCAATCCTGCAGCTTAAACATTTTGAGTGCTAAAAGGGATGAGTCTTTATTCTATATAATTTTTCTATATATTTGTTCATAGATCTGCTCAGATCGTCCACTTGTCCAATGAGACACTAAGCAGCTCCTGATACGTTCATTCCTATACAGTATACGCATAGAAATTACTGAAGCGTAACAGTAAAGGTTAGTCTCATCTCCATCTATCATATTCATCACTCATCACTCGTTACAGATCTAAATGCCTACCTGAACATTTCTTTTCCTTTTCTCTTTTGTTTTTTGTGTTTTTGCGACACCGCCCACTCAATCTACTACTCCAACGCGTATGTACATTTCAAATACTCTTTTACAATCAATTGTGATGCACGCAATTTTATTGTTGTTTGCTTTAAAACATGGGATGCTTATACCGAATGAACATGGACAATTTTTGTCTGCACAATATTGATTTATGTGATGCAATCTAAATGGCTGTTAAAAATGATTTTCTTTACTTTGGTGAATAAGGATTTGTGTTGTGATTACAATTACCAGATGTAAAAGGCCCTGGTTAAGGAAAACTCTTTCTGAAATACATTGGCCCAGCTAATAGCATCTGCACTAATAGAGATTTTTTTAAAAAATTTTGGTTGGCTGAATATATCAACCTTTCAAAACAGAAAATGTTGTACAAAAATATTAATAAACAGAAGTTGAGCATTAAAAAAAAAGTATAAACATGTAAAATTCATTTTACACAGTATGAAAATTTGAACCTTTAGAAAAATAAACACTTACTATTTACAAAGGGAACAAATTTGATAATCACGTCATGGTGTCAAGTTACATCTTGTTTCCATAGAGATTTTATAATCTCATAATTTTACGAATATAAATTCAGAAAGATTTTTGCAAATATACAGTTTAAACCTTTTTGAAGATTGGTACATATATATTATATAAGTGAAAATATACCACATCACAGTGGTTACGGAAGTGCAGCCCACACCGCTGGCTTCACAGCCAATGTCTTGGAACAATTGTCTATTTAAGTGCTATTTCATGGAGGCACAAAGTATTATTAACGGGTTAGTATAGAATTTAATTAACTGAGATATTACTAAAAGGTGGTGCACACTCACTTCAACCTTAATCCTTTCTGGTCTCACCGCCTTTCTCCTCTGTTTGAACAGCTGTCCCGGAATAGCTGCTTCCTCTCAGTTCGGTCTTGCTCAAGGTGTGCTCTTGTGCTCTGCCTTTTATCCCTGTGGGCAAAAGGAAAGGGCAGTCAGATGTGTGTAGTTATCGGCAATTGTCTCACTCTGCCTGACCCTTGTGTTGGGACATGTCAGGTGAACGGCTCTGGTGTTAGTCCATTGTCTTACACAATGTGAGAAAGTGTTTGTGTTGGAAAACGGGGGTAGTGTTTCTAAATGTCCTACGGAATAGGATGGGCAAAAGATGTCATGAGAAAGGGGATACTGTGATTCGCCCTTCAGTGTCTCACTTCCACTCCCTCAAGACCCTTCATCCAGGTGATCCTCTCACACTGGTCCACCCCCAGGAACGGGATCCAATAGTGATGACCGTGTCCTGGCCTCCTGGATGACAGATCCATGGGGACTAGTAAGTGAGACACCTCCAGGTTTCTCACATAACCTTTCCCTATGCAAGTTTGATATACCTGTTTTTTTTCTCCAGGTTCCCTGTTGTCAAGACCTGGAAGATGTCCAAGAACTCTCACATATGGCCTTGATTTGCAGTGGTCAGTGTCAGTAGAGGTGTGGGGGTTTTACCAGTCTTGCTACAGTAACCTATGAATTCGTTTTTAAAGGTTGTTTCAGGTTTCATATGTTCAGAGTTTTCCCATCCCATATTGGAGAGTTTTGGGAGTAGTAGTCTGCTTGCCAGCAACTCTGGGGTAGAAAATCTCCAAAGGGAGTTGGAGTTTCCTGTAAGAGAGTAGAGAAGGTAGGGAAATGCCATCCCAGAATAACTTTTTCAGGGAGCCCAGGAATTCTGACTGACGACATTTCACAGGACTCGCCCCAGATATTAATGTGTACATGTATTTTGGGGTACAATTCATTGTCCCCATGTACACATATAACTCTATCTATGGTCGCATTTTCCAGGTCCTTTGTTGAAAATTGGCCCGTATAGCAGTTCGCATACTGCCTGAGCCAATTAAGGCCCTTACTTGCCTCCCGTTTACCCAAGCCTTTTCGTATGTAAAGTCAGTAGAGGATTGACATAAAGAAATACTAAAGGTCTCTAAATCTGCTTCAGGTCCTTCCACTTTTCACCCTTTAAACAGTCTATTTCCATAGGGTCGTCCCTTAGATTCTTGGACAGTGTCTAGCTACATGTTCTGTTTCTCTACAGAAAAACCAGACAGGAGAAGGTGGCCTGCTTCCTTTTACTTCCTCCCTTCTACTCTACTCTTTGGTTTTAGGATCAGTTCTTCTGATGTCTACTTTTTCTTGTGGCATCCCTTCTTTGATTCTTTTTCGACTCCCCTTTGTTTCTCTATTCCCTGAGGTTGAGGTTGGTGGCTAGGTTTATGATCCTTCCGTTCCTCCTTCCTGATGGGCCGAATGGAATTGTTTAGCTGCCTCGGAGTGGTTTGGAGCAGTCTCAATGGCCGTGGCTATGGTAGGTCGATTTAACTGTAGAACTGCTGTCTGCAAAAAAGGGGGTAAGGAATTAGTGAATTGTTCCAGGATGATCATCTCTGTCAGCCTTGACCATGTCCTTGCCGAAAACCGCAATTGAGATGGATGAAAGAAAAATAACTCTCCAGAAAAAACGTGATGGGAGGACAGACCAAAGACTCGAGTAATTTCATAAGAAAAGGACGAAGAGCCATAGGACGAATGTTACCAGGGACCAAAGAATCAAGTGTGTGTTTTTTAGTAAAGGACTCTCCAGAGCATGTTTAAAAGAAGCTGGGATCTGGCAGCTCTCTAATATTTATTTGATGGTAAAGATAGTTTTGTCTACTTTGGAATTATGTGTGCTGATAGTGAAAAGAACAGACAGAAGTTCATGGTGTAGCCTTCATGACTTTAGCAAATTAGATTGGCACAGAAGGATGAATGAGAGGCATACACATATTCAATTGTGTGTAATGCTTGCTTTAGTGATGAAGTGTACGATATTTAATTTTGGCTGAAAGGTGGTGAAGACTTCTTGGTAGGGATATTGTTACTGTACAGATAATTATGTGTAAGTAGACCGAACTATGTGTTGCTGTTCTTTTCCTGTTGAGTGTTAATACAGTCAGGCTTGCCTGATCCCAACAGAGCTGCATCATGGTCTGTCTCTAAATTCTGACAGCATCTTCTGCATTAATCCTTAGGAAAACCTGTATGTTGCTTGGGTACTGACCCTTACACCTCAGACATGCCTACTCTCCCGTCTTGGCCCTCTGCATGCAGAATGCCCAGACTGCCAAGTCCATCCCAGACCTCAGACACCACCACCTAGTTTGAAACACATCCACGCTCCCGAAACCAACTTTCAGCTTCCACCCTAAGCCATAGCAAATAAACGGAGTGTTCCATGATATTTCCACTGACATTCCAACCACACATAACCGTTTTGGTCGTTTTGACCGAATCTAATAGTTCGGATGAACCATTAGATCTAAAAATGCTACCATCAAATGTTCGAACACCAAAAGTTCGAACCTTTGGTGGTAGCATTTAAAAAGAAAATAACAGGGGCTGCGGTGGGTGTTCCTCGCATCGCCCCACTCACTATACTTCACAGTATAGTGATCAGAGGTTGCGAGGGACACCCCGCAGCCTTCTGTTAAAACAAAAAATAGAGGACCCTGCGGCACTGGTTCACGATCATGGAAGTGAAAGGGAACTGGCGCTGCAGGAACCCAGCGTGAAGAAGAAGGTAAGTGGGGTTTATTTATGTTGGGGGTGTGGGTGGGTGTGTGCTGAGGGTGTGGGGGTGTTATAGGTGTGTTGTGTGTGTAGGTGTGAGTATGTAAGTGTGTTCGCATGAGAAAGGTGCAAACTTTTGGTAGTTCGCACCATTCTCTTGCGAACGTTCCAGCCGCGGAAAATTCAGCCGGGGTTGGATCACTTAGAATCCACATAACCAATCCCTCCTGGTCAACTTCCTTTAATCCTCTCCCCCACCACCTGTAACACCATTTCAGAATGTTTGTTTAAGGCTTATTGAATCCAGATTAATATTCATGAAGGATATACCTCTGAAGGCTAAAGGTACGAACACTCCAGATATCATTATTCACCAGCAGACTGCAACACAGGGAATCACTTGAACCTCCTTAGTGGCATAAAGCATATGTTTGGCATTGATGGAGTGGATTTTTACTGTATTGCCTTACTGCTCATTGACAGATTATCTTGAGGCAGAGTTGTTGTTTTTTTCTTTTGAGGCCACAACTCTGAAACCTGGGGTGCCACAAGGATTTATCCTCTGCACTTGACTTTCACATTTATATCTGAAGCTGCTAGTTTACATGATTTCTCCCTTAACTACCTATTTCTAAGCCTGATGGCACTCAAATCACCTTCAACCTCTCCAGCGCTTCTCTGGAATCCACTGTCATCACAAACTGTGCACTGAAAAATTGTTTAGTAAAAACACACAGAACCAACAAATGCAATACAGAAACCAGTATAGTATATTATGACATCTCTGGTGTATGCTATTCCACTAAGAATAAGTTACCATCCCATAGGACTAAAATATAATTTTCCTTACAGTCAGTTCCTGAGGATCCATAGAAACTGTACGGACAAGACCAAGTTTTCACAAAAGAGACTTATTTAAAGGGCCTACCCAAGAAAAGCACTACAATTGGCCAAAAAGCAGGCAGCTAACACGTGCAGGGAAACTTGTCTGACGCCAAAAACTAGAGAAACACTAAAAAGGCTAGTGTGCGTAACCACTTACAGTTCACTTAGTAACATGATAAATCAACAAACAGAGGCACCTGATTAAGCACAAAGGTACTCTATTCAAAAAACCTTCTTTTGCATTTAAGAAAAATCCAAACCTCAGGGAACGATTAGTCCACACATATGTGGAACCAGTCAAATCAACGACAACTGAGACACTGTGGGGTTTGCCTCTGGTGAAAGGCCATCAAAAATGCAGCCACTGTGTGGCATGCAATTTCACGGAAACCAAAAAAACATTGACTATGACAACATTTTGAGGATCCTCAAATCATGCACATATTGCAATAACAAAATGGTGTTCTGTGTCATAGAGTGCTCCTGTGGTCCACTATATGTTCCTTCACAGCCTGAGCAGTGAAGGAACACATCTCAGAGCATTGATCCTGTATTGGAGACCAAGTTCCTGAGAAGCCTTTGGTGGAACACTACATCCAGAAGAACCACTCAGACAGAGAATTGAAATGGTTAATTCTTCAAATGCTGACCCCGCAAATAAGAGGAGGAGATATTAAGAAAGAACTTACACGACTTGAACAAAAATGGATACACCGTTTAGACACTGTCAACAGGGGCCTGAACATCATGGTGGAATGGAACCACTTTACAGCGGCCCGATAACCATGTGTTGTCTTCTTCTTTTTTCTGGCTGCCATTTCATTAGATGTACTCATTTAATGTGTACCTATTCTGTTACATGGTGGAAACCTCTTCGATCCACTTCTGTTTCAATGCACAAGTGTGTATATGCATATTGGTTCTTCCATACACAGAGCATGGCTCCTGAGACACACCCACAGCTTTATCCCATTGTGCTTTGTTCTAGGACACAACTGGTTATCTAGTACACATTTGTTTCATTAGGAATCCCTCAATCGGCGTTTAGTGACCCCGCCAAGCACATCTCCCTAACATACGTTCAGTGCCACCTCAATATTGGCACCTACCAGGTCACACATCTCTATCCGTACTAGTGTGAGCTCATCTCATAGTGGCCTCTTGCCATAGCTGAGTACACTTAAACTTCATGGCTATGCACGAAGAACGTTGACCGTGCTGTGACACCTCTGGTTCACTCCTGTAGACAATTGGTGGATCTGCTACTTATCCCCTCCCTACTTTCAGTGCTGTGCTAGTACAAAACCACAGGGCTACACTCCAACTGCCATACGCCATCGCCATGACAACCAGTAGCAGCTTGATACACACTGAACCCGAAATGCTGCGTTTGTTACAGACAGACATCCAGGGAAAGTCTGGACACTCAGTAAATCTTACAACACAGCTACTCTTCTAGGTAAGAGAACCTGGACCTACTGCCAGGAAGGCACATATCACCATTACTGGCCCTCACTATGTGATTGGACCACAGGTTTTACACTCTGCATGCCGTGCACATAGATCCTATGTAGACGGCTCTGCTTCCTTCAGAGCGATATCCCAATCCTATCCCATAGACATGTGCTTGTATCTCTGCGCTGTCAACATGCTAGTGCCCCTTCACTTATTACACCGAGGTAGCAGTCAGCGACAGGGGGCAGTGCACACAGCTTCTGGTTCATAATAACCAAACCCTGGTGCTTCATTCACAACAGATTCTTCATACTGGCACATTTTGCGCCATCACCGGGCATGACCATTCCAGTCCGGTCACCTGTGAACCGAATGCTAGTTACATCCAGTACTCCCTAGCACATGCACTCACTCTTGGCCATCACGGTATGGCCATCCCAGCCTTTATTGTACCATGCAGACCTACTATAAGGGTTCACTGCCATCGTAGGTCAAGACACACAAGTGATATTGTGTTTCTTTTATACGCTAAACTAGGTGATCAAATCACCAATTTCCTTCCTGTCTGTATTTTTTGAACAGACTACCATGATCAAGGTGGTGATTTGAACTTCCTCTCCAGCCTTGAAGGATCCTGTACAACCAAGTGGTGGCAGAGCCCTCCATACACTGTGCTCAACACATTTTGCATGGTCAGCCCTTCATGGGTTCTATACTAATTATAGCAGTAATAGCTCTTATCCACCATTTTTTCCGGCTTGATGTAGGCCACCCAATTCCAAGCATCTTTCATCTGCAATGACTCTCTTACACAGTATTGAGCGCCCATACCATCAATACAGCTGTTTGGTTCAGCCAACAAAATGACTTATGGCTCTCAATAGATGAAATGGGACCCACTTTTTTTTAAATATAATTTGATGTAAAAAGTGTTGTTTGTTTTTTACATGTGCATTTGCATTCATGTTTTGTAATATTATATTTTCTCTCTGTCCTGTGAATACACATGTTCAACACTAAGATGATTTTTTTGTTATGTTAAATTCAATGTTTCTTTTCATCTTATTCATAAGTGAATTTACACAATTTTCTATGCTCACTGTAGTCTGTTATGTATTCGGAACACCCTGATCAAGTTGTGTTTACTACCATGTTATTCCACAAAGAGACATTTGTGCTTATGTGATGTTGGTCTGTTTACAGTTTTTTGTTCCATCTTCCGTACATCTTAGAAACCTAAGTAAAGCAATTGTCCATGCATGTCTATGTTCATAGTAGAAATAATGTTTACATTTCAAAAAGGGAACAACATGCAATGATTTGCATCGTTTGAAAGTTGCTAAAATATTACACCGTCGCAGTTTGGTATAGATATATTCACAAATCGATTTTTTGGAACATTAGCATGTGAAACATTTGTGTATACACTGCATGTATGCATCAAAGTGTATCTAATTTCCAGTATTTATTGTTCACTTGTTAGACCTTCTAGTTAGTACTTAGGGGAATTCTCTGTGATCCTCTTCTGTGTTTATGCTCAGTTAATCAATTCCTGCACATTGGTCCACTACCCATCTTATCCCTGATACAGTGTTCTTTGTATCAGGATGGTATGTTGCATATCTGTGCAAGTGAACGAGTGCACAACATATATGTTGTGTTTGATGCAAGTAAATATTTCACTCAAGCAATGACAATTGAAACAGCAGATTGATTGAAACATTTCCATAGCAAGTGACTCTTGTAATGTTCTGAAATTGAAAGAAGCCAGTGTAAGTGGAATGTGATGTGCTTGAGGCCTGTTTGTTTTTTCTTTTTTAAATGAGGGTTACAGAGCCCTCTGACGTGGTATTATATTGTTTGCCCGTTTAGCTATTTCAGGTACAGGGTTCATCTCTGAGTGTGGTACAATGTCTGTTGTATTCTAGAATATAAAAGATGCATAATTTTACTTTTCTTGCATCAAAGTTTAATAAAGGATAGACCTGTGGGTGCATGGACACTTAGAGTGCCACTTAACACTTACCTTCTTTAAAGATCGTATTGCAAATATCTACATGTGCACAGTTAATTCTTAGTCTTTGAAATGTGTACATTGTTATGATGTATGCAAGACAAAGAGAACATTGTTATCTTCTTATGAACATACTGTTTAATAAATAACAAAACATTCAGATGTTTGAGTTGGTTGTAGTTTGTCAAATTTGACAATGATTAACTGGATATCATCTTGGTTTGGACATTGTTGAAAACCAACACTGGTTCACATATAGTTTGTGCCTTATAATAACTTTGCAGTTGAGGCAGAGAGTTAATACTTTTTCCCAATCTGACTGTCTTGAAAACAGTTATTTGCAGTTGGTTTAGACATGCACTGGCTTGTTCACATATCGGGAGTGCCATGCCATGTACTTCTACATTCTCGATACAATTGATGTGGGCTATTGTCTGCTTCCCATTTTAATGCAATTTCCATTAAATTTGAGATATTCTGCACGTGTAGACATTAAAGATACACATTGCTGCTTTTGTTTTGCTAATTGGTCTACCAGTTGAGGACGTGATTATTTGTATCCATACAGTTAATTTAGAAGTCTAAATTTGTAGCAGTTCTCTGCATTGAACATAATGTCTGTTCTTTATATTATCTATACTTCCAAGAATGGTAACACAGATTTATCATCTAATGGTTGCAATACATGTTGACATTTGAACTTTTTTAAATATGTTTTAAATCTGGGAGATAGCCAAATACACTGATATGGAGGGATGGTGGGGGAGTAAGAGATGGGTCAAATGCTCTATTTGTTTAGGTGGCAGGCACCCCTGATTTGTTCGCCATGTTCGCGGTCACTGTGGCTGTCCATGGACATAAAAAATGCAGTAGCCCATATAGCCAGTTAAAATGTTTGATTCTATGGGTGTGATCTATGGGTGTGATATGCTGCAGTGGTTGTGGCCATGGCCTAGAGTTTTGGGTGCATGGCCTATGGCCTATGGCCTTCGCCCATGCACCCAAGACTCTAGGCCATGGCCACAACCACTGCAGCATATCACACCCATATTTCACACCCATAGAATCGAATATCTATCAAATATTTGCAAATCTACAGTTTGTGTACTGTTTGCTTTGTATAGTTTGTATGTGAGGTTTTGGCTATGTCACGTAATTAAGATTGTAGAGTTTGGTAACAAGCACTGCAGTATAACATATCCATGGAAATAAACATTTTGTATTGTGGTGTATGGTTGGATGTTTGCTTCAATGGTTGTGTTATGGAGCAGTATTTGCGAGTTGTATTATAATATACTTACTGTTTGATTTTTGGTGATTGGATACATATTTTTTTCATGACTTGGGTAACTGGAGCAGATATTCTTTTTCAATTTCTGTGATAAAAGAAAAGATCATGTTATTGTAGGTAGATTATAAAGACTTTTGCATTGCATAATAGACATTTCTGCTTTATTTCAACCCTCATATTTAGTAGTTTACAAACCAGTGTACTATGCAATTTGCTCAGTTTCTGTGTGTGTTTCTTAAATCATTGGGTCTGTTGGAAAAAAAATCCATGTTGGATAAAAAAAAACTTTTTTCTTATGGTACACTACATTGCTTTCTTTGTTTTCAGTGTCTACTTGTTGTTTCTGGCTAATGTTCTATCTTTTGGCTTGTTGCAGATTGTTAGATACCTGTTGTCGAATTGTAACTGGTTATAGTTTTGTATTTAAATTCTCAAGTTGCTCATCTATCTGTTGGGTTGTTGCAGATTTTTGGGGCAGTTAGATACCTGTTGGCGTATTTTAACTGTTTATTTCTTCTTATAATTTAGTGGTATTGATTTATCTGTTTGGGTGTTGCAGAATCTTGGGGAAGTTAGATACCTGTTGGCATATTCTAACTGTTTATAGTTTTCTAATTGACGTTTAATTAATGTTTATGCACAGATTAGTTATACAATTTTAGTTTTAACAATATTAAATAAGCATTTATAAGATGTTCTGGTAATCTCTGCTTTAGAGTAATGGTACTATCATTACATTCAAACCATCCACAATTTTTTTATATATATGCAGTGTAGTAACCTGCATTGGTTGCGGCTCCTGTGTGATAGATTATACCTACTGTTGTGAAGGTTTTCTTACCAAGTGATACTTGACCATGTGTGAATTCAGTCAGCTTGCAGTTGTTTTTGGTACCATCTGCATTGTAACGTAGAAGCATTAGTATTACGTATTTACAATGTGTTTGAATGTGTAAGGTGGAGCGATTATCTGAATTGCAGACAGTACATAATCTGCCATGGTTTGCATTTTGTACAAGTTGCTGAAATGGAACAGAGTCACATTTAGGTATGGATACATACACAAAGCGTTCATTAGGGATTTGTTCTTGTGCCACATTGTTGCAGAGAGTGCATGTATGTTTCCACATGTATGAAATCTGGAAGATTTCATTTATAGGTATGTTTTTGTTTTCCAGTACTTGTAGTAGTATATTAGACATTCTAGTGGATCTTCTTGTGAGTTTATAGTGAATTTCACCATTTCAGCACAGTAGTCCAATTCTTGTCTTATACCATAAACACTGTATCTGTTGTCAGGATTGTTGCTTGCATTTCTATGAAGGACTAACATTTGCAAGCACAATTGGTCTGTATTGTGTAGGTAAATGTTGTCAACAATTGGTCAACAATTGGTGGCAATTGGAATATAATATTTATTGCTACATTTGCGTGGCAATTTACACCAGTTATATTTGAAAATTGAATGGACCAGATAGTTCTGTGTCCAAGTAATTTCTTTGGAGTGTGTGTTGCTTCTTTGAAGAAGTACCTGAGTTACTTTGAGTAGTAGATTCTTCTTTGGTTCTAGTAATTGATGTAGTATTGGCTTCTTTTACACTCTTTGGAGGATTTGCAGTGAGATCCTGTTGCATTTCTGTTTGAAGTAGTTTTCTTTTACAACCTTTTATTTTTGTTGGAACAGGATAGGTTTTTACATGGGGGGTATTCAGTGAACCTAGTCTATTGTATTCTAAAATGCAAGGAATATCAGCGTTTACTTTACTTGCATCAAAGTTGATTAGAAATAGACCGTCAAGTGTATGTAAGCGTGATGGCACTACGTAGCTCATGCATTCTTTAAAGACTGTGTGCCCAATATCTATTAATGCTTTATCTAGGGTAAGACCTTGTGATTTGTGAAAGGTGACTGCGTATGCTAGAGTTAGAGAAAATTGCTCTCTGCATGCATACATGTCTTTGAAAAGAAGGAATCGAGCTGTTGAGCATCCTATCTTTTTTACTTCTGATAGTTTGTCAAAGAGAAATATTGATAAACTGAATGTTGTTGTCACGTGGGTATGTTTGAAAGCCAACAACTGTACCAAGTGCTCCATTAACTAGTCCTTGCTCCACGTCAAGGTTACTTTAAGCATTACTCTACAGTTTAAAGATAATTTTAATATTTTCTCCAAACCAGCTCTGCTGGAGATAGAGTTTTCTAAGGTATTTAGTCTTGTTGTGGCTTGTTGACACATGGGTAGTGTCATACCATGTACGTCCAGTTTGTCTGTGGACCAAATTTCAATTATTGGTTGCATTTCTTTTTTCAACATTGTTTCATTGAATTTCGAACAGCTTGAAAGATTTGGGATCAAGGACATACAAGTGACATTTTTGTGTGCTAATTTTTCCATGACATCAGTAGCACATGAATTATGGCCATACAGTGCATGGATGTGCCAGGTTTTTAATATTGATTGTGCTTCTTGAGGTAGTACACCAACTCTAAAACTTTTTTAAATTTTGGCGTATGTGAGGTCTGCAGACTGGCACATATTTTCTGTTAATACTCTGTATTGGAAATGCTGCCAAAGGTTGAAATTTCCTATGCTGCCAACAGTTTTACGGTAGAGTTTGTGTCCTAAGGTTTTAAAAATAGGTTCACCTTTCACTGGTGTCAATTGAAGAAGATCTCTGAAAACAATAATGTGTTTTTCTCCAAAGAGCTCTTCGTAGTTTGTTTTGAGTACTTCTTGTAATATGAGATGAATCAAGGCCAACATTAGGTTGGAGACCATGCTCACTTCATCTATTAGTATCATTTTCATTTGTTTTAACACTCTGCGTAGTTCCATTGCAGCTTCTGTAGAAAGTTTGTAATATTCTAAGTTGTTTTGGTGTTCTACTGGAAGGCGTAGTAATCAGTATAAAGTGACACCGCCTATGTTGTAGGCAGCTAAACCTGTGGGGGCAGATACAACAGCTGACAGTTTGTTGTTTGTCAATTGTTGAAGGAATTTACTGATGATTTTGATTAAGAATATTTTGCCTGAACCAGCTTGACCACTTACGTATAGTAGTATAGGTTTGTAATTTTGGCAGGTACATTCTTTATTTTATTGTTGTACACCATGTGCAATTTCTTTCGTTACTTCTTGAAAAATGCTACGCTGCTCATTGTTCATTTTTGATTGCAGTACAGTTAAGTCTTCTGTATCTTCTTCATAGTGACACATGCTGTTTTCTACTTCTGCCATAGATAATTCTGCCTCATTTGCTATTACTGGCTGTCCCAGTGGTTCTTGGCTAGAAGGTTGACTACTGTCAGGAGTGTCCTTATCTAGTTGGGCCTGGAGTTCTTCTTCGTGTTGCTGTTCATTGTGCAACATTGTTTTGTAGTGTGTAAAGTTTACTTCATTTAGTGTGCTTTCATTTGCTTTGAAAGCGTCTTCATAGGAGTCATAGATATTTAGTAATTCTTCTTCTTTTCTCGATGGTTTAAAAAGTTGCAGCTGGGACATGTAATATAGTTCTTTATGTTGAGTAGTTGTTAATGACAATTTGATATGATTAATTAAGCTTTGTTTGGTAAGTTTCACTAAGCTGCCTTGACAATTTGTCACTCTGTATCTATCTTCATTTTCATCTGGTTGTATATTATTTTTGTATGTGAAGTTTTGGGCTATGTGGTATAGACACATGGTTTCTAAAGTGGTACTCCTGTTTGAGTACTATGTGTCTAGTAAATTGTTTTTCGAAATGTCTTGGCGGTTGGGTTTATTTTTGGCTATTGTTTCTAGGTCGTCATATGATTTGACAACTCTTTTTCTAGATTTAGCAGAACCAAGACTTAGCCATACTATATTTTCTGTGGTGCAGACCTTTACAATCCTATAATATAATATGACTGAATGGCACTACAATGATTGACCCACTAATGGCTCTTACAAGAATTGAGGGATCGTCTGCTGTCACCATTGATTATATTTTTGCTAATCACTTGTGTATACAATTCATTAAGGACATGGGAGTTGTCTGTCGTGAGGAATGTGATCACGCGCCGTTATGTCTTCTCATCGATACAATGCAAAATAATACACCTCTAACAGTATATGACACAAATGGACAGATTCTGCAAAATGATGCACATAATCATATTTTAAAGAAAAAGCATAATATCATATATGCGAGCACCATGGCCCAGGCATTACTACCTGATTTCATTTGATCGGGCTCATCTACTCCCAATTCATGCGATCAATTGATAAAGAATTTTTCGTTGACTATGGCTAACATTCAAAGTACAACCATAGAATAACGTTTATACAAAACTGTATTTGAGAGAGTTCATCTTTCTTTGCCAGTGCGTAAAGACAATGACAAAACAATCCAAATAGCAAAAAGGAACTTACATCATAACATTAAAAACATTGTTCACTCCAATAACTCTGTTACCCGGTGCCCTCAATCACAGCACAAATCTGTGCCTTAAAAACCTCTCACAAACAATGGCTAAACAATCATAAAAAAGATCTTGAGCTAAAAATCTGGCAAAAAATTGCCAGATTATCAGTATTGGGAAATGGCAATGCGATATGGCATTTGATTGCAAAAAAATAGAAAAAGGGACCTAACATTAAACCATATCTATGAGGAAGCATCGGCTAATCATATTGCTTCTACTCTTGGCCGTGATGAATCTGTTGCTTCACCCCTACCTATCCCTGATAAAACTTGGGAATGCAAGGCTTCAATCCTTGACATCATTGACATCATTGAAAATTTGAAATGTGCTCGTGCCGCAGGACCGGTTGGCATATCAAATCTTGTAATTGAAAGCGATGCACCATTATGGGGTGCTGCTCTACATGCATTATTCTGTCACATTGGAATACATGGAATCCTACCCACATCTTGGAAATCGAGTAACATCCTGACTGTCCATAAGAAGGGGGCTTAGGAAGTCCCATCAAATTACGAATGTTGGCTATGCTAGATTCTACATCTAAAATATTCACCAAAGTCTTACTACAAGAATTGACTGCATGGATTGACTCGAATAAGATCCTTCCACCAAACCAAATAGGATTTAGAGTGAAATCTAGCACCTCTCACAATCTCCCTCATCTTATGTTCTGCAATCGAACACACTTGGGTGCGGCGTAAACTAGATGTATACTGTGCATTCATCGACTTTTCCGCCGCATTCGATACGGTTTGTAGGAACCAGCTGTGGCGCAAATTAGATGAATGGGGGATTCCATCTGGTCTGCTTCGTATGCTAATGATATTACATGCTGACACAACAGTTTGTGTCTGCCTCACTCAATGCATTGGGCAAACTATCAAAATCTATGCCCACCCAATGTGGCGTAAAACAGGGGTGTACGATTGTGGCTATATTATTTAATCTATATTTGGCAGATATGTTTGCATTTTTCAACATTCTTGCCGCCAATCCGATAAAGATTAAGAATGTGACCTTGGGCTGGCTCACTTATGCCAATGATCTCCTACTCCTGGAATACACGCCTGTTGGATTATAATTAATGTTGAACGCCCTAGTTATATATGCGACTGCTAATGGCCTTAAGATCAATACCTCTAAAAGCAAAATGATGTTCTTCACACTGAAATTCAGGCCAAAGCGAATACACTGGAATGTATCCAGTGAACCACTCGAGCAAATCACATCTTATAAATACCTTGGGGTAATTGTCGATGAAATACTTACCTGGCACTTACACTGGGCAGATTTAAAACATAAATGTGAGATCTCAGTAAACACGCTTAGTGCATTTATTGGTTGAAGTAATGGTTACTGAGCATTGGCCATCTTGTCTATATATAACTCTAAGATCTTGGCAATGTTATCCTATGCTGTAACTATCTGGGGTCAAAAGTACAACAAACTTATTATTATGTTTGAAGCCAAACTATTGAGGAGGCTATTTTGTCTCCCGCAATGCATAAGCATAGAATATCTTTATCTTGAGTTTAATGTTAGAGGTATCTGGAATGTGTATATAACCCAATGTGTATTATTTTACCAATGCCTAATCACAGTGCCAACTGATAACATCATCGTCCATACATGAATGCATTTTTAAGCCTAGACGATACAATACCAATAGGCACAATTGGGGGTTGGAAGCAAATACACAAGAAATGGCAATACGAAGGTAGCAATACATTTCTCTCTGGTGGCATAAAGTATTGGCTCAAGAGAAAAATAAATGAGTCCGCATTTTTAGACAACATGCTCCATCTTGAAAATCTAACATTTACCACAGACTATTGTAGGCAGAGATGGCTTTGTATGTCCATCCCAAAATATATTACTGCATACCCTAGTCCAATTACCTTTCGTACATACTTATTACTCAAATTTAATGTATCAGTCGCCTTACCGCCAAAAGGTTGGAAGAACAAATTTGTACATGACCACACATATTGTCGTCTATCTGGTAATCTTACTGATGAAACCGTGTTCCATTTGATAACAGAATGTGGAAGTTTGAACTTATTACGTATGAAATATTTTAAGGATTATAATAATGCAGTAACAGTGATGGATATACTATTTTTATGGTTGGATTTTATGCAAGGCAATGATATCAATTTAATATATTTCATTATTAGGTTTTATTTGTATCTTGTAGAGATTTTTAAATTTCTTCAATGATTAGAATTGTGTTTTAATAGTTTTTTACCTGTAAAGTCAAATGAATTTTATGTGTTTTGTATGTTATGTTATACAAAGCTTGTTGCTATATGTATATCTAATAAATATTTCAATTATTACCAATTATTACCATATTTTCAGATTTTCCATACAAAGCAGTACCGGTTAAACGATCTGGCACTTCATAGCAGCCACATGCTCTTTGAGAGAGCATTTGTATGCCTAAACTGTACAATTTCTGAGACAGTGTTTTGTGCGCTGAAAAACAGGGATTTGTGCACCATTCTGCCTGCAAATCCTTGTTTAACAAATGGGGATTTGTGGGCAGAATTTTGCACAAATCTCCGTTTTTCAGTGTACAAATTCCATGAATCAACCCAACAGTGTGTTTGAGAAACAGAAAGAATATTATGGTAGTATTGCACTTACTTTCTTTGTTTGGAATGAGCAAGTTTCTTCTGAGCTGTTGTTTGTACTTCAGATGCTGTTGCTTTTCAGGAGAATGGTCTTCACTGCAATTGTAAAAGAAAGAAGTTAGCAATGTTGTGTGTTTATAGCACTGATGTTAATTTAGATGTTGATTTTTATGTTTTTGTAGTAGTATTCTTGTTTGATAACAGAACATAGTGTGTGCATGCAGTTTCCTTTGACTATGCACCCAAGACTCTAGGCCCTGGCCACAACCACCACAGCATATCACACCCATAGATCACACCCATAGAATCAAACATTTTAACTGGCTATGTGGGCTACTGCATTTTTTATGTCGCAGCCTTTATATTTTACTTACAATATGTTAGATAGTTGTGTGTGTAAAAAAAGAATTGAGATAGCAGACAGGTTTGGAAGTGACAGCTGATTATAGCAGATGGGAAAAATAATAGTAAGTTAATTTTATAGATTATACAGATTAAGTGGTAGTTACTCTGTTTATATGCATTAATAAAAAGTTGTACATGTACTGTGCATAAGATATGCATTCCTGTCGTTTGTATTCATGCATGTGGATATGCATGCAGCTGCAAGTAGAAATCTTGGAGACTTGCACAGTAGTGTTTGTAGTAGGTGCTTTCCAATGATATGAGACTTGTACTCAGAGTGATCAACAGTACATTTGAAGTGCTGAACTCTGATGATGGAGTTAGATGTAGAGGTCTTGGATGTGATTGGTGGATGGTTGTGTGACTGCTTAGCTGTATCCAATGAGGGAATGGCACAGAGAGTGAAGTGGAAAGGGTAGAAGGGCTGTCTAAGATTTACACGGTCCGCGGACACCGCGGCTATCCGCGGACAGGACGTGCCACATCTGGGGTTTTCCAGCAAATCCAGCATGGAAAGGGGACTGTAGGGATTACCCAATCAGGTGTTGAGGTTGTGGATTTGTGTTGAAAGAGACTGTGTGTAGTGAAGATGGCAGAGGCGGAGAAAGTCAGGGTGTTGGTGCTTGGAGATATGTTTGTGCATGGTTCACAGCAGTATGCTCAATGCAGGCATGTGGCAAACAATTCTGATGTTAAAGGAGTGGAAGTGGTGTGGAGCACTGTGCCTGATTGCAATGTACATGGGATTGTACAAGTTTGTGAAGATATGGGCAGGATGAACAGTCCCCATGTGGTAGTTTTGCACTGTGGTGCTTTCCATTTGGGCTCTGTCAGTGTCCTGCTTTGTTGGCAGATTTGGAACACTTGGTTCAAGCAGTAATGAACAGCCTTCCAAGTGCCAAATGCCAAACTTATTTTTTCTGGATTAGTACCTAGGGCAATATGGGACAATAGTTCTGTTTTTTGTCCTCAGCAAAACATTTCTAGGTGTGCAATCAACCGAGGCATGTGTGCTTTCATGCTTATGCTGGTTTGCACTTCTGTAATAATGAGAATGTTGATTCCAGTAATGCTGTTTATTTTAAAGAAGATGGCATTTCTTTATCTTTTATGGGAAATTCCATGCTGTTCTGGAATGTAAGGGTTGCTTTGGAGAAGGTTATGTCCGCGAAAATGGCGGTAGTTTGCGGACATTGCGTATTACAAACAGGGATTTTTGGGTGGAGAGGCATGCAAATGAGAATGAGTATAGCAAGGGATTGGTCAATAAAGTTTACTGGGTGTGTTGTGTAAGGTGAGCGTTTGTCAGAAAGTCTTTTTTCTCAGAGAAGAAGAGATTGCTATGGCTGTGTGTTTCAGAAAACAGATTATCTGGGTTTTGGGAGACTCATGGATACATTGGTTGGAGGTGCATGCAGAACACTGTGGAGTAGCTGCAGATGGATTCCCTTATGTAGAAGTGCATTGGCATGGAATGCGTGGAATGAAGTGGCTGCACTTGGTACCTCTCTGTGCTACTGAGACACAGCATCATCCAGACATAATTATAATTAATTGTGGAGGGAACAGTAGAAGACATGTGTCTGGAATTTCTTTGCAATTTGCAATGAAAGAAGGACTTGGGAAGGTCATGGACATGTTTCCAAATTCTCAAGTAATTTTTCTCGTATTGCGCAGAGACAAATGTGTCTGTGTTCTTCTTTATTTGGTCCAGAAATGGAGAAAGCGAGGTGCAATGTCAATAGGCTGTTTGTACCTTTTTAGAGATGTTGGCATGTCCTCTTTTCACAATGAAAATATTATGTTTCTTAGTACATACATTTTTCGCAGAGATGGAGTCCATCTTACTTATGCTGCCAATCAGATTTTTCTGAGAAATGCACAAAATGCATTGTGAACTTTTTTGGAAATACAGCCATCCATTTTGCAATAGGTGTTGACCTGTTGAAGTTTTTCAAACACAAACAAACACCACCAAAAGGCTCTTTTCAGAGCCACCACTTCCTCCCAGAGAAAAGTGCAATGGTCATGATAGGGCAGGACCCCAAAATTTTAGATGTCTGCGAACTGTCTGCGGATTTCTAAAAAATGCGCAGGGCCCTGCTCCATTTATTTGCCACTTCTACTTTTAAACTGTGAAAGGTGGCTCTGAAAAGAGCCTTTTTTGGGGGGGGGGTTGTTGTTTTATATATATATATATTTTTTTTTTACACACAACACACTGAGAGAGGAGGGGAAAGGAGGGTAAGGAAGGGACACCAACCAGGGGGATAAGAAAGGGCAGGTGGAGAGAGGAAGATGTAGAGTGGACCTTATTTCGGTAGGTAACAGACCTTCTCATGCTCCTTGACCGCAGTCTCGAAAGCACTCTGAAGACTCTCCCCCCTGCAGATTATTGCATCGCTAAGCATACACAATATTGTGACCCTCAAAAGGTAAGGGTCAACAGCATCATGGATGGCCTGTGAGGCAGCTGGAGGGATGCGCTGTCCCACATGAATGTCTCTTGTGGTGGAAACGGAGGATGTTTAAGAGGAACTCAACCTACTACGTTTATCACAAGATACAACCTTGCGAATGGCCCCACCGTGGAACGACCTTAGATGTCGCTTCATGGATGTTGTACCAAAGCTGTACGAACCAAGCCACCACGAATCAGCACCATTTTGCACTAGTTGCAGGCGACCTTGTTCGCACGTGCTTTTGGTATGTCACCATGAATGGTAAACAACCACCACACCCAAGACTCACGGCGAGTGCTGGTAGTAGGGACTTCCACTACCTCATCCTCTTCATCCTCTTCATCCTCCTCCTTTACATCCTCACACCCGTTCCCCTCTGAAGGCCCTTGGGGATATGTTGGTGGTGGAGGGGGTCGGGGTGGTGCTGAGGCACTAGTAGCAGCAGCTGGAGCAGCAGCAAGCATAGATGCCATCAGGTCTAATGGGAAGCAGCAAGAGAAGCAAAATCAGCAAGATTAGCGAAACCTAATAATGACAATGCTCTGTCAGGTAGCCAGAAGCACAATGAGGATGAGCTCTGGGGTGTGGCCTTTTATAGGGGTGGAGGTGTGCACTCCTTGGACAGCTGTGCTGTCTGCAGACAGATCGAACAACCCAAAAAGGCTCAAAAAGTTTCAAAAAGTATGTAGAAAGCACGGGTCATTGTCTGTGACATGTGCAATGGTGAATTTCTACTGTAAAATACTTTGGATTGTCCAAAAAAGTACTTTTAAAATGTTCGGTGACCCAGACAGTGACCACAAATCAGAACACACGTTCAGCGTAGGTGCGGTCACATGATGACGTCACCAACACGTCTGCGAATGGGACGGGTGTCCGCAGGACACCAAATGTGTAGGACCGGTTGTGCACATGCGCGCGGGTGTTCTACGGACAGTGATCGGGTCCTCAAACTAATTAAAAGTGCGACACACGTGAGACGGTCAGTTACGGACAGGACAATGTTCGTAAGACTTATGGGTGTGGTGTGCATGTGCGTAGATGTTCTACAGACAGTACGGACAGGTATAGTGTCCTTAGGACACCTCCATTTTGGTTTATCGCAGACATTCCGGACACCTAGTGTGTTCTAAGAACAGTTCCTTGTTTCTTGCAGACAGTACGGACAGGTATAATGTCCTTAGGACACCTCCATTTTGGTTAATTGCGAACATTCCGGACACCGAATGTGTTCTAAGAACAGTTCCATCTTCCTTGTGGACAGTATGGACAAGTATAGTGTCCTTAGGACACCTCCATGTTGGTTAATTGCGGACATTCCGGACACTGAGTGTGCTCTAAGAACAGTTCCATCTTTCTTGCGGACAGTATGGACAAGTATAGTGTCCTTAGGACACCTCCATGTTGGTTAATTGCAGACATTCCAGACACCAAGTGTGTTCTAAGAACAGTTTTGTTCTGACTGCGGACAGTACGGACAGGTATAGTGTCCTTAGGACACCTCCATTTTGGTTGATTGCGGACATTCCGGACACCGAGTGAGTTCTAAGAACAGTTTCATCTTGCCTGTGGCCTAACGGACAGGTATAGTGTCCTCAGGACACCCCCATTTTGGTTCATTGCGGACATTCCGGACACCGAGTGAGTTCTAAGAACAGTTTCATCTTGCCTGCGGACCGTACAGACAGCTATAGTGTCCTTAGGACACCCCCATTTTGGTTAATTGTGGACATTACGGACACCTGCGCTGTCCGTGGACACCTTAACTGCCTTTTTTTTTTAAAAACACACATAATTTTTTTTAAATTATATACAGACATAAAATGTATGAAAGGTACGGGGAAGCAGAAACTGACACAAATACAGGGGAATTAGGGGGTTGGAGAGGATGGATGGGAGGGGATGAAGGGATGGAAGTCTCATCGTAACGTTTTTCTTGGTGGTGAGGGTTTGGGGATAGTTGCCCGGGACATGGAGAGGGGGAACAGGTACATGTGGGACAATGATATAAGTACACATAAAGTAATGATTATTAATTTGCTTATATAGAGACGTGTCTACCATTAGTATCACTGTCTTCAGACATTTCCTCACATGGGAAATTTTCTTCAAGCCATTCCAAAGTACTGGACATTTCTGTGTAAAAAAAAAAATATTACTTTTAGTGTACCTAATTGTTAAGTCAGGGTATTTTCCCAGACAAAGTAACCAGAATCCTGACTTCAAGATTTTGAACTCGTCGTGTAGTGGACGAGTTCTTTTTGTCAATGTACCCAACAGAGAGGTAGAAGAAACTCTCTAAACGGTCAATTGACCTAAAGATGAGGGGACGTCACAGGAACTGGTCAACCTGCAAAGGAACCGTACATTAGTGACAGAAGACAACCTGAATAGCAATGAACAGACACCCCAAACTCTTAGTACCTGAAAATTGACTGTAGTTGACTGAATGGCAAATTCAGAATAGTAAGATTGCCGTCAGAATTCTAAGAGAACAAAAAATAACCAGTAATTCACCGGAAGCAAAACAAGGACCAAAACTTGAATTAGAAATATAGGAACAGTCTTACCAGTTGAGAGTTTCCAAGGAAGTTCAATATCCAGAAGATGAAATGAAGAGCAGGAGCGATCCGCAATGCAGGAGCGTTGATCCACCTACCCACCGCCGGCACGAGGACGCCTAAACCAAGAATCCGGTAAGCAAACAATGTCCACCTGAAACCGATAGCACGCGGACGCCTAGTACACTAGAGAGTCTCCAGTTCCAAAAGGACAATGAGGAAGTCTGTATCCACAGGTCTGTAGAAAGTTCCAGTAGCAGCAGAGTGGAGGACGTAAATAGCAGCGCAAGCCGAATGTGGAAGACAAGAGAAAATCTGTGAATAGTTCCAAGAATCGAAAACCAAGCGGGCAAAAATCAAGCAGACATCCGTGATCCGTAACAATTCCAATGAGCGGTTCCGAGGGTCGAGGCAAACCAACAAGAGGCACAAAACAAGGGAAAACCAGCAGGAGTCCAGTAGACGATCCGGGTCAAACACTAATCCAACAGAAGCAAAGCAAGGTCCGTAGCGGCAAGAGAAATAACAATTTCAGAAGCAGCGAGTAGCAGGGAAGCGGAACATAAGAACGAAAACCAAAAAGTCATGTGAGTGTCTAACAACGTGCAAAGACAAGTGACCTCAAGTACGCAGAGTGACTGCGTTTCCATGGTAAAGCCCAGCGCTGCCTAAATGACACAGAACGAACTGGCTAAGCAAACTTCCATGTCCTGAACCAGCGTCTCCATGACAAAAGCGGAGGAAAACCAGGCGAGGAAGGTAAGCGAGCAGGAAGGGAAAGACTGCCAGTATACTTCCCTGAATTACGAATCCTGACACTAATACAGAAAGTTTAGAAATATATAAGAAAAATGAAGTTTACTTATTGGTTTCTGGTATGTTGTTTTCTTACTGTTGTGTAGGTCTGCTGTTGCTCCTAGCTATGCAGTTTCTGTGAGGTGATTATGTAGGAAGCATATCTTTTTTGTTTTGGTATATTTAATTTTAGTACATATGCTATTTAAGTGGATGGTTGATGTGTTACATATATAGGTTGCACTTCTAATTTATTATTACATATAATGTGTTTAAGTGCTGCTTTTTGAACTTGTTTATATGGCATAATAGAACAATTTAAGATACCCCCTGAGTTTTTGGGTAGTGTTTATGTTGTCCGCGTCCATCCGCAGACATACACACAGTCCGCGGACATCAAAATGACTAGCTGGGGGTTCACTATGTTCTATGTTACATGTATATAAAGTAAGGGAATGCTAGTAAACATCTATCAAACTCACACTATGAATATGTATATTCAGTAAAAAAAAAATGTTAAAAGGACGTTATGGTTAAGTTGCGGTACTAAAAACCTATGAAATTCAGTAAAAAAGAAAAATTGTTAAAGGGACGTTATAGTTCAAAGTAAAACCAAAAAAAAACCTGAAATTCGCTAGTTATGGTAAGCTAAGCAACCATTACTTGTGCCACCACCGTGCATTGCTAAGACTAACACCCAGGACATCAAAGATGACATCACAAATGTCATTGATGACATCACTGATGACATCACATGTGCATTTACTTTTCATGAAAAGTCTGTACAAGGGATTCTTATTATAATGTTGACAAAAAAGTGTCAAGGATCATTGTAATAAATATCATGAGCTATGTAGTGCATTAGGCAATGCATTGATATGAATAGCATTGAATTATGAAGTTCTTTACAGTATAGTAAGCTACTCATCTATAAACATAAGCATTGAATGCAGCATACATGATGGAGGTGCAATATTCATAATCTTCTCATGTTGACTATTGAAATGATAAATGCTTTCTTATTAGAGTTTTGTGTTCTGTGCAACATGTAATAATTAGCTAATAAAACCCACTTACTACTTAATTTCAATATAACATACAAAACACAAAGACAGAACAACACATACAAATATGAGTATATAAAGGAAAGGTGAAGTACGCAAAAAAAGCAGCAGTAGAACCAGAAAGTGTTCATAACCTAACTGATTATCTTTATGCACATAAATTATTTCTGTACTTCAAACCTACTACTTCCCTATGTATAACTATCACATGCTGTGACTGCACCCTAAAGAAAGTAATGCAAATACAAATATGAGCATATCCAGAGAAAGTACAGTAATAAAAAAACAGAAGAACAATAAGAAAGTGTTGATAACCTTATTGATTGTTTTTATACACAGAAAGCATTGCTGTCTTTCAAGTGTGTATTTTCCTTATGTATATGTTTCATATGCTGTGAGTGGACTCTAAGTGAATTATTGTAAGAATATATTTGAAGTATAAGTCTACAAATATAGTCGTTTTTGAATTTTTTGTTCCTAACTATTACTGGCCAAGATGTATCACTAAAGGAAGAAAGAGCGAGTCAGACATGTGATGACATCGTGATGTCATCAATGACATTTGTGATGTCATCTTTGATGTCCTGGGTGTTAGTCTTAGCAATGCACGGTGGTGGCGCGAGTTATGGTTGCTTAGCTTACCATAACTACTTAATTTCAGGGGTTTTTCGGTTTTACTTTGAACCATAACGTCCCTTTAACAAAGTTTTTTTACTGAATTTCATAAGTTTTTAGTAGCGCAACTTAACCATAACGTCCCTTTAACAAAGTTTTTTTACTGAATATATTCTATATATAGATTAGCGCCACTGCTAATATGTGAAAGAAGAGTTTGGTCATTATTATAGTTGCATATTTTGTTCTCATAGTGTAATCAATGTTCTGTTTGTTCAGTAAATTCCAGGTAAAGGCTGGGCTGGTAATCATTTAAATGTGAAACAAATACATGTTTTTTTCCTGAGGGCTTAGATTGTGCCAAAGTGTTTTCCAACTCAGTTATTGCTAGTTCTCCTTCATCTTTGATAATTGATTCTGTTTCTGTTTCTATCTGTTCTTCTTGGGGAAGTGTTCAAGTGGTTTACATTTGTCATTTGAAAGGCTGCTCTCAGTTGCTGCAAAAGCAGCTTGAAAAGTATCATATTGCCCGATTAGTACTTATTTTTAGTCAAGGTTTGAATAACTGCAGTAGAACCAGAGAATATAATTCTTTCTGATTTGTAGATTGGAAAGACAGTTTTCGTTGGTTAACTAAGCTAGGTTTCTAATGCCACACTGTACATTTTAAGGAATTTAAAACATTGTGCCATGAGTTTCATTTAAAGAGGCATGGTTTTTTGTGTCATAGTTGACTATTTCAGACAAACACATGCTTTGCAAGAAAGGACAGTTTGGATAAAATGTGTTGATTCCTTGTCTGTTATTTTCTTCAGTTGTACATTCAATGTATTGCAAGAATTTTACCACTCTGTTATGAATTTAAGCTGGACCAAAGTTTACCCAGAGAATGCTTTTAGATGTTCCGTACAAAATTGTGATGGTTAAGCGGTCTTAGGATTTCAACAAACGGCATTCTCTATGCAAGAACATTTTTATGCCTAAACAATATATTTTTGGAGAAAGTGATTTTTTAGATGACATATCAAACAAGAGAACCTTTAACTCCTCAGCTTTGTGAGATAGTCTGTGACATTTCTTTCCACTGAAGTTAAATTGTCTCAGACAAATTGAATGTCTACATTAGCATTCTACCATGAAGCAATGATGGGATTCTAAGTAATTATGGATGTCTTTTACTCTTTGATGCTATATGTGTTCCTCAGAGATTTCCCTTTGAAACTGTGTATAGCAGTAGACATGAAACTATTTACCTGACCTTCTGTGTAGACAGGTCTCGGGAATCATAAATTACTTTTGGTGAAGTATTTGTCTTTCTTTCTGTATCAGCGTGCACAGTATTGTCTATACATATGTCATTGGAAATGCAAGACTTTGATTCATTGGTCATTAATTATGGTAATTAATTATGATCAATGTCTTCCATTTGGTTGACAAATGTAATGTATTGTTGAATACATTCTAAGATAGTCTCATTAGTGGCATGGCAAAATAGAGAGAGCCTTTTAATCACAGAAGCAGATAAAATGTTACATGGCAAGGTGCCGATTGTGAAAGCTTTCCCCTTGAATTTTCTATTCCTGAGGAAGGATGGTTCAGCCATATCGCAAAATTATACATGGAGGATAGAATACCTTACAATAGCAACCTGGTTACATTGTCTGGCAACTTATGTGAAAATATTGATTCTGGAACTTGTACATTATCTGAAACATACACCACTATTGGGAACCAGACATTCGCAAAGGCAACTTGTCCCGATAGGATCTCAGTGGCCATCTACAAAGATAAACCAACAATATGGGCATGATATTTCCTGTTATTATTTTTTAACACCGTTATTAAATTGGGAAAGGTTCATACATCGTGGAAAGTCGCAGGAATAGTACCAATATATAAAATGGAGGGACACAATAATCTTGGAAGCTTTCATCCGATTCCCCTATTGGACGCTCATTGTAACATCTATGGGAAGATTCTCCTATTAAAACTGAAGACTTAGATCCTGCGAACCAACTTGTTAAGCCATTAAAAAGCAGGATTTTATAAAGCAATCAGTATAATTGTCCAGTTCCTTGGACACGTGCTATTAATGTAACATTGCATGGTTGTCCGTTATATCTATTGTTCATAGATATGTAAGCAGCCTTCAGTGGGATTCCAAGACAGGAGCTGTGGAATATCCTGTGGAACACAAATCTTGTTTGTTAAAGGCAAGACAGAAGCTGTGGAATACCATGAGGAACACAAATCTTCTTTGTTAAAGGCCACCATTGACTTGTACCACAATAATAAATTAATTAATCTTTTGTAACACGCTAATTACCGGAGACCAGTCTCCAAGCGCCGACCAGGATTCAAATCTTAGTTGCTCTGCATTGTCTCGCTTCTAAGACAAATGTGTTAACCCTGAACTTTCCTAATTGCACTGCCTCAGTTAGATGGGCAATGGCGAATTAATGCACCAAGCGTTTCAGGGTTCAGAAGGGGGTGGGACAACCCTGCATTATCATACCCAATGGCCTTTAATCTTATTTTTGATGGAGTGACAAAAGGAATCCCAATCTTTACTTCAGATGCTCCAATGCTTGATGCTGACAAGTTTGGTTTACTAGAACGTCGAACAGAAAACTCTATTAACAGCTTCCATAAAAGTGCTCATAGAACATACAAACTATAGATTTCAAGCAACTCTCAGATAGTCCAATCATAAAATAAATTTAAAAAATGTAAAAAACTGAAGCTCTTTCTTATCTATAAATGTAAATACACTTGATAAGATATATAAAATCAAATAATAAGATATCCATAAAATCAATGTCAGAGAGCCTTTGACTTATTCTTATCCTGATAGCAGTTTTTAGATACGTTAGCAAAGACCATTCAATAAAAGGGCAATTTTCCATTAAAATGTAGCATAACACGTGTCTGCATTGCCTGAAGTTCAGGTTGTGCAGTAGTGGAATGCTAGTTATTTTCCTAAGAGCTCCACAAGTAGGACAAAGATTCTCAATTAAAGGGCTTAACAAGTTCTCCTGATTCACGGTCGCTTGATAGGACCTCCAGTAACCTTTCCTGGTAAACTTTAATCAAACTTCTTTCTATTTTAGTATGGTCAATAAATATCAATCCTGAATGGTTTTAACAGTAACACATGTAATGTGTTTTAGCCAGGGAATTTGCATGGTTTCCCTTTCTGAGGTCTATATGCAATGTAATATCTGATGGTAACTTTGTTGTATAACTTGGGGTTTGCAACTGCCCTCTTGTTTGACCACACCCTTAGCCATAATAACAGGGGCCTGACCATTAGTTTGTCCTCACAGAATCCCATTCCTAACTCTTGGTGTACTGCAAAATTTGCTGCTGAATGCGGCAGACCCAGCATTGTCTTAAAGAACATGTTTTCTTTAACTTGGAGTATAGCAGGATATGTAAACCACCACATTCCTGCTCCATACTTTGCTACAGTCTTTAGCTTTGAGGTGTAAACTTAAATTTGGTGATGAAATTGTACTATTCTCATGTAATCCAATTTGCTTGATAAGATTAATTGACCATTTCTTTTATTAGTACCCGGCGATGGTCACCCAGAATGTAGCAGCCATTCTGATTGGCCCTCGCTGATGCTTAACCTGGCCACAAATTCCTCAGCCAGGGTTCCACTCCGTTGTTCTCGCTGGGGGCGCATGACAGCCGTTCAGCCAATGAGGAGGCTCGAAGCGGGGCCATCCCTGCTTCAAGCCTCCACATGACTGGAGGCTGCCTTCGTCTTCCGACGGGGGTTCAGGTAGTTCTTTTTTTTCCTCCCCCTTCCCTGCACACAATTCCCTCCCTAACCTCCCAACCCACTTACCTTCGTATTTCTCCTTTTTGGGAGCTAACACGCTGGAAACACTTCTCTCCCCAGCGCGTCCGCTCCCGATGGCCACCATGGAAAGGGAAAACGGGCTCCGTTTTTCCTTCCCAGCAGCAATTTCCTTTGTCATGGTCTGGCGGGCCGGGTTACTAATAGCTATAAACCCCTCACCGCAGGGGCATTACTAAGTTAGGTAATGCCCCAGGGCCTTTGTTAAGGGTATATAACTAATGGCCCCAGGGCATTACCTGACTGGTAGTGCCCCCGCGGCTCCGGGTTTATTGCTTAAATATTGCATGAAAAATGGTTTAACAATGAACTGTAATAAAACTAAGGTGATGTAATGTGGGAAAACTGCTAGAACTCACCATCTTCTTTACCTAATAATAGGGGGAAACGATTGAAATTGTATCTGCCTATGACTATCTAGTTATTGCACTTTGCTCGAATGCCAAGTGGATCAACCACATAAAAAGACCTAACCTGACGTTAAGGAAACAAGGTACTTTCGAAAATATGAAGAAGCTCTAACTGATAGTTCCTAGTGACTTTTTTTAATGCAATATTTTCGAAATGCCATTTTGTCTGCACAAAATTGGTGATTTTTTTTCCAAATGTTTTTTTTTTTAAATGGGGGATTCCCCTCAACCCCCCTTTTTATATAAATACTTTTTTTCTCACAAAACCCAAAAAAAATATAATTATTTTAGAAAAGCATTTGGAAAAATGTTTTCACTATTTTTTTTTACAAAATGGCATGTCACAAATATTTTTTCAATAATTTTACTGGATACCCTAACTGATGTATTAAATTGTGAAATATCTCCCTCTTTTCCCTGGTTTAGGTACACTAAGGACACCCTGAGGACATTACATTCAGAGCTGTTGTAGCTTAAGCCCTGCTAGTATAGAAAGAGGTAGCAAACAGGCAATAATAGATGCCCATTATGAATGGGTGCTAAAACACACACTAAAGGTCTCTGTTTGTCAACGGGACTCTCTTGTTTGAGCTCTAAGCACCATTTTACTCATGAAAGCTATTTGGCCTTTATTATTAAACCCTTGTTCTCTTTATGTGAGAATGAGACTGGGAAACACTATCTCTTGCTACATTCCAATCCTATTGGACCTCAAGATTCTCGAGTACTTGTTCCTTTTGTCCCAAGACGTTGCAGTTTCTACAACACTTTCTCTGGATCTGCCCGAGCCATGACAACATTAGATGTAAAAGCCTCAAACAATGCTTCAGTAATTATAGAGTATAAACCCTAAATGCAGCTGAAGACTTATTCAAAAATTCTAACCATCTAGATGTAGTCTGTGGTGTATCAAAACAAAATGGGAAGTGTGTCTGTGGAGGAGTCGATCTTTAAAATGATTGAAATACTTGCAAGTTCAATTATTCTGATTTTCTACTTTGGTTTTAATATGCAGCATTTTTGGTAAATTATGCATTTGTAGCATCAATGGATTGTGTTTTTGGGAAGAACATGTGGTTTGCAGAAAAAGAAAAACGATTTCATGTATTGTATGTGATTGTAAATATTGTTTATGATTTTGCAAATTCTCGTTATCGTATGTTCATGTGTTTGACTTTTATACCCTAAAAAGTCTGCAGATTGCTCCTTCGTCACATTAAGTTCTTTACACTGGAAGCAATTTCAATGTTTGCATTGCCGAGACTACCAATAGTTTGATGGTAAACTGCGTAAAAAAAAAAGTTTGGAAATCTGTTTGTCATATTACAGGAGTTAAGTGGAGGAGATTGTTATAAAGAAATATATGCTTTCCTCCAAAAACTGTCTCCTATCTTCAGAACCTTTTCAATTCTCAAAGGAACAAGCTAGGATAATGTTATACAACATGTACCATCAAAGCTTTTGCTTACTGGAGCACAAAACCAAGTTCTTGTCCTGCTTTAGCAGAAATTTTCTTAAATTCCAACTTATAATCATGATCCGCTGGTAGCTTCAACAACCGATGCTGAGTAATACCTCCTATGTTAAATGCTACCAAACCTGTGGGGTATTCATAACATAAGAGGCAGTACAGCCAGTTTCTTGGACTAATGATCTGAAAGCATGAATGAGAAATATTTTCCTTTCCCAGCCTGTTGTAAGGGGTCAGAAATGTGAGACAGACAACATTGTGAAGATTTTTCAACAAATGCCATTTTACTATAAGATATGTTTGGATGAAAGCTGGATTCACCTACCTAAAATAAACTATAGGAAACACTCTAACTAAGGATATCTGTCCATCATACAACAAATAAACTAGGAAATGTATTGCAATCCTCAACAAACAATAATGATTGCATTTGTAATATCATCACAGTCTCTCTTTGCAACTTGGGCAAAACCCCCTTCTCCAAGTTCAAACGTGATTCTGTTTCACAGTTCAATTAAAGAAAACAGGGACATTCTGATTTGCACTGATGTTCAATCACAGTTTGTTTCCACTTCATTTGGTCAATATAAAGTTCTAACTCAGTTTGATGTAGTTCCACTTTGTCAACAACAAGTTCCAACTTCGCCTGGTATAACTTCCACTTGTCAACAGAATGTTCCGACTTAGAAAAACAGAGTTTTCTTTTTCCTTCCTTGAACATTTCTTCTGTTCATCAACAGCAACAATAATTCTATTGGTCAGGATGATTTTTGCCACACGTCTTCAGTGTCGCTTTCAACATAGAGTGCATTCACCTATACACCTTTTTACACACTTCTTCAACTGCCACCTGATTTACTCCCATGCCAGGCCCACTCCTCCAGCAATTTGCAGTTCAGGTATACTTCCCTGCCCGAACAGCAATTCACAACCACAAGTGCTTTTGGGGTTAAATATCATTTGATGAATGGTTCACCACAACTTAAAACTGTTCTACAAATAGCAGCATCAAAACTTCCAACAACTCTTTAAGGAAAACAAAACTTATATTAGTGCTCTTTGACACTGTACTCACAATAATGCTCCTCTACCTCGGGATCTCTCTCTCCCCCAGAAGGGCAGCCTGTGGGACTCTCTTGTTTCCCCATTACACAAGTAACCAATGATTGATATTCAAAGGGTCTTTTAATTCTCTTCCTTTGACTTGTATAATTTGAGTCCATGTCAACTTTCAACACATTTAGTGTAACACATGAGCAACAATTGCACCTGTTTATGAATCTTTCAATGGCCCCTTGCCACTGTTGTCAAAATCTGTTCTTTTGGAACTGCCTTGTTTGAACTCGTTTTTTGCTTGGGCAATGCTTCTAGGTGTTCCCTTTTAACCATATTGCCCCTTTATTTTGCTGGTGTTTCCATAAACTCACATTTATAACATTACAGTCTGTTGACATTTGTATAATGTGGTTTCACTGCTTTTTATTACTTCGGTATTCACAATGACTTGTTAAATCAATCTTGCTGACTCAGGAGTGCTGCATTTGTTTGGTTTGGTAGCACGAGTTTCAACAGTGCTTTTCGAATCTATGTTTTCACTGCGCCACCCATAAAGTCGACTATTAAATCGGTGACTCCCATTATGGCACGGCTCAGTGATCACATAGATCACTGTGCCCTGCATCCCCATACCCGCCTCCCCCTCTATATGCTTACCTTATCAGTAGCACACTTCTCTTCCGACCCTGTGGCGTCAATTCCTCCCACTTGCGTGGGTCGATACTGACGCGGCAGGTTCCTTTTTTTCCAACTTCTTTTAACCTGCTTACCATTACAGTAAGCGGGGAACACAGCAACAGCCCCTGACTCCCGTTACTGTGCCCAAGAGCAGCGGGGGACACCCCCACAACCCTCACTCTGCTTGGGATCAGTAATAGGAGTCAGCATTTTGTGCATGCTTATAGACGCAGCAACGTAGTGGTCGTAGATATGAGGTTGACATTTTTGTATTATTCCTTCTTTTCCAGTCACTTTCAGTCACAGGCAAGTGTCTCACTCACCAAACTATTTCCTTGCATGCGCGAGTGGGGAACGAGTGCTCGGGGGTCACACACAGGCTGTGAACTCAACGGGTAAGACATGCTCTTCTCTTTCCGTCATTGCTTGCTGGATTTGTCTTCTTGCAGCTTCTCACGATTCAGCAAACCTCTCTTTTCAGTTTGCCACTGTTCGTTGCACCTGCTAATGGAGCCCTCATCACTCATAGGGTTCACTGATGCACACCAGAGACTTCAAGGTCCTTGGGTGCAGGCCAGCTACCTGAGATGGCCCCGGGATGGGAAAGCTTCCCCAGCCTTTGTTTCCCGCTGAGCAGCCTCTGCAGTGTAGGTCGCCAGAGGGCAAACTTCTCTCCTGAAAGCTTCCTGCTGCGTGACCTCTGCACTCCAGGACTTGAGATCTATAGATTCTCTCAGGACTGGCAGTTGATCTCTACACACAATGGTCCTGGCATCCTCGCTCTCCTCCAGCTTCTGCTTGGGTTGTCAACCATCCTGCTTCTGCTTCCTGCTGCATTTCTCTCCTTATCTCTGCTTCTTTTTGATGGCCTACACCCGAGGGGGGCTTTTAAGCCTCTCATTCTCCCAAGGTTGTGGGTCATCTGCATTAATAATAGGACCACTCCTATTTGTTGTAATAAGTAGTTGCAATTATTTAATGCAAATGAATTCAACTGTGTGCGATACATCAAAGGTAAACATTACTTGTTGCCCTATAGTAAGCAGAAGTACATTATTCAAATATACTCTCAACGTAAGTGGTGTTATCCAGTTTTTTATTTTGCTGTACCCTGTATTTTTTTTTTTAAAGTAGAACACTGTTTTTGCAGGGGGGTGGCGTAGCTATTACCCTCTGCAAGGGTATACAATCCAAGAGGTATTAAACAGAGACAACAACAATTGAAAGAATAAAGGTGAAGTCCACAATGTGCATCACTTAGTACATATAACATACATGAGGAATACAGGGACATAAACAGAGCTCTAATACATGTTAGTGTCTTTTTTGCCTCCGGGATAATAAATATGGATGCAATAGAAATGTATATGCAGGGCACTAACATGTATTAGATCTCTGTTTATGTCCCTCGCACATTGTGGACTTCCCCTTTATTCTTTCAATTTTTGTTGTCCAACTCTGTTTAATACCTCCTGGATTGTATACCCTTGCAGAGGGTAATAGCTATGCTACCCCCTGTAAAAAACAGTGTTCTACTTTTAAAATAATACTCTGAAAAAATACAGGTTACAGCAAAATAAGTTTAGTGTATGTATGAATAATGTACTTCTGTTTACTAATGGCAATGAGAAATGCTTACATTTGATGTATTACACACAGTTGAATTAATTTGCATTAAATAATTGCAACTACCTATTACAACAGGCAGGATGCCCCCACAGTTTCAATAGATTTATAGCCCATAGTCCTGTCCCTGTATTAGGCCATCCCTCCAGTTACCCTTGACCACTACTATAGCACAGCACCTCTTTAGCCATCTTCTTTTCCCGGTACTTAGAGGCTACTGGGACTTGAAGTTCCTAATAACAAAGTTAGGTTTTCTTATTGAATTTCTCTTCTACGCCACAATTTGTTCTTTTAACAACTTTTTAAAGGAATATAATGAAGATTAGTCACTAGACCTAATTGAAGAGGGAAAGACTATTATTGCAGGTCGTTATTATCCATAAATTCCCTTTTGCTGTACCTTTGGGTGTACCGCAGCTGTTTAGTTTGACATGTCGTCTTGGGCTTTGACAGGGCTTTCATTTCTTCTAAGGCCTAAAAGTTCATGGATGATTTTACCCCTGTTTACATGCATATTTTGTGACACAGCAAGAAGGTGTTTACATCAAGCCATTACACATTTTGCTTTTACACAGTTACGCTCCCTAAAGGACGACAATTACTGTATCATCCCACTGAGTCCTCTCATACTCCTGAGCCTTTTCTCCTCCCAGGTGATCCTCCAACAGAACACCACCCCCAAAGTCAGGATCAGAAAGTGTATGCCCTTCCCTGGCTGCCTGGGAGGAGACTTTAGGCAGGGAATTAGTGAGGAGTCCGTAAGATCCATCACACTGTCCACAAACATACATCAACAATGGATGATATTGTACACATGAACATTAGCAGTTCTAATGTTTCAAACCATGCTGGCTCTTTCTTAAATGTCCTTCTGCTCTGTGCTAATATTAGATGCCAATATATCCCAATGTTTACATAAGGCATTTGCTTGCCTCATAGCATGTTCCCCTTCTTCCATGGAAGGCTCAACATCAGTTTGCAAGAGGGGGTCACCAAAAGCATCAGGCCACATTGTTGAGAGACTTTACTCCCCTCAGTGGTATCCTTTGTTATTTCTGCTGCCGCAAGTTAATCTTGTAACATTTCTAGATATTGTGAGACTTTGAGTAAAGACTTTGATTCTCTTTTCTTCAAAGGCTGTTTCCAAACTTTAAGATCATCCAAGCAGCTCTTCGTTGTTATGCCAGTGCAAGAGTTCTTTTTTCAGCAGTTTGGCACAACAGTTTCATGTGATTGATGAGAGATGGTTTTACATGTCTCACTGGCAACCAGCAAAACAAAATAGATGGCTAAGCTATCAGGAAACCAGGACATCCAATTAATTTGAAACATCCAGAAGTCACATTGTGGTATGGGTAGGGCCTTGCTACTTCATACATGCAATGGTCCACAAGACAACGGCCTTGGTTGGGCAATAGATGTTATTCAGATCTGGTGTGAGGATATTTTTTGTACCTGGAATCCTTTCTGCAACTCTTCAAAGACAGTATTAGGATATTCACTGTGACTAATTTTGGGAATGTGTTCCTTCTCCCCAAGGGGGAGCCCCCCCCTGTGAGGCTGGGGAGGTGAGCTCTCGCCACAATAACCTCCCTATGGGTAGTGGCAAGTAGGACTTCACAGGCAGAGGTTCCCTCTTAGGGAGCAAGGACTCCCATTACTCTAAGGAACTCCCTAACTCCTCCCCCATGATGGCATGCATGGGACTGCCTGAGATGCTTAACAGCAATACAAACCAAGGCTGGAATGTGGATGTAAGGATAAATCAAACATTACGAAAGAGCCCCAGGAACATAATCCCACAAGATAAGAGAAGAGCACAAGACCTTATCCAAGAACTTCAAACCCTGGTTCAGAGGATGGCATGAGACTATTTAAAATAAGATATAAAAAGAGCACACAAGCAAAGTAGATCCCTGCTTCATCAGGAGAAGGGATATATTCTCCTAGCTTTAATGTATTTGAATAGTGGTAGGGTCAAGTATGGATAGTTTTTTACAGTGGACTTTCATTTGCATTTGAACATTTCCAGACGGCTAATGAACATCTTAGTTAATTATAGGTTCATGATAGGTTCAACAAAACATTGTTGGAAATGTCGTCAATGTGTCAGCATACTTCTTCCAACCCACCACATCACTCATAGGACCAAGGTTTAGCCAAGCAAGGTTGATGCTCCAGCCATACAGGGGAAAGCTGATGCCACATATACACTACAGTCTCTTCAGAAGGGTGTTTTGAGGACAAGGAGATGTTGTTTCGTCAGCTGACAAATCAGCACAACCCTCATTTGCATTGCTGTTTTCTGCTTTGGTTAAGCAGGGTATAACATAGCAAGCAACTGTTGTTGTGTTATCAGCTACAAAGTGGATATCAATATTTCCATTTCAAAGTAGAGAAATGGCAGCATTGCAGTCAGTCTCTTGTCTATTTTGAGAAAATATTTGCTTTTGGGAGATTTTCCAGTAGCACTGTGACAGGCAGATGACAGGGCATTATTATAATGATCCACACTGCACGTCTGGCCTTAAAACCCAAACTACAGCTTTGCATAACATTTGCCTTTACTCCTATATTTGTGACAGAATCATTTGCTGCACGTGCAGATCTGGAATTTTCTTTGGCCCATAACTCTCCATTGGAAGCTTCTGGAGGAACAGCATATGCCTTGGGATTTTCTATAAACTCCAAAACTGGGGTGTCGGTATGTTTCCTAAATTTTGGAGCATCTTTGACCCGCAACAGTATATGAATGTTGGTTGTTCCAGGGCCCAGATACATTTTTCTCCTGAGGAAAATACACAACTACACATATTGCAGCATTTTATTTACTGCAACATAGCTCAGAATGGAAGGTGAAAGAAAGACAAGAGGAGAACAGGATTCAGTGCTTAAAGTTCAGCTTGTGTTACATCCTACTTTGTTTTAAGTACTTTCACGAATGGAAACTACCAGATCATCCCAACCAAATTCTGTTTAGCTGAATCTCACAAACCAAGTGGGAAGAAACATGTTTTGCAGCAAAGATCTGACCTATGAATATCGCCTGTACCAATACTCTTTAGTTCAGACCATCTGACCAGCATGTTGGTTACCTGTTATTCCAATACCTCTTCCTTACTGTTTACTTTAACTACCAGTGAACTGGAATTAGCATTTTGAAAACATGTCCATGTTCTTAGAGTGTGAGTCACTATAAAATATCAAAGACAAGACAATTCAGTTGCATACTGAAAGTGGAGAATATATTACATATTTCTCCAAAAACTGGGCTCCACAGAATACACTTGTGAGCAACAGTATTTTAAAGAATAGCTCTTTTGCTATACCCCAATCATCTACCCTTTCCAATGAGAACACACATTTGCTAACATTGGGCCTTATTACGAGTACGGCAGTAACCCTGCTGGTGCTTTCTGCGGGTTGCCACCTAGCTTGCCGGGGCCACCGGGACATTACACGTCTTGTCGGACATGCAAGCTAGGTGCCGGCAAATGTTGTTCCTCATTCCCATGGAGTCCCCACATGAATGGGTTCACGAAAAAGATGGCACCTTTGCTAACAGTGCCAGCGGGTCCGTGAAGAGTCTCCCTACCTTTGCCGCAGCGTCCGGCAGGGTCAGACCTGTCAGATGCAGCGGCCCTGGCAGGCAAACTTTTAATTTGCTGGTCCGGAAACAAGGGTGCCGGTGAGTTTACCGGCACCCTTGTTTCCGGCCCGACAAAGTCGTAATGAGGCTCGAGATTCTAGACTCTTTCCCCGTACACTGCTTGGCACACCTTCTGCTTAGTACATCTGATAAAGTTCAAGGGTATCATCCATGACCTCACAGAAATGGAATTGGTATTTGGAGTAAGGGTGAAAATCGCAGAAATTGTCCTTTACTTGTAACCTCCCTTAAAGGTACATCAAGAAGAGAAATCTAGTTCACATTTTTCATTTCACTGTAGATTTAATTCAGTTTTGATAAATATTGCAATGCTCTTTTTACTTTCCTAACATCAATGAGCTTTTGCTACATATTCTTATTATTTTGGCAACTCCATACATCAAATCAAACAAATAATCTTCAAGATGCCATTTGACACACAGAAACAGAATATTGTCCTTCAAATGAATCAGCAAATACACCATATTTCCTGTGGCACCTCTTAATAGCTCTTTTCGAGGCGCATTTTAGGTTCTAGTCTAACAATGAGCTGAAATGGATTAACTGTTTGCAAAGAAATCACCTCATACATATTTAGGTGTTCAAGTACTTCAGTAATTGCAGGCACCACCATTGTATTTAAAATACATCTGTAAAGAATTGACTAGCGAAACAGTATTTACACGTTATTTGAGTATCACTAGGATCAAATCATTTTTCTACAAACACATTAAAAACAAATTGTTTCCAAGCATCATGCCTTCGTCTAATTTCTGAGCAATATGCACGTTCTGCATTTGTGATTTGTCAAATGTGTTGGCAAGATACCAATATTTTCTCTGATTAGTCTGAGGTAATAGGCTCGAATAACAACATTCCCTTGCCAAACGTTTCACAGATGCCTGCCTTCAAATACACAGGGGCTTCATGTCGAGCTACTACTTCTGTAATTTTGATAGAAGAGAACATTCTGAAATGTCACAATGACTCTTGAAGAAATTCTATTGTAGACTTAACTTCACCTATATTGCCAGATGTCAGCAACAAATTGAGAGGTGTAAGAGACAAATATGGTGTTTTGTAAAAGTTGGTATCATCTACAGTCAAAATATGTGTATAATGGAACTGACAAGCACAATTTCCATTTCCCAGAAAAGCCAAATAAAAACATTTTAGTTCTGTAAATTCACACATTTCACAGCCACCAATTGTTGCCTTTTAAATTGATCCATAAACCTCAAATTGTGTTTGTAACACACAGCTGTATTTCCTCACAGTCACTGATTGCCTTATTTTTGACCATATAGCGACTCATGATTCACTTACTGCAAAAGTCACATTTTACCTCCTACAATAACTCCTCTGATTATAATATCTTTCAGTGTCAGACGTATAGAACCATACCCCCAAAAGATTGTACACACATTTTAAAAATGTATATTTCTAATAAAACAGACTTTTTAAAGAGTTATTTTGTTAACTTGTTCAACCTTCTCAAGTGAATCAAAAATAAAATGAAGAAACCCGGCACTACCAACCAAGCTTGCTACCTTCACGGCGGCACTGGGCCTAAGGGATGCATGGAGAGACCTTCACACAGAGGAGAGGCAATTCTCTTTCCACTCGGGCGCGCATGCGTCAATGTCCAGACTTCACTATTTTTTCCTCCCTGGCGAAAGCATACATAAAGTAATAGAGGCGACACTACAACCCCGAGGGATCTCAGATCACTCCCCACTCACGATGCTGCTTGAGACAGAGAGACCACAGCCGCCACCGAGGTGGAGAATGAATGCATACTACCTGGGATTCCCGGAACTAACAGAAAAAAGTCAGGAAGCAACTGCAGCATACTTTGAGCTGAACCAGGACTCAGTGGAGGACGCAGGGGTAATATGGGAAGCATACAAGGTGACCCTGAGGGGTGAAATCCTGAGCTGGACAGCAGCACACAAAAAAGCGCACCAGCATGAAGTGGAAGCTGCAGAAGCAGAGGTGAAACGGGCTGAGGCAAATGACATAAGCACAGGAGCGGCAGGAGACAACACAACTTTACAAGTGGTGCAAAAGAAGCTACAGAATGTGGCGCTAACGTGCACAAAACATGCACACAGAACCATACGCGCCAAAATATACGAAACGGGAGATAAGGCCAGCAAAATGCTTGCCTGGCTAGAAAGGAGAGAAGAGGGCCACCTACAAGTACGCCGGATAAAAACCACAAACACCGAATGGGCCACAACGGACCCAGATATTGCAGAAGCCTTTGCAACCTATTACGAAAACCTATATGCCCCGCCGATGACCCCTACGGACCCCAGCATACTAGATACGTTGACCATCCCGACATTAAATGAAGCACAGAGGTTGGCACTCAAAGCTGAGTTAACAGAGGAAGAACTGACGACTGCCATCTCCCAGCTTCAAAATGGGAAAACCCCGGTGCCCAACGACTTTCCTGTGGAAATCTGGAAGAAATTTGGCACCGCAGAAGTGGCACCACACATGCTTAAAATGTTCTTGCATGCAAAGGAAAAGGGTATACTCCCGCCAGACTTAAGAAAGGCCAGTATAGTGTTGATATATAAAGTAGGCAAACCTCCGGATGCATGTAGCTCCTACCGACCAATATCACTCATAAACACTGAAGCCAAAGTACTGGCGAAAATACTAGCCAACAGACTACAGACAGTGATAACATGCTTGGTCCATCCGGACCAATGCGTCTTCATGCCACAGAGATCCACACAAATGAATATTCATAGACTACAAACTGCCATCGAAAGATCACCGGCTCTACAAGACAAACTGGCGCTCCTCACTATTGACTTTGAGAAAGCCTTTGATTCCATTCACTGGGAGGCACTGTGGATCAAAATGGCTAAAATGGGATTCGGAGCTCAATTCACAAACTGGGTTAAACTCCTATACAAAGCCCCAACAGCAGAAATCAGAGTAAATGGGTGGTCCTCGAGAAGCATAAAACTTGGAAAAGGCACCAGACAGGGATGTCCCCTATCAGCGATGTTATTCGCACTGGCAATTGAAATACTAGCGATAATGCTCAGAGAATCCCAGGAATGGAAAGTTTTCCAGTGGGCACAGGACTGGGAAGACAAGGTTTCCCTATACGCCGATGATCTTCTAATCTACCTGAGTGACCCAACTCTCTCTTGCCCTATCGTCACAAATATGTTAACCACCTATGGGATCTTCAGTGGGCTAAGGGTAAACAATGATAAATCCCTGCTGTTCCCGATCAAGGGACTTGATCCGACAACTCTAAATAAATGCCCGTACAAAACAGAAAGAGAGCAGTTCCGATACCTCGGGATAAAGATCACGACAGATCTAACACTATATACAGAAAAGAACCTACACCCAATAAGAGATAGATTTGTGAATGATGTAAGGCACTGGATGTCTCCTCCACTCACACTGCTGGGAAGAGCTGCTCTATTCAAGATGCTTGTCCTCCCCGGTTCATAAACATCCTGCAGAACGCTCCGATATACATACCGAAAATAGAATTTCGCAAAATAGATGAGACGCTTAGGAAACTGTTGTGGGGAGGAGGGCACCCTCGTATCGCACTGAAAACCCTACAGAGATCAGTATGGGAAGGAGGAATTGGACTCCCGCACCTACAAACTTATTATTGGGCAGCCCAGATGCCAGTAGTGAATGACATCCTACACAACGACACCAACCTACCGCACAACAGAGCAGATACGCAGGCGGAGCAAGGGATCACCCCGATGGAAAACCTCTATCAAAAGAGAACACGGCAGAACACATCCACAATGGCCGCTCAGAGGACACAGATCTGAACGGATGCACACTAACACCTGGGAAGGGAAGGTCACAATGAAACAGCCCCTGTGGCATAATAAGCATCTTCCAGAGCTCAGAGGTATCCCCAAGTGGTCGGCCTGGGGTGAAGCTGGGATCCAGAGACTAGAAGACATGGTAACAGAAGGTGAAATAAAATCTTTCCAGGCTCTAAAAGACAAATTCAATCTCCCTGATTCAGAACACTTCCACTACAGGCAAATGAGACACGCCCTTATTGCAAGTGCGATTGACCTCCATAATGTACCAGAGTGTACCCCGATCGAGAGGAACATAGTGATGGAGCAAATTGATCACAAAATAACATCTAGAATGTACAATGCAATCAACTCATTCGCTACAATGGAACTCACAGAACTCAAAGAGAAATGGGAGAGAGATGTGGGTCCAATTCAATCAGAGGACTGGACTAATGCCCTCATGTACCCCAAAGAGACAGGAATCTCTACCAGAATCAGGCTGATCCAGCTAAAAATCTTGCACAGAATATATTATCCCAGAGAGGCTTTGCATCAATGGGGAAGGGCGACTGATCCCAACTGTCTACGATGCCATCGAACGAGAGGGACCTTCTTCCATATCCTGTGGGAATGTCCACAAATACAAGACTACTGGCAAAAATGCTGCGACAGGCTATCAATAGTGGTTGGCCGCGAGATACCGATGGACCCCAAACTCCTGATACTAGGGATCGATGCAGAGATAGAGCTATCTAGATACGAAAAACTCCTGTTTGCAACATCCACTGGACTTGCAAAGAGGAACCTAGCCCAATTATGGGGCTCGGCCTCACCCCCACAATATGAGAAATGGGCAACGGATGTGGACATGTGCGTACCGATGGAAACAAGAGTGTACACCACAAGAGGATGCCCAGAGAAAGCAGCCAAGATATGGCAAAGATGGGAAGACACTTGAAGGCATGAAAAAAGGAGCCTAGAATCTGATGAACTAACAGAATAGAACTCATGCATGCGATCGAGACGAACCTAAAAGCCACTGAGCATAACAGATCTACAGTATAAAAGGATAGGAGAAAGAATTCAAGCTTTGCGAAGAAGTGAATACCTGTGTGTTTAATGTATTGACCAAGTGTTAATTAGTCGATGTTATGTTTGTTTGTACCTATAGAACAATAACATTTTATATAAAAAAAAAAATGAACAGATTCCTCTTCACATAAAAGGCTTTGTTCATTGGAGATTTCAATGTTTGCCTTTGTGTAAACTGGCTATGGTAAATCCACATTGGTTTTACCTTTTTCTTTAGGCTGGAAAAGGCTTGACAGTTAAACTTTGTTTCCAGAATTCTTCTATTTTATTGTGATACATATTCAGTTTATAATTGTGTTTTTCTTCTGGCCATCAGTTTGTTTCTGTTTGATTTGCATTGTTGATGTTAAAACATTCTTGTACTGCTTCTAATTATGTGTGGTTACACTTGATTTTAATTCAGATCACTTTCTTTAAAGGTTTTACATTTTTAGATGTGTTCATTAATATTTTACACCACTTGAGGCAAATTAGTATGTCTTACAGCAAATATAATGATATTTTCAACACGATTATTAACAGAAATTGTACATCCTTGCAGGTGGTTCCTTTGGAGGCGGTTTCTTCACTGCTTTGTAGACATCTTCAAACAATCCTCTGTAAAATAAACACACTAAACATACAATTGGATAACAGGTTTGGTTAGAACACAGATTTACTCTGTTAGACTTGCAATATAACACTGATACCAATTGATGGTTATATTAAATTGTGAAAACATTTCTTAGATCAGCGCAGTGTTTTTGGTGTACTGTTGTCAATAAATACAAAGACGTTCTATGAGAAACGCCACACAACAAAAAAATGGAAGACAATCCTGATTAACAATGTGACGTGCCAGGGCACATGTGACATGCCCAATGTGAACTTTTATGTATCATCCAACCAATGTGCCATATGTAAGGGTTTGTGGTCATTGCATCGAATTCCTTGCCTCTAAATGCATTTGCATCAAATTCTTTCCATCTAAACAATGTGCATCAAATGCATTTTTTTCTTTTTGTTTACCCTTTAAAATCCTCCTGAACAAAAATGTACCCTTTACCCCCCATAAACATGCCTTCGATGCACATTTTTTATATCGAAAACATTCTATGGAATGGCATTAGATACAATGACCAAATACCATATGTAAGCTATGCACCACTATCAAAAACCTGCAGGCCACCATCACAACATGCACTATCACAGTTAAGGATCTACAGAACAATAGCTGCATAGGCTCATCGTATGTGCAAGGACAACCCCAGAAAATGACAGTACATGCAACTCAGCACCAACCCCTAAACTCATATCACCACACCCTGCCATGTGGAATATGCAGATAACCACAGCCTTTGCAGCTTAATAGAAACACCAATGTGTAGATGATAACTCATGTGGCCACCGACATGAATGTGTGATAGAAGAAGCCTGCCAAGGAGCTACACTCAATATTAATATCAAAGTTATGAAAAACGTACCTTACGAAGATGCAGACACTAATCTTCAAGGGAGCACCCATAGCTGCATAGACCCATGTGTTTCATGGAATGCAACAGAGACAAATTGTGCTCCAACAATTTGCATAAGCACACAAAAGAAGACCTCGTGAAAGTCACATTTGTGGGCCCAGCATACATGTATCTCCCACATGTAAGGGCCATAACAATGTTAGGAGTGAACACCAATGGGCACCAAAACCAACAGCTATATAGTGACTACACAGAAAAAAATCGATTTCATAACAGAATGTAGAGCAAAGATTCACACACTCATGCTCACATGGCGAGCCATCCCCAAAAAACCGCAATAGAGACCAATATTCTGCAGACAATATTGTGTCCCTGACATGCAAATGTGCATGATAGCAAGATGAATGAGAAGTTCATGAGATCCTGGCCATGTGATTCTAATGTACTGCGAAACCTCTAACCTTCAATACTCTGGCCCTGCATTGACATGTACACCAGAAACAAAAACATAGGTCATGGAATGTTTTATGATAGAATTGTGTTGGCCAGAAACACACACGATTCTTACTCCATGCAGATGTCTTTTGTGCTGCGACAGAGTGTTGGGAACATGGTGTGATGTGTGGTTCATGAAGCCTGAGCACCAAATAGGAAGGATCTCAACCCCTACACATCACAGACGACACATGGAAGTAATGAGTGTACTCTACATTGTGCAGGATTATAGACGTCTCAGAGAGTAGTAGCTGCAACATTTAGTGGTTGGAGTAGAGATACAACAAATGCCCAGGCCATGCATCCATCCTGGCACCCAAACAACAGACATATCAAGGATTGCATTCAATGTAGTGTGTGCTTAACAAAAGCATCTCATGATGTCCCATGACCATACAAACATACCGGTGCTCATGCCAAACTATGCATCTAGTTCACACATTATGTGCCAGTCACAGTGGGGACAACTGTGAATATATTAATGGCTAACACAACACAGCATCCATCTACATACAGGGCCATACTACACTAATACATACCTACAAGTACCAGGAACCATAGACAAAAGTGACGCTGGACTATATCAATTACATGATTGATGCACAGAGTATTGCATTCAACCCTGTGACACTCATACCACAAACCATGGAACATGAATAAGATGGTACAAACACATTCAGACATGGTCAGTAACCCACTCAAACACACATTCCACAGCAGTTAACCACATTCACCACATGGCCCAATAAAAACACAACAGAATTGATTGGGATAGGCAGTATAAACATATAATATAAAATAACACAGCATCTGAAAAAACATCAAATGACTACTTAAACATTGTCCTCTTCCTCAAGTTCTGCACATTTCTGTGTGAGGGCCAACTCAGCATCCAAATCGGACTTCTTGAGTCAGCTATCACACTCCAAATGAAAACTCTCCTGGGTCTCCCTCCTTTTAGATTCCCTTTCCTCATTACGAGTTTGGAGGCAGCCATGGTGCTATCAGCACCATGGCTGCCTCCAAACTGCGCTCCTTTACTGGGTTCCTGCAATGAGGAATTAGCGGGTCATTCCGATATAAAAGGACACGGTAAGTCCTCCTTGCAGGAACAATTCCCCATTACCATTTGAGCCCCCATAGGGCTCAATGGGAATGTGGAGGGAGGTAACAACAGGCACATTACAAGTGTCTCGTTGTTACCTCCCTCTTCCCCTCGCGGGACCCGGAAAAGACGTCTGGTTTTACCAGACGTCTGATCCGGGTCCCGCAAAGGGAGACTCGTAATTGGCGCTCCCGGAATGAAGGGGGCTGGTCCCGTACCACCCCCTTCATTCCGGGAGCGCTAGGGTTGCAATGTCTTTGGCTGCCTTGAGAGAGTCCTCCACAGTGGAAGCCGAGCAAGGGGTATGGTTTCATATGCATGAGCCCTGGCCCTGGCAATGGGCATGACATATGCTGCATTTCAAAAAAGGTAGCAGGCGCTCCTCTCCAGAAAGAACATGGCATGATAACCTGTTCTGCGATGAGAGTTTGCAGCACATGATTTTTGCTCACTGTACCTTTCAAAGATAGGAAATATCCATTTGCATATCAGTCTTTGTCCCGCCCACATGGGCAGTGCAGCACCGAAATGCTATGGCAATTCCTCTATGAACAAGAGTACCAACAGCAACCCTATACACGTGTTTCAGCCTTGTTGAACAGGCAACTCACATCTATGCTGCAGCCTGGGCTACATGCCTCTCCTCATCCAGCTGTCTCATCTGTGGACAACCAGCAAACACCATCATTTGCAACTTACCTCTGATCTTGTGCCTTTCCCTGCTGATGGTACAAATATGTTTTTTTGCTTCTGTCTGCCTTTATTGAATTTTTTATTTATATTGTTTAAAGTGCATATCCAGCTCAAGAGCAGCAGAGTGCTGTATAGAGTGTGGGTAGACCCCGTTTGCACTGCCATCTTTTAACAGTAGTACAGTACTGTGAGGTCTGTGTGTCGGTATGTGAATCAATTGGAATTAATCCTTGGTCATGTGTTGTTGAAAGAGCATGTTTTGAGAGATTTGCGAAATTGGAGTAGGATTTCCCACCTTCACTGATGGTACTCCTACTGCTTGGCAATCCTTCATACATGCTTGATCCCCATTTGCAAAGATGATCAGCTGCAGAGAGAGAACCCATCACTCCACTGTCCTGGGTTGTCTGCTGGCCCACCACAGCCTGTCCTCCTCTGAGCACCATGATATAGTCAGAGTCCTGAACTGCCCCCTCCGTTCCATCCTTACATACCACCTCACCTTTCTGTTTACGGATCTTCACCAGTTACATTTCAAAAGTGACAGATGGTAGTCTGCATCAGAGGAGCCAGAAACGATGTCAGACATGGAGACCTCCCTTTAGGTAGTGTAGAGCAAAGATGTGAAGGTTGTAGAGTGGGTCATAAATGTGGCTACTCTGTGGAAACCACACCTGCTCAGTGCTTCCACCAGGTGTCAGTGCCATGATGCCCTTGGGTGGCCGCCATTTTCCATACACTTTTTAACATAACATAACAAGAGAATGTCTGCCTCTCTGTGGTGGTTCTGTGCAGCCTGCAGTTGATTTGCAACACTGTACCATGGAGGGCATTGGTCCAATGCAATCCGGCCACTAGAGGTGACACCTGTTTGGCCTGGATGGACTCTTCTGCCAATTAAAATGGCTTTGTCTGGGTGGAGGCATCAGTGAATTTACATGAATGTATGTAGCCCTGTAGATTATCTGTGTCCTGCCTAAATTGCCACCTTTGCCTTCTTCTGGTTATGCATCCCTGTGTCATCCCAATACTTCTTCACATTGTCTGTGTTATTGACTGCAATCCCCTCTGCGTTGATAGAATCCATAATGTTCTACCAGATCCTGGCTCCAAGCTGCGTCGCAGTGATGTAGAGGACTCGCAGTTCGTAATTTGAAAAGGTTTGAAATGGTGAAGAGTGGAGGAGGGATTTGACCAAAAACCTTTGGTGAAAAAATACTTAGTGGTTGCTAATGGGGCAGTATATTCATAGAAAGAAGGGATTTTTGGATGGTTTTAAGACAAATATGAAGATTTAAGAACGGAAAAGCTGAGGATTACTTTGGTTATAACCATTGACTGGGGACAAGGTTAGTTGTTAGCATCATTTGAGTAACTGTCTGGATTAATTAATTCAGCAAAATACGCATGGAACAGTATGCAATTTTGCAAGAACAAATTATTATTCTTATTAATATATTTGAGCTTGCCAGTAGAACCAGCAGAATAAGAAGACAACAGTCATATCCATTCCAGAGCCATTCTCACTATCTTTGAGGTGGACCAATCAGGGTTGTATTTTTTTTAAATGGTGAAACTGATGATGTCTATTGTCTTAGATATAGACTACAAGCGAAAGAGTGAATGCCATCTTGGAAACTCATCCATCAGAATACGATGGAGTTAAAAAAAAATATTCTGTGGAATCTAAGTTCTTGTGATTTCTGTCTGGAATTTAGGAGGGGCAGAAATAAATAATGTGTGGGATTCTGATTTTCATGAACAAATGCCCGGACCAGCTCTGCTGGGTGATGTCTTATTAAGTGATCAGTAAAAAATGCCTTGGTCTGTATATTAGGTTGTTTTATGTTTTACCAACCAGAGCTGAGATGATATCTGGTCAGTCAAGGGCATACATTGTCGACTGGGCTCAAGTTCCAGATTCTCCACTCAACCAAGTCAATGTCCTTGGTAAGTAATGTTCTCTCACTGTATCGTATCTGACAACATTGTGAGTCCATAGAAGTGGTTCTGTTTGTAGTATACAATTTGTTAAAAATCCACAATCATAGTTTAACAGACTACACGCGTTGTCTGATTGATGATGATAATAGTAATAATAATAATAGAAATAGTGGTGTTCCTATGCACGTCACAAAGGTATTTGTCTCGTCTAATGAAATGGTTGTGGTGTACTAGAATATATACGATGGATGTCAATTCTTGTGATGTCATCTTCTGTATTGCCACCTGGGACAATGTCAATACATAGGAAAGATTGGCAGATTTGGCTACAAATCAAGAATCTAACAGCTCAGGCCAAAGCCATCCTCAGTCGATATGGAACCTATACACTAAAACCAGCTATCACCTTTTACAAACAAGAAGTGATACTGATCATTGCATATGGCGCTGAAACAGCTCTAACCATTCCATGGGAAACCTTCTTCCCCCTAGAAGGTCTATTTTGGAGAGGTCGGCTACATATTCCCATCAGCCTACCCATAGCCTTGCTTCGATACCAACTTGGACTTCAATTGATGGAATCAGTCGTACTATGGAAATCTCTCTCCCTGTATTGGATAGCTATGATGACCAGCCATGATCCACCAATAGAAATCATCAGAAATGGTGGTCTTCCAAAAACTAACCCCCCAATTTATGAATGGGAAGACAAATGTGAACTATGACTGGATGCCATTGGAACCACACTCAACACATTGATTAGCAATCCTGACGCGGTAACAAAGAAAGTAAAAGAATACGACTGGACAACAGCACAGGAACAACGACACTAACATAACCTTGCCCTCAATCACAAGTTGGAAAGGAGACCTAATAACTCAATTCCTGCATACATGTCGAAATTTCCCTCTCGCCATTACAGAAACTAATTTCTACGATTTCCGCTCAACATCTTGCCCACAGCAGAAGTTCTCCAATATAGCAAACAACCCAAGACATACACGCCATGGTGCTGCTTCTGTAATAATGGATCCACCATAGAATCACTATTCCATCTGATAACTGAATGCAAACCTCTCTGTGAGAGAGAAGAACCAAGCACCTTGCTAAGCTCGTCCAGGAATCACCATCCCTAAGTGCCATGGAATGGTGGGACGCCATATATCTTGGGGAACATGCACCCTCGATTCTAGCGACAATGACATTCTCAGAAGAAAACATTTCTAACCAGAAAGCCATTGCGTCAGCCGCAGATGGAAAGCGTACAGCTGGGTAAAATCTACCCAGCCTTCGGAACCTGACCATGACCTAACAGAACAGTCGTTTGAACGTCTCATATTGAAAGGTTTAATGATAAACCAAGCAATAAAATAAAAAAATAATAAAACATAGGAAAGTGAACGTGCCTTGTCTGGCATTTGCCACACAGGGCCTCACAAGTCCTCGAACTGGCCATGGATGATAGCAGAGCAAAATGTGACTTTTGAAATCACTGCTGTAATTGCCATGCTATGTAACATAGTAAGCACATGTTTACTCGGCACATGTATCCAGATTGACCATAGTCAAAGCAGTTCCTTGAATATAGTGATTGGGACAAAAATGTACATTTATTTCAGATTGTCAATGCATTATCTTGTACATCAGTAGATTGGGGTGGCAGGTTCTTGCAGCAACCCCAAGTGATCTTTTAAAATCAATGGTGCAATCGAATGACAATATCAAACTATCATTTAACGAGAACTTTTTCCCCTAATACAATTACACATTTGTGCGAAAGAATGTGTCACACTGAAGGTAAAAACAGAACCCCAGAGAGATGGTGTCCTGTACCTCCCAAAAACCCATTTGATTCAATCTAGTGCTTGAATTATATGCAACACTGATAGTATATAATGGGAGGAATGAGATGGGATCACCACTTTGTCTGTAATTTGAATGACAGCAAGCCCACATGCAGATGCTTCCGAGAACGCTCTCTTTTTAAATAGCAATTTAGGAAGTAATGACATTTTGGCCATGTGACAACTGAAGAAATGAAAGTCATAATCTCGCAAAATTCCATTAACATATGATAATGTGAATTTTTACTAGTGATTCAATTTGGGGATTGACAGCTAATTTGAGGGTTGTTATCACCCCTAGGTTTGATTCCGCCTGCCTAAGCGAGCCAGGTCTGCTTCTTGAAATAGCTTTCACCTGTATGCAGACAAAGGCTCTGCTTCCACAGGGCAGCAAGTCACGGTGTGCTAAACTATGTGTTGATGCACGATTATCACAAAAAATCCTTGTTTTTTTCAGCGAATTTCTTTTTGCTTTTGTATACCATGTAATGATTACTTGTATGAAACGGTCTATGCAAGTACCCTTAACGTTCTTCTGCGCCGGAAGCCACGGCGGGTGAACCACTTGAAGACAGAAGGTACTGAGCCCTCCCTGTGAGCCCCTGCCGTACTAACTCAGACATTGCTGCGCCATCTGTTTTTTAGATTCACAAGCAAGTATATACACACCCAGCCATTCATGTTTGCATCAAAGTAAACAGCGTTTCAGGACTGTGTGCTAAAATGCGTCCACCCACAGGGAGTTCCTATGACTGTTTTTGGCACGATGCTATCAAACACTGCGCACTCAGGGCAGCTCCCTTCCTCCCGAAAAAGCGACAGCAATGTCTATGTGGTCAGTGCAGGAAATGGAAAAACTGTATTTCGAGGAGCAGGGCTGTGGGAAGGGGGACGAGGCCAAGGGGCGTGGCCCGACCCTGTTGTACAAAACAGTATGGGCCTCATTAGGAGTATGGAGGTAGCCATTGTGCTATTAGCGCCATGTCTGCCTCCATACCGGGCTCCAATACAGGGTTCCTTCAATGAGGAATAACCGGGTCATTCCAACATTGGAGGACCTGGTCATTCCTCCTTGAAGGAACCATTCCCCATTCCCCATTCCCTTTTGAGCCCCCATAGGGCTCAATGGGAATGGGGGGGAGATAATAACGGGCACGTGAATAACGGCCCGTTATTAGCTCCCTGTTCCCCTCGCGGGACCCGGAAAGGACGTCTGGTTTTACCAGACGTCTTTTCCGAGTCCCGCTAAGGGAACCTTGTAATAGGCACTCCCGTAATGAAGGGTGCCGGTCTTGTACCGGCATCCCTTCATTACGGGAGCGCCAGGGTCATAATGAGGCCCTATATCTCTTCATAGAACCCAATCTAAGAGATCTGCATAAAAACAAAGAGAATTATGGGAACATCACAATGTCCATAATTTTAAATGTTAAACATGTCTTACTGTGATTTAGAAAGAAGCCCTTTTAAGTGAATAATTGACTCTTCTGTTTTGATTGGTCACAAGATTCACCCTAAGAAACAGATGTCTGTAAATTGTAGGACATATATAGTCGTTTAGGCAGGTGCAACACGGTATGTGAGGCTTTGGCAGTTTCTGCCTGCAGTGCTGAGTCTACTGAAAGCCCATTGAAAAACAGACAGGGTTACTCCAGCTTTCAGAAGAGACTAGGTAGTGCTCCTTGCCCAATCTTCTGAAAGGGGCACCTGGGTGAGTCATGTGCAGGCCCCTGGGCCGGTCTGGGAGACATTTGTTCTAGCCCATTCCCTGCACTGTATGTGGTCCCCGAGATGCAGTGCAGCAGCATAGGTGCCCGCAACAAAAATGGGCTTGCCTTACATGGCATCAACTGGTACTATTTCAAAGAGGAGAGCTTCAGGGACGTCCTGGGGTAGTAGAAGTGACATCATACAACCCTTGACCTCTGATGACATCACAGGATGTGATGTCATCTGACCTCACCCCAAAGTGACATCACAGGAAGCGATGGAACACATCCTTTCACCCCTTGATAAAACAGCAAGTGGCAAAACATAGCATTATTTCTAAGTACACTATGAAAAATATTGTTATGGTATCACTGTTACACAAACTTTGGGGCTGGGGGCACGAGCCCTGCATGAAATGTAAAAAAAAAGAAAAAACATTTCCTTTTTTTTTTTAGATTGAAGGAAATGGGCATGGCCGGCCCACATGGTCCGACTGTAGCAACTGTCTCAGGTACCAATTAAAAAGTGGGCCGCAGTTGCAAATGGATATTCATTCCTTTAGTCACAGACTGTTTGAATAGAACCAAAGGTTGTGTTTTTGGTTAAAATGTAAGCAAATTGTGATATTTAAAGAATATTTATTCAGCAACAATGGTCAAAATTAATAGCTGCATAGTGAAGTAACTAATCAAATTGGCCCACAGTAGCATTTTGCATTTTTGATATGGGCATTGCCCTATTGCCCTATAGGCCAGTCCGAGCCTGGGAGCTTATCCATAATGGGTGAGGGGGCATCCACCTCCTTATGGAGGAGCCGAGGAGCCAGCCAAGTGAAACAGTGAGCACTCCCTCAACTGCTTTTTCTAGCTGGGGGGAGTGCTCCTGGGCTGGCTGAACTGTCAAAGGGAAACAATGTTTCCCTTTGACAGTTCAGTTAATTTCCTCAGCCACACATGTTCTTTAAGCCATGCAAGGCTGGGGGCGTTTTGCTTTGCCAGCCTTGCATAGCTCATTGGAAATGCTTGCTGGGGCACTGCATGTCTGTATGTGCGAGGGGGAGATCCTGCGCCTCCCCGCACATACAGATAGAGCAGCATGGATCGCAGCCATTTCAGCACCCTTGCGCAGGCCCCTGCATAAGGCAAATTTGTGTTCAATTATTTTTTATTTAAAAATGTGCATGGATGCGTGTATGCTTGTGTTGTGATTGTATGGTGATGGGTGTGCGTGTGAATGAAAGAGTGATTGCTGTGTGAATGTGTGTGTGTTTGTTTTGGTCTGTTGAGCGGATTTTGGCGAGTGGGGGTAAAAGGGGGAAGGAGGGTTTTAAAAATGCCTTTGTAGCACAATCCTCCTACCCACCTGCCAAAATCAGCTCTCCTGAGGTGCTGTGGAGCCCATGGGACAGTGATGGTATTTTTTTTACTGGATATCTATCAGTCAAAAATACCATGCTTACCCCCTTGGCACCCCAGCGCCTTGCATACACACATAATCATGTTGATTGTGTAAGGCCTGCTACTGCATAGATGGCACTATCTGGCAGCAACAATAGCGAAAATGTACTCAGGGGTTCATGCTCACTGCGGCACTGTGGGAGGGCAAAGGGGGACTACTGTCATATGTGGTGTAAAGGGTAAACGTAACTCATACATGTTGTACAAGTTGGTGATGTTGTTGATGGATCGAAAATGCAAACATGACATTAAAGATTTGATTTTCCCCAAAGAACTATGCTCATTTTGACCCATTATTTAAATAATATTCACAGGGGGATCCCCGCACCCACTCCCCCAACTCCCCTTGATTGGTGATTGGTTCGGGCTCCCTTGCTGTGCTTGGTCGCCACAGCATTTATGGGGTAAATATTGATGCCCCTCCACTTAAAATATTCACCAGCTGCCACTGGCCCTCGGACTGTGTTGGGAACAGAGTGTGGGGAGCCCAAGGACTGTGGTGGGAGCAGGATGTGTGAGAGCAAAGGCATACTGGTGGGAGCAGGGTGGGGAGAGCCCAGGGTCTGTGATTGGGTGGGGAGAGCACAGGGACTGGGTAGGCGTGGGAGGGGGGAGCCCAGCGACTGTGGGGAGAGCAGCTGAGGGAGCCCATGGACTATACTAGGAGTAGGGTGTGGTGACAGCACAAAATAGTTCATAGACATTTGTACATACTATCTATCCATTTGTCATTTTTTTGAAGGGGCGAATTGCCCAAATTTTGCTCAGTTTGAAGACCACTGCTCTAAAGTGATATATATTGCATACACGAATTGATCACCATTTATATTGTTAATATCAGACGTAATGCAAGCAGGCGTCCAAGGCCAAACAATAATGATGTGTTATTATATACCACTTACACCTAAGTGCTTCATACAGAGCCAATATACATACAATATCAGCCAACCTGTGTTGGTACTCATTTATCAACCTCAGCAGGAAGAAAGGCTGAGTTGACTTTGCCGGGAGGCGAACCTGCAAACTGCAGATCACACACACTTTGCAGGGCTAGCAAGGGAGACCACAGGGGTAGCAAGTGAGACTTCAGGGGTCACAATTGTGACCCCTGGTGGCCCCTAAATGACATTCCTCGAGAGCTTTCCTTTTAAACGGGACTTCTGCTAAAGAAAATCCTGCTTGATCACGAGTTTAAAGGAAACATCAGCAGTCAATCGTAATCCATCAATCACATCAGGAACGGAACAGATGTAATTGAGCACTTGTGATGCCACACACAAGGTACCGTATGTTCCAATAAGGATGGGAGGGTCCAAATTAACCTAGTGCACATTTTATATGTCCTTACTCTTTGCTGCAGGCTCAACTACTCACCAGCTCATATGTAATTCAAAGGCCTGCTCCAAGCCAGGGGTGTTGCCATTCCCCTCTTTCAAGCTCCTTTTGATTGCCATTGTGAAAGGATGGGCAGGTGCTTGATTAGTTTGCACAATCGACACTTTCCTGTAATTATGTGTCTATTTTTCTCAATGGAGACGGGTAAGTGAATAATCTCATTTAGTACCTGGCGAGGTCGCAATCAGAATGAAACAACCATTCTGATTGGCCCTCGCCAAGACATTACCCGGCTGGGAATCCATCGGCCGGGGTTCCATGGCCATTGTCCCCAGCAGGAGGCGTGGCAGCCCCTTGTCCAATGAGTCCAATGAGGAGGCTCGAAGCGGGGCCATCCCCACTCCGAGCCTCCCCATGGCTAAGAGGCTGCCTTCGCCCCCCTCCAGGGACTCAGGTAAGGTTTTTTCTTTTTGTTTTCCCTCCTCCCTGCCATCCCCACCCCACTTATCTTCTTGCTCCTTTGTCCCCGGTGGGGGACGATGGCAGCCTCCAGCCGTGTGGAGACTCGGAGCGGGGCCATTCCCGCTGCGTGCCTCCACACGGCTGGAGGCTTCTATAGTCCCCCGCCGGGGACGCAGGTACATTTTCTATATCTTTTTATCCCCCAACATCATGATTACTTGTCTCTGTGAGACCTTTGGCATCACGGATCAAGCTCTGCCTTGGCTGACCTTCTTCCTTCCGGACCAACCCTCCCAGGTCCAGTTTGGTTCAAATCTCTCCATTACCTCTCTCTCAACATGTGGTGTTTCCCAGGGCTCTATCCTCTCCCCTTGGCTCTTCAATGTATATCTGGCCCCTTTGGCTCTCCTAATCTCTACCTTCAACTCTAACATTCAGTGTTATGCAGATGACACGCAACTCGTTACTTTTGGCCACCTCTTTGCTCATCCCCGACTGTCTATCTGCTATTCAGTCATGGTTTGCCTCCAACGATCACTGCCTCAGTGCCAGCAAGACTGAGATCCTTCTCATTGGGACCCATGCTCCCGTTTTCCCTCTCTCACTCTGGCCACTCACCTTGGGCCCTCTGCCCTCACCCTCTGGTGAGGCAAAAAAACATTGATCTTCGACTCCACACTCTCCTCCTCTCCACACATCAGAACTTGCCAAGAAGGTCCACTTCCAGCTGTACCTCCTGAAAGGTATTTTCTCTTATCTCACCTTCCGCCAGAAGCTCACTGTCTCCAAAACTCTGGTTCTCTCTAGGCTGGACTACTGCTACAGCCTCTTTCTCAATCGGCCTACCACTACTCTTTGCCCTCTTCAGCTCATCCAGAACAGGACCACAAGATTTATCCTTGGCATCAAGCCTAGGAACTTCATATCTCTGGCCCTGAAATCCCTCCACTGGCTCCCTGCGGCTGCAAGGATTGCGTTTAAGACCCTCTGCATTGCCCACAAGTCTTTTTGGGGCAATGGCTTTCACTATCATCAACTCTCTCTTCCAAAGTACCTTAATCCTAGAGACCTTTGCTCCTCTACCTCTAACTCTCTGCAGTTGAGTCACTGCTCCAAGCAGATTTTGGGGGTAGAACTCTCTCCTTTGTGGGTGACTCCCTCTGGAACAGCCTCTGTGCCTCTCTCTGCCTTGAGCCGTACCTTGTTCAATTCTGGAAACTCCACAAGACCTACCTTTTCTCCTCTCTGTCCCTCTCCATCGAGCTTGCTAACCTTCCCTTGCTAATGCGCTGTCTGCTGACTTGCTGCATGGTTGTCCTCTGAGTCTTACAGGACACTAGGCCCCCCCTCACCGGTCCCCCTGCACTTGCTGCCTGGCCTTACTTGCACTGCCTCCTGGGATTGGACCTTGTAGTCCCAGCACTTTACTCAGGGCTCTGCTGCTCTGGGCGCACTTCTGCATGTATTCTCTCCCCTGCACTTCTTGTTTGCGCACTTGCACGATTTCAATGAAACAATTTCTAGTAAAATCAATGTCTTGTCCTCTCTGTGTCCCACCCCAGATAAGAGATATACCTCCTTTGGCGTTTGTAGTATTGTGGGCAGATGGAAGGCTGTACTCTCAGAAGGGGTGTGAATGTTATCTAGTAGCAAAGTACCATCAAAGTACCATAGTCCAAAATAAAAGCAATGTTAAATCAAGGTTCTATAAACATACATATACTTTGATTAAACACTCCAATGTACAAACAACTATTACAACATTGTTAAAGCTCACCATGGTAAAACAAAGTCAGAGACCTCTCGATAGTACCATATTCTAATGCTTGACAGGTCAACAGCTTCAAGTCGGGCTTTAAGCGGTTGTGCGTGCGTGTTGAATCAGAGTCAAAGACATTGAGTCCACTAATCCAGACAGTGAGTCGGCATCGTGTCATGTTTGAGCGGGTGCTCTGTGCAGTTTTGAAGCGATATCAAGCAGTGCAGCTATAAGCGATCAACAGAATCAGTTTGACGTGCAAGCAATTTTTCATATCATGAGTACCACTGCTTTGGGTCGATGAATGATGCTGTGTCTGCTGAAGCGATTCAAAGTTGTAATTCAAGCCAGCCATGTGACAAGACTCTGCTGGGGATCTACGGGTCAAGCTTTTTCGATGATGAGAGCACAGTGGTTCAAAGTTGAGGGAGTGCCAAAGGCAGTATTGGCAGTTCCCATTGGCGTGGCAGAACCGAAAGCAGGTTGAGACATTTTTACAGCAAAATCAGTGATTTCTGGTTCTTTTATGTCTCAGGATGCAGTGAAAACCAAAGTAGGGATTCTAGACTCCTTTCAGCCTCTGCTCTCCCAGCCAAGAGAGGTTTGCATCAGTGTGGCTGACATTGGTCTTCAGCAAGCGTCTCCCCCCATGTGCCCTGGGACTGTCTAGAAAGCAGAACATGCCTCTGCCTTGGAGCACTCCTTCCTCACCTCAATGGCCGAGGGCTTTGGAAAGGTCAAACTCTCCCAAAAGAGGTCAGAACGTATTCTTCCTTATGTCCTAGATGGTCCAAAAATGAATCAAAGAAGGAGTGAGGGACTCCCTCTTTTATAGGCAAAAGTCCACAGGTGATTGGACATAAACAAGCAGCTTTAAGAGGTCCAGTCATTGCCCTTTATGAGGTCCAGTCCCTGCCCTTGCGACAAGGGGTTCTTGCCTCCTTGCATCACACCCAACGTGTTTTTCACTAATGGAAGTGGAGTGGACAGAAAGGAAAGACAGGTATAGGAAGAAACAAGATGGCGCAAACCTTCCCTAGCTGTGTGGAGATCCACCTGTCTACACAAACCCGGCCCCCACTACATACCCATAGCATCAAAGCCCCTTTGGCAGACAGCATCCTGGTTTGAGGGTAGTTATTTTATGTATGGTGTGCCTCTTTGAGTCCTTTTTCCCAGGACAGCTTCTGAGGGGCTGTTTTCCTGGATGTGACCCAACCGTACAAGAGATCAAAAGAGAGACAACACCCACCAGCTCTTGTCCTGCTGGGTGCAGCAAGACAACCAGTCTAGAGTGAATACAGCCTGTGCATGACTGGACTGGGATGACATAAGTATGGTACCAATTTGATGTGGCTTTAATAATTAAGAGAAATACCATCCATCATACCCTAAATCAGGTATGGCCTATGTTTTTTATAATAATGTAGTTTGAGAACAGGGGTGCATATTTTAAATGCAATCCCCGTGCTGAAGTGACCTGGCTGTCACCGCAGCACCTCTGAATCTGCTTTGTGTCACTGGAGAGCAGGCACTGCAGATCATGATACTGATGCAGGAAGCAAGCCAACCTTTCGGAGCTAAAATCACCCACATAAGTTTATTAATGAATACAATTTAGAAGAAGTCAGGGTTTCTACACCTTTACCCGATGGCAATTGCTCACAATAACAGATTCACTTTGTATCCAAGATATTTTCAGAAGCTTTGAACAAAAGCAAAAATCTAGCTGTTCATCCTGAAAATGTATTAATTGCATAAATGTGTTTCATAGAACGAATGGAAGTATTTGAAAGTGCTTATAGAAGTGTAGTATATTTGGAGGCACTCATATTATGAAATAATATAAGACTGTCAAGTTGAGATGAGAACAGTGCTGTGCCATGACGCTGCCCTGTGAAATGAATGAGAAGTGCCACCTTAATAGGTAAGCCATTGTTTTTAGTTTAACATAGCTGTAGTTTGAAACCAGAACATGAACATTCTAGTATTCAGTGTTCAGGGTTACTGAGAAGAACTAGTACATGCACATCACCTGCAATATATACACGGGGAGCAAAAAGCAAGGAAAGCACACTCTTACCAGAGGCTGGCAGTTGTGTTCGGATGGCGCTGTTAGCGAATTCCAAATTGCAAGCAGTTGTAGAGAATGTTTACTAAATAGCTCACACACTTTAAATCTGAGTACTGTGTAACGTTTGATTGCCAACGAGGAAGGGGAAACGTTAATTCTTTTTCAGTCAATTTTATTTGGGATTCTAAGGTAGATTTCTCTTTATTGATTGTTATGCCGATGTTGGTATTTTTATATACACATTGCATTGCTGAAACCTCAGTTTTAGGTGTTTAGCACAATATTTGTCCATCTATTTGTGTGTCTGTAAAGTTCAGTTGCCCATCCACTAAAGCATACACTTTATGATAAACTTGCTGACAAAGAGAGCTTTTTAATTGGACACTCTGCCAACTAAATAATAACCGCAGTACTATTTACCAAATGCCTAAAAATGTGTCATCCCCGGGCTCGTAGCTGATGACCACTAGGGTGAGGCTATGATCTGGTACTTGGTAGTGACACAAAACACGTACAAATATACGACCTGCATGAATTTTAAAGGGGAAGAAATGTGTGCACTTTTCTGTCACAGCAAGACTGTGTCAAGGGACTGGCTTTTTACTAATCCACAGACTGATATGTGAGGTCAGAGAAAGCGAAGGAAAAAAGAACATGTGTGTTTTATGTCCATGGCAAAGGTCTTCAAACTGGGTGGCAAAACCCCCTGGGCCGGGTTGGGAAGTGCAAGTCCACCACTGTATTTCTTGTCCTTTTGCAGTTGCACACATGGTCCAAGAACATTGTATTGTATTGTACTTGTCATTTTTATTGCACCATTTTACCATTATTATTGTTTTCAAGCGACGTTAGTGGGAACGCCCTTGGGGGACAAAAGTCCAGAATGTTGGAGGTCGTGGAGTATGATTAGGATGTGTGTGTGTGTGTGTGTGTGCATTTGGCAAAAAAAGGCTTATCTGGGTTGACCAGGCTCTGATAGAGAAGCAACCCATTCGGTCAGGCATGTGGATGAGTGCTGAGAGCAGGAGGGTGGCGGCAGTGCTAGAGACTCACTATGTGTTCAGTGTGCCTGAATTTGTTGTACTGTGCTGCATTTTGCTGTCAGAGGTGTTGAGGCGTAGTCTGGTGTAAGTACGCAGAGATTTATATGAACAGCACAACCACATTTTGTCATAGTCCTTACTGTATACTTATGTGTGTGGGTAGCTATGCTTGTGGCCAGTGGAGTGGTGTATTAAACGTACCTTGCTGCCATAGATGATGTTTTGTTGTTAGGGCACCTGCTCAGGTACTTGCTGTCTTCTGTCCAGATCTTGCGCTGTGATAAAAACTGTTAGCAGTAGTGGCAGTCTATTCTCCAACTATTTGCCACAGGAGGCGCATGAACTGTGCTTCCAGATTCTTCTAGGTGGATTGGGTGGTGAGTCGATCCAGATATTGAACGCATACTGATCATTTTACCGAGGTACCTTTACCCAGGGATGTCTATTTTTTGGCTCATATTTGTGCAATACCTGCCCGTCCCCCTTTCCTTCCAGATCAGTGCTGGGCTGGTTCTTGATTGCCTCCCTTTGGTGTTTTGCTGAGGACCCCCACCTGATCGACTGGTTAGAGTGGTGGCCATGGTGGCCTCACTTTCCATGAATTCCCTGCAGTGCATCCCAGTTTGTATGAATGTGATGGTGGTGGTTCTATCACACCATTGTGTTTGTACCGTTATTCTTGCGATTTTCCCATTTCCCGTACATGCCTGGTGCAGTCATGCAACAGCTTTGTGACATAACATATATGTGTGCTAAGATTCAGCTAGTGGTGTTTGCGGAGAAGCAGGGTCATGTAAGGTGTATGATAGTGTGTGTGATTCGGGCAGCCGGGAAACAGTCAACCCTGTCAGGTGTTTGGAGGTCAGAAACACCTGGATAGACTGTTTATAGACTCAGGATTCAGTCTTTGGGGGTTTTCGGGATAATGTGGTAAATAGCGAGGTTCTGAAGGCTTTTTTGAAGGGGAGATATTTTTCGTTGTAGTGTACGTGCAAAGGGAGAGTTTTCCAGATCATGGGCACTAGGATAGAGAAAACCAAGTCACCAACTCTGTTAGTTTGGTGTGGTGGAACAGCCAGGAGAAGGGCCGAGCCAGATTGGAGGTTTCTGGGGGTCTGTTAGTGGATGATTTTGTTCTAAAGGAACTCAGGTCCCGTATTATGGAGGGCTTGGTGTGTGATGCACATGGTTCTGAAAGTTGCTCTTAGACTAACTGGGATCCAGTGCAAAATTTGGAGTGTGGGGGTGATGTGTTCTCTAGGCGAGAGGGTAAGGAGCAGTCTGGCTGCTGCATTTTGGATATGTTGAAGTTCCCTGAGCTGGCCTGCAAGGACACTAATATAGAAGATTTGGCATATTCCAGGCGAGAGATAATAGGCAGTATTGCAGAGACTTTGAGGGTAAGAGAGGTATGGAAAGATTTGTTTTAGAATGCTTGGATGGAAATGGCAGGTTCTGAATACAGAGTTGATGTGCTTGGAGAAGGATTGGTCTGCGTTCATGGTGTATCCAAGATTTTTGACCGAAGAGGAGGCAGTAGGTGGGGCTCCAAGGGCAGCCAGCCCCCGTAATGGCTGGGGGATCCAAGCAGTTTTGCCACATATTAGGATCTCTGATTTGCCTGGGTTGAGGATTAGGTGGTTGTTAGTCATCCAATGGTTGATTTTCCGAGAGACAAGAGGTGAGGTCGGGACATGGGGAGGCTTGGATCTTGATGGAATGAGTGGGACGAGAATAGGTTTTCTGAGAAGCGGTTTTACATGCAAGGTTTTGAAAGCCTCTGGGAAAATGTCTTATGCGAGCAAGTAATATGCAATTGAGCATGCTATGCTGCGTTCACAGGTGATGGTAAGGATCCTTTTTAGAAGGGTTGGTGGGCAAGGGTCTCCAGGCGATCCCGCGGGTCGGCTAAGTGCTAGTAGGTTTCCAAAATCAGCCTGGGAAAGAGGGGTAAAAGAAGAGAAAGTAGATTAGGAGGCTGAGTGAGGGCTCAGGATTGTTGGGGGTACAGGTGTGATTGGCGGGTCAGAGCTAGTTTTGTGTTTATGTTGTGGTGTCTTTCAAGTGCAAAGTTTTCAAAGTGGGTGAATAGTTTATCACAGAGAGCTTGTGAGTTCAGGGTGGACGGGGGTTAGGCAACTGGATGAACTGAATTCCCTGAGGATTTTGTGGAGTTCCTTGCATGGATTTTTGGAGTTTGAGATTCTGTTTGTATAACGTTTTATTTTTCTTTCTTGATTTCGTACAGGTATGCCCTGGTCAACCTTGCGAGGGATGTTTTGTTAGGAGGAGATGGGGAGGTCCTCCAAGATCGATCCAGGCCATGCCTGAGGGTTTTGAGTGCTTTGAGGGAGGGGGTGTACCGCTTTTGGTGTGGGGTCTTTCATTAGGATGGATGACGGGATGGTGTGAGGGGTGTCACAGCTTCTCAGAGCCATTGGTCAAAGAGATTGATGGAGGGGTGTCCTTCCTTTTGAGAGAGTTCTGGAGGTGTATGAAGTAGGGAATTGGGCAGTTCTGGATTGACCATGAGTGTATTCCAAAGAGGGAGGGTGGCTGGGGTAGTTGAGGGATTATTTGGTGGAAGTGCTGGGAAGGGGGAAAAGTACTGAAGTGAGAAAGGGATAGCGTGGTTATCAGTCCAGATGAGTGGGCAAGGTGTGAGAGGAGTGACTTCACCAGATGTGCAGATTAGTGCATCCAGGGTGTGTCCTGCAATGTGGGTTGGTTGGGAGGGACAGAGACATTTCAGATTGTCAGTGAGGGAGTGGGTCATGGGGTTGGGGGAAACATCAAACAAGATGTTGAAATCTCCTAACATAGTGATTACCGGGTGCTAGATCAGCGTGGGTGAGAGAAAGTCACATAGAGAATCGTCAAAATGTTGGTCGCAACCTGGTGGCCTATATAGGAGAAGGAAGCTGTGGGTGACTGAAGGTTTGAGGGGGAACCTAGCGAGAAAGGATTCACATTTGGTGTTGTCAGGAAGACTCTCTGTGGAAATTACAGAAAGGTGTTGTTTGTGTAGGATGGGTAGGCCCACCACTCTGCTGGGCCTGTAGTGCACAAGCAGGGAGGGAAGGCTTTTTGTGTGTGATGGGGTTGAAATCATCCTTGAACCAGGTGATTAATACTAAGTGTGGGTTTTCAGTCAATATGATGTCAATGGTGTTGTGTGATCTGGCATTTATGAGTATGGAGGGTAGGAAAACAGGGTTTTATTCAGAGGTAGGCACTAGAGAGGGAACTGGTATTGCATAGGGACAGGAGGATCCCTGTGGTCCGAGTGTGTTTTGGGAGGTTCAGGAGGAGCTAGGTTTGGGGGTTATTGATCAGGCTTGGGTGTTTAGGAGGGGATTTGAAAAGGACTAGGACAGGATTTGGAGTGGGCGGCGAAGTCTGTAGCGAGTAGGGTATGTTTGCAGGAGGTGGCCTGGGGAAGAGAAATGGAGAGCAATGTGAAGATGGTAGTTTGTTTGTATTATGACCTAAGCAGTTTGCGGGGTGCATAAGGGGCACAGGGGTAGGCAGGAGGGTAGGATGGTTTGTTGACAGGGTTGTGTTGTCCAGGGTGGAGTGTGCTGCACTAAGGGAGGGGAAGTATGACTTAGGAGTCACGTTGGGGTGGAGGGCAGTGAGTTGGAAGCCAGGGGGTGGTGCAGTATTGCCACAGGAGCGGTTGAGGGGTTTCGGTGTGGGTTGGTGGCTTATAGTGCTAGATGCACAGTGGGCTGTAGAGATGGTGTTATGGGGGTTTGCACACCAGCAAGCTGCCCAATCTGCTTTATTGATGTGCGGGAGGGGGGCAGGCGGTCGGTGGTGAGGTTGGACGGGCAGGTAGCAATAATGAAGGAGGGGCCTGGAGAGTATTGGGGGTTGGCGACTGGTGCACCAGTGGACTGCTCAAGTGACCTTAAGGGTGGATAATTGTCAGTTGCGAGGGGGGGCTGCTGAGAGAGAGCAAAGGGTTGGGGCATAGAAAGGCAGGGGGCTGATTGTGGTATGTCATGGGCCAGCATGGTCGGGTGGGTAGAGAAGGTAGAGTCACCAAAAATAGACTATGGTACTTCCCACTGTCAGCACTAATGGGGAATTTACTTCGGCTCAGCAATGGAGACATTCAAAATCAGCTTTGGCACTTCAGTGGTAACACCTGGATTTCACAGTGACAGAGCAGGGGACGCCTACAGTGGAAACACCTAGATGTAACTATTTCCACAAAAAGGAAAAGGCCTAGATCCAACCTTGGCAACAGCACTGTAACCCTCTCAATTGATGTTGACTATTTCACCCAGTTAGAACTAAACTTAGGCACTAAAGTTGACACACCTAGAATTAACTATGGCAGTGAGAGGTAGAACAGGATAGCTCCAACCTTGGCAGCAGCCACGCAAATACTCATAAACCACTTTGATACAGCAAAGGACCAATTCAGAAATCAGCTTTGGCACTGCTGTAGAAACACCTAGACTTACCTATGGCCGTGTAAGGGAGAAAAGGAGACTCAACAGTAAAAGTTGCAACACCCACGTTTGAGATACTTGAGCAGTGGGAGAAAGGCCTACATTTGAGACAGCAGGAGTAAATAGAGGAACCCCTAAATTTGACACTCAACAGTAAATGGAACACCACCAAAATTTGAGATACCTGAGCAGTGGGAGACAATGCCTAAATGTGATACAGCAGCAGTAAATGGAGCAACACCTAGATTTGAGACCCAACAGTAAATGGAACAACACCTACATTTGCGATACTTGGGCAGTGGGAGAAAAGGCCTACATTTGAACGGCAGCAGCAAATGGAGAAACACCTAGATTTGAGACTCAACAGTAAATTGAACAACACCAAAATTTGCGATACTTGATCAGCGGGGAAAAAACATCCACATTTGAAAGAGCAGCAGCAAATGGAGAAACACCAAGATTTGAGAGTCAACAGTAAAATGGAGCAACACCTAAATTTGAGATACCTGAGCATTATGCTTCCTCCGCTTATCAATTTTGGATGGTTAACAGCTTTTCAGGGAACACTATACAAAACCCTGTATTAGCACAAGAAATTGTATGTGGCATAGATCCAATGTTGTGCCCCCTGCACCTCCCACCCCACTCTCTGGGCATAATGGATGTTTCACCCATCAGAGTCCTTTGAACCAAGAACTGGAGCTTGAAAAGAGGTGAGCTTGCATCCTTTGTTATTTTTATTTGTCATTTCTTTTGAGGGGATGGTGATGAAACGTGTATGCAGAGGGTGCAATATGGGGGAAAGAAGTAATCTTTGGTGGGATGATTTCTTTGCAGCCTGGAATTTGGGTCTGTTACCTGCAGGGACATTGTGTGTGTATCAGAAGAAGGAGGTGTGTGTGTGTTCGTAGCGTGTTTGAGTATTGCATGGGTGTTTCTGGATGTGCTCATGTGTGCAGTTTTCTGGAGCTAAGGAGGAGGCTACAGGGGCAGCCACACCCTAAATAAGGCCTCCAAGGTGTTGAGTGGAATGCAGTGACAGGAAGTCCACAAATGAGGCCTGTAGTGTTTTGAAGCTGGAGAGTGGCCTTCAAGGATAAGCAGCCCCAAACAAAATCTGCAATTCTGATGTTGGGGAGAGGACTGCAGGGGTGGGCAGGCCAAACAGTGCCTGACATTTTTAAAGCTTGGGCATGGGCTTCAGGGCAGACGCCAAATGAGGCCTACAATGTTGTGTACCTGGTGAGGGTGGGGGCAGCCACATGAACATTAACATGCAGGCTTATATTGTGGGCACAGGCATTCTTCTACTATTTGGTATCCTTTCACAAGCATCATGGGAGTGTTTAGCCATGCAAAGAAGCATCGTTTTTAAAGTATGTATCAAGTGTTTTTCACCCCAACTTCATTTGTGGCATCATCATATACCAGCGCACAATATATTTTGGCAACGTATTCACATTTCGACATCACACGGACGGGGAGCTCAACCCCCACATATTCTTCTAAAGGGGATGGGGATTGGGATCAAAATGTTTGAAGACGACTGCTCCAGGAGGACAGATCATGATGAGAGAAACATCAAAGAGCAAAGTTGAGATGTTAGTTGCCTGTGGTCTCCAGCTGTCCATTTTGAGTTCCAATCACCAGGAAAAGTGAAATAGGAAACAGAATTGCTCGTCTTCAATTCATGACATTAGCTATTACCGTATATGAAATCATTATGCACCAACATGGAAATGCAGATTTAAATCACTGCATTCAGCAATTGGATGTGAGCCAGTTACATTAAGCCTTCATGTCAACAGAGCCTGTAATTAGATTTCTGTTAAAAATCTGAATATGGTTTTAGTTGGCAATTCCACACATTGGTGCATGAGTGTGGCAAGAATGTCCATGATGGGGGTTTATATTTCTCCGACATATTGCACTCCTTTCAGTCTGTAGATCTATACGAGGAGCCTGCTCTTGGAAGAGGGGCAGAGAGAGCTTGCGCCTCCACTCACTTCTCTCCTGTAAAGGACCAAAGTTGCAAAGTCTGCTAACTGATGCGAGACTGCCTTTCACTGGGAATGACACTGCCCGTTTAACTATGCAACAAAGACGGGCAGGGGAAGGCGCCCGACCAAATAGCGACCACACTGTCACTGTTATCTACATTGTTGTGTTAAAAGAAAGGAATTTGGGAAATGTTTGCACCGGAGACAGATGTGTAGGATTTGATCATACAGGGCCAGAGCGCGTAAACTGTGCAAGTCACAGTATTATTTAGAGGCATACTTCCCTATGCGTTAGCATCATTCCTGATTACACACAACATTTTGTCCATCCAAAATATGAAGCCAAGCACATTTTGCAGGGTTCTTACTGTGCTCTTGTTTAAACATTTTTGGGTGTAACGCCTTAAAAATGTCTATCATTGTTGAAACAGGGTAATTATGTTTTTTTTGTATCCGCTCTCTCTTCGCTTCTATGCATCACTATATATCTGTTCTCCCTTTCTTTTCTTCTTCTTTGGTTTCCATCTCCCTACTTTATTTCCTTCTCTTCTTCTCTACTTTCCTGTTTCTATCTTCAAGACTGAAAGAAGGGAAGACAATGATACATTTCAGGGAAAAGAAAGCCTGACACAGGTCAGGCCACCAGTATGTGTTTCACTGTCTCCTCTGTCCCTGCGGTGGGATGATTGTAAACTTTTGAGTATCTCATAAGAAATATCCTCTGCAAAATGAACTCTGTGCAATTAAAGTGCAATGAAATGCAGGCATTGTGCAATATGGAAAAAACATTTGCTCTCCCTCTAATTTACCAACAAATAAAAAAATAGCACAACAAAAATAGATTGTATGATCCTGCCATGGTCTTCTAACATGTAACATACAAATCACTTGGGTTTACTATGTTATTTGCTGCATCCAGTATGTCATACGCTGATCTATTATTCTCTCCCTCTCTAGGTATCTAGGTATATATATATATATATACAACGTTTTTTCACTGAATATATATATATATATATATTCAGTGAAAAAACGTTTTAAAGGAACGTTATGGTTAAGTTGCCCTACTAAAAACCTATCAAATTCAGTGCAAAAACTTTTTTAAAGGGACGTTGTAGTTACTTTGCATTAATAACAACCTATCTATGTTATGGTTACAAGTAAGACTGAAAAAAAACAGAAATTCGCCAGTTATGGAAAGCTAAGCAACCATAACTCACGATACCCTCAATTTGTATATTGTACCATACAACATACGGAACCCCCTGTACCCATTCTGATAGCCCATGAGTCCCCGCATTATGTGTCTTTTTGCTGACATCTAGTAGCATCCAATCTGCTCAAAAGGTCAGGGGTTCCCTCACAGTGTTGTACCATGCAGCAAAAACACTGAACATATGCAAACAGCACCACATCCATGAATTACAATGAAAAATACAGTAGGTCTACAAACTCTTTACTAATGAAAGGAACAGAACAAATGCATAGAGTATGCACCATGATGTTATGCACCAACATGAGAAATAACGTATGCTTCCAAAATAATTACCTGGGTCCTGCTTTACATAAAAACGAAGAAGCAACTGCAAAGTACTGAGAGCAGAACTGCACTACTACGTGGTAAGTACACTCATTTGTTTCCTGTAATACCATAGTCTGTTCAGTGTACAATAGTAAAAACAATGTTTTTCTATGTTTTACTCAGAAATGGCAAGCATCCTAGAATGGCTGGAAGAGAATTTCACTCATGATGAAATGAGTGAAGATAGTAACCCCATTGGTACACAACACAGTCTGAAAAGTAAGACAGTTAATATACATTGCTTCACATATATCTGACAGATATGTTTTTTCTTCAACAGTACATACTGGAAATAAAGAAAATGCACCAGAAGAAGCACCTCTTCCACAACAGCATACGCTCAAAGAAAATGAAACAGACTCTGTAAATAAAAAAACTCGACAGCCTGGATGCAAAAATTGAGAAATTGCTAAACAATTTTGCCAGCTTCAAATATTTTGTACAAGGACATATTATGGAAAAAATAAAATACCACTGCCTCACCCACACCTGTACCCCTTCCCCGTTTCCCAGACAACCATCCCACAAATTCCCTGTTAAGAGAGACGTTACGATGAGACCTCAATACCTTCCTCCCCTGATGCCCAACCTGTACAAAACCCCAATTCCCCTGCATATGTCTCAATTTTTGCTACCCCATCCCTTTCCTAATTGTTTCTATGTATGTGTGTAAATAAAGGTTCATATATATATATATATATATATACAGAAAAAAGTAAAAAAAAACTTTGTTAAAGGGACGTTATGGTTCCAAGTAAAACCGGAAAACCCCTGAAATTCGCCAGTTATGGTAAGCTAAGCAACCATAACTCGTGCCACCACCGTGCACTGCTAAGACTAACACCCAAGACATCAAAGATGACATCACAAATGTGAACTGTGTACAAGCACCCCTTTAAAAGACCACGCCCTAGAGCTCATTCTCATTGTGTTTCTGGCTATTCCACAGAGCACACTGCATTTTGCTGCATACTTTGCAGATTTTGAGATTTCCATCTCCAAGCCGATGACATCCATGGCTCCACTATTGCCACCTGGTGCTACATCTGCCTCAGCACCACCCCCACCCCCTCCACCACCAACATCTCCCCAAGGGCCTGAAGAGGGAAACAGGAGTGAGGATACAAAGGAGGAAGAAGAGGACGAGAATGAGGTTGAGGAAATCCCTACTAGCCGCCCTTGGCGTGATTCTTGGGTGTGGCGGTTGTTTACCATTCATGGGAATGGTCCTAAGGCTTGTGCGAACCGTGTCATCTGCAATGAGTGCAAAATGGAACTCAGTCGCGAGAGGCATGGTTCGTACAGCTTTGGGACCACTACCATGAAGCGACACCTCAACTCATTCCACACTGGGGCCATTTGCCAGGTAGTACCTTGCGAAGAGCGTAGTAGGTTGATTGCCTCTACTTCATCCTCCGTTTCTGATCCTGTCACCACAAGGAACACCTCTGTGGGACAGCGACTTCCTCAAGCTGCCTCACAGGCCATACAGAATTCTGATGACCCTTACCTTTCGAGGGTCACAGTTGTATGTATGTACTGTGACACAGTAGTCTTCAGGGGGGAGCGACTTCGGAGTGCTTTTGAGACTATCGTCTCACAGCATGAGAAGACCTGCTCATTACCCAAATAAAACCCACTCTACACCTTCCTCTCTCAGCTCGCCCTTTCTTATCCCTGTGGTTGGTGTCCCCCCCTTTACCCTCCTTTCCCCTCCTCTCCTAGTGTGTCGTGTATAAAAAACCAAAAAAAATACAAAATAACAAAAATCCCAAAAAATAAGGCTCTTTTCAGAGCCGCCTTTCACAGTTAAAAAATAGAAGTGAAGATAAATAAAGCAGGGCCCTTTGTATTTCTTGAAAGTCCGCGGACAGTTCGCGAACATAAACACATTTGGCGTACTACCCTATTGTAACCATTGCATTTTTCTCTGGGAGGAAGTGGTGGCTCTGAAAAGAGCCTTTGGGAGGTGTTTGTATGTCAAAAATTATAAATACATAACACCTACTTCAAAATGGATGCTGTATTTCTAAAAAAGGTTGCAATGCATTTTGTACATTTCTCAGAAAAATCTGATTGCCAGCATAAGTAAGATGGACTCTATCTCTGCGAAAAATGTATGTACTGCGAAACATAATATTTTCATTGTGAAAAGAGGACATGCCACAATCTCTTAGGAAGGCACAAACAGCTTTATTAACATTATGCCTTGCTTTCTCCTTTTGTGGACCACATGAGAAAGAATGAAGCCACATTTGTCTCTGCGCAATCCGTGAAAAAATTACTTTGGAGTTTGGAAACATGTCCATGATCTTCTGAAGTCCTTCTTTCATTGCAAATTGCATAGAAATTCCAGATACATGTCCTAAACTGTTCCCTCCACAATGAATTACAATTATGTCTGGATGTTCCTCTATCTTCAAAGTTGCGCAGAGAGGTAGCAAGTCCAACCACTTCATTCCACGCACTCCATGCCAGTGCACTTCCACATGTGTGAATCCAAGATCTATAGATACTCCACAGCTTTCTGCATCTACCTTCAATCAATGTATGCACAAGTCTCCCAAAATCCACACAATCTGTTTTTTGAAACACTCAGCCATAGCTATCTGTTCTTCTCTCAGCAAAAAGAATATCTGAGAAAACCTCTTCTACCACAACACACTCACTAAACTTTACTGACCAATCCCTTGCTATATTCAATCTCATTTGCATGCCTCCCCACCCCAAATTCCCTGGATGTAATACGCGGTGTCCTAGAACTACCACCATGGCCGCGAACATATCGTAACATGGACAGCCCTTCTACCATTTCCACTTCACTCTCTGTGTAATTCCCTCATTGGATGTAGCTAAGAAATCACATGACCATCCACCAATCAAATCCAACACCTCTACATGTAACTACATCATCATAGATCAGCACTGCAAATGTACAGTGAATCTCTCAGAGTACAAGTCTCATACCATTGGTAAGCTCAATCTACGAGAAATACTATACAAGTCTCAAGGTTTCTACTTGCAGCTTCGTCCATATCCATATGCATGAACACAAACTACAGGTATGCATATTTTTTATACAGTACATGAACACATTTTCTAACCAACTTTTACCTTGTATAATCTGTAAAATTAATCTACGATCATTTTTTTCATTGTCCTTAAATGAACTGTGACTTACAAACCTTTATACCGTTTAATTTCTTCATACACACACACACACAAATAATGTTAAACTAACATTTTTGAAATAAAATATATAGACTACATATAATCAAACAAAATTACATGCACACTCTTTGATCAAATCTCAAACAATAATATTTGTACAAACACACAATTGGTTTTATATAATTACTTACATTTATATAGGACAAGCAGTCTATGACATTGGCTCACTATTACGTGGAAAAGCAGGCTATGACATTGGCTCACTATTACGTGGAAAAGCTAGCTTAGTTACAAGAATAGTGGAATACAGTGGTACATTATTAATTTCACAAGCCATAGTAAAGATATGTTCTTTCCTACAGTTAGTCATAAGATAGTTTTAATGCTTTTGAGGAAGGGGCTGAGCATTTCAATTTAAAAAATCTATGTCTAAATTAAAAACAGTGCTATATACAAACCAAATTACTAATTTCTTTCTTTTACAATTGCAGTGAAGACCATTCTCCTGAAAAGAAGCAGCTGAATTGGAAGTACAAAGAACAACTAAGAAGCAAACTGCTCATTTTAGAAAAAAAGTAAGTAGAATTTTACCATAATATTTGAATTATTACTCAAACACACTGTAAGGTTAATTCATGCTATTTCTGTGCCTAAAAATAGAGATTCTGCACCATTCTGACCAAAAATCCCCCGTCTCAAACAGTGATTTACTGGCAGAATGGCCCACAAATTCCTATTTTTCGACACACAAATTACCCAACTCAGCCGCTAGAATTTAGATGTTGTAGAACAAACAACTGTTTTAATTGTATAGCTTTAGATATACTATTTATACTTCTCCACACCACTGACCTACTTTTTTCTGTCATCTGAACCACAGTTTAGTAACACATTAATTCAAGAATACCCATCCCTAGGAGTTGTACTTCCCAAATCACAAACACACACACTTACATACATCTTTATCTTCTTACTCAAACACTCATGCAAACAACACACATGCATTGCAGAACACCCCAACCCATACCTTCTGTATTTTTTCAAACAGACCCTAAAGAATGCCTACCAAAAAGCACCTGCGTAAAAAGGAACGCAGAAGTAGAGCAAATGAAAAGAAAAGTCTCCAACATAACATCCATCTATAGCAGAATTTGTAAAAAAAAGTTGAAGCACAACAGCTAATACAGTCATGTAGTGAAACTGAAGAAGTATCTAGTACAAAAACTTTGCCTCCTCTATCAAAAAGTAAAACAACCCAAAAAACAATTAACAGAAAATCAACTATCACTACAAATAAAACTTCTTCTATAAATCTTGATATAGTACAAAGTAAGCATACCAAATAATTTTTGCCAAAATGTTCCATCACAAAGTCCTTCAAAATCTTATAAAAACAGGAGAGAAACCAGGTTCAACACTTCAAACCTATAGTAGGAAAGTAATCTTAGAAGCGTTGATAGACAGTGCAATTCTTCTCAAACGAAAGTTATTTATTTTAGTGTTAAACAGAAGGAAACCACTAACAAAACTAATAACTAAATTACAAAAAAGACTTCTCAATAAACGAAATGTCAACAGAAAAAACTTCTTAGATATCTGTGGAGGTGAATGGAGTCACACTACAAGCATAGAACCATACTTTAATGAAGAAGCGTACAAACAAAAGCAAACAAATACAATTGCCATACATAGCAGTGGTCGAGGTTATGAAAAAGTTAATAATACCATAATGGAACAAGAAGTACTCCTTACAAAACGTTGCCCTGAAAACGTAGATTTACCCCTCCATTCAACTGAATCAGAACATCTAGTGTACAAATGGCCATGCACGTCAATGTGTAACATTCCCAAAAAAATGTTCAAGTCTTTATGCCAATTCCTCAATCAATATGTGAAAAGCAAAGACAAAATCAAAATGAAACTACTGCAAAATATGGATGCTTGTCCGGTACGCAGGTACACAGGACTACAAGGACATTCATTGGCCTGCATGACAGGACCTACTTGCAAAACAACCTTCCATGATATCAAAAGGATATCAACACATCATGCAAGTATAAGAAATCTAGTTTATAAACTGTACTATGCTAAAAGACCTGCTTTAGCACTAGCCAATTTAAATAACATTCTTCTACATGGTACAGCAAAAGACTTACTAGAAGAAATCGACTATATCCAGACAAAATATTTTGGAAGTGAAACCCACTTACAAGATGAATTAGCTGTAAACCAACTTCATAACAATTCTGCACATGGCAACCTTTCACTACACACATAAGAAAAAAAGAAATACTAAAATTTGAAAGTACTTCAACTGAAGTACCAAACCACGTGTGTGTATGTTGCCGCAGAACTTTTTATAAAAGTAACACAAAAACTATAGACCTTTCATACAAAATAGAAGACAATGAAGATTCTAAATGGTTTCAATTAGCTCTCTACCTTATAGCAGAAAACAAATACGAAATAACTGACCCCATAATACTTTGCAGTTACTACACTACAAAACTTGACAACAACCAAACTCCTTCACGTGCTATAACAAATAACTTGGAATTATATCCACTACCAAAATCCTTTCAACAACTTAATTTAGATGAGAGCATCATAATTCAAACAGTGCACCCATTTCATGCAATAAAACGCCTTCAACCAAAAACTGCTAAATTACCTCCCTCTGAATTAGTGAAAGGTATTTGTGGAAAAGTAGAGTATTTACCATTAGATCTAAAAGAAAATGTGCACACTCTAGGAGTGCAACGTCCAAAGCAACAATCTTTAATTATCTTGGTAAATAGAGTACCTACAAAGACAAAAAAATTGGCAACAACTGGTAGATTTACATAAAGTTAGAGAAGCCCTGCAATATTTTAAAGAGAATAATGAATATTACAAAGAAATTAATATTGAAGAAAACTTGAAATATACAACTGAAATAATTCAAGAGACACAAGAAGCTTGTCAATTTGAGCTCCTAGATCCTGCTATAATATCAAACACTTTAGACCATTATACAATTCATCCATTGCACTAATGACACCATAGAAGATGCACTGGAAACGTACCAAATGCGTCAAACAAAAGGATCACCAATCAGCATATGGGAAAAAGTATAGAAGCACATGCTTTTCCTCTACTCTTTACTACTGGCAAAGGAGGAAGATACAATGATAGACCTATTCAAATATCAGCATCACAATATCGCTCATTACGAATGTATTCTGAAGATCCCAGATTTCGACAAAATGTGGAATACATATTCCACCTACTCTTTGAAAGTGAACTAGCAACTTTATGTTACGGAGTTGCATACATATTAAAATCAGGATCACACTTTCAAAATATGACAGCTACACAATTATTACAAAAAGTTCAACAAAAAGATGAGGTTTTACAAGCAAATCTTACAAATCTATTAGCAAATATGCGTGGTACTAAAGAGTACTGGTTTCGACGTCATGGAGATGTACGTTGTATGATCAGAAACCTTGGCCCACGCACTTGGTTTGTTACATTAAGTTGTGCAGAATATGCATGGGAAGATTTACATGCTTTCCTACGCATAACAAACAAAAACAAAACGAACATAGATATACTAACACCTGGAGAACTTTGTTCTCAGGATCCTGTTAATGTTTCAAGATATTTTCACCATCGCTTCATTGCTATGCTACATTTTATTTGTAATAAAAACTGTTCCTCCCCTTGGAGAAGTGCAACACTTCTTTTGGAGAAAAGAATACCAAGCCAGAGGAGCACCACATGTCTACATGCTTTTATGGATTAAAGATGCTCCTAAATTTGGTCAAGACAGTGATGCCACTGTTTTACAGTTTATTGAAAAATATGTCACTTGTGAAATTCCATCAGAATCCACAAATAGTGATCTTCATGCAAAAATGTTACAATTCCAAAGACACAAATGTGGCAAATACTGTCGTCACAAATACAAAAACAAACGGAAATACTACACCAAATGTCAATTTGGTTTCCCTAGACCAGTTACAAATACAGGTCAAGTGAACAACCTCATGTCTTCAGTTAAACATAGGCCCTCATTACAAGTCAGGCGGTGAACCATGGTGCTACTAGCACCATGGTCCATGCCGGATTCCGCCATGGTGGATAGCGGAATTACCGCCCCATTCCAAGGTGAGTGGGGCGGTAATTCCCCATTCACCATTTGCCCTTCCCCATTCCTATTTTTGCCCCGTAGGGCATAATGGGGATAGGGAAGGCGCTAATTACGTAATTAGCACCAAGGTCACTTAGCACCTTGGACTTTAACGCCTGCAAAAAGCAGGCGTTAAAGTGTGAATCAGGCGTTAAGGGTTAACAGCACCGACGGCGCCGTTAAACCCTTAACGCCTGACTTGTAATGAGGGCTATAGTGTTAAAGGTAAGTCACCTAAAAATACATATTTCATAAAAAGAAAAGAAGAAAAAAAATATATCAATGATTACAATGCAATCATTGCCCACTTATGGAATGCAAACATAGATGCGCAGTACATTACAGACAATTCTACTGCAGTTGCACTGCACGATATGTCACAGCATACTTAACCAAATCAGAAAAGACAGAGCTCCAAGACCTCTGGAATGACCTGTCATCAGATAAAACAGTGTCTCAGAAATGATACAGCTTGGGCATAAAAATGCTGTCCCATAGAGAATGTGGATCCTATGAAGCAGCTGATCGATTAACTGGTACTGCATTGTATGGTAAATCTGAAAATATAGCATGGCTAAGTCTTGGTCCAGCTAAATCTAGAAAAAGAGTTCTAAAATCATACAAAGATATAGAAACAATAGCCAAACATGATCCCAACAGCCAAGACATTTTAAAAAACAATTTATTCGACACATACTACCCAAACAGGAGTACCACTTTGGAAACCATGTGTCTATACCACATATCCCAAAACTACACATACAAAAATAATATAAAACCTGATGAACAAAACCGTAAATACAAAGTGACAAACTGTGAAGGCAGCTTAGTAAAACTCACCAAACCAAATTTAATTAATCATATCAAATTGTCATTAAAGACTCCTCAACATAAAGAAGTATATTACATGTCCCTGCTACAACTCTTTAAACCATGGAGAAAAGAAGAAGAAATACTAGATAACTATGACTCATATGAAGACGCTTTCAAAGCAAATGAAAGCAGTATAACTGATGTAAACTTTGCACAGTACAAAACAATGTTGCACAATGAACAGCAACACGAAGAAGAACTCCAGGCCCAACTAGATAAGGACACTCCTGACAGTATACAACCTTCTGTCACAGGAAGCCAAGAACCACTGGGAGAACCACTAATAACAAATGAGGCAGAATTAGCTATGATATAAGTAGAAAACACCATGTGTCAGTATGAAGATAAAGAAGACTTAACTATACTACAATCAAAGCTAATGAGCAACGTAGCATTTTTCAAGAAGTAACAAAAGAAATTGCACATGGTGTACAACATGAAACCAAAGAATGCACCTGTCAAAATTACAAACCTATACTATTGTATGTCAGTGGTGAAGCTGGTTCTGGCAAAACATTCCTAATCAAAATCATCAGTAAGTTCCTTCAACAATTGACAAACAACAAACTGTCAGCTGTTGTCACTGCCCCCACAGGTTTAGCTGCCTACAACATAGGTGATGTCACTTTACACCGATTACTACTCCTGCCAGTAGAACACCAAAACAAATTAGATTATTATACACTTTCTGCAGAAGCTGCAATGGAACTACGCAGAGTATAGAAACAAATGAAAATGCTACTAATAGATGAAGTGAGCATGGTGTCCAACCTAATGTTGGCTTTGATTCACCGAAGATTACAAGAAGTACTCAAAACAAACTATGAAGAGCTCTTTGCAGGAAAACACATTATTGTTTTCAGAGATCTTCTTCAATTGACACCAGTAAAAGGTGAGCCTATTTTTAAAACATTAGGACACAAACTCTGCCGTAAAACTGTTGGCAGCATTGGAAATGTCAACCTTTGGCAACATTTCCAATACAGAGAATTAACAGAAAACATGCGGCAATCTGCAGATTTCACTTATGCCAACATCTTAAAAAGTATCAGAGTTGGTATACTTTCTAAAGAAGCAGAAGTAACATTGAAAACCCGGCACATTCATGCACTTTACGGTGATAATGCATGTGCTACAGATGTTATGGAACAATTAGCCCACAAAAATGTCTATTATATGGCCTTAATGCCAACTCTTGCAAGCTGTTTCAAATTCAGTGAAATAATGTTAAGTAAAGAAATGCAACCAATAATGGAAATTAGCGCCACAGACAAACTAGATGTAAATGGAATGACACTACCCATGCGTGATCAAGCCACAACAAGACTAAATAGTTTAGAAAAATCAATCTCAAACACAGCAGGCTTGGAAAAGATATTAAAATGATCCTTAAATTGCAGAGTAATGCTGAAACGTAAACTTGACGTGGACCAAGGACTAGTTAATGGAGCACTGGGTACAGTTGTTGGCTTTCAAACATACCCACGTGACAACAAAATTCAGTTTGTCAATATTCTCTTTGACAAACTTTCAGAAGTAAAAAGAATAGGACGCTCAACAGCTCGATTCCTTCTCTTCAAAGACATGTATGTACGCAGAGAACAATTTTCTCTAACTCTTGCATATGCAGTCACCATTCATAAATCACAAGGTCTTTCCCTAGACAAAGCAATGATAGACATTGGTAACACAGTCTTTAAAGAAGGCATGAGCTACGTAGCACTATCACGCTTACATACACTTGACGGTCTATTTCTAATCAACTTTGATGCAAGTGAAATAAACGCTGATATTCCTTGCATTTTAGAATACAATAGACTTCGTTCACTATACACTCCCCATCTAAACACATATTCTGTTCCACAAAAAGTAAAACATTATAAAAGAAAAATAAATCAAACAGAAAAACAACAGGATGTCACTGCAAATCCTCCAAAGAGAGTAAAAGAAAGTAATACTTCATCAAGTGCCACAAGAAAAAAAGAATCAATTAGGGAAAGTAAACCAGGTACTTCTTCAAAGAAGGAAGACAAACTCCAAAAAAAGCAGTCAGATACAGAACTACCTGGTCCATTTAAACTCTCAAATATAGTTGGTGTAAGTTGCTCTGCAAATGTAGCAATGAATATTCTATTTCAAAAACCACCAATTGTTGAGAACATTTACTTACACAGTACAGACCCATTGTGTTTGCAAATGTTAGTACTTCACAGAAATGCAGCAAACAATCCTGACAACACTTATAGTGTTTATGGAATAAGACAACAATTGGACTACTGTTCTGGAATGGTGAAATTCACTGTAAACTCACAGGAAGATCCACAAGAATTTCTAATGTACTTACTATTAGTACTGGAAAACAAAAACATACCTATACATGATTTCATACATGTGGAAACATACATGCACTTTCTGCAACAATGTGACACAAGAACAAATCCGCAATGAACGCTTTGTGTATATATCAATACCTAATTGTGAATCCGTTCCATTTCAGCAACTTGTACAAAATGCAAACCATGGTAGATTATGTTCGACCTGCAATTCAGATAATTGCTCTACGTTAGTAATACAAATACATAGTAAATACGTAATACTAATTCTTCTACGTTACAATGCAGATGGTACCATAAACAACTGCAAGCTGACTGGATTCACACGTGGTCAAATATCACTTGGTAGGAAAACCTTCACAACAATAGGTATAATCTACCACGCAGAAGCCACAACCAATTAAGGGCACTAAACTCCATATATAAAAAAGAAATGTTGATGGTTTGAATGTAATGATAGTACCATTACTCTAAAGCAGAGATTACCAGCAAATCTTACAAACGCTTATTTAATGTTCTTAAAACCAAAATTTGGTAACTAAACTGTACATAAACCTTATGTACACTTGTAGAAAAAAATATAAACTGTCACAATAATCCAAAAGCTATCTAACTGCCCAAAGATGCTACAACAACTAATCAGATAAATGATTACCACTCAAATAGAGAAAAAAATAGACAGTTAGAATACGCCAATTGGTATCTAACTGTCCCAAAATTTAGAAATATCCAAACAGATAAATCAATACCACAAAATTATATCAAAAAATAAACAGTTAGAATACTCCTACTGGTATCTAACTGCTCCAAGATTTTACAATATCCAAATACCTAATATCTTACTGCTCTCAAAAACTAGAACAATCCAATGTATAAAGCATTAGCCAGAAACAACAAGTAAACACTGAAAACAAACAAACAAATAAACTGTAGCATAACAGAAAAAGGTTTTTTTTTAATCCACCATGGATTTTATTTTCTCCCACAGACCCAATGATTTTAAAAACAAACACAGAAACTGAGCAAATTGCACAGTACTCTGGTTTGTCATCTACTAAATATGAGGGTAAAAAAAAAGAAGAAAATGTTGATTGTACAATGTAATAAGTCTTTATAAAATACTAATACTAACATGCTATTTTCTTTTATCACAGAAATGAACAAGAAAACATGGACTCCCATTACTAAACCAAAAAGTAAGTATAATATGATAAATACAACCATCGCAGCATATCACACCCATACTGGCTAATAACAATGTTCCTTATAAATTTGTTTTTGACCCAAAGTTATAAGCCACTATGAGTGTGATACGTTGCGGTGCTTGTGGCCAGGGCATAGACTCTTGGGTGCATGGCATATGAGTGTGATATGCTGCGGTGGTTGTGGCCAGGGCATAGAGTTTTCGGTGCATGGCCAAATCACACCCATAGATTCAAGCATTGCAACCATTTTAATGTCTGCGGACACAAGGAAGTTCCTAGAACACATTCAACTTGCCAGAGGATGATACAGACAGCGTCCTCAGGACACCCCCATTTTCTTTATGTACAAACATTTCAGGACACCGCGAGTGTTCTTAGAACACTTTCAGCTTGCCAACGAACAATACAGACAACGTCTTCAGGACACCCCCTGCGAACATTACAGGACCCCACAAGTGTTCTTAGAACACTTTCAACTTGACACCGAATCCATTCTGTTTATTTGCGAACATTTCAGAACAGCCGCGTTGTCCGCAGACAAATCAAACACAACAAAAGCATCTAGCACATGAAAAAAAATACAACATTGCACCTATCTCATACTCCCCCACCCTCCCCCACCCTCTTACACACCAACACACTCCACTAAATACAATTTTTAAACCAAGTTTAACCTCGCTGTCCGCAATCGTCCGCGAATGCAAGATGTCGGGCGCCACCAAAAATCTGACGTGCTCCACGCCCCACGCCGTCCAATCAGCGAACATGTCGGATGTCCGCAGACATCGCGCAAGCCGCTCGGCCAATCAGGGCACTGTCCGTGGAGCGAACCGGGAAGTCCGTCCACGGAGCGAACAGTGATATCACTAAATTTTCTGCCTTACATTTTGGTCATTTTAAAAAAAATTACTGGATGGTTTTACACCAAATTTGCAAAAGCATGCTTTCGGGACCAAGCCCCCTCTCCTGCCACAAATTTGGTGTAAATCCGTCCAACGGTTTGGGATGTAGGCGTGCACAAAGTTTTTTCCCATTATCTCTATGGGATAAAACAAAAGTTTTGGGACCCCCCTATAACTTTGCCCCCCCCAGACCAAATCTCTCCTAACTTTGCAAAACGATTCAGAGTGGGCCATATACTTTTTTTGCAAAGTTTGGTGAGGATTCGTCTAGAGGGAGCGAAGTTATAAGCCACCCAAAGAATGCTCTTCCTATGGAAACACCTACTTAACCATTACTACATGGACGCTAACGCGTCCATGTAATATACTGTTGCTGTGTGTGTGTTTTCCTTTTTTTTAAATCCCGTTATGAGTCTGTGGAGAGCGGTACTGTCCAGAATGCCCGCAATTAAGCAAAATGTAGGTGTCCTACGGACACCTCACCTGTCCGAAATCAAAATGGATGCCACGCCTGTACGCATGTCCACAAACTTGTGACGCACCTTCAATTACTTGTGGGAGCCCACACCTGCCCGGGGCACACCTACACACATGCGTATCTCATCTTCTGTGTCCCTGTAACACAGCCCCTGTTTGGCATGTCCAAAAAAAGTTGTGATGTAATTTGATTAGTTCGAGGCAGCCACCCATGTCCGACAGACACCTGGGCACTTGCGCATCGCACCTCCTGGGTCCTATGAACACCACGCCTGTTTGGAAATGTCCGCTGCATGTGTGTTGCACTTTTAATTAGTTCAGGGAGCCCAACCCAGTCTGTAGGGCACCTATGCACATGCACACAATGTATACTGCGCAATAGGGTTCCTGCAGCCAGCCGTTCCATTAGAGAACGTTCGCGACGTCACCATGTGACCCCACCCATGCTGTGCGTCGGCACATATTTGCAGACACAGTGCGAGAACCGGTACATCGAAAAATAGCTTTTTTGGGCAATCCAAGGTGTTTTACTGCGAAACTACACCCTTAGAGAGATCCCACAATATGCGCCTGGCGATCTGGAATGTTTTAGGGCCGCTTTCAGGTGTGAACCGCTCCCCAGCACCCTATAAAAGGCCACACCCCAGAGCTGTTCCTCATTTTATTTTTGGCTGTCCAGAACAGAGCAGTGATACAGATTGCTACTTGCTGCTGCAATCCTTTTCTGCCGAAATCTGCTATGCTGTGCTATGTTTGCTGCTGTGAAAAAACAGTGTTCCAGATTGCTTCTTGCTAGAATTGCTTTTTGCTCAATTCTGCTGTGCTGTACAGCCTTTGGAGCTAATGGCAACACCCACACCCTCACACTCATACTCACCACCACCACCACCTTCCCAAGGGCCTGGGGAAGGGAACAGACATGTTGATGTAGATAAGAATCAAGAATCGAGAGAGGATGAGGTAGAGAATCCCACATTGCCTACAGCCAGCGTGAGTCTTGGGTGTGGAGGCTCTTTACCACCATTGGAGATGTGCCCAATGCTCATGCAAGCAAGGTTCAATGCAGTGCCAGATGGTGCTCAGTCGTGGCAAACCTGGCTTGTACAGCTAAGGCACCACCCCCATGCGGCGACACCTGAGGTCAAACCACAAGGTGGCAGTTCAGAAGGTTGTCCCCTTCGAACAAGGCAGTAGGTCGAGTTCCTATGCAGCATCCTCCGTATCTGCTCCTGCCACCATAAGGCACACTCTTGGGGGCAGCGGAACTCTGATCCAGCCTTGCGGCCCATATGGACTGCAGCAGACCCTTACCTTTCGAAGGCCACTCTATTGTACATGTACTGTTATGTGGTACTCTGCAGGGGGGAGCAAATTCCAAGTACTTTTGAGGCTTCAGTCGGGGAGCATGAGAAGGAGAGCCCCCTACCTAAGTGGGGCCAACCCAACACCTTCTTCTCTCCTCTTGGCCTTTTTTATCCCAATGGTTGGTGACCCTTCCCTACTCTCCCTTCCCTTCCTTTCCTTGTGTGGTGTGTGTAAAAAAATAAAATTACAAAACCACAAAAATAAAAAAGGCTCTTTTCAGAGCCGCCTTTCACAGTTCAATAATAGAATTGCCAATGAAATGAGGAAGGCCCCTGCGTAGCCTCAAAGGTCTGCGGATAGCGCAGTAGTCCGCGGACATCTAAAATAATTGCACTCTTTTCCAAGAGAAAGTGGTGGCAATGAAAAGATCCTTTTTGTGGTGTTTGTTTGTTTTTGGAAGGGTTGAAGTGACCAACACCTACTGGAAAATGCTTCCTATACTTGCAAAAAGGACAACGATGTATATTGGATATTTTTCAGAAAAAGCTGATTGCCAGCATCAGTAAGATGGACTCCATCTCTGTGAAAAATGTTTGTGCTACGAAACGTAATATTTTCATTATGGAAGGAGGACATACCAACATCCCTCAAAAAGGCGCAAACAGCCTTGTTGACATTGCGCCTTGCTTTCTCAATTTTCAGGCCAAATGAAGAAGAACACAGTCACATCTGTCTCTGAGCAATGCAAGAATAACCTACTCGGGAGTTTGGAAACCTATCCATGACTTGCCAAATTGCCTCCTTCATTGCAAACTGCAGAGAAATTCTGTTAACATGTCCTAAACGTTTCCCTCCACTATGAATAATAATAATAATGTCTGGATGATCGAGCATCACCAAAGTGGCACAAAGAGGAACCAAATTCAGCCACTTCATTTGACGTACTCCATGCCAGTGGACATCCACATGATGGAATCTAAGATGTGCAGCCACTCTACAGTGTTCTGCATGCACTTCCAACCAATGTATCCAGGAGTCCCCCAAAATCCATACACTCTGCCTCCTGAATGACACAGCCATAACCATAGCCATCTGCACTTCTCTCTGCAAACAAACCTTCTGCCACAGTCTCTCCTTACACACCACACCCAGGAAACCTTATTGACCAACCCCTTGACCTCCACACTCCCATTTCCATGCCTGCCATCCTCAAAAGCCCCAGATGTTGCACGTGCGATCCTCGATCTACCGTGGACATATAGTGCTTTGTGCAGGGGTAGGGGAAAACATTTCAACCAGGGTAGGGTATTTCCTCTGTAGTGGTAGCTCTAAAAACTGCCTTTTTCTTTTTTTAGGTGCAACTGAAGAAACACCTTTTATTTTCTAGTTCTTTTCAGGTTGTTTTCTCTTCTTTTCCTCCTTACTGCCTTACATAAACTTCTGCAAAGCATCCCTTAGATTTCCAAAAAAACAAGCATTTCCAAGGAACGAAGCGCTATCTCCACTAAAGTAGTGCATACTGAGAGAATCAATGTTCTCATTGGAGAAAACAGACATCTTAGCATTTCTCAAAACCACATCCATGCCGCTTTTAACAAGGCACCTTGCAACATTTTTCTGGGGACTGAAGACATTCGGATCATTCCATAGTGCTCTTGGTATTATTTGAGAAAAAACACCTTTGCCTTAGGGCAAAGCACCATAAACTCTTCCACAAATTGCTTCAATACAGGAACCAAACTTAGGGCATTGATGTAGCCCAAATGCTATCCTCCACAGTGCACCACCAAAACATCAGGACGACCAAAAGTACCCATGTTTCTACAAACAGCAAGCAGTGCCTGCAAATTGTGGCCAGGCACACTGCAGCATAAAGCCTCCACGGCTGAAAAACCAAGAACTGCAGAAAACCCTCTTGCCTTTGCATAGCTCTCCAGATCACATATAAATGAATCACCCATGATCCATACAGTAAGCTAACAAGCCCCAGATGCAGCACGTGCGATCTGCGGACTACAGCGGTGTCCGCGGATATCGTAAGAAAGAGCAGCCCTTATTCCCTTTCCACTTACACTTTACACCACAATCTCATTGGCTACTGATAGGAGTCACACAACCATCCACCAATCACATCCAAGAGCTCTACATCTAACTCTATCATCTCTGTTCAACACTCCAGATTTACTGTTAAACACTCAGAGTACAGGTCTCTTGTGATTGCAAACACCTCCAGCAAAAACTACTGTAAAACTATCCAAAATTTCTGTTTCCAGATTCATCCACATATCCATCCATCAACACAAACTACTGGTTTGAATATTTTGTGTACAGTACATTTTCAACTCTGTTGCAAGTGCCTGTGAACAGGATACCTGCCACTTCCCCTCCATAACCTACTCAAAAAGCATACTGGCATTTGTCCCATCACCAATCATCAGGTGGCAATTACAATGGTATGTGCTTTGAAAGTTTGCATTTACCCATATCACCCATTCTAATGTGCAAATTGTTATTCCTTTCTTTCCTTCTATCATTTTTACAACCTCTTCCCCCACTAACACACCTCCTATAAAATTCCTAAAATGCAAACAGAAAAGGAAAACTTATTGTATCTTACCAAAGCATACCAAGTACCTATATTACATGCATATCGAAAGGTGTCCTGCCACTAACCTTGCTCAGCACCATTATTTAAAAAGCAAAACAAATGTATAATGTATGTGTGCATTGAGAACAGTACCATTTATAAATGTAGATAAATTAATCAAACCACTGAAATGATTGCTCCACTCATGTAGCAAGGATATATTGCAGAAAATTTAATGGAATTGCGCACACAAAAACATTCTCCTTTCCAATCTGTACACCTTTCTGAACCTTTTTCTCACCCTAATAAAACTCATTTCCAAATTAAAGAGTCTTACAATAACACACACACTAACTCTTGCTGCCAAGACATCCTCCTACAATGTTAAATAATATATTCTCCAAATACAATCACTATGCCATTAACAAACATATGTTCTTACTTCCTTCTTTCGCAGTTGCAGTGAACATCTCTCTCCTGATGCCAGTGGTGTCTCAAGTGGAAAATACAACCTAGAAGAAACCTACTCTCAACATCCAACAAAGTAAGTGCAATACTATTGTAGTGTTCTGCCTCTTACTCAGACAGTGCTGTGTTCTTGTATTGTAGGATACACAAATCCATTATTTGCTTCATTCTTACTCATTGCACATCAACAAGTACCCACTTCCTATTGTCGTCTGACCATGATTATAGTAACACACAGATACCAATACAGCCTTCCCAACCTAAAGTAACAACCCATTACACAATCACACACCTCTATTTGTATGCCTACCTTTATATTTAAACACTCATGCACAGTGCACGCATATACATAGCACAACCTTCATACCCAAACTTTCCTTTCTTCTACTACAGAATGCCTACCAAAAAACAACTCTGTAGAAAGAAATGCAGAAGTAGAGGACATCAACCTAAAACCATACGAAATAGCCCTCCACCTCAAGCTGAATGTGTACAGAAAATGCAAACAAAACAGCTAATACAGTCACTAACGACAACGGAAGCACGTAACAGGAAACGAACTTTAACTCCTCTTTCAAAATGTAAAAAATAAAAAGCAATTTATTAAAAGAAATTGCAACTACCACTACTGCTAACAGAGCACATACAAATGTTAATGTAGCCACAAGTAAGCATTCCAAAAAAATAATTTTACAAAAAATGTTCCACCACAGAGTTCTTTAGAAGAACCTTATAAATACAGGGGAAAATATCATGCGCAACCCTTAAAACTTACAGCAGAAAACTGATCCTGGATGCTCTTGTAGACAGTGCAGTGCTCCTCAAAGGGACATTTTTTACATTAATTTTAAAAAGAATGAAACCACTAACAACATTCATTTGTAAACTACAACCAGTACTTTGCAACAAACGCAAAATCAGCATAGATACCCTTGGCAACATCTTTACAGGTGAGTGGACACCGCCAGTACAGAGTCATATTTCAGTGAAGACTCATACAAACAAGAGTAAGCAAACCAAATTGCCATACAAGGCAGTGGGCTAGGGTTTGGAAAGGTAGATAATATCATAATGGAAGAAGAAACACTGCTTTCACAAATATCCCCATCAAACGTAGAATCAACTCTCCATTCCACTGAACCAATACGCCTCATCTACAAATGGGCATGCACATCAATGTGTAACGTATGCCAACACTCTATCATATCTTTGCAGCAGTCCCTCAATCATTATGTGAAAGTCAATGACAAAAGAAAAATGAAAATACTACAAACTATGGACTCCGATCCAGCGCGCAAATAGACAGGACCACGAGGAGATTCATTATCCTGCATTTCTGGACCTGCTTGCAAACGCACCTTCCACCATTTCAAAATGTTAGCAACACACCATTATCAAGAAAGAATTTTTGTTCAAAAACTGTAGTATGCAAAAAGTCCTGCATTAGCAATGCAGCATTTAAATTACATAATCCTACACGGGACAGCCAAACAACTGCTCGAACAAATAGTCCACATCCAAAGCAAATATTTTGGAACTGAAGAGCACTTAAAAAATTCAGTAGCTTCAGGAAACAGTAGCAACAACCTTAAAGATGTCAACTTTCTACTACACACATACAACAAAGAAATAGCCAAGTTCAAAAGCATATCTGCTGAAGTACCAAACCAAGTATGTGTCTGTTTTCACAGAACTTATTATGCAAAGAGCATCAAAACTATTAATATAATGTACAAAATAGAAGACAATGAGGAATCCCAATGGTTCCAATTAGCTCTCTACCTTATAGCAGAAAATAAATATGAAATTACTAACCCCTCAATACTGTGCACATACTGCACTGCAAAACATGACAATAACCAAATGCCTTCATGGGCTATGTAGGGATATTCATGCAAAAAGAGCAAAAGGGGGAGTTTCATTGGGTAGTATGTAAATGCAGCCATTTCAAAGTACGTGTGAAACACAACTTTTTAGCAATAAGTCGGCAAGCAATAATTTTTGGAAAAGTATTTAGCAAAACCAGCAAAATGGGTTTAGTTTCAGAAGCATTAAGTACAGTGTGCTGTCATTTTAAAATACAGAAAATGTGCATATTTTACAATTTGGATGTTTTCATCTGTGTGGAACTGTATTGGAAATATAATTAACTAATCCTATACTAATTTGTCCCACTAACATATCAACTGTTCTTCTAATATATAATGCAGTTCAGTAAACACAATGAAACCCATTCCATTTTAGTGTTCTTCTCTGGAGAAGAGAAAAATCTGCAACAGGAAAAGGAAATTGAAACAGTTGCTTTGCTGGACTGAAGTCTCCATTGTCCTGACAGGCGAGGAGATAGTGCAGGACATTCTTGTAATTTGATTGGTAAATGAAGGGGTGGGAAAGCTGATGTCAAGACGAGCCTGATCTAAGAGAGACAGACACAGAGAGTTTTTTTAATGAGCTGGGCTGAACAAAATAGGCTGAGCTGTTTGGGATCTGAATGCGAACAACCAGGAATTTATGTGCTGCTGATTTCTCTTTGAATGGGGCCTCGGTGAATGCAGCTTTGAACACAGCCCATAGATCGGACGGCTTGCTAGCATTGAAACCGGAGGAGTTCCGAATTCTGCCTATGAGGTTGCGCTGATAAATCCATAACGGCAAGAGCTTTAAATTTTGCCTGCCTTGGTGAGTGAAGTTAAGTGAGGAGTGTGTGGGTGGATTACATGTAATTAGATTAGCTTAGGGTGCTGAAGTTATAACAAGAAATGATGTATTTTTGATATTAAACATGTCAGATTTCTCTCTGCATAGTTGCTATTTTGAAGTGTTTGTTTCTGTTGTAGTTTTTTTTTCTTCTCTGTTATTTTTTGTGGGCTCGATGCTGTGACAAATGTGGTAAGAGCAAATGATTGCAACATCAAATAATGTAATCTTGTTGTCATGATTGTGTAATACATTGTGTACTGAAAGTATATTGGGTTTTTCTGTTGTGCTTTATTTCATGCATCTATTGGTCATTCTTCAAGGGAAAGGGAAATTTTAAAAGTTTGATGTTCATGCTGGAGCGCTAAAGCATTTGCCATTTTATCACCAGTGCTAAAAGTAGTAAACAAAGAAGGGCATATATATTTCTCTGCAAGGTAGGAAGGCATGTGGATGTGTTTTGAATGCGCTTTTCTCTGTATGATGTGAAGAGAAAGCGGTGCCTCAGAGCACATAGGTTACTGAATGTACATAAGTCAGTAACACGGGTTACATAAGTAGCATTCTGAACAGGGTTCCCTAAAGGTGCTAAATTCACAGAGTACCTGCAGACAGCCAAAGGTGGGTCACAATTACAATTACAATGAGGGAAAGTTTGTTCTATGATGGGGAGATAGTACAAAAAAGACATGCTCACCACTATACCACAAAAATAAGGCCATTCTAAAAATACCACCAAAAATAAGATACCACTAAAATTACTGCTGATATAAGATAACAATATATTATCATCAAAATGGGGTAATACTGAACTATCTCTAATAGTAAGAACAGTTTACCGCCAATATACCACCAAATTGTTACAGAAAGAAAATATCAACAAATCCAGAAATTGCCCCAAAAGACAAAAACCCCAACAGCTATCAGTAATGATTTGGAAAAATTCCCACTCCAACAGCTTTATTTGCACGAGACCATTATTATCCAAACAGTACACCCATTACACCCATTTCTAGCAATAAAACGACAACAACAAAAAACTGAAAAATTGCCTCCCACTGAATTACTGAAAGGTATTCGTGGCAAAGCAGTTTATTTGCCATTAGGTCTCAAAGAAAATGTAGACACTCTAGGAGTGCAACGGCCAATACACCAATCTTTGATTATCCTGGTGAATGATGTACCTATAAAAGACAAAAATGTTGGCAGCAACTAGTGGATTTAAAGTATTAAAACTATTTTAAAAAGACACCAATGAATACTACAAAGACATAAACACTGAGGAAAACATGAGAGAAACAACCAAAATAATTCAGAACTCCTCAACAACTGGCCAATTTGAACTTCTAGATCCTAGTGCAGCCTCCAATATTTTAGACCACTATACAATTCACCCACTGCACTCCAAAGACACCATAGACGATGCACTGGAAACATATCAAATGCGGCAAGCCAAAGGATCGACAGTCAGTATATGGGAAAAAAGTGTAGAAGCACGAGCCTTTCTTCTACTTTACCCTACTGTAAAAGGTGGAAGATACGATGAAAGATGCAAACAAATAACAGCATCAGAATACTGCTCTTTAAGAATGCATTCTGAACACCCTAGATTCAGACAAAATGTGGAATACATATTCCACCTCCTCTTTGAAAGTGAACTAGCATCTCTATGTTATGGAGTTGCACACATTGAAAACCAGTTCCGATTTTCAAAACATGTCTGCTACAAGGCTACTTCAAAAGGTGCAAGAGAAAGACGAAGTTTTACAGTCAAGTTTTACAAATCTCTTGGTAGAAATGTGTGGTACAAAAGAATACTGGTTCTGATGGCACGCAGATGTATGTTGTATGCTACACAACCTTGGCCCATCCACATAGTTTGTCACTTTAAGTTGTGCAGAGTATGCATGGGAAGACTTGCACACTTTCCTACACACAGCAAATAAAAACCAAACAGGTATAGACATGAAAACACCAGGAGATCTCTGCTCTCTTGATCCTGTAAATTACAAGGTACTTCCATCATCACTTTATCGCCATGCTGCACTTCATTTGTTATAAAACACTTCCTCCCCTCTGAGAAGTGGAACACTTATTTTGGAGAAAAATAATATCAAGCCAGGGGAGCACCACCCATCCACATGCTTTTGTGGATTGAAAATGCTCCAGAATTTGGTTAGGACAATGATGCAACTGTTTTGCAGTTCATTCACAGATATGTCTCGTGCAAAATCACTTCAAAAAGTACACGCAGCGACCTACATGCACACATTTTACAGTGTCAAAGACACAGGGTGGCAAGTATTGTAAGTGCAAATATAGAAACAAAGGCAAATACTACACCAAATGCTGCGTTGGTTTCCCTAGACCAGTTTCAGCAACAGGACAAGTAAACAGCTTCATGTCTTCAGTTAGACACAGTGTAAAAGGCAAATCTTCTAAGAACACATACTGCATAAAAAGAACCGAAGAATCAGAGTACATCAATGATTACAATGCAATCATTGCCCTCCAATGGAATGCAAACATAGATGTGCAGTACATTGCAGACAATTCCACTGCAGTTGCACAATATCACAGCCTACTTAACCAAAGCAGAGAAAACAGAGCTGAAAGACCTCTGGATTAATATACCATCAGACAAAAAAAACACTGTCACGGAAACTGTACAGCTTTGGCATAAAAATGTTTTCCTATAGAGAATGTGGCTATTACAAAGCCACAGACTGCTTAATCGGCACTGCCTTATATGGGAAAATTGAAAAAATAGTCTGGCTAAGCCTTGGTCCTGCTGTATCCAGAAAAAGAGTTCTCAAATTGTACCGAGACATAGAAACAATAGCCAAAAATGATCCCAACAGCCAGGACATTTTGAAAAACAACTTATTAGACACATACTACCCAAACAGGAGTACTACTTTAGAAACCATGTGCCTATACCACATAGCCCAAAACTTCTCATACAAAAAAAAACATTAAACCAGATGAGAAAAAAAGGTAAATACATAGTGGAAGGTTCTGAGGGCTGCATAGTGAAACTTAAGAAACACAGCCTGATTAATCATATGAAGCTATCATTAAAAACTCCTCAACACAAAGAACTGTACTACATCACCCAACTGCAACTTTTTAAACTATGGAGAAAAGAAGAAGATTTATTAGACACCCATGCCTCCTATGAAGATGCTTTCAATACAAGTGAAAGCACCATACCAGATAGTGGCCCTCATTCCGAGTAGGGCGGTAAGGGATACCGGGCACTGGTAAGGAGACCGGTGCCGGTAATCCATTACCGCCCTACTATGAGGTCCCTTAGTGGGTCCCTTCCTTAACGCCTGGTCTGACCAGGTGTTAAGGACGGGACCCATTACAGGACCTGGGTGCAAATAATGGGCTTGGCATACGCCGGCCTGTTATTTGCACCCTCCCCATTCCCATTGAGCTCTAAGGGGGCTCAAATGGGAAAGGGAAATGGTTTCGTAAATGGGGACTTACCAGTCCCTCCAAGGTCGGAATGGACCGGTAAGTCCCCATTGTACCAGACGGAGTCGGTACCGGTATGGGAGGCAGTCATGGTGCAAATAGCGCCATGACTACCACCATACTCGGAATGAGGGCCATAAACTTTATGTAGTAAAAAAAACATGTTGGACAACAAGAAGAAGAACTTTAAGCACAACTAAATATAGACACTCCTGGAGCAGTCAATCTTCTCTGACAGGAAGCCAAGAACCACCTGGACAGCCACTCATAGCAAATGAGGCAGAATTAGCCATGACTAACGTAGAAAAAACCATGTGTCAGTATGAGCAATCTGCAGAAGACTTTGCTCTACTGAAATCACAACCAAACAATGAGCAGCATACCATTTTCCTAGAAATAACTAAAGAAATTGAACATGGTATGCAGCACAAATCTAAAACTTGTACCTTTCAACACTATAAACCTGTACTGTTGTATGTAAGTGGTCAAGCTGGTTCAGGCAAAACATTCTAAATAAAAATTATCAGTACATTTCTCCAACCATTAACAAACAACAACTTTCAGCTGTTGTAACCGCCCCAACAGGTTTAGCTGCCTACAACATAGGTGGTGTTACTTTACACCAATTACTACTCCTTCCAGTAGAACACCAAAACAAATTAGATTACTACAAACATTCAACAGAAGCTGCTATGGAGCTAAGGAGAGTTTTTAAACACATGAAAATGCTCCTAATAGATGAGATGAGCATGGTCTCCAACCTAATGTTGGCTTTGAGGCACCTCAGATTGCAAGAGGTCCTCAAAACAGACTACGAAGAACACTTTGGAGGAAAGCATGTTATTGCTTTCAGAGATCTCCTTCAAGTAAGACCAGTGAAAGATTAACCTTAGGACACAAACTATGCCATAAAACTCTTAGAAGCATAGGGAATGTAAATCTCTGGCAACATTTCCAATACAGAGAACTAACTGAAAACATGCGTCGGTCTGCAGACCTCACCTATGCAAATATTTTAAAAAGCATTCACATTGGCGTACTATCTAAGGAAGCTCAGTCTATCCTAAATACCGGACGCATCCATGAGCTATATGGGCATATTCAACCCTCTGCACCTACCTCTTAAATTATAACCAAACATAACCACCACCCTAAAGCACAACAAACTGCACAAACTTCACTAGCCTGCAACAACAAAACAAACCACACATAGCCTTGCACAACAGCACACAACGGCTACCGACCGGAAAGCACCTCAAGCTCAGAAAACAGTGTTAACCAAACTCAAGCTGCCAACAGCACATCACTGCTCTCTTGCACTTTTCCCACTTGTTCCCGCTATCTTACCTCCCCCTTCCCTTTTCAGATGCGCCAAAGAGCCAGGGGGCCACTTTGGTGGTCATCGTGTGTGGAACAAATATCCTTTAACATTAACATTAAAATCTGCTACTGATGTCATGGAACAATTAGCACACAAAAATGTCAACTGTATGTCCTTAATGCCAACTCTAGCAAGCTGTGCACAATTCAATGAAACAATGCTGAAAAAAGTAATGCAACCACTAGTGCAAATTTACTTCACAGACAAACTGGACGTACACGGTTGACAATGCCTATGTGTTAACAAGCCATAACACAACTAAATGCCTTAGAAAACTCTACCTCTAACACAGCTGGTTTGGAGAAAATTTTAACATTGTGTTTAAATTGTAGACTAATGCTAAAGTGTAACCTTGACATGGAACAAGGTTTAGTTAATGGAGCACTTGGTACAGTTGATGGCTTCCAGACATACCTATGTGACAACAGCATTCAGTTTGTCAACATCCACTTTGCAGAATTTAAATAGATAGTATGATCAACAGCCCAATTCCTGCTTTTCAAAGAAATGTATGAATGCAGAGAGCAGTTTCCTCTGTTGCTAACATACGCAGTCGTTATTCATAAATCACAAGGTCTAACCTTAGATCAAGCATTGATTGATATTGGCAGAACAGTCTTTAAAGAAGGCATGAGTTAAGCAGCACTGTCACACCTACGTACACTTGAAGGACTATTTCTAGTCAATTGTGATGCAAGTAAGTCAACGCTGACATTCCTTGCATCCTAGAGTACAATAGACTAGGTGCACTCTACACACCCCATTTCAAAATGTACTCTGTTCCTCAAAAACACAAACTTTGTAAAAGAAAACTAATGCAATCAAAACATATACATGATCTTCCAACAGTACCACCAAAGAAATTGAAATCAGTTCATACTCCATCAACTACCAAAACCACAAAAAATGTACTGAAAAGGAAAATACATACCCAACTGCACAAACAGAGAGAACTATCTCTTTGAACAAACCATGTAGACTTCCATCAAACGACTCAGCCACATAACTATCTGGTCCATTCAAATTTTCCAATACAACTGGAGTAAATTACTATGCAAATGTAGCAATCAATGTTCTATTCTAATTCCCACCAATTGTTGAAAACATTTATTTAAACGGCTCAGACCAGTTGTGTTTACAAATGCTAGTCCTTCACAGAAATGCAACAAACAAACCTGAGAAGATTTACAGTGTCTCAGGAATAAGGCCGAAATTGCACTACTGTGCTGGAATGGTGAGATTCACTATAAACACACAAGAAGATCCTCAGAAACTTCTAATATACTTGCTAGAAGTACTGGAAAGCAAAAACATACCTATAAATGAATCATCCAGATTTCATACATGTGGAAACATATATGAACTCTCTGCAACCATGTGATGCAGAAACAAGTCCCTAACGAGCTCTTTGTCTATGTATCTATACCTAACTGTGAATCCATTCAATTTCAGCAACTGGTACAAAATGCAAACCATAGCATATTATGTACTACTTGCAATTCTGATAATCGCTCCAACTTACAAATACAATCACAGGTAATAATATTGCTAGTAAGATACAATCCAGTTGGAACCAAAAACAGCCACTTTTTGCCTGTAAAATGTGAGTACAGGTCTCATTGAGAATTGGCCGTATTTCTTACAAATTATCAGGCCTTGTCTGGCAAGTGAGCCAGATGCCAAGATATTTTGTTGGTTTCCTTTTAGATAGATTTGAGAGGCTTTAATTTGATGGTTTTTCCTGGAGGCCAATAGCATCACTTGCGATTTATTAGTGTTTACTGTCAGGTCGTTGGCATCTACATATTCTTCGAGTGCTCATAGTCTCTTTTGTAGTCCAGTTTGGGTCTTGTCTAGTACAATAGGATAGTCTGCATAGAGGATGTGTGATACATGGATTCCATTTAGTTTAGGTGGATTTGCTATAATGGTATTTTGATTTTCTTGTAGATCAAAGAGATAGAAGTTGAACAGAGTCGCAGCCAGGGGACATCCTTGTTTAAGTCCCCTGGCTGTGTGGATCGACGAAGAAACTGCTCCATCTTGGGTTAGGCAGACTCTGACAGTTGTGTCCATGTACAGAGCCTTGATATGGTCGAGAATTTCAGTGGGGCATTCCCAAGAGTTTAATTTATTCCTGAGTTCTGTCCTATTGATGCTGTCAAAGTCCATTGTAGATTAACAAAGGCAAAAATGACGTGTGTTTTTGTTCTATTTGCTTCCTGTTTAAGTATATTGAAGATTAGGAGGTTGATGTTTGTTCCTGTTTTTCTGACGAATCCTGTCTAGCGTGGGTCTTGATTACCCTTTTAGTCGCCCGTTCTGTCAATCTTTTTAATAGAATAGATGCATATATTTTCCCCAATTGATCGAGAATTGGCAAAGGTCTATAGTTTTTGGGCTGTTTTCTATCTCCATGCTTGTATATGGGGATTAGGGTGGAAGATTTCCATGTTTTTGGTACGTATTTGTGTTTTGTATATGGGGATTAGGGTGGCAGATTTCCATGTTTTTGGTATGTATTTGTGTTTGGAAATCAAAGTGAACATTTCTAAGCATAGTTCTGCCGAATCGTCTGGACGTTGTTTTATGGTGTTGTTGCTAAGCCCATCGGGGCTGGGAGCTCTTGAGCTGTTGCGGGGTCTTATATGAGTGAGAATTGCTTCATGGACCCAGTTCTTGAACCATTTCCTTTGTTGTTCAGGTACTTCCAGGGTCTGGCCTGGTGTTTTTGTGGGCTCAGTGTATATCTGGGAGAAGTATTTCGTCCAAACTCTTTCTGGTACATTTGCGAGTAGCCAATATTGATTTGACGAGTTCCTGTTAAGGAGATTCCAGAGAGCTCATGGGTTTTTGGTTCTTAGTGTCCTCAGCATCGATTCTGTGTCATTCTGGGCTAGCATCGCTCTTGTAGATTTCATCCAGTTTCGATGTTTTTGTTTCAAACTATGGACCAAGTTTGTTGTACCTTCTGGGTCAATTTTGTGGGCAGCAGCTAAGTTCTTTTGGTGTTGCTTTCTCTTTGCAGCGATCAGTGTGTTATATGAATGGGCATGCTCTAGATAGGGGTTGCCTCTATTTCCGGAGGAAGTTTTGAAGTGTTTCAGGAGCCACTCGTAGTCAATTTCCCCTTTGCCAGATCTTGTTGATTATTGAAATGTTTCTTTCATCTTTTTTATCTGGGGTACAGAAATTCGTAGTCTGTTTAGACCTGTATTTATTTCCACGTTGGTTGTATTTTCCTTCGTGCAGTAATGAAGCCGGGCAGACCATGTCAGGGAGATTTTGTGGTGATCTCTCTGGCTTGCAGGGATGACTTCCAAATTTCTGGTTGCTATCAGGATCTTGATTGATGTATATATATATATATATAGTCCAAGTATGCTGTAGATTCTCCTCTTGACCAAGTCAGGTTTGGTGGTTTGTCTCTGATAATTTCTCCATTTAGTGGTGTTAGCTTCCTCCTGGTTATTTCTTTTATCGATGATTGTGATTTGGGTTCAAGTTTATTTTATGGTATTTCCTCCCATTTGACATGGAATAAGTGGATCTTCAGGTCGCCACAGATGATCAAGTCTAGGTTGTTGTATTTGGCTTGGAGATCATCTATGTTTGTTGTGATGTCATCTATAAATGTGGCATCACTCTGGACCCCAGTGTTCCAATATACTTTTATCAGGGCAATTACATTCTGATCTTTAGACCTGGATTTGCCAATTGTGTTGAGTTGTCCAAATTCTAGGAGCGTGATTTGGATCCAATGATTTGAATTATAGGATTCCATCAGATGTAAATTGGCTTCTATTTTCCATAAGGTCATGAGGCCCGCGTGTGGTCGCCCTTTTTTCCCATTAGAACAGAGTTGATGCAGTTCAAATATCCGTCGCAAATAGGTTGTTTGACTAGCCAAGTCTCCTGTAGGCAGATTAATTTGTATTTTAGTAGATCTGGTTTCCTTTCTTATATAGGTGTGAAAAGCTTCTGGTATTCCAGGAGCAGAGTTGCATCTGCCGTTTGTCTTCTTTGAATGGGAGTTATAGGTGAGTCTTAATTTGGGTTTGTTCCTATTCTTTCCATGTTTTCTTCCCATTTAGTGTATATGAATGGTATATTGGCCTGTCATGGTTGTGTGGGCTTCTGGAGCTTTTTTTTTTTTGCGCCCACGTGTTCTTTAATGGTGAATCAAGTAACTCTTTTGTGGATAAATAAATGTCTTTTGTTGGTTTGTCAGTATCATGTAGGCTATCTTTGAAGGTCATCTTATTAGAAGTAGCGTTGCCCATGGTGTAGTTGGATGTACAATTGAACAATAGATATCTGGGGTGTGGAACACAATCCAGTACTCTGTCAGCATTTTGTTGCTTATGAAAATAGACCTCTATGCAGTCTGTCCTTGCGTTCCTTGGGAATACAACAACTTTTACATCTCCGGATTTCAAGAATTTAAGCAGAGGAACTGTGTGGAGTAGGCGTAGCAAATTTGTCCTGTTCAATATCAGGCCACCGTTAGATTCAGTTTCTCTCTCTATATTAACTGAGAATGTTGTCAATTTTTGTCACGGGTCTAAAAATGTGGGAGGTTTTAGGTTTTTGGTGGTGCATTTTGACTTGTTCTTGTTATCGTTAGTCACTGGGAATTCGTCTGCTCAATCCTCTTCATTTTCAGATATTGCTTTGCATGATAGAATATCTTTTTCACTTGAGTGGGTATGACCTTCCTCATACTTGTATACAATGTATAAGGGTGAGGTTTCTTCAGTTGGGCTCATGCTTCCTTCTATGGTAATTGATGATATTTCTTCATTATGGGTGGTTAGATTCATCAAGAGCTCCATTTGTAGTTTGTCCTCTGTTGCTTGGTGGTCCAATGGTTGGATTTTGACTGTCTCTTTTGTTTGCTTCAGGGCTAGATATATTTTCTATCTGTTGTTCTGTTTGTCTTCTTTTTGTTTGGACTGGATTACAGGATTGGGAGGCAGGGTCAAGTTCCTTAGGAATTCTCGAGCACCTCTCTTTCTTTGCTTTATGTTCATTTTTCTGCCATTTCATGGGTTTTCTTGCTATTGATGTAATCAGGTTTTCCACACCTGCAAACATTGGAAAGGTTTCCACTTCAATTAGTGGGGCCTGTGATGTTTGTGGATTAATTTGATCTTGAATCTTATTTGATCTCTTGTTGGATATATCTTGAGTCTTCTAGGAATTTTTAGGTTTGTGTTTTTGTGTTCATGATTCATTCATGGTTTCTGGTTGCGTATTACTTCTTGTCGGCTCAGAGCGAGGCAGGTGGTTTTTCTGTTCTTAAGCTTGTTGTTGTTGATTGCGTTTTCTATGTTCCTTGTTTTTGTTGTTGTATGGTTTGTTTTTCTGGCTGGGATTTCTTCAAGATGTCCATGTTTGTCCATCTCCCGGTTGTTCTCATATTTTTCATTTTTTTCTTGTTGCTTAGCTGAGAGCAATTTGAGGAGAACTGCTGTAATATGTTCTTTCTCAGCCCGGTCACTTCTTGCTATATCAAATAATCTAAATTGCCACTGCTCGGCTTTCTCAGCTTTAAGATGCAAGCGAGATTGGATCTTGGTGACAAAGGCTTCCATGTATATTTGTTTCATGTGTATAAGATCGATCAAGGTAGCTTGATCTTGCATGGTGTCTTTGATGGATTCATAAAGTTTAGTTAATGGAAGTGAAGCCAGGCTGGTGGATGCAATCAGGGTGCTTTGTAGTTCAGCCATAATAGTGGGTATTGGTACATTGCGGTTTTCTCTTTGTAAGTCACATTTACATTTCGGATCATTTTTCACATTGGAAATGTTTTTCTCAGGTGTAGACAGATTTGGATGGTTGTAGACTTGTTTTTCATGACAGAGGGCTTCTTCAGTTTGGCCTATTATTTACGTGGCTGTGAAGGAAGCAGTTACAGGGGCCGAGTGTTCATTTCTCTGTGTTGAGGCCCTATCAGAATCTCTCAGATCTAGTCTGGAAGGTATGAAGTTCCCAAAGATTTCATTTCTTTTCTCATGGTTTGTTATTATTGACTCTATCTCAATGATGTCAACAGAGAGTCTTGCGAGACATCGTTTGTCAAATTTATTTGTGGCAATCTTGTGTTCTCTTTGACTTTTGTTCGCTGTTCAATGTTGTTTGGTGTTGGGACATCATTATCCAGGTTGTAGATTCTTTCAAGTATTTCTTCTTCTGTGGATGCCGCATTATGCATTAGTCTGCTTTTCTTCGAGACATTTGGCTGTGCTAGGGGTGCTGAGGAGTTGTCTCTTATTGTCAAGTTCTTGTTAGTGCAAGGTGCTATGATGGATTTTTCGTCAAGAGTTAGTTCAATGTTGAGTTTGGTTGGAGGCGTATAGAGATCAGGGGTGTTCTTATCGTTTCCTCTGCTTTCCTGTTCCATTTTGATTTGGGACGTTTCAGGGTAATGTGTTTGGTTAGCAGTTGTAGTTAGCTCTTCAGCGTGAACTCTTTGTGGAGTGTGGACTTGCTCGTGGAAGCTGGTGTCTGTCGCAATAGTTTCTGAGTCGTGAAGACTTGCATCCAGGTTAAGCATCAGTTTGGATGAGGATGGAGTGATTTGTTGAAATGTGGGGGGCAGGTTGATATCGGCAGGGCCAATGTTTTTTTTGGATTCAGGGTTCAAGCATAGTTTAGCCCGGTGCCAAGTGAGCTGGTCAGTTGAAGTGACCATAGTGTTCAGCAGCTACATCTGCAAAGGGCCGCACACGATAGGATAAAACAAATTGTCTCAAGTGGGTAAACAAGAAGGATTGCTAAGTCAGATTCTAATGGGCTTACCTCGGTGCAGGAAGGAGACTGCTGGCTCTGCACAGATTCCCGAAGACTCCTTAAGACTCAGCATTGACTCTGCACCGCACCGCGGCCGAGTCAGATGCTTTGAGTCAGTTGCTCCTCCTCCTGCCATGAAGAATGAAAAAAGACTTGCAATGTCCACAATCCGGGGAAAGAAATGTTAGAGTCCTGACTCCTTAAGACTCAGCACCGACTCTGTGCCGCTCCACGGCTGAGTCGAGTTCTTTCAGTCAGTTGCTCCTCCTCTTTCAATGAAGAATGAAAAAAGACTTGCAATGTCCATCCCACCAAAAGAACAGCACTAAAGGGTCCCTCTTCCCCCGAACGTCAGTTCTAGAGCAGAGATAAGTGGGTGACCCTAAAGACACTTCATGGTTAGGGTGGCTTTCAGTATGCTGGCTCACCGTTGGAGGTATAACCATAAGGCTTCTGCCTGCACAGTCATTAGTCCCTGCCAGCAAACCTTTGTGATTTCCTGGGCCATTGTGGAGGCTGTGTCTTTTTTTAAGCATTTGCTGGGCACTTCTGGGAAATGTCTGGAAATGTCTGGATATAAACCACCCATTTATTATTTTTTTATTTTGCGCTTTTAGCCAAACAGTTGTTTGCACCTTACGCAGCAATGCGAAAAATAATACATAAAAGAAGCATCACAATTAACATATATATCTATTGTACAGCATTATTTAAAACAGGCTTACCCTAATTCCCGTTTTCTGTCTAAATAGGATACAAGGCCTTTAGAAATGCAGCACGCTGGTGTGAAGCCTGGCTCTCTGTGAATGGGTGTGCCTCTTGGTCTCTGTTCCCAAGCCAGGGTTCTGTGGAATGTCTGTCCCATGGGGAAGGGTGTTTCCTGCCCTTATAAAGGAAGAAACAGAGGCACCCCACCAGACTACCTTCCTTCCAGTAGGGCAGGGTCCAGCCTGTCTAAGGGATTATACATACACCTTCCACAGCCCAATACCAGGACCAGCATCAGATGAGAACAGTGATGCAGATCAACTGGCTGAACATTGCAGTTTTGCATTTCAGAAGTCTTGGAACCTCACAGAAATACAACTTCAAGGTTGGTCCCTTCCTGTTATACATTTGCATGTCCTTCCCTTTCGAGGTAGAACTTCTGTGAAATAAACAGCAACTCTGGGAGTATATGTATAATATTTAGGGAAGGATTGCATTTGAGCATCAGGTATTCACCTAACAGGAGTTATTTCTATTGTCTTTGTTTAGTAAGTGCTTTCATGTTACGTGAGTAATTGTTACTATATCTCTACGACAGAAAACCATCTTGCTATACATTCATAATCTTCATTAAGCAAGCTCAGAAAAGAGCAGGAAAATGTGAGAGGAGCTACTTAATAGTTTGGTGCTTTGAGGGCCATTCAAGGGATAAAAAGGCAGGCACTTCTTCCACAATGCCCATACCAGAAACAGCCTCAGAGTAGAACAGTGATGCAGACCCACTTGTTGAATATTGCAGTTTTGAATTTCACATATATTGGAACCTTACAGAAATACATCTTCAAGTTTGGCACCTCTGTTTTATATATTTGTAAATGCTTCCCTTTTGAGGTTGCAGTTCTGTAAAATAAACAACAACTCGGCGAGTATATGTATAATATTTAGGGAAGGATTGCATTTGAGCATCAGATGTTCACCTACCAGGAGTTATTTCTATTTTCTTTGGTTAGTAAGTGCTTCCATGTTAGGTGAGCAATTATTGCAATGAATCCATGACAGACAACCATCTCGCTATTCTTTCAGAATCTTCATTAGACAAGCTCAGAAAAGAGTGGGAAAAATGTGGGAGTAGCCACTTAATGGTTTGGTGCCTTGAGGGCTAATCAAGGGATAAAAGGTGAGCACTTCTCCCTTAGTTCCCATACCAGGAACAGCCTCAGATCAGAACAGTGCGGCAGTCCCACTGCTGAACTTTGCAGTTTTGAATTTCAGATGTCTTGGAACCTCACAGAAATACAGCTTCATGGTTGGCACCTGCATTTTATATATTTGTAAGTGCTTCCCTTTTGAGGTTCAAGTTCTGTGAAAAAAATAACTTTGGAAGTGCATGTTGCAATATTAAGGGGATGATTGCATTTTTAGCATCAGGTGTTCATCTAATAGGAGTTCCTTCTATTTCTCTTTGTTTAGTAAGTGCTTCCATGTTAGGTGAGTAATTGTTACAATATATGTTACACCCCCCTCTGGTCCCCTGTGATGTCTCTCTGTGCCCCCCACCCCAATCTGGTCCCCTGTGATGTCTCTCTGTCCCCCCCAACCACCTCTTGTGTCCTGTGATGACATTCTGTCCCCCCCACTCCTTCTGGTCCCCTGCGGTGACTTTCTATTCCCCCACCCCCTCTTGTGCCTGTGATGTCTGTCTGTGCTCCCCACAGGACCCCTGTGATGTCTCTCTGTGCCCTCCACCCCCCTATGGTCCCCTGTGATGTCTCTCTGTGCCCCCCCCCCCTTTGGTACCCTGTGATATCTCTTTGTGCCCCCCCACCTCTCCTCTTGTCTCCCGTGATGTCTCTCTGTACCCCACCCCCCTCTGGTTCCCCTGTGATTTCTCTCTGTGCCTCCCAACCCCCTCATGTGCCCTGTGACGTCTTTCTGTGCCCCTCACCCCCCTCTGGTCTCCTGTGGTGTCTTTCTGTGCCCCCCACCCCCTATTGTGGCCTGTGATGTCTCTCTGTGCCCTCCTCTGGTCCCCTGTGATGTCTCCCTGTACCTTCCACCCCCCTCTGGTCCCCTGTGATGTCTCTCTGTGACCACCACCCCCCTCTGGTACCCTGTGATATCTCTTTCTGACCCCCACCCCTTCTCTTGTCTCCCGTGATGTCTCTCTGTACCCCTCACCCCCCTCTGGTTCCCCCGTGATGTCTCTCTGTGCCCCATACCTCCCTCTGGTCCCCCGTGATGTCTCTCTGTGTCCCCCACCTCCCTCTGGTCCCCTGTGATGTCACGCTGTGCCCCCCACACCCCTCTGGTTCCCTGTGTTGTCTCTCTGTTTCCCACCCCCCTCTGGTACCCTCTGAAGTCTCTTTGTGCCCCCCCACCCCCCTCTGGTGCCCTGTGATGTCTTTCTGTGCCCCTCATGCCCCTCTGGTTCCCCGTGATGTCTGTTTGTGCCCCCCACCCATCCTCTTGTCTCCCGTGATGTCTCTCTGTGCCCCCCTGTGTATGTCGCTCTCCTATCTGTCTCTCAGCTCTTCTTCACTGTTTTATTCTCTGTTCTCTCCTCCTCACCCTTCTCACTTCTCCCTCTTTCCTCCCTCTCCTACCTTTTTCTTTTCACTTACTCTATCAGACTAGTCCGTGGACCTAGTACGATAGCAACAATTGTTTGTCTTCCCCCCTCCCTTACATCCACCCCCATCCAGCAGTATCGGAAATGTCATCAGGCCTAGTAGGGCCTGATGACAGGCCAAGATAGTCGCTTGTTTTGTTCCTCTGCCTCCTTTCTCTTCCCCTCTCCCTCACATCTTGTTATATTTCGGCTCTACCAGAAATGTTTTCAGTCCTAGTATGGTAGTCGCCTGTCTCCCATTTCCTTCCTATCTGTGTCTTAGCACTTGCACTATCTGAAATGTCGCTAGGCCGAGTACGATTGTTAATTTCACATTCTTGTTGTTCATGGCCTGTAAGAATGCCAAGGTATTTTCCCTTGTTCCGTCCCTTGCCTTGAAGCACTTTGGAACACATTGTGTGCATGCGCTACATAAATAAACTATCATATCATATCAATTGGGCCTACAGGGCTGATAGATGTGCAATATCAATGTAACATGAATGGGATAACACTGAAAGGTGATGGCCACCATACCCTAATTCAGGTATGGCTTATATTTACAGTTCTATGTGCCACCAGGACAATATCTTCAGGGTCATGTCGTTTTTGGAACAGGGGTGCATATTTTAAATTCAGACCCTGTTTTGCAGAGACTTGGGTGTCACTGCAGCTGTCAAGAAGGCACCTGTGGCCCCTAAACCTGCTCTGTGCCACTGGTAGAGCAGGTGCTGCTAATCAGGATACTGATGCAGCTAGGCACAAGTGCACACTAAGCTTTTGGCATGGAGCTTATTAAAAGTGAATCTCATTATCAGATTTCCCTTCAGAGATGGAACACATCATTTTATTATTTAATAAAAGTCAAAAAGCCAGGGCTCCCACACCCTTGCCAGATGGCAATTCCTCATAGTAAGTCAGCAGACAAACCATCAAAAGACTGTTATTGAATCCCATGGAAGAGATGTCAAGCAGAATGAGGAGGCATGGGTCACACATGTTATTGATAGAGCGTGATGCATCAGTGACCTGAATGGTGGCAGTCTTGCTCCTGCATCATGTTCAGAAGCTGGGCTGGTATTCTTGAAGTAGGTTGTGTTGGATATATTTTTCTTGAAGTGAAAGCGTGACAATCCTCTTGATGACTTTGGTGATAAGGGTAGATGGGCGGTGGAGCGATGGTTTTCCAGGTGGTCTGGGTTGAGTGTGGGCTTCTTTAGTAGTTGTAGGATTTGGCCAGTTTTTTAATGCATCCATAAAGATGCCTTGCATAAGTGAGGCATTGATACTGTAGATGAGAGGAGTTGTAGCCTTTCCTGTGATCATCTTGAGGATGAAGAGTTTGATGACTCTGTCCTTGTAGCAGGTAGATTTGAGGGACATAAGGATGTGTGTTGATTTCTTCCAGTATTAGGGTCTTCAATCCAAACTATCCTGCCGCATGGTGTGGTGGTATGGCTGTTTGGGGTCATCTTTAAGAGCCCTTACTGTGCTGGAGAAATTAAATTGGATAAGGGAGTGACAAGGGAGCAGTCTGCAGTATCTGCCGGGCGAACTGCTGCAGTGTGTTTTCGCTCTCTACAGCTTGGAGGCATGCGCTTGGAGGCATGTGCCGTGCGGCATTAACTTCAAAAACATTTTCTCCCGTGAAGCGGACCGCGAAGGGAGTGACAAGGGAGCAGTTTGCAGAATCTGCTGGGTGAACTGCTGCAGTGTGTTTTTCGCTCTCTACAGCTTGGAGGCGTGCGCTTGGAGGCGTGAGCCGTGAGGCATTAACTTCAAAAACATTTTCTCCCGCAAAGCAGACCGTGAAGGGAGTGACAAGGGAGCAGTCTGCAGTATCTGTCGGGCGAACTGCTGCAGTGTGTTTTCGCTCTCTACAGCTTGGAGGCGTGAGCTTGGAGGCGTGTGCCGTGCGGCATTAACTTCAAAAACATTTTCTCCTGTGAAGTGGATCGCGAAGGGAGTGATAAGGGAGCAGTTTGCAGTATCTGCTGGACAAACTGCTGCAGTGTGTTTTCGCTCTCTACAGCTTGGAGGCGTGCGCTTGGAGGTGTGTGCCGTGCGGCATTAACTTCAAAAACATTTTCTCCCGCGAAGCGGACCATGAAGGGAGTGACAAGGGAGCAGTCTGCAGTCCGCGGGACCAAGGGCCGTGCCGTGCAGCATCGACTTTCAGGTACTATGTCCCTTTGATCTTTCCGGTCTGCGGATCAGCCTGTCTACTTTTTAAACAACGTTTGTACTTAGGCTGACGTTACTAGTGAGATCCGCACACTCCACTTCTTTGGCGGAGATTTTTACTGATTGAACCCTTTGTTGCTCCTCTGCCGATTGTGAAACAGGTCTGCTTAGTAACTCCATTTGAGCAGAAAGATGCTATTAAAGATTATAACGTTGGAGTTTACACTTAGACCGTGAATAACGCTTGGGTCCAGCCGTGAGACTGCTGGGTTTTCCCTTTGATCACGGCTGCCCTTTAGCAGACAAGACTGCTATAGATTGGCTTTAACTGGTGGATGTAAGGCTGGGGTTTTACAGATATCAGCCCCTCGGATAAAGCAAAGAAGGGTTTCCGCCTCTGCAAAAGCTATCTTGAAGACAATCCCGTGGAGTTATTGACTGACTGTCCCTGCTTAAATGTGCACCCTAGATGCCGTTTTGCAAGCAAGGCCTGCAATCTAATTACAATCTCCGGAAATGTAATAACAACTTTCCTTCTAGCAGAATAAATTGTACAATGGGCAAAGCTAAACTGGAAAGGAAAGAACCTCTCTTTAAAGGAGCAATTAATGACTTTTTTCCAAATAACGCTCTTCCTGAAGAAAATCCTACAGTAAAGGAAGGAGAGGAACCAGTGATTAACACCGTCACGGTTCCCCAAGATATTACCAACTACGGCGATATCGACAATAATTCACTCCTTCAATTCTGTCTGTCTATGCAGAGGGCTATGACCCCAGCCCAGCTACGCTTGTCAGGAAACAATTTGCAGCATCTACAACCAAGTGCAACATCTTCTCAGAGGGGGCCAACAGAAAGACTATCTGCATCCCCTAACCTAGCTCCTTTCCAGGAGCCCTTTGTCCTTGGAAATGTCAGCGAGTCTAGTAGAGCGTCTACTTCAAGTACACCTGCTCTATCTGAATTGCAATCTTCAGTGGCTTCTCTTCAGTTTGCTTTAAAAATTCTCCTGAAATTGTGTGGGTGCTTTCTTGAGACCACTCTCAATTTTGCAGCAAGAGAATGAGCTAAAGATAGCTGTGGGACAGAGGAAAACCTGATTCCGAGACCTTCGGACAAAGGTCCTGCACCATATGCTGCTGACTCAGCACCTACACCTGGACCTTCCGTTTTCATGTTTTTTCACGCAAACAACGAAGATTGGCGAAAAGAGCAGCCATGAATAAAAAGCCCTGCATGATTGCTTCTCCTATGACTGCTCCTGTGGCGAAACCTTAAAAAAAGGCCAATAAGAAAGCAACTAGGGCACAAAAACGGAAAGCGGAGGGCCGAGGATCCCTAACAAGCTGGCTAATTCCCGATAACGAGACAGAGTCTATATATGTTGAAGAAGAAATACTTGATTTGGAACCATCTCAACTCAACAATGACATTGAGAAGATGTCCTCGACCCCAAATAAAAATTCAACCAGGGCTCCTCTGGCAACGAGTATGTCTAATCCCGCCATCCCTAAAGAGGCCGCTCAAATAGACCATTCCAACAATCGGATATGTATCATCAAAAACCTGTATCAGCAGCATGAGCGAAATTGCCTCACAAGATCAGCTCTTATGACTAGGCTTCACTCCTTACCTCAACTCCGTGTTCTCAGCTCCGCGGACCTTGAATACGTGGAGCCACTTCAAGTTACCAATCCTAATGTATCAGCAGTTCATTGCAAATTTTTAGCAACCGCTCAATTGCTGCGAAGCTTTAAACAAAATTCATTGGTTGCAGACATCGAGATTGATGCTGACCCAGATGCGGAAGACCATAGCTGCCCATGCACGGCTATTTCTTCGCCGGAAAAATCTCCTTCGCCCTCTACTCTACCTAAGGGGAACAAAGTTCAGATCGCCGATGTTCAGAAAGTCTTGAGCTGGTTGGCTGAATCCCTCCCTCTAATTATAAATAAACAATGAAACCTCACCATCGCCTCATGGAACTGCAGAGGATTCAACCACCTGTTATCATCGGAAGGGTCAGGAGCAATTTTAGCTGACCACCTTTGTATTTGTTTGCAGGAAACATGGTTGGTTTCCCCGGTGATCCTTAATGGCTTTTCGTTGTACCAGTCTTTTTCTAAGAAGGGATTTAGGGGTAGACCCTTTGGTGGATTGATCGTGGGTGTCAGACACTCTGCTCAATCACGCCGACTTACCACGAGCCAACCAGATAACATCATAGCCGTGGAAGTGGCAGTTCCACTTGACGCTACTTTCGAAAGAATTTTACTCATCAATTTATATAATCCTCCAGGTGCCGTCTACAGAGGATTAATACAGGAGGCTGTCCACAAGCTACTTTGTGAATGGACCATGATACCTGGGAACAACTCAGTTCTTTTTACAGGTGACTTTAATTGTCACATAAATGGAATGAAGGGTACCACTGGCAATCCTTTGTTGAAACCAAAGGGGCTAATGTTGCATAATATAGAAGATACTGAAGGCTTAAATTGGCTGCGCTTTTTTTACCGATTGGGACCTGGAACTTATTAACAGGAGAACATTAAATGATTATCCTGGAAACCATACTTGGTGCAATGCCTCGGCAACCAGCACTTTAGATTACATATTTGTAAGCCTGAATATTGCCGCCAGAGTTAAAGACATGAAGATCATCCCTAATGACTGGAGCAATCATAGCCTCCTAACTCTGACTTTTGCAGTAGACTGGGAAATCCCAAGTCCTAGACCAATGGGAAATATGACGACTAATCAAGCCGGCACATATATCTGTTGGCATTCTAAAAACATTGATAATGCAGCACGCTCAGCACAATCTGTTTTGCTACATGACATCCAAGCTTTTAACAAACTTACTGCTAATGACATTGAAGAATGGATTGCTGCTTTCATGTCATCACATGCTACTTCCTTTACTAATATGATGATTCAGGAAGGAAGGCAGAATACACCTTTTGACAAAAGCATCAGAGATGCTAAGCGAGGTTTAAGAGCTTCCATTCGTAAAGCGAAAAGTGACGCAGCCTCATTCGAATCCTTTGCAGCTCAGCGAAGATCGCTTAAGAACAAATATCGCGCTGGATTAAGATGAAGAGAAGAGCAGAGAAATTAAGTCGTTGGCAACAAATGGTTCAAGTTGTATGCTCAAAAAACACAAGAAACATCTGGGGTGTCCTGAACGAAGTGAGGGGCCCTATTAATTACACAATGGTTAACCCAACAGGCGCCCAGCAATGGACCGAATTTCTGTCTAATCACAACACGCCACCAGTGCCGGGTGATCAATGTAATGCTGAATTGGTCCCTACTGAGAAACCATTTAGGGTGACTAATGTGCAACTCTGTGCCAAAATAAAATCCTTAAAATCATCAAGAGCTCCTGGACCCAATGGCCTAGCCAATCCTGATTTCTGGGCCAGCTTAATTAAGATCCTATTTGATAACATATTGGAGACTGGTAATATCCCGGCCTCATGGCAAACCTCCATACTTATTCCAATCTTTAAGAAAGGAAACAGATTGGAACCCGGAAATTACAGACTGCTATCGATGTTGGACTGTACAGGGAAGCTATTTGCGTTGTTGCTTCTGGAAAAATTGGAGGCATGGGTTGATAAAGCTGGAATTTTCAATCAGTTCCAAAGTGGGTTCAGGAAAGGATATACTACCACCATGAACCTGATGATTATTGATCTGTTGAGGTCGAGAGCTAAGAATAGTGGGAAACCCCCACTATATGCCCTCTTCATAGATTTCCGAGCGGCCTTTGATACTGTTCCTCAAGACAAACTTTGGTTAAAATTAAAACTACTTGGATGCCCCGCTGAACTCCTATACTATTTGAGAGCTTTGCATCTAAACACTACAGCTAAACTGAAGTTGTACTCTCAAGGCCATATGACCGCTCCAATAACACAGAACAGAGGAGTAAAACAAGGCTGTGTCACAGCTCCTTTCTTGTACAATTTATTTACTTATGACCTTCCCATAGCGGTCTCTGAAGTACATAATTGCCCACTGCTCTGTGTTAGCATATGCAGACGGTCTGATCATTATGGACCACATATTTAGTGGCTTATCTAGATCGGCTTGTGCACTCTGGGAGTATGTCATTAATAACGATCTGGTCATTAATAGCGAAAAAACTCAATTAATGGTATTCTCGGCTAAATAATTCTCTAGGTCAAAATTAGTTATGCAGGGGATCGAAATAAAATACACACCCATGTACAAATATCTGGGAGTGGAGGTTTATGTTAGAGGAGAATATCCTACCTGCATACAAACATGAATTACCAGAGCTGCACAACTAACAGCATTAATACACCGATTTGTCATTAAAAATTGTGGTTATACTATGTGGGGTGTGCGCCAGCTCTATATGCAGATATTGGTACCTATGGTTACCTATGGCTTGGAGGCACTCTTGAACATTAACTTTAGCTGGCTCCAAGTCATAGAGGATACATTTTGGAGGAGAATATTGGGCCTCCCCCAATGCATTCCTATGGCGATACTTAGACTGGAACTGGGGCTAACCACCCTAAAAGCTATTGTACTCAAAAGAAGAGTGGAGATATATCTGAAGATGACCAACGAACCTCAGAATCTATTATTGAGATCCTTGTACCAAGTAATTTCCAGGGAGTCGTCAATTTACCATCTAAAAAAACAAATGGAAAGCCTTTTTTGTTTGGATTCCAGCACTGAGGGACACCTAAGGTACTTCGAAGTATGGTCTGTCAAAACGGATAGACCTATGGGACTGGCTAGAGAACTATGAACATCTGAGCAAACTCACAAAGTACCAATTTGTATGGTACGGATTGTGTACATTCTTGAAACCACAGATGTACATGAACTTTAGTCCCTCAAGTAGGCTGACACGTTTTCTTCTCTTGTTGCGACTTGATTGCCTACCGGTGCTAGCCAATAAGTGGATGGATATCCACTTGTCGTCACAAGAAAGATATTGCCGCATGTGCAAAAATACTTCTATAAACGAAATTGCCATACACTTACTTACAGCTTGTCCGGTCTTGGTTAAAACCTATGAACTATGCTATGGGAACCTGGTCCACAATGTGGAGCACATTGAAGACCTTTGATTTTGGTATCGTAGCTTAAACTCAACCAGCAGAAAGACTCACATAGCTATGTATAGTATATGGCTGAAAATTGAAAAATCACTGGGCATTGGCATATAGCCTGTTTAATCTCTTAATGCGGCAGTGGCGCATTGTGTTAAATGGGGCGGGTCCTCTAAGATGATCCGCAGTGAACAATATCTTGGGGGGCTACCTGTGTATGAGTTAAGATTCGACTAAGCGGATTTCACTTAGGTCAAACTTTCATGGTTGAGCAAAGGGACGGCTTTGACCTTGAATAATGAACTGAAATGTACCCTTACATCATGAATAGAATTGAACTGTTGAAGGATTTTTCTGTTAGAGCGAATTTGTATTTTTATCCGTATTTGTATTGATATCTTTGGAAACTCTATGTATAGAATAATCAGCTTTAAATGAGGCTATCTTATTTTATTTTATTTTTCTATTCTCCTATTTTAATTATTATTATTTTCATTTCTTTTTTTTGCGTGTATATATTAATTATGTGTAAAGTTTATATTTAAACTGTCTCACATTATTATCTTAAATAAATAAAATATTGGCAAGCAATAGCAACTCTTTACAACCTGCTGCCATTACATTGTCTGCAAAGGAACTGGCAATAGTCCATACATTCTGACTTGGGCAGCAGCCCACAATCCTTCCATTTCTCTTTTTATCTATCTCCTGGATGAGGGGGAATCGTGATTCCTTCAGGAAATGGTTCTGCCCCAACAGACAGCTCCCTCCTTTGGCTCAGGCAATACATCAGGCTGTGTAAGTATCCTGCAATCATGAACCCTCCAGTATTGCATAAGGGTTTGATATAAGCATTGCTCAGAACCCCCATACATACAGCACACTACCATTGGCACTCTCATTCCAAACAGTCCAGCTGCTCTGTGGTCACCCCATCTTCATAAACATTGCTCGTGTTGTTCATGATTAAACACATTGCTTATCATTTAATGCACACTAAGCAACTGATGGAAAGTGCTCCCATGAAAGTACTTTGAATTTTAAATGTTGTACGTTTATTATAAGGATTATGTGACATGAACATGGCATGAACATGGCACACCAAATGCCTTGAAGACCTGTCCACATGGGGTATGAGGGCAAATAGATGTACAAAGCCAAATGTATTATTATTATTATTATTATTATTATTATTATTGTTACTGTTGTTTTTATGATCAGTGTCATTATTGTTATCATTATTATTATTTTATTATTATTATTTTATTTCATGTCGACGAATGTGGTTCTTCGATAAAGACAATTGACTGCATGCACTTAGAGGGAATGTCCTCATTTACGTTGGAATGTATTCTCTGACTTTGAAGTGTGCATTGTCAAGTTGCGCTGTTTAACAACAACACAGTTACATTACAAGATACAAAGCAGAATGCATATACGGGAGGGCCTGCACATCACTGACTAGTAAGTCTTTTTAGATAACCTGATATTTACCTTTTTTTTTGGGAGACATGAGACGTGCAATTTCTAAATAACAAAATAATAATTGTAGGAAAACAGAAAATGGCCACTATGTTAATGTTCGCTTGGCATTGAACATCAGCCTAAATGCGAACACATGTGCATTAAGAAAACGAGATTTGTACATTGGAATGCATTCGACATCGTGTGAACGAAGTCATGGAAATCCACAAAAGCATTGAGAAGTGCACACACCTATATGCGTAGTTTGCCGCGCATTTCAGCTAATAACGCTAGGTGCATAGCTGAATTGGCGCCTACACGTCTTTACAGTTTTGAAAAGGACGAAAGCCCTTTATAATCTTGTCCATACTCCTTACATTCTTATTAAACATAAAGTCAAATCTGCTACGACGACAAGATTGATTGTCCTGGGGGCAGACATTTGTTCATGTCACACACTCCTCGGAAACAAATGGCATCATTAACTTGCCTCTGATTTCATGTTGCAATGTAAGCTGCAAGGAGATTTAAGAAAAAAGGTCTTCCCAGAAGAAGTTTTTTTTTTTTTTAATGCTCATCCATAGCACATTTAAGGCTTGCAGACTCCACTCAGCCATGTGACTCGTGGCACCATGTTAATACCCACTTACTTTGCTAATGTTGCCATCAATAGCATTTAGGAGGATCTGTAGCCGAACAGGTGAATCGTTTCCTTCATTAGGCAAAGAGATAACCGATGTCTATTACCGAGGACCCACAAATATTTCTACATATTTAATTCACAATTCTGTTCCAAAAAAGAAATGACTGCTCCACACAAGAGTACACTGGCAGTATTCGGAAATCCTCCGTCTTTCCCGGTTTCAGTCCATTTTCCTAACACCAGACATTTCTACTTGACAATTGTCGCCCAGCCCCTAATTTCAGCTTTTGTATTTCTTGAGTGATATACGCTGCTGCTTACTGCCTACTAGCGCTCTCCTTTCTCTTGTTTACTGTTCTAGGCACACTTTTTACACACTTTATGGAAACAGCTGCTGAAATGTATTCACTAACAGGAGCTTAAGAAACGCTAACATTCTGAATTTAAATTGTTGTATTTCTGAGTGCCTTCACATGTTTTTTTATATGTCTTGATTAAAAAAGCACCCATTTTTACAAACACCCATCCGAGTTGCAGTTTTTGTGAACGTTGTACAGTTTGTAATGGTGATTTAAAAAAAAACAAATCTATTGTTTCCTCGTTGTATTTTTTACTTTGCTCAAGACAGCACAAAAGTATTGCTTCTCTATACATCACCTCCCCTGATCATTGGATTTCTGGTGATTGGCAGGACAGCAGTGTCATAGCTTTCACCTTTCAGAGCTTGCAGGAGCTGATTTTACCTTTGGCAGTGTAGACCTGTCTTTGGAGATAGTTGGGAAAAGAAAACCAAGTGATACCTACTTCCTTGCATCCTCTGCTGGGGAAAGTGGAATGGGAATAATTTCAATTCAATCTACAAACTCAGAAAAGTGGAGGACTATATTTCTATTATCCCCATCAGTTCAGGCTACACCGCTGTTAGCTAAACTTGTAGTAGAGGGGCATTGCCTATCCAGGAAGGACAACGCAAGAGCCATTTAATTTTAAATGGGAAACAAGAGAAGATGGTATTTATGGTTGAAGCAAATTTCCTTTTCAGTCATTTGACAAGCCATGGAAAGCATGTGAAACGTTCGAATGAATTTTGCAATAACAAAAGGCAAAGAGGCTCTTTACGGGTTTGCCGGTAATTCGCCAGTAATACCGCCGAGCTTCCAGCAAACAGGCCTTACTGTTACCGGCACCTGATATCCTGGTATTAGAGATATATTACGGGTGCCAGCAATGATGGTAAGTTCCCATTCCATGGTGTCCCATAGGACGCCTTGGAATGGGTTTGCCCTCCAATCACCGGCAAAGTTAGTGCCGGTGATTATGGTCATTCTTTGCCGGTAGGAGCCTGAACTCTCGGCAGATCAGGCCTGCCTGTGGATCAGAGCTGCTACCGGCATACTCGCAGTGTGTTGGTCTAGTAAAAATGTCAGTCGGTATTACAGCATTATTTACAGCATTTTTACCAGATCGGCACACTCGTAGTGAGCCCCAAAGTGTCAATTCAGAAAGTTACAAGGATGCCGGGTGCTATGTTATGGTACTATGCTTTTCTGCTATGCTGAATGAGCATCACAATAGTTTCAAAATGCTAATACTTTTCTTTGCACATTGTGTCCCCAACTTGGGTAGACACACTTCAGTTGGCTAGGAGGGAGAGCTTGAGCAAGTGTGACTAAGAAGAAGGGAATGCAGGGCAGGATGCTGCAGATGCAGGAGGCAGTTAAGCAGAAGGCAAGAGCTTTCAGCCTCATTTTATGCCAAGTGTAGCATTGAGACAATCACCAACCAGATGGTGGATGATGCCCTCAAATCATGGTTATGGGTAAGTCATGACTCTTTGTTCACATAGAACTCTCCTCTGCATTAAACATTGTTGACCATAGCCTCCTCTTCTCCTTCCTCGCTAACAGGATGGGATTCTCTGGCACTGTCCTGAATTGGTTTACCTGAACAAACAAACAGAACAATGTAGCACACCTATGATAACTCCTTGTGAGCTATATCGTTTTATATTAAGCTGTGGGTAAATAAGATTAAAGGTGCAGGGTCGAAAAGCTTTACTTTTGTATCTTAGCTGGACGTGAAATGCAAAACAAAAGAGGTTCCAATTAGGAACCCTACGTCCCCTGCACACTATTTAATGGACAAAGCCTATGGGTTCTTGAACAAGTCCAGTCTAGTGTTTGTTCCCTTTATATAAGAGGACAGAACTGACAGTCTTGTGCTTCTGAGGATATTCATTAAAAAAATGAATTCAATAATGTGTTAATTCCTTTACCAATTTAGACTATTAGGCAGATAAAAAATGTTATCATCAAAAAGATAATTTATTATTTATGGTGGCCCAACGTGTTTCGAGTAGTATTCACTCTTCGTCAGGGTCCAAAGATTCATACAATCAATTTATCAATTTTTACAACAAAAACAAAATAAAAAAAATAATATTAGTCAATCTGGCAACAATTCTAGGGCATTGATTCGTGAATTCAAGAATAGTTACATTGTCAAAACAGAAATAGTAGAATTATTTTATGCAACAGTAATACACCCAATGGGAGGCTAAACTCTGTAGTAAGTGAGCGCCCACACACTACATCTGATGTTTAATAAGTCGAATTAACTTTTCGGCTGGGGTATTGACATTTATCTCGATCTGAATTTAACCTTGTTATTTGGTTATGGTTGACACGCCAGTTAATCATTGCTACAACATCTGTATTTGTCTCATAAAACATGTTGCGTACTTCTATGTATGTAAGCGACTTCTGCCATGATCTAAGTGCTAATGGTAAAATGAGTCACTCTCTTACCTATATTGCTGTTGAGGACTGCTTGTTATCAACATGGCGTCATAGTTTTGTTCATGTGCACGATACTTGATGAGCTTGAAAGGAGTCTGTGGTCTTGATAGGCGTGAAAATTCTGTAAAATATAGACTGGTCGTGAGCTCTAGAGATGTAAAGTTTGAGCCTCGGGTCAGTTGTAGTAAAGAAACGTGCTTACCATGAAAAAAGAAAGAAATTGCACGTTATAGGTGGAATCCGCTGCCGGGTAGGCTCAGATACTTGGAATGGAGCAAATTCCCCAAAGATAATATGCAGTTCTATGGGTCATGATGCTGGAGCATTATGTGACAGAAGGATACATCGGTCAAAAGCAGTCTTCTGCAATGGTAATAAAATAAAATAAAGTAAGGCTTGGTCTAAAGGTAAAAGTGGTAGCTGCAGAGGCTGCTACGAGTGCATGACTCACCAACGTTAGAAACTTCTCAGTAGTTGATAGGGAAAATGGATGCTTCTTGGATCAGCATTGCATAGGCTGCGCCTGTCCTGATCCCTGGGCGGCCATGTTTAAATACATATGTAGAGCGTGACGTCACTCCATGCACGAGTGACGTCATGTGTGTATTCACCCAAAAATAAAGGGATGAACATTCTCATGTGTCATGTGTGTATGCTCCCGGAAATCATGAGGATAAAGATTTTGTTAGAACGGAACATTAAACTTTTCTGTGCAAATGGTCATGATGCTGGAAATCGGAGAAAATGTGAAGGGTGACATCATTCGCGCATGCGCAAGTGATGTCATATGTGAATATTCGTGAAAACAACAGGCATCAAGAATTTAGTAAGCCTGGGGCCAAATGATAAAGGTGGACATCAATCATGTCTATAATAGAGAGTTGGTTATTGAAAAGTGCATGCTATCTAATGTGTTACTATCCACATTTCGCATGCGTGGTAAGTGTCATGGAGTGTGTCTTCCATTGGGGAGCTAAAGTCACTGCATGTGTGGCGTGTTGAACAACATGTATGGAGGCCGAATTAAAGAGGTCCTGGTGGGAACAAACCGTATCTGGCAAGAATAAAGAACAACTATCGTCATAACACATACAAAGTGTGATGTAATAAATTCCACCTCCCAATATCGGGGGGTATCATGTGTAGCGAGATTCTATGAGGATATGGATAGGGGTATAAATCCATGTCCCATATTAGGTTCATACAATGGAATACTTAATTCCAGATGGCGACATTTTAACACAGAGTGGGGTCTATGTTGAAAAAATAGTTAACTATGCTAGCAGTGCGAGCATGTCTAGATGAAGAGGGTGCTTGGGTCAAACCAGATTAAGGCGTTAACCATAGTAAGTCAGGATACTTATATCCGTACTTCGATTGTGATGGAGCATGAAGTTGCTAACTCTTAAGGGGAATTATCATTTATGTGGCAACTATTGTGGCGTGTCTTGCAAGAGAATGTAAAATCCTTAGATGGAGATTCAAACAGATGAGTACTAGTTGGAATTTAACAATCTAATAACTTCCTATCGTCTCAATTACACTACTTTAACCTCTCTTGGATACAATTGTGATAAAAAGAGTAGTATCGTATATTTTTACCATTGTGTCAAAGCATATTTGTTTACAGAAAAAAAGATTCTTTCAACAGTGCTGGCAAGGTAGCTGTTGGTAATACAATTTTTGATTGACAATATACAGAAAAGTAAAAAACCACTTATACAGCATATTGAGATCAAATCTGTATATGTAACCCAAATCCAAGGGTTTACAATCTATACCTGTTGTGTCAATGTCATTGTCTTGGTGGGTACTCATTTCCATATCAGTTTTCCAGGCGTGGTTTGTGGAAATGGCAGGAGTAGGAGGATGCAGCTACCTAAGTTAAAGGAAAGTTCCTAGATAGTATTCTTCATTCAGACCTAGAGGTACCATGGTTTCTAATTTGTGGATCCAGAATAGTTCTCTTTGGGCTAAGATCTTTGGTAGATTGCCTCCTCGGTGTGGGAAGTGTACAACTTCTAAAATCACCACTCTCATGTGTGCAATGTTGTGTTTGTTGTCACTGTAGTGCCTGTATACAGGTGACTTGATATTTTTAGTCCTGATACATGACTTATGTTCTGTCCATCTCTCTTTCGCCTTTCTGATGGTCTTCCCTATGTAATATTTACCGCAGGGGCAGCAAAGAGTATAAATCACATTTTTTGAATCGCAGGTGGTGTAATTTCTGAGGTTTATTTTTTTTCCTGTGTTGGGGTGTCTAATGTCTTAGAACAAATGCACAAACATGAAAAGACTTATTGGAAACCAATACAAAAAAGGAAGAAAGAAACCTGATACATACCCTAAAATACTCAAGCCAGAGCTTTCAAGTCAAAAGGATAATCCATAAAAATTGATGGCATACAAAAGACGAAGAAACCTCAGAGACCAACCAATCAAAGCAGAAAAACCTAAGCAATTGACTCAAAGCACATTATGCAAACAGAAAATTGGTGCGTTCCCCTGCCTCAACTGCCAGCATTGTTCTAACAATATTAAAGGGGATCACATTAGACACCCCAACACAGGAAAAAAAAAGAAAACTCAGAATCTCCCCAGTCCTATGCAAACTATATTGGCTTCCTCTCCAGGCCAGGACACTTTTAAAGACTGCATGAATTATCTGCAAAGAAGTCTTCATGAGTAGCACAGCAGCGTACCTGGAAGCTAACCTCGATTTATCTGTGGGAGCACTCTTTGTGCAGCAAATCGACCAACTGTCTTGAATCACAACTTGTCTACAAAATGAAGACCCACAAATGATCCTTCTCTTGTCACGGGCCCACCCTCTGGAGCTCTATCATGGTGTCAGATCTGAATTCGCCTACAATTCTCCAATATGTCAAATATCTCCAAATGTGGCATTTTCAACAGCACCTGACCAATGACTACTCCCAATGGATGCACAGACTGAAGCACAGTCTGCAACTGTTAAAATATACCAGCACAAAGGCTGGCTACCCACACACTGTACAGTGCTCTTTGGCTCTCAAGCTAAGTCTGCTCTTTAAACAATAAAATAAGATGTATTGATTTCACTCCTCATTCATGTCTTTACCCCATTTTTCAGCCGTGACAAAGTGGGGCACAGAGCACAGAAAAGATCTCTGACATTCTGAACACCTCAGTCTTTTCAGTGCACTTAGTTGAATGCCTGCATGTGATTTTCATGCAGCCATAATTTGAATGGATTCTTCTGGTATACACTTTGATGTATCATTAATAAATGCCACATACAAAAGCATTCAATATTTGTCAAGATGGAGAGTAGATGGAAAAAGTAAAATCAAGTTCTCTTGGTTGGGTACCCAGAAGAACATGAATGCAAAAGTATGTAATTTGTATTTGTTAGAACATTACCCCCTTCATATTTGTTAGGGAGAATTCTCAAGAATGTGCTAATTTCCCTTACCTTTTGAGACCCCCAGCAACTTTGCTGGATTTCTAGGATTTTATTTTTCTACCTGGGAAGAGTGTGAGCTTTTTTCCCACTCTTCCATGTATTTTGATGTGTGTTTCACTTTTGCGTTCTTTGGTTATGGAGTTTTAAAACAACTCCATAGGCATCATCCTTTTCTGTGTCACACAGCACCTTTAGTGCAGTGGAACATGGATGTCTTTCAGACTTCCGAAGGTTTAAATACCTTCTCTGAGACTGACTACTGTCTCCCAGAGCATGGTAAGTTAAATTGACTTTACTAGTCTCTTTAAATTTACAGACCCAGAACACACTATCTTCCTATAGCGTGCTGGAGAGATTGCATAGCATCCCCTGAGTTAAAACACTCATGTAACAGTCAAATGTTACCATTTCCTACTTGAAATGACTGGTGGCAGTGGTTTAGATCAAACTACCATGGTTTTTCCTGACCACGAACAACGGTAGCTAAAAATCGTGTCAGACATGTTTTTCAATATGGCGCCCAAGACATATCTGTAAAAACAGACTCTGGTCAACTTTTTTCAGCATTTCTTTTTGGAAAGATCCTTCTTGTGTGTGTCTCTGTGTGCCAAATCAGGTTTGGTCCCTTTGTTCATTGGCCTTTGGTGGGCTTCAGTGCTAAAGCCCTCTTCTGGTGCCTGAGTGTCTGGGGTAGACAGGATGTGAGGGAGGTGCCCAAACCTCCGTGTGCTTAGTCTCCTAGGAAACCTGAATGCACTCTTGTGTGATTGGCCAGCTGGCTGTCAAGCAAGGACAGCCAACCTGCTGTGCGAGTGACAGCCAGGCTGGAATGAATGGGGGAAAACTGATTAAAAACAGGTCTCTGGGACTTGGAAAGCAGAGTCGACTACTGGAATGAAAGAACTGAAGACGAGCTGAACGAAGAGGACTGCTGTAACTCCTTGACGACCGGTGAAGCACTGCTGCAGGTCCGAATTGCCTGAAACTCCATTGACAGATAAGCCCTTCAAGGTTGTTTATGTTTATGTTTAACAATTTATAATGTGCACCAAAATACCCGATGGCTAACGGGCACAACAAAAAACAGAACACCATCAATACAGACAGGTTGTACAAAGTAACAAAAAACAAACAACAGAGTCTATGGAACAAACTATGGAAATGTGTAAACCAACATCCTAAGAGATGGTGAAAGTCAAAGACTTAATAAGAGAAAACATTTAGAAAGCTACATAAATGATGGATTCCCATAACACAGATATACATCAGATAATTAGCTTACACCTAGACGACCCTCTGGGGAGATATTTACACAATCTAAGGAACATGGGTGAAGTACTAGACCCACAGCCCACTAGAACACAGTCATTATTAGAATGCGAGCGCCAGTCTTTAAGGTCAACCCTCCGAAGAATCTTTAGGTCAGAAAAGATGACCAAACCTGGCCCTGTCCTTTGTCTTAACCAAGCTAGGGCCTTATATTGCAAAGCTTCTCGATGTTGGTGATGACAAAGTTTCTCTGGTCCATAACAAAGTCATGTGTACAACTGTCAGCTATTTTAGGCATTGGACAATTTCTTAGACTCAGATTCTGCAAGGATCCCAACTTGCAGAAGGCATTCACTGATGCAGGTTGTTTAAGTACTTTCTGACCCACATTCTGAGCGAATGCCGGGGAAGAAAGAGTTAGTTCCGGTGCAGAGCAGGTCATGTCCGTATTAGAGATTTCAATCCTTTTGTTGATGACTATAGTGGGACTGATAGGCACCACAGGCTCCCTACTGGAGGGATCAGTTTGTGATGCTTGCTCCAGCAACTCACTTTGAAAATTAACTTGACAGGCTTTGTCCCATTTGAATGACTGAGTCCCATCAATAGGACTAGGGGGCTTGTTGGTTTATAGGGTGATGTTATATCTCGGGGAGTGTAGTTCCGCCGCCCAATCAATTAAGGAGTCCACCAATGGTCCAAGGTCAAAAGGAGTGGAACATAGGAGTAGCTCTTTGGCTATACTGGCCATAAGACCTGGCCACTGAGCAAGAACTGATCATTCTGGTTAAAGAGGGTTAAGAATAACTCCCACTTGCAAGGCAGCATTAGATGGAATAGGGGGAACCATATAAATGCCTGTATATTCCTCAGACCCTTGAAAGGCTAGGGAAACATCGTAATAGGGGTTAACTCCGTAATGTTAATATTATCATTTCTTGGAGTACCCCCAAGGATATAGGTACTGCAGAAAAATAAGGCAAGAGAGAATGATCATGTTCTTGAATTGGGCATTTGATAGAAGAGGCATCATACTTGGCTTTGTGCAGTTCCAGCTCGAAAAGGTCACCCTTCTGTCTCCTTCTCATATGGGAACTGCGAGCCAAGACCTCCAGAGCATGGTCTCTGGGAGGTGAAACAGCAGAGGTCACTAATCCTGCTGATCCCACTTCCGTCAGTCTGAACAAAGGACTTGTTAAGTGTTCCAGGAGTATCAAATATATACTCCTGGTCCCTTCATCATAATCCATAGGCCCCTCCCTTTCTACTGCCAGCCATGGTTATAACCGTGGTCATAATCCTTAGGTTAAAGGAGGTCACTGGTGATGACTGGAGGTTACTGGTGGTCACTAAGAACACAATTCATAGTAGGAAAGCAGTGACCGGGCTGTCACTTCGGTATCCACGGAGGGATAGAGGGTGGACCCACAGCGGGAAAAAGGGCACTTAATGCATTGATCGACACTCCGGCGTGAAAGCCATGCCGCTCAGGAACTCATCACCCCAAAGCATTAGGAGGCAGCTGAGAAACCTAAGGGCCAGCAAGGGAGCGGCATCCGTGTCCCCACCTCGAATGAGGAAGCTGAAAATCCTGCATAAACCGCTGGGCTGCAAGCCGCAAAAGCTGCGAGCTGCGGAAGGACTGCAGCCAACACGCCAGCGAGGCAAAGCGGGTTCAAGGAAAGGACCTAAGCCTCTAACGAGCGTCAAGCAGCACGGAAACGAAAGTGTTACCACCGCCTCTGACACTCTCTGACATATGTCAGCAGTCTCCTGACCTCTTCTCTTGACTTTGGTGGGAACAACCAACTCACAAGACACCTAGATATCGTCCCCATCTGATGTAGTTTTCTACAGAGTGCTGTTGAAAACCAGATAACCAGAGGGATGGAAACCAGCTTGCGGACTTTAAGGCACTCAGACCTTAAACCAACGTCTTGCTAAAGCTGTTGGCCTCATCCCTGGGCAGTGCATGAACCCCCCGACGTCCTCCTTGTTGTCCCCATGACTGAAGCTCAGGAAAAGCGAGATCTGCTCACATTGCCAGGAAAAACTGCCTCAGCTACAGCTCTTCTTCAATACAAAGGTACTGTGTAAACTCAGTCCGGAAATCTTTTCGGCCATTGTGAAAGTTTGTGGAAACTTTCTCAACTTTGCACTTTTTTCCTTCCCTAAACATTCGTCAAACTTTTTGCCAAGCCAAATTCTTCTAAACTCTGTGGCAAAGGCTTGACCGTTTACTACCAGAACTGTGCTATCCTAGACAAAGACTCTGAGCCATTGACTCTGGCCCAGGCCTATGAACTGAATTGCTAGTTGTAGTTTACTGAAACCCTTTGCCCTGCCTGTGCAAGTATTTGTGCTGTCTATTCTTATAACCTTGTCTTTTTACCCCTTTATTAAGTATCTGAAGTGCCATTTTTCTCCCACTTCAGGGGAGCTAAACTTGTTCAGTTACTTAGCTGTTGTATATTTGTGGCTTATTAGTGTGTAGTATTGAGCTGCTCTTGCTAGTGTAATGTTTTCAAACTGACTGTGTAAATATATATATATATATTCTTTTACCAAGAAACCTTGAGTAAGTGTTTGTTTGAATCACTGTAATTGTTGGTCCTTTGTGTAACTTGTTCTACTGCTCACTTTACTCTTGAGATAAGTCTGGCTGCTCAGCCATCGCTACCACTTTACTGTGTAGTACAGGCTTGTACCAAAGGTGAAATTGTACTTACACTTGTAGTCTTAATTGTGTGTAGTGTTCCCAAAGGATATTGCACATGATTCTGCCTAACAGTCTCCATGACCATCAGTCTGGCTTCACAGCAGCCAGATGCATGGAAATGGCTCTCCTGAACACCAGTGAAGTTCTGCTCACTAACCTTGACTCTAGCCTTCCTTCTGTCCCCACACTCCTTGATCTTTCCTCTGCTTTCGACACGGTCAATCATGCCATCACGGATCAGGCCCTGGCTTGGTTGACGACCTTTCTCCTGGACTGACCCTCCAGGTCCAACTTGGGTCCTTTCTCTCCACCACCTCTCTCTGTACATGTGGTGTTCCCCGGGGCTATAACCTCTAACCCTGGCATGTTAATGTCCACTTTGGCCAACCTCACCTCTACCTTCTCTTCTAACTTTAAGTGTTGTACGGATGACACTGGGCTCTCCTTCATGCTCCCCTCAGCCTCCTCTCCTCTCTTGCTCATTCCTGACTGTTTATCCACGATTCAGGAGTGGTCCGCCTCCAATGATCTCTGACTTAATGCCACTAAGACTTAGATCCTTCTCATGGGACCCCTGCTCCCGCTTTCCCTCTTTCACTCTGGCCGCCCTCCTTGGGCCCTCTTCCTGCGCCTTCCTGCGAGGCAAATAACCTTGGTGTCATCTTCGACTCCACTCTCTCCTTCTCTCTTCACATCACAGACCTTGCTAAGAAGTCCCACTACCAGCTGCACCCCCTCAGAGTTATTCTTCCTTTTATCACTTTCACACAGAAGCTCACTGTCTCCAGAGCCCTACTTCTCTCTAGGCTGGACTACTGTAACAGCCTCTTTCTCAATCTGCCTTCATCTACCCTGCACCCTCTGCAGCTAATCCAGAACAGGACAGTGAGATTAGTCCATGGCCTCAATCCCAGGGATCGTATCTCTCCAGCCCTGAAATATGTCCACTGGCTCCCAGTGACTGCAAGGATCAGGTTCAAGACCCTCTGCATCATCCATAAGGCTTTCTGGGGCTGAGGCCACACTACATCCAACTCTCTCTTTCTAAACACCTTCCTACTCGAGCCCTTTGCTCAACCACCTCCAACTCTCTCAGGGTGAGATGTTTTTTCAGGCAGAGAATGGGTGGTAGATGTCTCTCCTCTGCAGGTGCCTCCCCCTGGAATGGCCTCCCTGCCCTTCTTAAACTTGAGCTGGACCACCTGAGGTTCCGGAAAGAGCTCAAGACCTTCCTTTTTGCTTCTGCTTTCTCTCTCTTCCTCCTTTGCTGACTTACCTGTCTGCTGAGCTGACTAGTTGCCTGGCTACCCTCAGAATCTCAATGGGCACAAGGCTCCTCCACGACCATTAGCCCCTGCACTACCTCCGAGCCGACCACTTACTTGGGGCTGTATCTTTAACCCTACAGTCCGCTATCTCCCTGCACTTACCCAGAGGCACGCTGCCCGGGCTGCACTTACTTAGAGCAATGCTGCCCTGATTGCATTTCCTCCTTCCCTCCCCCTGGCTTTTTTCCTCTCCCTCTCTCCCCTGCACTTGCACAATATGAATGACACAAGGCCTAGTAAGATAGTTTGTCTTATTCTCACTCTGTCTTCCCTACCTGTCTTGTCGCGCCTAGAAACACATGTGTACAGGCGCGTTACAAATGACTCATCATATCACATCATATATCATATTAAGTTCCTCAGAATACATGGCCACACATTGTCATCCCCTTTATGTTTAAAAGCTTTTCAAAATTATTCAACAGTATATTATGATGCATTTTATATTCCCCTTATTGTGTAATATTATTTTGCAATTTAAAAGAGATTTTATTGAATTTGATGCCACTTTTTGATAGTAGGTTTTTCAAAATAATGTGTATGGTTCTAAAAGCAAAGTAAAATGTATTATGTTATTATTCTTATTTTATACATTATAGTACGTATTTTGTCATTTTATTATGACTGTGATTGACTAGTGTTTCTTTTTATATTGTAAATATTGTTATTGTTGTAAATAGTTTTAATGTATTTTTAAATATGTATTTCAAGTCATAAGCCATGATTAAGCTGTATGTATTAATTAAATATTAGCATCACTGGGATTATTTTTAATAAACTTGTGTTTTATTTTTAAACATATGAGCCCTTGGGGTTGTATATCATTCTCCAGGTTATCCACCCCTCTAATAAAGGTGGGTGAACATTTTTCGAGTGCATAATGGATGTAAGCAGTCGTAGGAGGTGCTCTACTAGGGCGGCAGTTTTGGCTGCCTTGTTTTCTGTACAATTCAAGTAAATTTGCATTGTTCTACATCTCAAAATAAGGTGGTTTTAGGTGTTTGTCTCATTTATCATTTTTGCTATGCCTTTTAGTGCCTCAGCTCTCCCAAATATCATTCAGGTTTAGGAATTTCATGGAGATTCAAGGCGATACAAGGGGACTTGGCCTGCTAAACACTTCAAATGCACAGAAGTATTCTCAAAAATGTCTGAGAGTCCGGTATTCCACCTTTTGGGGAATTCACTCAACCATAAACCCCAGGGGCACACAGTTCCAGGCTAGGTTCTGAACCCTATGTATGCACAGTTTGACGGAGCCTAGATGATTGTGAGCTGAGATCATCCCCTTGCAGCAAGTCACTTAACAGCTGCTTATTCCCTAGTAGTTCCCTCTGTGGTACTCCTAGCACTTACCCCCCACTCCCTCATCCCTTCACTCTCTGCACTTGCACGGTCTAAATGCTCACACGGCCTAGTAGGTCCTCCTCTATCTTTAATTGTTGTATTTGCTTTTCCTTCCAAGTTCCCTCCCTGTTGCCCTGTGGGTGCTTTGAGACACAATTTACTTGATGTATAAGCGCCTTACAAATGCACAATAATTAATTAATCACATACATAATAAATAAAATGTAAGGTCAAAAAGCACATTTGCAGTAACAGACCCTAAACAGTTCATCATTGCGAAAATGCATTCTTTCATGTCCAAATCTGTTTAGCAGTGGACATGTAACATGTAAACAGAAATGGTAATGCTACGGTTTGGGGAAGAGAAATTCTGCCCAGAACCTGGAAATACCTGGAAATACCTGTGGCAGCATTCCTCATTACCCTGGAATGGAATTCTGAAAAGGGAGAACAGTTGCCAGGGAATTTTCACAGGGGTTCCAAAAGAAGAAGGCAGATCCCTTTGCAAATTACATAGCTGCTTTTAATTACAATGGCACCTTCTCAGATATGCTCCATCACAGCGTTTTATGATTCTGTGTGTCTAATCTGCATGTGTGGCAGAGACATGCATACACATATGTTCTTCTGAATGAGTGACTTGGCCCCACACAATCCATTTACCCTCTTGGGTTGCTCTCCATAACAACACAGCAATGCCAATATACCTGACCTTCTTTTGGTCTACTTTTTCCTCAATTCGTCTGTGCAATGTATTGATCCCTCTATTTCTCATCACACCTTCATTTCACTGTCCCTACCTCTCATTCCCTCTCCCTCCTCTCCCCTTACTTTATCAATAAACCTAAACAAATTCAAAGCAAAATCCATACTACCTTTCTTGAACAAGTTAGGTCTTCCTTTTAAGCTCATTCTGTGCGTCTATCTGACACCACTGAACAGGCTTCTATTGTCTTTAATATGTCAGTAGGTGTTTGAACACAACTACCCTTCTTCACCCCTTCTTTAAGGTAGCTATGGCATGCAATGGTTTGTTGGAGTACATGGGTATCACCGATCAGGCCCTGGCCTGGCTGACCTCTTTCCTCTCTGATCGACTCTCCCAGGTCCAACGTGGGTCCTTCCTTTCCTCTACCTCACTCTCTACCTGTGGTGTTCCCCAAGGGTCTAACTTTTTTCCCTGGCTTACCAACCAATACCTTCCACCTCTCATCCACCACATTGCCGCTCTCTGCTCCAACTTTCAGTGCTATGCGGATGACAGCTCGTTGTCAGGCAGGTTCCCCTCTGCCACCTCTTCTCCTTCTCTCATCTCTGACTGTCTGCTATCCAGGAGTGGTGTGCCGCCAATGATCTCTGACTTAATGCCACTAAGACAGAGATTCTCCTCATCGGCACACCTGCACCTTCCTTTTCTGTCATTCTTTGGCCGGCCTTCCTTGGTCATCTTCGACTCTCCTTTTCTAATCACATCTATGATGTCTCAAGAAGTCAAACTACCAACTGCACTTCCTCAGAGGTATTCTTCCTTTCCTCTCCTACCCCAGAAGCTCACTGTCTCTAGAGCTCTGGTTCTCTCTAGGCTGGACTACTGCCAAAGCCTCTTTCTTAATCTGCCTACTTCTACTCTCCGCCCTCTGCAACTCATCCAGAACAGGACTGCGAGACTTGTCCTTGGCCTCAAGCCCAGAGATCGTATCTCTCCAGGACTGAAATCTCTTCTTCGGTTCCCAGTGGCTGCAAGGATTAAGTTCAAGACCCTCTGCATTGTCCACAAGGCCTTCTGGGGCCTGGGTCCACAATACCTACAACTCTCTCTTCGTAAATACCTTCCTACTCAAGCTCTTTGCTCCTCCCCCTCAACCGCCCTGGGGGTCAGACGCTTCTCCAAGCAGCGAGTTGGCAGTAGATCTCTTTCTTTGGTTGAGGCCTCCCTCTGGAACAGCCTCCCTGCCTCTCTGAAACTTGAGGAGAACCATCTCTGATTCCGGAAGCACCTCAAGATGTTCCTCATGGCTTCTGCCTTCTCTCTTCCTCTCCCCTGGTGATCTCCTGTCTGATACTGCACTGGTCATCAAGCTACCCTCTGATTTCGGGCCCAGGTCTCTGCCCACCCAGTTGCACACCTGCACTGCCTCCTGGCAACCTTTGTGCTTGGGTCTGTATCTGGACTCCTACAGTCTCCTTCCTTCACTATTGGACAACTGCTGTCTGCACTTACCCTTGCACCTGCCACCTGCTGGCTGCACTTCTTGTTACTGTTTGATCCCATGTACATCACTGCCCTCCTCATCCTCCCCTGACACTACTCCCACTCCCCTGCCCTTTCGCAATCTCATTGTCACTTGGCCTAGTAAGATCGGGGTCTCTGTCCTCCCTTTGTTCCCCTTCCCTTGCCTCATTGCGCCTTGAAACACTTGTGTATGGGTGCGATATAAATGCCATATCATGTTGTATCACATTTAAAACCAAAGTAGTTGATGTGATGGACTTAAATGTATTTGTAGTGAGAAAATAAATATGTATATATATGAAGTGGGGGGAGTAGTAGGCAGTGCTCATGTGGGAGGGATACAATATGGGGGGTGCCCGAATATTTTTTTTTAAAAAACACAATATAAAAAATCAAATTTAGGGTGAACAATTTAACAACTTTCAAATGGTACCCAGTCAATATATCTAAAAGATTACAGAGCGGTACATTTCAGAGTGGACCATAATACCGAATAACATTGCAACCATGAATTAAATATATAAAGGGTAGTGGGGTAAATAAGTTAAAATGGGCCTGCATGGGAATGGGGTGGAGTTAAAGGGGTAAAAAATGGGGGGCATTGGAGGGAGAAACACCCCACCCCTATTTTGTCTGTGATGAAATGTACCACTCTGTAATTGTGGTTGGTAAAATCACATATAACCCTTTCAATTGTGTCTGAATGAAACAACATGAATCTGGTAGCTACCATCACACCCAACTTTAAGAGACTCTCTCTCCTCTCTACACCACAAATGAAGGTATTGGAGGGTGGGTCACTGAAAGAATCCTTATCCCTAAGATGTGCCAATTTGACTAATTCCATGGAAAGTGGAATGAAACCTGCACACCATTACTATATCTCGCTAGTTTAATCATCCACAATCGTTCTGCTGTTTTTGACACAGTTTATTATCTATCCTATGTCTTCTGTCTCATCTTTCCTTGCTTGGGTCATCTCGTACCTGGACACATGCTCCTTCTCCTGTAAAACTGGCGGTTACTGCTCCACCTCCCGTAGGCATCTGCAAAACACTGTCATTGGTCCCTTCCTCCTCACGCTCCACTCCACCACTTTTGGCAAATGCGTGTATTCCTTTGGTTTCTCTGAACATCTTTTTGCATTTGATTCATATATTATTTTACAATGACTCCCTTTAACTATAGAACTATCCTCCCCCATCACCAACTGTCACTTAGCCATGTATCATGGACGGCACTACCTTGTCTCATGCTATACTCGTTTACATCTGTAGTGATTTACCTCTCAAACACTAATGTCACACACATTCTTCTGTCTCCTATGTGCCTTTCTCCATGACTCGTACCCCAGATCTCTCTTTGGCTGAAATTATCAACTTCAACAGTGTATAGCTTCCACTGCAATACCAGCTTCATTCTACCTACCGACCATGCAGAAAATCCATCTTATCCTCACATTTTACTCGTCCAGACCTTTGATACCCTGAGCAGGCTAGATTACTACTCCACCTCTTTTATGGGACTCAACTGTTTTCCTTACCCCTCGCAACAACGTGCTGACATTTGCAAACCACAACTCCTAAAATCTATCACGAACCTCTTTCACCTCTTTGGGCTGACATCACTTGGGAGTGGGTTCTGTCCCTGCACCAGTGTCACATATGTCCCAGCTACCAGCCCCAGAGCCAATATCACTGAAGCTCAATGAGGAATATGGCATGAAGTGGGTCTTTTGTTCACAGATCCATTGGTAATATGTCACCCGTTTTATACAGTGAAATAATCAACGTGTCATCCCTGCAAGCTACAGTGATGCATTCGAGAGTGGCCATGTTTGGTGTGGCCAGGGTACTTATGTGATCTTACCTGCAAATACTTGCTTGCAATTTGGAACATCACTGGGGTTGTAGCTCTCATAAGAGTGCCAAATTACCAAAACTGAGCCCACGGCAACAGACTGGATGTCAATCGTCAGCGCCAACTGAAGCTAGAACCCAAGCAAGACTTGGAACACCATGTGGCACTATAGGGAAACATTGATCATCATCCCACACCAACAGTTAGCAGTGCCTGGTAAGTTTATGTGTTCCACATATCACTGTGCTTATTGTGTTGCATATTTGCGCCGTGTAACTTGTGCCGCACATATTGTGCAGAGAAGATGCAAAACAAACCAAAATATTCAGATGTTTGATATTGTTCGGGTAGAAATATTAATGTGATGGTAATGAGAAGAATCCTTCTTCTTAATGCATGTGTTTTTAATGAGAGGTTCCTTGTCACAGAAACCCAGAGAGTCATGAAATGCCGAAGCGGGAGAAAATAATTCGAGAAGAGCCTACTAGTTTTCGGAAAGTGATACTCATTTACCCTGATATAACATGCATAACTGTGTTTGGTGTGGTTTATGTTTAGTTTGGAGCTTCTGAACAATGCTTAACGTGTATGAAATGGGTGATTAATGCTTGAAAGAGAGTTGACCAGCAGTAAGGATTATTAATTTTTCCTTTTCCATTAATGCTGACTTGCCATAACCAAACAACGAATGCCATTTCTATTCTGCCTCCAGCCATGCTGGTCAGTGAAGCCATCTTTCGGACTTGCATCAGATTGGTGGCATGGCTGCATACTTGTTGTCTGTGTGAAGCTCAGGGATTTGAAAGAAATGTAAGTCTGAGAGTTTTCATCTTCCTAAGAACATTGGTATGCTTGCTGTGGCATTTCTAGAAATGTTTAAGGTATTTTAGGGTTCAAAGACATTGTGGTTGATTCCCTCTCTGAATATAGAAACTGTGCACACAGTGGTAGGCACATCCTGAGCGAAAACCATTGCACAGTCAACAAAGTTCCAAGGACCAACAGTCATGGTCCATCCTATGTCCACTCCCGTAGTATCCACAGCTTCACCCCTCCGACTGATGGGGTGTACTGGAGGCCCCTTAAAACACACATGAGACAGTGCAAACTCTAAAGCAGCTGCATTTCAGAAAGTTCAGGTAAGGACAGCATTTTCGATCTCAGGACCAAGTGGAGAAGCAGCATCTTGGACAAGACCTCTGATATACAATGTGGATCCTATTCTCTTCCAGTGGGATGGGTGAGCAGATAAGCTGTGGTTATTGAAATAGCTGGTGCACACCCCGGTGCAAGAATAAGAGCACTCACTCTGAAGCATAAGGAAAGGATCTGGTCACCTGCTTATCCTTCGAAAGGTTAATCATAGAAAATAAGCAGCAAGAACAACAATGCTTGGGCCACGGATAGTGGGGAGAGTTCAAGAAATGCTAGCTCTAGTGGACCATCTGCCAATGATAAGTGAGGAGATGAGTATATAGAAATAAATATATATAAAAAGCAATTAGAGAGGAGATAGGAATATATGTGGCACCCCAGAACATGCCAAATCATTCTGAGTGTAACAAGTGAATACCTGATATGCCAAACCTGAAAGATATGCCAATAGGCCGATTGTATGGTTCACTGAGTGTACATGAAATGTAGAAACTAGGGCCCATAACACCAATGCCTCCTCAGCTACTCCCCATGTGCCCCGTGAGACGATTAGGGTCTTCTCCTGGGCCACTACCCAGAGGGGATGGCACCAGCTTGATGATACCTTCCATGCTTATGATTAGGGGTGCATCATCTCCTCTACACATGAAACCGTTTAGGGGGCTTGGTCGTTTCAGTGCAAGCTGGGATTTATAGATCCCAGATGCTTGAGTGGCAACCATCTTGGGGCAGGACCGCTTAAACCCCCAATGCCAAAAGTGTGCCACTCACAACAGATGATCCTGGCGATGGATGAATTACATGTGGTCACTCGGGCTCATGCTTGAACTAATGAATGATGACTTTGCCATGGGGCTCATCACATGAAAAAGGTCTACACCTTCAGAAGTCTGGTACTGCAGTGATGTTAAGCACTATGTTTGTTCAAAGTGTATACTGTAGGGGATATCATGTTGGACATAGCCACCTCTGTTCAGAGTCACATGCAGCAACAAAGACAAATGTTAGGTCTGAGTTTCCTCCTGATAGATTAGACTGAGGAAATGGGCCCGTTTGAATTTTGATCACAGTGCTGGATTACTGTGATATGCTTGAAAGTGCATTCTATCAGTACTGTACACCTGATATATCGATTCGGGTGAAATTCTAATAATACTCATTAGTACCCAGTATGGGGGCAACGAGCCAATATGTTCCTGCAAAAGCCAGGCATGCACAGGCATTTGCATCCTTTGTTGGGCAACCAACCAAACAGCTCCCTCCAACACCAGCCATGAACGGACAGTGCAAGCCTGGTTCAGAGATAGCTGCTAACTCACCCATGCCACAGGCACCATTGTACACTAAGGGACTCTGGTCCTTCTTTCTCAGCCCATCCTTTCCCCAAAGTCACCCCTCATTCTCCCTACTTCATGAACATTAATGTTTTACTTTGTTTTTGCCAACAAACTATTATCCACCTGCAGACCATGACAGGGTTCTAGTGGTTTTAATACTGGCGATAGCAAGCAGACTTTGACTTTGCCAGCTCACAGACCTTACTAAGCTTCTGGTTTTGCTTGGGCCTAATTTGGCTTGAGCAGGCCGGCCATTAATTGCGAAGCCTGTCGGCAAATGTGGGTGTTAATGCCCCATAATCTTTCAGAGATTCACAGAAAAAACATGCTGCTCATTGGACTTCATCTGCTTGATCAAAGGAGGGATCTCATGGACAATCGTTAACCAATCTTTATATATTTTACAGATAAACCATCACAATTTGATATTGGTTTGTCCATACTAATGCACTTCAGCATATGGACATTAATATGCAGTCCAAACTCGTGAAAATAACAAGCACATATATGACAAACATTGTGAATGTTTGTAGGTAGTAATACTATAGCAAAGAACAGTGAGAATTAATGTGGTTTGAGAGTAGTGAAAGCCAATCAGAGGTCAGAAGTTGCAAGAAAATGTATTCAGGGGCTGACAGCATTCTTTTCGCTTTACCCCCTACCTAGACACAACCTCTAGCAAGCACTTTCTCCGGTAACACAAACTCACCCATACCTATCCACCCCTCACACTCTTCCCCCCATAGGGTTATGCATACCAAGAGGTATATTGACACCTGTGTGGGAGATGTGCTCTTGGAAGTGTGGCTGAAAATGTCTGCTTCTGCAAAGTCCCTTGACGCATTACTAAGGCAATATAACCATCACTTCTCATGCCACAAGCACTTCGTGAGGGGCTCCTATGTATAATCACAATCTCCATTATCAATAAATACTGGGATTTTGCATTTACTGAGTGTAACATTCAAAGAGGCCCCTTATAACCTGGCAAATACAATATTAAGATGATGTTTCTAACACCCTAAGTGTGGGCATTCTTTTTTTGCAGAGGCAGCTACCTAGGTGGTACAGTTGGTAGATTCATCACTGGTTTGTGGGCCCCTTGCACAATGTACATGTTCCATGCCTATTCATGGGCAGGGTGTTATATTGGAATATATTTCTTTTGATTTAATTGCTTAATCCCCGATTGGGGACCAACTGGGGAGGACATGGTATACGACAGACCTGTTAGGATTCAGAAAACCGTAAATACTCCTTTACCCTGAATACCCTGGGCACCATCCAAGGGTCCCGCCTGCAAAACAAAGCTCCCTGGGATTGCAATACCCAGGACTCTGCCTGCAAGTGTGTAAGCCGCCTGGAGCACTGTGCCTGGCTCCCAGAGGGATATGTGACTGTCTAGAGGTTTAGTTTTAATACTTTGTTTCCTTGGCCACATGCTCCTTTTCCAGAGGTCCATGTGCACGATTTGCAGTTCCTATCTGCAAAAAGAAAGTCCCTGGGCCTACAACTTCCAGGACTCTTCCTGCAATTGTGGAAGTGATCAGAACCTCTGTGATTGGCTCCCAGAACTACCTGTGACACATTGTCTCCATTATTCAATCTTCCTTGGGCTTCTTGCCTGGGCATCAGCAGCTGAGGGTCAAAAGCATCAAAACACATCTCCCTGTCTGGGCCCATTAGGGCCATAAAGTGCCCAGGTTCATAACCTCTGCTCAAACCATGACTTCGCTGAGATCACCTTTTTCATGACCTCTGCTTCTACGCATAGGGACACTTCCACCCATTCACTATCCTTACACCGCAGAACTTCTGTTACCATACAGGACCAAGAACATTGCTGTTATGAACTGTATTTTGCATAACTATAGACCGGGTGGTATAGCTCAGTGGCAACGCACTGCGCTGGTCTTGGAAGCAAGATGACGCAGAGCAACACAGGTTTGAATCCAGGGTCTGCGCTTAGAAAGCTCATCGGTATTAAATGCGTTATAAAACAACAATTATAATTATAATAATTTTCAGCCAACAGAAATTACATTTACCCTTCCCTGTCGCTCACCCACCTACACTCTCCCTCCCTCTCAAGCTGTACCCTTTCTTCATTGACTTCAGCTGCCTATTTCTTCTACCCTTCATAATGTATCTTGTTCTTGTAAAAAACTGTCTTCTAGTCACTCTTCTCCTACCCTTCTCTGATAGCCAGGGGTGTTGCTAGGACTGGAAAATATCCTGGGCTATGCTCTTGTCAGGACTCAGGGTTAACAAGCATTTTGGTTGTAGCCCCTGAGCTTCTATCTGGGGCTACAACCAAAAGATCCGGGGCTATAGCCCCTTCAGCCCCCCCCACCCCTATCAACGCCTCTGCTCATAGCCTTCAGCTACTCCTTGGTGTAACTTCTAAATCACTCTCCAGTCTCCCATTTTCTACCTTACCTGCTTCACCTGCCCCCCTCACATAAGATGCTCTGTGCTCCCAGGATCTCCAACCTCATCTATCCCCCTCACCTACCGCATAAAACCTTCTCTTCTCCCCCACCTCCTAACACTTCGGAAACATGTCTTCCTACATTATCTAACACTTTTAATCTATCACCCTCAACTTTCACTGTTTGCTTTTACAGAAATCTGTATTTCCCCTCATGACTCTGCCATACTAGCAGCTCTCCACACCGACTCTGCAACCTTCTTCCTCTCTCCCTGACTTCTTGAGAAGAGTGGCTGTGTAGGCCTCCTCATCAATAAGGCCCTCAACACTGCCATCTACCACTGTCTGACATTAGCTCTTCATATTTTGAATTTGCCAATTTTCAACTCCCAGCCCATCCTCCTCCTCCTCCTCTCACAGTTCAAGCACTCTATCAAACCTCTGGTCCTTTCAAGTCCTTCTTGCCTGATCAGAACCTTCATCTTGAGCCACTTCCTGCTGGCATCCTGATTGTCATTCTGGAGGACATAAATGTCCCCAAGGCCTTTCCAACCTCCTTCCTTGAACTTAACTCCCTCCTATCAGATCATGCCCTCTACTCCCTCCACGATCAACTTACTCACTCTGGTAGAACTCTTGTGACCATGTCTTTCTCTCTTATGCAACCCCCACCTCTGACCTCTCCCTTGATCCCTCTCTATGAACAATTATTGTTCATGTTAAAATATTGGTACCTAAACAAACCTTCTTCTCCTCAAATCTCATCTTCAATGATTAAGAGGAAATTTGGGCAGGACTGTCTTGCCGCTTACCTTGGTGATGTGAGGACCTCTCACCTGTCTCTTTACCCTATTAATGTTGCTTCCATTGACCGTGCATCCTCTGACTTTTACTATGCACCTGTGACTTCATATGACCGACACAATCATGCTTGCACATTAACACTTTCCTGTCGCTTCCTCAGCCGTGGATCACCTCTGAATTTCAGACCCTTAAAATAAACATACATCATAACCTCCCACAGTGGCAAAAAATATAGACATTTACCCCAATGCTATCTTTAAAACTGTCCCTTTCTGCCCTAACCTCTGCACTATTTTATTTATATTTTATTATTTAAAGCATGGGCCTAGCTCAAGAGAAGCAGAGCGATATACAGGTTGTGGCTGGCATCTTTTAACGGTAGCGCAGTACTGTGAGTTTCTGTCTGTATGCTATGGGTGGCAATTGGGATTAGTCCTTGGTCAGGTGTTGTTGAAACCAGACTCTGCCAAATCCTCCTACTTCACAAATCTATTTTTCTCCCTTTGCAATCATCCCACAAATGCCCATTTACCTTCCCATCTTGGTCAACACCTCCCAAGCCAATATCCATCAGCTCCCACCTGTTTACTAATTAGTTTGCTCACAACTATTTCTCTAAAATCTCTAAAATTCAAGGTATCATCACAACCCTCCTCTTTCTCCCTTCCCAACCATTCTTCTGTCCACCACTCCTCCCCCTATCTCTTCTACTCGTGACTACTACTTCCCAATCTCTTCCACTGAATTAGCACCATCCTCGAAGTGTCAACCCATCTTGGACTCCCGTTGAACCTCTTGTTCCACAAATGATCAAAGACTTGTCTCAATCACCTGACCTTATCTCTGTGAGCTCTTTAACCTCTGTCTCTCTCTCTCATCTGGATTCTTACACGTATTGAAGAAATTGTCTGCTGTACCAAACATCCCAGCAAATTATCACCCAGTTTCTCCCCTTCCTCAATTATTCAAAAGTCCTTGATTGGGTACTATTTGATCAGATTACTAAGCAATTTCGATATAGCGATATTGGGGATCCACTTCAATCTGCCATTCGTAGCATGCCTCAACATTTCTCTCTAATGTGTACCACTCCAGACTCTCTTCTATACTCATCCTTTTGGACATTTCTGGCACTTTCAACATTGTCAAATACTCCTCTCTCTTTCTCACTCTCCAAGACCTTGGATTTCGCAAATCTGCTCTTGTCTGTATAATCTCCAATATCGAAGGTTGAGCCTTAAAATCTCTTAGAAGCTACAAATGTCTGTCCTACCCCTCTCTCTGTCAGTGTCCCCCAAGGATCAGTTACCCTCTATACCTCTTTCACCATAAGAAATACAGCATCCACACACTATGGACAAAAGGCTATCTGAGCATGGCATATGCAGACTGGAAACACAATTCCCTGCTGAGGGACATGCTGCCAGTGGACACATTCCCAACCAACAGGGATGTTAAGAAGGAGATTATGGCCCATGACACCGCAAACTGTTGACTAATACCAGTGAAATGGGCATGTGGTTCTGTGATGTGCAATTACATCAAATGGCAGCAGGCAGACACACATATTCACATCCAAGTCTGATCCATCACATGCCACACCAGTGTTGTCCTGGTACAGGGACTGTACACAATGGGAATATGCCGTAATTCTGGGAAAATGGAAACAGTCCCAGTTGTTGTATGGCTGTAAGAGTACCACATAGGCAAGGTCTGTGAAGTGGAGAGAGTAAGTCAATGGAGTTGAAGATAGGAACAAGGTACAGTGACCCACAAGACGGAGAGGGGCATGGACCCATGTAGTGTGGCTGAGTGTGGGAGGGTAACAGGGAGTAGGCCCCACAATGATTTGCCTCAAAAGTCATTACTATTGGGGCAACAGGGATGTGCACAGTCTAGACATATGCACACTCACTCCGGCCACGCCATAATACGTGTTGGTTGTCATCTTGGATGTTCTATGTAGCATCGAGTTTCTATATACAAGAAGAAAGTCCTATATTCTATTCGGTGTCACCTTACACTCTTCCGACATCAAGTGCAATTAATTATAACAATTTTTTTTTAAATTAATCAATCAATTTCATAAAACAATCATAAAAATGATCATAATACATAAAACACATACAATATGTTAAAACAACACAAGTAGAAACACCATGTGTGAGTCACATTGCAATAATTCATCAAGGATCTCAAATGTGTAAAGGCATAAAACTCTGATTCCCATGTCTCACTACTTTCAGCCTATTTCCTGTTCATATATTTCAAAAAACCTGACTTGTACAAGTTTCTGTCCTTAATATACAACAATTCAGGGCATTCTTCAGGGGAGTATGTCTTGTGTCGATAATAAAAAATCTTCTTTGGTTCAGGAGAGAACCCTGTTAATCACAAAAGGACACCCTATTAGTGATCAATAATCAGATATAAATCTGCATTTGCATATCTTCACACCCTCATCCCTAAAATCGTATCACAGTAAGTTACTTATGACATACCTCTCTTTCCTAGTAGGAATTCTTTTACCTTTTCTGGTTCTTTCTGCAGTTTCCCAATTTCTTAAGGAAATTCTTGCGTTTCCTCCTTTCTCCTTTAAACTAATGCACAGATGACATATTAATACCACGGGGCATCTATAAAAACCCATATATACTATTTTATATTTCAGTGTCTAGACAGCATAAAGTGGTTATGCTCACCAGTCTGGAAAACTCCAAACAATTAATTCTCTCTGAGTTCCCTCAAGCATGGATCTCAATAGGGGATGGCAGCCCTGTAAAACAGAGTAAATGCACTCTGTTAAGATTATTGACTTAAAAATCCGAAATTGTGCAACAATGCAATGCAATGTGGCAAGTTAAAAAACACTCACTTGCTGGTAAATAAGGCCTCAAATGCTGATACCAGGTTCATCCCAAGGTGGACTTCTGTAACAGGAGCCAGTATTGTGCCTCAACCCCTTAAAAATGGGTCAGGTTCTGTGGAAACATAAGCGTGCACATCATTGTATGAGCCCCTGCTCCTATCTGGGGTATCCAAACAAACCTTCAATGCCTCCCATATACATCACTTACTTGGATAGTTGTCTAAATCACCCACTTGTCCTCTTCAAAACATACCCGTGATGTTCAGCTAACTCAACTCTACCTCAAACAATTTGCGGGTGTACCAAACATCTGTGCGACGTCATGACGTCACCACGTCATGTTAAAATATAATTGATAGCACTTGATGCGGGAAGAGTGTAAGGTGACACTGAATAGAATATAGGACTTTCTTCTTGTATATAGAAACTATATGCTCACAGAGCAAGAAGTCTGTTGATCCCTACCTGTGTTTCAGAACCGTTTTGAGAATACAACTATGTGGCATCAAAGCACATACAAACATGTGTGAAAAGAGATTCTAATCCCTTCAGGACATGAAGTGTAACTCGTATTTCAGACACATGCACATGTCTAGAGTCACTGACATCAAGGACACAGCAAAGAACTGTGCACGTTGTGGTATCACTTGTTAGTGGGGGATGAGAACTGTAAAGGGGGACCCTCTGCACTGCCACATGCCCTCTGTGACATCTGTAGACTCAGACACTGAAGACTGTACAAGTAGGGAGATGGGTGCCCAGGCATTTGCTTAAAAAGTTATCTTTAATACATGTTTCCCAGACAGCAGACACAGCAGCACTGGGCTCTCAAAATCATTGTGCTTTTATACATTTCTGAGGCTGATGCAACATTAAATATGTTTGCACAATACATATGATTGGTCCCTGCAGCCAAAAGCAAACCCCTACTTGTCAATTATTGGCTGGTTTTACTGTCATTCACCAAGCCCACACAACTTTATTTTGGGATGCATTATTTCACTGACACATGGGCTAATTAAACTTGTGTGAGATTCAGCTGGAACTCATTTTAAACCCTTAAATGTCTGCCAAAAATAATCCCCTTATCTGATTGCTGAGACCTGCCAACTTCGCTTGGCAGGCTACATTGTGAAAACCCCTCATGAGCTCATCATATTTGTTGCTAGTTAAGCAGATGCTTGCTCTAATTGGTAGTTTTCCCAGGCTTTTAGCCAAGTCTATGATCCATCACTGTCAGCTTTGCCTGCCAAGAAATTCTAAATATACAATATCAGCTGCCTGCCAAAGAATATTCTAGATTCACATCAGTCAGCCCTTCTGACACCTGGACCTGAAGCCATTTTGTTTTGGCATCCGTCTTAGAATCTAACCCCGTCTAGATACTCAGCCACTCTACCAAATGGCAGACCAACCTACTTTTGAGCATAACTTATTTTCTGTCCAGTTCCCAGACTAACTGTTTAGATATGTTAGTGCCACCCCTGTGTGGCTGGGACCACTATACGGTCCAGATGCCAGACCACAGGTGGGCTGGTGCATGGCATAACCCCCTGGGGCTGGGGTAGCTGCCTCCACAGCACATCTCCTAGCCTTTCAGGCTGGGACAGCTGCTTCCACAGCATGTCCTGAACCACTGGGGCTGGGAAGCTGCTTCCACAGACTCAATTGTACCCAGGTGTGGAAAATATGGTATGCATAATGCAAAGGCACCCCAAAATAGAAATAAATGCGTACGCGATATCATGATAGATTCCAAAAAAAAGAAAAATGCGGTACCGATACGCAGTGGCACCCAGGACACGAAAAAATGTGTACGCACCGCAGAAAGCTACCAGAAAGGTAAGAATAGTGGTACATGATAGACAAGGCACCCAGAGTTGAAAAAAATGCATATACGACTAACTGCTTGCCTCGCAAAACCCAATGTAGATGCGCGTATGTGTGGAGGCAAATACCCCGCCAAAAAAAGAAGTTTGTGCGGTCCTTGAAGTGAACGGACTGCGTAGCACCCTCAAATATGCAGTACTCTGCTCGTCCATCTCCTTCCCTTCACATGCACATTCGGAGTTGCTTCTACACTTGCTTATGTATCCCCGAATATGGCATGCTCAACGCCTGCATGTAACGTGTTTCATGTACGTTACGCACTGAGGGCCTTTCCTCTGATTTCACATGTCCACGTTTTTCTCATTTTTTAAGCACAAAGTCCCTTCACTCTGTTCATGGCTGCCATCATTATGAGACATGGAAGACCAACGCTCCTGTCTCTGTGCCATTTTACCTGCCTCTACCTGCCCTGTGCTGCCTCCATCTTTGCCATCTGCTACTGCCTGTACACTTTGTGTGCCTGCTGCCCACCTGCACTGAATTTGGAATGCATTCTGTTCTTCCATTGCCTATGCTCCTGTCTCTGTCCTTGTGACCACCACAGCTGCTTTGTTGGACTCCCGCTGTGCCATTCCACCACCACTGCTCCACAGCCCAGCTCCAGGACCACCTTGCCCACCCACATCTGGCTCTGGTTTTGCCATGTCTGCACCATCATCCTCAGACCAGAGTGGCAACCCCTAGGCAGCAAGGCAGATGGCTGTCCACTTCAGCACCAGGGAAGTTGACATCCTGGTGGCTAAGGTCCTGGAGCATTATGATGCCCTCTTCAACCCTGTGATGCAACACAACAAGGAAGGACGGCAGCAGATCTGGGATGGGTTCATGGATGCAATCAACGCAGAGGGGGTGGCAGTCCACTCCTTCATGTCCATTCACAAGCGCTGGGAGGATCTTAAATCCAGGACCCACGGCAAGGCCATGCAATTCAACCAGGCCTGTCGTACTACAAAGGGGCACTGTGCATGCAGGTGCCAGATGTCAGGGAACAACATGTGAGTCATGGAGAAGTGTTACCCCTCGCTGCAGACCCAGGTCTGCGAATTACAGCAACATCTGGAGTGCCCATTTGGTGCACTGCTGTATGGTGCATGTGTGTTTTGCATGTGCCAGCATGTTGGCCGTGACCCCGTTAGGCTTGCAGCATGTATGCTTCTGAGACGGATGTCGGCATGCATGCCCCAGACATTGCACTCAATGTGTGCATTGAAACATCTTTGGATTTTAAATGTGCTCTTACTTGCATTGTATGTTGTAGTGCTGTTTTGCAGATCGTGCACATGCAATGTTACTTGTATCTGTGACCTTCCAGATGGGAAGTGTGGCAATTGAGGTACTGCTGCCCACATCATGTGCATGCATGATGCTCATGTGTATGTGCCCAAAATGGATATGTGTGACCATGCATCATTCACGTCTGGATGCAACACGTGCATTTTGATGTCTGGCTTCGTTAAGTTGAGGTGTTGCAGTTCGCTGCACTCTGATGTGATTGGTCATGGCACTGCTTGGGCCCTCTGAGTTGATGTGTGTACATGACATGTGTATGCACGTGTTGCTATGGCATGCTCACATGTGCATGTGCAATTAATGCATGTGTGTTTGGCAAATGCAATAGATTGGTTGTGACAATGGCATGTTGTTTGATGTGATTGTGTAGAGTGATAGCCAGGCAGATGTCTGCATGGATGTGTATTGCATGTCCATGTGTGTTTGTGTTGAGGTTTATATTTGTTCCCTTGACAAGTCACGTTCCCGTGAATGTTGGTGGTGCCATGCTGGCTCTTGTGCAGTACACTGATGTTGCTGTTCTGTGTCTCCTTTTCCACAGTTGCATCTGATGAAGAGGACAGAAGCAGTGCTGTGGAGCATGTATGCAAGGATGCTTCTACCTTGCAGCACCAGTGACATTGGGCATCGCTGCTGGGGGTAAATCCAAGAAGGTGAAGGTGGGAGTAGACTTCTCATCAGCGGTGCGGCCAGCTGATGCTACACAGGGGTCATCCATGGTGGAAGACGCCCCGGAGTCATCCAGGTTGATGGAGTGGGAGGTGGAGGAGGTGACCGTTGAAGCCCAGCCCATGGGGTCAGGTGGTGGTGTTGAGATAGGCATGTGTACTGCAGTCCTGTCGCAGAAGCATGAGGCTGTGCAGACCACCATGGAGTTGACTGCGCAAAATCCTGTCTCTGGGCCATGGAATGCAGCAGTGTGTGACTGTTGGTATGCCTCAACCCAGACCCATCCCCGTTGTTGGCTGGTTTGTCCATCCAGACCAACAACCCCATAATGTGTTGAAGGGGGCAGAAAGTTTGTCATTTGTGATGTTCTGCAGGCTACTCGTAGTCTGCTTGCACATAATTACAGTGAGATATACCACCTCTTGTCCTGGCTTGCAACATGCCTCTTCCGTGTTGTACTTCAGGGGATGTTCCCTGCTGTGACCACCTCCTCATCTTCCTCCTCTGTGCGCCAGTCCTCCTCCAGGGTGCCTTCTGGCACAGATACCAGCAGGGACCCCTGTGCACCTGTCCCACCCACAATGCCCCGTCTGGTGGAGATCATATTCCTGCCAATGTGAGAGCCCAAGGCACAGCAGCTGAGGTGGCCACCATGCCTACCCATGCACTGACAGGGGCATAGTCAATGGAGGTACAGCAGGTACCGATGAGCAATACAGGTGCCGTACACCCCTCGGATCTTCATCAGCTCGGAGGGCGTAACAACATAACAGGCACCGAGCAGCCAGCAGCTGGCAATGAGGAGGAGGCGATTTTTCACAGGGCACACCGCCCAAAAGAGGCAGGTGGCAAGAGTGAGGCAGGAGGCATGCATGAGGCACAGATTGTATTCCATGTTCCGACGTTATGATGGGCAGATTGTGGCAGAGGAAGCAGGAGTAGTGATGGCCAGGACTGGGATTGCGCTGCATCATGCAAGGAGGTGGGCTGCCATCCTTGAGGCCACTTGCAGGGAGGCACAAGTTACAGAGACACAGATAATGGAGGACCTGCAATACCTCCAGGCAACAACAGAGGCCTGCTTGAGGGGGAAAGTTTGATTGAGATCTTTGAGAAGGACTAGCCTGCTGCCTTTGTAAATAGTTATTTAGATGAAGATTTCCTTTTTTATGTATTATTTTCCCCGAACTTGGCAGACTTTCCTTCCGTTTTTTATGTATATAGTTAGTCAGGCGTAGGGTTTTTATTTATTTTCTCATTTTCCCCTGGACTGCTTTCACTTTCATTCCCAGTTTTAATTGTAAATATTTATATGCAATACATATTTGATGTTGTTACATTTCATGCTTCATGCAGTTCATTTGTGTGTCAGCAACTTTGATGGTTCACTTTTCAGCCAGTGCATCTCTCCAATGCAAGTCATGGGTCTTGTGGCATGCATGCTTGTGTGTTGTTGTTGCTGCGATGGTTGCGGATGGCAGGATGCACATGTGCCTGACATGTGGAGGTGGGTCCATCAGATGACTGGGTCTGCACTGTGTGTTTTCATTAGCATTTACCTGTGCAGCATCACTGTGTGTTTGGCATCAATGTGGTTGTCGTGGAGTTCTGTGGGCTCACTGTGGGAGTGTTCCATGGTCTCATTCATAGCACATTAGTTTGTCATTGCTGTGTAAAACAAATGTTGTGCAGTCACGTTCACCTGCATGTGTAGTCAAACAATGCCTTCTCTCATGTGTTGCTCAACCTCTACCACTGGAACGAAGTAGTGGTCCAGGTTTGCTCTTCCGGAGTGGGAGAACAATTCTCCAGTCTCTGTGAGTCATGCTCTCTCTCACTGCCCTACCATCAGCTATACATGGCCCTGTCATGTGATTGTTCCCTGACAGGTATTTTGCCAGCCAGGACACTTTTTGTGGATCTTGCAACAACTTTTGGTAGGTTTGCTTCTGTCATGGGCACACATTCAGTCACTGTCCTTTGATGCCTTGGCAATGTGTTAGGGAGAATTCTCAAGTATGTGCTAATTTCCCTTAACTGTTGAGACCCCCAGCAACTTTGCTGGATTTCTAGGATTTGATTTTTTACCTGGCAAGAGTGTGAACCTTTTTCCCCACTCTTCCATGTATTTTTTTTTTTTTTAACAATTGTATTTATGTTTGCTCACAGGTTATGCAGATGTGTGTTTTACTTGTGTGTTCTTTTGTATGGAGTTTTAAAAAAACTCCATAGGCATAATCTTTTTCTGTGTGTCACACAGCACCTTGAGTGCAGTGGCACAGGGATGTCTTTCAGACTTCCCAAGGTTTAAATACCTTCTCTGGGACTGACTATTGTCTCCCAGAGCATGTAAAGTTAAATTGACTTTACTAGTCTGTTTAAAATTACAGAGCCAGCACACTATCCTCCGATAGAGTGGTGGAGGGGATGCTTAGCATCCCCTGAGTCAAAACACTCATGTAACAGTCAAATGTTATCCTTTCCTACTTTAAATGGCTAGTGGCAGTGGTTTAGATCAAACTACCATGATTGTTCCTGACCACGAACAATGGTAGCTAAAAATCGGGTCAGCCATGTTTTTCAATATGACACCCAAGACCTATCTGTAAAAACAGATTCCGGTCAACTTTTTTCACCATTTCTTTTAGGAAAGGTCCTTCTTGTGTTTTTTGCTGTGCACCAAACCATGTTTGGTCCCTTTGTTCGTTGGCCTTTGGTGGGCTTCAGTGCTGAAGCCCTCCATTGGCACCTGAGTGTCTGGGGTGGACAGTATGTGAGGGAGGTTCCCGAAACTCCCTGTGCTTAGTCTCCTAGGAGACCTGAATGCACTCTGGCGTGATTGACTGGCTGGCTGTCTGGCAAGGACAGCAACCCTGCTGTGGGAGTGACAGCCAGGCTGTAATGAATGGGGGAAAACTGTTTAAAAGCAGGTCTCTGGGACTTGGAAAGCAGAGTCGACCACTGGAACGAAAGCAATGAAGACGAGCTGAAGGAAGAGGACTGCTGCAACTCCTGGACGACTGGTGAAGCCCTGCTGCAGGTCCAAATTGCCTGAAACTCCATCGAAAGAGAAGCCCTTTAAGGTTAACTTCTTCCCTTGAGTTTTCTGGGAACAACCAACTCATAAGCCGTCTGGACACCGTGCCCTCCTGGTCGAATTTCCTGCAGAGTGCTGTATAAAACCGGATAGCCAGTTTGAAGGATACTAGTTTGTGGTCTTTAAGGCACTCACATCTTAAACCGAAATTTTGCCAAGCTTGTGGCCTCATCCCTGGGCAGTGCAGGAACCTCCCAACCTCCTCCTTCTTGTCCCCACGACTGAAGCTCAGGAACAGCGAGATCCGCTCGAACTGCCAGGAAGAACTGCCTCAGCTGCAGCTCTTCTTCACTTTAAAGGTATTGTGCAAACGCGGTGCGGAAATCTTTGCGGCCACTGTGAAAGTTTGTGAAACGTTCCCGACTTCGAAGGCTTGTCCTTCCCTAAACATTCTTCAAACTTTTCGCCTAGCCAAATTATCCTAAGATCTGTGGCAAAGACTTAACCGTTTACTACCAGACCTGTGCTATCCTATACAAAGTCTCTGAACCATTGACTTTGGCCCAGGCCTATGAACTGAATTGCTGTTTGTAGTTTACGGAAACCATTTGCCCTGCCTATGAAATTATTTGTGCTGTTGATTCTTATAACCTTGTCTTTTTACCCCTTTTAAATGTATCTGAAGTGTCATTTTGCTCCAACTCCAGGGGAGCTGAACTTGTTCAATAACGTAGTGGTTGTGTATTTGTAGTATTTTAGTATATGATATTGAGCTGCTCTTGCTAGTGTAATGTTTTCAAACTGACTGTGTAAATAAATGTATATTCTTTTACCAAGAAACCTTGAGTAAAGTGTTTGTTTGAATCACTGTATTTGTTGGCCCTATGTGTAACTTGTTCTACTGCTCATTCAACTCTTGAGATAAGTCTGGCTGCTCAGCCACTGCTACCACATAACTGTGTAGTACAGGCTTGTATCAAAGGTGAAATTGTACTGACACTTGTAGTCTTAATTGCATGTAGTGTTCCCCAAGGGTACTGCATGTGAGTCTGCCTAACACAATGTGCCATAGGCAACATGCACATGTATTTGCAATCACTTGTCACATGTGTAGGGTGAGGCATGATTAAGCATTGGAAGGGTGTGTGAGCAGATGCTCCACTCATGGATGGACCTCCGGTGATTCCAGGTGGTCGTATTTTCTGACTACTTGTTGGTGTTGCACTTCATGGTGCTGTCCGCCTATGGAAGTTCAGGTGAGCTGCAGACATGCATTGCACTGGTAGTGTTTGAGACTGTCAGGGGTCTGCCTGGGGGGGTGTCACAGGTGAGGGGCTTGTGGGTGGAGTCCAGCCTGAGGGGGGCTGCCTGTGGGTGGTGTCACAGGTGTGTGGGGCAGAGGGTGGTGTCCACTCTGAGAGGGCTGCCTGTGGGTGGTGTCACAGGTGAGGGGGGCAGGGGGTGGTGTCAGTCTGGAGGTGGCCGCCTGGGGGGGGGTGTCACAGGTGAGTGGGACTGGGGGGTGGTGTTCTGTCCAGAGGGGGCTGCCTGGGGGGTTCTGTCCAGTCTGGAGGGGGCTGCCTGGTGGGTGTCACAGGTGAGGGGGGTTGGGAGGTGGTGTCTAGTCTGTAGGGTGCCACCTGGGTTTGCGATACAAGGTGTCTGATTTTGCTTGTGTTCAGTCTGGCTTTGCGAGGGAGGGACTGCGTTTTTGCTGGGGTGCATCCTGGGCTTGCGAGGTGAGGCACCTGGTTTTGCAGGGGTGCAGCTTGGGCTTGCAAGGGAGGGCTCACTTTTTCACAGGGGTGCAGCCTGGGCTTACGAGGGAGGAGCTGCGTTTTCACTGGGGTGCAGTCTTGCTTTGTAAGGGAGAGCCTGCATTTTCGCAGGGCTCCAGTCTGGGCTTGCGGGGTGAGGCAAGCCATTACACTGGGGTGCAGTCTGGCTTTGCGAGGGAGGGCCCACATTTTCACTGGGGTGCAGCAAGGGCTTGTAAGGTGAGGCATGCTATTTCGCTGGGGTTCAGCCTGGGCTTGTGGGAGAGGGCACGCCTTCTCACACCGGTACTGGATGGTGTTTCAGGGGTGGACGCGGAGGCTTGCACCTGGTTTGGCCTTTAGCTTGCTTTTTGCTGTGTGTGGGGGCATCGGTTTGTTTCACATGATTTGTTTCTTCCCATTAATTCTTTCTTGTGTTAACATTATACACTAAAAATTCAAAGCAAGGCTGATGGTATTTTTGAGGACGATACCTCGCCTTTTATTGCTCATGTATGTATACAATGTGAAATCTCTGCCTTCAGAGCCTAACGAATAGTGAACACTGAAACATTGTGGCTATAACTATGGCTATGTGGTCATGTTGATCTTTGTATGTTTAAGGTATTTTACCACATAAGCGTACAATTGATGCCCAGCAACTAGATTTCACCCATCTATGCTTTGAAAAGACTTTTGGGACTCAATGGGCCTCATTATGAGTTGGGCGCATAGGGATACCGGGCACCGGTAAGGACACTGGTGCCGGTAATCCCTTTGCGCCCTATTCCGAGTTCCCTTAGCGGGTCCCTTCCTTAACACCTGGTTTTACCAGGCGTTAAGGACTGGACCCGTTAAGGGACTTTAGAGCTTATGACGGTACCGCAATTTGCGGTACCGTTATTAGCGCCTTCCCATTGAGCCCTATGGAGGCTGAAATGTGGAATAGCTTTTTCAATGGGGACCTATCAGTCCCGCAAAGGTCGGAATAGACCGGTAAATCCCCATTGAACGAAGGCGGACTCGGTACTGGTATTCGAGGTAGTCCTGGCGCTAACAGCGCCATGATTGTCTCCATACTCGGAATGAGGCCCAATGTCCCCTAGGAGTGCATATAAGGGTTACAGGTTGGCAACAACAGGTTTTTTTGTGCATCTGCCCAAACTCTGGGCATCTCCCTCCAATTATTCAATAGTGTCAATCATATCACTTATATATAAAGGGAACAGTAGGGGAACCAAGAGTAGGTTATATCCATTTTGCTTATTGCATAAATATCTGTGTATAGCCTGATTACATGTATACAATTACCCAGGATTCACAACTGTTCTAATATGGCCTAAAGCTTGGAACGTGGAACCAAATCAAAATCTGCTGCAGATTGCACGGAGTTGGGTTTATAACTCTGAGGGAAGTTGAATTCACATGCCTTGTAAATTGGGACTAAAATTGCCCCCTGCCAGGTATGGGAGAGCACGCCCAAAAGGGGAAGCTCATTAATAAAAGGTTGTTAAAAATGGAATCCATATCTCAGGCTTAAATAATGCAAAGGTTTTACCTTTGACCCAATCCTGGCCTGCAAATACCTCCTTTAATATTCACTATGTTGCACACACCAACGTTTACATTTCTCTTAAACAACAGCATACCCACATCAAACACCTTTTTCACAGACATCTTTGCGGATGTGACAGCGAAACTCATAGCCAACTGCCAAAACCTCAGCATCCTTGGAGGTTTCAATATGTGGCTGGAGGAAAAGGAACACACAGCAAACTAAACCCTCTCAGTAAACTTGGATGTCCTGTGCCTTAAGCGAATAGCGAGGGGGCACACTCACACAGTGAACAGTCAGATTAGTGGTGCTCTCCAGGACATTTTAATGTTGTAAAAAAAACATATAATGTTTATAGAACAGGACTAATGTGGTGTGCATCCCACGTTCCATGGGCTGGAACGGGGGCTAATGGCCCAAAGCCCTCGTTATCCGCTCTTGCAATTTTAAAAGCGAGGTGGTTGGAGAAGGAAAAGCAGAGAAGGAGAACATACATTGAAGCTGGGGCTGCTGTAAGGTATAATATAAATAAAGGCGATCAAAATGTGTGCAGTGCCTCAACTTGTCTTTATAATACTCTCCTCTCTCTGCACTGGGTTGACCACCTTGCAATTCAATTTACCATATTCACCCAGAATGCAAAGTATGATCTAAAACTCCAAAACAATAGCTTACACTAACATCCCTTGTCAAGAAAAAATGGGGACCTGCACCCTGCCAACCTTTACTGTCAATAATCACACCTTTCCGATTGACAGCTGTCTCACTCTCAAACCTCCACATCAAAGATGCAGTGAGTTTATGATAATTTCAGCAAACATCCATCCATCATATCATGTCATACCTATGCTTCAGGTATAGTATAATAGCAATTACAAACGCCTACACATTCAAGACAAAACAAAACACAATATTAAATGGTACTAGAGCCTAATAAAAAAGCTCTGGGGACTTTACAAAGACTTCAGTACATTCCCCATTGAGGGAGTTGCAAAGATCTCTGAACCCCAGTCATCTACAAAGCCCTGCAACATGAACTATGGACTGCTCCCCTCTTCTAATAACTAATCTGTTTATCAGAAGGGCAAGTTCTTGTTCCACAAGCCTTCAAACCTTCAAAAGTCAAGCATTTCATTAAAATAAAACTCCAAATCCCTGACTATTCCATATGCTACAACCAGATCTCCTTACCTCCCTTGACAGAAACAATGACTGTGAATGTCTCCAACCAACAGTTCCTCGAACAGATGAATACCAACACCATCATGACTAAGTCAAAACATGGATTCAGACTGATGGTATTCATCTGAGACTTCCTAAAAATCTATGTTGATGCCGATACGCCTAGTGTGCTCATCTTTCACGATATCTCTGCAGCTTTTGACATAATCAGCCCCAAAAACTTCCCAACAAGACTTTTCAACATCTGAATGGAGGACAATGTACTATTCTGTATTATGTTGTGTTCCTCAAACAGGACAGTGACCACCTGTACGCCCCTCTTCACGTATCCCTTCCTCACTATGTCCTTTGTGGCACCTCAAAGCCTGCTCAATCGCTACATAGCTTCACACTTACAAATCTTTAGCAACCCTGGCCTCACCAACTAAAATTTCCATGATGATACTCAAATTAATACTGAAATGATCTTTAAAAATAAGCAATTCACAACTCAAAATGTACTGGACCGTAGAAATGTACTCTTTGAAATAGGTAAATTGATGATGACCAAATAAAACTGAATCCAAATAAGATCAAACATATGAAATCCAAATCCAAATGAACAGTCCATACTTACACTCCTCAGCCAGAAGGAATGGGATCCTGACCTCCACTGACCTTGTCAGGCAATAACCTTGGATTTCACATTGACACCTCTCTCACTCGTGAACTCCTAAATTAAAGCTGTCGTGAGTTTGTGCTAATTTCAACAAAGACGACCCCACCACATTATACCTAACCTTTTGCTAAGGCATGGTACCTCAGTAAACATCACCTTGGTAAGCTCAGGCCTTGACATTTTAAGAATTTTTACATAGGTTTACTAGAATACCTGTTAAACTGTCTACAGAGAAAGCAGAACTCCTAAGATGTTCCTGCCTTTAAATGCCGAATCCAAGTCAAACTCCTGTGAATCATCAACCCTGACTATAAGAGCAGGGGCAAAGATTCTACAACAAAAAAGTTAATGTACTTCAGCTAATCATTCAGCACTTGTGCCAGTCACATGTTTCAACCAAAAATGCCAAGGAGGGTCTTCCTGTTGATTCATGTCAACCAATCTATTGCACACCAAAGAGTCATTTGAAGCCTCGTTTTGCATAGACCTTAATAAGCAAAATATCATGACAGGCATGCTCCAAAGTGAAGATTGAATCTGGTTGTTATAAACTAAACTCTCCACTACAGACTCAAAACTCCAAGAACCCCCCCCCCCCTTCATTCAAAACAGTGCAGGCAAGGCACAATCTGGTCAGTCTTGACCAATTATCCTCCCTATTATGCATGACCCATCAACAACACCCTTTCAGCAAAGACCCAGGATGGGTACATGACACCCATGAAGAGAGACTGTTGAAATGCTCTGTTCTATCTCAACCTCACTGTTTCACACAAAATCAACAGTCATGGGATCCTAAGAGTTCTCCACAAGCACTCAATATGCAGGGACAAGAAAAATTGGAAAATGCTCATATGATGCCTGCCTCCAATAATCATCATAAAAGCAAATCTAAGAACAGCTGGGAACCCTTATTCTGATTAATATTCTCACTCCTGGGTCTACCCACTCCTCCCATAACCTACTCAGTCTTTCCTTTTCACACACTTTTCTATATCCAAAGAACCCCATAGATGTTGTTTAATAAATTCTGCTAGTGTCCCTCCACCGCACTAACCACGGCACAGCTCTGGAGAACTATCTCTGTACAATTCCAGAATACTTCTTGCCTTTACCACAGACACATCTCTCATGTACCAGATCATCATCTCTCTCCCATTATACAAGTGCTAGTTCTCCCCTTTAGATATACAGATGCGCCAAACATCACCTTCAGAAAACACCTAGAAACATACTGACACACAGGAATGGGGTGCCTCTGGCCGGCACCATCAACACCTCGGGTTGTCCACCTCCATCTCCCTCCCATCCAGCAAAACCTCCGTCCATTACCACTTTTCTTCCAGAAGCATGAACCTATAGTTCACCAAAAAGATTGACAGGGTAATTCATAGAATTTCGCAGAAAAGTGTCAGGCACGTGCGCTAAAACCGATTTCTGCGCACAGCGTATTCATGGATTTCAGGCTCCCAAACCAGCCGTGGCGCAGAGTATCGCAGCGACCCTGCAGCAGCGCCAGTAACGCCCCCAAGAACGCCCTTGCGCAAGGAAAAGCCATCAAAATCACTAAATCATCGCAAAGGGCTGCGCTAACCCTGGACCAGTTTACAGGGCTGCCAAACAAGGAACGCAAAGCGGGTAACGTGCATATCAGGGGTACGCGTGAAGTTATACACGCAATTAGCCAGGGTACGTGTATTACAGGGGTACGCGGGAAGTTTAACACGCGATTGGCCAGGGTACGTGTATTACAGGGGTACGCGGGAAGTTCAACACGCAATTAGCCAGGGTACGTGTATTACAGGGGTACGCGGGAAGTTTAACACGCGATTGGCCAGGGTACGTGTATTACAGGGGTATGCGGGAAGTTTAACACGCGATTAGCCAGGGTACGTGTATTACAGGGGTACGCGGGAAGTTTAACACGCGATTGGCCAGGGTACGTGTATTACAGGGGTACGCGGGAAGTTTAACACGCGATTGGCCAGGGTACGTGTATTACAGGGGTACGCGGGAAGTTTAACACGCGATTAGCCAGGGTACGTGTATTACAGGGGTACGCGGGAAGTTTAACACGCGATTGGCCAGGGTACGTGTATTACAGGGGTATGCGGGAAGTTTAACACGCGATTGTCCAGGGTACGTGTATTACAGGGGTACGCGGGAAGTTTAACACGCGATTAGCCAGGGTACGTGTATTACAGGGGTACGCGGGAAGTTTAACACGCGATTAGCCAGGGTACGTGTATTACAGGGGTACGCGGGAAGTTTAACACGCGATTGGCCAGGGTACGTGTATTACAGGGGTATGCGGGAAGTTTAACACGCGATTCGGCTGGGTACGTGTATTACAGGGATGCGATTTGGCCAGGTACGTGTATTACAGGGGTGCGCAGGAATTATCACACGCGATTTGGCTGAGTACGTGTATTACAGGGGTGCGTGGGAATCATCACACGTGATTTGGCTGGGTACGTGTATTACAGGGGTGCGTGGGAAGTCACACGCGATTAGGCTGGGTGGGTCCTCACAGGTGTTCCCTGTACACCCTCCACGGCCCCTGCAGGCAGCCTACAAAACAGGGGACTACCCTGCACACCTGCTCATGTCCCCCTGCACCCCCACCCCCCAGCAGTGCAGGGGCAGCCTCCACCAGGCCCCCACTCATGTCTCCCACCACCCCCACCCTCCCGCCACCAGGGGCAGCCTCCACCAGGCCCCACTCATGTCCCCCTGCACCCCCACCCCCCAGCAGTGCATGGGCACCCTCCACCAGGCCCCCACCCATGTCTCCCACCACCCCCACCCCCCCGCCACCAGGGGCACTCTCCACCAAGCCCCCACCCATGTCTCCCACCACCCCCACCAGTGCAGGGGCACCCTCCACCAGGCCCCCACCCATGTCTCCCAACACCCCCACCCACCAGCACTGTGGGGCACGTGGCCAGCAGGCAGTCAGGCAGCAGCAGATGGCAGGTGGGAGCGTGCTCAGGGCTCTGGGGGGCAGTAATTTGGCCTCCTGGCCAGGAGCGTGGTCTCTCGTGTGTGAACGCGTGGACAGCCTGATAGGGAGTGAAATCCCACACGTCAGCAAAGACCCTTAGCGCGTAAACCCGTCAACAGCATATGCGCGCCTATAGTCACCTGCAAGTGCAGGAAATTGTTGCGTGACACGTCCCAGTGTCACAGCGTGTGATTGGTGAAAATGGATCTACACGCAGAAGTGACAAAGCGTGTGATTGGTGAAAATGGATCTACACGCAGAAGTGACAAAGCGTGTGATTGGTGAAAATGGATCTACACGCAGAAGTGACAAAGCGTGTGATTGGTGAAAATGGATCTACACGCAGGAGTGACAAAGCGTGTGATTGGTGAACGTACACGCCGCGTAAGTGACGCTGTACGTGTGGGCCTGTATATAAGGTACATGTAGAACACCATTTCCTTGTACGTGCTTTTCGTGGAGAGCGAGTGGGTGAATTCTGTACTTCTTGTCGTTTCACACGCGATTTACTTCACGGCGTTTCCAGTTCGTATTCCCTGTTACCTCTGACAGCTTTTTCTCTTTTTTCTCTTGTACTGGTTTACCTGGGCCTGTTCCCTCAAACAGTGTCCCCTTCTACTGTTGTCCTGTCTTCTCAGACAGCGTACACATCTTCTTTTGGCGGGGGTTTAGCCAGCCAAACGCGCTCATTTTTCACGCTCTTTTACCTGGCAGACGGTGAGTCACGCACGTATCCAACTTCTGTGCTTGCCCCGTGTGTAGCCTACCCCTTCAGAGGTCATTCTAGGCTGCGTGTGACACGCATACGTTCATTCTTGTGTTACTGGGTGCCACAGCGTAGTGCAGGTTTTTCTTTCTGCACACGTGGTCTAGGAGGGGTTGCGTGCACGTCATCCCCCTTTTTTGGGCCTCCTGTGCGTTGCGTGACCCGTCATCTTTCCCCAGGGGTTACAATCAGCCGTGCTAGAGCACTAGGGTACAATTACCATCTGGTACCCAACCCCTTTGACCCCCAATTGCCCAGGACAATTGTCTACAGCCACTCCCATACGCACATTAACATCAGTGCCATGGCTGGGAGGCGAGGATTCCGTAAGGGTGGCAAAGGTGGAAGAGCCACAAGTGGTGGCCGTGGTGGATCCAGTAGGGGACGTGGTCGTAACTTGCAGGGTGAGCCTGTCCCCCCATGTGTGGAGGACCAGTCAAGGGCACCCATCACCCCCCCCCTCCCGTTGAGGCTGAAGTGGCTGACACCACCCATGCTCAGCCCTTGTTGGACCAGCCCATTGTGGCACCAGACCTGGCTGACTCCATGGCTGACTTCCAGGTCAGCAGGGCTACGACACGTGCGCTGGTGCACGTTGATGCCATCATGCCACGTGGATCTGGGGCAGCAAGGTCATCTGCTGCACCAAGGAGGCAGGGCGGAGTGGCTGCAGGGGCAGCTGCGGCTCCATCCACCCCAGCCCTCACACACCCAGCCAGGACAGTGTCGGTCCTAGTCCATGCTGCTGACATTCCCCCTGACACCATCACACTAGAGCCAATGCCTGCACCAACTCCCATGCTGAGTGTGCAATCCCACACTCCTGATACAGAGTCCACCAGGGCTCCTGCCCCTAGTGTCCAGAGCGGCGCAGGACACTCAGGATCACCACCACCTTCCAAGCGGAAGAGGAAGAGTGCTCGTCCGGCACAGGCTGATGCCCCAGACACGGCTACACAGTCCGGCCCGTCCAGGAAGCCCAGCTTCACGGATGACGAACTGAATGCACTTGTCGAGTATGTGTCCGGACATGACAACGAGATGGTCATTGTTGCAGGATCCAAGACCACACCTGCACAACGCCAGGCACACTGGCAGACCGTTGCGGACATCGTAAGTGCCCTTGGAATCGTGAGGCGCACAGCCAATGATTGCTATAAGCGCTGGAATGACCAAAATCGCAGGGCAAAGAGTAAGCTGGCCTCAAGTCATGCCGCAACTCTAGTGACTGGAGGTGGGTCTCCAGTAGTAGACATGGAACTCACTCCACATGAGTCAGTCGCTGGGACCTACGTCACGGAGGAACAGATCCAAGGCGTGGGAGATCTGGCTGATTACGAGGCATTGTCCGGTGAGTGCACATGCATGTGTGTGTCATCCATGTGCATGGTGTGTGTGTGTGAGGGCTTCTGTTTGGGTGCCAGGTGAGAGTGTGTGCGCCTGAGTCGTATGGGTCAGCCATGTGCTTCATGCAATACTTCCTGCGCAGCTGCATTTGGCCATAGCAGTATCCCTTCTGCCAACAGTAGACATCTAGCACAACTGCACGCCAGTTGCCCTTGAAGTGTCACCTTGACACAACATATTTGCTTATTTTTCACTGTTCATTCAGTCAGTTTGTTTGCATTCCACCACTTTCACTAGGCATGTCGCTGTCCACTAGTCACATGTCTGACATGGGTATGGTAAAGTGGAGTGACTTTGTTACCTGGATATCATTTGTACACACATGTCCCTGTGCAATTTGACCATTTCAGACTGGCAGCTCCAGGTGAAAAATCTGACCTGTTAGAATTAGAAAAGCTATTACATGCGGGAACTGGACTGAATGAATAGGTGCTGCCCATCTCTCCATCTTCACTCAATAGCAATGGTACATGCCATCTGTGTGATGGCATGTGTGTTTCACCTGCCAATCACAGGCCAATGTGTGATGCCACTGCCAGGCAGCATGCAGAAAATTTGTTCATCTTCCATCTTGGTGTCATCAGTGTGTGCCATTTGCCTGCACTTCATACGCAGTGAGGGTGCATGCATGGGAGGGTTTTAGTCATGTGGGACATGTGTCAATCAAGTACTGGTTCTCTTGCTTCTCAGCCCTCAATGTGTGCCATGGTGCTAATGCCTGTTTCCATTACTTTGTTTTCATGTCTTTGCAGGGGAAGACGCACCTGATACTGCTGGGGTTGTGGAGATGGTGCAGACCCAGGAGGTGTCCCAGGGCCGACCAACCACCAGTGAGGGACGTGGTGTGGTGGTGGGGGAGAACCCACAAGTGCTGCAGGTCGTGCTCTCAAGGGGTGTCTCTGGCTGCACCTCCCCCGAGCTGTACTCAGGTGTTGATTCGGATGAGACCTACGTGCCGTCGCAGGTGAGTGTTCCAGGGAGGGATTCTGTTCTGTCTCACCCACCTGCACCAGGGTCAATACCCTCCATGGGGATGTCAGTGTTGGCAGCTACGCCTTCGGTGGTTACAGATGCAGGGTCACACTCCGCGACATCTGATCCTGTTCCTGGGCCAGCAGATCAGAGGGGGAATGCAGTCCTGCAGCCTCAGGCAGTGCCGGCACAGCAAGGCGCAGTTCGCCTTGCCCCAGACAGGTGTGGTGCCCGCCGACGTGGTGGCCGTACGCCACCCGGCAATACCGCATGGGAGCAATCCATTTACGGTATGGCTACCCAACAGGCTGCATCATCCGAGATGATGGCTCAGGCCATGGATAGGGTGGCCACTTCCATTGTCCCCCCAGAAAGGCTGATGGAGCGACTAGAGCAGGCAACCGACTCCATCTGCCAGTCACACAGGGAGGACATGTTGGGGTCCAACAGGGACAGGCGGGCGGCACTGGCGACTCTGCAGGAGGCCATCTCCATTGAGTCCCAGGGCCACAGGGAAGCCCTGAGGCAGGAGCTCCTACACCTCAGGACGACTCTTGTTGAGCTTGAGGCTTCAACACACCAAAGGACAGAACAGCAGCTGGAGCGTCTCACCCGTACGCTCTCAGCTGAGATGCAGGCAACGAGGGCGGAGGTCCGGGCATCCCGTGAGTTGTTGCATGGGGACCTCCGCACACTCATCCTCCAGAACCAGACCTACCACACCCGCATGCTTGCAGCCATGGAGGAGCAGACTAGGGCCTTGCGTGGGCTGCCTCCCATAGTGCAACCACCTCCGGATGCAGCTGCACAGGGTGATAATAGCGACAGCAGTGATACTCCCACAATAGGGTAGCCGTGTGGGCCATGAGCCCATGGAGGTGTTTTATCTTCCCAGGATCCACGCAGGTGGGTTCTGGTGTGCATCCTGTCCTCGGACCTCCTGGGTGGCCTCCCCAACCCCCCCGGGCCCATCAATGGCCATTTTTGATTGTTTCTTATTTTTATTTTTATTTTGATTTCTTTTATTCCCAATTTTTTTGGGACGATCTGTTGGCTTCGATGTGTTGGCTTCGATCTGTTGGCTTCGATCTGTTGGCTTCGATCTGTTGGCTTCGATGTGTTGGCTTCGATCTGTTGGCTTCGATCTGTTGGCTTCCGTGGTTCCTGTGGGCATACGCTGCATTGTGGCTGGGCACATGCAGGCTTGTAATGTATTTGGTTCAGATGCTTGGGTTTGAGTCACACACACCCCTCCTGCTTCCCGTTTCCATGGGCTTGCAAAGGGTGTGCCCAAGTGACAGTGAATTACACAGTGACGTTGGACTCCCATGAGCTGTGTGGCCAGTCTGTAGTCAATACTGTGTATACATTCATAGTGCATATTGCTGTTGTGTTGTACACTGCATGTTGCATTGATGTGTAACTCTTCTTCTGTGTCTACCTCCCAATTTGCAGGTCCCTTCCTCAAGTCCACACAAGGACCTCTAGTCTGGAGATGGGGACCATGTTGGCAGCAGTGCACCTACAACTCTACATGGCGCCAACACTGCACAGTTGGTAGTGGTGGGAGTGCAGGCATTTCCAGGTGGTGAGACTACTAATATGTAACATTTGTGATGTCATGTTAATGGTACTACGTGCTCAAGTATGTTGTTGGTCCGGCATTGCTGTGAGCATTTCAGGTGTTGCAGGTTTCTAATAGTGCCACTGTACATAGTGAGAGTGATGTCATGTTGTGGGGATTACTTTGTTTACCTGCAATTAGCATGACATGGCACGGTGTGTCGTGTGGCAGTGCTGGGGTTGGGTTGGCTGACATGGCACTGTCCTCTTGTTGCATTTTGCAAGTGGGTATTCATTTTAGCTGCTTCAATGTGTAACTTCACAAAACTGCATTGGTGGTGTCTGTGTGGGTAGGGATGCACACATTGTGACACTTCCAGGTGAACAATCTCAGGCTGACATGGAATTCCCGGTTCATTCTCCAGACATTCAGGATCAGTGTCAGGTTGAGTCATCATTGATTGTCAGATGGAATGTGCCAGGGCAGTGTGCACTCCACAGGGGTGTGATTTCTATGTGAAGTAATTAGCCACTAGCTGTGTACGGGCTGCCTCCCCCCGTGCCCTTTCCCCTCCCATGCGTAGCGGCTGTGCATGTGGTTGGGGATGTGGGGCCACCACCATGTCCACGGCCAGGCCCCGGCGTGTTGCAACGTTGAGCAGGACACATGCTGCCACTATGATCCTGCACACTACTGGGGGAGCGTATAACAGCTGCCCGCCAGAACGGTCAAGGGAGCGAAAGCGTGACTTTAGCACTCCGAATGTGCGCTCCACTATGCCCCTGGTTGTAATGTGGGCTGTGTTAAATCTTACCTGGGGTGGCGTGGTGGGGTTCCGAATTGGCGTCATCATGTGGGGGCTGAGAGGGTAGGCACTGTCCCCTGTGGAGGTGGGGATTGGTATCATTGGTGAGGTTGTGACCTTGCTCAGTATCCAACATGCATGCATGTGCAGTGGCATACATACTCACCAAGCAGCCATGTATCGCCATGCCGCCCAGCTTCTAGGTCCCGGCTTAGGGTGGACATTCGGTAAATGAAGCTGTCGTGGGTGGAGCCGGGATAGTTGGCATATACTGAGGTGATGATTCCCTTGGCATTACATGCTACCTGCACGTTGATGGAATGCCAGTGCTTGCGGTTCCTGTAGATGTGCTCAGATGCCCTGGGGGGACGTAGAGCCACATGGGTGCAGTCGATGGCACCTAGCACTTTGGGGAATCGTGCCACTGCGTAAAAATCCAGGGCGGCAGCATGCCTTTCTGCAGGTGTTCTGGGCAGTTATATGTGCCTGCGGACTGATGGGCGTGCAGTCATGATGTTCAAGACCTGGTGTAGGCAGCGTGACTGGGTGGCCTGTGACACCCCACCCACTATGGCACTTGTCCGCTGAAATGATCCAGTGGCTAAGAAGTGCAGTACATTGAGGACCTTCTCCAGGGGGCTGAGTGCTTGGGAGCACAGGGTGGGTGATGTGAGGTCATCCTCCCACTCACTCACCAGGTCCAGTATGATGTGTGGTGGAAACCTGTACCTCCCATACACCTGGTCATCAGGCATCCCGAAAAGGCTGGTTCTGGGTGTGAATATTCTGGCCCTGACTATCCTCCTCCTCCTCCTTTGGTAGCCCACTGCCACTGCTGCTAGGAACGGTATGTTCATCCTGGCGTCTGAGCTTGTTATTGTTAAAGTCCGCAATTTATGCTTAGCGCGTGTTCTAGGCGAGCGTGTGACCCGCGCACCCCTGGAATCCAGTTCCCAGTCCAATAGCGTGCGGAAATTCACACGCACCACGGGATACAGCGTGTGACCCGCGCACCCCTGGAATCCAGTTCCCAGTCCAATAGCGTGTGGAAATTCACACGCACCACGGGATACAGCGTGTGACCCGCGCACCCCTGGAATCCAGTTCCCAGTCCAATAGCGTGCGGAAATTCACACGCACCACGGGATACAGGTTCGCTGACGTACTTGCGTGTGTAAGTGGCCGCGCACCCATTAAATACACGTACATAGGCCAATCGCGTGTATGCGCACTTTTGTCCAATTACACGCGATGACACTCTGACGTGCAGTATCTCCACGTGTGCCCCGTCATCACGTGCTGAGTGGGGAACACCCGTGCGGGTCACGTCACAGTCGCGCTTACGCGCTGAGGGACTCTGGTCCAATAGAATCGCGTATGCGTGCTGACGCGCTTACGCGCTAAGGGCCTTTCCTCGGATTTCACGCTGACGTGCAGGATTTTCACGTGCCAAATCACTCCGTATCAAGCTGGCCACGCGAAAACACACGGAAGCCCACGCTCCTGCCCAGAAGGCCGAGTTACTGCCCCCCAGTGCCCCGAGCAGCCTCCCACGTGCCATCTGCTGCTGCCTGCCTGCCTGCTGCCACCGTGCCCTGCCATTTGGTGCCTGCACATCAGCCATCTGCAGGGGTCCAGTTGCTGTGTCCACCCCTGCTGGAACTGAAGACTCCCGACTGGGATTACATCGCTCCACAGCCCAGCCCCAGGACCCAGTTGCCCACCCACACCTGCCTCTGGGGTTGCCATGTCGGGCACTTCCACATCTGGCACCAGTGGCAACCCCAGGCCAGAGGGGCAGAGGGGCACCAGCTTCACTGTCACCGAAGTTGGTGTCCTGGTGGAGCATGTCCTGGGGCAGTATGATGCCCTCTTTGGATCGTCCCGCGCCAGCAAGGAAGGACGGCAGAGGATCTGGGCCGACTGTGTGGTTGCCATCAATGCGGAGGGGGTGGCAACCCGCGACGTCCTGAAGATCAAGAAGCGCTGGGAGGACTTGAGGTCCAGGACCCTTGTGAAGGCCCGGCGCCTCGTGGAGGGGGGCCGGGGCCGCATGAGTTCCATCCAGATGAGGGTCCTGGAACGCGTACGCCCAGCGCTCCACGCCCAGATCCTTGAGAGGGAGGCCCGTCTGGAGTTGAGTGGTAAGTGTCCATGCATTACTGTGTGAGACAGGGCATGTTGCGGTGTGCTGGTTCTATGATACTTGCCTGTATGTGTGCCATAGGCCATGTATGCATGTATGTGTGCAGGGACATCATGGTAATGCATGTGCGACCAGTGATGTGTGATGCACATGGTTGTTGCATGTGTTGAAATGCCGCATGGGGAGCCCTATTCAGATTTTTAACATGATAGCATGCCAGTCTCTGTACCTGGACATGGGTGGGGGTGAGGGATGGGTGCTGATGCCAGGTACATATATGGTAGCCATGTCTGTGTGCCTGACCTGCGTGTCTGTGACTTGTGCATGCCATGGATGCATGACACATGTGTGTGACAATGCAGAGATTCAGTAAAGCAGCCAAATTACCCTTGTATCCGCTGTGTTTGGTGTGTTTGGGGCCAGATGGATGTGACTGAGGTGAAGTGTGTGCATGTGATGGGCATGAGCCATGATGCATGTGAGTTACATATCATTGAATGTTTCAAGAGTCCATTGGACATGCATGGAAATGTCCATGGCATGCACCATGCCTGGGCCTGCTTCGGTGGGAGACGGTGAGGAGCCATCAAGGTTGGTGGTTTGCACAGAGGAGGAGGAGGCCGCCACTGGGGCACACATGGGGCCTGGTGGGGGCATCCCTGCTGGTGCAAGTGGTGCAGTCCAGGGCCAGGGGCAGGAGGCAGCACAGGTCACCGTGGAGGGGCCTGTGCATGTCGCTGTGACTGACCCTGTGAGTGCACCACCATGCACCAGCAGGGATGCCCCGTCCCAGGCCTGTCCGCAGGTAGAGGGGATGTCCATGTCACCTGACTCCCCTCCACCTGCGGACGTGGGAACCCCTGGCCGTGCGGAGAAGGTCCTGATTGGGGTCGCGATGCGCACGGCTGTGATTCGTGATGCCGTGCGTGCTTCCCGGGAGGAGCACGCACGTCATCAGGAAGTGCACCGTGCCGACGTGGCCCAATTGGGATCGGCCATGTTCGGGGGTTTCCTGCATGTGTTGGCGAATGTGGCGGCCCTCTCCTCCTCTGTGCAGGTTATCCACCAGTCGTTCTCCTTGCCGTCTTCCAGCCCAGATGCCACCAGGGCCCCCTGTGGACCTGCCCCGACCAATGCAGCCAGCTCGGTGGGGATCCCATCCCTGCCACAGTCGGGAGTCAGAGATCCAGCAGGGGTGGACACCAGAGCAACTGGACCCCAGCAGATGGAGGATGTGACGGCATCATCGGGCAGGGCACGTGCACGACGGCGTCGGTGGTTTCCATCAGCCTGGATGCCGTCGTGCTGGCACAGGCAGTTGCGTCGGAGGCAGCAGCAGGCTCAACGTGGGAGGCATCATGGCTCGGGGCCATCAACATCAGGGGTGCAGGCATCGGCCGGAGGGCAGGAGAACCCTGGAATGGGAGTGGCTTCCGTGTGGGAGAGGTTGTGCCAGCGGATAGGTGCGGAGCGGCAGCGGGCAGAGGAGGAACGGCTCACGATGGTCAGGGCGGAGGACTCCATGCGGAGGGCGCTGAGGCGGGCTGAGTGCCTCGAGGGTCTTCGCAGGGAGTTTGAGCTTGACACTGCGTTATCCCTGCGGGACCTCGGGGCCAGGGAACATGCCCGCCTCCAAGCCATTGACCAGGAGTTCGATGATGCCCTGGCCCATGACAACAACCAGTGAGCCGTCCGAATAGCCCGCTGCCTTTGTATATAGTTGTATAGTTAGGGTTAGGTTTCCTTTGTTTTTTTGATTTTTTTTTGGTTGCGATTGGACAATGCACCACTTTTTTGTATATAGTTCACTTTTTAGTTAGTAGTCAGTTAGATTTAATTTGGTAGGGCTCATGGACCCAGGATGATCTTCTTCATTGCCTTATTTTAATTTTTCAGATTATTTTCTTGGACATTCATCTTGTTTTGTTTGATTTGCTTTGTGTTTTTTCTTATTTCATTTCCATTCTACTTGCTGTTAAATACATATTTTTTTTTTAATCTTCAATGTGTCGTATCATCTCATTGCTTTCAGGCATGTCATGTTGGGTGTTTTGTCATTCACTTGCAGCCATTGTGTGTGACAGACATGTGTTAAATTGCATTATTTAAATTGGGGGTGTAACATGTAATTGCCTTTGATATGTGGGTGGGTGTGATAGTTGGTTGGGCCTTTTGGCAGGGGAGGATGGGCATTACGGACATGATTGGGGAATGTTGGGACCCAGGTGCAGGGGGGCATGGATTGGACATGGGTGGGGGCCTGCTGGCAGGTGCCCCACAGTGCTGGGGGGTGGGGGTGGTGGGAGACATGAGTGGGGGCCTGGTGGAGGGTGCCCCTGGTGGCTGGGGTTTGGGGGTGGTGGGAGACATGAGTGGGGGCCTGGTGGAGGGTGACCCTGCACTGCTGGGGTGTGGGGGTGGTGGGTGACATGAGTGGGGGCCTGGTGGAGGGTGACCCTGCACTGCTGGGGTGTGGGGGTGGTGGGTGACATGAGTGGGGGCCTGGTGGAGGGTGACCCTGCACTGCTGGGGTGTGGGGGTGGTGGGTGACATGAGTGGGGGCCTGGTGGAGGGTGCCCCTGGTGGCTGGGGTTTGGGGGTGGTGGGAGACATGAGTGGGGGCCTGGTGGAGGGTGCCCCTGGTGGCTGGGGTTTGGGGGTGGTGGGAGACATGAGTGGGGGCCTGGTGGAGGGTGACCCTGCACTGCTGGGGGGTGGGGGTGGTGGGAGACATGAGTGGGGGCCTGGTGGAGGGTGACCCTGCACTGCTGGGGTGTGGGGGTGGTGGGTGACATGAGTGGGGGCCTGGTGGAGGGTGACCCTGCACTGCTGGGGTGTGGGGGTGGTGGGTGACATGAGTGGGGGCCTGGTGGAGGGTGCCCCTGGGGGGTGGGGGTGGTGGTAGACATGAGTGGGGGCCTGGTGGAGGGTGACCCTGCACTGCTGGGGTGTGGGGGTTGTGGTAGACATGAGTGGGGGCCTGGTGGAGGGTGCCCCTGGTGGCTGGGGGGTGGGGGTGGTGGGAGACATGAGTGGGGGCCTGGTGGAGGCTGACCCTGGTGGCTGGGGGGTGGGGGTGGTGGTAGACATGAGTGGGGGCCTGGTGGAGGGTGCCCCTGGTGGCTGGGGGGTGGGGGTGGTGGGAGACATGAGTGGGGGCCTGGTGGAGGCTGACCCTGGTGGCTGGGGGGTGGGGGTGGTGGGTGACATGAGTGGGGGCCTGGTGGAGGGTGACCCTGCACTGCTGGGGTGTGGGGGTGGTGGTAGACATGAGTGGGGGCCTGGTGGAGGGTGCCCCTGGTGGCTGGGGGGTGGGGGTGGTGGGAGACATGAGTGGGGGCCTGGTGGAGGCTGACCCTGGTGGCTGGGGGGTGGGGGTGGTGGTAGACATGAGTGGGGGCCTGGTGGAGGGTGCCCCTGGTGGCTGGGGGGTGGGGGTGGTGGGAGACATGAGTGGGGGCCTGGTGGAGGGTGCCCCTGGTGGCTGGGGGGTGGGGGTGGTGGGAGACATGAGTTGGACATGGGTGGGGGCCTGCTGGCAGGTGCCCCACAGTGCTGGGGGGTGGGGGGGTGGGGGACATGAGTTGGACATGGGTGGGGGCCTGCTGGCAGGTGCCCCACAGTGCTGGGGGGTGGTGGGAGACATGAGTGGGGGCCTGGTGGAGGGTGACCCTGCACTGCTGGGGTGTGGGGGTGGTGGGTGACATGAGTGGGGGCCTGGTGGAGGGTGACCCTGCACTGCTGGGGTGTGGGGGTGGTGGGTGACATGAGTGGGGGCCTGGTGGAGGGTGCCCCTGGGGGGTGGGGGTGGTGGTAGACATGAGTGGGGGCCTGGTGGAGGGTGACCCTGCACTGCTGGGGTGTGGGGGTGGTGGTAGACATGAGTGGGGGCCTGGTGGAGGGTGCCCCTGGTGGCTGGGGGGTGGGGGTGGTGGGAGACATGAGTGGGGGCCTGGTGGAGGCTGACCCTGGTGGCTGGGGGGTGGGGGTGGTGGTAGACATGAGTGGGGGCCTGGTGGAGGGTGCCCCTGGTGGCTGGGGGGTGGGGGTGGTGGGAGACATGAGTGGGGGCCTGGTGGAGGCTGACCCTGGTTGCTGGGGGGTGGGGGTGGTGGGAGACATGAGTTGGACATGGGTGGGGGCCTGCTGGCAGGTGCCCCACAGTGCTGGGGGGTGGGGGGTGGGGGACATGAGTTGGACATGGGTGGGGGCCTGCTGGCAGGTGCCCCACAGTGCTGGGGGGTGGGGGTGGTGGGGGACATGAGTTGGACATGGGTGGGGGCCTGCTGGCAGGTGCCCCACAGTGCTGGGGGGTGGGGGTGCAAGGGGACATGAGTTGGTGTTCATTAGTTCAAGGAGACATGTGCCTTTGCTGGGGGGCATGCCCATGGTGGGTGGGCTGCCTGCGGGACATGACCAGGGATGCAGGGTAGTCCCCTGTGGTGTGGGCTGCCTGCAGGGGCCGTGGAGGGTGTACAGGGTACACCTGGGAGGACCCACACTGTCAAATCACATGTGGAACTTCACGCGCACCCCTGATATACACGCGCCCAGGCTATTCGCGTGTGGAACTTCCCGCGCACCCCTGGAATACACTCGCCCAGGCTATTCGCGTGTGGAACTTCCCGCGCACCCCTGAAATACACGCGCGCCCAGGCTATTCGACTTCCCGCGCACCCCTGAAATACACGCGCCCAGGCTGTTCGCGCGTGGAACTTCCCCCGCACCCCTGAAATACACGCGCCCAGGCTGTTCGCGCGTGGAACTTCCCGCGCACCCCTGAAATACACGCGCCCAGGCTGTTCGCGTGTGGAACTTCCCCCGCACCCCTGAAATACACGCGCCCAGGCTGTTCGCGTGTGGAACTTCCCGCGCACCCCTGAAATACACGCGCCCAGGCTGTTCGCGTGTGGAACTTCCCGCGCACCCCTGAAATACACGCGCCCAGGCTGTTCGCGTGTGGAACTTCCCCCGCACCCCTGAAATACACGCGCCCAGGCTGTTCGCGCGTGGAACTTCCCGCGCACCCCTGAAATACACGCGCCCAGGCTGTTCGCGCGTGGAACTTCCCGCGCACCCCTGAAATACACGCGCCCAGGCTGTTCGCGCTTGGAACTTCACGCGAACCCCTGATATACACGTAGCCCACTCCCCCAGACCCGATCGCGTGTGAAACTTCACGCGAACCCCTGTGATGCACGTACCCTGCTGAAATCGCGTGTTAGACTTCCCGCGCACCCCGGTATACACGCACACGTATTTTTTGTCAGCGGGTGTCCGTGTTTGTGGGTACCCCTTTGCACGTCATTTTTCCTGGAGGGCCACAGTATGGGACATTCATCATGGCAGTATATAGGTGCGATTTGTTGGCGCACCTTTTGGCGCACATTTCTTACAGCCGCAGAGACGCTACCGCCTGCTTTCTTGTGGCGGTCGTGTTTGTGCCTGTGCGCTGGTTTGAGCGTGCGCTTTTTTCCCCTATTCTATTCCATGAATACGTGTTGTAGGCGAGCGTGTGGGCGTTCCGCGCACTTGTGCCCTGTACTTCCCCCGTGACGCCCACGTTTTGGCAAGTTGTTCCCCATTCCGAGTGTTACGCCCGTGTTCCGCCTACTTTTGTTGCGTGCGCCGCGCTATGTGCGATTTTCGCTGTGGCCTGTGCGATTTTCGCAGTGACCTGGCGCACGCTGTTAGATGGCCTGTGCGCCAACGTGCGCCGCGCACTTTTTATCGCACATCCGCTGGTTTTCTCGCGCACGGCCTTCCATGAATCGACGTGCGCTGCTTTTCGTGCGATTTTCGCAATTGCACTGCGATTTTCGCTATTCCACTGCGATTCGCACGTTTTTGCCCACTTGCGCCGCGCTAATTATTCCATGAATCGGCCTCTGAATGTGTGTCATATCAATTAACGTCACTTTTAACGTCACTTTTCATTACAGTACTTTACATTGCAATGAGAGTTAGTAGGAGGTTTTCGGGGAAATGAAATGTGGCATGGGGTAGTTCAGGGAGCAATGTTGGTCCCATGGTATTTCAAGGTAGGGAATGGGTCACGATGTGCTACATTTCTAGGGGAAATCAGTGGCATGGGGCAATCCTGGGCAACTGGATGTAACATGAGGCAGCTCTGTGGGCAAGATAGATGCCAACTTTACAATGTGCCTATCTTCAACTGCCATGACATTGTTGAGGCTGGCATCACCACTTTCCAGGCATTGTCCCTCCCTGAAACAAATGGCATTAACGTCAAATGTAGCATCAGTGCTGCCAAAGTAAAAATATGGACACACTGGTTTGATCATGTGTGTGACTGTTGCAACACTGCAGTTTCTTTGTTTGGACTGATATCACAATTTAGTTTTCTGGGGGCAATGCACAAAAGATGATAACGTTAAAAAGTGTTTTACTGTGTTAACACAGGCATGACTTCCCAAATGTCTGCATGCCCTTCAGTATTTAGGGACCCTGGTAAGTATACACCTTAAGCCTGCTGTTTGAGCAGTGGTTGGGCCCTGACAGCAAACAGATGGGGATTGCTGTGGTGTGGTGAAACCCTCTTAGGCAGTTGCTGGACTTGTATAGGAATTATCTGGTTAAGTCTATCTTCTTAAAACAGTATCTACCTCAGTTATTTTCCAGCTTGGGGAATATGGCCATTTGGGGTGATGCCATTCAAATGTTAATAGAACCAGGGGACCCCAATAATTGGCTTCAATTGAAATAATTCTATAGGCACTCTCTGTAATCGAGTTGCCTTATCCCTGCATTACGGATACAATGTACACTATATTTCATTTAGTGATTTCTGTGGAGGAGGATACATCCTTAACAAAACCAACCTTCTTTCAAAAACTGTACAACCAGTATCTAGAACAGGTATTGTAAAATATTCAAAAGTGGGGGATTCCCACATGTCACTTGTTATCAGCACATGTAGTGGTATGGTGTCTTGAGCTATACCTTTTTGAACAATGTGACCAAATGATCGCCTGCCAATATTAATGCAATCAGACTTTAATGCATACCACCTTTTCTCCTGTTTGCTCTTATTGTCGGTCATTAATGATTTAATTAAACAAGCAAGAGTTTAGATTTACAAGGTCTTCATCCATTATCACACCAATTAGCTAATCTTTAATTTAATCTCCTTATGATGTTGTGACATCTAGTCAAAAATATTTAATGTTGATGCCAATGCATCCCAAATCATCACAGGTGAGACAGCAGCATCTCCATTCTGTACTAAAATGCCCACCCATGTCATTCCTTTTCTACACCTCAATACAGAGGTGCAATTGGTGCACCATGGGACCAATATAGTTTCTTCCTGGGATACTTTTGAAGATGCAAAAAGAGGATTGCGGTCACTTTATGATGGTAAAACCCCTTCAAACTCGTGAAAGGTTTACCAGCTATCTGCAGGACCAGAGAAATCATCCTTCTTCTCAAGAAAGCAGCACTGGACCTGACAACTCTAGCAACTACCGCTCTGTCACCTACCTTCTCTTCCTATGTAAGATCCTTGAGAAAGTAGAAGCCACACAACTCCTCCAACAGCCTCCTTCAGTCCTACAAATCTGGCGTAAGAGTTGAGACCCAGGTGCAGCATGAAAACAGCTACATTCATGGTGACTGACAATGCCATTACCATTCTCCGTGATGGCTATCCTTACATCCCGATTCTCTTCAACCTTTAAAAAACATTTGACAGAATAGACCAACAGACAGACACTAACATTTTACATCTGCATGGGATCAGCTAGCGCATGCTATGCTGGTTCAAATCCTATCTTGCAAACTGCCACCAATTCGTCCAAATGGATTCTTCCTTATTGCCAACTCTGCCCCTTACATGTGGAGTCCTGCAGTGATCCACCCTCTCCCCCGTGATCTTCAACCTTTACATGGAACTGTTTGTATCCCTCATGGCCCCACACAACATCCACAACTCGCAATATGCATATGGATTGCAGTTCCATCTCAAGATACCATCAATCAAAGACTCAGGGCCTACCTCACATTGATCCAATCCTGTATGTCCATCGCTTATCTGAAGTTCAACCCCTCTAAGACCTAATTACTACTAACCAACATCACCAAACACCCTAACATCCAGGCCTGGCTTTCCGCTATGAACCTCCTTTGACAAGTCCCTTTGTTCTGATATTGACAGACACCTTTCACCCAAGAAGCACATAGCAAGGAAGAAACAAATGGCTTGGTACCAACATTCCCTCCTTAGGAAAATCAAGCCCTTCACCCAAGAAAATGACTTCATATCTGCTGTCTAAGCCTTGCTTCCCTCCCACCTGCATAGTGGCACTGCCCTCCTGTAAGGCCACCTGGCGACTACGCTGGAACCTCTATAATGTATCCTATTTGCTGAAGCATGACTCATCAAAGGAATCTGTAAATTCAGCCACATTGAACTGCACTGGCTCCCACTGCACGAAAGTATCATCTTCAAATCTGCTGCTTCATCTACAATGCTATTTCCCTAAAGTCCCCAAGATACCTTGCTGAGAAGTGCAGCTTCTATGGAGGATAATGATCCATCAGAAGGAAATGTGTATACTAAAATTCCGCTGGTGCATGAAGGAAAGAACCAGAAAATAGCCATTCTCTGTATACACCTCCATACTGTGGGGCCACCTCCCCATCAACACCAGACTCACCCCTTTGCTTCTACATTTCAGGAAGGCGGTATAGGCCCGCCTCCTCAAAGAATGGCTCCTGCCTAACATTTAGACCCACACCATGTCCACTCTCCCACATAACCTGAGACTGGGAGTCTGCTTCCCCATTTTCCGCCCCCGGTTGTTTGTAAATCCTTTGCTGCCAAATTTCCTACCCACCCTGTTGTTAGCGCCCTGCTCCTTAGCACTCACCTTGTTCTTCTCCCTATGCCTATGACATTTAATGCACTCTGTTGCTTAGTGAAGCTAGGTCTGTGCTCAATAAATACCCTAGGCTAGGGAAAAATCTTAAATCATTCCTAAGCAATCCCTCAGCTAAATACATATTGACAATTCTGAGCTCAGTTGTGTCCAGTGACTTATCAGAATTATTATGATACCTAACAGCATGCACAATGTTCTCCCGTACTATGGATCTGCAGCCCCTCATATATCTGAGCCAATGGCAGCATTTATTAATCAAAATGATTTTATTTTCAAACTGCCTCACACCCAATCAGACACAACCCAGTCATCAACACGGAACTGTGTTTGGCAAGATTGACATTATTCAGAATCTATCCCCCCCCTTTACTAATTGGTCCGTAGGAATCACGTGTAGTGGGTGCATTATGGGAATTACCAGCAAGCCCCCCAGTTTCACTTGATCTCCTCCGTTTCGTAATGCCTGGAGGATGGCTCACAGATAATGGGCCGTGGCGTAGTTAAAGCCTGTCAACTTCCAGTTTACTATATACAGGTTTAACAATTTGCTCCATTGTCCCTCAATGGTACACATTAGTATTTTTTGCTGCAGCAATACAATTTAAACACTTCGTATCTGAGGTTTTTGGATTACAGATAATATCACCATTGTGGGCTGGAGTGAATAACGTGTGCTTTGACGACACAATCTCATTAGGAAGGATATTTAATCCCGGTTTAATCAAATTTAAATCAACCAAAATCTGGTCCATAAATGATCTTAATTGAACTAAATACAACTCGTACTCACAACAATGCAAACAATTATTATTTATTTTGGAAAGTAACATACTGAATATTAGCTGCCACTTTACCAATTAAACATTGCTTGAGTGGTGTGTGCTACAGTTGTTTGTTCCAATCCTGGTGTGACACCTTTATTTGGATCCAAATCAGTCATCAGTAGTGTAAATCTACTTGTGAGGGGAATGCAATTTGCTATTAGAGCATATTGCTCTGATTAAAAAGCACTAGACATTGTTGGTTAATAGTCACTGGCGTCAATAGGAATATTTCAAACTCATCATTGAGATCAAATAAATCTTCTTTCTGGATGATGTAACGCTTCTGCTGGGATTATACTCATTTCCAGCTAGTCATAATTTCTAGCGGAAAAAAACGAATGATATCTCTCTGCTGGCACAGTTAAAACATGTCCTCCTGTCTGACTGGGACCTAGGCATTTTGTTTGACTACAGAGGGTCCAAACAGTTAGTCAACTTATTATCTTTCGCTTTTTCTAATATTTGTGGCACTTGAAGTGGACAGACAGACTGTACTTTAGTCTGTTCTTTCACTAATGATTGTAAAGGCTGCACTAATGTTTGGGCGTAGGCCGGAACTAGTGATAAACAGGTAAAAGATGAAGCTCGGTGTGTTTAAGACCACAATTTAGGATCATAATGTCTGCTTAAAACCCATCCTCTCTGTTTCATTTCAACAGTTGGAATGCTCTGGGCATAACAATTCTCAATACTCACCCAGGCCCTTTGCTCGGCCCTGGACAATCATTTCACCACTAAAACTCAGGAAAATCCTGTCCTCACTCTCATCTGCTCCCCTCGCTCCCTCTACCTCTCTCAAGCCTTCCTTGGCTGCCCCTTCTCCCCTCCTCCACTCCTCCCTCTCTCCTCTTACACCTGATGAGGTTTCCTGACAAGTCCGGTCTATGAAAGTCTCACCCAAACAGGTGTCTCCCTGCCACTACAGAACCATTAAGGGCAACATTGAATCTCTCTCTCCATCCTTGGCCTATCTCTGCAACCACTCCTTTGCCACTGGAGTTTTCCCCTCTCTTCTCAAGTACTCCCTTCACCCCTTGCTCAAAAAGCCTTCTGGCCACCCCAGCATCCCGGCAAACTATCACCCAATTTCTATTACTCCTTTCCTGGGCAAACTCTGGAGAAATTGGCTATCTGCCAGCTAGCCCTCCACACTGAATCAGTTATTTGTCTCCATGACCTTTAGTATGGCTTCACAGGAGCCAGAGGCACAGAAACTGCTCTCCTGAACACCCGTGAAGACTTGGTCTCTAACCTTGACTTTAACGCTCCCTCTGTCCTCATCTTCCTCAACCTTTCTTCTGCTTTTGACACGGTGAACCACAACATCCCAATCACCCATCTCCAAGATACCCTGGGCATCACGGATCAGGCTCGGTTGTGGCTATCCTCTTTCCTCTTGGACCTACCTACCTTCCCAGGTTGAACTTGGGTCCACCCTCTCCTCCATCACACTCTCAACATGTGGTGTTCCCCAGGGATCTATCCTCTCACCCTGGTTTTTCAATGCATATCTGGCCCCCTTGGCCTGCCTGAGCTCTACCTTTTCATCTAACTTTCAGTGTTGTGCGGATGGCATGCAGCTATCTTTACAGGCTAGCCTCAGCCTCATCCTCCCCCTTGCTCATCCCTGACTGTCTTTCCACTATTCAGGGATGGTGCACCTCTAATGATCTCTGTCTTAATGCCAATAAGACAGAGATCCTTCTCATTGGGACCCCTGCTCTCGCTTTTCCCCTCTCACTCTGGCTGGCCTCCCTTGCCCCTGTGCCCTCACCCTCTTTGGTGGCATCTTGGACTCCACTTTCTCCATCTCTCCACACATCACAGACATCTCCAGAAAGTACCATTTCCAACTTCAACTCCTCATAGGTATTCCACCTTTTCTCACCTTCCCCCAGAAGCTCAATGTCTCCAGAGACCTGGTTCTCTCTAGGCTTGACTATTGCAACAGCCTCTTTCTCAATCTACCTAGCTCTACACTCCGCCCTCTGCAACTCATCCAAAACCGGACCGCAAGACTTATCCTTTGCCTCAATCCCAGGGACTGCATCTCTGCAGCTCTGAAATCCCTCTACTGGCTCCAGTGGCTGCAAAAATCAAATTCAAAACCTGCTGCATCATCCACAAGGACTTCTGGGGTTGGGGCCTGAACTATCTCAACACTCTCTTCCTAAGTACCTTTCTTCCAGCGTCCTCCACTCGTCTACTTCCAATTCTCGGTGTGTGAGTCGTTTCTCCAAGCAGAGATTGGGTGGTAGATCTCTTTCCTCTGAAGGTGCCTCGCTCTGGAATGACCTCCCTGCCTTTCACCACCTTGAGCCAGACCTCATTAAGTTCCAGAAGCTCCTCAAGACCTTCCTTTTTGCTTCTTCCTTCTCTCTGCCTCTCCCCTGCTAACTTTTCGCCACCGCCTTTCTCTCTGCCTTGCCTCTGCTATCCTTCTCTTTCTCTTGCTCAGTTACGTTGACTCGATGCCTGGTGCTGCACTGAATTATATAGGATACCTGGCCCCATCTGCCCAGTCCCTAGCACCTGCCTTCGGGCCATCCTGCACTGCCACCTGGCCTTTCTAGCACTTAACCCAAGGCACTGTTCCACTGGGTGCACTTCTCCCCCTTTCACTTCTCTGCACTTCTTTGCTGCACACTTGCACAATCTAAATGATACTAGGCCTAGTAAGATTGTTTAACTTGTTCTCGCATGTTTTCCCCTCCCTGCCTGGCTGCACCTTGAAAACAATTCTGTATAGGAGCATTATAAATAACTAATCAATCAATATGCAATGAAGTAGTTTCCACATTAATATCAGTATTAATATCAGTGCTCATATTGCCTTGCGCTGATCTTTTAGTAGCGACTTTATTTCAGTGCATCAGCCTATTGTATGGGAACATAACTTCACGGGTGCTTTCCTCTTCCCGATTAATTCTGGATAATACTTCACAATAAATCTCCCTCTAATCAGCACACTCGGCAAGTCACACCTGTTCCTTTATGAGCTGAAGAGCTTGGTCAATCCAACTGTAAACGGAGAAAGAAAATATACAACTTGCAGCTAAGATCGATGTGACATGTAAAGCTTGAGAAATATGATGGTGGTCACCAAACTCAGCAGCACCCAGAAACTAAAGCAGCACCCAGCAACACATGCAGCATCCAGCAGCACTGAGCAACACAAGTGGTAGCCAGCAACACAAGCAGCACCGAGCAGCACCCAGCAACACAAGCAACACCCAGCAGCACCCAGCAACACAAGCAGCACCCAGCAGCACCCAGCAACACAAGCAACACCCAACAGCACCCAGCAACACAAGCAGCAGCCAGCAACCCCTGAGCAACACAAGCGTCACCGAGCAGCACTCAGCAACACAAGCAACACCCAGCAACACAAGCAGCACCAAGCAGCACCCAGCAACATAAGCAAATCCCAGCAACACAAGCAGCACCCAGCAACACAAGCAACACCCAGCAGCACCCAGCATCACAAACAGCACCCAGCAGCACCCAGAAACACAAGCAACACCCAGCAGCACCCAGCAACACAAGCAGCACCCAGCAACACATGCAGCATCCAGCAGCACTGAGCAACACAAGTGGTAGCCAGCAACACCGAGCAACACAAGCAGCACCGAGCAGCACCCAGCAACACAAGCAACACCCAGCAGCACCCAGCAACACAAGCAGCACCCAGCAGCACCCAGCAACACAAGCAACACCCAACAGCACCCAGCAGCACAAGCGGCAGCCAGCAACCCCTGAGCAACACAAGCGTCACCGAGCAGCACTCAGCAACACAAGCAACACCCAGCAACACATGCAGCATCCAGCAGCACTGAGCAACACAAGTGGTAGCCAGCAACACCGAGCAACACAAGCAGCACCGAACAGCACCCAGCAACACAAGCAACACCCAGCAGCACCCAGCAACACAAGCAGCACCCAGCAGCACCCAGCAACACAAGCAACACCCAACAGCACCCAGCAACACAAGCAGCAGCCAGCAACCCCTGAGCAACACAAGCGTCACCGAGCAGCACTCAGCAACACAAGCAACACCCAGCAACACAAGCAGCACCAAGCAGCACCCAGCAACACATGCAGCATCCAGCAGCACTGAGCAACACAAGTGGTAGCCAGCAACACCGAGCAACACAAGCAGCACCGAGCAGCACCCAGCAACACAAGCAACACCCAGCAGCACCCAGCAACACAAGCAGCACCCAGCAGCACCCAGCAACACAAGCAACACCCAACAGCACCCAGCAACACAAGCGGCAGCCAGCAACCCCTGAGCAACACAAGCGTCACCGAGCAGCACTCAGCAACACAAGCAACACCCAGCAACACAAGCAGCACCAAGCAGCACCCAGCAACACATGCAGCATCCAGCAGCACTGAGCAACACAAGTGGTAGCCAGCAACACCGAGCAACACAAGCAGCACCGAGCAGCACCCAGCAACACAAGCAACACCCAGCAGCACCCAGCAACACAAGCAGCACCCAGCAGCACCCAGCAACACAAGCAACACCCAACAGCACCCAGCAACACAAGCGGCAGCCAGCAACCCCTGAGCAACACAAGCGTCACCGAGCAGCACTCAGCAACACAAGCAACACCCAGCAACACAAGCAGCACCAAGCAGCACCCAGCAACATAAGCAACACCCAGCAACACAAGCAGCACCCAGCAACACAAGCAACACCCAGCAGCACCCAGCAACACAAACAGCACCCAGCAGCACCCAGAAACACAAGCAACACCCAGCAACACCCAACAACACAAGCAGCACAAAGGAATGTATATTCTGTCAAGTAGGTAGGAAGCCAATCCCCCATTTCTCACAACATTTATTAGGAAGAATGTAAGAAGAAAACATGCTTTGTCCTCTGCGAAACACAGCCTGGAGCATGCTCAAGAGTTTTCCTCTAGGGGGCTCACTGGTAGCCCACCGGAGAGTGCCCACTGGTACTGCCTGAGTGTGCCCTTGGCACCACCTTTATGCGTAGGGGCTTTGTGCCATGCACCAGGGTATGAAATGGCTTCCGGATAGTGGTTCCTGTAGGGCTCTTCTACTGGACACTGACTTTGCTGCTGCCCGTATGAGCCAACATTGCATGCCGCTCGTTAGGATGTGAAATTGCCAGAGGTCCTGAGTCCTGAAGCCCATCCTGGTATGGGCTGCCTCATGGTTTTCCTCTAGTGTGCTCACTGGTAGCCCACACAGATACTGCCGAAGACTACCCTTGCTGCAGCCCTTTAGTGCATATTTTATTGTAAGCATGTGTTGCCAATGCAACAATATTTTATATTGAAATAAAATTGTGTCTTGCAATGGATTTTAATCCATGTTATCTATGTCATTGCTTTTATAGCACTTCTTCTAATAATAATAATAATAATAATAATAATAATAATAATAATAATAATAATAATGTATTTTTATATATAGCGCTACACACCCATAGGTCTCAGAGCACTCAAATAACAGAAGTCATTATTATCCCACAGAGTGGTACTCATTTTATTAACCTCGGAAGGATGAAAGGCTGAGTTGACCCTGCCAGGATTCAAATCTGACACAGCACGCTGCACACAGATATCAGAGGCGAGCGCTTATCACTTTCCTTGGTACCATTGACTATCAAAGACAGATGTCTATTTTAGTGATGTCAATACTTGTGTAAATTAGAAAGCAATGCTCATCCTTCAAACCACAAGGCCTCACAAAGCTTAGCATCAGCTCTGCCAATCTGTAGGCCACCCTGAGGACCTGCTTGTGAGTTGTGCTGCCTTATTTCTGGGATTCACCCAGCTGGTGTAGATTCAGTTGTCAAAGTGAGCGGGAACGGTCTGGAGCGGTGTTCCACTACTTTTATTTTTTACTCTTAACAACTCTCCTAATGTTTGCATCCAATCATACCATTCTGAAACTGTTCTTTGGGAAGTTAAAGCACACTTCTCCCCTTTGCCATTTGATATCAGTTACGGCTAAACTGAAATCTGTTTTAAATCCATTGGCTGTCAACCAGAATGACTGCATCCTTAAACATTGTGTTGTGCATTGCTCCCTTGCTTCCTACTCTGTCCCAGCCGGAGTTACATTTCCACTACTTTTTTTGGCGCACTTCTATAATTGTGTAGGCTCTGAGAAGTTATGGGCTATCTGAAACCTCTATGGTTCAAACAGAGAGTTGGTTAGAAACTCTTTCTTCAATTTCATTAATTGGGCATAGTGACCAACATCACTGAAGTTGATGGGGTTTATTTGCAAATTAGCATATTTCCAGGACTAGCCCACGCCCCCCCATAAACACATGCTTCTGTTCCTCTAAACCACTGAGCTCCCTTGTCACTTTTGCATTGAGCTAAGTCTGCTGGAGGACGAGCGAGTGCTATCACATCGGTAACGCTGGACTGGTGCTCTGGTTGCTGGGATCCAGTGACCATGTTTGTGTTTCCTGGCCTGGGGTGAATGGCAGGTTTTACCTGACAGAACCTCCAAATCCCAACACTTACATGGCTCAACGCGTTCCCCTGTATGGTGAAGGCTCTGCTGCGGCATCATCAGAAGCTCCGGCCACTAGAGCCGATAGTTAAGATCTGTGATTCAGAGGACGGTCATCGAGGAAGCAGTCTCCAGCCGACTACCTGTATGGAACCTTCCAACTGGAAAATGTGTGTCCTGGTGACTGACTGCTCTTCACCCTGAGCTTAAGATTGCCCATATTTCCAGCAACTGGCATGGTCATCGTGGGCCTAAATGGGTTGATATAATGGCCTATTTGAGGTTTTGTAACAGTGAACTTGTTGATAATGTGCTCATCCTGCATGTGTCTGGCTGCAACCCGGGCTACGCCAAGGGCATGTACCTACTTCATTAAATGAGGGCTGCCCTGGAGTGCTTGCTAGAGCAGTTTCTAATGTGCTGCATTATTTTGTCTTCACGTTATTGTCGCCCTTACATTGTAGGTCAGAGGCACGGTGGTATATTTCAAAATCCACAAAGCTCTGTCGAAATGAAAGTGCATTTGTGCCTTCATGCGGGAATCATAGAATGCCTCACATCTGCACGTCAACATCCACAGCAGAGCCCTCTCCCCATGTTTTCCATGTAGACTATATTCTGAAGTTTTTGCCCCACCTAAAACCAAGTTTGAATTTAGTTGCACCCCTGGCCTGAAGTACATTTGAAGGAAGTGTTCCCTTATTATGTAGTTTATTTATTTAAATGGGGAGGAACAATGCTCTTTTGATAACGGAAGAACGTACATTAAATAAGAAATCAGATTAGATGAGAAGAGGTGAGCTTCTTACAATGGGGTGAGTTCGAGTGAAATTCTGACCAAATAGTGCGGAGGGATGAGGGGGGGTGATTGAAGGGTCACCGGGGACAGTACATGGGTGGACAAACATATATTAAGAACGTCCTTTTCTAAACGATTGAAGGAGTTTTCAGGTGTGCTTCATACTGTGCCTTTCTAAAATGTCTTCAACAGCACACACGGTCCTCTTATCCCTGAGTATGACCTGAGATGACACGAGGATATCTGGCTGGAGAGGCCCTCCGAAAGCATTGCTTTCAAATAGTGAGGACTGCTGTGTGGGGAGATGAAGGTAGGTATTTTGCTGCACCCTACTGCTTGCACTACCCCTCCTCTTGTCTTATCGTGGGGTTACTAAATGATGGCACCGGGTACCGCTAAGTGGACTTCAGTGGAATGATTACTGCGGGCGGGCAGGCGGGCACACGCTGGATGTTTGATCAGCTCAGCCAAGCTGAAAGCGCCATTTCCAAAATGGGAATTAAAAAACAATTTGAGGCCGCAGATCACACTGCTGAACAGGTCAGGACCCGCGCGGTGGGATGATAGCACATTTTTAATAACATACATTTACAAGTAGCATGCTGGGGGGAAGTTTTACCGTCGCACTGCTGCTAGCGGCGAGCTGGGCTCGCCCCAGACGCAGGCCGCTAAATGCTGCGCCATCATGCATTCTAAGCATGCAACATAAATATCCTTTGCTTCCATTTCACACAGCCTGTGTGCAGTGACGGCTCCGAGCTGCCCGACTCGGCCTCGGACCCACCGGCAATCTGTTTTATTTCTGAATCAAACAGTGATCACTCAGCTGTGAATTCAAAGGTTAATGGATCATTTCTGGTTCCCATTCTGATACTGCATTTCAAAGGAAACAGCCAGCGCGCGCCAGGGATTTGTGACGGTGCGCCGAGAGTAGATGGCATTTTAAACACATTATGGATTTTATTTGTTCCTGCCTGCAATGCAGTGTTTCCTGCTGTTGCCGAAGATGCTTTATTAATGCTAATAGCGTGCTTCAACAGTAATGCCACTTTCTGTGTTCATCCATTCAATATTTATTTAATGCTGAGGATCCAACAATATTGCTTCTTAAGTGTTCAGTGTGTTATCACCATGGATCTCACCACTTCATGGTACAAAATGGTACTCCCTACCAAAGCACATGGACATTCGCCGCTGTGCCACCTAATAACATGGACATTTTCACCATAGTGAATGCCCTTGATTTGCCCCCCATCATTGATGTTAATAGTTGATCTGTCGAAGAAGCCCAGCAGATCAGTCCCACCAGACGTAGATCAGTCCCACCAGACATAGATCAGTCCCACCAGACGTAGATCAGTCCCACCAGACGTACACAGCGCCTTCAGGCGACTAAACCTTCAGCTACATGGCAGGTGGATGGCAGAAGGTTTAGAGACAGAGTTATAAACCAAGGATAGGAATGTACAAAGCCATGTCCCGTAATGCACCGCAAAAATGCAATTCTTTTATTGGGGGGTTTGATAAATATGCACATATTGTTCACAAAAGTCCCCAATTCTTCCCATGGTGACTGAAGGTGGAGAGTGGGGCAGGGGCCTGTACACTTTAGCAATGAGGACATACTGTACTTATAATGCACTGTTCTATGGAAACCTCAAGAGTCTGCTGTGTGCCCAATGTGCAAGATTGCCACCGAAAATGTGACCTGTCAAAACACCCTGATGCTGAGAAGCAGATACCTCAAGCCGATTTTAATTAGAGCTGGCATTCGCAGTACAAGTGAGGCGATGCTTTATCCGTAAAGTATTTCCCTCACCCAAATGGAAGATCTTTTAAAAAAAATGTTTTGCCTTCTCAGTAGTGGTCAATAGTGTTAACGTAGTATGCAAGGATCTATGTGATCACTGCGCCGCCCGCAACTGCAACGCCGAAAATGCTGATGGCAGTTACGGCGTGGCGCATTGATCATATGGATCACTGTGCCCGCTTCCCCTGGCCTGCATTACCCCTCCCAACCTCCCCACCCCACTTACCTTTACGGCGGCACACTTCTGCGTGTGCCGCCCGCACTCTGTGATCCCTGCAGTGTCAGCTCCTCCCACTAACGTGGGTTGGAGATAACACTGCAGGGTGTTCTTTTTTCTTATGTGTCCCCCACATTCCGAAATTGTAAGCGGGGGACACCCCCCCCGCAACCCCTGCTCTGCTTTGGCGCAGTAAATGTCACCCTCATTTTGTGCGCCTCCAAAGTCGCAGTGACTGAAGGGGTGCACAAATGAGGGCGACATTTTTGTACGAAACCGTATGCAATACTAAATGAAGACTAAAAGACTCGAAACAAGCGTTTGTTTAGTATTCTATTAGTAATCAGCTATCATTCAGCACGCTGAATCGTCTTCATATAGTATGCTGCTTAAAATGAATACCATGGAATACTAAAAAAGACTAGCTATATTCTTCGAATACTTTAAAAAGACAAATTAAATACAAAATATAGTATTCCACTTTGGTAAGGGTTGCGTTGTACTTGCCACAGGACGGTATATCCACAGAGCATGGCTACAAAGTGCAAGAGTGGCTAGTAAATGTATGGGGTGACAATCGTGAGGTATTGAGCAGTTGTAAGTTGTAGTATTATCATGGTTGTATTGTGTTTTATCAATGTTTAATGCATTGTTATGTAGTATGATGTGTTGTTATGCTCTGCGTTTATGGTTTTACGACCGAAATGAAGCTTTTTACTACTATAATTCACTACGAAGCAATGCAGTACACTAGAATGCAGGTAAGTAGAACCAAATATATATGAGCGGTGGATGAGGTAGCGGAAGTGTGGGTACCTGATGTGAAGTGAGAGATCTGGTCACAGATGATATAAGAATCAACCTTTAAAGAATGTAAGGGCCTCCATGAGAGGGTGAGCCGGGTGTGTAAAGGCTTCTGCAGTGGCCTGGCAGGAGTAATGTTAAGGGAGTCAGGGAAGTGCAATGAGATGGGTATATAGCGGGTGGGGTGAGAGGCTGAGCAGGATATCAGGCAGGAGGGTTAAGGGTAGAAGGCATGTGCACAGAGGGTTGCTTTAGGAATCTGTGCAGAATATTGTTGAACTCCTTTCAATTCGCAGGACGGGGCTGCGTTGTCCCACAACATTAAAACCCTTGAGCTGCTAAAGTTTTACCACAAGGTTTACACTTTTATGGGTGGCAGACAGGTCTCGGAAAGGATATTTGTCTTATTGAGCTTGATCAGACATGCTTAATGAACATCCTTCGGAGGTGCATAGGACTTGACGCCCCAAGTGATTTGTGATCAATGCGAAATGCAATTCAATGCTCTGGTTCAAGGCCTTAAGTGCTGGTGAGATGTGATCCTGTAGCTTAAGTCCAAGAGTCATTGTAGCTGATTTACTCAGAAAGAGCTGTAATTGCAAGTTGGCTCCATCAAGGTATCACAAGACTAGAGAAATCCAGCAGTCAAGCCTTGACAGAATAAGCGATCCAACTACTTCAAATGAATACGACATGTCAAGAATGGGGAGCATCAGTCTGAAGTGTTGTAATTGGGCGTGAGTCTTTTGCATAGCAGCATTTCATTGAGGGATAAAGAAAGGTACGCGTAGAATCAAACATTAGTCCAAATGTGTTCACTATATTCAAAGGTCCTGTGTGGGTCCCAGGGTCGAAAGCGCGTGGAATGGTAGAGAAACTGGAATGTCCATCTGCTGGCATGAGCACACGGATGAGGAGGTGAGCGTTCCTACTTGTGTTCCCAGAGCTGGCATTTCCTTTCTGCCGCTTTTCCATTTGAATATTTGCAAATCCTTCTTGGCTGCCTCACAGCCTCTCTTTCTTTTCTTTCTTTCCGCCCCTTCCCTATCCCTGTTCCTCCTTCTGTCCACTCCCGTTGCCCTCCCCCAACCCTGATTGGGCACTAGGCCCTACTTTACTGCTGTTAGCCAAATTGTGAGTTTATAATTGATCGAATGGTACATATGACCGAATTCGGCCAGTACCATTCGACTTATTATAAAACATATCGAACATGTGGAGCAGGGGCTGTGGGGGTACCCCCCGCTCCCCCTGTTTGGTATTTTTAGCTTTTTGGGGTTGCAGGGGTGTCCCCCTGTTCCTCAACATGGGTGTCAGGGAACCCCCCCCCAAAAAAAAGACATAAAACAAATGCGGACACTGCACGTTAGAGGGGCGGATCTGACGCTGCCCGGGTGCAGAGGACATGGAAGCGAGCAAACAGGTAAGCAGGGGAGTGGGGAGGGTGCGGACGCATTTCGGTTTCATATTTATTGGGGTTGTTTGTCTGATAATTGTTCTAAGGCAAGCAGATGTATTGCGGACAGTTCACTGCAAACAATTATCAGATAAACGAACAACCCCAATTCACTTTACCTTTGCTCTCAGGGTAGCCCTACTGCCTTTTGCAGCCACTTCCAGTGAAGGCCCCCCTAGATAAAGGGCAACTCCACTGTCGCAGCCCCATATGGTGTCTGGCAGTGTCAGTTGGGGAAGCAAGAAGCCTGCTGCCGTCGACCTGCTGCTACCATCCAGGTAGGTGCAGTGCGATCATGGGGGACGGCAATTACTGCACTCCACTAAACTGACCCACCCACCCCTCAAATTACTCGATTTTGCTTACCGCTCCACCCTTTAGCACCTCAGTTAATTGTATTGTTTAGCCACCCTACATTACTCTAGGAAAGTCGCATTGCACCTGGGTGTGTGTTTTTGCATTGTGCTTTGTTTATAACTAGGCTTTTCCCCTCCTTTTAGGAAAGTCGAATCTGGGTGTTTTTTTGCAGTGTGGCTGCAAACTGTGTCGCAATAGGCTCCCTACCACTCTCTAGGTCCACACCCCTCCTGTGGGTACCATTGTACCACTGTGTGTCTCCTGTCTGCCCCTCCTGTGTTCTACCTACTGTGCAAAACCCATTCCCCACCCCTTTTACGCTGCTGGTGTACACAACTTTGGGCCATGTCTCTCCCCCTCTCTGTTTCTCCTTCCTCCTACTCACCTCCTCGCACAATCTATGGTGCTTTCTGTCTTGCCCATCTTCTCCAACAGCTCTTCTATCTCCTATCATATCCCTCTCACTAAATCTGGAAGAAAGAAGTTCAAGAGGGATATTCGGGTCTCCAAACTAGGCCTCCCTATCGCTGATAACTACACCAGGCCTTCCTCCAGACAGACTCTCATCAACATCTTCTTTGTAGTTACCTCACTAGACCAATGGACCCTTCCTATGGTCTCAGCTCTCTCTCCTATCTCTTCCTCTCCCATTAATGGTAGAACTCAGTGGGTGGTCCTCTTGGCCTCCTTCCACTCCTCCAACACCATCATTAATGTCTATCTCAATGGCACCGTGTTGGTCCAGGGAACTCAGCCCAATCTCCTCCTTTTCGATAGGTGACTCCCATGTTTTATCAACCTCCTTCCTTCTCCTGCTATCTCTCTGGCTACTATACCACCTCCTGCTTCCACCTCTGCCCACTCTCGGGTCCCTCTACCACTTCCACTGGGTGTACCTCAAGCCTGTACCCCCCCAGAAGACTTTAAAATGTGCTAACCTGCTCCATGTCGCAACTCTCAACTCTCGCTCTGCTGTCAAACTGTCCTCTGACATCTGCCACCTCCTCGAAGAACTTGACCTGAATGTCCCCGCTCTCACTGAGACATGTTTAACCACAAGCACTGTCACAAGTTTCAACACTATCCTCCCTGTTGGCTACATAGATCCTCTCTGAGCCCAGAACCAACTGACCTGGAGGTGGGGTAGGTCTGATCATTCCACCCGCCACCAGTTCCTTTTCACTGGTATAATCAACATGGTAGGAGCACCCACCCACATACACTGTGGGCATCCCCTTGTATGTGTCTTCTTCATAGACATTTTGCAGGGAGTTCAGGTACGCCTCCATGTTGTCTTGGGTTTTGAAACTTTCGTCCTCATGACAGTTTTCTCTGACACAATCATGCAAGTCACCAAAACCTTGCGCTAGGGGACTCTTCTTGTTTTGGCCATATCTGACCTCCACAGGAAAGCCTTGCATGGACAGAATCCAGGTAGTAACTCAGGAACTACTCACATTCTGTTACTTTTGAGGTATTGCAAAGGCTGGTGAGGAGTCTCGATGATGATGTGCTCCCCCTGAATGATCGGGTGGTCATTTTTCAATGCCCACACCGTTGCCAGGAGTGCCTTCTCACAATCATTGAATTTTTTCTCCATGGAGGATAACGTCTTACTTGCATAGGAGAGGACTTTATTGACCTTGTAATGCTTTTGGTATAATGCTGCTGTTAAGCACGTATTTGAGAACCCTGTCTCCAAGAAGAACTCCTTGTTTTTGATGGAGTAAGCTAGACAAGGCGCTTGTGAGAGGCTTCTCTTTAGATGTTTCACTGTCTCGGCTTGTTCTGGACTCCACTCCCACTTGACCCCTCCCTTTAAAAAATGGACCAGGGGTCTCATGACCTCTGTGTAATCCTCAATTAACTTCCTACTGTAATTAGTCAGTCCAAGAAGGCTCCTTAGTTCACTCAGAGTTGTCGGGTCTTTAAGTTTTAGTAGCTAATCAGCTTCCACTTTTTTCACCTAGGGACAGAGACCCTCACGGGTAATTTCATGTCCTACACCACTGCCCCTTATGGAAGGACAGTTTTGCTCCTGCAACCTTCAACTGGGTCAGAACAAAGTGGATTTCTACCATGTGTTCCTTCACAGTTGAGCTTTTAATGAGGACATCATCCACATAGGCGAGTTTACCCTTTTCACCCAAGTCAGGCATGGCCTTATGCAGAAAGATGTTGAAATAATAGCCGGAGTTTGAATATCCAAAGGGAATTCAGGTTCATGTGTACTGCTGCCCCCCCAAAGGTGAAGGCCAGCTTGTACTGGTCTTCCCTACTTACGGGTACTGCCCAGTAACCATTGGCCAGGCCAATGGCAGTGTACACCTTTGACTCCTGGATCATGCCAGTCCCTGGACGATGTAGGGAAGAGGCCATCGGGAAATGTGGACCCATTTGTTCAGCTCCCTAAGGTCTTCGCATAGTCTCCATTGGCAATTAGGTTTTAAAATCCCCAGTACCGGATTGTTAAAGGTACTGTGGAATGGACGAATAATCCCACGGGACTCTAGGTTGTTTATGATTTCTCTAAGGGACTCCAGAGACACGAGCGGCAATCAATATTGCTTGACGAATATGGGAGTCATCACAGGGTCCGTGGGAATTCAGGCAGAATATATACCGGTGCGACCACAGTCGTACGAGTCCACAGCAAAGATTTCTTGAAAATCTAAAAACACCTGTTTCAGCTTTTGCTTTTGCTCCTCTGTGTCACAGGCATCAGCATGGTTAACCCTTTGCTCAACCATCTGTCTGAAGCCTGGAAAGACCTAGGAGTTTTGCAATCTCAACGGTATCCTCCAGCTGCGTGGAGAGATCTCTGGTTAGGGTGTTGACCTGGACAGGAAATTACAGGTAGGAGAGGGAGTGATTGTGGACCGGGAATATCACCTCATCCTTTCTGATGTCAGAAGACGCCTCTTCCCCCCGTAAGGGCAGGAAGAGTACACCAAGATATTCCCCCCTTGCTGGGTAAGAACTTTTCTGGTGGTATGTCATCGTCACAGTCATCGCAGTCATTGGGGATCTGTCCTATGATTTAATTCCCTAAGTCCATGGAGAAATGCTGGTCATCAACCGCTATTCCAATGAAGGTGTCTGCGCCGAGAGTGATGGTGTTGTGTTCTAAGTTAACTAATGGTGTTGGGTTCTAACCCAACCCCTGCTGTTGGAGATGGTGATTTAAATGTACATAAGCGTCAGGGTTTTAGAATTTCTGTCCTCTCTTGATTTGTAGGGAAAGTGGGAATTGTCGGGTCTGTCCTTGGATTGTGACCTCCTCTCCAATTTGAATTTCAACTGCATACAGTAGCAATTGAGATGGCCGAAATGGCTTTTCAGGATCAGCAAAGCCCATGGGGTTACCCCCCAGTCGGGCCCAGGCTTTGTAAATTATAAAGTCCAAATTAATTGTCAACCAATTGAGAATATCACTACCTAAGTAAAACACAGAGGGGACATCTTGCATGACCCAACAATTATGCTCTATGCTTTTATCACAAATGGACATTTTTAGCATACACCTGCTAGGCAGGAGATGTTTGGAATTGGGAGTTTCCAGGCCCATTTCCCACTTATCAATCATTTTAAATGTGGGATTGGTCTGATATTTTGGGAGTTTCATGAACAATGCTTTGCTGATGAAGCTTTTTCCATTATTCAGGCATATTCTGGCGAGAACAGGCTCCCTCCCCTCATTAACAGAGGAACAGCTGTTCACCTTTTTTCTAAATAACGGCAAGGATTTGAGCTGGTTTTTCGTTACTTACTATCATGATGTTTTCAAATTGTGGATCGATATAACATTTCAGGGTATTTCCTTCTAGTGTGGAATACCACTTAAAACTGGAAGGAAGGTTGATTTTCGGGAATGGAGAAGAGTTCCCATCACTGGTTGGTTGTCCTACAGCAATCACAGTAATATCGGGTACTTGATTGTTCTGAAAATGGAACTCAATTTGGTCATATCGCTGCTCAACCATGTGGCATGTGCCATTTAGACTGACATAGTTGGTGCTCTGTTTTAATTTTATTGGCCAGTTAGCCGGAGTCCAGAGGACCTTGTTCACACAGTCTATTAGTGGAGGCATCCTCCAAAGGAGGTTGTTCCCTAATAGACAGGGTGTTTCACCTAGTGTCGCCCAATTTTGATCTTCAGATCCGCAGTCCAGGTCTGCAGTCCCCATGAAGTTTTGGAGTTGTCCAGGAAGAGGGGGGAATTTAGTGAATTAAGCTGCTCAAAGGCCCTTTTGAACAAAAGAGTGGCTTGTGATCTGGTGTCCACCAGTGCTAAAATTGCACATTTCCCTTGCACCCGGATGGGGGCATAAAACCTACCTTCTTTCTCCTCCAAAGGGCAAAGGAAATGGGCATTTTGGGTCAGCTGAGCAGTTAATTTCTTTATTTTGGAATCCGACCCTGTGGAATATTGGGCATTTTTATGTGTCGGAGTTCGGGAATCTGTAAATAAAATTTGGCATCCTGTGATTGGTGGGATTTTGGAATCCCCTTTTTCCCTTGATTCTCTGTTGTCCCCCTTTTCCCAGAGACAGTCACTTGAACCGGTTTGTGGGGAAGATCCCTCATTCACTGCTAAGTTCTCAGGATGACATTTCTGAGGTTCAGCGATAGGCGATTCCAAGTCAGTCCCCATACCTACCCAGTCTGGGTTATGGTCTTTTGGGACCCATTTTTCTTTGGAGGAACCCCCCATCCTTGAAAGAGAAGACTTTTGTCCCAGAATCCTCCAAGGATTATTCCCCTTCAAACTGGAGGACACTGACTTCCTCAACAAAATGGGTCTTCTTTGTCTCTATGTTTTTCGGGGTTAGGAGATTTAAGTTCAGGTTCTGGGGTGTCTAGGGGCTTTTCAGGGTTGAGGAAGGAAGCTTCCTCTAGGCCTTTGCATCTGCTTCCTCCCGAGCCTCCTCCTCTGGAACCTGCCGGTTGTCGAGATTCTCTCCCCGTCATTGTTCCGGGGTGCCAGAACCTTGGTTCGAGCTATTCTGAGCCACTATGTTCATTTTAGGGTTATGCTGAGCCCTCAACATGCAACTCAGATCTTGGGTCAAGCTCTGGACCTGGCGCTCCAATGTGGACACCATATGTGGCTAATAAGGGGGTCTTGAGACAAATCTGGGGTGCTCTCAGAAAGGGTAACTGTCCCTTCTCGCAGAGGAACTTGGGTATTGAGGGTTGCCCTGGTAGCCCCCCATCCTTGGCCTCCCCACTATCTGATTTGGTGGTCTAGACTCCTGAAAGCGAGGAGAGAAAGGAGGGTTGTTCTGAAGATTGGGATTTTGAGGGTACCTTAGAAAGAAACTTAATCTAGAGGGTGAAAGATTACTACTCTCCTGAGGAAAGTTTGGAGGGAAGTTTGGAGGGAAGTTGGGCAGCAGATTTCCTGGGGCTGTACTTACCTGGTTGGATCCACCCCCAGAGCCGGGGGAGTGCAGACGTACCCTAAAATGGGTCTATTCCCCTTGTACCTGGGGCTGATGTAGGTGGCAGAGTCGGGTGACACATTTGTGGAGTACCCTGCCTGACTACCACCTGCTTGAGACTGGTCAGAGGGCCTTCTCTGCCTCTGGTTTGACTGGTTAGTGGGAGGTGTATTTTTGGACCCCCCCATTTCTAGGTTTAAAATGGGGGTAACCTTCACCTCCGCCACCTTGGCAGCAGCAGGGGTGTTGGTGTGTTTGGGGTTTTTGAGAGGATTCTTATTTTCTATCGGCTTTTGGACCTCAGAGATCTGGGTAGCTTGCTCTGTTACCCAGTCCAGAGTCCTTTCCTCATGGAGGTCCCACATCAATTGCATCACAATATACTTAAGGAGTGCATGGAAATAGGAATTTATGAATTCCCTACTGTTCGTGTGCACCCGCCTAGTGGTTTGTGCAAATGTCTGCTTTAATTCCTGAACAAATTCTCTCTGGGCCTGATCCTCTCTGTGCTGCAGGTTGTAGGTAGCCTTGCAAGCCTCTTGGGGGTTACTGTGTGTGGAGAAGTGCTTCAAGATGGCCACTTTGTAGGCAGACCACCTTGAATAGTTTGGATCCTCCAGCCCAGCAAAGAATATGGAGTATTCTGGGGAGTATGTCCATTTGGTAAACTGCAAAGAATTCTGATCATTCTTAATGCCAAATGATGTCATCATCTGGTCATATAGCTCCAGGTGCTCCCAGACTACTTGGCATTTTTATGATACAAAGTCATGACATTTCTAATGGCGTTTATCTGTCTAATGGGGTCTTTCACCAGAGTTCTCTTTTGTTTGGCAGCCTTCTTTTTCTGCTGCACCTGAGTCCATTTGTCCTCAGACTCAGAGCTCCTACTATTTGAGGTCCCATCCCTTTACTCAGGGTGCTCCCTGATTCTGGGAGACTGAGAGTCTCTCCCAGAATGATGGGGGCCTAGTCTCTTCTCCCCTATTGTATTGTGGGCTCTCTGGGTCACTTCACTTTTATTCTCTCTTTCGCACAGGGGAATAGTCATTTGACTCCTCCCTGCTCCCGGGGTTGGTGGAGAACTCCCCCCACCTCCCTGATTGGATGGAGGTTTTCAGAATACTCTTTTGGGGCCCGAACTCAGACTCCTTTTTTCGCTGCAAAGCAAAGCAAGTGGTTCCTTTGTAGCTGATGTTTCTGCATGTCTAGCTCCCTCATTTTCTCTTCATAGGAGTCTTCCTGGTCAGATCCATCAGCCATAATATTTTTGAACCTGAACAGGGATGCCCGTCCATCAATCTATGATGGACACTGGCCTGTGAGCTCAATCATGCTAGGCCTAATTGAGTCTGGCCGGCTCACGGTTCCTGGTTCTTGTGAACTGTTGGACATGAAGTTAGCAGAATCTTGTGCATACAGGGTGCTAGGTTGACTTGAAGCCCTTGGTACAGAGGGCATCACACTGTGACTGTTCAGGGTTTCTCAAGTCCTTATTTAACCTAGCAGACTCTTTTTCTACCCTCTCAAGTTTCTCCTTCTTAGCCCCTATTTCTTGACAGTAGGCAAAGGCCTAAGCTTTGTGCTCTGCTATCAGGGCTTGACTGGCCTCTATGACCTTCCCTTGTGCTGCTACCTAACTCTGGAGTTCCCAGTTCTCATCACAAAGGGCCTCTTTATCTTTTTGTGCTTCTTGCATTATCTGGGAACACTCAGACCATTTTTGTTGCAGGAGATGCATCTCCTGTCTCTGCGCATTTTTGCCCTGGGTGGTCTGTTCTAGCTCACCTTCTATTTGTCTTATATGCCCCATTACATTTTCATATTCTGCTTTTAGGTCAGTAAGTTCCTGAAGACTCACTTCTCTCCAGGTCTACCTTTAAATTTTTCACTTCCTGGCACAGGGCATCTTTTTCCTGATACAGTGCTCAATTCTGTTCACTAAGGTTATCTCTCTGTTGTTTTATAGCGCTTAACTTCTGGCGTTCCTCGTCAAAATCTGTTTGGGAATGGACCTACTTTCATGATTAACTTACTATTCTCCTCTTCCAATTGCTTGATCTGATTTTGTAATGGAATCATGTCGTCTAAGCAGGTTCTGTTGTATACCACCTTATGATTCAATATTACTTGACTTCTCTTTTAATGCAGATAATTGGGTAATTGGGCCTCATGTTCTGAATTAGTTTGTTGCTGTACTGCCAACTCCTCCTTTAACTGTTGGATGAGATTTCCCAACTCTAACTCAGAATTTTGGCTCTCTCACATTTTTTCTTCTTCCTGCCATAATTCACTCTGGCTTAGATTGAAAAGGTCAGACAGGTTTTGCCCAGAGATTAGACTTTCTTGGTGCTTTTCTTCCATGACTATAATGTGGAAGTACATGTACGCTGTGAGTTGGACCATCTTAATCCGCTCCTCTTTCATGTTCTGAGTCATATAGAACTTAGTCAGGGCTTGATGTAACAGGCCACTGTCCTGCCACACATCCATGTTTATGGAGGTGACCAGTTGCATCATACTTGCTAGCCAGGCCTCCTGCTCTGCCCATTCCCCTCTAATGAATAGTTTGGACAGAAGGTGGTGCCTAGCTATGTTAATGTCCACGGTGCTCATTATGAAGAGTGTTCTTCCTTTGGTTAGTTATCTATGCAAGGACACAATCTCGATCCTGCTCTTGCCTAGTTTTTTGTTAACTTTACTTTATTTTGAGACACAGGCCTGATACCTATGTTATGCGTTTTGGGATGGCGCCTTTACAGTGTAACACAGCTTTCCAACCACAAAAACAAACACTACCTTTACTGAGTTAGCCTGCTGTGTTAGACTGTCATGGGTGAAAACACTTATCCTAATCACGTCACGAGCCCCCACTTGTAACGTTTCATTACATGGCACACTCCAGACAGGGACTCCTTCCCCTAACAATGAATGTGGCGCACATTAAAAACGCTTTTTATCTTTAATCAACCACAGGTTCTTTTATTTGAATAGGCCTCAACCCGTCTCGCACCCACCTTCACAAACATCCCGTGTCGCAATGGACTATGAACCAGGCCAGTGTGTATCAATAAGACATTTATTAAATTTATGGTTTCATGAAAATAAAAGCAAAATCAAACAATTGGGCAGTGACCACCAAGGTTTTGGCAATACCAATGCAAAGATTCCCATAACACAATTAGTTCAAAATCCACACAATTCTCATGAATCTTTAATGGCAAACAGGAAAAATTATTTTGGAACAATAGATAGCATCAAAGTTAAGCACCCCCCCTGCAACGCTCACCCCCAAACATCTGCTAACTAAATTCTTTTTGTATGGAAAGCAGTGACAAAGAGTTAGGATGAAGAGGGAAAAATCAGATTTAGAATTCAGCCCAGCACCCCACAATGGGAGGCCAGAAAAGAAAATGAAAACCCAATTTATGAGCAAAAACGGGATACTCGGATTTCACTTGTTAGTCGCAGAGCCGCTCACAACCACGGTGGGACAGCTAGAAAAGAAATGTGTGTTGCTACACTCGAGAGATAAGGAAGCTGACAGACTACCATGCAGGGCAGCAAGGCAACATGAACACAAAGTAAGAAAGTTGATTTTGGGACAGAATGCAAAAGGAAAACACACACAGCAGAATGGGAATTCGTTTTTACACGGGACTTGTGATGACAGGCAGCCACGGAAACGGCTTAGCTGTCAAAATCGGAAATCGATTTTGAGGACAAGGAACAGAGACACATAACAGATAGGTTTCTGACAGAAAGGGGTGGTTCTCAATGGGACTACGGTCTGGTTTTTTTCTATGGGACAGCTGCAAATTAGGAATTTGTAGGAACGCACACAGTACACGGGCAAATTTAGTTTTTGTTACACAAAGACTAATTCTGTTGAGGCTATATTTTAATGATTATAGTTGTTTAAGAAAGGCACATGTCACGAGGTGGTACATTTCGAATGTCAACCAAATCACACCGTGAATCTCTTTATTGAGGAATTCATTGAATTACTGCAAAATGATACTAAGGATTTAGACAACTGAAAGACTTTAAAAACAAATACACTAACTTACACAGGCTAGTACAGATTCATTTATGGAAAGGTGAATGGATTATACTGGCAATTTGGGACTTAGAATAGGATTTTTCAATGGGATGCAAGAGTCAAAAGAGCGGGGCATACAGTTTGGGATTGGGGTTATTTGCTGCTTGCAATGTAAGCTTGAGCTTGGGATTCTGGAAAGCCAGTGAGGTCTCTGGTCACTCTGGACAGCTAGGCCGAGGGATCTGGTCAAACTGGACAGCTAGGCCAAGGGATCTGGTCACTGCACACTCCTGGATGGGATTCTGGAATGAATGCCCACGGTCTGGCCACTGCACTATACTAGAAGGGTTCAGTTAGGCAAGGTCTGGACTCTGCACTCTCTTGGATGGGATCATCTGCCTCCTCTCCTTTCTCACTGGATTCTTGTGTGTGCCTGGATCTGGATGGATTATATGGAACCGGATTTGAATACCTTTTGTCTCTCTGTGTCCCCCTTATAAGGCTAAAATTACATAATCTATTTTCCAAGCTGGGGGGAAGTACTCTGGAATTATTCCTATCCTGAGATAGGACAGCCTACCAGTCCTCTCTCCTCTCCATGGGCCGATTACTTCAGGGGAAAGGACATCATGTGTGTGTTTGATTTATGACCTTTCTTTGTCTCTCAAGTCTACTTTTTAGCAAAAATGAGTTATGGATCAAAACCTCAAACTTACACTAGTCACTGCCATAAGAAGTAGATATGTGGATTCAATGGGTCACAGGAAATTGGACAATCCAATCACCAGCTCTGTGCGAGGTATCATCGCCCTTTGGCACATTTTCGCTCTTTCCATGAAATGCATAGTATTTAAAATTCTGCCAATTAATACATATGTTAATAATTAGAGCTTGCATCGTTCCACCTAGTTTCATATTTGTCCCATTTATAAATCAGCCTGAAATGGGTCTTTCCTAGCCATTTCAGTTCACCAAGTGCTGGAAACATGCACTTGGTGTCTTTATATTTGTATAAAATCCACATGGAAAACTAGCATAATACAAAATGACTGCTTATTCAGGGTGCTGGGAAAAATTTCCTAAAATGAAGAAGTCCTCCAATGTCATTGGGGAGGATTTGTCACATGTGGGGCGGAGCTGCAGACACCCACAGCAAACTGTTTCCACCTGGCTCGGCTTGCAACAAAAGACTTTTATGATGACCTTTGAAGTTTGACAGCTCCTCCTTCCGAGCGGGTGCTGGAGGAAACCACACCTTTCGGTCACGCAATAGCCATACTGGCTTCCTTTGTTCTCTCCTCCAGGGCTGCCTGCTAGTCTAGCAGGGCAGTGAATCTCACACTCCCGGCCACCTCACAGGCCATTGTGGACCGGTTCACTGATTAATGTGACTTCCAGTGGAAGGCCACATTTTCCATTGAATCTTGTACCTGAGTCTCAAACTTGTTTTTCAAGTTTCTGAGTCTTTTCCAAGGTAACCATATCTTGTGGTGACAAATATATACAATATACATTGTGTGGCCAAACCCCCTCCCACATATTCAATGATATTTCTGCACAAGCAAAAGCTGTCATTTGACGTTGACTTTTTAAATGACATTTCTCCTTTCTCCTTATTTTTCCAAAGAACAGATTCTCACGCGTGCAGTCCTTTCAATTAAAGTTTCAAATGCAGGTCTGCAGACCATGGGATTGTCTTTCAATTAATCTTTTGGGGGGTGGGGTTGCATGTACTGTTGGTTCATGGACACAGAGGAATACTGCACAGGAGTTCTTTGATTTTAAAAATGAAAAAAAAACGTCATCTTGTTTTTCTTTCGATGCAATTACTGCAGATATAGCCAAGATTATCACAAAATTAAATGCAGGAAAAAAACTATTTGTAGGTCCAAACACATGCAAAGGCCATCAGGCTAGATGTGGGGAGGTGTGGTTAGAGGGCACCAAGTAAGATTCGGCAATTGGAGGAGGTTAAGGGACTGAGTTTCCAAACTGCGTCACAGATACAGTGTGTGTTGTTGGGAAAAGGAGAGGGCAGGGGAGGTGAGGAGGCCATCTATGGAGTGAGCAGAGCTGGCACAGGTGAGGAGGGCATAAAGGACTATGGATAGCCCAGGGTATGTGTAGTTCAGCACCCGCGGTTACAGTTTTCTAAAGAAATGTTAAAGATATTTTTACAGCTATAGTGACATCGGGGTGAAAAATCACTGGCCATGGCCAGTGAGACAATTCCAAGCCAAGTCTCCCATCCATGCAGTAACCAGAAAAGACCCTTCTTACCTTCAAAGCGAGGAAGGGGCCAGTATTCTCAGGCCATATTGCACGATAAATGAGCCCAACTAACAAGACCACTTATAGAAACACGCCGGGCCTTTCCTTGCTTTAAAGCTAAATAGGGTCAGTCCGGCTTTGATGGTAAGCAGGGTCAGTCCTGGTTACTGCATGGATGGGCGACCGAATGGGCATCAAAATTATTATTATTTTTCAAACCATGCTCATGTCAGTCCTTGAAAATGTTGCACTCAGAGAGCATGTTTTCCCTTTTGCTGAATTGCATTCTGGTATTTGTAGTCTCCCAGTTAAAAATATATATATATATTTCTACAGCACCAGTTGGTTTTCCATCCTGGCAGTAACTGGGACACACCGTGCTTGGCTTCAAAGTGAGGAAGGGGTCAGCCCCCTAACGCCATGTTCCCTAATAAATGAGCCCACCTTAAAAGACCACTTAGAGCATGGGTGCACAAGATATGGCCTGTAGCCCAAGTGCGGGTGGCATGTTGTTTGATGCAGACTGGCAGGGTTAAAGACTTTCCTAATGGAGTGCGGCCTGCAAGCAGTAATGGTCGCCCTCCATTAGGAAAGTCTGTGATTCCCTTGCCAGACCAGGAAAAAGACTGACACTCATTGGCTCAGTGCACACACACACCACATAACTCTTATGAGTCAGATAGTGCACGTGTGCTGCACCAATTGAGGGCCAGCACTGCGGCTGGCATGGTCAATAAGGCTTGATGCCAGAAGGTATTTCGACCTTGCCAGGCTAGCTGCAGTAGAAGACGTCTGCCATCTTCGAGCCACCTCAACACCTCGCCACCTCGCAAGCACGCCACCCTGCCAGCTGGGAGTCCGTCCTTCCACCCACCAGCTCTGCTAAGTACATACATTCATTTATGCGGGTGGGCGGATGCGGCATGGCAGCTTGCCCCCAGTCCCAGTGCTCTACTAGACAGATTGGGACATTTGGGAGCAGGGCACTTGTCCCATTTGGCAACCTCAAGGTGCCAAACGGGGAGGTTTCCCATTCCCGAATGATAATTTCGAATACTGAGAAAGTGAGGTAATTGTGTTTATGGTTCGATGTACATGCATTTTAGCATGGATGCCAAACAATAACGGTTATTGTTTGTCATCTATGCTGAAATGATGCATGTCTTGTTCATTGAGGTACAGTCTCGTTATTCCTCTTCCCAGCTCTGAGTCCCTGTATGTTGGTTTCCACATGGCTCACCTTCAAGAGGGAGAAATTCGAATTTAAATGTTAGCTCTTTGTGTTGAAGAGTATCCACCTGTGGAGGATTGTGTCTGTCCACAGCCCCTTTTAATGCTTATATCCACCCAGTGTGTAATTCTTTAAAGAGGATAGGGGCACAATTTACAAACTATGCTGACGATACACAGCTCTTGATAGAGCTGTGTGGAGATTACACTGAGGACACTAGAAAAATTCAAACTATTTATAAAACAGTGAAGGATTGGTTGATTGCAAATTGGTTATGTTTAAATAATGGAAAAACTGAGATCTTGATTTTTGGATCACCACAAGTTGCAAGTTTCACTATTGATGGATACGGTATCAAGGTACAGGATAAGGTGAAGACACTGGATGTGGTGTTAGAAGTGGTCCTTGGTGCCGATGCTCAAGTAGACAGTGTGGTGAGGAAATCCCAGTACCATCTCATAGTGTTGAGATTGGTAAAACTATACGTTACTAATAAAAATTGTGAAATTCTAGTATGGGCAATTATTAGGCCCAGGCTAGACTACTGCAGCACTGCTGGGGGGGGCTAACAAAAGCTGCATAAATAAACTATACGTTTTGCAGAATGATGCAGTACGTATCATCAAAAACATATCACAAAGAGACCATCTGGCTACTGCCAGAAAATAATTACATTGGTTGCCAGTTGCATCTAGGCTCCTTTGCATCTAGGCTCCTTTGCATCTAGGCTCCTTTGCATCTAGGCTCCTTTGCAAAGTAATTACTATGCCGCACAAATGTCTTTCTGGATCTGCACAATCCTATCTTAAGGAAAGCATTTTCTTACAAACACATAGGAGAGACACAAGATCGAGTAATACCTTTCGGCTTATATGCCGTAAGGTCAAGAGAACAAGGGGACGTGGTCGTTCTTTTCCAGTCCAGGAAGCTAGTGCCGGGTACGTCCTGCCGCTGGACTTAAAAAGAGATAGTAATGTCCTCACGTTTCACAAACGATTGAAGACACTGCTTTTCAATTGAATAGCCTCACCTGTGATTAGGAGTGCAAGTCAGAAGCGTTTATCTTACGCGTGTGTGTGTCTTTTCTCTGTGCGCCCTGATGCCTGTGGGCTGCGGTCCAGAAGACATAGATAAATAAATGGCACTCAATTATGAACCTCAGAAGGTCGTGCCGGAATCGAGCATGTGCATGTAAGCTGCATAATCATCCCATGTACAAGCGCTTGCGTATTTCGCACAGCATAATATTTGCTGCTGGCACACCGTTACAGAAATCAATACGCCTCTGTTCACATTTGTGTGCTTTGAATAGCGCCAACACGCCACATCGCGGCACCACCAGACAGCATTAGCACAATGTATGCCAGTACTTTTGTACGGAGGCATCACTAGGCTTGGGTTGAAAGAAGGATAGTTCTCTGAGAGCAGGGGTGCATATTGATGCCTTTGACGGAAGTGTCTCTACTGTAGAGGGCCAACAAAAAGAAAGGTGAATAAATGAAACTCTGTAGCAACATGCGCCTGCTGCAGAGTGTGCGAGCTGTGGTTACAGACCAACATCAGTTTTCTAAAATCAAGAAAAGGTAGCGCACCCCAGAGTAGTTGGCTTTGTTCATGGAATAAGTCGCTGTTCACCCATATAATCCAGAATATTCTTAACCTCGTTCAGTGCTGCGAAAGAAGCTCTGTATCGTATTTAGGGCCCAATTAACGCAGGGTTTTCCAATGGAGTTTTGCCATTATAAAGTGCTTCAGTGAATTAGGCCCTTAGACTCTTCTCTTTTTACCTGTCTGCCCCTCTCTCTCATTAGCAGACAATGCAATCCCACAAATTAATAAACAGTCACGGATTTCCCCATCTGCAATCCCAAGAACTGCTGAAGAGAGCGAGAAAGAGAAAAGAATGGTGAGCAGGATCTGCTGAGGAGGGGGAGAGGGTTAAAACAGGGAGTGCAGGAATTGCTGAGAGGGAGGACAAGGGAAAAAACTGGTAGAAAACTAACTGCAGAGGAGAGGGAGAAGGGAAAAGCAGGCACCATGATCTATTATGGAGTGTGTTGCATATATATATATTCACTGAAAACACTTAGTTAAAGGGACGTTATGGTTAAGTTGCACTAAGAGAAACCTATGAAATTCAATGAAAAAACGTTGTGGAAGGGACATTGTGGTTACAAGTAAAACCGAAAAACCTCAGAAATTCACCAGTTATTGTAAACTAAGCAACCAAAACTTGCGCCACCACCCTGCACTGCTAAGTCTAACAACCAGGACATCAAAGATGACATCACACATGGCATTGATGACATCACTGATGACATCACATATGAAAATAATGAATGCTACCTTTTCAGAGTTTTGAGTAATGTAATACATGCAATAACTAGCTAACAATTCAAGACTTACTACACACTTGTGCTAGTACAAACAATACATATGAAGACCCACAATGCATACAAATCAGAGGCACACACAGGGAAACTAAAGTAAGGATTAAAGAAACTGCATCACAAGAAAATATTAATAACATTACATTTTATCTTCATGTATACAAATGATTAGTGTTTTTGAGGCCTGCGTATTGCCCCATGTATGTGCACCATGAGTTGAGACCAAACACTAAGGAAAGTACTTTAAGAACATGCAAGGTTAACGTCTAGATATGTAGCGCCTTTTGAATTTTAATATTCTGACTGGTTGTGAACAAAACCATCTGGCCTAGATATGTCAGTGAACACAAACAAGTTGCCCAGACATATGATGTCATCAGTGATGTCGTCAATGACATTTGTGTTGTCATCTTTGATGTTCTGGCTGCATGTTGGTGGCCCGAGTTATGGTTGCTTAGCTTACCATAACTGGTGAATTTCTGAGATATTTCGGTTTTACTTTTAACCATAACCATGACCATAACCATAACATATTAGTGCAATTTAACCATAACATCCCTTTAACAATGTTTTTTCATTGAACTTCGTAGGTTTTTATTAGTGCAACTTAACCATAACTTCCCTTTAACAAAGGTTTTTCTGTGAATTTCATGGATTTTTACCGGTGCATACTATTTTCCTACAACTTACTAATGTCATACTTTCCTATTATAGCAACATTTTTGTCCAATTTACAAAGTCTCACCTTAATACTCTGCCATTTTCGACCTTCTAGCATCATTTTTAATATGTCTATACACTTTTTTGTAACCTTTTCCACTGTGTTTGCCTCTGTCGACGTCCGTGAATGTCTGACGTCATCGCGGACCTTCTGGACAGTGCCACGTGACCATGCACTCTCGCGCACCATGATGACGTGTCCGTGCACGTGTATGCACTTCGCAATTTGGTCCGTGCTTCGAGGACAGTTCAGAACTGCATTTTCTACTGATCTAGAAAATTTCAAGCTCAAAATGGACCATTGCACAGCTCATACACCTATTGTTACTCATTATCCATTAACAATCTAGTACGAAGCACATACTTGGAAGAATTTTAGCAAAACTGCTATTTATCTTAAAAATGGCATCAGCTATTGTCACCCCTCCTCCCCAGTAGCCACCACCACCAGCAGCTGGAGGACCTACACAACAAAAAAAGCACAGTACCTTTAAGACAATCAAGAGAACTAAGAAGATGACGTAGAGGAAGTGCTTACCTCTATCACCCAGAGAGAATCATGGATATGGCAGTTCTTTACCACTTTTGGGAATGTATCAAAGGCTAAAGCTACCAAGGTGAAATGCACTGAGTGCTACTTTCAGTTACGGACTACCTGGACAGTACTCTTACGAGACCACACCATGTGCCGCCGCACCAAATCCAACCACAGCAGTGCTCTCAGAAGGGTTGTTCCTTTCTTAGCAAGCAGTAGGCTGTCTTCCTCCACCTCATCTTCCTCAACCAATACTGTAACCACACAGCCTACTTCCGTGGGACACAAAATCCCATAAGCAACCATGCAAGCAATAAAAGAAGCTGTTGGTCTATATTTTTGAAAAGACAACAGTCCTCTGTATATATTGCAACTCACCACTCTGCACAGGGAAGCCATTTTGAAGTGTTTTAGAAGTTGTAATCAAGGAGCATGAGAAACACTGCCTACTACCTTAGAAGTAACATATGTGCATCATCTTCCTCTGTCCACCTGCCCCTGCTTATTAGTGCTTGGTCCCTCTTCCCTCATCTCCCTCCGCACCTTATGTTCTAACCTCTCCTGCAACAAAAGAAATACATCAAAAAACAACAAAAGAAAGGTTCCATTAGGAACCACTTTTCACAGTTAAAAATAGAACTAAATACAATAATCTTATTGACTCCATCTACTTACCATTTCTCAGTAAAATGCATAGACCCAATAAGATTTTCCAACATTTCCATTAGAATTTTGTGTTATGCTAATAGAAATAATGTTGCGTTCATCCGTCATTCCAAGGACTGGGACGGGGGATAAAGGCCCGGCAGCCAACGTTATTGGTCCAAGTGATTCAAGGGTGAATAACGAGGTCTCTGGACTGTTATCCCCCATTTCAGCCCCTGCAATGGGGGATGAAAGCCATTAGCACCCTGAGTTCCCATAGCGGGATCCTGGGGTGTTAAAAAAAAGGATTTTTCTTCCTAAACCGCCTGTAGGAAGGAAAATTATTTTCCAAGATGGCCACCATGGAAAGAGAAGGAGGGGCTCCATACAGAGCCCCTCTTCCCTTCCCATGGCAGCCTGCAGAAGGTAAAGAGAGAACGCTATGACCATATCACCACAAGCTAATTTGTTTGCCCTTTCAAACCTATCCCACTTTTGGATAACTTTAGCACATAGCCGGTCCCAGGTGGACATGGCCACTTTAATCCCATTTGTCGTCCCTCGTAGTCATGATCAGTAGCCAGAGTGTCCGGGTCATGACCTTATGCCCAGACAATCTGGCCACTGCCCATGGTCACAGGCTATGCCTCAGTCACCAAAGGTATATCACTATTATTTGTACCAACATTATGACACTCATCAAAAAATAAAACATGTGCACATTTGCAAAACTATGCTTTAAGGTCCTTGCCAATGCTACTTACACATGTTTTCTGGAAATACGGCCATGTTTTTCTAAAGTGTCAAATGTATGTACATATGATAGTCATATAATTTAACTGCCACTTGACAGAATTAATTCAGTCTTTACACAAACATTCAAGGTTGGGTCTATATTCTTTCTAAAACCTTTTGTCCATGTTCGTCAAACAGCATCAAAGTTATAAGACCTTTGAAAATGTTGAGACCCTCCCTCCAATTTAGCCCCCCTTTGTCAAAATCTTGTCAGACATTACAAAAACATGTATATCTAGATCTAAAATGGTTTTGCAAACTTTTGTGTAGATTCGTCAAATGGCACCACATTTATAAGCCTTTACAATATTTTGGGCACCCCTCTAATTTTGTTTCCCTTTTGACAAAACAGCTCCACACTTTCCAAACCCATTTAGAAACAGGTCTAGTATAAAATTCCAAACTTTCATGCAGTTTCATTGTGTGGCGCCAAAGTTATAAGCCATTTGAAAACTGCTTTTCACCAACCCTGTAATGCAGAAATAGGCATAGATGTCCCCAAACATCTGAAGTGTTCAGAATCATCAGAGGACTGTACCTGAACATCCAGACTGTTTGTGGACTTTGTGGATGAAAAACACCCATTTTTTGGCTTCTTACGGCCATATCCCATCCCATCCTCATCATCCCTCACCTCCCCAGAGATTGTTTGATAAGTTTGACAAAAGCAATGTTGTGTTTTTTAATGTGTTTTTACTGTGACGTCCGCGGGCACTTAGAAGAAAAAATGTATCACTTATTGACCAATTTCCTTCATTTGAAAGACTTTGTAGAAAACCATATCATGGAAAAAATTAAATATCACTGTCCCACGTGCACCTGTACCCCTTCCATAATTCCCTTGTATATGTCTCCATTTCTGCTTCCCCCACTCTTTCAAAATTTCTATATTTTTGTATATAAATAAAGTGATATATATACTGTTCCTGTATTTGTCTGATTTTTTTTTTTTTTAAAGCCCATTTGGGAGTCTGCAGTCAGCGGGACTGTCTGTATTGTCCACAATTAACCAAAATGGGGGTGTCCTACGGACACCTAACCTGTTCCTACTGTCCGCAATCAAAATAGATACCTGTTTGCATGTCCGCAAATTTGTGACACACCTTTATTTAGTTTGTTGACCCTAACCCTGTCCGGCAGACACTTGTGCGCATGCGCACCCCTCCCTCGGGAACATTGCGCCTGTCCGTAACTGTCCGCTGCACGTGTGTCACACTTTTAATTAGTTCAGGGACCCAAACCCTGTCCATAGAACACCTGTAAGCATGCGTACAACTGACCCAGCACAATGGGTGTCCTACAGACAGCCATCCCATTCGCGAATGGGTCCACAACATCATCATGCAACAGCACCCACACTGAGCATATGCCCATGACCGCGGATAGGGTCCGGACCGCCGGACATCGTAAAAGTACTTTTTTGAACAATCCAAGATGTTTTTCAATGAAACTCCACCCTGTAGAGGTCCCAGACTATGACCCTACCGATCTGGATACTTTTTGGAACTTTTTGAACAGCCCTTTTTGGTGTTAGAAGTGTTCGCAGACAGTGCGGCTGTCCTCGAAGCACCCCCCAGCACCCCTCTCAAAGGCCACACCCTAGAGCGGCTCCTTATTCTGCTTTTGGATTTCCAAGACAGAGCGCTGCTTCTCTTTGGTGGCATTTGCTGGCATTGACTGTCATTGCTGTCATTTCTGCTGCATTACCTCACAGCTATTCCTAATAGCTCACCAAGCCGATTGGTGCAGGTTGCTGTTCTGTTCCTGCTGTTCCTGGTTCCTGGTTTTGATAACCTTCCTGATGGCATCCCAGGCTGCTCCTGCTGCTACTGCCTCTAACTCAGCAGCAGACAACCCCCCCTCCACTACCACCACCTTCCCAAGGGTCTGGAGAGGGGAACAGGCGTGGAGATGTAGACAGGGATAAAGAGGATAACGAGAAAGAGGTAGTACTACTGCCAGCCAATGTGAGTATTGAGTGTGGAGGCTGTTTAACACTGCTGGAAGGGTACTGATGGTACGTGCAGACAAGGTGTGCTGCACTGAGTGCAACATTGCTCAGTCATGGCAAACCAGGTCTGTACAGCTACGTGACCACTTACATGTGGCGACACCTAAGATAATTCAACAGGGTGGCAGTTTGGAAGGTCATCCCCTTCGATCAAAGTATTAGGTTGAGTTCCTCTACAACATCCTCTGTATCTGCTCCTGCCACCACAAGAGACACTCCTGTGGGGCAGCGCATCCCTGAAACAACCTCGCAGGCCATACGCCGACGCAGTAGACCCTTACCTTTCGAGGGTCACTGTATTGTGTATGTACTGCGATACAGTACTCTGCGGGGGGACACTTTGAAGTGCTTTCGAGGCTACGGTATGTGAGCATGAGAAAGTCGGCCACCTACTTAAGTGAGGCCCACCCAACATCTTCCTCTCTCCACCTGCCCTTTCTTAACCCCGTGGTTGGTGCCTCTTCCTTAACCTCCCTTCCTTTCCTTGTGTGTCTTGTTAAAAAACAACAAAAATACAAAACAACAAAAACAAATAATAAAGGCTCTTTTCAGAGCCACCTTTCACAGTTTAAAAATAGAAGTGCCAATGAAATGCTGCAGGGCCCTGTGCATTTTTAGAAGTCCGTGGACACATTTTTGGGGTATTGCGCTATCAAAACCATTGCACTCTTCTCCGGGAGGAAGTGGTGGCTCTGAAAAGAGCCTTGTTGTGGTGTTTTATTGAGTTTCAAAAACTCCAAGTGGTCAACACCTACTGGAAAAAGGATTGCCGTACGTCAAAAAAGGGTCGCAATGCATTTTTTATATTTGTAAGAAAAATCTGATTCCCAGCATCAGTAAGATGGACTCCATCTCTGCAACAAATGTGTGCGCTACGAAACATAATATTTTCATTGTGAATAGAGGACATGCCAACATTTCTCATTTTGTGGACCAAATAAAGAAGAGGAAGAAGGCAGCCACACTTGTCTCTGCACAATACGAGAAAAAATGACTCGGGAGTTTGGAAACATGTCCATGACTTTCCCAAGTCCTTCTTTCATTGAAAACTTCAAGGAGATTCCAGAGACATGTCCTAAACTGTTCCCTCCACAATGAATAATAATAATGTCTGGATGACGTTGTGTCATAAAAGTGTCACAAAGAGGAACCAAATCCAGCCACTTCAGTCCGCACACTCCATGCCAGTGCACATGCACATGAGGGAATACAAGATGTGCAGCCACTCAACAGCGCTTTGCATGCACCTCCAACCAATTTATCCAAAAATCGCCCAAAATCCAGACACTCTGCCTTCTGAAAGACACAGTCATAGCTGTCTGCTCTCCTCTCAGGAAACAGACTTTCTTCCAAAGTCTCTCCTTACACATCGCACACAGTAAACCTTATTGACCAATCCCTTGGCCTGCACAGTCTCATTTGCATGCCTACCAGCCTCAAAATCCCTATATGTAACATGCACGATACACGGACTACTGCAGTGTCCACGGACAAATCGTGAAATCTGTGAGAGTGGGGAAAGTAAATGTAAGCAGTGTACTCCATTTCCTCTTTGATGGTGGCTCTGAAAAGACCTTTTTTAAAGGTGCTTCTTAAAAAACACCTTTCATTTTGTTGTTTTCTTTGTTTAACTTATTTTCCTCCAGATGTCTTCACATTATCCTCTGTAAAGCATCCCTTATATTTTCAAATAACATGGCATTTCCCAATATGGATAAAGGATTGCCATCTGCTTTGAAATAATGACCATTAACAAAATCAATATTGTCATGATTAGATGACAACATTCCAGCTATAAACAAGAAAGCACACATGCCATTGTCAACTAAACACCTTGCAATATTTTGCTGGGGACAGAAAACATTACAATTGTCCCATACTACCTACCCTATGTAATAGTTCAGAAAAAAGTAACGTTGGAACTTGGAAGAACCACCATCACTGCCTGAACCAAAATTTCAAGTGCCCTCAACAAACTAGGAGCACTAATGTATCCCAAATAAACATCACCCCAATGCAGTACCACTACATCTGGAATTTTTCGCATGTAGAAATTCTTACAAACTCCAACCATTGCCTGCATATTGGAACCAGGCACAGTTGACCACAAAGCCTACCCTCCTTCAAAACCAAAACTGGCAGCCATATCTTTAGACATAGCATACCTCTCTAAAATATTTACAAACAAATGTACAACTACCAACACCCTCACATTTTTCACCTCTGCCATCTTCACCACACAGCCTCTCTTCCTACAAAGAACAACTTCAACACCTGATTGGCTAATCACCACAGTCCCCTTTCCATGCCAGGCATGCTGAGAAGCCCAGTATGTGGCACGCCCTGTCCACAAACTACTGCAGTGTCTGCGGACACCGCAACACAGGGGCAGCCCTTTTTTCCCTTTCCACATCACTGTCTGGACAACTCTCTCATTGGCTACATATAAGCAGTCACAAAATCATCCACCAATCACATCCAAGAACTCTACAACTAACTCTGTCATCACAATTCAGCACTTCAGATTAACTGTTCGTCACTGTGACACAAGTCTCCTGTGATTGCAAAGCACCTACAGCTAAAATTACTGTAAAACTCTCCAAGATTTCTCTTCCAGATTCATCCACATCTACATCAATACAAACTATAGGTATGAATATCTTTTTACAGGACATTTGCAACTCTTTTATAAATGCATATGAAAAGGGTACCTGCCATTGACGTTGCATAATCTGTAAAAAAAAGCATACTGTAATTTCCCCCATCTCCTATAATCAAGTTCTCTTACAAATCTGTCTGCTTTCCAAGTTTTAATATACTGATATTACTCATTGCAAAGTCCAAATTATTATTCTCTTATTTCATTCTGTCATTTTCACAACCACTTACCCCTTAACACACTATTATGAAATCCCTAGAATCACGCAAAACAGGAAACCAGCTTGCATCTTACCAAAGCATTGCAAGTACATAGCATGCATATATTTAAACAGAGTGTCTGACACTTGCCATTCTTACAAAACCAAACAAATACATGTGTACATACAGAACAGTGTTAATAGAAATGTGGATAAAAAAGTCAAACAACTAAAAGGTTTCCAGCACTCATGTAGCAAGCATCTATGCACAAACAAATTAATGAAATGCTGCACACAAAAACATCCCCTTTTCAATCTGTACATCTTTCCAAGCTTTTTTGTCACCCTACTACAACTTCTACTAATTCATTACCACACTAAACAGTGCAACAAGAACACACACTTTCAAAAGTGCACCTCATAGGACACATCTATAAATACTCCACTAACCCCTTTAGCAATGATGCTGATGCTCCAAAATCCCCATGCATATACAAGGCTATGCAATGTAACACATACAGTACCTCTTCCTAGAAAGAAATCCTTCTGCAAATGTAACTAATTTATTCTTCAAGTGAGATAACTGTGCCATTAACACACATATGAACTAACGTTCTTCTTTCACAATTGCAGTGAAGACCACACTCCTGAAAACCAGTAGCATCTGAAGTACAAGACAGAACCCAGAAGAAACCTCCTATTTGCATCCAACAAAGTATTGTAGTATTGTACAACAAAAAATGGTATCAACCCTACAGCATTGATTCAGTATTACTGATTGCACCTCAGCATGTGCACACTTTGTATTGTCATCTGAACACCAGTATAGTAACACACACATATGAGAATAGCCTTCCAAACCTGAAGTAACAGTCCATTCCACAATCACAAACGTCTACATATATGCCTACCATCATACTCAAAGACTCATGCACGTTGCACAGATACATTGCACAACATCCAAAACCACACTTTCAGAATGCTTACCAAAAAGCAACATTGTAATAAGCAATGCAGAAACAGAGCAAATCAATATAAAAGCGTACAAAATAAGCATCCACCTCTAGTAGAATATATACAAAAAGTTGAAACAAAACAGCTAATACAGTCACTAAGCGAAACTAAAGCAGCTTGCAGTAAAGAAACTTTGACTCCTCTTTCAAAATGCAAAACTAAACAGAAATGTACTTAAAAGACTGCAGCTACCACTAGTGCTAACACTGCACCTATAAATCTTGATGTAGCCACAAGTAGGCATACCAAAAAATATATTTTACAAAAATGTTCCACCACAGACTCCTTCAGAACCTTATAAAACAGGGGAGAAATCATGCTCAACCCTTAAAACCTACCATAGAAAACGAATCCTGGAAGCACTCATAGACAGTGCAATCCTTTTCAAAAGGAAATGATTAATATTAGTTTTAAACATAATGAAACCACAAACAAAACCAATTACTAAACTACAACAGGTACTTCTCAACAAACAGAATATCAAAAAAGATAGCTTTGCAAACATCTGTGCAGGTGAGTAGAGTCACACCACCAGCACATAACCATATTTCAATGAAGAAGCATACAAACATAGCAAACAAACCCAATTGCCATACATAGCAGTGGACGAGGGTATGAAAAGGTTAATAATACATCATGGAACAAGAACCGCTGCTCACAAAAACATCCCAAGCAAACTTTGCATCAGCTCTCCATTCCTCTGAACCAATACGTCCAGTCTACAAATGGCCGTGCACATCAATGTGTAACGTACGCAAAAAATCTTTCACATCTTTACGCCACTTCCTCAATTATTGTGTGAAAGGCAAAGACAAATTAAAAATAAAACTATTACAAACTATGGACTCCTGTCTAGTGTGCAAATGCACAGGACTACAAGGACATTCATTAGCCTGCATTTCTGGACCTATTTGCAAAAGCACCTTCCACCATATCAAAATGATAGGAACACACCATTTAACTGTAAGAAATCTTGTTCATAAACTGCACTATGCCAAAAGTCTTGCTCTAGCACTGGCCAATTTAAACAACATTTTTCTACATGGTACAGCCAAAGAACTACTTGAAGAAATAGAGCACTTCCAAAGAAAATATTTTGGAAGTGAAACCCACTTACAAAATTCAATATCTTTAGAACAGAGTAGCAACAACTTTACAGATGGCAACCTTCTACTACACAAATACAAAAAAAGAAATACTAAAGATTAAAAGCACATCTGCTGAAGTAACAAACCATGTGTGTGTGTGTTGCCTCAGGACTTTTAATTAAAAAAAACACACAAAATGTAGAAATATTGTATAAAATAGAAGACAAATGAAGAATCCAAGTGGTTCCAATTAGCTCTCTTTCATAGAGCAGAAAACAAATATGAAATTACTAACCCCTCAATACTTTGCAGATACTGCACTGCAAAACTTGTCAACAACCAAATACCTTCACTAATAACTTGGAAATATTCCCACTGCCTAAACCATTGCAACAACTTAACTTGTATGAGATCATTATAATTCAAACAGTGCACCCATTTCAAGCAATAATACGCCTTCAACCAAAAACAGCAAAACTACCTCCCTCTGAATTACTGAAAGGTATGCATGGCAAAGTAGTGTATTTGCCATTAGATCTCAAAGAAAATGTACACACTCTGGGAGTACAACGTCCAATAGCTCAATCTGTGATTATCCTAGTAAATGGGCATACCTACAAAAGACAAAAATAATTGGTAGCAACTAGTGGACTTAAATAAAGTTAGAGAAGCCCTGCAATATCTAAAAGACAACAATGAATACTACAAAGAAATAAACATTGAAGAAAACCTAAGGGAAACCTCCAAAATAATGCAAGATTCATCAGTAACTGGCCAATTTCAACTTCTAGATTCTACTACAGAATCCAATATTTTAGACCATTATACAATTCACCCATTGCACTCTAAAGACACCATAGATGATGCACTGGAAACTTACCAAATGTGGTAAGCCAAAGGATCTCCAATCAGCATATGTGAAAAAAGTGTAGCTGCATGAGCCTTTCCTCTACTCTTTTCTACTGGTAAGGGAGGAAGGTACGATACAATACCCACACAAATAACAGCTTTAGAATACTGCTCTTTACAAATGTATTCTGAAGAGCCCAGATTCAGACAAAATGTGGAATACATATTTCACCTTCTCTTTCAAAGTGAACTAGCAACTCTATGCTACGGAGTTGCACACACATTGAAATCAGGTACCAATTTTCAAAATACGTTGGCTACGCAATTACTACTAAAAAGTGCAAGAAAAAGATGAAGTTTTACAGTCAAGCATTACAAATCTTTTAGAAAACATGCATGGTACAAAAGAACACTGGTTCTGATGACATGCAGAAGTACGCTGTGTGATAAGAAACCTTGGCCCACCCACATGGTTTGTGACATTAAGTTGTGCAGAGTATGCATGGGAAGATTTGTACTATTTCCCATGTATAGCAAACAAAAACAAAACAAATATAGACATAAAAACACCAGGAGAACTCTGCTCTCATGATCCTGTAAATGTATCAAGATAGTTACAGCATTGCTTTATTGCCATGCTACGCTTCATTTGTAATAAAACACTTCCTCCCCTCGGAGAAGTGCAACACTTCTTTTGGAGAAAAGAATACCAAGCCAAAGGAGCAGCACTCATCCACATGCTTTTGTGGATTAAAGATGCTCCTAAATTTGGTCATGACAATGATGCCACTGTTTTGCAGTTAAGTCAGAAATATGTCACTTGTGAAATCCCTTCACAAACTAAACATAGTGACCCACATGCACACATTTTTCAATTTCAAAGACACAAGTGTGGCAAGTATTGTTGGTGCAAATATAAAAACAAAGGGAAATACTACACCAAATGCTGCTTTGTTTTCCCTAGACCAGTTTCAACAACAGGACAAGTGAACAACTTCATGACTTCAGTTAGACATAGTGTCAGAGGCAAATTACCTAAGAAAACATACTGCATAAAAAGAACAGAAGGATCAAAGAACATCAATAATTACAATGCAATCGTTGTCCTCCTATGGAATGCAAATATAGATGTGCAATATGTTGAGGACAATTCCACTGCCGTTGCACGATATGCCACAGCCTACTTAACCAAACCAGAGAAAACAGAGCTTAAAGACCTCTGGGACGACGTATCATCTGACAAAACACTGTCAGAGAAATTGTATAGCTTTGCATAAAAATGCTCTCTCATACAGAATGTGGCTGCTACGAAGCCGCAGACTTGTTAACTGGCACTGCCTTGTTTGGGAAATCTGAAAATATAGTATGGCTAAGCCTTGCTACTGCTAAATCCAGAAAAAGAGTTCTCAAATCATATGAAGACATGGAAAAAATAGCCAAAATTGATCCCAACAGCCAAGACATTTTGAAAAACAACTTACTTGACACATGCTATCCAAACAGGAGTACAGCTTTGGAAACCATGTGTCTATACCACATAGCCCAAGATTTCACATACAAAAATAATTTTAAACCATATGAGAAGTAAGGTAGATACAAAGTTATAATCAGTGAAGGCAGCCTAGTGAAACTTACTAAACGCAGACTAATTAATCATATAAAATTGTAATTAAAAACTCCTCAACATAAAGAACTTTATTACATGGCCCTATTACAACTTTTTAAACCATGGAGAAAAGAAGAAGAGTTACTGGATACATATGACTCCTATGAAGACGCTTTCAAGGCAAATGAAAGCACTATAACAGACGTAAACTTTACACAGTACCAAAAAATGTTGCACAATGAAAAGCAACACGGAGAAGAACTCCAGGCCCAACGACAAGTGGACAATCCCGACAGCAGTCAAACTTCTGTAACAGGAAGCCAAACACTTTGACAGCCATTAATAGCAAATGAGGCAGAATTAGCCATGACAGAAGTAGAAAACACCATGGGGCCGATTCATGGAACAAACGTGCGCCGAAAATCTACGCGCAAGTAGGCGCAAGCAGGCGCAAGCGGAAAAAAACAGGCGCACGCGCACGCGTGCGATTCATGGAAGTCCCTGCGCGTGTTCACCGCGGGATGTGCGCCAAACCCGTGCATGGCGCACAAGTCACTGCAACATCGCGAAAGGCGTGCGCGACGGTGCGCGACGCGCACAGTGAAAGCGCACAACCTCAGCGCACACAGCAGAAAGTGGGCGGGACATGGGGCGTAACGCGCGGAATGGGGAACAACACGCGAAAATAAGGGCGTATCTGGGGATGCACTGCACGGAAGCAGAGGTAACGCCCACACGCACACGAACCACACGTATTCATGGAATGGAATAGGGCAAACCCACGCACAGCCAAAGCCGCGCACAAGCTGAAACACGTCCGCCACACGAAGGCAGGCGGTAGAGTCCCAGCGCATCAAAAAAGTGGCGCCGCGGGAAGTAAAATACGCGATTGAGCGGGGTACGTGTATTCCGGGTGTGCGCGGGAAGTTCCACACGCGATTGAGCGGGGTACGTGTATTTCGGGGGTGCGCGGGAAGTGACACACGCGAATGAGCGGGGTACGTGTATTACGGGGGTGCGCGGGAAGTTCCACACGCGATTTGGCCGGGTACGTGGATTCCAGGGGTGCGCGGGAAGTGACACACGCGATTGAGCGGGGTACGTGTATTTCGGGGGTGCGCGGGAAGTTCCACACGCGATTTGGCCGGGCACGTGGATTCCAGGGGTGCGCGGGAAGTCCCACACGCGATTTGGCAGGGTACGTGGATTCCAGGGGTGCGCGGGAAGTTCCACACGCGATTTGGCCGTGTACGTGGATTCCAGGGGTGCGCGGGAAGTTCCACACGCGATTGAGCGGGGTACGTGTATTTCGGGGGTGCGCGGGAAGTTCCACACGCGATTTGGCCGGGCACGTGGATTCCAGGGGTGCACGGGAAGTTCCACACGCGATTTGGCCGGGTACGTGGATTCCAGGGGTGCGCGGGAAGTTCCACACGCGATTTGGCCGTGTACATGGATTCCAGGGGTGCGCGGGAAGTTCCACACGCGATTGAGCGGGGTATGTGTATTTCGGGGGTGCGCGGGAAGTGACACACGCGAATGAGCGGGGTACGTGTATTACGGGGGTGCGCGGGAAGTTCCACACGCGATTTGGCCGGGTACGTGGATTCCAGGGGTGCGCGGGAAGTTCCACACGCGATTTGGCCGTGTACGTGGATTCCAGGGGTGCGCGGGAAGTTCCACACGCGATTGAGCGGGGTACGTGTATTTCGGGGGTGCGCGGGAAGTTCCACACGCGATTTGGCCGGGCACGTGGATTCCAGGGGTGCGCGGGAAGTTCCACACGCGATTTGGCCGGGTACGTGGATTCCAGGGGTGCGCGGGAAGTTCCACACGCGATTTGGCCGTGTACGTGGATTCCAGGGGTGCGCGGGAAGTTCCACACGCGATTGAGCGGGGTACGTGTATTTCGGGGGTGCGCGGGAAGTGACACACGCGAATGAGCGGGGTACGTGTATTACGGGGGTGCGCGGGAAGTTCCACACGCGATTTGGCCGGGTACGTGGATTCCAGGGGTGCGCGGGAAGTTCCACACGCGATTTGGCCGGGTACGTGGATTCCAGGGGTGTGCGGGAAGTTCCACACGCGATTTGGCCGGGTACGTGGATTCCAGGGGTGCGCGGGAAGTTCCACACGCGATTTGGCCGTGTACGTTGATTCCAGGGGTGCGCGGGAAGTTCCACACGCGATTGAGCGGGGTACGTGTATTTCGGGGGTGCGCGGGAAGTGACACACGCGAATGAGCGGGGTACGTGTATTACGGGGGTGCGCGGGAAGTTCCACACGCGATTTGGCCGGGTACGTGGATTCCAGAGGTGCGCGGGAAGTTCCACACGCGATTTGGCCGGGTACGTGGATTCCAGGGGTGTGCGGGAAGTTCCACACGCGATTTGGCCGTGTACGTGGATTCCAGGGGTGCGCGGGAAGTTCCACACGCGATTGAGCGGGGTACGTGTATTTCGGGGGTGCGCGGGAAGTGACACACGCGAATGAGCGGGGTACGTGTATTACGGGGGTGCGCGGGAAGTTCCACACGCGATTTGGCCGGGTACGTGGATTCCAGGGGTGCGCGGGAAGTTCCACACGCGATTTGGCCGGGTACGTGGATTCCAGGGGTGCGCGGGAAGTTCCACACGCGATTTGGCCGTGTACGTGGATTCCAGGGGTGCGCGGGAAGTTCCACACGCGATTTGGCCGGGTACGTGGATTCCAGGGGTGCGCGGGAAGTTCCACACGCGATTGAGCGGGGTACGTGTATTCCGGGGGTGCGCGGGGAGCAGCACACGTGAATTGCACGAGTGGGTCCTCCCAGGTGTACCCTCTACACCCTCCACGGCCCCTGCAGGTGGCTCACACCACAGGGGCCTACCCAGCACATGTCCTGCAGGCACCCCATCCACCATGGCCATGCCCACCAGCCAACCCACATATCAACTAGCACTACTGCCCACCAACGCATGTCCCCCTGCACCCCCAGCCACCAGGGGCAGCCTCCAACAGGCCCCCACCTAATGTCTCCCCCCACCCCCACCCCCCAGCAGTGCAGGGGCACCCTCCACCAGGCCCCCACTCATGTCCCCCTGCACCCCCACCCCCTAGCATCCAGGGGCACCCTCCACCAGGCCCCCACTCATGTCTCCCACCACCCCCACCCCCCAGCATCCAGGGGCACCCTCCCCAGGCCCCCACTCATGTCCCCCTGCACCCCCACCCCCTAGCATCCAGGGGCACCCTCCACCAGGCCCCCACTCATGTCTCCCCCCACCCCCACCCCCTAGCATCCAGGGGCACCCTCCACCAGGCCCCCACTCATGTCTCCCCCCACCCCCACCCCCCAGCAGTGCAGGGGCAGCCTCAAACAGGCCCCCACTCATGTCCCCCTGCACCCCCACCCCCTAGCATCCAGGGGCACCCTCCACCAGGCCCCCACTCATGTCTCCCCCCACCCCCACCCCCCAGCAGTGCAGGGGCAGCCTCAAACAGGCCCCCACACATGTCCCCCTGCACCCTCACCCCCCAGCATCCAGGGGCACACTCCACCAGGCCCCCACTCATGTCCCCCTGCACCCCCACCCCCTAGCATCCAGGGGCACCCTCCACCAGGCCCCCACTCATGTCTCCCCCCACCCCCACCCCCCAGCAGTGCAGGGGCAGCCTCAAACAGGCCCCCACTCATGTCCCCCTGCACCCCCACCCCCTAGCATCCAGGGGCACCCTCCACCAGGCCCCCACTCATGTCTCCCACCACCCCCACCCCCCAGCAGTGCAGGGGCAGCCTCCACCAGGCCCCCACTCATGTCCCCCTGCACCCCCACCCCCTAGCATCCAGGGGCACCCTCCAGCAGGACCCCACCCATGTCCAACTCATGTTCCCCACCCAACATGTCATCACAGTCCAGATCCCTGGTCTCTATGGTCAGCCCCCAAATGCAAAACACCCACCCGAGTATTGCATCCACCCACTCATATTCTGCAATTACATCACAGAACACCAATTGCAAGTTCCAAAACAAACACATGTCCCTCACATACACCCAATGGGTGTCAGTGATTCTCAAAACACATAACATGAAATGCATGAAAACAATGAGACACCACACATTGAAGTGCAACAAATAAATAATGTATTAAAGGAAAGATGAATAGAAACAAAAATGAATAAACAGAAATGTGAATGGAAAAAAATGAAAAGAAGCATGTCCGTTCAAAATAAAAAAACAATTAAAGAATATAGAAATCCAAAGTAATGTAGTACAAAGTCAAAGTCCACCAAACAAAATCCAATGTGAAAAAAAAATTATAAGCCATTGATCCATGGATAATGTTAAAAAAGAAAGTATGTACAAGTCCACAACTATGTACAATCCAAGAAGCCAGGGTCCATCATCCCAACAAAATAAAGGAAACCTAACTAACTACACTAACTAATAAAAAAAACTATATACAAAAATGTGGCCAATGTCCAAAAGGTCCAAATGAAATAAAAACAAAAATGAAACTTAACACTACCTACATAACTATGTACAAGGGCAGCGGGCTAGTTCCACGGCTCACTTCTGGATGTGCCGGGCCAGGGCGTCATCGAACTCCTCCTCAATGTCCCGGAGGCGGTCCTCCTCCATGGCCCCGAGGGTCCGCAGGGCCGTCGACGTGTCCACCTCCAAAGCCCTGCGGATTGCCTCGAGGCACTCGACCCGCCTCAGGGCCCTCTGCATGGAGTTCTCCGCCCTGACCATTGAGAGCCGTGCCTCTTCCGCCCGCTGCCGCTCCGCATCTATGGCGTGGCCCAACCGCTGCCACACGGAAGACACTTTTTGTCCTGGGTCCTCCTGCCCTCCGGCCGATGCCTGCCCCTCCGATGTCGAAGGCCCCGAGCCTTCATGGCTCCCACCATGGTGCTGCTGCTGCTGTGCCTCTGCCCCTGCACTGCCTCCTGCTGCCTGCACATCCTCCGCCGGCTGGGGTGCAGTCGTTGACGTGGCCACCCCTGCTGGACGTCCGACTCCCGACTGTGGCAGGGATGCCTCCTCCACCAGCCTGGCCGCACCGTCAGAGGCAGCTCCACAGGGCACCCAGGTGACTGATGGGTGGGAAGATGGCACAGAGGACGACTGGCGCGTAGGGGGTCCAGCTGAGGAGGGGGTCGTGGCAAGCCCCATCAGACGGAGGAATCCGGCCTGGGTGACCTGTCCCAGCAGGCTGACGTGGTCAACGAGCCATTCGAGATGACCTGCAGTCTCTTCATAAAAAGACTGCAGGTCACCTCGCATGGCCCGTTGACGCAACGCCACTCCAGCCAGGACAGGCTCAACCCGGGCCTGGATAGCCACGTCCGCAGGCAGAGGAAGGCCAGTTGACGTCAGCTCATCCCCTGCCTGAAAACTGGTCTGGACATGGGCATCCCTGCTGGTGCAAGATGATGCAGGGACAGGATCAGGGACAGGATTGCACACAGGCACCTCTGCGGCGGCCTGTGCTGCCTCCTGTCCCTGGTCCTGCACTGCACCACTAGCACCAGTGGGATCCCCACCCCCAGACCCCGTCTCCGGTGCTTGCACGGCCTCCTCCTCCACCAAACCCCCCACCAACCTGGATGACTCTGTGCCATCTTCCCCCGTTGGGCCCTGTGGGGTCCCAGCTGCCCCTTCTGCTGCCGAGGAGTCCAACTGCAACCTCCGCCTCTTGGACCTCCCCCCGGCAGCTGCGGCCTGGGACGCGGCACCGGACTCCTCACTCCCCGACGAGATGACAACCTGGGAGGGGAGCCGGGCCTTGCGTCTCCGGCTGGCGGTGGGATCCCCGCCGCTGTGCTCCACAGCACCTTCTCCGCCCTCTTCATCAGTTGACGCTGCAGACAGGGAGAAACAAAACACAGGCATCAGGGCACTGTACAATGTACACATACACACATGACAGTTGTACATGAGTGGCATTGGCAAACCTCTGACATGTCATCACAATCCCCAACACACATGTCATTACAACTTGCACACACGAGCCATACCACAGCCATGTTGCAACTGCCAACACCATCCATACACATACAACAGCATCAGCAGCCAAAGGTGAGCCAGACATCACATGCAACACAGGAAGTGCACCACACATGTACACACACCACCACACTTGCATGCATGTGTACACCTCTGCTAAGTGTCGCAGTGTTCAGACGGGCATCCATGTCACATCTGCCCATCAGGCTTCCACATAGCGCTGTCACATGCATCCATGTTGCATCACTGTTGCACCCTTGTCAAATACACACACATGCACATGTACACAGCGCTGATACAATCAGCTGAAAACAACATACATGCGTGACATCACGGACATGTCTACTCACATACACATTCATACAAACTTGTGTGCCCACACAACTGCATTTGGCATGCAAGCCCACACACACAGCCACCATCCATGTCTCACACATTACAGCCCTCGCATGTGTCAGCCCCACGGCCCTGTACACCCGCACCCATACTCGACCCCATACAAACAGATGTGCAACCTGCACACTACTGAACAATCACCACACGCACTGCTCACAATCAGGATGCATGTACACTCACCGCTCGACTCCAGACGGGTCTGCCTCTCAAGGACCTGGACGTGGAGCGCTGGGGATATGTGTTCCAGGACCCTCATCTGTTCTTCCGACAAGTGGCCCCGGCGCCCCTTGGCATCCGCTGCCTTCAAGAGGCGCCGGGCCTTGGTCAGGGTCCTGGACCTGAAGTCCTCCCAGCGCTTCTTGACATGTTGGAAGTCGCGGACTGCCACCCCCTCCGCGTTGATGGCAGTCACGATGTCAGTCCAGATCCGAGTCCGTCCTTCCTTGTCGGCGCGGCAACTTCCGAAGAGGGCATCATACTGCCCCAGGACTTGCTCCACCAGGACACCAACTTCGGTGGCACTGAAGCTGGTGCCCCTCTGCCTCTCTGGCCGGGGGTTGTCAGTGGTCACAGATGGAGTTTGCCCCCACATGACAACCCCAGAGGCAGGAGTGGATGGGCAACTGGGTCCTGGGGCTGGGCTGTGGAGCGATGGAATCCCAGTCGGGAGTCTTTGGTTCCAGCAGGGGTGGTCACACCAACAGCACCCCTGGCTGATGTGCAGGCAGCAAATGGCAGGGCACGTGGGCAGCAGGCAGTCAGGCAGCAGCAGATGGCAGGTGGGAGCGTGCTCGGGGCTCTGGGGGGCAGTAGTTCGGCCTTCTGGGCAGGAGCGTGGTCTTCCGTGTGCTTACGCGTGGCCAGCTTGATACGGAGTGATTTGGCACGTGAAAATTCTGCACGTCAGCGTGTAATTCGAGGAAAGGCCCTTAGCGCGTAAGCGCGTCTGCACGCATACGCATTTTCATTGGACCAAAGGCCCTCAGCGCGTGAGCGCGTCTGTGACGTGACGTGCGAGGGAGTATCCCTCATTGCACGTGATGACAGTACACACGTGGATCCCAACCAATCGCGTGTGAAAGTTCACGGGACCCCGAAACACACGTACCCTGGCCAATCGCGTGTGGAACTACCCGCGCACCCCGAAACACACGTACCCAGGCCAATCGTGTGTGGAACTACCCGCGCAGCCCGAAACACACGTACCCAGGGCAATCGCGTGTGGAACTTCCCGCGCACCCCGAAACACACGTACCCAGGCCAATCGCGTGTGGAACTACCCGCGCACCCCGAAACACACGTACCCAGGCCAATCGCGTGTGGAACTTCCCGCGCACCCCGAAACACACGTACCCAGGCCAATCGCGTGTAGACTTTCTCGCGCACCCCTGAAATCCACGTACCCAGGCCAATCGCGTGTAGTCTTTCTCGCGCACCCCTGAAATCCACGTACCCAGGCCAATCGCGTGTAGTCTTTCTCGCGCACCCCTGAAATCCACGTACCCAGGCCAATCGTGTGTAGACTTTCTCGCGCACCCCTGAAATCCACGTACCCAGGCCAATCGCGTGTAGACTTTCTCGCGCAACCCTGAAATCCACGTACCCATGGCCAATCGCGTGTAGTCTTTCTCGCGCACCCCTGAAATCCACGTACCCAGGCCAATCGCGTGTAGACTTTCTCGCGCACCCATGAAATCCACGTACCCAGGCCAATCGCGTGTAGACTTTCTCGCGCACCCCTGTAATCCACGTACCCAGGCCAATCGCGTGTAGTCTTTCTCGCGCACCCCTGAAATCCACGTACCCAGGCCAATCTGTGTAGACTTTCTCGCGCACCCCTGAAATCCACGTACCCAGGCCAATCGCGTGTAGTCTTTCTCGCGCACCCCTGTAATCCACGTACCCAGGCCAATCGCGTGTAGACTTTCTCGCGCACCCCTGAAATCCACGTACCCAGGCCAATCGTGTGTAGACTTTCTCGCGCACCCCTGAAATACACGTACCCAGCCCAGCCGCGTATGGAAACACCCGCACACCCCTGGAATACACGCTCCCAGCTCTGCGTTTGCTGCTGCCCTTTGCGCTGGGTTGGGGATTTTGATGGCTTTTCCCTGCGCGAGAGGCGTTCTTGGAGGCGTAACTGGCGCTGCTGCAGGGTCGCTGCGCAACTGTGCGCCACGGCTGGTTTTGGTGGCTGGAATCCATGAATACGCTGTGCGCGGAAATGGATTTTAGCGCACGCGGCTGGCGCAGGGATTCGCACGCGCACACTGTGCGCCAGCCGCGTGCGCCACTTGTGCGCTGAATTCTATGAATCGGCCCCCATGTGTCAGTATGAACAAGCTACAGAAGACTTCGCTATACTGAAATCACAACTGAACAATGAGCAGCATAGCATTTTCCAAGAAATAACAAAACAAATTGAACATGGTGTGCAACATGAAAATAAAAACTGTACCTGCCAAGACTACAAACCTATAATGCTATACGTGAGTGGCCAAACTGGTTCAGGAAAAACATTCTTAATCAAAATAATCAGCAAGTTCCTCCAACAATTAACAAACAACAAACTGTCAGCTGTTGTAACTGCCCCCACAGGTTGAGCTGCCTACAACATAGGTGGTGTCACTTTACAACGATTATTACTCCTTCCATTAGAACACCAAAACAAATTAGACAATTACAAACTTTTCACAGAAGCTGCAATGGAACTACGCAGAGTTTTCAAATATATGAAAATGCTGCTAATAGATGAGGTCTCCAACTTAATGTTGGCTGTGATTCACCTCAGATTAAAAGAGGTCCTCAAAACAGACTAGGAAGAGCTCTTTGGAGGAAAACACATTATTGTTTTCGGAGATCTTCTTCAATTGACACCAGTGAAAGGTGAACCTATTTTTACAACCTTAGGGCACAAACTGTGCCGTAAAACCCTTGGCAGCATAGGAAATGTCAACCTTTGGAAACATTTCCAATACAGAGAATTAACAGAAAACATGTGCCAGTCTGCAGACCTCACATACGGCAACATTTTAAAAAGTATTAGACTTGGTGTACTATCTCAAGAAGCACAATCAATATTAAAAACCAGGCAAATCCATGCACTCTATGGCCATAACTCGATGTCATGGAACAATTAGCACACAAAAATGTGAATTGTATGTCCTTGATGACAACTCTTGCAAGCTGTTCAAAAGTCAATTAAACAATGCTGAAAAAAGAAATTCAACCAATAATTGAAATTTGTTCCACAGATAAACTGGATGTACATGGTATGGCACTACCCATGTTTCAACAATCCACAACAAGACTAAATACCTTAGAAATCTCTTTCTCCAACACAGCTGGTTTGGAGAAATATTAAAATTATCTTTAAACTTAAACTGTAGAGTAATGCTTAAACGTAACCTTGACGTGGAGCAAGGACTAGTTAATGGAGCACTTGGTGCAGTTGTTGGCTTTCAAACATACCCACGTCACAACAACATTCAATTTGTCAATATTCTCTTTGACAAACTATCAAAGGTTAAAAGGATAGGACACTCAACAGCCCGCTTTCTTCTTTTTAAAAATATGTATGTACGCAGAGAACACATTTCACTAACTCTAGCATACACCGTTACCATTCACAAATCACAAAGTCTTACCCTAGATAAAGCATTGATATATATTGGTAGCACAGTCTTTAAAGAAGGCATGAGCTATGTAGCACTATCATGCTTACGTACACTTGACGGGCTATTTCTAATCAACTTTGATGCAAGTAAAGTAAATGCTGATATTCCTTGCATTCTAGAATACAGTAGACTGCGTTCACTCTACACTCCCATCTAAAAACCTATCCTGTTTCACAAAAATCAAAACGTTGTAAAAGAAAACTACTTCAAACTGAAACGATACAGGATCTAACTGCAATTCCTCCAAGGAAAAAAAAAAGAAACTAATACTTCATCAAGTACCACAACCAAACAAGAATCTACTGGTCAAAGTAACTCAACTACTTCTTCATAGAAGCAACACACACTCTCCGAACAAATGACTTCGCCACAGAACTGTCAGGTCTATTCAAATTTTCAAATACAACTGGTGTAAACTGCTAAGCAAATGTAGCAATAAATATTCTATTCCAATTGCCACCAATTTTTGACAACATTTACTTACACAGTACAGACCAATTGTGTTTGCAAATGTTAGTCCTTCAAAGAAATGCAACCAACAATCCTGACAACACTTACAGTGTTCATGAAATAAGACAGGAATTGGACTACTGTGCTGGAATGATCAAATTCACTATAAACTCACAAGAAGATCCACAAGAATTTCTAATGTACTTACTACAAGTACTGGAAAACAAAAACATACCTATAAATTAAATCTTCCAGATTTCATACATGTGGAAACATGCATGCACTCTCTGCAGCCTTGTGGCACAAGAACAAGTCCCTAGTGAACGCTTTGTGTATGTATCCATACCTAACTGTGAATCCATTCCATTTCAGCAATTTGTAAAAATTGCAAACCATGGCAGATTATGTACTACCTGCAATTCAGATAATCGCTCCACCTTACAAATACAGACACATAGTAAATACGTAATAGTATGCTTTTATGTTACAATGCAGATGGTACCAAAAACAACTGTAAGCTGACTGGATTCACACATGGTCAAGTATCACTTGGTAAGAAAAACTTCACAACAATAGGTATAATCTACCACGCAGGAGCCACAACCAATGCAGGTCACTACACTGCATATATAAAAAAGAATTGTGGATGGTTCCAATGTAATGATAGTACCATTACTCTAAAGCAGATATTACCAGCAAATCTTGTAAATGCTTACTTAATCCTCTTAAAACCAAAATTGAATACGTAATCTGTGTATGAACATAAGAAAAACTTCAACTTCAAAACTGTGCACAATTAGAATACACCAACATGTATCTAACTGCACAAAGATTCTGCAACAAGCAAACAGATAAATAAATACCACTAAAATGTAACAAGAAATACACAGTTAGTATACACCAACAGGTATCTAACTGCCCCAAAAATCTGCAACAACCCAACAGATAGATGAAAAACATAAAAGTAGAAATAGACTATTAGAATACGCCAACAGGTATGTAATTTCCCCCAAAAAAAATCTGCAACAAGCCAACAGATAGAAGATTAGCAAGACACAAGAAATAAACAGTAAAACAATGGGGGTAATTACGACCTGTGTGGTAAGGGATACCGGGCACCGGTAAGGAGAGTGGTGCCGGTAATCCCTTACGACCCTATTCCAAGGTCACTTGGTAGGGACCATAAGGAACGTGTGGTCTGACCACACGTCCCTTACACGTCCCTTACAGGTCCCGCTAAGGGACCGGGGCGCAATAACGGGCTTGCAAGTCGCGAGCCCGTTATTAGCACCCTCCCCATTCCCATTGAGCCCTATGTTGGGAATGGTTTGTTTAATGGGGATTTACCAGTCCCGCCAGGGTTGGACTGCACCGGTAAGTCCCCATTGAACAACACTGGTGCCGGACCCGTTATTGGAGGCAGTCATGGCACAAATAGCGCCAAGACTACCACCAATCTCGGAATGAGGCCCAATGAAAGAAATATATCGTACCACAACATAGAAGTATTTTTTTTTTAAACCGGCATAACTCATTATGAACTACCTTCTCTAACATATGATCTTTTCTTTTATCACAGATATGGAAAAAGTATGTCTGGTCCAATTACAAATGTCATGAAAAAACTGCATACAACCACAAAAAACTCATCCAGTAAGTATTACATAAATGGACTCACAAACACTGCTGCATAACACACCCATTCAAGCAAACATCTAACCATACACCGCAGTCTAAATTGTTTACTTCCATGGGTAGCTTATAACGCAGTCCTTGTTACAAACTCTACAATCTTAACTGCATAGCCTTGCCAAAACTACACATACAAACTCTACAAATGAAACAGTACATAAACTTTTGGGTTGTGGATATTTGATGGGTGTTTGATTCTATCGATGTGCTATGCTGTGGTGGTTGTGGCCAGGGCCTAGAGGTTTGGGTGCAAGGCTTCAGTGAAGGACAAGGATAGTGCTTATAAATCTAGTACTGTAGTAGGGCCAGGCAATCCCTGCATTCACAACCTTAATCTCTTACATAGCAGTTTGATATGTTATGCAGCCCTCTATTCTTGAAGCAAATATCCATCAATAAGTGCATGAAAAGGTATGACTGAGAGGCTATGTTCTTAATCTGATCTTGTCTTTTCTCACTTCTAGGCTTGTCTAAAATGTATACGATTTTTATGTACTCTAGATGTGGACCGTCATAGTGGGAGCATTACTGTTGGTACTCGATCTCAGTACACAGGCCGCAAGGTGCATTGCATCACTGTTTGTGCTACAAAGGTGTCCCTGCCAATGTCCACTGCTGTTACAAAAAGGAAAATTTACCAGGAGCACCGGCAGTTTAAGGTTGAGTTTTTTTCATTGAGTCCAAACCTAATGTGTGCTTATGTCTTATTTGTCTCAAACGAATTGCAGTTCCCAATGAATATAACATCCACCGGCATTGTGAAATGAAACATTCACAATATAAGGATTTACAGGGGACAGGGGACGGGAGAATGAAGAAAGCGCAGGAGCTAAAAATACCACTGAGCAAGCAACCAGAGTGTTTTTGAGCAGAAAAGAAAAGAATCTGAATATGCCAGTTTAGCTAGTTATAGGTTTGTGCAGCTTATTGCTAGGTCCGCACAGCCTTTCACAGATGGGGATTTTGTAAAAGACTGCCTTATGGAGATTTGTGAGGCAGTGTGGAAGGTAAAAAAGAGGCTTTTACAAATGTTCCCCTTTCAAGGATGAGCAATCAGCTGATTATTTTAGATATGGCTGACAATTGTTACAGCCAACAGAAAATGTCATGTAATGACATTAAATTATTTTCAACAGCCCTTGATGAGAGCACAGATGCGAGTGACACAGCCCAGCTCTAAATTTTCATTTGTGCAGTCAATAACAAATTCAGAATATTTCAGGAACTTGCTTCCCTGGTATCTTTGCATGGCAGAACTACTGATGTTGACATTTTTAATGCCTTTCAAAAAGTCAACAATGAGTCAATTTGCCATGGGATAATATGGTAGGTGTGACCACTGATGGGGCATCAGCCATGGTTGGGGAGCTAAATGGTTTTATTGGCTGCTTGAAAAGACTTTTGGGTGAGAGGGCTGTCCATTTCTAAAATTATCCTTGCATCATACATCAGGAGGCATTATGTGCAAAACGTTTACATTTTTGTGCACGCTCTTTAAATCACTGATTGTTTCAGGTATTTTTAGAAGAGGCAAAGGCGGATTATGGTGATGTCCTATGTCACACTGATGTTCGCTGGCTTAGTCGTGGCAATGTTCTGAAGCAATTATTTTCTTTATGACAGGAAATCAAAGCATTCCTTGGTGAAAAGGGAATGGACCTTTTGTCATGCATTATATTAACTGGGTAGCTGACTTTGCTTTTCTGACTGACCTGACAGGCCATTTGAATGATTTAAATTTAAAGTTGCATGGAAGCCAGAATCTAATATCTGATCTTTTTGAGGCAGTTTGTGCCTTTGAAATACAGTTAAGACTTCTGATATCCCAACTAGAGAAAGAGATGTTGAAACACTTCCCTGCATGTGCAGAGGTTTTCCACCAAGAGAAGTATGTAGGATGGCATCAGCATGTGAAGGTCATGAATGAACTGCAAAATGTTTTGAGAATTGTTTCACACAATTTAAATCACAGCAAGCCTCTTTTAAACTAGTTTTGCAGACCATTTCTCTGCTGATGTTGACAATGTACCACCTAAACTTCAACTGGAAGTGATTGAACTTCATTGCTGTAGTGTCCTCAAAAATAGGCAAATAGAGATGCCTTTATTAGCCTTTTACCACTCTATGAACACTGCTCAAAACTTTGTCCCAGGAAGTATTAAAGATGATGTTCATGTTTGGCAGTACTTACATTTGTGAGCACATTTGTTCGCAGTTGAAAATATATAAATTCAGTCTAAGGACGAGACTCACTGACAAACATCACCATGCTATCCTGAGAGTAGGAACAACATCACTGGAGCCCGAGATCCAGAAACTGAAAGCGGAGAAATGCTGCAATGTTTCTCACTGATCAAGTATGTCTGGTTTGTTGTTCATCTCCCGCTTAAAAAAAGAAACAGCAATTCTCCATACTCATGGTACATTGCTCACTTACAGCCATGCCAGATGCTGTGCAAAATGGCAGAGCGTGTGCCTTGCAAATCTAAAGCAACATAACTTGTGAAATATTTGAGCGCAGTCTTTTCGTCCTGTATGATTTGCATATTTATTCTAGTGCCAATATGTCCTTTGCAAAGAAGGAAATGATAAAATTGGAATGGAAAATGTGTACTACAAAATGTAAGTTTGAAATACAAATATAGACCGGTATATCTCAAAAAAGGTATTCTTTTTCCATGTATTTAAAAAGAATTGGGGGTTGAAAGAGCCTCCCGCCTGCCTGCCGCCCCTCCCACATTTACTTTTCGGTCCACTATTGGCAGAATGTAAGGTACATTCGGTCGTCTGGCAAAATCAGTTGTTCACCCCTTACAGAAACATGACTTAAGGGGTCTGATTCCATCCTCACTTTGAAAGTAAGCAGGGTTGATCCTCATTATTGCATGAACGGGAGACAGTCCACAATCCCGAATGCTGTGTGTTTTCTTAGTTTTAAACATCTCATAACACACAGCATCTACATTATTATTATTTTTTTACAGTGCTACTGTCAGTCCTTGAAGGCTTTTCACTAAGAAACAATTTATTTGCATTTTGCTAAATTGCATTCTGGTATTTGTAGTCTCACAGTCAAGATGCCACAGTTGTACACTTTTGCCTAACATAGTTCTATAAGGATATATATATTTGCGTGATGTTAAGATGGATTTCTGAACTCTGACCTGGAGGGGCAGAGGTTCAGAAGGCCAGCCTAGTTTCTTGGAACAGGGTAACCTCTGGACAAGCCAGACCAATCAGGGTAGCGATGGTGGCGGTCAAGACTTAGGGCCTCATTACACAGTAGGCGGTAACCATGGCGCTATTAGCGCCATGGTTGCCACCGCTATTTTACTGTGTCCGCCTTGGTGGATGGCGGAATTACCGCCCTACTCCAAGGTGAGCGGGTGCGGTAATTCCCCATTCACCAAGGCACTTCCCCATTCCCATTTTTGCCCCCATAGGGCATAATGGGAATGGGGAAGGAGCTAATTACGGTACTGCAAATTGCGGTACCGTAATTAGCACCGACGTCCCTTTGCGGCACCTTACTTTAACGGCTGGTAAAACCAGTCATTAAGGTCGAGTCCCGCAAAGGGAACTCATAGTAAGGCGATAAGTGTTTACCGGTACCGGTGCCCTTACCGGTACCGGTAAACCCTTACCGCCTACCGTGTAATGAGGCCCCAAGTCTCAGGAGGGGTGAGGGTGACTGAAAGCCCGCAATGAGCACACAAAGCAAGGACACTTAAAAATTACCCCAGACAGGTGTTATATTAAAAATATAGACACATTTATTACAAGGCCTTTGTAACATCGACCATGGCAAAGAATCACAATAATACTAAAGTAAACCAACACATCACAATCAGTACAATATATATACAAGACCGAGGGGTCTAAGGAGTTAGGAGCACATAGTGTGTAGACCACCTAGATGGGGAGGAAAACAGGCAGTGCAAGTAATCATTAGACCCAGTTCAACATCTGAAATACACCTAACTAGGAGGAAGTCCGAGCCCTACGAAGAGCGGAGCCTTGTGCTCAAATGTACCTGCATGCACTGGTGCCCATGGACAAAAGAGAGCCTCTTCGAGGATATCGGGCAGTTCAGGAAGGTGAATGGAGCATTGCAGAACAAGTCCCCACTACTCAAGCAAGGCCTCCATTTGTGGGCAGAGGCAGGGTGAGAGTGCGGGATAGAGTCGCTATTTCGCAACAGCGGTAGAAAAGAAACGGGCTCCTGCGCGAGGTGCCACCGGTTGGGGTATGGACTACTCACCGGTCCCGATGCAGGCAGACCCAGACTTCTCCAGTTCAGTTCACATTGCTGTCAGGTTCAGCTGCGATGATCAGGACATCTCGACACCGTGTAGATTCTGTGTTAGCAGGATGCAGGTTCGAGGGTGTCCCAAAGGCAGCAAACGTGCACAGGTGGTTACCTCAGCAGGGCAACACGGCAACCACATTTACTCTGGTCCGGGCGCACTCGTCTCACTTCAGACCTGGGAATGCCAAGTGTACGAAATTCAGTGTGAGGGTGCCGTGGACGCAGAGCAAGCAGTAAACCAAGTTTTGAGGGCTTCCCAGAAACGGCGGCGGTGACAGAACAAAGTGTCCTGCGTAAGCTGGTCAGCCCACTGGTTGGCCCAGGCACACTTCCGAAGAGGCTTACTTGCAGGGTTTGATGAAGTTGCCGGGAATAGTTGATCCCACTATTCCAATGGGTCGAAGCGCCTTCGCAGACTTTCTAGGACGATCAGATGCAGAGGGGTCTCGCAGGACGACAGCAGTTCAGGGTGCCAAACCGTCAGCGGGTCACCAGCGGTTCCTCGACTCAACTTCTTGTTGTAGGATACTTGGCTCCTTATCCCTTGTTCGGTGTGAACTCAGGAGATCGACATGGTAGTGGTGTTTTCAGCCTCCTCTTATCCAAAGTTCCCTTCACACCAAAATGGAAAGGACCCAATGGGAGATCTGCTCACAAACACTCACAGCATACGTGGGCCTATCATGGACCATGGTTGTCCCAGGCATTCAGGGCACTTCAGACTCTCTGGCACCCAGGATGTGTATTGGGAACAGACATCCCAACCCACATCCTGGAGGCAGACACAAGGCATGCAGAAGTCCGCGAAAGCTTTGGGGTTTCGCGAGAAAGTGCATGCCCAAATAAGGACTGACCCAGTCAGCTCGACCTGGGGAAGGTGAAGGGGCAAGACGGTCAGCGGACAGGACAAAGAACCTCGTGGCATGGCCATTTTGGAGCCAGGCCTCTCATTTGTGCCAAACGCAGTAAGCGCGGATAACATGGCGAAAAAGGGTTCAAAACACAAGAGAAACGATAGCTGCCACCAGTCCCGTCCATGACACACTTGCACAGTTCATAATAAGTCCATCGAGAGTTTCTAGGGCTTTTGGAATGACTAGAGACCCACAAGCGCGGTAATGTAACTTATGGTGCACTCTTGTGTTATTTTGCACAAAAGCTGCAACATGAGAAAAGGACTAAGGGAAACAGAGTCTCCCAGTAATGACTGTCTTAAGGGCATGTCAGTTTCCCCATAAAATTTGAGCGAAAGCCCAGAGGAGTGAGGGGGAAGGCTGCGCTTCTCTGGCAAAGTCTAGATCAGGGTGTAAAACAGCAGCAAGAAGTTTGGGGGTTGCCACATGGAGGGAAAATTACATACAATATGAAATCTTTCCTAACAAGTGACACTATAGTATGTGTACTTTTGAAGTGAGCTTTTTAAAGCACAGTATTGTTGAAAGACAGGCATGGGGGTGAGGAGGGGAAATGATTAGAGGGCAAGTAAGTGATGAGTATTTACCCACAATGTGGCAAGAGTGTTTGCAGTACTGGACACTGGTGCAGTTATTTCCCCCTGATTGTGGTTGCTTTTCAGGGCACCATTAAAGGGCACATGTGGAAGGAGAGCATAACTTTTTTTCAGAGGGTGGATGCAACCCCTTGGGTTTTTCTGAGGTTGGTAAGCTTGCGCAAGTATTTAGACACCAGGATTTTACTCAGGTTTGTATGTTTGTATGCACAAAAGCTGCAACACGAGAAAAGGACTAAGGGAAACAAAGTCTCCCAGTACTGACTGTTTTAAGGGCATGTCAGTTTCCCCATAAGAATTGAGCGAAAGCCGAGAGGAGTGTGGCGGAAGGCTGCGCTTCTCTGGCAAAGTCTAGATCAGGGTGTATAACAGCAGCAAAAAGTTTGGGGGTTGCCACATGGAGGGAAAATTACATACAATATGAAATCATTCCTAACACTCGCCCCTCCCAGACTAAGGACAGGGGGAACTAATCCACCCCTGGATGAGTTTCTTGTTCAGGTCGGTTAAACATTCTGGAAAACCCATCAGTATTGCTAATTTGGACACCTGGCCTATGCTCAATAGTGAAGTCAAAGCCTTGTAGACTTATGGACCACCTAAGCAACTTTGGATTCTCTCCCTTCATGTTCATCAGCCACTTTAAGGGCTTATGGTCAGTTTGCACAGTGAAGTGGGTCCCATAAAGGTAGGGCCTCAGCTTTCGTAGGGCCCACACAACAGAGAAACATTCTTTCTCTACTGTGGACCATCTGAGCTCTCTGTCCTTAAACTGGCGACTAATGAAACCAATAGGGTGTTCCTTACCCTTCTCATCAACTTGTGATAGTACAGCTCCTATCCCAGTGTCAGAGGCATCTGTCTGCAAAATAAAAGGTCTTTGGTAATCAGGGGCCCTGAGGACAGGGTCCTGGCACAAAGAATCTTTTAAGCCATTGAAGGCCTTCTCACACTCTTCAGTCCAAGTTACCTTCTTGGGTTTCTTCGGAGTGATGAGAGCAGTCAGAGAGGCAGCTATGGTGCCATAGTCTGCCATGAAATTTATGTAATACCCAGTGAGTCCTAAGAAGGCTCTCACTTGGGTCTGTGTAGTGGGGGTAGGCCAGTCTTGTACTGCTTGTACTTTACTGGGTAGAGGCTGTATCCTCCCTCCACCTACTTTATGTCCAAGGTAAACCACTGAGTCTTGTCCAATCTGACATTTACTGGCCTTTATGGTCAAGTGGGCTTTCTGAAGAGCCTGTAACACAATCCCAAGGTGTTTCACATGGTCTTCCCAGGTGGCACTGAAAACTGCTATATCATCCAGATATGCAAGGCAGAATTCATCCAACCTATTCAACACATGATTCACAAGCCTCTGGAAAGTGGCAGGTGCATTCTTCAACCCAGAAGGCATTACCCTGAACTGGTAAAGACCTTCCGGAGTTGAGAATTCTGTCTTCTCCTTGGCATGTTCTGTGAGGGCTATTTGCCAATAGCCTGCAGTGAGGTCAAACATGCTGAGGTACTTGGGGGCACCCAAGGTATCCACCAGCTCTGTTTGAGGCAAGGGGTGGGCATCTGTCTTGGTGACAGCATTCAGAGCACTGTAATCCACGCAGAACCTCAATTCGGAAGTACCTGCTTTTGGAACCAAAACCACAGGGCTGGACCAAGGACTACAAGAGGGTTCAATCACCCCAAGATCTAACATTTTGTTGACCTGCGTCTTAATGTAAGACCATACTTTATCTGACATCCTGTATCCCCTACTTTTGGTAGGTACACTGTCTCCTGTGTCTATGCTATGTTTGCACCAAGGTGTCAAACCAGGGGACTGTGAAAACAGGGGGGAAAATTGCCTAAGCAAACTTTTCACCTCAGCCTGCTGATCAGAAGTCAGGTGAGGGGCCACTCGGACAACCTCAAAGGAGCTATCTGAAGGACTGCTTTGAAACAGGTCAGGGAGAGGTTCAGATTCCTCTTCCTCAACATCTGAAGCTAATAGCAGTGCTGCGATTTCAACTCTTGGGATGAAAGCCTTCATCCTATTTACATGGAACACTTTTGGAGCCTGTCCAGGCCTTCCAAGGTCCACTAAATAGTTGACCTCACCCATGGGCTCCACCACTGTGTAAGGGCCTGACCACTTATCCTGTAAAGCTCTAGGCCTGTTGGGATTCATGATCAGGACTTGCTGACCAGGTGTGAAGTTGATGAGGGAAGATTTCTGGTCATACCAATGTTTCACCAGGGCTTGTCCTGCCTTCAACTTATCACTAGCCAGACCCATCAGGAGTGCCATCCTTTTTCTGAGCCCTAACACAGAGTCTACTACGTTGGTAGTAATAGGGGAAGTGGGCATCTCCCATCCCTCTTTGACTATGGCTAAGGGTCCCCGCACAGGGTGACCAAACAGAAGTTTGAAGGGGCTGAAGCCAACACCGTCCTGTGGTACCTCTCAGTACGCAAACAGTAAGCATGGTAAAAGAAGATCCCATTTTCTTCTTTGAGGTTCTTCCAGAGCCCCAATCATACTTTTTAACGTTCTGTTAAACTGTTCCACCAGACCATTGGTCTGGGGGTGGTATGCAGAGGAGAACTTGCAGGTGAACCCACATTCTTTCCACATAGCCTGCATATACTTCAACATAAAGTTGCTGCCTCTGTCAGACACAACTTCTCTAGGGAAACCAACCCTAGTAAAGATGCCGAGTAAAGCTTTTGCGACTGATTTGGCAGTCACAGTCTTCAATGGTATGGCCTCAGGATGTCTGGTGGCATGGTCAACCAATACCAGGATAATCCTATTGCCTGAGGATGTTTGGGGGTCAAGGGGACCAACAATGTCGATCCCTACCCTCTCGAATGGTACTCCCACAACTGGGAGTGGAACCAATGGAGCTTGGATTGTTGAACCACTCTTACCAGATAACTGGCAGGAGGCACAACTCCTGCAGTGACTTTCTACTTGCACCCCCATCTTGGGCCAATAGAAGTGCATGGATAACCTTTGCTTAGTCCTCTTAATACCAAGGTGACCAGCAAGGGGCACTTCATGCGCCAGCTGCAGGAGGAAGGGTCTTACAGCAAGGTGAACCACCAACCTCCTATGGTCTCCTTCTGTAGACTTTGTGGACTCACTATACAGGAGTCCACCTTCCCAATAAATCCGATGCTTCCCAGGAGGTTCACCCTCAAGCTGGGTGCAGGCCTGTCTCCTTAGGGCTTCCAGAGATGGGCACTCACGTTGGCCTTTACTGAATTCTTCCCTGTCAGGACCACCTTCTACTAACAAATCGTTTAGTTCAGGGTGGTCATTGGGGTCAAATACTTCAGGCATCACCACCTCCTCATCAGGTCCGGGTTATTAACCAACTACCTCCACCGCAGTGGTAGGCGATTTAGGGTGAATATTCTCTTTCCCTCTTCTTGGTTTCTTGACTCCTTTAGCCTTGGGTTTCCCCTTTGGCTGGGGCAGAGCATTGGTCTTGGCCAGTGCTGCCCTCGTTTGAGATCTTGTGCAGGGTCTGTCAGCAGTATCTCCCACAAGCCCTAATGCTCTGAGATCATTGCCCAACAAGACCTTTCCTGGGACACTCCTCTGAATGCTCACTGGAATCCTGACTGCTGTACCATTGATAGTAAGATTTACAGGTATTACTGGGAACATGAGAGGTGGGCCATCAGCCAACTTAGTGGGCATCAGAGTAGCTCTGGCAACCTCCTCTGGTCTACCAAGGTAGAATCCACTACAGTTTGACTGCACCCACTATCCCTAAGAGCTGGAGTATCTACTCCATTGATCAGCACACTGTCTTTAAAGTAGTGCTTGGTGTTATCTGGAATCCTAGCATAAGCCTCTGCGACTTTAGGCTCCCAGGAACCCAGGGAAACTAAAACTACCTCAGCTTGTATCCCACTGGGGAATGAGTCTGAGGAGAAGGATGCTCTGGTAATCTCTTCTTCCTCATAGGAGGAGAAGGCCAGATTAGCAGAGTGGACCCCCAAGGTTGTGACCTTACATCTGGGATCCCCCTTCACATGGCCAGTTGCTCCACAAGCAAAACAAGATCCATTGGGCATGTTTACATAGGGAGGCTTATTATAACCAGAGTTCTGTTTTGGAGGCTGCCCTCCACTACCCTGTGAGTTCTCTTGTGTCTTACCCTTATTTTTCTTTTTGTGGCCCTTTTGGGAAGAAGATTTATCAGTTTCCCCACCCTCCTTATCTTTGGACTTTTTCCCTTCCTCCTGCTTACCAGGATAGGTCTTGTCCTTATGGGACACTCGATGTGACACCCATAAATCTGCTGCAATGGCAAGCTTCTTAGGATCTATCTCCTTTGAATCTGCCAAATGCTGCTTAAGCTCAGGGGAAGAAGATGCAAAAATGTGTTCCAGCATGACAAGACTTATCATACCTTCAAAGGTAGAAACTTTATAACCTTCGACCTAGCCAGTCAAGTTTTTTAAGGATTCAGTTACATAAGATACCCAAGTACCACCTTCTTTTTCCTTTTACTCTCTAAATCTTTTTAAGTATTGGGCAGGAATCTTTCCAAACTTTAAAAGGAGAGTCTGCTTCAACATTGCAAAATCTGCTCTCTCAGCCTTCGACATTTACATAATGGCACTCCAGCCAGAATGGGGCAGTCTGCTAAGTAACCAGGCAATTTTATCAGCATTGTCAACTTGTTGAACTTCACATGCATACTCAAATGTATTCAGCCAGTCCATAATGTCATTCTTTTCCTCATACACACTGAGCAGATCTTTTGGAAACCTTGGATGAGAGGAGGCCCCAGACCCATGTCCAGGACCCTTGAATCCATTGGCAACTTGAAGCTTGGCCAGTTCCAACTGGTGATCCCTGTCTTTCTGTTTTTCTGCCTGTTCGATTTTTAGTTTGGCCATATTGAAATCAAGCTCCTTCTGCCTAAACAGCAGCTCTTGCTTCTTGAATTCCAGTATGGCCTCCACATCAGCACTGGCAGAAGAAACATTGGACATTTCATCCTCCCTGTCCTCATGGTCGCTGTGTACCAGTGCAGCGGCAGAACTGTCAGTTCTACCAGTGAGAGCAGCCCCACCTCCTTCTGCACTGTCCTCTGAAGCTTTAGCGCTAAGCTGCGCTTCTTGCCACACCATGATTCTTTGGATCATTTCCATTTTGGTGCCTTGAGAGGAGACACCTCTTTCACCACACATCTTTTTCAATGATTTGGATTTAGAAGCATTTAAAGTTAACAAGGTATTTGTTTCCATAGTGTTAGATAGGACTATGGCCTTTAAAAAGTTATACTACGATAATTCACTACGTGTCCCGTTAGAAATAACTTGAAATGCCTTCGCTCGTGCACAACAGACCTTCAGTCGTATCCCACTTCTGCCACCAATTTGTTAAGATGGATTTCTGAACTCTGACCTGGAGGGTTCAGAAGGCCAGCCTAGTTTCTTGGAACAGGGTAACCTCTGGACAAGCCAGACCAATCAGGGTAGTGATGGCGGCGGTCAAGACTAAGTCTCAAGAGGGGTGAGGGTGACTGAAAGCCCGCAATGAGCACACAAAGCAAGGACACTTACAAATTACCCCAGACAGGTGTTATATTAAAAATATAGACACATTTATTACAAGGCCTTTGTAACATCGACCATAGCAAAGAATCACAATAATACTAAAGTAAACCAACACATCATAAGCAATACAATATATATACAAGACCGAGGGGTCTAAGGAGTTAGGAGCATGTAGTGTGTAGACCACCCAGATGGGGAGGAAAACAGGCAGTGCAAGTAATCATCAGACCCAGTTCGACATCTGAAATACACCTAACTAGGAGGAAGTCTGAGCCCTACGAAGAGAGGAGCCTTGTGCTCAAAAGTACCTGCACGGGCTGGTGCCAATGGACAAAAGAGGGCCTCTTCGAGGATATCGGGCAGTTCAGGAAGGTGAATGGAGTGATGCAGAACAAGTCCCCACTACTCAAGCAAGGCCTCTACTTGTGGGCAGAGGCAGGATGAGAGTGCGGGCTAGAGTTGCTATTTCGCAACAGCGGTAGAAAAGAAATGGGCTCCTGTGCGAGAGGCCACCGGTTGGGGTATGGACTACTCAACGGTCCTCGACGCAGGCAGACCAAGACTTCTCAGTTCAGTTCACGTTGCTGGAAGGTTCAGCTGTGATGATCAGGACGTCTTGACACCTTGTAGATTCTGTGTTAGCAGGATGCAGGGTCGAGGGTGTCCCGAAGGCAGCGAACGTGCACAGGTGTTACCGCAGCAGGGCAACACGGCAACCGCGTTTACTCTGGTCCGGGCGCACTCCTCTCACTTCAGACCTCGGAATGCCAAGTGTACGAAATTCGGTGTGAGGGTGCTGTGGATGCAGAGCAAGCAGTAAACCAAGTTTCGAGGGCTTCCCCGAAACGGCAGCCGTGACAGAGCAAAGCGTCCTGTGTAAGATGGTCAGCCACTGATTGGCCCAGGGACACTTCCGAAGAGGCTTACTTGCAGGGTTTGATGAAGGTGCCGGGAATAGTTCATCCCACTATTCCAATGGGTCGAAGCGCCTTTGCAGACCTTCTAGGACGAACAGATGCAGAGGGGTCTCGCAGGACGACAGCAGTTCAGGGTGTCAAACCATCAGCGGGTCACCAGCGGTTCCTCGACTCAGCTTCTTGTTGTAGGATAGTTGGCTCCTTATCCCTTGTTCGGTGTGAACTCAGGAGATCGACATAGTAGTGGTGTTTTCAGCCTCCTCTTATCGAAAGTTCCCTTCGTGCCAAAACGGAGAGGACCCAATGGGAGATCTGCTCACAAACACTCACACCATACGTGGACCTATCACGGACCATGGTGGTCCCAGGCATTCAGGACACTCCAGACTCTCTGGCACCCAGGATGTGTATTGGGAACAGACATCCCAGCCCACATCCTGGAGGCATACACAAGGCATGCAGAAGCCCCGAAAGCTTTGGAGTTTCGCGGGAAAGTGCATGACCAAATAAGGACTGACCCGGGTCGGCTCGACCTGGGAAAGGTGAAGGGGCAAGACGGTCAGCGGACAGGACAAAGAACCTCGTGGCATGGCCATTTTGGAGCTAGGCCACTCATTTGTGCCAAATGCGGTAAGCGCGGATAACATGGCGAAAAAGGGTTCAAAACACAAGAGAAATGATAGCTGCCACCAGTCCCGTCCATGACACACTTGCACAGTTCATAATAAGTCCATCGAGAGTTTCTAGGGCCTTTGGAATGACCAGAGACCCACGAGCGCAGTAATGTAAGTTACGGTGCACTCTTGTGTTATGTTGCACAAAAGCTGCAACATGAGAAAAGGACTAAGGGAAACGAAGTCTCCCAGTAATGACTGTCTTAAGGGCATGTCAGTTTCCCCATAAGAATTGAGCGAAAGCCCAGAGGAGTGCGGCGGAAGGCTGTGCTTCTCTGGCAAAGTCTAGATCAGGGTGTAAAACAGCAGCAAGAGGTTTGGGGGTTGCCACATGGAGGGAAAATTACATACAATATGAAATATTTCCTAACAAGTGACACTATGGTATGTGTACATTTGAAGTGAGCTTTTTAAAGCACAGTATTGTTGAAAGACATTGGCAAGAGAATTTGCAGTACTGGACACTGGTGCAGTTATTTTACCCTGATTGTGGTTGCTTTTCAAGGCACCACTAAAGGGCACATGTGGAAGGACAGCATAACTTTTCTTCAGAGGGTGGATGCAACCCCTTGGGTTTTTCTGAGGTTGGTAAGCTTGCGCAAGTATTTAGATACCAGGATTTTACTCAGGTTTGTATGTTCCCAGCGCAGACACTTACCCACAAGACCACAAGCACTTGTTTCATATTGGGATTTTGTTTTCCAAGGAATATTTCACTACAGATTGCTGGGTTAAAAAGGTGAGCACATTTTATACTTTGGCAGCATATTTATTGAAAGATTTCCTCTCTGAGGTTATTTTTATGGTGTTCATTACATTTTTAAACGTCCAAAGCTATTTTGTGCTGCGCACATTCTTCTAAGGAGAAGGTCAATTGAACTACATTTGTATATTTCACTTTAAAATATGTGGCCACTTACTGTCTGTATTTTCATGGGTGCCAGCTTTTGATTTTCGCTATGGGGCCAAATGTATCTGGGCATATGTTATTCTTGCAGCCGATAATTTTTTACCCTTTCGTGTGCTGCTTAAATGTGGTTGGTTGGGGTTTTGGGATGTATCATCACAGTCAACATCAACAAGAGGCTGGCCATAAAACAAGGGGCCTGTAGCATGCTGCTTAACCAAAATGTGTGATGCTCGGCAAACAATTTAATCGCAAAGGGCATTAACTAAAACCATTGGGATTTCTCAAAGCCTGCAATTGTTTATACATAATAAAAAAATCAATATTTTTACAGCTTCAGTGATATAGAGAGTGATAAATCAATGCTGGCACAGGTCTCCCATCCATGCAGTATCCAGGACTGAACCTGCTTAGCTTAAAAATTAGGAAAAGACCTCCCACCTCAGGCTATGGTGCCTAATAAATGAGGCAAAGTTACAAGACAGTTTAGAGCAACATGGCCTGAGAGTGCTGGACCCTTCCTCTCTTTGAAGCTAAACAGTACTGCGTGTATATATTTATGGGTGCAAGCTTTTCATTTTTGCTATGGTTGCAGAAAGTAGCTGGGCATATGTTATTCTTGCATCGGGTCATTTTTTTCTCATTTCTGTGATGCTTAAATATGGTTAGTTGGGGTTGTGCAATGTGTCACAACAGTCACCAAGAGACCAGTCAGAAAGCAAGGGGCTTGGAGCATGGGACAGGATATTTTGGCATGGCAAATTAGGTGCACACTGTTATGGCGTGACCTTTTTGCCGCAGTTTCTGTTTGGGCATGCCAATTTAGATGCAGCCAGTTGGTGCAGAGACCTCTCGGCACAAGGATGTGTTGGTGTTAGAGGTCGCAATTGGTGCGGTATGAACCTGCAGGCACTTTGCATGTTGTACCTCTCAGCGCAAGGCTGTTTTGCCACGAGAGGTCGCAATTGACATGATCCTGCAGACACTTTGCATTTATTTTGTAATATGGATTAAACATGAAAAAGATGTATTTACTGCAACAATATAAAACAGGATGGCACATGTATTACACCGTTGTTGCAGAATTGATCACATATTAAAAATGAAAAAGATTTATTTACTGCAAAATTATAAACTGCATGCAACTATCCCCCACAATCAACTTTACACCATGTACAGACACACACACACGCTCACATCAAATGCACACACATCGTATGCACTCCCTCTCATATGACATGTACACCCTCACACCACATAATCCCCCTTACATTGCACATATATTCAAAAAGAGGACTACACCGTCTCTGGGCAACATTATACAATAGAAAAAAATTCAATAAAAAAAATCACATTTATGCTGGATTCCGTTATCGAAGAACCCTAGCCTTAAGGAGTTCAAGGTGCAGCACTTAACCATCATGCTACAATGATGTTATTGTTTGAGTTTTCACAAGTTTCATACCTAGCCTTTACATATTGGGCCTGATTTATGGAAGTGTTTTATAATGGCGAAATCCTGCAGGAAAATGTTCCATGAATCAGGCCCATTGAATGATAGGCTAAATAAGAAATTACGCCCCGTGATGTACCAAGCCATTATGGATTAGTCGTTAAATGTTGGGCCTCTAACTTTTTTTATTTAATTACTTTTAATTAAAAGAAAAGCAGCGCAAGTCGAAGGTGGCAAGGTTTGTTGCGGTGCAGTCCTGTGATCTTATTTAGCATGAGGGCATTTAGACGTGGCTGCAATGTCAGCCACGTCAAAACATCCCTTGCGCAAGAATAACAGCACTGGAATGGCTTTCGTGATGAAAAGGGCACGCCAAAATGGGTGCTGCAGTGGAATGGGCATGTCAAATCGGCCCGTGTAAAAATTATGCCAGTGAAAAGGGGTGTACAGCTTGGAGAACGTTGCTTAACCAAAGTGGGTGATCCATGGCAAATAATTTAAACTCACTGTGCATTGCCTAAAAACATTGCCATGGCTAGTGGTCTGGTAGTATTTTAAAATGAACGCTGTAGATGGCCAAGGGCCATGCACACTGACCATTGCCGAAGACCATGCTAATAGTCTGGAATAGCTCTAAAATCTAAGGAATAACAAAACCCTTGAAATTCAGGAAAAGTCTTTAGTTGCATCGACGTTAAGGTGAGCAATACATTGTAACAAAACCTTTGAAATTCAAGGAATAAACTTCAGTTGCAGGGATGTTATGGTGAGACCTTAATGCAACAAAACCCCTGAATTTCAATTAAAGCCACCTTAACTTTGCACCCCGTTTCACAGCCTTTGACTACAATGATGACATCACAGATCACATCACTGATGACATCACTTCTTATATGTTGTATGAGAACACTGATGACATTACAAATCAAATCACTGTGTAATTACTGTTGTCACCAGTGATTTCCAAGTTTTTCTTACAATGTGTTGCTCACCTTAACGTCCCTGCCACAAAGGTTTTTCCTTGATATATATATATATATATATCAAGGATATATATATATATATATATATATGTTGAAAAAAGAGGAGAGGGGCGCACTCCAGTTCCCTGCACAGTAAACCTTCTCAGCCACAGGTGTTCTCCTCCGACCGGTTTCTGTGCCAATACACGTCATCAGGGAGGCTGTCTTAACTTGCAGCTCACAGCAAGTGCAGGTGTTAACACTTAGTGATAATTCTGCTGCAAGGACTTCTGGTAGCTGTAGTCATCAGGTTTGCAAGGAACAGACTCACACCCAATCCCATAAATGGGGAAAGGGGGGGAGTAGCCTACAGTGAGGCACTCCAAAGTTGGGCATATATTACCCCGGTGCAGCACCCTATAAGATTTCTGAAGATTCCACCCTTCAGAAAACTTGCAAATGTGTTGAAAAAAGAGGAGAGGGGCGCACTCCAGTTCCCTGCACAGTAAACCTTCTCAGCCACAGGTGTTCTCCTCCAACCGGTTTCTGTGCCAATACACGTCATCAGGGAGGCTGTCTTAACTTGCAGCTCACAGCAAGTGCAGGTGTTAACACTTAGTGATAATTCTGCTGCAAGGACTTCTGGTAGCTGTAGTCATCAGGTTTGCAAGGAACAGACTCACACCCAATCCCATAAATGGGGAAAGGGGGGGAGTAGCCTACAGTGAGGCACTCCAAAGTTGGGCATATATTACCCCGGTGCAGCACCCTATAAGATTTCTGAAGATTCCACCCTTCAGAAAACTTGCAAATGTGTTGAAAAAAGAGGAGAGGGGCGCACTCCAGTTCCCTGCACAGTAAACCTTCTCAGCCACAGGTGTTCTCCTCCGACCGGTTTCTGTGCCAATACACGTCATCAGGGAGGCTGTCTTAACTTGCAGGTCACAGCAAGTGCAGGTGTTAACACTTAGTGATAATTCTGCTGCAAGGACTTCTGGTAGCTGTAGTCATCAGGTTTGCAAGGAACAGACTCACACCCAATCCCATAAATGGGGAAAGGGGGGGAGTAGCCTACAGTGAGGCACTCCAAAGTTGGGCATATATTACCCCGGTGCAGCACCCTATAAGATTTCTGAAGATTCCACCCTTCAGAAAACTTGCAAATGTGTTGAAAAAAGAGGAGAGGGGCGCACTCCAGTTCCCTGCACAGTAAACCTTCTCAGCCACAGGTGTTCTCCTCCGACCGGTTTCTGTGCCAATACACGTCATCAGGGAGGCTGTCTTAACTTGCAGCTCACAGCAAGTGCAGGTGTTAACACTTAGTGATAATTCTGCTGCAAGGACTTCTGGTAGCTGTAGTCATCAGGTTTGCAAGGAACAGACTCACACCCAATCCCATAAATGGGGAAAGGGGGGGAGTAGCCTACAGTGAGGCACTCCAAAGTTGGGCATATATTACCCCGGTGCAGCACCCTATAAGATTTCTGAAGATTCCACCCTTCAGAAAACTTGCAAATGTGTTGAAAAAAGAGGAGAGGGGCGCACTCCAGTTCCCTGCACAGTAAACCTTCTCAGCCACAGGTGTTCTCCTCCGACCGGTTTCTGTGCCAATACACGTCATCAGGGAGGCTGTCTTAACTTGCAGCTCACAGCAAGTGCAGGTGTTAACACTTAGTGATAATTCTGCTGCAAGGACTTCTGGTAGCTGTAGTCATCAGGTTTGCAAGGAACAGACTCACACCCAATCCCATAAATGGGGAAAGGGGGGGAGTAGCCTACAGTGAGGCACTCCAAAGTTGGGCATATATTACCCCGGTGCAGCACCCTATAAGATTTCTGAAGATTCCACCCTTCAGAAAACTTGCAAATGTGTTGAAAAAAGAGGAGAGGGGCGCACTCCAGTTCCCTGCACAGTAAACCTTCTCAGCCACAGGTGTTCTCCTCCGACCGGTTTCTGTGCCAATACACGTCATCAGGGAGGCTGTCTTAACTTGCAGCTCACAGCAAGTGCAGGTGTTAACACTTAGTGATAATTCTGCTGCAAGGACTTCTGGTAGCTGTAGTCATCAGGTTTGCAAGGAACAGACTCACACCCAATCCCATAAATGGGGAAAGGGGGGGAGTAGCCTACAGTGAGGCACTCCAAAGTTGGGCATATATTACCCCGGTGCAGCACCCTATAAGATTTCTGAAGATTCCACCCTTCAGAAAACTTGCAAATGTGTTGAAAAAAGAGGAGAGGGGCGCACTCCAGTTCCCTGCACAGTAAACCTTCTCAGCCACAGGTGTTCTCCTCCGACCGGTTTCTGTGCCAATACACGTCTCCTCTTTTTTCAACACATTTGCAAGTTTTCTGAAGGGTGGAATCTTCAGAAATCTTATAGGGTGCTGCACCGGGGTAATATATGCCCAACTTTGGAGTGCCTCACTGTAGGCTACTCCCCCCCCTTTCCCCATTTATGGGATTGGGTGTGAGTTTGTTCCTTGCAAACCTGATGACTACAGCTACCAGAAGTCCTTGCAGCAGAATTATCACTAAGTGTTAACACCTGCACTTGCTGTGAGCTGCAAGTTAAGACAGCCTCCCTGATGACGTGTATTGGCACAGAAACCGGTCGGAGGAGAACACCTGTGGCTGAGAAGGTTTACTGTGCAGGGAACTGGAGTGCGCCCCTCTCCTCTTTTTTCAACACATTTGCAAGTTTTCTGAAGGGTGGAATCTTCAGAAATCTTATAGGGTGCTGCACCGGGGTAATATATGCACAACTTTGGAGTGCCTCACTGTAGGCTACTCCCCCCCCTTTCCCCATTTATGGGATTGGGTGTGAGTTTGTTCCTTGCAAACCTGATGACTACAGCTACCAGAAGTCCTTGCAGCAGAATTATCACTAAGTGTTAACACCTGCACTTGCTGTGAGCTGCAAGTTAAGACAGCCTCCCTGATGACGTGTATTGGCACAGAAACCGGTCGGAGGAGAACACCTGTGGCTGAGAAGGTTTACTGTGCAGGGAACTGGAGTGCGCCCCTCTCCTCTTTTTTCAACACATTTGCAAGTTTTCTGAAGGGTGGAATCTTCAGAAATCTTATAGGGTGCTGCACCGGGGTAATATATGCCCAACTTTGGAGTGCCTCACTGTAGGCTACTCCCCCCCCTTTCCCCATTTATGGGATTGGGTGTGAGTTTGTTCCTTGCAAACCTGATGACTACAGCTACCAGAAGTCCTTGCAGCAGAATTATCACTAAGTGTTAACACCTGCACTTGCTGTGAGCTGCAAGTTAAGACAGCCTCCCTGATGACGTGTATTGGCACAGAAACCGGTCGGAGGAGAACACCTGTGGCTGAGAAGGTTTACTGTGCAGGGAACTGGAGTGCGCCCCTCTCCTCTTTTTTCAACACATTTGCAAGTTTTCTGAAGGGTGGAATCTTCAGAAATCTTATAGGGTGCTGCACCGGGGTAATATATGCCCAACTTTGGAGTGCCTCACTGTAGGCTACTCCCCCCCCTTTCCCCATTTATGGGATTGGGTGTGAGTTTGTTCCTTGCAAACCTGATGACTACAGCTACCAGAAGTCCTTGCAGCAGAATTATCACTAAGTGTTAACACCTGCACTTGCTGTGAGCTGCAAGTTAAGACAGCCTCCCTGATGACGTGTATTGGCACAGAAACCGGTCGGAGGAGAACACCTGTGGCTGAGAAGGTTTACTGTGCAGGGAACTGGAGTGCGCCCCTCTCCTCTTTTTTCAACACATTTGCAAGTTTTCTGAAGGGTGGAATCTTCAGAAATCTTATAGGGTGCTGCACCGGGGTAATATATGCCCAACTTTGGAGTGCCTCACTGTAGGCTACTCCCCCCCCCTTTCCCCATTTATGGGATTGGGTGTGAGTTTGTTCCTTGCAAACCTGATGACTACAGCTACCAGAAGTCCTTGCAGCAGAATTATCACTAAGTGTTAACACCTGCACTTGCTGTGAGCTGCAAGTTAAGACAGCCTCCCTGATGACGTGTATTGGCACAGAAACCGGTCGGAGGAGAACACCTGTGGCTGAGAAGGTTTACTGTGCAGGGAACTGGAGTGCGCCCCTCTCCTCTTTTTTCAACACATTTGCAAGTTTTCTGAAGGGTGGAATCTTCAGAAATCTTATAGGGTGCTGCACCGGGGTAATATATGCCCAACTTTGGAGTGCCTCACTGTAGGCTACTTCCCCCCCTTTCCCCATTTATGGGATTAGGTGTGAGTTTGTTCCTTGCAAACCTGATGACTACAGCTACCAGAAGTCCTTGCAGCAGAATTATCACTAAGTGTTAACACCTGCACTTGCTGTGAGCTGCAAGTTAAGACAGCCTCCCTGATGACGTGTATTGGCACAGAAACCGGTCGGAGGAGAACACCTGTGGCTGAGAAGGTTTACTGTGCAGGGAACTGGAGTGCGCCCCTCTCCTCTTTTTTCAACACATTTGCAAGTTTTCTGAAGGGTGGAATCTTCAGAAATCTTATAGGGTGCTGCACCGGGGTAATATATGCCCAACTTTGGAGTGCCTCACTGTAGGCTACTCCCCCCCCTTTCCCCATTTATGGGATTGGGTGTGAGTTTGTTCCTTGCAAACCTGATGACTACAGCTACCAGAAGTCCTTGCAGCAGAATTATCACTAAGTGTTAACACCTGCACTTGCTGTGAGCTGCAAGTTAAGACAGCCTCCCTGATGACGTGTATTGGCACAGAAACCGGTCGGAGGAGAACACCTGTGGCTGAGAAGGTTTACTGTGCAGGGAACTGGAGTGCGCCCCTCTCCTCTTTTTTCAACACATTTGCAAGTTTTCTGAAGGGTGGAATCTTCAGAAATCTTATAGGGTGCTGCACCGGGGTAATATATGCCCAACTTTGGAGTGCCTCACTGTAGGCTACTCCCCCCCCCTTTCCCCATTTATGGGATTGGGTGTGAGTTTGTTCCTTGCAAACCTGATGACTACAGCTACCAGAAGTCCTTGCAGCAGAATTATCACTAAGTGTTAACACCTGCACTTGCTGTGAGCTGCAAGTTAAGACAGCCTCCCTGATGACGTGTATTGGCACAGAAACCGGTCGGAGGAGAACACCTGTGGCTGAGAAGGTTTACTGTGCAGGGAACTGGAGTGCGCCCCTCTCCTCTTTTTTCAACACATTTGCAAGTTTTCTGAAGGGTGGAATCTTCAGAAATCTTATAGGGTGCTGCACCGGGGTAATATATGCCCAACTTTGGAGTGCCTCACTGTAGGCTACTCCCCCCCCTTTCCCCATTTATGGGATTGGGTGTGAGTTTGTTCCTTGCAAACCTGATGACTACAGCTACCAGAAGTCCTTGCAGCAGAATTATCACTAAGTGTTAACACCTGCACTTGCTGTGAGCTGCAAGTTAAGACAGCCTCCCTGATGACGTGTATTGGCACAGAAACCGGTCGGAGGAGAACACCTGTGGCTGAGAAGGTTTACTGTGCAGGGAACTGGAGTGCGCCCCTCTCCTCTTTTTTCAACACATTTGCAAGTTTTCTGAAGGGTGGAATCTTCAGAAATCTTATAGGGTGCTGCACCGGGGTAATATATGCCCAACTTTGGAGTGCCTCACTGTAGGCTACTCCCCCCCCTTTCCCCATTTATGGGATTGGGTGTGAGTTTGTTCCTTGCAAACCTGATGACTACAGCTACCAGAAGTCCTTGCAGCAGAATTATCACTAAGTGTTAACACCTGCACTTGCTGTGAGCTGCAAGTTAAGACAGCCTCCCTGATGACGTGTATTGGCACAGAAACCGGTCGGAGGAGAACACCTGTGGCTGAGAAGGTTTACTGTGCAGGGAACTGGAGTGCGCCCCTCTCCTCTTTTTTCAACACATTTGCAAGTTTTCTGAAGGGTGGAATCTTCAGAAATCTTATAGGGTGCTGCACCGGGGTAATATATGCCCAACTTTGGAGTGCCTCACTGTAGGCTACTCCCCCCCCCTTTCCCCATTTATGGGATTGGGTGTGAGTTTGTTCCTTGCAAACCTGATGACTACAGCTACCAGAAGTCCTTGCAGCAGAATTATCACTAAGTGTTAACACCTGCACTTGCTGTGAGCTGCAAGTTAAGACAGCCTCCCTGATGACGTGTATTGGCACAGAAACCGGTCGGAGGAGAACACCTGTGGCTGAGAAGGTTTACTGTGCAGGGAACTGGAGTGCGCCCCTCTCCTCTTTTTTCAACACACATATATATATATATATATATATATATATATATATATATATATATATATATATATATATATATATATGCACATCCCATTTAATTGGGGAAGTTGCATGTGGGTTTTTCAAGGGAGCACAAAGTTACGGGCTTCCCATAGTTTGTGAAATCCAGATTGCACCTATTACATATTTGCTTGATGGGAATAAATTCCAGTAAGTCAAAGTATACTTTCTGTACTACAATGAAATCAAACTTTCAAAATAATATCCTGCAATACACTACATTTGGCATAGCCTTTGTTTGGAAAACTCTTATTGTTGGTTGCTCAAGAAGATATCTAAGGGACTAAATATTTTATCAGTCCCTTATTGGAATCTATGCACATGCACAATTTAAGATTAAAGAGAAGAGTTAGAAGTGTCAGCAGCTAAAATAATGCTGTCATGATTATAAAAGTTATTCTTGCCAGACCAAGGAGATAATACAAAATTACAACTAGACCCTGGCAACCCACAATGACTCTCTTTATATGGTCAGTCACAAGATTTGAGGATTGTTGCATTACAGGCAAGGGGTGGACAGGTTTCAGGAAAAGAGTGTACATGAATGAGTAGATTCTCCTGATGGTGGCCTCTGTTGTCTGGTCTTGACCATCCTTGCTCCTCCTTCATTCTCCCACCATGAGTTGAACCCCTTTGGATAAGAGATTAATCCATACCCCCCAGGTTGGTCCCAATTGTCGTCCTCAAAACTTGCCATGCTGTTATCTATTTGCTCCCCTTGATCTTCTTCTTCTACCTTCCCCTCAGTTTCTGTTACCACACCTTTCTGCTGACCACCGGCCGCCTCCTGCCACCTTGTGCTGATATTCACAACAACTCCTGCTTGTGTCCATCGACCACCTCCTCCAGATGTTCACCAATCTATTCCTGAATTCCTTATATCACATCCTCCTGATGTTTAACAACCTTTTCCTGGATTACTTCTTATTTATTTTAATTTTATTAAGTGTTATGGTTCAGACAAAAGTATAAACCTTTGACTTCATACAAACAAGTATGACAAAAGAAGAAAGAAAAATGAATCAACATTCTCATACAAAAACAAAATTTGAATTGTTAAAACACTTTCCATAAGACATCTTCAAAGGAAATAGGGATGTTGGTCAGTGTCTGCCGTCAGAACTCCATTATTCTTTTCACTATCTGGTCAAGAAAAGCAGTTAAAGCCAGTATCCTGGTCTGTGTCTGGCCAACCATCAGGCTAGACCATACAAATTCATTGACATGTTTCATTCCCAGGGATTTGTCCCTTTCTTTTTGCAGAGGGGGGCAGTCAGCGATCAGGTGCTTAATAATTTTTTTGGCTCCAGGTTCTTACAAAATCTACAGCTCTATTTGCTCGTGCCCATCCCCCATTTACTCGTCCTACGTTTAGGAGAAGAGAAGATATGGACATACTTCGGGAGCTCCTCTCTTTTTGTGCAAAATTTACTGTATTCAGCATATATACTGTAAGTCCCCACCTGTTATGAGGAGATCACCCAATCATGTTTCTGTAGTTTGTTCTTGACAGTGGCCACGTTATAACACAGCTCTTCTTTGCATGACCCTATCAAGGTTAGTAATTCACTCATTTCTTCCTTAAATTTTGTTATGGAGGCCCCAGATGCTCTGGTTTGCTCCACCTTCCAGCTCTGATAGAGAGACATAGTTGGCGGATTTAGTAGTTTAGTGTATTCCGCCATTTCTCTCCAACTGGCTCTTGTCCTCAATGAAATCAACCCAAACTCTTGCCTTATAACAGCGTTCGAAATGGACATAGACAGCCCTAATGTTTTCTTAAGCAACATTCCCTGGATGGTGTTAAGGAAGTCTGCCAATTCAAAAAGACAGTGATCCAAGCCATAAATTAAGGTAGCCTCCACAGTGGAGACTAAACTAGACAAAACTAAACTATAGTATTGAAGAAGAAGATTAAGAGAGAAGTGACACAGTTGCGTGTATATCTTCTTCATTTTTGTCAGCAGTGGCATGGTCTTGCCCCTGATCAGGAGTTTCCAGCTCTCCTTGGAGTGGCTATTGGAGACATGGTAGCCTAGATACTAATTAGATTCCACTCTTACTAGGAAATTTACACCCAACTCCCATGTCATAGTTTTTGAGGCTCTCATATTCATGAAATGAATGACCTTTGACATCTGGCCATTTACTCAGAGGATATTCTCTACCGCAAATTCAAAGAACAATTACCTCTGGAGCTTCATCCGTGTCAAATCGAACAAGACCACATCATCAGCAGAAATAGTGCAGTCTAATGACACTGAGCCAAGCTTCACAGGGTTAGTAGTTCCCCCCTCCCAGAAATAAGGTAAGTCAGCAAGGTAGAGGTTGAAGAGGGTGGGGGCCACCACACACCCCTTCTACAAACCACTGTGCATAGCAATGGGGTACGCCATGGTTCCCTACCCGTCAACCTCACTCTGACCGTTGTGTCTGTATGCAGCAAAGCCAGCATCTGCACCAGAGTTAAAGGGAGATTCATGACCAGCTATTTCTTCAAGAGCCTTGCTCTGCAAACTTTGTTGCAGGCACTGGACAAGTCTATCGATTGCATGTAGACAGTCCCTACCTTAGATTTTTTTTACCACTGCAAGAAGATGTGAAATAGCAAAGGCATTCAAGGGAGTTCCCATGCTGGTGAGAAACCCAATCTGAAACTGAGAATACAAGCCCTTTGATGTTAAATGTCCCTTGGGCTCTCTTAATAGAAGAGTTCCCAGAATCTTGCTGGAAGAGTCCAGCAAGGCTATTGGTCTATAATCATTAGATTCTCCCCTATCCCTCTGTTTGTGTATGGGGGGGATAATTAGGGATTATTTTCATGTGTCTGGGACTGTAAGGGTTTTGCTCAAATACTTGAACAGGTCTCTCAGGGAGTCAGCTCAAACTTCTGGATTGGCTTTAATCAGTGCTGGCATTATGTTATCAGGGCCTGGAGCCCTTAATGGCTTGGCCCTATCAATTGCTCATAAGATATCCTCGGTCTGCCACTGAAGGATCCCTTGCACTGGGTCCATCATACTCAGGTTAAAGAGATTCTCCTCAGCAGGGGGCTTAGCACATTTCTTGGTGATATAAACCTCCCATTCAAGGGCAGTGATGTTATACTCCAGGGAATTATGCACACCATTTGTTACACCTCCAAAGACGTCTGGTGATGGCCTACCATTTTGGTATTCAAATGGTTAAAATAGAGGTTGACAATTAGCAAATTAGCATTTATTATAGGAAGGAATATATTCACAGACATAAGGTCCTTCGTGTGTGCCTCTATTTCATAATGTTTGATGTCGTAGTTTAAGTCAATTGCAATTGCTAGGCTTCCAGACGGCCTACTTTGATGACCCCTGATGGCGACTTTATTATAGATGTGAAACCCTCGAAGCTCAAAAGGGATAGTTGCCATTGTCTCTTGTAGCAATAGCACTCCTGCCCTCTTTGATTCCGAAGCAACCAGTCCCTTCAGCTTAAGATATCCACAGATGTTCCATGTGGTTAGTTTTAAACACCCTTCTTCAAAGACTCAACTGCTTTGCCTTTCTTTTTTAAACATTTCCAGCACTGACTCCAGCCATGCCCATTTTTCAAGGTCCGTTTTCCCAGTTATGTCCAATGTGTTGTTTGTTGCTTGTGCTGGTACCAGCAGAGGCTGCAGGGGTCTAGAAAGCCCTCAATTTCTTCCATTGAATTGGCCTACTTGATGGCCAATGGTGGTAGATTCACCCGGCGGTTCCATACGATCTGTGCTATGAGATTAAAAGCATAGAAAAGTCTGATCTTTCAGCTCTCTTTTTGGGGAAGCCCCCCTCAAGAGCCCTTAGCTGTGGAATTTCTTGCAAAATAATAAAAAATAATAAAACAATGTTTTATTATTTGGCCTCTATTTAAATGGACAGGCCCACAGATTAGAGCATTACACTCCCAACACATTGTGGTCCAGGTAAAATAATCTAAGTTGATCTTCTGTGATGCAATGACCACCTGTTCTTCCACTGGGAACTGAATAAGCTTAGCTGTCAGCAGCCCAATTATGGGCAGGGGATCAAGTGCCTGTTCTTCTAAGGTTACAGAGAAATTAGATGTTTCTTGAGTTTATCTGACCATGTTCAAAGTATTGGGGGTTCCCAGAAACCGGTAATTTTGGGTTCTTTTGGATTTTTAGCAACCCCATTTTTCCTTCCGGTTCCAGCTGGTTTTAGTTGTTGGGTAGAGTCTGACACCTCCTGAGTCAAATCTTTAATAAACTGTCTGGAGTTACTTCTTTTGTTTCCATTTTGCACTGGCATGTTTTTAGTTTTTTTTTTCTTCCTTTGTGATTTTCCTTTCCTCTTTTGTCTGCTGACCCTGACCCAGCCCTCACCATCTGAGTCTTCCTATAGAGAGTCATTTATGGCCTCTATTTCAAGTGGAGAGCCTGAGTTGTCTGGAATATTTTCCTGTTCTGTGTTACACAACTCTACAAGTGGTGAGGAACTGTCTGGTGTAGGCAAAGTATTTATTGGAAAAGATTCACCAATTTCCATCTCTGAGATCTTTGTTACTCCATCCTGCTCGGTAAGCACTTGTGTCATTACCGCTCCTCCTCCCCCAGTAAGAGGCTGACCAATCGAGGCCTTACTGGAGTTCCAATGTTCCCAGGTGTTTGCCAATATTCTGGTTAAACCCTGGTCCAAAGAGTCCAGCTTTGTTGCGTTGGCTTGAACCAACTCTTTTACATTGTCACATAGCCTTAACATTGATTCCAAAACCAGGTGCACGGCTGATATTGATGCCGGACCCAAGGTATCAACATGCGGAATGACATTTGAATCTCTCCTTAGTGTTAAGTTTTTAGAGGTATAATCATTTTCATGAATTGGATCAGGGTGAGGCTAACAATGTTCCTGTCATTCCCGGTGCTCTATTTAAGAGCTGTTCAATGAGCTAAGTGCATAATTATAGGTACTTCAAGTTCTTTGGTTCCCCGTTTCTCCAAGAAAGCCCAACTTTCCAACGGTTCCATGTTGTTGAGCTCTGATTTCTTCTGTGTCATTGCACAATTTCTCAAATGACGGGTCCAATACGGATTCCTGGGTTTTGGCTTGAGAAGAGTGAGGATAAGTAAAGAGTCCATCCCCCCGGCCCCTGGTCAATGAACTTTTGTCCACGTTGATCATCAGCGTGTTGGTTTATCGTCCTTGACCTATTCCCTTCTTGGGTGATATTAGGGGTCTCAAACATAATATGGTTTGATATAGGTGGAGATGCCTTGTCCGGGCACGTGAGGACTCCCATGGGTACGCTTTGAGTCTCCCCTCCATGCTCAAGATCCTGTGGGTTGGAAGCCAGAGATAAACTTGACATAACTCCTGTTCCTTCCAATACTTCCCCATCTGGCACACTCCCTTCATTTATTGTCACAGTGATTTCCCTGTTTTCTGATAGTATCAGGGATGCAGAGTTCAGTAGGCTTTCATTGTTCACCTCAGTAGGCATCTTAGTTGCCAAATCTGAGCCTTTAAGTGTCTGTGGCGCACTCAGTATGGTAATAGTACTTGAGTATGAACTCTGTGTGTCACATATGACATAGGTGTTTCAGCTCTTGGTGGACTTGTAGTGCGATGCACCCCTTTGATGTAATTTTCCATTTTCCATTTTGCAGTTTCAACATTTTTAGTGTCTTGATGAAAGTGAGGAAACTTTTAGGTGAGCCAATCTTTGCCCAGAGCAGCTATAAGCCCTCAGAGAACACCAGCTCCTTAATTTAGAATATGGTCTGTAGTCTATGGTGGTCTATGAAGAAGCAGTGAAGAGTCAGTGTGTGAGTGGGTGTGAGTAGGTGACAAGAATAGGGTTCAAAGGGTTCAAAGGGTAAATTACCCAACAGTCACCCAGCAGTCATCCTATTCTCAAACCTTCAATCGTACTAGTGCCATGTCTATTCGCTCACTGGCTGCTCATGCCCTGTCTTCTAGGGTAATACGTTGCAGGTTCTCATAAAGAACACTGCACCTAGAACGCCTAGAACTCCGGGGGCAGCCCCTGTCCCACCGTCCCCTACACTCAGGGCAAGGTCAGGAGGTCAGGAGGTGAGAAGGTGAAGCAATAACACAGTCAGACTCTAGCTGTTGTTATTGATGGTGGGGATCTCACCAGTAGCGGTCAGATGTAGCTATGTAGCTACTCTCATATGCCCCAACTACTAAGTTAATTCAAGACAAGACACCAATTGAGGCAGTCAAAACAGAGGGTGGGTCAAATGCAGTGCAGTGCAGGACAAGCTTGCACCTAAAAAGCACATAAAAAACATGAAGAAAGCAGGGGACTAACTCTCGTCTCACCACACACTGGTTTAACAGCTCTAGCAGCACCACGCCGATCTGGTGCCGCTCTGACACAGTCTCTGACACGGCCTTGGTGCGGTCCGCAGATCAGCTCAGCTCCACTCAGCTCCGCTCAGAGGCTCCACTTTACAGTGGCACATGTTACTCGGGTGCACCGCCTACATCACTCGTACACCGGCCCTTGTACGCTGCCCGAGATGAGCCTGGTACTGAGCCTACAACTTCCAGTGAGTCAGAGGAAAGAACCCTAACAGAGCGTAATACGTTTCAAGCAGAACTGGTTTCAACTAGCCACTCAGAAATCAGCTGCTTCCAACATGCAGGTACGTGCAATTGTGTGTCTGCAGATTCAGATCCTGCGAAGAATCCTTCTTTCACTTCATCCTGATATTCACCAACCTCTTCCTTGTTTCTGTTTATAAGCTCTTCCTGATTTTCGTCAACCTCCTCCTGGTTTCCTTGTACCACCCCTCCTCATGTTCACTACCCTCTCCTTCATCCCTTGAGCTGCCTCCACCTGATCCCCTTCTACCCCCTCCTCCTAAAGTTCACCAACCTCCTCCAGACTCCGTAATACAGCCTCACTTTGATGCTTAGCAACGCTGATTCCCTACCACTTTCTCCATATGTTCACCAACCTCCTCCTGATTCTTTTCTATTTTGTCCCACCCTCTTCTCTTAAAACTCCTCCTTCAGCTTTTCAGTCTACGCTTGTTTTCTATGCTCCTTCCTCTCATAAACCATCATCACATTCTTGCCAGTAGCTTATTTTCCAAACATCCACACTTTTTGAAAGAGAACCTCGGCTTATATAGCCAATTAACCCACCCCCCTGGGAGGTACCACAATGTAAGGGTTTACACCTGTAATGGCAAATTGGTGAAGGGCTGGGCTTTACTTGGATCAATGGGATCACCTGGGCTTACCAATTGACTATGAGGGTGGAGCATATCTTTAAATGGCTTGTCCACTATTTTGGATAACACAAATGTCTTTTCTTGGTCTGTAGGGAACTGTGGTACCTCTTGTATACTCCTTTACAGGGGCAGGTTTTGCTAAATGCTCTATCCCCCACTTCTTACCACTTTATGCTGCCTGCATTGCCAGAGCAAGGGTGGTCTTCTGCAAACTTGCTCTGCAGAGATTTCTGAGTGTCCTCAGTGTCTACACAAGCTTGTGAGCAAGGTCATTTAAGAGTTCCTGATAGGAGCTTGATGCCTCAGTAGGCTCCAGTGCAGGAATGAGGTTTCCCTCACAGTATACAATATGCGATTCCATGATTGCTCAGAGTCTCAATTCCTTAAAAGGACAATGGTGGTAGTAAGATGCTTTGTGAACATTAGAAAACGCTTCACACTAGAGTCCTAGTGCTTTACTTACTGGGTGGACTGCTGGGCTTTCTTGTATCAGGGTACCTCTTTGAGGTTTCTGAAACTGTAGGTGTCAAAGTCACCGTCCCCTGCAATATAGCAGTGACTAAGTAAGGGGGATCAGGTGATCCTTCCCATAGCACTCTGGATCCATTTTCCACCAGCTTCGAGAGGTGCCCAGCCTCTCTGGCAACTCACCAGATGTCCCCTTAGTCAGGCAGGGGCTCTGTCATAACACCTACAGGTGCTGCACAACATCTGGGGACAAGTCAACGCTGGGTAGTCTAGTCTGGATAGATCCTGACTTATGCCATGTAATCAAACAGAAGAACATGGTAGGCCTAAGGGACAGACAAACCTCTTGGGAATACACATTTAAAATCTTTAGTTACGTGGAGAAAGCTGTGCCTGTAGTAGGGGGGTTCCTAGTATTCAATCCTGCAACATAGTCTGGCCTTGTTGAGTTCTTTGGGACTTTGAGTGATTCAATTGGAAGTCAGTTCTTGTTTATGCAAAACGTGCATTCTTCTCTAACTCGTAGTAAAATAGAATTGAGATTAATGGAATTAATAGCTACAGAATTAACAGAATGCCTATGTTTGCCAAACCTGCATTTCCCTTTAAAACAGCATAACATGAGGCTAGCTAATCAGCAGTGGGGTAACACAAAATTTGGGGGACTCCCTGCAAGCCATGCTGAGGGCCACCCCCCAACTCAGCAACACATTGCGGCTCGCGCCACACTCTTTGTCAGCCTAGATTACCATGTTTGCGCAATACACATGAATGTGCTGCTGCAGGGGTACGCCCCACACTGCACTCGGAGAAAGATATAAATATCTGTTTAAGGCATTATACAACACACTTTGTGAGAAAAATTGGCTAAAGGTCAGAGCGTTTGCAATTCTTTTGTAAGATAACACCAATCTAAATATCCAATACATGCAAGTCACCAACAGTGTACAGGAACATTAATGCTTTCATTAATATAATGCTTTGCTATTACAAATGCCATGCCACAATGAAAACATGTCCAACTGGCTGCACAATGTAGACCAATCTAGACATGGAACAACATATTACAGCAAAGCATGCCAGGCTACATTTAGACATACCTAGACTGGTTGCACCAAAATGCTAGTCGAAGCAATAACACTTATCATTGTTATTTTATCACAGATGCCCAGAAAAATCAACAATGCTGCAGTAAGAAATGGCCAGACTGGCAGCAAACAAAGGCCAGTCTAGCCAGGTAATTACACTTAGCAGGACTACTTTATCAGAGATGCCCAGATTTTTTTTAAAAAGTCAAGCCAAACTAAAAAATTACTACACTGGCTGCACCAAAATGCCTATTGACCCTATTACCACATAGCAAGCCTACTCAGCCTGGACGTGGATAACCATTAGAATGTATTGGATAATCCCCATCCCACAACACCAGCCACCCCCACACATTCCCTCTCCCTCCCACCCACTGCCTCAACCCCAAAATTAGCTTATTGGCCCAGAATTACCTCCACGTCCCTTTTCTTTGTCCCAGTGCTTACGTATGAGGCTCTTTTCCTCATAGGTAAGTAGTGGGATGAGGAAGAGTGGGACTAGGAGTAATGAAGATTACAGGTAACTAACCCAGGCATTACCTCTATGTTCCTCTACCTCATCCCAGTTCTTGTGTATGAGTCAAAGTGCCTCATACACAAGTACTCGGACGAGGAAGAATAGGGCTATGAGTAATGAAGATTACCAATAAGTAACCAAAGGATTAAACATAAATAGTGGCACAACACGATTAAGCTGGCTGGGCTTTCAGCCCTCCCACCAACCCCCTCCCCCTTGACATTTTGGTCTATGTTGCCTCGACCTGACTGACGGACTTGAGCCGTTGCCGGACAGAACAGAGCACAGATGTTAAACGGCACCTGGGTTTCGCTGTTAACAAAGGCCCAGCAATTACTAACGTAAAGCATTTTACTGTACCTACCTGCATTCAAATGCATAATTCTTTAGGCACTTGAAATCTTGATGTGGGTTTAGTAGTTGCATGCCAGGGAAGTGATTGGAAGGTAAGCGAAGGGACAGGAGGCAGAGTGACTAAAACCTTTTTGTTTTTTAAAAACATTTTTTTTTTTTGTTCAAGGGGGCCCACTCCCAGAAAATGTGGTGGCGGGCTGATGGCGGGACCCCCCACACTCCGGGGGGTACAGGGCCCTGTTACGCCAGTGTTAGTCAGTAAATTATAGAAAAAGAATGTCCTCTTTTCCTGTGTTTAGGGAACAGATCCTCACAAGTACGTCAATCCGTTTTAGACTTCTGCTCCCTCTAAGTGAGAGGATCTGTTCGGTTGTTTAATGGCTGCTGTGCAAGTGACCTATGCGATCTTAAAAGCAAGCAGCCTCGGTATATGCTAGCTTTAAATAAATGCCTCTGCAAGATGAAATGGTGCGTTTTTTATACAAATGTAACCGCTAATACATACTTCTATTCCATTTCCTAGTATTCCTTTTTTCTACAATTGTTATTTTTCTACTTCTCAACCCTGTATGTGTATGGTTACCAAAAATGCTCCAGTCTGTCACATGTCATTCATCAAATTAATGTGACTAAATAAAACCCTTAATAAAAACAGCACAATTTAAATTGAAGTTCTGTATGGTAACTGTTTTAATGTTGCTATTTATAAATCGCCTAAAGCATGGGCCAGTGTTTATAAATAATTGGAAACTCCACTCATCTCTCCATGTTCTAAACTCGCTACGCCAAGGGTCCCCCCATGACGATGCCTTTTCTACGGTGTACGTGTTCTCTTTATGCGTGATTTTACCAGTCCCTCCCATAACACACCTCACACAGGATGTCCAAGAAACATGCCTGGGGTGGTTTCGCAGATTGTGCAGAAAGGGCGTGTCCCAGGAGCTTTAGATTGTCTTCCACTTTTGGGGCTAGTCCAAGGCGAATACTGCATGGCCTTTCCCATTCTAGGGCGCCTGAAGACTGTCCCTGGGCGCTAGCGCTGCGCGGTGTAAATCAACATAACATTCTCTGATGGCACAGCAGACTACAGATGCCTAGCGGAAGGGCTTTGGTTGTGATGAAATCAGGGCTTTTCACTTCCGGTTATTTCTAGAATGCTGTGGAATGTCTGAACGGGTTCCAAAGTAAACACGGGGAGTGCTTTGTCAGTGCGATGCAGATGTTTGGACAGCTCTGCAGTGATAGCCTGCATGTGTGAGATAATGAAAGTAGGCAATGCATTGTGATGCGCAAGACTTTATACTGACTGAACATTCTGTGGCATAGAATGTATTCCGACAAAATAAAGGCTAGCCTATTTCATGCTTCGTTAATATGACACAGCTGCAGCCGGGCACAGAAAGTCTGATATGTGCATTTTGGGGAACAGGATTTTTGGGGGCTTTCTAGATCGCAGACCCGCTGCCACGTTCTGGTTCACACTAGCTCCAGATGCCAGCCAGAATGTGGGGCAGGTGAACTCCAGCAATGCCCCAGAGTAAGGGGTTTGCGATGGGCACATGCCTGCAGGGGGCACATGCAGAGACGTCTTTATGAGAAGGCAAAAGGGGAACTTTCTCCAGGCCCCTCCTTGGAGGGAGGCCCCACAAGGCTGCTGTATCTAACTAAGTAACTTACATTGTTCACTAGACTTAAAATGCACCTTTTATGGCATGCTGCTGAGACTCTAAGCCTATTTTATATTTGTAGTGTACAGGTACGTTCTGCTCTGTTTTCTGTGTTCACTGTGGCATTCATAGTTTGTGCAGTCACTGCAGCACAACTCCTGTATCATTCCTCCTGTAGTGGAAGGGGTTCTAGAGAGAAGAGACTGGACCAGACATCACAGGCCTCTGGCAAGCATATTTTTCTTATTTGACACAAACAACAGGTTGTCCTTTTGTACAATTCAAAGGTTTTTCTGCACGCATATAAATAACAGTTTCACAAGCCTGTGTTTCGGGTGTATTCAAAGTTTTGAAAAGCAAAATAGAAACCCGGATAAAATCTATTAGGATCAATTAAAATAAACCAAGCTAGAATAATTCTCATTTTGCATAGTATGCTTCCTTAACTTTTTGTTTTCAGAAATTGTCATGTTGGATTATGCGAATTGTGTACTGTGCAGGTCAGTTCTATTAAATGGGATTTTAGTTCATGTTACGAACTGGAGAAAAAAAAATTGTAAAGTGCAGATCCCAGTGTCACCAGAGTGGGTGCAAATCCCAGTGTCACCTCTTAACCAATGTGTGATCCTGGTCATCTCATTTTATCTCGTATTGCCTAACCTGTCAAAATGACCTGTCCCTAAAATTTTGGAGATTGTCTCTCTTCAGAGGGATTTTGTTCTCAGTGTGTCGTCTTCAAAAAAAGCCTCACTCGTGGTTTCACTGCGTTGCTTCCGCTATAATAATTGTGATCTTTGATATATTGCACACCAGAGCTACTTTGCTCTCTAATGGCAACGCGTATTGATATCCATATGTCCCTCTTCTAATCTCAGTTGGCTGAATATGGATTTATCCCTGTTAGCTTCTAATCTTCATCCCCTAGCTATGCAATGGTATCTAAATCTTTCTCCTTGCTTTCAATTGGTTTCCCATACGCATGCACAAGCACTTTTGCATTCTTTTAAGCACCCAATTTGAGTCATCTGTCTATTCTGGATTATGTGCACCTTTTTCATACGATCTGTGTTCTGCATGTAGACTATGGCCGCTCTACCTTCCTCGTGCCTGGGATTGATGAAATGTGTGCTCTACCTATGCTAGAACACAGTTGACTTCTAATGTTGGCCTTGAAATGCTACTCGTTTATCATTCAGATTACATCAAGAATGAACAGGGTATTAAGACAGAAAGGGGGTACCCATTATTATTTTGATCGCTGCAAAGCAGCACATCAAGCAGTGGGGTGTGAGTACGATGAGGGGGGCAAAGCCAGATATTTTGGATCTTTTCATTCCTTTGGTTCAGTGGAGGGGGTCCCCAAAGGTGTCCGTGCCCCGGGCCCCAAAAGTGTTTAGGATGGCCCTGGGCACATGATGGCCATACCCATTAGCAGCAAGCCTAGCGGGAAATCTGAAGGCACAGTAGTGGTAGCTAGGATTGCGCCCTCATGGCACAATTTTAGTCCAGGGCAGCATCTTTTAAGTGTTTCCAAGCATATGTGTTTTTCCCATAGTCATCGTTTCAGTAATGAGAGGAAATTCTGCCCTAAAATATTTTAATGATATGTTTCACCTACAAAATATTGGAGGCGGTTTGAAATATTGAGGTGCACGCAAACACTGAATCCTCAGCGTCCCAGGTTGATAATGAAGTGTGTTTTTACAGGTTTGAGAAGTGCCTTTTCAACAGTGGTGAAAGTGTCCGAAAATAAGTACTGGAGCTATGTTCCCTTCTGGCCTGCCTCTGCTCCCCACAAACCCCACCGACAGACCCCCTCCCACACACAATACACCCCCCCAAACACTTGAACCTGCTGTTTAAAGGAACGTTCAGTGCAGGCACTGAAAGTGCAAGTTTCAACTTCTTCCTTCACTTTTATTTTAAAACGAAACCGTTCCGGATCGGTTTTTAAAAAAAATAAAAGTATGCTCACTTCGACCACTGCTCACTTCGACCACTGCTTTTCAAGGGGAGAACCTTTAGGAGCCGCTACAACACGCAAAGGGCCGGGCCGTAGGGAAATCCCGTCAAAAAAACGCAATGCCCTGATTCTCAAAGCATTCTTCAGTGGGCGTGGCAGTGCGAATCAGACCCAAACTATCATGGCCCTGCTGCAGCAATAGCACGGCTGAGCAGCAAACGGGCGCCATGCCGGAAACGCGGATGCAGGCCCATGAAGCTGAACTCCACTGCCTGGAAACGGCGGCAGGGCCGCTGGTCTGCGTGACGCAGTTCAGCAATAACGAGACACCTTTGCAGATCAATTCGCAACACGGTGACAGGCTGCCATTGTGGAAGAAAGTCAGGAGTGAGAGGAGAGAGGAGGCATGGAAACAGGTAAAGAAAGGGATTGGGCAGACGGATGGTGCCCGGCTTAATGGCGGGACAGGGAGGCTAACAGGAACGTGCCCCCATCAAAGACACAGATACAATTATTCACATACAACTGATAATACACTATTGGTGACACTCTAAAACTGAGATACTTTGCAGCAATGTTGATGATACTCTCCACCACATGCAAGCCAACATGTACACTGAAAAAACATGTCCCGTGGAGGGGCCATGGTACTTCACGTGTGCAATGTGGACGATGGAAGTCTGAGGCAAAATCAACGTGCTTTGATTTTACACAGCAAATGTATGCTGCGTATCTTTTGCAAATAGCAAACCCCAAAGGAGTTCTTTTCTAACTTTGAGTAACGCAAAAACAGGAACAAACCCTACTTTCGCTAATCGTGTTATGTGAATGGTTGCTACAATGTCAAATCTATGACAAATCTACTGGCTTGGGTAAAATACACAATACTTCCCCTTTGTTATGAACTACAATTACTCCCTGAGACACGTCTAACGATAATGGCATATATGTAGACATTAATGTATTGATAGCTGCATTGATATGAATGAACAGACATCATTTTCTCTTAGAGTGTTTCTCTATCATAAACGTGGCAGCTATATTGGCCTTGTATTTCAAATCGGTAAAATCAATGACATTTGTTAAAATAAACACATAAACAAATAAAAACCTCCCATCTCCCCAATGTCCCACTGTAAAGCTAAATCTCACGCATTTCTCTTAAAGTAAAACCAAGCAACTTTGGGGAAATGGCAGGCAGAGCTGCTTTGTGACGTGTGACAAAAGTGGCTTTTTATTTGTATTAACAACATACTACCACAGTAGACAGACTGATGACGACTGTACACTAACTTCATCTCATTGCAAAAGGCTCCGCAGCTGAAGCTGCAGGAGAACAGCCGTGTGATCCTGGGCAGATCTGTGCTGAACCGGCTGGAAACATCTGTAGCTCAGAGCAAGGGTCTCCCCCCAGCATCGCCATCTTTTGCCACCTGTCTTGCATCACACATCGGTCCTCATTTACAAGGCGTCTCCCCCAAAGGATTTTCCTATTGAAAATCGCTTGTGTAAATCATGGCCCATGATCCATAATAGATCGCACGTGCGGTTCAGATGTACTCACAATTTCTCAAATGATGTCATGATTGTGAGAAACACACTCGCTGGTGTTTTTTCATACAATGTTAACACTGTATTTCTTTTGTTTCACATTCATCTTGCAGGCGTAAGTTATTTCACCTAGTCCTTGTTAGGTTCGTTTTTACATTTATCATATAGACACAAGTGTTTTTCATCCTATCAGAAAAGCATTCATGCCAATGAACAGCATATACATTTTTTACAAAAACGTTTGTGAAGGAAAGGTACCTCGCAAACCAACCAATAACATTGGCACATTTATGGCCCATGACTATGAAATGCATGCGTGACATGTGAAGGACATGATTTCACACAGAACAGAGTTGTAAGTGCCTTGACAAAGCCCACAGAAAGGTGAAACAATAAGCACGTGTGAAATGTTGGCGCTAACGTTTTTGTAAAAAAAATATACGCTGTTCATTGGGTATGAATGCTTTTCTGATAGGATGAAAACACTAACTGAAGAAACTTGTGTCTATATGATAACTGTAAAAACGAACCTAACAAAGACTGGGTGAAATAACGCATGCCTGCAAGAAGAATGTGAAACAGAATAAATAAAGTGATAACATTGTATGAAAAAACACCAGCGAGTGTGTATCTCACAATCATTGCATCATTTGAGAAATTGTGAGTACATCTGAATTAAAAGCGCAAAGGCTCGCATAGGAAACAAAATTGCAATCCTTTTTCAATGGGGTTGCACCATTGTAAAACAGGTTTGGAAATCAGGCCTGGGCGTGATTCAAAATGTGTTTTTTTCTGCCAATGGCATCGTCCAATACGAAAACGCTTTTTAACACCTGATTAACAAAAATGTTTTCAATGGAGCTTTCCCATGTTAACGCATTTTTGTAAATCAGGCCCTGTATCTTAAATTGCATTTAACCGGAGCACCAGGACTTCCACTGGTTCTAATGGGCCCATTGAAACACGCGTGGGCATAGCCGTGTTTGTCTGTTTCTTCCTGCTCCCGGCAGTGGGGTGCAGTGGAGTCTCTTACATCACGCCAGCCTTCCCCGGAGATGGACTATAGTGCTGTGTGTTTAAAAGCGAGTTAACATGTTTTCCCCATAAACAGACTTTATGAAAGTAGGAAAGTCATTCGTTACGAGCGTTCAACGTACACAACTCAATTTCAAATCAATTCCAAATTAATAGAATTAATAATTAAATGCATTTAATTTCGTAGATGTGTCCTTGAGTTTGTTTTCATTATGTGCTCTGAACACTGTTGTGTGATAACTATATAATTGTATTTTTTTATTTTTCCTCTTAGGTCTTTCTCTTTTCCTCTGACTTTTGAATTATTTCGGCACATTTTGCACCATTTAAATATGCAATGCTTCACTATCGGAGGCTGTTAATAGCCCTTGCACCATTTCTCTGGCACGCATGAGAACAGAAGGACGAGGGACAAGGCAATTGGGTGGTCCAGGCTGAAGCGCGGCAAAGAGTCCATTTGATTTTCATTAACTGCGCAGGCTTCCCTGTTCACTGGCAGGCGACTAATAGCCCGGGACATTTCTCTCTCATCGGCCTAATTCCAGCAAATCCGGCGGATCATACTATGCAGCATTTCGGTGCCACCGGAAGCAATAGTTTGTCTCGTGCGAGTATCTTTCCGCGGAGCAGGGCCGCCATTCTGCGAAAATGCAGTGCATGTGACAACCCAGAGAGGAATTCGGCTACTCGCAGCTTTCGGATAACTCTCATCTTAATACTTAGAAAAGAACTGTGCCGAGTGGAGTTCCACGACTACTGATCTTTATTTTAGGAAAACATGTCATTTTTTTAAAATTTAGTTGAAAGGAGTGAGAGTGCAGTGCATTAATAGCATGCCCCTTAATAGGCACATTTGAGTTATATCATGAGTTGTAGAAGTCCAGCTTTTAGCATCTTAACAAATGGGACGCGTCCCTTCGGCGTTCCCCCAGACATATCAAACTCCACCTTCCTATCGCAGTCTGGTTTTGTGTGTTCGGGCAATTTCGACAAATCTGCACCTTAAAAAAATTAGACGGCACAACATCAATAATTAACGCATATGGTGGTAACGAGGGGAAACCATGTCTAAAATTGTAGATGCCCTATCTATTTCGGCAGAGTGACGTGGGTAGACTGCGTTTTCTGATTCAAATAGTGGCCTCTGCTGTGGAAGACACGCAAAGGTAAGGGACTGCAAATTATATATTCATATTTTACACTGACGCTACACGGAAGTGACATTGTTCCATATACAACTAAATTAGACTAATTGTCAAGAAACAAAACTTGGTACAAGTAGGTTTCAGGAACCGTTCTTTTTCCTTCATGGTGTGTGCTGTGCTGGTCATCCTCTGACTCCACTGAACAGTTATCAAAGATCGCCCTCTTGTGGTCAAAAATATGTAAACTTGAAATTAGTTTTGCACTCCACTCATGATCTGTGTTATTAGTGCACGGGTCACTTGAAGTCATCATGATTAAGAATACTGATATAAGTGGTTTTACTTAAGCAAGTCGTTTCAAATTAGGGCTGCATTTTAAAGCATATGCACATAATGTATGCTAATAACTGGGGCTGTTCAAGCTTGTTTTTCTTTTAATCAATAGCAGAGTGCTTCCATTTCTTTTTATTCTGCTCAAAAAATCGTATCGCTCATAAACTCTGCACCCTGGGGGAGAAGTGCCAAGAAGGACTGTTAGACAGTGACAATCTTTTATTCCTTTGCAGCATTTACTTGAAATTTACTGGCACCATAGAATAAAAAAAAAACGGTGGCATTTTAGAAACGGAACGAAGGGCAAGATTAGCCTTTCCTAGATGTCATTAATTTCTACTTTTCCTTAACCTCGCGCCAACTACGTGCTCAATTGTCTGCACTAAATGTGTGCGCAGTAAGGTCTTGGAAATGTCACAAACCGAGGAAAACGAACAGGAAAACAAGATGTATCTGGCAAGTACATGGGCTCTCAAATTGCTCCAGTCAATAAATGTGCATTGCTCTTTTGTGGAAATTACTCGTTGCGCAATTTGTGCCGAAGAGACGTATTTATTGCATTGTGTGGAAACTATCCGTCGCACAATTACATTGTTAATGTATGTTCTGTCACATGCCTGTTTAGACAAGATTTCCGAGCAACCGAACCTGCCGTCCTGCACTGTGAGAAATGTCTTACTTATCGCTGGTTTATTTCACAACACCCTCCTTTCCATTTTGTGATTATATGCGGTACTACACAGCATGCTAATCCACGAGCGGTATGTTATGGTGTGGGTACGCTATGCAATGCTATTGGTATTTACAAATCCTATTTCAAATGTTCTTGACTCTTTATGGTTAACTGAAGACTGATAGGCCGAGTGGCAGTGGGTCCTTACAAAGTGTGCAACCAGACGATTCAGCAATTACCATGAAATAACTGATATGTGAAATGTATATGTTCGCCTTGATTGTATTGTTAAACGTTAACAAATTGCTGCCATGTCTTTCACGCCTATTAGGGTTTATAGGATTACTTGCTTGAAACATGTAAAAAAGGGCATTTTATGAGGGGGGGGTGGACGTCCCCTGGCCCTCTTCCACACACCACGAGTAAGATGTTAGCTGAGGTATAATCCCCTCTGTCCTTGCATGGGAGGCAGAGCAGCAATGGCCTGGAGCATCGGTCAGAGCAATGCCAGTGGTTGATATTAATTCACATCCTTCAAGCCGCCACCCTTGAGTTTTGCCATTTTATCTGGATCATTCGATAGCTTATTCCCACTTTGCTTTCTCTCTATCAGTCTCCTCACTGATAAGCATTGGAAATGGAAATGGTTAAAATGGCCCAGGAAAGTCCCAGTTTACCGAGAGGATATGGAGTCAGTTCAAGCTAGACTCAATAACAGAAGAAGACAAATTGCACAGCAAACTCCAGCTTTATTATCATCCAAATAAAGCAGGGACAGCATGCAAGCATTAAGATTCCGGAGCTCTCACTGGCTACATAAAAAAAAAACAATGGATTAAATACTGAAAACTCGTCATTACTGATATCAGAACATAATCACGATACAAAACCTAAAGGGACTGGGGATTGGTTAAAGAAATTGGCTACACATACACTCTGTCGGTGTTAAATGTTTCACTGTGTGACAATAATCTGATGGTTCCACCTCGGACCACCTCTAAATTGTTAAAGTTAAAACTACATCTTTTCAAAAATGAATTATTGGTTGGACTAATACGTAAGGGCTGGCCTAACACCAGGGGTTTTTATTGGTTGGCTTTCAGCTACCCAACCATGGACACTTGACAGGTCGTCAAGACATGAGCCAGACAGGAGTAGCGGGAGAGTGGTCCATGGACTGCTTTTCCTTTCAATTAAAAAAGATACAATCCCTTATTCCTAGGCCATGAGCCAGGGTGATTTGTTTGTACTCAACCTTGTATGATGTCTTGTGTCTGTGTGTACGTATAGGGAGTAAGGCAGGTGTCCTATCTGTGCTGACTTCTAATGAATAGATAGCGTTCACAGAGTGTAGATCAGGTTTGATGGGACCATGTTTGGAATTATTTTACTCTGCATTTATTAGGGTTTTAGCTACTATTAATGTGACTGCAATGGTTTATTTTACCACTTGGGACACTATTGAGTTATTCTGTATGGAGTCTTTTGGACTTATAGTTTTGCTTGCACCTGGCTCACAATTGTTAGTTGTGTTGGTCTAACCCTTAATTAATGGGGGAGTATACTACTTGCATCCTGGGAATCGCTATCTCATTCCCTCCTTTCCTGTAGCTCTCTGGCCGGCCTCTCTTGGTCCTCTTCCTGCTCCCCCCCTCCAAGGCAAAAAACCTCAGAGCCACCTTGACTCCACACTTTCCTTCTCTCCTCACATCTCTGGCCCAGGTCCCTCCACTGCCAGCGTCACACCTGCACACTGCTCTGCCCACCTGGCAACCCCCACACTTGAGGACTGTTTCTGTATCCCTACAATCCTCCAGCTCTCGACACCGGATGTCTGCACTTACCCATGCACTTGCCACATGCTGGCCGTCACTTACTTATTGTTATTATCTATTCCATGTACTGCACTGTCCCTGCCCACTTCCCACGCACTTGCGTGATCTGAATGACACCTGGCATAGTAGGATAATTGCCCGTCCTCCCTTTGTTCCCCTCCATTGCCTTGTCGTGCCTTGAAACACTTGTGTATAGTCACATTATAAATGCATTATCATGCCTTATATCTCGTGCCTTTGTTGCAATGTTCTGACCCTCCCTTGTTTCATGGTAACCTTGGCTCTGGTTGCCAGCTACTGCCTGCGTTCTGCACATATCTGTATTCTGTGATTTCAGCATTTTGAGTTTTCATGAAGCCTTGAGGCCTTTTGTTTAAGTAGATGGCTACCTGCTACACTCTTGCTTTCTATGTTAGTGAGCCATGGTCGCGTGTCGTTTATGTTGCATTCAGCTTATACATTGTTTATGTTAGTATTCTTTGTATCTTATGGTTGCTTTTTTAATATTCTTCATGTATAAATGCATATATTACCTAGTGTGTTCTTCACATTGAGTGCACATTTCCTTCATGTCTAATGCGTATACATGAATTGCAACAACATTGATTTGATCACACTTGCCATCTTCAGATTAGATTGTGTCTATCTAATGCTTGAAACTCTTGTGTATAGGCGCATTATTTTAATGCCATATCATATCATATCTGTACCTGCCTGGGATAAGGGTGGTATGGTTACCTTAGTGAGTGATGCTTCTCACCTCTGCGATATTGGGTTGGGGGAAGGAAATAAGTTATCAATGACATATTCATATGCATCCCAACATTCCCCCTCTCGTTGAGTCCATTAACCACACTCTCCCTTCTGCTCTCCTCCATATAGGGCTCTTCGGGTATACATATTTTAGTCATCCCCCTCAAGCTGCCTGCATGTCTGATATGTTCGTCCACCCTCCAGTTCATATAGCAGCATTCCCCATTGGAGTCACAATATACCCAGTATTATTTGTAATTGTGAGAGTCCTGAGGACGAATACATTTTGATCCTGAGGGGCGATAGGGCTATACATTGCTTGTGTCTGGGGAAAGTCTTCTGTTTGTGTATACTCATGCACATGAGTATCCAAATGTGTTACTATTTTCATTCCTACTGCTTTTTTGGCAGTCTTTTCACATTAGCTTATTGCTATTCTTAGAAAGCAAAATCTGAATACTACTAGCTCCAGTATAGCCACTAGCATTTTGAATGCATTAGCCAACCAGGTTGGTATCCATGAGAACAGGTAGTTAAGCCAGTCATCATCTGCAATATCTTCCGATTTCTCCAGCATTTTTGAGTGTGGTTCTAGATGGCTATGGCCTCTGTTGGTCCTATTTTCCTCATTGTGGGCAGGTGTGTATGTGTAACAAGAAGGCCCAATCTTTACACACACGCCCCACCTCTATGGCCATTATCAGACCAAGAACGTACCTGTTTTGGAGTCTAATGAGTCTTATTTCCGTCAGCTCTTCCCTTAAGCATTAAAGACTTTCGCAGTCATGTTTTTAGTCTTCAATAGTTCCCATTAGGTAATTTGCAATCATTTTGGATTTGTATTGGCTTGCAACCTGGCAGTAAAGAGGGATGTAAAGAAAATCTCAGATCTGCCAAGCAATTTAAGCTGATCTAATATGGCGTCACATGCCTCTTCCATTTTCATGGAGTTATAGTTGCACCTCTTTATGTGTACAAGTGTGAGGGACCTCATATGTGTGTGTTCACTCTGGGTAACTATTAGGTAGGTATTAGTTAGCTATTGCTGAGATGTCCAGACTGACCTGCTCAGTTTCAGGTGGTTAGAAGACTGAGAAGAATCCCCCTTTGTCCCTGCCAGTACTCCACCGAAAATAACTAAATGAGGAATGCAGGGAAAGTAGGGAAAACCTCTGGGGAATAAAAACCTTTACTGATGTTGGTTGTTACAGCTTGAGAGCGCATTGCTGATCAATGATGTCTGTTGCCAGGACCAGTGTAGTCACGGACTGTTTATTTAGTTTCCACTGACTCTGTGCCATGACTCCAAATGTCCAGTAAGGAGCCTGTGCATGTGATATAAAGGAACGGGTGGTAAAAATGGTAAACCTGGGATAGCACAGCTGTTATGATAATGCAAAGTGGAGCTTACCATCTCGCAGAGGCTGAGAGCGAGCAGTGTGTAAAAAAGGGGATGGTCTTAGACGATGCACTGGATTTCTTAGGGCTATAGATCGAAAAGATAGTTGGATCAGGCAGAAAATAGAGATGAGAAAGCAAGGATACAAGGAGTGTCTTTAGAGAAGAAAACAAACTTACAAAGCCTCCGTGCAGAGTAGTAATGCACCATCACCTTGGCAACCAGGATACTTCAGCTCACCCGGACCGGATATGGACCTGGAGGAGGATGCACGCAGAATGTTTTCTGTACCGTCACATGGCACAACACCAGCCATCTTGCGAAGGGATAGTACCAAAGAAATCGTGTGTTTCCAGCAGTTCCATAGTGCGTGGTGCTGGAACCGAGACATGACAGTATGTCCCCTTCCAAGGGGCAGCAAACCCGGCATCCCAAAATAGAAAAGATGGAATCTGCTTTGCATCCGAGGGGCAGGCGGGAGGTTGCCGGCTCCCATGTCCGGTCAACTGGCAAATAACCATTCCAATCCACCAGACACTGCAACCGTCACCGAAAATACCTGGAATCGCAAATGCCAGGGACCTCAAACTCTGGCCAGGAGTACGCCAAGACAGGAGGAGGATGGGCTAAAGAGCCCCTGAGAAACTGGTCTGAATCAAGGATTTTAAGTTGCGATACATGGAAAGCTGGGTGGGTGCGAGACCATGACAATGGCAGTTGCAGGTAAAAGTCAGCAGGACCCCTAGCAGCCAACCCTCGGAAGGGACCAAAGTACTGAGGATATAACATGGGTGGCACCAAATGGCGAGACAAAAACCGTGAAGCTAAACAAACCTCATCACCAACAGTGATGTCTGGGGTATGAGTGCAATGACCATAGGCAAACTTCTTCATCCTTTCATGAGCTGCTGACAGGGCTGTTCGAGACAGAGAATGACCTTGTTGGATGTCACCCATTAAAGCATCGACATACAGAAAGACTGAATCCTTATTGGGTATGGCAAGGAAGCAAACCAGATGACAACCATAACTGCACTTAAAAGGACTTGAGGCCAGGCAAATGTTTAATATTGTTATAAGCAAACTTAGCCAATGGGAGGAGATCCACCCAGTTATTCTGAGACGCTGAAATAACATAAGTATGCTTACAATTTCTGATACAGCCATTCAGTCTGTCCATTCGTCTGAGGGTGATAGCCGGAACTCAGAGCCCTCTGATGTTTAACCGGGAACAGATCTGTTCCCAATATCGAAAGATGTACTGAGGGCCTCTATCAGAAAAAATGGTTTCAGGCAAACCATGCTGGGCGTAGACAGTGAACATGAAATGCCTGACCATTTGATCGGCTGTGGGAACTGTCAGCAAAGCAAGAAAATGTCTCATCTTAGTTAATTTAATCAATCGACAATATAATAGTAATAGCCGCGCTAGACTTCGAGAGATCAACAATAAAATCTGTCGAGATTACCTGCCAGGGCAGATCAGGTACTGTCATAAAAGCCTAAGGAAGACTAACAAGGACTCTTAGTCTGGAGATAAACTGTACAAGTGGAAACATAATCTTTGACATCTGTCTTAACTTCATGTCACCAAAAGTGCCTCTGGATCAGTTCCAGTGTACTGGTCACTGCTCGGTGTCCAGCAGCTACAGTGTCATGGCACATCTTCAAGATTTCTTTCTGAAGTATCTGGGTGGGTATGAACACCTGCTGATGATGATAATAGCATCCATGTTCCAGAATCAACTGGTACTTGGTTGCTACTACCTGACTCTGTGCTAGTTGGTCTTGTGTCGAGAGTCAGATCCTTTGTAGAAGGTCAGTAATCCCTCCAATAAATAGTGCCCTGGGAAATAGTTTCTCATTCTGAAAGCCACATGGATCCGGATGATCTTTACATGAAAGTGCATCCGCCTGCCTATTGGTCCTTCCTGGGATGATGTTGAAAGTGATGTTGTACGGAGAAAAGAAATGTGTCCATCTGGCCTGTCGGCTATTTCTAGTCTCTACATATTGCAAGCTCTTTAGATTGTGATGTTCTGTGCGGACCACAATAGTATGCTGAGACCCCAATAGAAGGTGGCAACATACCTGCAAAGCTCTCTTAATCACTCACAGTTCCTTCTCGAGTACTGTATAATTCAGTTCTGAGGGGCAGAGCGTTTTGGACGTATAGGGAATTGGGTATTCAGAACCTGAAGAAGTAGGTTGTTTGAGTACCACCTCTAAAGCGTGGTGAGAGGTATCAGTCTCCATTATTAATGGTTTTGCTTGGTTTTGGGGTTTGCAGAATGGGTGCCGATGAGAACAAATGTTTTCAAGAGATCAAAGGCTTGTCGAGCCTGATCAGAGCACTTTTATATGCCAACCAATTTTTGAGCACTGAAATAAAGGGAAGCAGAGTCTGTGAACATTTTTAAATAAACCTCTGTTAGAAGTTGGTGAAGCCGATGAATCTCTGTAGCTCTTTGGCTGACTGAGGTGGTTTCCACTATAGTACCAGGGACATCTTTTTGGGATCCATGGAGATTCTGTGAGCTGATAAAACATACCCTGGATAAGTGACTTAAGGTTGGTAGAACTCGCACTTTTCGAGTTTATAGAACAATTGGTTTTCCTGTAGTCATTGGAGTACTTGTAGGACATGTTTATGCTCGATCTGACTATGAGAAAATGCAAGAATATCTTCTAGATAGATGATTACGAAATTTAGTAACATGTCTGCAAATACATGGTCCATGAATCTTTGGAAGCCCGCCGGAGCATTAGAATGCCCTAACAGCATTTCCCAGTATGCAAAATGACCAAAAGGGGTACGAACGGAGGTCTTCCATTTGTCGACAGATTTACTATGGACCAGATGGTATGTGCCCCAAGGTCTAGTTTTGTGTACACTGATGCACATTTGACCACCTCCAGGATATCCAAAAGCAAGAGCATAAGATTTTGATCCAGGGCTGTGATCTTGTTTAAGCCCTGGTAATCAATGCAAGGGCACAACTCATCTGTGTTCTTCTTGGAAATAAAAAAACATTGATGTCCCTGCTTGCAAAGAAGATTCAGTTATTAGACCATTCTTAATATTCTGGGTTAAGTATTGCTTCACAATAAACTGTTCCTGTTCCGTGAGGATATACATTCTCCCAAAAGGGATGGGATGCTCTGGTAACAAAGGCATCATGCAACCATCCCTGAAATGTGGGGGAAGAACAGCAAATTGAGGTTATGAGAAAACATCTGAAAACTTCTGATATTCCCATGGTATGGTAAACATATGTTCCACAGATGTAGAGGAAGAAGTGGACGGAGAGAGAGAATCTGTGAGCAGAACCTGTGAATCTTTGGACAAACAGTGGGTAACACAATGTTAAGAGGTCCCAGCTGTCCAATTCATATAGCGATTATGTATCTGTAGCCAGGGTAGCACCAGTAGGACTGTGTAATATGCAGCCTTGTTTATTTTGAATACTATTTCCTCGGAATGTGATGCAATGTCCATATGAATAGCGGTAGTGTGTTTGCTTCTAAGACCAGAACTCAGGGGACTCCCATCTACTCCTTCAACCGGGATGGCCATAGTCTTGGATACTCTTGGTATGGCTTGTTCTCTGCCCCACTGGCTGTCAATAAAGATGTCAGCCACTTCACTGTTGATCAAGGCCGCGACATCTTGTAACTCGTGATTCTTCGATGTGAAAGAATTCTTTAGAATTATCCTGGAACGTGTCCAGGATATAGTAGCATGAATGTGGAACCCTTGAATATCATCCCTTACCGTGGTTCCCTCTACAGCTGGGATGACGCATTTCCTGACTTTACCATTCTTCTGGGAGGCGCAAAAGGGCAATCGCATATTTGGTGTTCCTTGGAGGCACAATGCATACACAGTTCCAAGTTTCTGTGCCAATTGTGTTCTTCTGGGGAGAGAATCTCTCTAGTGGCTCTCAATTGCATGAGTTTGTCGTTATTCCCCATGCGTGGTTACAGTCTTTCTCAGCTGTAGGACCACTGCGTCTCTCAGATTGTCTTTCTTGCAGACGAAATTTGACTTGCATTGTTAGTTTTATCATTTCTGCAAGGTTGGCAGGCTTTGGTACCCTGGCGAGCTTTCCTTTAGCTCTTCGGTCAATCTCCTAATGAATAATGTGATCAGCGCATCATCTGGCCAGGTTGTATCCAAAGCCAATTGCTTGAAACATGTGATATAGGTTAAGACATCTTGTATTCCCTGTTTGAAATCTAGAAGTTTCTCTTGAACCAAAATTGTTACCTCTTGTCTGCCAAGTACGTCTTTCAGACTGTTATGAAGGCAGGGAAGGAATTCAGGACTACGTTATTAGTCAAGACTAAAGGAGTGGCCGGGGCTGAAGCTGCTCCCGACAAATGTGAAATCACGAATCCCACTCTATCCCGATCTGTGGGGAAAAAGGTGGGTTTGAAAGCGAATTGAAACATACAGGCATCCATATATTCCCTTAGTTTATGAGGATTTCTCTCATATTTCCCACCTGGTAGAGAACTCAGTGGAATATCAGCCATCGTAGGGGTTTGGCCTGTCACCAATTATTGTAGGGTTGCATTCTCCTGTATCAAAGTTTGTACTTCGGCAGTGGGGCTTTGAAAAGCAGCCACAAGCTGTTGCATTTGATCCCTGGTTACAGTTTCTGTTCATTCCTTTTATATCTAGCCGGCGTCGCTAATTATTAGGTAGCTATTAGTTAACTATTGCTGGGACGTCCAAAACATGCAAAACTGACCTGCTCCATTTCAGGTGGTTAGAAGACTGAGAAGAATACCCCTTTGTCCCTGCCAGTCCTCCACCGAAAATAATGAAAGGAGGACTGCAGGGACCCTAGGGAAACCCTTTGGGGAATAAAACCCTTTACTGATGTTAGTTGTTACAACTTCAGAGCGCAGCGCTGAACAATGATGTCTGTTGCCATGACCGGCATAATCACAGACTGTTTACTCAATTTCCGCTGACTCTGCATTATGATTCCCAATGTCCAGGATGGAGCCTGGGAAACAGAAAATACAATTGAATAGGTCTAGAACAAATTGCTCAAGTTGTCTCCTTTACCCTATCGCCCTATGCACATGTATGAAAAAAATCAACTTCTCGTGCTCGGTTATGGAGAAAATCTTGTTTTTTTATAAAGGTGCATGAATCAACATGAGTTGAGTATTGGGGACATGACATCAATCGGTGTTTAACCGGTCATACAAGCGAAAATTAACAACACACAAAAACATACAATTTCGGCAAAAAGCAATTCCTTGTGTGAGACAAAAAGGTATAAATCCTTGACTGTCAGTACCTCAATAGACAGTATTATGCAGGGAAACAATTAAATGACCCTGGCGCTAATGGGTTAACAGCGCCGTAAAAGCTGTGGCGCCGTTAACCCATTAGCGCCTGATTACGAGGTCCCTTTGCGGGACCCGACCTTAACAGCTGGTCTACAGCAGCCGTTAAAGGAGGGACCCGCAAAGGGACCTTGGTGCTAAGTACGGTACCGCAATTTGCGGTACCGTACTTAGTGCCTTCCCCATTCCCATTGAGCCCTATGGGGCGAAAATGGGAATGAGCCATGGATCAATGGGGAATTACCGCCCCGCCAACCTTGGAATGGGGTGGTAATTCCCCATTGAACCATGGCGGACCTGTTACAACACCGGCACCAACAATGGTGCTAATAGCGCCATGGTTTAGCGCCAGTGTTGTAATGAGGGCCAGTGACAGAAAACAACACAGTAAATAACAAGTAAATAACAATAATTCTTTTTGTGGGAAACAGCGATGATACACTGTGGTTTAGAAAGACGCACTTTCCAAACCACAGTGTATCATCGCTGTTTCCTACACTGGCAGGCTGCCGGTGAACTTGCAAATTTTACCGGCACCCAGAAATGGGCAATTACCAGGTCATTATGGTCTTCCCGGGCGCCGGTGAAAAATGCTCCTCATTCCCATTGATCCCCATAGGGCCTCAATGGGAATGGGGAGGCCAGATGCACCGGCACCATTCAGAATGGAGCCGGTGCATCCGGCATGGACTGCTTAATGGGTGTCGGTCTGTCCGCCAGGTCAGACCTCGCGGGCAAAAAGGCAACTGAAAGCAGAACTCGTAGTTTGCCAGTCCTGTAACTACGGTACTGGCAAGCTTACCGGTACCGTAGTTACCGGACCGGCAAACTTATAATGAGGCCCAATATCTTTCTAAACTGTATTAATCGTTAAATTGAACAGTAACACTGTAAGGCAGGCATTTCAGGCTTCAAAAGAAGGATAAGTGTTCAACAAAAGGACAAGAGCAGGAACAATAGGATTGTGATAGGGAACATCTGGTACTTTTCTCTTTCTTTGAAAGGGTCACACTTTATTACAGGCAAGCGTCACCAAAGGATGTTGGACCAACTGTCTGTGCATCTATATAAAAACAATGGGCCTCATTACGAGGTTGGCAGTAAGGGGTTAACAGCGCCGGTAAGGATGCCGGTGCCATTAACCCCTTACAGCTGCATTACGAGGTCCCTTAGCGGGAGCCGCTACAGGACCAGGGAGCTAACAACTGGCCCGTTATTAACGGGCCCGCTGTTAGCGCCCTTCTCGTTCCCATTTAACCCTATCTGGGCTCAAATGGGAATGGGGATGGGTAAATTGAATGAGGAATTACTGGGTCCTCCAATGTTGGCATGGCTGGTAATTCCTCATTCAAGGAACCCGGACCCGAGTTTGGAGGCAGCCATGCCGCAAATAGCGGCATGGCTACCTCCAAACTCGTAATGAGGCCCAATGTCTCGTTAATTCTTATTGTTGATGATTGGAACGCATCAGGGATCTTGTTTGGGGCCTTCTCATGTCTTCTTCAATTTCGGGCACAATGTTGGCAAACAGGGCGGTCTCTCCTCTGTAGACCTTTACATTGCCGATATGAATCCAAACGCGCCTTTCTTGGACCTTTACTGCAGACTGAGTGACAGCCTCCTCTATGAATGGTCCCTCAAAGTCCGGCTTATGTCACTGTCATGTAAAGTTCCTGCACAGGACTTTGTCCCCAGGAAATAAAGCTAATGTTCTCAACATAATGTCTGGGTCATCTTGTTCATTTGCTTCATCAGCCTTTGTCGAACCCCACTGCTGTGTATGCACCTGTTAAGACATACATTTAAGAGATTCCATCATAACTGTCAAATAATCATTAATTTCTTTCCCTAACACAGTAGCAGCATTCTCTGCATTTGTTTGAGCTTGAGTGGGAGAAGCAAGTGGTGTGTGCATTCAATGTCCTGTCACCAGCTCATGTGGAGTCAGGTGATGGTCCGAATCGGGCTGATTGCGTAATGCAAATAGGGCTAAAGGAAGGCAATGGAGCCAACCTTTTTTCAATGTTTATTTGTTTTGGCAATTCGCTCTTTTAGGAGCCCGTTGAGGTGCTCACATATGCCATTTCGTTGTGGGTTGCAAGCCAATGAGAATGTATTCTTTATACCTAACAGGAACGTTATGCGCTTGAATACCTCATTTACAAAATGTGGTACATTGTCAGACCATAGCAATTTACACACTCCCCACTTTGGAAATACAACACATACAAGACATATGGATATGTGCATGGACCTGCTTCGATCCATCGGGAAAAAAGGCATACGAACACTAGCATATATCGGTAGCTGTTACACATTTGGAGCATATCCACATAGCCTGAAAATATATAGTAGGATGTGGCATTGCTCCTCTGACTTTTTGCAGAGTATGACCAGCTGTTAAGGATTTCAATCAGGCGACGCACACCTTAGTCTCAGCCCAATATGCACCGCACTATTGAAATGCTTATGTTTATGTGTTAGATTCAATATTGAGATGATACACCACTCATAACACAACCCCTTTTCAAATACCCTCGTCACAATGGACCAAGAACCAGGCTGTTTCATAAAATGTAATATGTATTTATTTATTTGAAAATTAAAAGGAAATTATACAATTTTTAATATGGGGCAGCAATCGTCAATGGGGTGATAAGCAAAATAGGAATGTAAGCAATACGCTTAGTTAACCTTTTATTGACACATCTACAAAACACCAGGGAATAGAAGCACTTTTTGATTTTAGATAAGATAGCACTTGCGTTAGAATTTCCCCCTGCAATGTTCCCTCAACCCACAAATAATCAATTCTGAGTGGATCAACAGAAGCAGCAGGTAATCAGGAATGACCACTAGAAATCGGAATGGAAATTGGACCTTCCCTCCCCAAATAAGAGAGAAAAACAGATTTTAAACCCTGGCAATCCTAAAAATGACACTCGGAAATGGAAGAATAAATGTGTGTAAAAATCTTGAAGCAAATACAGTTCTTCACCACAGCAACCGTGTAGAAGTACAAACAATCACAAGCAAGGTATAACCAAAAGCATTGAGCGAGTTATGCAAGATCTAGTGAGGTTAGTTTTTAGGAAAATAGAGCAGAGAAGCAACAGAAAAACGGCTTTAACATGGATAGCAAATTTTACTTAAACTGGATTTAATGACTAAGAAAAAGAGAATGCCACCCGTGAATCTCCACAGTTACGCGGCCGTTGTAACTCTTCAAGTGGTGTATCCCGTTTCCCGTATCCCGTTTCCTTTATGGAAAATTAATTTAGTTAATCAAAATTTCTACTGGTTTATGTTCTAGCAAAATAAAAATGAAAATTGGCGCTAACACGAGAAATCAAAGGCAGGGTTTCACATATAATGCTGATAATTTTAACATGATATCAGGGTCAGAATAGGATAGTTTAGAGATTGGGATGGACAAGGCAAGGTATATTATGAATTTCTATGGCTCCTATTGATACTCACAGTCCACCTTTTAGATTTTGGATTTTGGACAGTCAGCTCTCTGGTCACCACAAGGATCTGGTCTAACAAAAGACAGCCGGACAAAATCAGCAGGGCAGGATCAGCTGGACAGGGACTGGTTACTGAGTAACACTTCTGGACCGGCAAGTCTTTTCACTGGATAATATAGGTCATCATGGTAGCAAGGTGGCAATAGCCTGCAGATAGTGGTAGCAAGCCAGCCAATCTGGCTCAAGATGCCAAAAGTACCACAGTTTCCCCTTGTTAATGGGAAATTTAGTGGTTTTCAGAATTGGAGGCCTTGCTGGAGCAGGATCAGCAATGCTTGGCCTTGTAGTTGGGATCTGGAGTCTGGATAGAGGACAGGAACAGGGCCTTGTCAGGGACCCTTATTTATAGTGCAAAATGACATCATCAAGGTAGAGACTGGGCAGGGTTAACTATGCATGCCCCTAAACTACTTGTAATGGGCAGCGGTGCTAGTCTCCGCCTTGCTCTCAACTGGTTGGATTTCCAAGGGAATGATGTCAGGTTTATGAGGTGAGTTTTACAATGTCCAGAACTCCCACATTTACTTTAATGAAAATCTGATTTTGCCAAAAACATACATTTCTATAATTACAATCTCTTGGCAAATGATATACATAAGTTACATATTATGTGCAGCACAGATCAGTCCAATCCTCCAGTCTGTGCAACCTGGTTTCACCCTTCAAATATATTTTGGTAATTTTAAACATGAAATATTTGGCCTAAAATTCCACAATTGATGAGAATTATCCCCAGGGATGAATGTACAAAATGTTATGTTTGCAACATTAATACTTTCCTTGGAATCTGTCATATTGTATAACTTCTGTTCCCCTTTGCAGCAATGAGTTCTACCAAGTTTTAAAAGAAAGCCCATGAAATTAGATTTGTAATTATGAACTTTTAAAATGTTTACTAATTCTTGCTGCAGAGATTAAGGGGGTAATTCATGGAATTCAGCGCACGAGTGGCGCACGCGACTGGTGCACAGTGTGTGCGTGTGGCAGTCTGCGCCAGCTGCATGCGCCAAAACCCATTTCAGCGCACAGCATATTCATGGATACTTATATACATAACCAGCCATAGTGCAGAGTGGTGCAGCGACCCTGCAGAAGTGCCAGTTACGCCCCCAACCCCACCCCAAGTGCCAAAATCATTGCACAAATCCAGTACATGGCGCAAAGACCAGTGGACCAGCATACAGCCCCCCAACCATGAAAACACATGTAAAACTCCCTGTGCACCCCTCGGAACATGTGTAACATGCTCGCGCCAGTGAAATCACGTGTAAAACTCACCGCGCACCCCTCGAAATATGCGTAGCCAGCTCGCGCCAGAGAAATCGCATGTAAAACTCCCCTCACCCCCCCTTGGAATACGTGTACCCCGCTTTGTTAGGTAAAATGCCTGGGAAAAGTCCCCCCTGTGGTGTAGGCTGCCTGTGGGGCATGGTGAGGGTAGATGCGCTGCCTGCACGTATTCCGGGAGTGCGCGTGGACTTTCACATGCGATTGGACTGGCCCGAGCGGGGTACGTGTATTCCGGGGTTGAGCCTGGACTTTCACACGCGATTGGACTGTTGCTAGCGGAGTATGTGTATTCCGGGGGTGCGTGGGGAATTTTACACACGATTTTTCTAGCGCGAGTGGGGTACGTGAATTCGGAGGGGTTCGCGGGGAGGTTTACACGCGACTTCGCTAGCGCGAGCGGGTTACGTGTATTCTGAGGTGTGTGCGGGGAGTTCTACATATGATTTGGCTGGTTCGAGCAGGGTACGCGTATTTTGAGGGGTGCGCTGTGAGTTTTACATGCGATTTTGCTAGCGCGAGTGGGGTACGCGTATTCCGAGGGGTGCACAGGGAGTTTTAAATGCGATTTTGCTAGCACCAGCGGGGTATGCGTATTCCAAGGGGTGCGCAGGGAGTTTTACACGCGATTTAGCCAGCGCGAGCGGGGTACGCGTTTTCCAAGGGGTGCATGGGGAGTTTTACACACGATTTTGTTGGCGCAAGCGGGGGACGCGTATTCCGAGGGGTGCACAGGGAGTCGATTTGGCAGTGTGTGCCCTCCCAGGTGTGCCCCCATGCCCTGCAGACAGCCCAAACCACATGGGACCACCCCACACCCCTGGCCATGCCCGGCAGGTAGCCCATCTCCCCATACCATGCCCCGCAGGCAGCCCATCACCCCTGGGCTGGCCCCGCAGGCAGCCCATCACCCCATACCATGCCCCGCAGAAAGCCCATCACCCCTGGGCTGGCCCCGCAGGCAGCCCATCACCCCATACCATGCCCCGCAGGAAGCCCATCACCCCTGGGCATGCCCCGCAGGCAGCCCATCACCCCATACCATGCTGCACAGGCAGCCCATCACCCCTGGTCATGCCCTGCAGGCAGCCCATCACCCCATACCATGCCCGCAGGCAGCCTATCACCCCAGGGCATGCCCTGCAGGCAGCCCATGACCCCATACCATGCCCCGCAGGCATCCCATCACCACATACCATGCCCCGCACCCAGCCCATCATCCCATACCATGCCCCGCAGGCAGCCCATCACCCCATACCATGCCCCGCAGGCAGGCCGCATGGCACCATGCACTTAGGAGCCCCGACTCATATCCCCCACCCCACCCCCATTGACGGGCACCTGCCAGCAGGCCCCGACTCATGTCCCCCACCCCACCACCATTGATGGGAAATAAAAGTCTGTGTGTCCGAATAAAGGCAAAAAAAAGAATGCTGATATCAATAAAATCCAAAATAAAATGGCTGCAAAGTGTCCATCCATAAAACAAAATCCAAAGTAAAAAAAAAAAAGCAAACCATTCCTCCATGGTAAAAATAATACAGTAAAATCTGATCCATAACTATGTACAAATATGAAATCAAGGGTCCATGAGCCCGACAATCCAAAGGAAACCTAACCAAAAACCTACCTAATAAACAACTATTTATAAAAAGGCGGGGCATAGTCCATGCACCCCAAAGAAAAATAAGAAAGAAAGTAAACCTACACCTACAAAACTATTTACAAAGGTGGCGGGCCAGTCCCACGGCTCATTTAGAGATGTTCCGGGCCAGGGCATTATCAAACTCCACGCCGATGTTCCGGAGGCAGGCCTGTTCTCTGGCCTCGAGTTCTCACAGGGATGCAGCCATGGAATCCCTCAACTTCCTGCGAGTTTCCTCGAGGCCCTCTGCCTCCCTCAAGCCCGGTGCATGGAGTTCTCCGCCCTGACCATCCTGAGCCATGCCCTCTCCGTCCGCCGCCTTTCCGCATCTATTTGCCGGCCCAACTGCTGCCACATGGAAGATACTCCCAGTCCGGGGTCCTTCTGCCCCTTGGCTGATGCCTGCCCCCGGGGTGTTGATGGCCCCGAGCCATGATGCCTCCCACGCTGATCCTGCTGCTGCCTCTGACGCAACTGCCTCTGCCACCACAACAGCATCCGGGCTGATGGAATTCCCCGGCGCCATTGTGCACGTGCCCTGCCCGATGATGCCGGCACATCCTCCTTTTGCTGGTGTCCAGTTGGTGGGGTGGCCACCCCTGCTGGACCTCTGACTCCCGACTGTGGCAGGGCTGGGATCTCCACCATGCTGGCTGCATTGGTTAGGGCAGGTCAGCAGGGGGCCCTGGTGACATCTGGGCCGGAAGACGGCACAGAGAATGACTGGCGTATAGTGTGCACAGAGGAGGAGAGGGATGCAAGACTGGCCGACACATGGAGGAAACCCCCAACCATGGCCCCTCCCAAAAGGGTCACATTGTCACACAGCTCTTCATGATTATGTGCGTGGTCCCCCCAGGAAGCACACACATCATCACGAATGTCACATGTGCGCAACGCGACACCAATCAGGACAGACGGGTCCAATTGTCTGCAGGTAGAGGAGTGCCAGATGATGTGGACCCCCCCCACCTGCGGACGGGCCTGGGACGGGGCATCCCTGCTGGTGCATGGTGATGCAGTCACAGTGTCAGGGACAGTGACATGCAGAGGCCCATCAGCGGCAACCTCTGCTGCCTCCTGCCACTGCCCCTGGACTGCACCACTTGCACCAGTGGTACCACCCCCACCAGGCCTCATGTGCGGCTCTGTAGCGGCCTCCTCCTCCTCCGTACGCACCACCAACCTGGATGGCTCTGCACCGTCTTTCGCCATTGCAAGCCCCTGTGGGGGTTCACCCGCCCCTTCCACTGCAGCCGTAGTGGCGGACGTGGCACCACTCCCCTCAATCCCGGATGATGGAATTTCCTGGGAGCGTCACTGGGACTTGCATCACCGGCCGGTCCCCTAGACAGAAAGCAATAGCATGTGTGGCACTGTCAAACGTCACTTCCATCATGTACATCCACAACACAACACATGGGTCAGTGCAGGCAGCACACATGCAGGAACAGGCATGCACATACAACAGACATGTGCATCCATGTCCAAGGCACCGTAGATACATCCAAAGGGGACTGATAATCACATGCATCATGGGACATGCTGATCACAAGCACACACATCGCCGGAGGGTCATGCATCTGGCCCTGTATAACCCCAGACACAGTAGATACAAGGATGACTAGGCTGTATCAGTGAATCAACACATCGTCACGGACATGTGTCATGCATGCATGGTCTTTACAAGTCTCTCACACACTACTCAGACACACGGACATGTACACCATGCATGTCCATGACAGCAGCATCCATCTCTCAAACCCCAAACATGTCCAAGTACAGACACAGCCATGCATACATATGTGCATTCCGCATGCTGCTCCGCATGATGCATTGTAACACATACACCATCCATGTGGGTTATGCATGACTGGAATCACATGCAGCACCATCATGTCCCTGCACACACACATCCATACATGACCCATGTCACACATACAGCCATGTAGCTAACTACCACCACATCGCAACATGCACCGTTTTACATGGGAATGCAGGGGCACTTACCGCCTGACTCCAGATGGGCCTGCATCCTGAGGATCTGGTGGTGAAGCACTGGGTCAGTGTATTCCAGGACCCTCATCTGCTGGGTGGTAAGCTAGCCCTGGTGCCCCAATGCATCCGCTGCATCTAAGAGGCGCCGGGCCTTCTTGAGGGTCCTGGACTTGTAGTCCTCCCAGCACTTCTGCACATGTTTGATGTTGCGGGATGGCACCCCCTCCGTGTTGATGGCACCCGCTATGTCCATCCAGATCCTCCTCCATCCTTCCTTGTCGGCGCGTGATGGTGTGAAGAGGGCATCATAATGCCCCAGGACCTGCTCCACCAGGATACCAAATTCCTTTTCACTGAAGCTGTCAGCCCTCTGCCTCCCTGCTGGGGGGTTGCCACTGGTGTTGGATGGTGTAACGTCAGACATGGCAACCCCCGAGGCAGGTGTGGGTGGGCAACTGGGTCCTGGGGCTGGGCTGTGGAGTGATGGAACACCAGTCGGGAGTCTTCTGTTCCAGCAGGGGTGGTCACAGCAACTGGACCCCTGCAGATGGCAGATGTGCAGGCACCAAATGGCAGGGCACGTTGGCAGCAGGCAGGCAGGCAGTAGCAGATGGCTCATGGGAGGCTGCTCAGGGCTCTGGGGGACAGTTATTCGGCCTTCCGGGCAGGAGCGTGGTCTTCCATGTGTTGTCGCATGGCCAGCTTGATACGGAGTGATTTTGCAAGTGAAAAACAGCACGTTTGCGTGAATACATAGGTGATGTAAAGTGCACGCAGGGTTTTTCCCTCAGCATGGATTAAAGGTCCCACATGGGTTTCCATCGCTCTGTACGTGCTTTTCGTGGAGAGCGGTGCGTGTGTTTTCCAGACATTGGGGTTCACACACGATTACTTCACAGCGGCTACAGTGTGTACTTCTTCTTTCGGTGGGGGTGTTGCCTACACGTTCTTATTCTACAGGCAAGGCAGACAGTGAGTCGTGCATGCTATTTTTCCCACTGCGGGTGTCCCTGTTTGTCGCATACCCCTTTTTGTTTTGGTCATACTAGCCTGCGTGTTGATCACGTACGCATTTTTTGTGTTCCTGGCTGCCACAGAGTACTGCGTGTGTTTCTTTATACGCACGTGGGCTACAGGGGTCGCATATCTCTTCTTCTTGCTTTTTTCGGATGCCTGAGGGTTGCATGACCTGTAATCTTTCCTAAGGGGCCACAGGCAGCCTTGCAGGAGCGCAGGGGTGTTGTTTGCATCACATACCTTGCCCCCTCACCCAAGATGCCCAGGACAATTGTTGTGTGCCCCTCCCATTGGTTCTAGTACATCTGTGCCATGTTTGGGAGGCCACGAAAGGTGAGGGGCGCCTCAGTTGGGCACCTCCACGTGCCCTTTCCCCTCCCATGCGCAGCACCTGTGCATGTGGTTGGGGATGTGAGGGCACCACCATGTCCACCAGTACGCCCCGCTGTGTTGCGTTGCAACATTGTTCAGGACACATGCTGACACAATGATCCTGCACACTACTGGGGGTGGATAGAGTAGCTGTCCATCAGAGCGGTCAAGGGAGCAGAAGCATAACTTCAGCACTCCAAATGTGTTCTCCACTATGGCCCAGGTTGCAAAATGGGGTGCGTTGTATCTTACCTGGGGTGGGGTGGTGGGGTTCCGTACTGGCATCAACATGTGGGTGTTCAGGGGGTAGGCACTGTCCCCTGGCGAGGTGATAATGGTTGTCATTTGTTTGGTTTGTGTATTTGTCTGTGTGTGACATGCATGCATGTGCACAGGCATTTGTACTCCCAATGAGCATGTGTCGCCATGCTTCCCAGCTTCCAGGTTACGGCTCAGGGCGCACATTCTGTATATGGCACTGTCATGGGTGGACCGAAGATAGTTAGCATGGACAGAGGTGATGATCCCCTGTGCATCGTATACAACCTGCACGTTGATGATATGCCAGTGCTTGCGGTTGCGGTGGTTATTCTCTGTGGCCCTAGGTGGACATAGGGCCACATGGGTGCAATCTAGGGCACCATGCACTTTGGGGAAGTGTGGCACCCTATAAAAGTCCTAGACCATGGCCTGCCTTTCTGATGGTGTTCTGGGCATGTATATGTGCCTGCAGACTGAGGGTCATGCAGTCATGATTGCCAACACCTGGTGTAGGCAGCGTGACTGCGTGGGCTGTGAGAACCCCCACACTATGGTCTGCTGAAATGACCTAGTGGCCAAGAAGTGCAGTACATTGGGCACCCTTTCCAAAGGGCTCAGTGCTTGAGAGCACAAGGTGGGTGATGTGAGTCATCCTCCCACTCCTGGACCAGGTCTAGGATGATATGAAGTGGAAACCTATACCTGCCATAGACCTGGTCATTAAGTATCCCGAAAAGGCTGGTCCTGGGCAAATAAATGCAGAGCCTGGCTATTCTCCTCCTCCTGCGGTGTCCCATGATCAGTTCTGCGAAAAATGGGACATTCATAATAGCTGTACATACATGTTTGTTGTTTGCATGCACTTTTATACTGCGTGGGAATGCTTCTGACTGCCTTTGTGTGGCACAGCGTTTGGGATGTTGCAATGACGTGTGCGCCTATATGCGCCACCCGCTGATTTGGCGCTCATCAAGGGGAAAACACGCGCAGGGCCGTCCATGAATCGCACGCTTGCACGTGCGCTTGCTTTTTCACACTTGATCCAGCTTGCGCCACAAATTTCGGTGCACATTTGTTCCATGAATCAGCCCCAAAAAGTCTTTAAAGTTTCTTTATAACATAGTCTCGGTAACCAAAAGGCAGTCCACTTTTATTTTCTTCCTTCAACTGCAAGCAACTGTCATTTCCTTGAAGGCAAGGGGGGTTTCTCATCTTAATTGACGGTTTTATTGCACCTTAGACTTGACAGGTTAGTGTCCCAGGACTTCTATTGTCCCAGCCTAGAGCACAGACGAATGTCTGACGAGCGTGTGAACTTTCATTGTCCTAGCCCATTCAAAGTTTTTCAAGCTGGCATTTTTCACGTACGTGTCCTAGATTTATGGTGTGTCCCCCTTCCTTGGGAAGTTTCATGGCTGGCAACTGGAAGGACTGTTTTCTTTTTTTTTAGAGCTTCCCAATCCAGCCCATGTTTTTTAAACTCTTTAATTTCTTATTTTTGGTACTGAATTAAAACAACCTGTGAAAGAAGATAGCCTATGTTTGTATGACCACCACTAACATAATCTCTTTACATTGCTGAGTAAGCAGGCTGTTATTCAACAATTTATTTTTAAACAGGGCAGTTTTTTTCTTCAGTCAGCAAAGCCCATTTCCACATGTGTTAAAACCGCTAGCATTTCTTTCTTTAAATTCGGTTTTGCAGCTCCCTCAGATGCCCACACTGTCTTTGTAGCTGTAGTTATTTCCTTCAATGCAGGAGTTTTATCTAAAGCATAGATACATTTGCCACTGACCTGGCTCATAGAGTTAAAGTTTAAAGTCTCTTTGAACTACTGCGCCTGGATACATTTGGAAAGAAATAAACGTGTGTTCCTGTGTGAGTGAAAGTAAAGTTGCTTATTGATTTCTCTCAGAGCTGGTTTGACTAGGCCTGTCACTCAGGAATTATGGCTGGTTTTGTTGAAGCACAGTGACATATCCTGGTCATGACAGGGCCTTTTTAATCACAGTGGTTTCAGAATGAACATATGGAATTAATGTCAAAGCAGCATTTTTAAAGGGTGAAAATGTTTCATTTGAAGGGACATTTTTGGCTTTTGCAGCAAAGCAACGCTGCCTGTTCACTTGATTCCATTGATAGGTTTCAGAACACACTGGCATACTTTTTCAGGGTGTCCCCTTGTTCCATTTTGCCTGAAGTGTGCTATGCAGTTTTGATGTCCTGGTGCGCAGCCAGGTTGCCGTTTCTTGCGCAAATGCAGCTTAGTGATGTGGAGCAATGCCATTGAGTGGGTCAATATATCCCACACAGCCGTACATTTTTGGCATCTTAAACAATTTATGACAAAGTTAGCCAAATTTTCGGCAAAATTGGGGACAAACCAGTCCTCTGAAATCAGTACTGCAAAGCACTCCCTCGATGTGTGTGCTGGGTAGTGTAGCTAGTTTAGTGCTACTGTAAGCAGCCCTAGGGGCATGATGGGCTTCCTGGTGCTGTCCTGCCACCACATTACATCTGTGTGGGACAATGAGCACCCATTTCTTTTCCATAGTTCCTGCTCTTCTTGCAGTGCCCTTCCCTGTAGTTCCGTAATTTGTGCTATGGGTAATGTATTAAAACCTCAGTTCATCACCATATTGCGTGCACGTGTATACTTGTTCTGTAAACTAGTGATGTCAGATACATCTGGAAAATGTGTAGCTCTTTGTTCTTCTAAATTGGTCGCCTCATTGCTGTGAGGAATCAAATCTTCACCTCTGGTGATTGCTGCTCACTTTACCACAGTGATGGCTGACGGATGTTGGAGTGCGACTATCAGCCTGTCTAATAATTGTAGTATACGACAATGGAATCAGCTTATCTTGCGCACGCACTTGAAAAAATAGATAATTTAAATCTTGTTTACTTTCAAAATTTTTCAGAGTTGATTTTTACAAGTTATATTGAATTATCTTCATTCAATAATCATTCCCTGGTTGAATTGTCTTCATTCAACTCCAATGTTAATACTTATTTTGTATACAAGCATACATTTCTTATTGATTCGATTGTATGGCACATTCCTATTTATATATCTCCCAACACGTGTTTCTCCATCTTTCTTTCGACGGTTCTTCAGGGGATATCTTAGTTTTGTATTTGTTTGCTAAATTCTCATCTTATTTTGTATAGTTATTTTATTTCGAACTGTTGAAAAATATACTTTTTATGTAAATACAATTGGCTTTAGTTTGGAACATGCCACCATAGATCTATGTAAGGATCTCTTCGACCTCTGTGTAGTGTTTTTGCTGAGACTTTAAGCGTTCTTATTACAATTGTTGTACTCTTATATTATGGTTTCAGGTCCTTGTTGTGATAACAACATTTCATTACCTTTGAAATTCGAGAAGAAAACTGGTCTCATCTACTAAATTCATCATTAATGTCTACCTTAATGACACTGTCATGGTCCAAAGCTGTTGGACCAAGCTCCTCCTCTTTGATAGGCGCTTCCCTTGCCTCATCAATTTCCTCTAATCTCCTGCTGTCTCCCCCCCCCATGACTACCTTGTCCTCTACACCTTCCTCCACTGCCCCCCCTCGGGCTCCTTCCTCCCCTCTGCAGGCGGTATCTCTGATTTGTACTTCTCCCCGGAAGGCCTTCAAGGCTGGCAACCTTCTTCACCTTGCCACTCTCAACTCTCGCTCTGCTGTCAAACAATCCTCTGACGTCTGCCTTCTCCTGGAAGAACTTGACCTCGATGTCCTCGGTCTTACCGAGATATGGTTCACGGCCAGCTGTTTCACAAATTTTGAGACTCTCCTCCCCAATGGTTATAAAATCCTCTCTGCATCCAGATCCACCCGGTCCAGAGGATGTGTAGCCCTGATCTTTCCAGAGTGGATTCCTGCCTCTATCAGTCTCATGCAGATCTACTCCTCTTTTAATTTGCCTTGTCTGCAGGCTTTCTCTCTCTCTCCTAGCCACTCTCTTACCATGGCTACTATCTACCGGCCGCCTGGTCAGATCACCTCCTTTCTCTCGGAGTGGGCAGACCTCTCCTCCTCCCTCCTGGCCTTAACTACTCAACTTCTTCTTCTAGGTGACCTCAATATCCATCTTGACTCTCCTTGTTCCACCTCATTACTCTTCTGTTACCTCTGTGATTCCCTCTCCCTTTCTATCCTCCCCTCTTGCCCAACTCACTCTTCAGGGCATACACGTGATATCCTGATCTCCTCGGACCTCGCCCTCTCCATCCCTTTGACCACTCCTCTCTCCTGGAGCGATCACTCCCTCCTCTCCTCTCATCTCTCTCTTCCCCCCAGCCAAGCCTACCCCAACACTGCCACCTACCTTCTCAGAAATCCAGCCCATGAAGCGCTTGTCCGTTCGCTGCCACCTTCTCTCCCCCGCCACCTCTGGCTGACTCAAATCCTGACACAACACTGTCTTTGCTCTACTCCTCTATTTCCGATACTCTTGATGCTGTTTCCCCTGTCATTAAGATCTTTTTGAAGCCCAAAGCCAAGTACAATTCTTGGTATGACTCAGACCTAGCTACACTTAAACGTAAGTGTAGAGTGGCTGAGCAGAAATGGAGGGCTTTTGCTCATCCTCTGACAACCTGGCCTGTCGCCTGCTCCAACAGCAATACCGACTCTCTGTATACACTAAGAAGAGAGCCCACATTCAAGCCTGTGTCTCTTCCGCATCTAATAACTCAGCCAAACCCTTTAAAATCTGCAAGGAGCTGGCCAACCCTGCTGCAGTCTCTACACCTCCTGTCGCTTCCCAGTCCCTTTGCATGGCCCTTGTGTCTCACTTCATCTCTAAAACCCATAACATCCTGTCCTCGGTCTCATCCTCCTTCCCCTCTCCTTCTTTGAAACCTAGCCCTGCTACAGCCACCTCCACCCTCTTTCTCGTCCTTTCCGCTTTTCTTCCCTGATGAGGTCTCTAGACAAGTCTGATCTATGAAAGTCTTGTCAAAACAGGTTCCTCCTTGTTCTTCCAAAACCATCAAGGACAACATTGACGACCTCACATCTGCCCTGGCTGATTTCTGCAACCACTCCTTCACCTCAGGATCCTTCACCACCCCTTTTAAGCACTCTCTTGTGCACCCTCTTCTTAAGAAACTCACAGCTAACCTGTCACGCTCACCTGATTCCCACGGAGGCGCAGGTCTGGCTTCGAGTGCTGATGCTTCTTCAATGGTGAAGTGCAGGACTCTGAAGATGGACTCACTGGCTCGCAGGAATATTCCCCTGTGCGTGAAAAGGGAGTATTACCTACTGACAGAATAATGCTCAAGCCTCCCACTCCCTTCCAACCCTCCACGATACCCTTCCTCGATTCCCCGTGAAGTCTCACCTTAGGGTCAGGAAGGATGAGCTCTCCATCATGCTTCTGATGCATGGGCGCATTGAAACCCAGTTACTTCACTGGATTGAGGTTTGATGGGAGTTCAAATGAGCTTGACTATTCAGGTAAGGCGCTGTAAGAGTTCTGTAGCAAGTTCAAAAGTTCAAGCTTAATAATAATGTTCATTGTCTTATTGCAGCAAGCGCTAACGCTTATGTCTTTTTCCCCTTAGGGGCCGGGGTTCGGAATGCCGGAGATATGGCGCCGACCCGAAGTGAAACGTGCAGTTCCAGTAAATGACAGGTAAGTTCTGGATGAGCGTTCGGGTAATGTCTTTGCATTCGCTCATTCAATGTCTTTGTCTTTTTTCCCCATAGAGGCCGGGGTCCGGAATGCCAGGAAGCGGCAGGACCCGAAATGAAATGGGAATTACCCAACAGAGCCTTAGAGTCAGTTTCCTTAGAAGGAAACTGAGCTTTTCCTATTCCCTTCCTTCTCTCAACTTGTGTTCTTGTCTTTTTCTCTCTAGGCTCTGGGAAGTGGCTGCGGATCTGGATGATCGCTGCTGAAGATGGAGGTGCCCAGGAAAGGCGAGTGAAATGCAGCACTGCAGCGATCGAAGCGAAATGCTTTTAAAATGATGTCTTCCCTTTCAGGATTGTCGGTGTGATGTCTCCGTAATGCTGCTTTAGCAGGTAAGGTCTTCTTTCTCTCCAATTCTCTCTTAGCAGGTGACCCAGGATGCTGACAGGCGTGGCTGAAGTCCAGAAGCAGGAGCTGACATGGTGAGCGTCCAGCTGCGAGGAGCAGAACAACGCAAAGCGTGAGTTGCTGATCGGGTGTGGTTTAAATAGCTTTGGAAGAAGTTCCAGGTATGTATCCTTCCACCAATCAGGTATGTATCCTTCCCCGACCACACCCAGGGAAAGAAGTCCCACAGGTAAAGTAGTTCCATTCAGGCCTCAAGAGGGCCTGGATGTAGCAGCATGGTCTGCATCAGGTAAGTGCACATTAAAACACTTGAACACATGTCTAGCTTTATGAGCCTGGCGCCTAAGGCGCCAGGACAGGGGTCCAACATGAGCCTGGCGCCTAAGGCGCCAGGGCTGTGTCGAAAGGGTCCCAGCTTGGGCCCGCTGGCACTTCCCTGGGGGAAATGATGCCTGCCTCTGGGGTTGCTGGGTCGGACCTGGCTCCTTGGAGGTAGGCATCATGACAGTACCCCCCCTCAAGGCCCCTCCCAAGGTTGTTCCCTCCGGGGGTTTTGGCTTGTTCGGAAATCTCCGGTGGAACCTTTGTATTAATCGAGGTGCGTGAACATGGTTACTAGGCTCCCGCGATCTTTCCTGAGGTCCATATCCCTTTCAGTCAACAAGATAGAAGAGTTTGGACTTTAACACCTTGGAGTCTAAAATGTCTTTAACTTCGAATTCTAATTCCCCTTCAATTTGAACTGGGTCTGGAGGCTTGGACAGTCGGGTCCCTGGTTGTACTGGCTTCAAAAGTGATACATGAAAAACTGGATGAATACGCGTGTTAGACGGTAAATCCAGTTTAAAGGCCACGGGATTGATTATAGCCTTGATGGGATAAGGCCCTATGAATCTGGGATTGAAGGTTCGCGGGCCCTTGAGGGGTAAATGTTTCATTGCTAGCCATACCTGATCTCCTACTTGGTAAGGAGGAGTTTTACTTCGGTGCAAATCAGCGTTTTCTTTATACTTTTTCTTGGCTTGCTGTAAATGAATTGCAGCTTCTTTGAAGGCTCGGGTTATTGTGGAATGCAGATGATTTACTCCGGGCATTTCCAGGGTCAGAGGTGGATCTAGATCAGAGGTCCGAGGATGGTGACCATACAAAGTATAAAAAGGAGTTTGTCCGGTTCCAGAATGCACTGAATTGTTGTATGCATATTCTGCGATCCAAATGATGTCTTTCCAATTTAACTCGGATTGGTGTAACATGCACCGAAGATATTGCTCGAGAGTCTGATTGGTTCTCTCGGTTTGTCCGTCGGTCTGGGGGTGGTGGCTGGTGGATAGCCGCACATCTAGTTGTGCTAGTTGGCAACACTTCTTCCAAAAATGGGAGATAAATTGACTTCCACGATCCGAAACTAATATGGAAGGGAAACCATGTATGCGAACTATATTCTCCAGAAATTCCTTGGCCAAGGTGGAAGCTGAAGGCAAACCTTTTAAAGGGATAAAGTGGGCCATTTTGGAGAATAGATCCACAATTACAAGGATAGTGTTGTAACCAGCACAAGGAGGCAGGTCAGTTATAAAGTCCATTGACAAGGTGTGCCATGGTGCCGGTGGAATGTCCAAGGGTTGAAGTAGGCAGGCTGGCCTTTTCTTTTGACCCTTGTTTTGGGCGCAAATTCCGCAAGACAATACATAAGACTTTATGTCTTTTCTCCAAGAAGGCCACCAGAAGTGGCGGTTGATTTTTTCCTCCGTTTTAGCGATACCATGGTATCCTAATAATGGGTGTCCTTCCATTAATGATTCATGATGATGGGCAATAACAAGTTCTTGCAATTCTTTACTAAGCAGAAACAACGGCTCCTGGAAGTAGGTTAAGTCATCCTTAACGGTGTAATGAGGACCCTTTTGACTCCATTCCAGTAAGGATGAAGAGTTTAGAAGTTGTTTTACTTGCGTTCGGATGTCCTCAATAGTTTTCAATGAAGTTAGGCCTAAGATTCTTTGTTCAGGTATGATTGGCAGAGGTTCTAAACTCGAATTGGGTTCTTCCATGCCAATCCGGGATAAGGCGTCCGCTTTACCATTCTTGCAGCCAGGGCGATAGGTAATTACAAAATCAAATTCCGCAAAGAATAGAGCCCATCGGAGTTGTCGTGAAGATTAAGCTTTGGCCGTCTTTAAATACTGTAAATTTCTGTGGTCCGTAATTACGGTGATGGTGTGTCTTGCCCCGAGAAGGTAGTGACGCCAAGCCTTGAAAGCAGATTTAATAGCCAGTAACTCTTTGTCGGTAATTGCCTAGTTGATTTCAGGAGGAGAAAATTTCCTGGAGCAAAAGGCCAGAGGGTGTAGTTGGTTAGTTTCTGGGTCTCTTTGCGACAGGACAGCTCCCATGGCCGAACTGGATGCGTCGGTTTCCACAATGTAAGGGAGATCTGGGTGCGGGTGCTTCAATATAGGTGCAGAGGTGAATTTGGTTTTCAGGTCCTGAAAGGCTTGTTCGGCCTCAAGAGTCCATTCAAAGCGTTTGTTTTTCTTTAGGAGAGCTGTGATGGGTTGGACTGTTCGGGAAAATTCCGGGATGAATCTTCGATAGAAATTGGCGAAGCCGAGCATGCTCTGAACTCCCTTCACAGAGCTAGGAGATGGCCATTTGAGGATGGCGTCCACCTTTCGCGAGTCCATTCAGACTCCTTGAGGTGTCAGGATGAATCCGAGAAAATCCACTTCTGTGGAATGAAAAACGCATTTTTTGAACTTTGCAAATAGTCTGTGCTGACGCAATTTCTCAAGAACTGCCCTAACATGTTTTCTGTGATCGGATTCTGAAGAAGTGTACACCAGGATGTCGTCAATATAAACATATAAACAATGACACAGACGTCGATAAGTTCCCGAAGAACATCATTCATAAAGTACTGAAAGGCGGCAGGTGCATTGCACAAACCGAAGGGCATCACCTGATATTCGAAGAGCCCAAATTTGGTGCGGAATGCAGTCTTCCATTCGTCGCCTTCTTTTATACGCACCAGATGATAAGCTCCTTGGAGATCGAACTTGGTGTACACACAAGCGTCTTTCACCTGGTCGATAAGCTCAGGGATCAGGGGCAAAGGGTAACGATTCTTAATCGTTATTTAATTTAGGGCGCGATAGTCTATACATGTTCTAAGGTCGCCCTCTTTTTTCGGCACGAAGAACAGAGCTGAGGAGACAGGAGACTTGGACGGGCGAATAAAACCATTGGCTAGGTACTGATCTAAATACTGACGCAAATGTAGGTTCTCAGGTTCCGTAAGAGCATAAATCCTACTACAAGGTAGTTGAGCATTGGGTACCAGATCGATTTGGCAATCATAAGACCGATGGGGAGGTAACGTGTTAGCCTGTTCCTTCTTGTTCCTTCTGAAAAACGTCTTGGAATTCTTGGTATTCTGACGGTAGCTGTACAGGGGTGGAAGTTGCTGAGGCTAGACCCATAACTGGATTTCCTGGGTAACAAGTTGGTTCACAATCAGGAAAACTTATCTTCTTTGCTCACCAGTCAATTCTGGGATTATGTGTTTCTAACCAAGGAATTCCAAAAATTACTTGAAATTGTGGGGCCTTGATCACATCAAACACGATTGCTTCCCGATGTCCATCCTGACCCACCAGTGTCATTTCAACAGTGGAATGCGTTACAGGCCCTGAGGCTATTTCGGTTCCATCTACTGTAGTAATGACATCTTGGGTTACTTTCGGGCGGAGAGGGAGCTTAATCCTGGAAGCCAATTCACGGTCTATGTAATTTCCAATAACTCCACTGTCGATGTACGCTTTTATTACATGCAACAGCTGAGGCTGTTTTGGGTCCACGAGCACCATTCGCATGACAAAATGCGAGGTCAAAGAGTTTGTTTTCAAGCTCGGCAAGCGGACCCCTACGCTTGTCGGGCTAAGTCGTTTCCCGAATCAGGTGTCAATAAATCGTTATCAGTGGCTCCAACCACCTTCTTAGGTGGTTTAACCGGACAATTTCGAAGAAAGTGACCGGAAGTCCCGCAATACAGGCAAAGTTGCTTTTGCCGCCTTCTCTCTCGTTCCTTCTGCGTTAATGGTCCTTTAACACCGCCGATTTGCATAGGTTCGGATACGTCGGTACTCTTGGAGTTAGCGTGGGTTTTGATCGGTACTCGGGTTTCGTACTTGAACCGATCTGCTTTTCTGTTTTGAAGTCTGTGATCAAGTTGAACCACCAAGTCTATGTAGTCTGCGCAGCCCTGGGGTGGATCTACTATCTGAGCTAGAACATCCTTAAGCTCTCCACGCAGGCCTCGATGCAACAATGTGATCCTTTTGTTTTCTGGCCATCCAGTTTCCACAACCAGTCTATTAAAGGTGGCAACGTAGGACAGGAGATCCTGATTACCTTGTCGTAAGGATGGCAGTTTGTTATCAAGGGCCTGTCCTTGAGAGTGTCAAGCAAACAATCTTTCCATGCTGGCCTGGAAATCCTGAAAATTCTGGAGAATGGGATCATCCTGATTTACCAATGGAATAGACCAATCGGCAGCACTGCCACTGAGGTAAGATAGTATAAAGGCTACCTTGGTCTGATCGTTAGGGAAGGCCCCGGGTCTGCATAGAAAGTGTAAACGACATTGGTTCATAAAGACGGCATATTTCTTGGGATCCCCCGTAAAACGTTCTGGCGGGGCCAAAGGCATGTGTTCAGGTAGATTGATTTGTACCGGGTTATTCAAACCCATTGATGCGGAAGTACCTCCGGAATTAGGTAAAGGAGTGTGCCCTACCTGGGCCTGCAATAACCTTTTGGCCAGGTCATCTGTTCTTTCCTTGGATAGGATCAGTTCTCTTTCGAGAGCGTTAGTCTCCTGGCGGGCTGAGTGCACTTCTGCCCGTAATTCCCCCAAAAGCTGGGCCAGCTGATCTGTCTCGGAAGTCTCCATAGGGCCCGGGTGGGAAATTGTGGGTAGGCTTCGCGTTCTGTCACGCTCACCTGATTCCCACGGAGGCGCAGGTCTGGCTTCGAGTGCTGATGCTTCTTCAATGGTGAAGCGCAGGACTCTGAAGATGGACTCACTGGCTCGCAGGAATATTCCCCTGCGCGTGAAAAGGGAGTATTACTACTGATGGAATAATGCTCAAGCCTCCCACTCCCTTCCAACCCTCCACGATACCCTTCCTCGATTCCCCGTGAAGTCTCACCTTAGGGTCAGGAAGGATGAGCTCTCCATCCTGCTTCTGATGCAGGGGCGCGTTGAAACCCAGTTACTTCACTGGATTGAGGTTTGATGGGAGTTCAAATAAGCTTGACTATTCAGGTAAGGCGCTGTAAGAGTTCTGTAGCAAGTTCAAAAGTTCAAGCTTAATAATAATGTTCATTGTCTTATTGCAGCAAGCGCTAACGCTTATGTCTTTTTCCCCTTAGGGGCCGGGGTTCGGAATGCCGGAGATATGGCACCGACCCGAAGTGAAACGTGCAGTTCCAGTAGATGACAGGTAAGTTCTGGATGAGCGTTCAGGTAATGTCTTTGCTTTCGCTCATCCAATGTCTTTGTCTTTTTTCCCCATAGGGGCCGGGGTCCGGAATGCCAGGAAGCAGCAGGACCCGGAATGAAATGGGAATTACCCAACAGGTAAGTCTTAGAAGGAAACTGAGCTTTTCCTATTCCCTTCCTTCTCTCACCTTGTGTTCTTGTCTTTTTCTCTCTAGGCTCTGGGAAGTGGCTGCGGATCTGGATGATCGCTGCTGAAGATGGAGGTGCCCAGGAAAGGTGAGTGAAATGCAGCGCTGCAGCGATCGAAGCGAAATGCTTTTAAAATGATGTCTTCCCTTTCAGGATTGTCGGTGTGATGTCTCCGTGATGCTGCTTTAGCAGGTAAGGTCTTCTTTCTCTCCAATTCTCTCTTAGCAGGTGACCCAGGATGCTGACAGGAGTGGCTGAAGTCCAGAAGCAGGAGCTGACATGGTGAGCGTCCAGCTGCGAGGAGCAGAACAACGCGAAGGGTGAGTTGCTGATCGGGTGTGGTTTAAATAGCTTTGGAAGAAGTTCCAGGTATGCCTCCTTCCACCGATCAGGTATGTATCCTTCCCCGACCACACCCAGGGAAAGTAGTCCCACAGGTAAAGTAGTTCCATTCAGGCCTCAAGAGGGCCTGGATGTAGCAGCATGGTCTGCATCAGGTAAGTGCACATTAAAACACTTGAACACATGTCTAGCTTTATGAGCCTGGCGCCTAAGGCGCCAGGACAGGGGTGCAACATGAGCCTGGCGCCTAAGGCGCCAGGACTGTGTCCAAAGGGCCCCAGCTTGGGCCCGCTGGCACTTCCCTGGGGGAAATGATGCCTGCCTCTGGGGTTGCTGGGTCGGACCTGGCTCCTTGGAGGTAGGCATCATGACACGACCCTTCTTGGAGGCTATCTATCGCCCAATCTCCATCGCTCCTTTTCTGGGCAAACTCCTGGAAAAGCTGGCCATCACGCAGCTTAACCTTCACTCTGATTCTGTTGGTTGTCTCCACGACCATCAGTCTGTCTTCAGAGCTGCCAGAAGCATGAAAACTGCTCTCCTGAACATCCGCGAATATCTGCTCTCCAACCTTGACTCTAACATCCCCTCTGTCCTCATCCTAGTCGATCTCTCTTCTGCCTTTGACATGGTCAACCATACCATCCTGCTCAACCATCTTTGTGACAACCTGGGTATCACCGATCAGGCTCTGGCCTGGCTGACCTCTTTCCTCTCTGATCGACCCTCCCAGGTCCAACTTGGGTCCTAATCATTCTCCCTTTCTACCTGTGTCTAACCTCTCACCGGGTGTTTGAACCAATACCTGGCAACTCTGGCAGCACTACAAACTACAGACCGATTACAACGGTACCATTTCTCTTACACATATTAGTCAAGGCTGCATACCTCCAGATCCAAACCTATCTAAAGACCAGCAACTTGTTAGGACTTCGTCAATCAGTTTTCAGACCGAGACATGGTGCATAAACTCCACTCATTGATCTAAAAAACCAAATGGATGAGCTGAAGGGGAATTAGCCATTCTTCTCTTATTAGACCTGTCCGCCGCATTCGATCTGGTGGATCACAAAGTGCTGTGCAATTATCTGACCTCAGCTGCCCATTTCTCAAGGGAAGCCACTTCTTGGATCCAATCTTTCTTAGACAATCGCTCTATGAGAGTCATCTTACCCATGTCATCAGCAGAACCTGTACCAGTAACATGTAGCATACCTCAGGTCTCTTGCGTCTCCCCTACTATGTACAACATTTTCACCAAGACTTTGTTTGATGATCTCAATAATCTTGGTGTCTCCTACACTAACTATGCGGATGACACCCAGATTCTTATTCCCATCTCAGGTGACTATGACATAGATGTGGTGCGAATCAACAAAATTTACCTTACTATACAAGCCTGGATGTCCACACATGGTCTCTGTCTTAATGATGATAAGACAGAGTTCTTGCTTATTGGCTCTTCAGGTTGACTCAACAAACTTAGCAATTTAAAGGATTCAACATTGATGGCTTAAACATCAAAGTCTCCAATGAGGTAAAGACCTTAGGCTTTTACTTGGATTCAGCTCTGGACTTAAATAAACAAGTTAATGCTACTGCCTCAGCCAAAAGTTATACATGCAAATTTATCAACTCTTGTAAACCGTTTCTTTCCACGGATAGCTGCATCATTCAAGCTAGAGCTCTTATTATGTCTAAACTAGACTATTGCAACACACTCTATCTGGGTACCAGCAAACACAACATTTGTGAACTGAAAATGCTCCAAAACAATGCCCTCAGAGCAGTGCTAAGCATCCCTAGAATGCAGCACATCTCAAATGCAAGGCGTACCAACAAATGGCTAGCCATTAAAGACAGAATCAAACTCAAATCATTATCCCTTACCTACAAATGCCTTTCCAACCTAGCACCCAACTACCTAATAGATAAATTCACTGAACACACCTCTGAACGTCTCATTAGGACCTTGCATACCAACTGCCTAAAGGTCCCTAAATTCAAACTTATGAAAGCAGGGGGAAGAAGCTTCCCAGTCATGGCAGCCCAGCTGTGGAACTCCATGCCTGCAACATTAAGAGCAGCCCCTTCTCACTACTCATTGAGAAAAGAAATAAAAACGTGGCTGTTCTCCCTTGATCGTTAAACTTCTTCAAATCTACCATTCTGTATCTCACTTCCTGAACTTTCTGCTTGACTGTATATACTCTTGTAAAATATCCTTTAAACTGTTATGTATTGTAGGTAATGTATTGGAAACTCAGTCACATGTTAGTGACTAATGCTGTAAATAATTCTTATTACCTGCTATTTTGTAAAATGTTTCTGTAACCATGTAACGTCCAATGCACCCAGATACCTCAGGGTTTGGCGCGCTATACAAATAAATAAACAAACAAACAAACTCTCGCAGACCACATTGCCATTGTCTGCTCCAGTTTTCAGTGCTATGCTGATGACTCTCAACTCATCTTCAGGCTTCCCTCTGCCACCTCCTCTCCTTCTCTCATCACTGAATGCCTATCTGCCATTCAGGATTGGTGTGCCGCCAATTATCTCTGCCTGAACGCCAGAAAGACGGAGATCCTCCTCATCGGCACACCTTCATCCTCCTTTCATGTCACTCTCTGGCTGGCCTGCCCCGGCCCTCCTCCTACCCCCACTTGCGAGGCTAAGAATCTCAGGATCATCTTTGACTCCACGCTTTCCTGCTCTGCCCACATCTCTGATGTCTAAAAAAAATCAAACTTCCTATTGCACCTCCTCAGTGGTATTCTGCCTTTCCTCTCCTTCCCCCTGGTTCTATCTAGGTTGGATTATTGCAACAGGCTCTTTCTAAATCTACCTGCCTCTACTCTCTGCCCTTTGCAACTTATCCAGAACAGGACTGCAAGACTTGTCCTTGGCCTCAAGCCCTGGGGTCGTGTCTCTCCAGCCCTGCAATCGCTCAATTGGCTCCCAGTTGCTGCAATGATTAAATTGAAAACCATATGCATTTTCCACAAGGCTTTCTGGGGCCTGGGTCCAAAATACCTTCAGCTGTCCCTCCGTAAATACCTTCCCTCGCAAGCTCTTCACTCCTCCACATCTAACTCCCTCAGGGTCAGTCATTTTTAAAAGAAACAAGCTTGGGTAGATCTCTTTCTTTGGTTGGGGCCTCCTACTGGAACAGTTTCCCTGCCACTCTGAAACCTGAGCAGATCCATCTCCGGTTCCGGAAGCACCTCAAGACCTTCCTCTTTGCTTCTGCTCTGCCTATGCTCCTTCTCTCCCCTGCTGATCTGCTCTGCCTCGGCACTGTGCGCCTGGTTTCCCTCTGACTTCGGGCCCAGTTACCTGCTCACCCTGCCAGCCACCTGCACTGCCCCTTGGCAATCCCTTGCACTGGGGTCTGTATCTATAACCATATAGTCCCCCCCCCTTTTCCTGCACTTAGACACACCCTGTCTGCTGCCTTGAACCAAGCACTTGCCACTTGCTGGCTGCACTACTACTGTTTGTTGCTTTTTATTTATTATTTATTGCTATATTCCTTTGCTCAACACTTTCCATTTATCTGCCCCCTCCCATGCACTTTCCCCTTTTCCCCCCTCCCATGCACTTGCACATTCTCAATGTCACTGGGGCTAGTAAGATCGTTGTTTTGTTCTACCTTGTTCCCCTCCCTTGCCTCGTCTGTGAAACATTTGTGTACAAGCGCAATACAAATAAAATACAAATAAATATCAATATCCATGTTGTGTCTTTCCCCGCACCCTGCCCTGTATGCATGGAATGTTTTGAGTGAGAATGTTATGTTCTGAATGATTTCGGGAATGTCAGTTGAGAAATGGGTTGACTGAGAGAGGATGCTGGTGGATGTCTGTCCATGTAACTTACCTGATGTGGCCTAAATGTAGTCCTGTTCTGTACACAGAGCTGGAACTCAGTAAAGATGTTATCTGTTCCTACGCTGGTGCCAGTGTCGTGCTTGGCCAGGACCCCAAAACAGTGTCCTTTTCCCATTAAAAATAGCTGCAGCCTTTTCAAGATTTTGGGAGTGCTTGCCCCATACTCCCCATCGTCCCTCCATGTTTAAGTCCACCAAGCGTCCAACAGATTGATATTGTTCCTTACTGTATCAACCCTTGATTTCACCCCTTACTTTTTCTAGACTTCTGTATATTTGTCTACATAGGCATGCTATCACCATATGGAGGCGGAAAGCAGGAAACAGTGTATGTGTCCACACAGTGGCACACACCCCTTATCCACCAGTTCGCATGATGATAATCAAGTGCATATGTACACCAGCCATACAGGACAACCAATGTAATCACAGAACCGGAGCACACATGCAAGAGGCTGCAGTTAAGGTAAATGTACGTGGGCAGGCATGGGGCACTCGTAATCTGAGTGGGCTTGGACAGGTAGACAGGTAAAGTATGAAACTGAGAGTCAGGTTGACTATATAAATAATTATGGGCAGGGTAAAGGGAAAGTACTATGTCAACTGACAAGCACTTTTATGTATTATTCGTAGGTTATGATTACTAAACAAACCATAGACTCTTCTAAGCTACAAACATTAACATCATTAATGAACTTTATTGATGACCGTCCCTCGAAGAATGTTCTCAAAGAAAAAAACAGAAACATGTTGGGTTGTTTAGAGAGCAGTTCATACTAGGTGTTGGAAATACAGCTCTATACAACAGAGTTTGAATTATTTTGAATCACGAAATGAACGATATTTTTTTTCCATACAAATTATAACTAGCGAACATTGCATGCTTCGAATGTTGTTTATAACTTCCTCATGGTACGCCGATTGTGATCAACCATTATCAATCCGTGTACTCCAATTCTTGTGTGTCCTTATGTTACACAGCAAAACCTTCTAATGACGCACATGGTGTTGCGTTGGTGAGAAGATATGGATTCTTTGCACTTTCAAGTGCAACGCTTTCGCTTCAGCAACTTGCTACATAATGAACGCTGACAGGTTGCTCCTTATTGCTGGTACCGCTAATGGGCAGATTGGTCCCTGTCGGTCGTCCCACATAACGGTTATACAATAAGTACAGTTTATGGTTATCCGCCAATGTTGATTGAATAATCCACCCAACGGTAGCTGGAAACTATGGCATATGCAGAACGGTACAATATATCTGTGTAGATAACAGAATGAAATAATGTATTTTAGTAGCCGTTCTGTAAACGAATATAACAAGTTACCCTATAATTCAGAAACCGGATGAAACCTAATCATAAACACAAATCACCGTGAATGAACACACACATGAACACATGGGGGAGTAGTTGAGACCACGGCATGCATGAAAGGCTAGCGCTGTGAAGTAGGTATAGCTCCCAATGGGATGGAGAACCAGATGCACCTGCTTAACATAGCAGGCCCCACCAGAAAATAAGGACAGAGATGGTAACGTTTTATATTGAACCACAGACACATGCCGTTTTTAATCGCACAAATAATATGTATAGTTTAGTTTACGTAATTTCAGGAAGTTGTCATGCTGAGTAACCAGATATGGAAACTAAATTTTCATATGTTTACTCACAGTATAGTAAATCATATAATTTTTTGTGGGTATTCGATGCATGGTGTCCTTCAAACAGTTGCTGACTTTCACTCAAGGCCAAATAACAATAGCAGTATGTTTTCAGTGATTGAAGCCAGAGACGAGTAGGTTTCGATTTTGTGAAAGAATGCACACAAAAAGAACTGGAAAAGACACTGCTTCACGCAAGTGTTTCAGAAAACCAAGGACAGTTCCAAATAGCTATGTAAAATATGTTTTGCGACAGGAACGTAGGCACAATCCAGAACAGTATGTGTTGCCCGCTACCTCCAGGGATATATCATCTCTGTAAGAAAATTCAATCAAAACCCCACATCCCCCTTGTCCAGCACTGTTTCATGGCACAAAGTGCATAATGTGTCGGTCATTGTCACTGTATTTCTTCCTCCCTTCCCCCTGGCACCGGCCCATGAGCCTCCCAGGCAGGTGCATTCCATACTGATGTAGTAGTAGGCTTAGCATATTATAATACGTTTCACAATGTAACTTATGAGAGACCTGTCCTTCACACCATGGAGCGATGAGCCCAGCTGACCCACGTGAGAATCGACAGATGGCTGATAAACAAACTCATTGAAGCCTGGCATCCCCTATGGAGCAAGATCATGGATAATGTCTTACCAATCAACTGTGCGAGTTCAAACCCTATATGTGATGTCATTACTGACACTGTGGCCTCTCAAAAGGCACCAAGATTAATTCTGTAGTCCCAATGTTCTCGAGCAACAGAGTTCTTTGCTGATATTTTTTGTATTCTGTACAGTTAAAACTTGTTATCCTTGCAAGCTATTGCTTGGCTTCTTTCCTAGAGGGTTGTAGTCATTCTGGTGTGAGCATAAAAGGGGGCAGCATTCCATTGCACAGCACTTACTATAATTCATAGATGTCCGTTCATACTCCCTTGCTCACTTGAGCCAGCCCTCTCTTCCTTCATGTGAGACAGGTGACATTGCGTGCCCATACTAAATAAGTTGCATTCATACTTCGACTAGGCCTTGTACCAATCGGCCATGCTAGTGCATAGGGTAAAGAAGGAGGACCTATGGGTGAACAAGTGCTGGATGAGGGTGTTAATATGCATTTCTAAACTATTACCTGATATGCTGAGGTTTAGGAGGCTACCCTCGGTTATTGAAACAGGGGAACTTTCTAGACAAGCCAGACCAATCTAGGTAGCTTGGCAGACAGTCACAACTAAGTCTCTGGAGGGGTGATAGTGATCAGAAGCCCACAATGAGCACACACAGCAACAAACTACAAATTACTCTTAGACGAGTGTATATGAAACAAATCTATACATTTATTTCAACAGGACCAATAGATACAAGAAAACTTTAGTTATGCAAAAACAGTTACCACACACAACACTCTACTAGACAGCATGTATACAATACTCTTCATAATGCAAAAAAATGAGGAAAACACAGCCACAACCTGTAAAGCAAAGGGTTGCTTAACACACTAGGAGCATCAGACAATTTTTCAGAGTAATTCCCTTTTTAGTCCAGCCCTGAGGACTGGGTAGCCATGTGCTCAACATTGCTGTAGTGCATGAAAGCGCACAATCGCGCCAGTGAATCAAAAAGCGGTTCTGCTTGAGAAGGCTGTAGCAAGTCAGGAAGGGGCCTGAGTCGATGAAGAATTGGTTCCCACTATTTGAGTAGGATGTGCCCTTGGCGGCAGATCAGTTTTCAAAAGGTGAGAATAGCTTGGGAGCGCCGTCTAACCCAGCCAACATCGAATACATTTATGGGCTATCCATGCGTAAAAGATATCAGTTGTGCCGGTCTCAAACTGTCAAGTGATGCAAGGGCTTGATCCATGTAGACAACAGGAGCCTTGGGATAGATTTTATGTGTGGGATGACACACTTTTTACACCTTTCAATTATCCTGTCATCAAACTTATTGTCGATGGGACGCACCTCGACCTCATACAAATATATAACCTATAGCGTATTGTAATGGCTTATTGCGTCTGCTACAGGGAGGCTGTTACGACAGTTTTTCCGAAGTCAAAATAAGGGCTTAGAAAAAACATTCAACTGAAGCAGTCCAATACTCCAATCTTAGTATAATGCTGTACCACCTTAGTTCAAGGTAGCATAGACAGAGCAGCTAGGCTTGTTTTAGGAGGGAGAAACAGCTGTAAAGTAAGTACAAATTAAATTGTAATTCTAACAGTCCAAAGAAACAGAAACACTATGTATTGTAAAAATAAATGTTACATTATATATAGCCACATTTATAAAAACACACATGCCTTGTCACTATGCTTGAAGGTGCACAGACCAAAGCATATAACCTTAATTCGAACAACTAGCAGGACTTCTTGGGAAGTCAAAACCAATAGTTACTTTTAGATTACTTTCAGTAATACCAGAGTAGTGGACCCTATCAGTTGTACTGTGACTCTTAGCAAATAATCACATGAACTGGACAACATTTTTTCTGATCTAGTGATACTCATATTGATATTGATATTTTATTACTAGGCACAGTATACACCTGATTTAGGATAACACAATTATTCTAGGGGAATGGGACCTTGTGGTGTAATATTCAATTGCAGTTGCCTTTCAGTTCACAGACTAAGGGAAGCAATAACTCTAACTTATTTTAGGATAACATAGTTACACTTAAGGTAAGTAAAACTAATACTATAAGCAACTGAAAGGCAGGTATAACCTAAGACTCTTTTTGGGCCTGTCTAAAACAGACCAGGGATCGCAAAATCCAGTGTTACACTGCATGAATGACCCAGAGTTATTCTATGTAGGTAAAACCTAATGCAGACTTTTTCTGGACAGGCTAACAGCAGGTCAGGGGAAGCAAACCCAGTTGGGGGACACTTATACAATTATGCTTACAGGAATAATAAAGTGAAACCAACAGCATTACTTTTGTGGCAGAGGCACAACCAATTCACAGGTGAGCAAAATAACCTTATATATACTTTCCAGAATGGCAGAACATTTCTAAGGTAAGTAAACTACTCTTTTGTTTACTTTGCATAAAGGTGAGAACATAATGTCCTATAATCTGAAGACAGTTTGAATCCTCTAATGAAGTTTAGGTAAGCCTTTCACATCAGTTAAAGTGTTAAAAAAATGACTGCCACCAGCCATTAATGGTAAGTTTGTCCGTGTAACATAAATGTTACATTTATTTATAATGAGAGAGGGGATACTCAGTATAACCCCAGCACTCCACTTAAGGTTGGGGGGGGTGCTGGTTTCACTTAATAAAATGTAAAAGGGATCCAAAGATCCTTTCGACCCTTGGTAACTGTAGTTCTGTTAGGAATCCCAGATCCCGTAAACTCTGGCACACATGTAACGTACATTGATCAGCCATCATTCCACCTCATCCAAGATGGCCGCTGGCAATGGGCATCTAACTTCTGCCAGTTACAGTCCAGTTCCATCTCTCTCCACCATGAGGAATCACGGCATAAATTGCAGCTCCAACAAGGCTTGCTGCGTTGCTACGTCTATCCTTCCTGACAGTTGCATTCCTGGATTGAATGCTAACTGACAACGCTGACCTAGGGTCACATCCCGAACCCGGAAACGCTATCCCCTCTGCATTTCTCCTCACCGATCCCCTTAGCGGCTTCTATCAGTTGCGCTGCCTTGCGCATCTCCGTTCTACCTTTCCTTCCCTTTTTCCATGGCCCTTCTGTCACGATTCCCTCCGTTTTGTGCTTTGAGTGCTCTTCAGCCTGCACTCTTCACCTTACGTTATCTAAAGCATAATTACATGCCCACTCTACTGTACAGTGAATGATTCCCGTGCTCCTCCAACTATGGGCATAATTCGCCTGAGGAGCACAGTCGCAGGTCTCTGCCGTGGTTGCTGCTCCTCGCGCTCCTTGCCTTTCTGATCTTTGGTGTAATTCCATGCCCACATTGCAGTCACCACAAGAGCACTGTAACGGGTCTCTGTCATGGTTGTCTCATCCTTCCACAGCGCTCCTCACAATCCATTGCCAAAGTCTGTGCAGCCTGTGCCTTGCTACTTACCACGGATTCCAACACTCCTGCTCTGGATATAAGGAAACAGTGTCTTCTCATCAGTATTCTCATCCAGATCAGCAGGAAAGGATCCAATCATTCTTCTGGGATTTTTCTCCCACCAATCGTGTTTTTCTCCATCTCTCCATGACCTTCTGTTTCATCCCCAGAGGTCAGACAGAGACAGGGATTGACTCACCCTTCTCATAAAGACCTCGTCTGCTACCTCAGGTTAGTGAACTTACTATTCCTAACAGATAGCAACGGCCCATATCATGTACCAGCTACTGCACCTTTCAATTGCTGTCCAGTCATTGCCCACAAGGTGCAGACGTTGAAAGGAGAGAACATTGCATTGAGACAATTGGTTACTTCACCCCAGACACCACCTGGGTCCTTGCCAGGAGGAAAGTTTGACAGTAATCCTAAGAAGCTCAAAGAATACCTGGATGCTTGTATGATCCAAGTTACGTTCAAAGAGCTATTTTCCGAATGACAGAGCTTTATGGGGTTTATGATTTCCAATTTGGCAGGAAGTGCCCTTGCTTTGGCTACCCCTTTGGTAAATTCTAACAACCCTTTGATGGACTCTTATCCTGGATTTGTTAACAGCATCTGAACGATGTTCAGAAGACAGGAGATATTAGTCACAGCCCAGGAACAACTATTATATTACCATCAAGGAACCCAGGATCTTCTCACATATATCACCCATTTTAAGTAATTGGCCGCAAGAACGGCGTGGCCAGATGATGCTTTACTAACCCTTTTCTGGATAGTACTGCACGATGACCTGAAGGACGAGGTCTCCATGGTGGCTAGAAAACCTAATTTGGCCGGCATGATTGCCTTAACTATGCAAGTAGACTATCGGCTACAAGAGAGAATGGCGGAAAGGAGAAGGGTGAGAAACCCACAGAGTTATTCAGATCCAGTGAAACCCACTCCCAAACCAACCAGCACATATGAACGGATGCAGATAGGGGCAGTGAGAGGTCCTCTTACCGCCATGGAAAGAAACCATCGCCGCACCCTGGGACTCTATATGTACTGTGGGTCGAAGGAACATACCATCCGAGAATGCCCACTGACACCTCCCAGACGCTCGGAAAACACCTTGTTCCAGTCAAAGAGGGAACCATGACTCGGGAAGAACAACCAGGTTCCCAAATTTCTTCTAGTCAAACCAATGATATATCAATGGTGGTCATCCTTGTTGCGCTACGTGATTGTGACCATCAGCTAGAAAATGTACCTGCTTTAATTGACTGTGGGGCAGCAGGACATTTCATGGACGATCAATGGGCCTAAACACACTTTATCCCAAGGGTATCAAAATTCATTAGTGTACTAGTTGAAGGAGTTGACCATTAACCTTTGACATCAGGTCCCATCAAGGAACAGACCGCAACCCTAGATATGACCATAATGGTGCATCAAGAAACGCTTTCATTTGAATTGATCCACGCAGCCCATCATCCCATTATTCTGGGATTACCATGGCTGCGGTTACATAACCCATTCATTAATTGGTCAGCTGGTTCCCTGTTTCTGGGATCAGAACATTGCATCACACATTGCCTTACGCACGGATTGGTGGGATTGCATACATCCCACAACACTGGGACTTATTCACCCAAAAGACTCGCCATAAATCTTCTCCTTCCAGTTCAATACACATCATTTCAAGATGTGTTTAGTTTGAGGAAACTGAATATATAAGGCCCTACCACCAGACAGACGAGACACTTTTATCGAGATCCACAAGGATACACCTGAAGAGGGAAAATGGGATGATCCCTTCCCCCAATTGTCTTCCAGACCATGGCCTATGACGTCACAACCTAAGCACCCACTGTGAGAGGAATTCAACCAGCTCACTGCCACCCCAGATGTCAAGATCCACTGTGGCCATACCCCACACATCCGGGGAAACTGCACGTCAATCAAACCACGTGCTGGGACCTCAGGTGGAGCTGACACCGACCATATGGATCAACTCGATTAGACAGCACCCGCAAATACCTCCATTGTTAGAGATGCCATGATGACATAGACAGCAGACAAGAACACACATGCCACCACGCACATTGATCATACGCACACCAACCCACATGAAGAACATACTCAGTGCTATGACGTAGAGGACCACACACACTCACACATGCATCATTGTTATTTTTTCCATGGGCCAACCACAGCACTGCAGAAATACAAGACGCCAGAAGAGCTCGTGTACATGCTTGTAGACGCTTTCTCATCACTAAAACCATGAAGATGTAACCCTGCATATGGATTAATGCATATGAATCTCTGTCGCCCCTGGTGACCCCCATATTATGAACTATGTACCGCCACCCATAATCCAGGCCATGGTAGGCCGCAAAGCCAGAGACCCCAGGCCGGAGCAGCTCAGACAAAGCTGCAAGGTGCTGATCATGCAGAACGAACCCTGACGAGAGCCCCACAGCCAAGGCCGCAATGTTGCAATCTACATGCCGCGCTCCCCGCGCCAAGGTTACACCTGCCACTGCTAAACGCTCTTCAGAGCGGAAATACAAATCAAGTTCTCCTAATTTTGCTTCAGCCACGGTCTCACAACACGTGACCAGGTTGACCTGATACGATGCCAAGCCCCAAGGACCAGAGAAGCTCTGGGGTCTCACGTCTGGGACACAGACTGCAACAATGAAGTGACAAATTGGACACCAACAGCGATGGGAAAGACACGCACACCAGCTGATAGTCAGACCTGTCCATTGTCTGCCACTGATACATAGTTATACTTTGTTGCCAGCACCATGTTCACCACGAGCCGGGAACAGCAATGGTCACAGGCTTGGGGGCTCACAGGTGGACCAATTAGAATACGAGGCGCTCACCATTGACGCCACTATAATTTAGCCAATCACTAATTGTCCCCTTGTAACAATTCTCTTGTAGCAATTATTAGGGATGGCCCAACCGTACCACCCGAACCTTTCTCTACCACTAATGTTTTCCTCTATATGTGCCTATACTGACCCTACCACTCGGGGAGCCAACCCAAGATGGTGTTAGGTTTTGGGGCTAGTTTTCCCAGGTGACGCACATAGTCATGTCATACTGCTAGAAAAAGGGCCTGCAAGCCCACCACGAATGAGATGTCTCCTGGATGCCTATGATCTGAAAGCTTGTCCCTGTCTATTTTATGCAATAAACCACAGTAACTCTTTGCTCTTGTGTGTGTCTCATACTCCTTTGGGACGCTGGAGGAGTTGGGGCCTCCCCAACCCCAGAGGTCTGCGGACGGCCCTACCGATCCCGGGAAATTACCCTGACAAGTTGGAGGCACTGCTGAGATCTGCTGAGATTGAGGGAGATCACAGAGAGGCCAGTTGCATCAAGGTGGCCAGGCAACGTGGCCCCCTCTGCCATTGCCCCCTTTGGAAGACTACAGGACCATTGCAGAACTGCGAGATGACTGGACAGCGCGATCCAGAGATTGACCATCGGGAGCCGACTTCAGAAGTATCCCGCCCGTGGTTGGTGAGTGTCCAGGTGTGGTCCAGACAAGGGGAGGTGGCGAGCAGATTGGGAGGGGTGCCCGCAGTCGAGCGGCACCGGCAGGCGAGAGCCTGATGTGAGTATGGCACACACAACCAGCAATGCAATGTTGTACGGGTGGTGGGAGGCATTGTAATTAGGGTGGCGGATGGCTCTTACAGTGTGTTAAGAAAAGATTTTTATAATTGAGCGGCAATCAATGTGTAAGGTGTAGCGGGGATCAGCACTAAAGCGGTCCCCTCTAGTGTCACAGAGCAAATTGGGTGGGGCTTCAAGCACCCATGTGTGGCTGGTGAATCACGCTGATTGGTCTAGATCTCGGACACCTGTATGAAGGGGTGTTGCATTCCTATGCGTTGGCGTTGTAGATCAATGAATAGATGAGGAATCCTATTGATTGAGTGGTTTAACTCAGTGAATAGATGACGTATTCCCACAGGAGGTAGCTAGATTGTTTCTCAGTGCGGAAGATAGTTGGCTGGTTAAGCTCCCCTAGAGAGGTGGCGTATCACACGCAAGGCGACGCAGCGTGCGCAGTTCAATTGTGATAACAAAGTGATTAATGAATACTCCACTCCAGGCGTGGTGGTAAGACAGCTGTGGGGATCATGGGGAATAACATTGTCAAACATTGTCAAGTATGGCACGCATTGCCCTTTTGCTATAATTGTACATACCGGTAACCCATTGTAGTAGTTGGTGATGTCAACCATAGGGCTTGCATAGGATTCCGCAGTCTTTCTCCCAAGAGTGATCGGGGCAGGGATACATTGTAAGGGAGGGGTGAAGAGGGAGAGGCAGACGTGCACTGAGAACACCTGCACGTCCTTGTGGGAGAGGGACAAGAAGGGCACACACTGTGCAGGCAGTGAGGGCAGAGGGGAAGGATGAGGAGTTAGAAGTGCATTGCAGGTACGCCAAGTAGAGGCAGCGAAAGAAAAGGCGGGCAGCTTAAAAGCAAACCGCGCGGGGCACGCAGCCACAGGGGGCTTCGTGCGCCATGGGTCAAAGGGGCCCTAGTTCCGTAAGGAGAAGTATAAAGGAAGGTGGCATTGTTGTAAAGATCAAGAGGGCGGTGGCACCCAGCATGAAAGTATTGTAATAAAAAATTGCTTTTCCTTGCAGCGGAAAGTCGGAAGACCCCAGATTTACGGGGCTAGGTAACGGTGGTATTGAGAAAGTGAAGTTTCTAAAAATGTCTATGTATTATGGGATACGGGGCAGGGTACAGGGCCAGCACCTTAACAACACCTCTCCAACATATCTGTGCAACACTAACACCGCACAGACATAAAATAGTAAAGTACAGTATTGAATGGACGCAAGGGACAGATAACAAAATAAGGATATCATGGCCGCCCAACAGCAGTTTTGACATGTCCACCCAACATTCACTGCTAGCGTATCTACATAACACACATAAGGGGAAGAAGTTAGTGAGCCACCTAGAAGTGTCCGACCTCTGGAAAATGTTTCAGGGGTGTGCAACAGGTGTAACGGAGATGTTCACAATGCAGGGAGTAAAGGAGGAGAAGGTGAGCGGGGAGGGTGGGTGTAGCGCGGCCCAAGCTCCCCCCAGTGCTGAAGAAAGTGAGGATGAATGAGAAGGATCATACACAGTTGCAGAGTTAAAAAAGGAAGGTGAGGGAGAGGCACCCATAACTATAGAAGTAAAGAAAGAAACAGAAGGGCTGTATCCAACAAGAGAGTTGAGAGAAGCAACACAATCACAGTCAAAAGCAGCTGAAGGATACTCCAACACTACATACAGACCGCCACCATGCGCGCCAGCGGACAGCTATCAAAAGTGGGTGGGTGCGAGAAGTGCAACAGATACGAAACCAACACAGGTACGCACCAGAGACTTTAAAAGGGCACAAATAGATTTAGAAAGTATAGGGCCAGACGAATGGATAGCAGCATAGGTGTTACTGAAGCTTCGAAGGACGTTAACAGGGAAAGAGGAAGAAGTAGTAAAGAAGGTAGGTAAGGAAGAGACAGAGCACACATAGAGGGTGCAAGGTAAATACAACGGAGGAAGGAAGAATCACACAGGAAGAAGAGGAAGTGCTGGAGGTGAAATTAGCAGAGCTGAGGAAAGCATGGAGCGTGTTGATTAGACAACTCGAGCAGGAAGAGTGGAAAAGAACAGTGGAGAGGAAGGAAGGTAAACATCAAGAGAAAGAACGAAGGAAACAAGAAGAGGACTAATAACAGGCCCCGCCCAGGTCACTCCAGCACCAGACACTACACAACAACAACAACCAGCATCACTACAGCAAGCACAAATGACGACACAGCAAATGCCACCACCTCCGCCATACACAGCCCAACACCAATTTGCAACACAGATAGGGATGGATACATGCAAATGGGAAATGGTTACACAAACAACTACAGGGTGAGGGGTGGGCCAGCGAAAGGGAGGGGATTTAGGCCAGCAGCACCACAGCAAGGAGGGGGGTTCTGAGGGTACAACCAATATGGATATCAGGGGTAGTTAAACAGCACTGGAGAATACCCATGGCAAGCATGCGAGCCACCAACGTGCTGGACATGTGGGCTAGTAGGACACATTTCACGCACGTGCAGAGCAAGACCAGCACAAGCAGGGTGGGGAGAGCAAGGGCAACAGGGTTACAATGGGAGACAACAACACTATCAACAACAATGGCCACAACAGGTGACAGAAACACAAATACAAAAAAAGCGCTACATCAGCAGCAACTACAAACATACACGACACCACAACCACTAGTGCAGTACCAACCAGCACAACAACAAGCACAACAGCAAATGGCCACACACATTTCCCAACAACAACACGTCCAGACAGTACAACAGCTCACACAAATACAAGACAATACATTACTACCTGCAGACACACCAATACAGCAGACACAATTGGGGAGGGTGACAATATTGGGTCACAACCCATACAGAGGGAACGGATACAAATTATATCCCCAATATGACAGCCCACAGATGTCCTTGTTGTGTCCCATCCTATTGGTAACACCTAACCCTGTGGAGGAACCATGCATAAAGGTGGCTATAGGTGACAAAATGTTTTCTTTCCTAGTTGACACATGGGCAACTAGGTCCTGTATTAGGGAAGGGAAGTTCAACTTGTCAGGCAAAGCCATGCACACTCAAAGATTCTCTGGGACTCGAGGGCTGGTTCCTTTTACTGATAACATCTCCTTATCTGCTGGAGATCACAACCTATCTCTACCACTGCTATACTCAAAATAATCACCAGTAAACATACTCAGGGGAGATATGAGCAGACTGAACATGACTATATCCTTCACTGATAAGGGAATAGTGTGCTCCACACCAGGCATTCACATGCTCACAGCATGACATATACTCTAGGCTTACTGTGGCAAAACAGTGGCGAGGGCAGAACTAGTAGACGGGGACCTCTTTCAATATGGAACAGACATGGCAATAGCATGGCTAGCAGGAATTGAGGGCAAGGTGTGGAGGAGACCAGCAGCATACCTTTTCAGGCCAGACACACCCACTATTGAGGAGGAAGGGGCCATAATATTAGTAGACATCGAAGGTATTGTAGCAACGGCAGACTACATTGCAGTTCACGCTCAGGATGGGGGAGGGAAAACATGGAGAGCAGTAATAGCACTAGCAGAAGGATGCAGGCTAACGCAGGTGTCAGATGAGGAACTGTTCTCAGATGGTGCAGGAGATGGTGAGATGGTGTTCCAGATGAGAGTCTACATTTGGTTGAAAGTGTCATACAAGGAAGTAGCACAGTAGATGGCAATGGCACTAGAAGCACCCACCCCTACCCAAGTACCTTTCTACGAGGAAGACTTAGCAGCTGTACCCGCCTCTCTATAGACTACTAGTCCATATGACGTGGGCTGCATAAAAAACCTTGGAGGAGTACAAATAAAGCTAAAGAAAGGTGCAATGCTGCCCAGGGTGAAGCAGTACCCACTATCTAAAGAAGCTGATGAAGGGACCTATGAAACAATAACTGCCCTAGTGGATAGAGGAATATTGGTACCATCAGAGTAAACATGCAACATTGTGATATACCCTGTGCGCAAGGCAAAGGGGGGGTCCTGGTATTTCATACAAGATTTGAGACCTCTCAACCACATTGTAGAGGCAGAGTACCCAATAGCAGCTAACCCAGTAACCATACTGTGCGGGATACCAGCAGAGGCATCACGATTCACTGTGATCGACCTCAACAATGCATTTTTCTCAATACCTCTACACACTGATTCACAAGACTTAACAAGTTTCACATATCGCAACACAAAGTGGAAGCACACTAGACTACCCCAAGGGTACTGCGAGTCACCATCCATCTTGAACAGAGTAATACAAATGAAACATGCAACATTGCGATATACCCTGTGCGGGATACCAGCAGAGGCATCACGATTCACTGTGATCGACCTCAACAATGCATTTTTCTCAATACCTCTACACACTGATTCACAAGACTTAACAAGTTTCACATATCGCAACACAAAGTGGAAGCACACTAGACTACCCCAAGGGTACTGCGAGTCACCATCCATCTTGAACAGAGTAATACAAATAAACATGCAACATTGCGATATACCCTGTGCGCAAGGCAAAGGGGGGGGGTCCTGGCATTTCATACAAGATTTGAGACCTCTCAACCACATTGTAGAGGCAGAGTACCCAATAGCAGCTAACCCAGTAACCATACTGTGCGGGATACCAGCAGAGGCATCACGATTCACTGTGATCGACCTCAACAATGCATTTTTCTCAATACCTCTACACACTGATTCACAAGACTTAACAAGTTTCACATATCGCAACACAAAGTGGAAGCACACTAGACTACCCCAAGGGTACTGCGAGTCACCATCCATCTTGAACAGAGTAATACAAATGGATCTAGGAAACAGAGAGATGGAAAGCACAGAGCTGCAATATGTAGATGACCTCATCATCTGCAGCACCACAGAGGAGAAGTGCAGGAGGGACTCTGTAAAGATGCTCACAGTGCTGGCTGAGAAAGGATACAAGGTTGACAAGGGGAAATTGCAGTACTGTCAAGTACAAGTACTTTATATCGGGCAGATCATTTCACAAAAGGGAAGGAACATTGCACCACAAAGGGCACAAGCAATAATGAATACAACACGTACCTTCCCTTTTGGGAATTAAACATAAGTTCGCATGTGCGTATCACCCACAAGCAAATGGTGTCTGTGAACACCTCAACAGCCTCCTAATAAAAGAAATAGCAAAGATCCAACAAACAACCAAAAAGAGCTGGCTGTGCTGCCTCCGTTTGGCCTTGTTTGAGTTGAGAAACAGACCAGGGTCGGACCACCACCTCACACCCCACGAGGTGGTGACCGGACGTCAAATGCACCTTCCACTCATATCACCATCAAGAGCAATAACTGATTATCAAAACACAAGTACTGTTTTTGGTGAAGAAATGCATGAGTATCTCTTCCTTGATTACTTGTGCCGCTTTTATCTCTGAACAGATCCAACTGACACAGGGCGGGTCGAAGAACAACCAGCAGGGAGAAGCAACCAACGAGGAACAGGAACAGACTGCACAGTGGACAGTGAAAGCGGGAGACCAGGTTCTCATAAAAAATTATCATAGGAAGTGGAACGCCCCTAAATTCACAGGGCCCCATGTGGTGGAAAGAATAGACCCTAGAGCGGTCAGGTAGCCAGGTTAAGGACGCATGGACACACATCCACGACATCAAGCCCTACAAAGCACAGACCCCCTTCACCTTGGTAACGGGGCCAATGCTTCAGCAACGACAACGGACAACAACAATGGCACAGTACAGACACCGGATACCCCAAAGGACACAAACGACCAACCACCCATAGCTCACCCCATGATCACGAGATCCCAGACAAAATAAATAAGTTACGCTAAAATTAATTCCCACCAGCCACCAGTTAATGAAGAACATTGTCAAACAATCTGCAATATACACCACACTGTGTAAACACAGGCATGCTCTCTTCTCTTTTGTCTCGCACATGCAGGTATTGCACATTGCTATAGTATATGTAATAAAAATACAAAGAACATACCTCACTGGAACAAACATCACTGCCCAGGGCTAAATGCTACCCACAGACGAAAACACCCCAGAAGCACTGTCACACCAACTTGTATATGTTATAAAAAGGCCAACATACTTAAGACGAAGGAGAAAACATGTATATTATAACATGTTTCTTATCATAATAGTACAATCATTTCCACATCTCCACGCAGCATTACCCGCCCTAAGAGATTGGACGGTAAGGAAAGCATGGGAAGATCTTTCGCCTGTACATTGAGTGATTACTTGATACGCAGGGCTTGAATGAAAGTACTAACAATAATAATGCACATTTTGAGAGATTTTCAGGCGGGCACCTATATCATCTAAAGTAAAGTAGCTGCAGGACCGCAGCAAAGGTAGGAGGGACATGCCAGTGGTAATAGCAACTGTAATGAAGATGATAGGGATATTTTTCACCACTGGTCTGTTTACTGCCGCTGTCTGGCAGGCCTACTATGCTTTCTATGTGATGGCATCTCCCTCTGTTAACATTTCCACTACCATGGCTTGAAGGAGCACGGTGTCAGGTGGTACAAGTAACACCAGGTCAAATATAAAGAGGGATAAACGTAGTGTTTCCATTGACGTGCATGGGGTGGACACCTACCTCACAGAATCGGCACACGTCTCCAACAACATGTGGAATATGCACATTTCCAAAATTGGTAAGGACACAACAAAGTACAACTGCTATGTGTGCTCGTTGATCCCATCAGCCATGAGCACCTCAAGAACGTTTGTGGTGACTGAAGTACCTGCACCAACTGCAGAATGCCTGTCATATCTAGCATTGTACCAAACACGAGGGCGATTTTAAGGGAAAAGATGGAAATCAAGGTCGACATACCCCTACGAAGACAACTTCATCAAAACACTACCAATGTATGACGAGTCGTGGCAGCACCAAAGGGCTCAAGTACATGATATGATATGATATGATATGATATGATATGGCATTTGTAACGCGCCTATACACAAGTGTTTCAAGGCGCGACGAGGCAGGGAGGGGGGCACAGGGGGGAAAGACAGACAACGATCCTACTAGGCCAGGTGTCATTCAGATCGCACAAGTGCAGGGGTAGGGGGAAGGGAAAAAGTGCAAGGGGAAGGGGAGAGGGGGAAGTGCTGAACAGGGTAAGTAGAATAAAAAATAAATAATAAATAGGGCCAGCTGGTGGCAAGTGCAAGGTAAGTGCAGACAAGTGCTGGGAGGGGGGGGCTGTAAGGGATGCAGAGACAGTCCCGCAGTGCAGGGGTTGCCAGGGAGGCAGTGCAAGTGGAGAGTGGCTGGGCCAAGGACCGAGGTCGGTGAGAGTGGCCCAGGTGCAGGTTCAGTGCAGTTTCAATGAAGAATTAGCAGGGGAGAGGGAGAGAGAAAGCAGAAGCAAAGAGGAAGGTTTTGAGGTGCTTCCGGAACCGAAGATGGTTCTCCTGAAGTTTCAGGGAGGCAGGAAGGCTGTTCCAGAGGGAGGCCCCTGCCGCAGAGAGAGATCTACCCCCAGCTCGATGCTTCGAGAAGCGGCTGACCCTGAGGGAGTTGGAGACAGATGAGTGAAGGGCTTGGGAAGGAAGATATTTAGGAAGAGAGAGTTGAAGGTATTTAGGCCCCAGGCCCCAGAAGGCCTTGTGGACAATGCAGAGGGTTTTGAACTTAATCCTCGCAGCCACAGGGAGCCAGTGTAGAGATTTCAGTCCTGGAGAGATACGGTCCCTGGGCTTGAGGCCAAGGACAAGTCTCGCACTCCTGTTCTGGATGAGTTGCAGAGGGCGGAGAGTAGAGGCAGGCAGATTAAGATAGAGGCTGTTACAGTAGTCCAGCTTCGAGAGAACCAGGGCTCTGGAGACCGTGAGCTTCTGGGGGAAGGAGAGGAAGGGAAGAATACCTCTGAGGAGGTGCAGCTGGTAGTGAGACTTCTTAGAGACGTCAGTTATATGAGGAGAGAAGGAGAGTGTGGAGTCGAAGATGACCCCGAGGTTTTTTGCCTTGCAAGTAGGAGCAGGAAGCGGGCCAAGAGAGGCTGGCCAGAGCGCTGCAGGGAAGGAGGAAGTGGGTGTGCCAATGAGTAGAATCTCAGTCTTACTGGCATTAAGGCAGAGGTCATTGGCGGCACGCCATTCCTGGATAACAGACAGACAGTCGGAGATGAGGGAAGGAGAGGAGGAGGCCGGGGGTAGCCTGAAAATGAGCTGGGTATCGTCCGCATAGCACTGAAAGTTGGGGCAGAGAGTGGCGGTGCGGTGGGCAAGGAGTACCAGATACTGGTTGAACAGCCAGGGAGAGAGATTAGATCCCTGGGGGACACCACAGGTAGAGAAGAAGATGTCAGAGAGGAAGGACCCCAGTTGGACCTGGGAGGGTTGATTGGAAAGGAAAGAGGTCAGCCACGCCAGAGCCTGACCAGTGATACTCAGGTTATCACGGAGATGGTTGAGCAGGATGGCATGGTTGACAGTGTCAAAGGCAGAAGAGAGATCGAACAGAATGAGAACACACGGAGTGTTGGCGTCGAGGTTCGAAAGCAGGTCCTCACGGATGTTCAGGAGAGTAGTTTCCGTGCTTCTGGCAGCGCTGAAGCCAGATTGATGGTCATGAAGACTACCAACAGATTCAGCATGGAGGTTGAGCTGGGAGATGGCCAGTTTCTCCAGGAGCTTGCCCAGGAAGGGAGTGATGGAGATTGGGCGATAGTTAAATGGGCAGGCGGGGTCGGAAGAGGGTTTCTTAAGAAGGGGATGCACAAGGGAGTGCTTAAGGGGGGATGGGAAGACTCCAGAGGCGAAGGAGTGGTTGCAAAAGTCAGCCAGGGCAGGAGCCAGGGAGTCGATGTGGTCCTTGATAGTTTTGGAGGAGCAGGGGTAAACCTGTTTAGACAAGACTTTCATAGATCGGACTTGTCTGGAAACCTGGTCAGCAGAAAAAAGTGGAAAGGCAGAGAAGGAGGGAGGAGGGGTGGCTGCAGAAGGGCCAGAGGGAGAGCCAGGAAGAGATGGAGAGAGGTGATAGGAGGAGAGTGTGGACAGGATGTCCTGAGCTTTAGAGACCAAGTGAGAGGCCAGTGCAGTGCAGAGGGCCTGGGAGGGGACAGGAGAGGTAGAGACTGCAGCAGGGTTGGCAAGTTCCTTGCAGATTTTAAAGAGTTCGGCCGAGTTGTTAGATGCAGCAGAGATGCGGGCTTGGATAAGGGCTCTCTTCTTGGTGAAAACGGAGAGACGGTATTGCCTTTGGAGCAGGCGGCAGGCCAGTTTGTCAGAGGATGTACATGAAGCACGCCATTTCCTCTCTGCCACCCTGCACTTGCGTTTTAGGGTGACGAGATCCGAGTCATACCAGGAGTTGCATTTGGCTTTGGGCTTCAGGCAGATTCTCATGACAGGGGCAAGGATATCAAGACTATCAGATATAGCAGAGCGGATTGTGGAGAGGGCTGTGTCAGGGTGGGAGTCAGCCGAAGGGGGAGGAGGGGCAAGAAGGTGGCAGCGAAAGCCTCAATTGACACGCGCTTCATGGGTCGGATGACCGAGAAGGTGGTTGGCAGTGATGAGGGTGGCTTTGCCAGTGGGGTAGGGAGGGTGAGGTGGGAGGATAGGAGAAAGTGATCACTCCAGGAGAGAGGAGTGGAGAGAGGGACGGAGAGGGGAAGGTCAGAAGAGATCAGAACATCAAGAGTGTGCCCTGCAGAATGGGTAGGCCCAGACGGGAGAATAGAGAGTGAGAGAGAGTCGCAGAGGTCACGAAAGAGTCCAGAGGGGGGACAGGAGGCATCCAGGTGGATGTTGAAGTCACCAAGGAAGAGGAGTTGAGTGGTTGAGGCCAGGAGTGAGGAGGAGAGGTCAGCCACTCAGAGAGGAAGGAGGAAATTTGACCAGGTGGCTGATAGATAGTAGCCACTGTAAGGGAATGGCTAGGAGAGAGAGAGAGTCGGCAGACAAGACACTCAAAAGAGAAGTAGGTCTGCGTAGGAGTGACAGTGGCAGGAATCCACTCAGGGAAGATAAGGGCCACACCCCCCCTGCACGGTTCGGCCTGGCCACGGAGAGGATCTTGTAACCGTCAGGTAGGAGTGTGTCAAAGCTGGTGACAGAGCTGGCTGTGAACCATGTCTCAGTGAGACCGAGGACATCCAGGTCCAGTTCCTCAAGAAGGTGACAGATATCAGAGGAATGTTTGATGGCAGAGCGAGAGTTAAGAGTGGCAATGTGGAGAAGGTTGCCATCCTTGAAGGACTTCCGGGGAGGGGTACAGATCAGAGGTACGCTCTACGGAGGTGTAGAAGAAGGAGGTGAGGAAGGAGCAAGAGAGGGGGCAGTGAGGGAGGGTAGAGGCAAGGTAGCAGAGGACAGAGGAGGGGGGATAGCAGGAGAGGAAAGGAAGTTGATGAGGCGTGGGAAGCGTCTATCAAAGAGGTGAAGGTTGGCCTGAGGGCCTTGGACCAAGACGGTCCCATTAGCGTAGACATTAAGGATGGCCTTAGAGGAGCGGAAGGGGGCCAAGAGAACATCCCAACGGGTGCCACCATTAATGGGAGAAGAGGAGAAAGGAGAGAGCACAGAGACCATATGAAGGGTCCATAGGTCAGGCGAAGGCACAAAAAAGAGGATGTCAGTAAGAGTTTCCTTGGAGCAGGCACTAGTGTAGGTGTCAGCGATAGGGAGGCCAGGGTTGGAGACCAGGATGTCCTTTTTAAACTTTTTCCTATCAGATGTTGTGAGGAGAGCAGGATAGTCAATAGAGGAGCAGTTAGAGAAGATAGACGAGATAGAGAGCACCATGGAGTAGGAGGGAGTGGGGGGGAAGACAGACGATATGAAAGCACGAGGACAGTGAGCGGCAAGGCCAAGTTGAACACTTTTCAGAAAAAACAACGGTAAATGCGTATTAGGTACACCCAGTGGAGAGGCCACCTAAGTTTGAGAAACCTGCGAGGGGAGAAAAACCATAGTTTACCACATTTTAGGGAACAACAGAAGAACAGTAAATGCGTATTAGGTACACCCAATGGAGAGGCCACCTAAGTTTGGGTGGACCCGAAAAAGGAGAGAGAGAAGAGGTTACACTGAATTACCTACCATGTGAGTGGTATGCAAAAAAGTTGCAGGTGAACCAGGATGCTGGTGAAGGTCAATAATATTAATATATGGCAAAGTATACATGAAAGACAGATGGGTAGATGGAGTTGTAGGAAGTAAAATATTGACTTTGGCAAAGTCACCAGTGATGATAGTGCAAGAAGAAAACGACAAATGCTACAAGGAGTGGACAAAGAGTGCAGCACTGGTAACATGGTTAGATAAGAGGAGGAACCCATAACAATACTTCCACTCACAGCACCATCACTGTGTTACCAGCATGATGGAGAAGTTGATGTTGGAACAAACAAAGGTTGCAAAAGAACAATAAAGCTTCCTGAGGGGAGTGCAGGAACAGCAGTATTGATGGACCACTATTGGGCCTGTGGAGCAAAGGCATACAACAGTTTTCCACCGTTGTGGAACGGAGTGGGCGCTAAAAACAAGCGCACAATGTTATTGCGTCATATAAGGACGTTAAACATGTGATTGATAGTGAAAGCAATATAAGGCCTCCCTTTACGAAAGGTTCATGTGCAGATTCCAGGCAGCAACAGGGACGGTTACCTTGGGTGGATAGAGCAGATAAGTATGCCTCGCACACTGTGAAAATCAGGATTGATAATGCCATTTTGGAGAGGCGACCTATACCAACACGATATTCACTAGCTGCATTGAGATATCCACTCGGCGGCTCTGCCCGAAGAAAGTATCAAAGGGAGGAAATCAATTGTCAATTTGCTGATTGTATTGAAGAAAAAGATTCTTTTTTTTTAAACGCACATAACAATTGAATGTGGAAGATGCCCCTGAAGAATTTCCATATTAAACAAGTGACATCAGAAGGAAAGAAACATGTTGGGTGTGTTATGAGTGTAGTATGAGTGACGGAATAAGTGAAGAAAATACAGACAGCTAAAAAGTGGTACGGACTGGGGTGTGCCCCCACAATTGGAGAGGATATTCTACAACAGATCCCTATTGAAAATTCATTTAAGTGAAATTTAAAACAAGTCGTTGAATCTAGACACCACATGATATTGTTGATGTGCAGTAGGATTGCTTTGAAATTATAGTGTGTTTTTTAGAAATTTGTATACACAATCAATACAAGAAGAGAAGTGTACGCTTTTTTAGAAGTGTATGCTTTTTTATCGGCATGATTTATATAAAGGAAATAATAAAGAGATATTTTTGATACATATTTGGATTCGTATGTGATGATTTAATAATTAGTGATACATAAACTGGGCATACCCGAATGGTCTTGGCAAAGCAAGTGACCCTGTGAATAAATTATATCGTACCAATTTGTAGAGGGCTGTTCAAAAGTAGTCGAGAGAAATATTGCCTCTAGTCTCTCAAGTGTTTGTGAAGTGTGCGCTATGGTACACGTCAACGTTCCATCAGTAGTAGTATCGCAAAAGCATGTCAACCTGAAGAACTTCCCTAACATGGACGAAGGGAGTAAAAGGAAGAAAAGATCACTGAAGATGGTAGGAAGTAAGCCACAGAGCGGAAGTACTCACTTACAAAGGGTAAAAAGACAAGGTGAAACGCTGACAGGGAACGACCTGTGGGGAAAGTGAGAAACAGCTCTGAGTGACATTTCACCAGCACACAGGCTGTTTAGCAGAGCGGCAATGATCTTTTCCTCCATCGTGCATCCATGTGTGCAGGCATATGCAAATGCAAAGTGGCTCCAGATAACAAGATGGGAGCTAATGATGACAATCAACTCCACAGTTACTGGATTCAACGCGATAGAGGAAGAACTAAGATCGATTAGATGGTGGCCCTACAGAACAGATATGTGCTGGACCTTCTGACAGCAATGGAAGGAGGTGTTTGTGCAAAAATTGGAAGTTCGTGTTGCACGTTTATTCCTGCCAACGACAAGGACAACGGTACGTTATCTGAGGCAGTATCACAGCTGGCCACGATGCACGCCAAGACGGAAGAAGAAGCAAAGGGAGTGAAGAAGGACGGTCGCTGGTTCTCTTACATCTGGTCCTGGATGCCGTCCTGGCTCTCAGATGGCCTTAATCTTGTGGCAGGATGCCTAATTTTAGGAATGGCTTTTCTGATGGGGGTAAAGGTATGGAAGGCAAGATCAAAGCGTACTGCTGAAGAAATTATCGGCATGCATGTCCTAATGCCAGCTGAAGACGACCAACACACAGACATCATTATTAAGCAACGTGAACCGCTGCACCAGCAGATAGTAGAAGCAGACTTGTACCCACCATCAATAAATGTTGAGAACCCAAAGAACTCGAAAAGCTATGTTGGAAAATGGGTTTATTGCAAATCCGGTGGCGGATGTGTTTATATGTACTGGTCATTTGAAGATCATGTGGACTGCTACGGACACTTGGCAGGAATAACAAAGTTATGGCGAGTACGAGGAGATAAGAGAGTGGATCATTTTGTGGTTGACAAGTCAACCAGAGGAGGGGCTGAAGAGGGAAAATGGGATGATCCCTTCCCCCATATTGTCATCTAGACCATGGCCTATGACGTCATGACCTAAGCACCCACAGCGAGAGGAATTCGACCTGCTCACTGCCACCCCAGATGTCAAGATCCACCGTGGCCATGCCCCATACATCCAGGGAAACTGAGCATCAATCAAATCACGTGCTAGGACCTCAGGTGGAGCTGACACTGACCATATGGATCAACTCGATTAGACAGCACCCAAAAATACTGTCATCGTTAGAGATGCCATGACGACATAGCCAGCGGACAAGAACACACGTGCCACCACGCACATTGATCATACACACACCAACCCACACGAAGAACATACTCAGTACTACGATGTAGAAGACCACTCGCACTGACACATGCATCGTTGTTATTTTTCAGAGAGGCCAACTACAGCACCGCAGAAATGCAAGACGCCAGGAGAGCTTGTGTACATGCTTGCAGACGCTTTCTTGCCACTAAAACCATGAAGCTGTAACCCAGTATATGGAATAATTCATATGAATCTCTGTTGCCCCTGGCGACCCCCATATTATGGATTATGTACCACCACCCATAAACCAGGCCAAGGTAGGCTGCAAAGCCAGAGTCCCCAGGCCGGAGCAGCTCAGACATAGCTGCAAGGTGCTGATCACACAGAACAAACCCTGAAGATAGCCCCACAGCCACGGCCACAATGTTGCAATCTACATACTGCGCTCCCCGCACCAAGGTTACACCTGCCACTGCTAAACGCTCCTCAGAACCGAAATACAAATCAAATGCTCAAAATTCAGCTTCACCCACTGTCTCACCACATGTGACCAGGCCAACCTGATATGACGGCAAGCCCCAAGGACCAGAGAAGCTCTGGGGTCTCACGTCTGGGACACAGACTGCAACAATGAAGTGACAAATTGGACACTGACAGCGATGGGAAAGACACGCACACCAGCTAATAGTCAGACCTGTCCATTGTCTCCCACTGATACATAGGGCCTCATTACTAGGTGGGCGGTAAGGGATTACCGGTACCGGTAAGGGCACCAGTACCGGTAATCCCTTACCGCCCTATTATGAGTTCCCTTTGCGGGTCCTCCCTTAACGCCTGGTTTTACCAGGCGTTAAGGACGGGACCCGCAAAGGGACTTTGGTGCTAATAACGGTACCGCAATTTGCAGTACGTTTATTAGGGCCTTCCCCATTACCATTGAGCCCTATGGGGGCTCAAATGGGAATGGGGAAGGGCCCTGGTGAATGGGGAATTACCGCTCCCGCCAACCTTGGAATGGGGCGGTAATAGCTCCATTCACCAGGGTGGAGTCGGTCAGGATTTGGAGGCAGCCGTGGCACTAATAGCGCCATGGTTACCTCCAAACTCCTAATGAGGCCCATAGTCACACTTCGTTGCCAGCGCCAGGTACACCGAGAGCTGGGAACAGCTATGGTCCCAGGCTTGTGGGCTCACGGGTGGACCAATAAGAATACGAGGGGCTCACCATTGATGTTACTATAATTTAGCCAATCACTAATTGTCCCCTTGTAACAATTCTCTTGTAGCAATTATTAGGGATGGCCCAAGCATACCACCTGACACTTTCTCTACCACTAACATTTTCCTCTATATGTGCCTACACTGACCCTACCACTTAGGGATCCAACCCGAGACGGCGTTATGTTTTGGGGCTAGTTTTCCCAGGTGACAGACGTAGTCGTGCCATACAGCTAGAAAAAGGGCCTACGAGCCCACAACGAACTGAATGTCTCCTGGATGCCTTTGATCTGAGAGCTTGTCCCTGTCTGTTTTATGCAATAAACAGCAGTAACTCTTTGCTCTTGTGTGTGTCTCGTACTCCTTTGGGACGTGGGAGGAGTTGGGGGCCAGCGGTCTGCGGACGGCCCTCCTGACCCCCGGGAAATTACCCCAACACACCGTTACCATTCGGGAGAATGTATACTTTGTCTATCCCGAGAAGGAAGCCCTACAAGAATACCTTTAGGCCAACCTTCACCACGGTCTCATTGCAGCATCCAAATCGCCTGCAGGGGCCACTCTTTTCTTAATACCAAAGAAGGATACGAAGGAGCTCCACCCCTGTATAGATTATAGAGGTCTCAACCAAATCACGGTTCTGGACCAATACCCTATGCCTCTCATCCCGGGCATTTTAGAAGCTGTCAAGGGAGCAGTCTACTTTACCAAGCTGGACCTAAGGGGGACGTATCACCACATCCGTATACAGAAGGGCAATGAGTGGAAGACTACCTTCTGTACCCCCTTCAGGCATTACGAATATCACATAATTCCCTTTCGACTCTCAAATATGGGCGGTCTTCCAACACTTTATGGATAATGTCTTTTCAGACCTAATGCTGCACACTGTAATGGTATATCTGGACGATATCTTGGTCTTTTCCAAAACTATACACAAACATGTCCAACATATACAGGCCGTGCTTATGAAACCATCTATACGCCAAACTAAACAAGTGTGTGTTTCACCAGACCCAAATACCCTATGTGGGATATACTTTCTTCTCAAGGGACCATGATGGACCCTACCAAGATACAAGCTGTTCTGGATTGGCCACCCCTGAGAACAGTAAGAGGGATACAGCGCTTCTTAGGGTTTTCAAACTTTTATCGCAAATTTATATCTGATTTCTCATCCCGGATCCTACCCATTAAAGCACTCCTGAAGAAAGGAATGAGGTTTCATTGGGACGACAAAGCACATATAGCCTTTCAACACCTAAAAAAGGCCTTTACCATGGTGCCCATTCTAAAACTTCCTGACCAGAACTGAGCGTTCATACTGGAAACAGATGCCTCTCATGCGGCACTACGGGCAGTCTTGAAACAGACTGACCATAAGGGTAGAGAGTATCCCATATCCTATCCCTCCAAAACCTTATTCACCTTGGAGGTGAACTATACCGTATTGGAGAAAGAATTACTTGGTATCAAAAGAGCATTTAAAGAATGGTGACACCTGTCATCAGGCACACATTACCCTATTACTGTGTGAACAGACCAGCGCAACCTACTATAATTACTACAAGTACTATGTACTACATTTAGCGGAGCACAAAACAGCCAACATGCCCGATGGGTCTATTCTTTTACCGTTTTGCCAGGGAAAGATAATCTACTGGCTGATGCCCTTTCACGTACACAAGAAGATAAAACATGCTCCTTTTTGTCCGAACCCTTGCTTCCCAAAACAGTTTTGTCTATTATCTTACCCATTTTGTACAGCCTCTCATTCAAGAGACAAAAAGGATGACTCCCGAATTGCAGGAACTTATTCAAACCTTTAATCTAAAACATGAAGATTACCTTCTCTTCTATGAAAAGCAGGTGTTCATACCTAATTCCTCGCTGCGCAAGCAAGTCCTAAGTATGTGTCACGACTCCATGGTGGCAGGGCATCGAGGAGTACACATCACCCTGGACCAAGTGCGAAGGCACTGATTGTGGCCCTCCATGGTTCTGGATATGGAAGAGTACATAGCTGCCTGTATTGTCTGCCTTCAGACCAAAACCCCCCAACTCAAGCCAGCTGGTCTCTTGACACAAGAAGAATTACCCACATGGCCTTGGCAGAACATCTCCACAGATTTTATTGTTGACCCGGCCAATCTCCACCAGCAATACTGCATCATGGTCACAATGGACACTATGACCAAGTTGGCTAATTCCTTGGCCCTGCCATAAGTACCATCTGCCATTCAGATGGATCACATTTCCTGGAACATATTTTCCGTTTACATGAAATACCGGTCTCCATCATTTCAGACAGGGGCTCGCAATACACGTCACGTGTCTGGAAGGAGATATGTCAAATACTGGGAATACATGGGGCACTTTCATCAGGCTATCACCCACAAACTAACAGCCAGACAGAGTGCCTTAACCAGACTTTGGAACACTACCTCAGATACTTTGTATCAGCCACCCAACAAAATTGTCTACAATAACTCTCTACACACAGCAATTGGCATGAGTCTTTTCCACTGCACTTATGGATTTCATCCTTCCAGTATATCCTTTCCAATAAAACCTTCAGGAACCCTTGCTTAGGTAACTGCACTATGTCAGGACATAGACACCGGACATGATCAAGCCCTGAACATCCTGGAAGCCTCACAAGCAAGGGACAAAACAAGGGTGGATCTCAAACGAAGGAAAGAGCCACTTTACAACCGAGGAGATTTTGGTTAGCCTCTCAATTTCATCCCAAGAGATTGGTACTATCCAAATGTTCTGCCAAGTTTTCTGGCCCCTTTTCTATTTTGGCCAAAGTGGGTTCTGTGGCTTATCGCCTCTCTTTACCACCTTTGTGGTCCAAGATATATCCCCTGTTTCATGTTTCCCAATTGAAACCTCATCTGATCAACGCTTTTCATCGACAGACACAGATCAAACCCCCCCTATTGACACCAAGCAAGGACCGGAATATGAGATATCGGGCATATTTGATTCCCAAATTTTATAGGTGGCGATAACAATGCCTTCTAGACTGGAAGGGACATGGACCGGCTGATCAAAGTTGGGAACTAGTGTCTTCAGTGCATGCCCCTTTATTGCTAAAAAAATATCATCGGACACATCCATGGAAACCTGGACCTACCCGGACTCAGGGGGACATACTGTTAGAAATCCAAATCCTGAAGCTCTAGCACATGTGGAGATTACATTGATCAGCCATCATTCCACCTCATCCAAGATAGCCACTGGCAATGGCCATCTAACTTCTGCCAGTTACAGTCCAGTTCCATATCTCTCCACCAGGAGCTCCAACACGGCTCGCTGCATTGCTACGTCTATCCCTCCTGACACTGGCCTTCCTGAATTGAATGCTACCTGACAATGCTGATTTAGGGTGACATCCCGAACCCGGTAACACTATCCCCTCTGCATTTCTCCTCGCCGGTCCCCTTACCGGCTTCTATCACTCACGCTACCTCACGCATTTCTGTTCTACCTTCCCTTCCCTTTTCCCCTGGCCCTTCTGTCCCGCTTCCCTTCGTTTTGTGCTCCGAATGCTCTTCAGCCTGCAGTCCTCGCCTTACATTATCTGCGGCATAATTACATGCCCACTCTACTGTACAGTGAACACTTACTGTGCTCCTCCAACTACGGCATAATTCAATGGCCACGCTACTGCTCGCCTTAGGCGCACAGTAGCGGGTCTCTGCCATGGTTGCCGCTCCTCACACTTCTTGCATTTATGATTGCGGCTTAATTTCATGCCCACTCTACTGTACTGTGAACGCTTCCTGCGCTCATCCAACTACTAACATAATTCCATGCCCATGCTACTGCACACCTGCGGTGCACAGTAGCGGGTCCCTGTCATGCTTGCCGCTCCTTTCCTTTCTGATCTATGTTGTAATTCCATGCCCACGTTGCAGTCCACCACAAGTGCACTGTAACGGGCCTCTGTCGTGGTTGCCTCATTCTTCCTCAGCACTCCTCGTCATCCATTACCTACTGTCTGTGCAGCCTGTGCCTTGCTGCTTACCACAGATTCCAAGTCTATGCTAAATTGCAACCTTTTGAGCCTGTACTTTAGGCACATATAATGGAACACCTTCAAATCTCCTGTATGACAGAATTCTGTGAGGCACCAACCGCTTCTTCTTGCATTCCTGCTCCTTTGATAAAGGTCCATGTGCACATTCATGGAAATGTTGGTTTTCTGTCCATGAATGTATATTGGAACAATGGTGCATCAATGAATGCCATTTTTCAAGTTGAATTTTGAAAGATCCATAACAAGTTTTGCAGCTCCACCAAAGATGTTTATGGTTGCTGATAGACTGTCACCAAATTGATGCCGATTGTGTGGAAACTGCTCTCACATGGCCCTGGCTATTGAAACGTGCCTGTCAGCAGCTATGAGGTCTATTTCATTTTCCTGGATTCCAGATGTTCGATGGATTTAATGAAACCATGTTTCCCCATGGCCACAGATGATGATGACCGAACTCACAATTAGTTTACTTTCCATGTCTTGAAAGTGTTATGTGCAGTACTTAGCTGAAAATCCTGGACTGTCACACTGTCCATCACGAGTTAGCCTGAAACGTTTGCCAGAGAATGTACTGTCCTTTGACATCTGTCTGACTAATAGCTCGGAATAAGAATTCCCTCTGATATTTGTAGTACTGAGCTTTTAGCAAAGAACTCAAGTTGAACAAATTGATAGAAACTGGAAATCTGACCGAAAATCGATTCGCTGAACAGTAAAGTTGCTGAGCAAAGTGCATTTTCAGCAGGCACTTTGCTGAGCATCTATTGAGCGGACCATGAAAATGTTTTATGGAGGTGGACACAGCTTGCCGCATTTTCAGGTTGGTGCCTTGTAATGCATGAGACACATTCACCAATGGTTCACCGCAAATGTTCCCTCTTAATTTATGATCACATTTCAGCATGTGTACAATCTTTAGCAGGCAGCTGTCGAATACAATATATTTTTTGCTCCTTTAATAGATAATCGTCCTGCAGTACTGTGCTTTGCGACTCGAATGTGGTGGACAATTCCCCCAAAACTAGGCAAACTGAAGTTGAGATCTTGAGCAAATTCATCAGTCAATTGGGTTGAAGCTTCAGTCTCTGTTAGTTCAGGTTGTGTTCTTGGCACCATAATTGTAGAAACAAGTAACATTGAATGTTTGTTGAGTTGAACATGTTTAGAGGCTGTAGAGTTTGTCAAAGGGTCTGCTAGCAATTGCAATGCATCTTCATTGTTTCATTTTCTTAGGGGATAGTTTTCACAAAGTAGCAATGGTCCATGGTAACTTTATGTGGTTCGCAGGTGATATTCCATTAATTTTCCGGCTACTGGACATATGCATCACAATTCTGAATATTGACTGGACCACACTGCACCTCAAATAGTAGTTTCTCCATTGTGTAATCCGTTTAGCAAGCAACATCTTTGGTTCCAGTTGTTGTCTAAGTCTTTATACTCCTCTTCCTTCTGGGCCTCTAACAGATTTATAGAAAAACATGCTCAATGTATAGCACACATACAGAAGATATGATTTTCCAACAAAAAACATAATATGACTAAAACATCTGCTTAAAAACGTCTCCAAAACAAACTGATTCGTTCTTTACCCTTGTTTTCTTAATTCTCTTTGAAACCGTGGCCTATTCTTTGACGACTGCAACATCCAGCTGAAAAAAGAGCATTTTATATGACTTAAATCAAGTAAATTTAATTTCCACTCAAACATATGTTCATATAAACAAACAGAACCGACTTGACAGAATCCAAAACATTACAACATTATAAAAAATGCTTTCCCAATCCAATGTGATGCCCAATCGTATTTAATTTTAGATTATGTATACCTCTGGTCCATGTGCCTCTTCTTATTCCAAATCTTGAGTACATTCCTTTTAGAGAATATTCATTAAAAAAAATTAAATGTCAATCGTACTGAAATGTAAAATGTTTCATTGCACAGAGCACTTCCACATGAAGTAGTTTAAAAAGATTACGAACCATATTCTATAAGGTTTGGTGTTGCAACACAAATAGAAAATTCTTATGAACATACCCTCTAAAACAGTGTACGTGATTTGGTCATAATATACATTTCAGATTTCACCTGATAACCTTCCAAGATGACACATGGACTTGATCTGAGATCACCCTGCAAATAACGTCGCCTTCAAAAGTAGTTTGCTTTGTAATGTTTCCTTTGTAATCTATTCTGCATTAGGGAGGAAGTTTAATGTTAGAACCAAAATCAGAAAGGTTTGAAACAGTGCAAGGTTACATGCATTTCAGTCTCAAAGTATATCCTTTGTAGGATTTACTTTCATTCTAGCCAGAAAACTGTAAGTATGCATACCTCATACTCTGGACCTGTTACAAAGGAGGAAGTGATTGTAGTCAAAGTTCCAGCATCCCTCTATAACATAGTACTTGTTTTAATATGGATGAAAAAGTGAAATGAAACTGAAAAAAATAGATACACATAGAGAGACACCCACACAAGCCACTTTGTGTAAATAACCAATACTATACATAGTAATGTTCAATATGTTGAAATTCCATGCTTAACATATGCACGTATTGTTCATTCACATATAAAAGAGTAGTAGAATATAATTATCTAGGTGAGTGAGGCTGATGTTGACTCCAGAAAAGTAATTGATGCAGAATCTTGCTCCTTCATTTTCAGTACATTGTCAGAAAATAGTAAAATGGAAAAGTTAAATTAGTATTAGAAATGTGGCCACATCCAACGCTCTAAAATATCACTTTGTGCAAGTCGGTAGGGCTCACCATTGGGATACTAGATGTGTCAGTGGTTTTGTCACTGGTGAGTGTATGTGCTTCCATCAGTGTGCTCTGCGTAAAGAAGGACATGTCAACCAACACATTTCATTTCGAAAACATTCTGCGACTTTTAAAGGGCACTATGGAAGTTTTTACCTAAGGTCACATTTCACTGATTTATTAGAGGGTCCCAAAAGTGGGGATAGATAAAATATACTAAAGTGAAACATTTTAAAATTCTGTTGAATATGGTAACTATGTAAACTTGAGTAATACAACTTTGATGCAAATAAACACTGAAAACTCTAAACCATTTCTGAAGTTACCTTTTCATTACACTACTTTAAATAAATCGCGAGATCATAGAGAATACTTATTTATAAAGACCATCGTCCTACATACCAACAAACATAAATTCATCATCCACTACTCACCTGAGGCAGCGTGCGCCGAAATTGAGTCAGAATTGCATTTGGAAGCAATTTATGAAAAATTTTGGGTCAATGCTTTTTTGTGTACTTTGATTGTTCGTACATATAGTCGGTAAAGTGCAGGCTGCAGAGGCGGAATCGATTGCCCCTCCCGTCTTGCAAGACAGCCCGTGCTCCACTATCCATCTCATCCACTGGAAAACCGCAATTTGTAATCCATCTTCTTATTAAATCAATATCCTACGGGAATGTATGCAGGATTGTGCCCTGAGTTTTGTCACGGTTCACAGAAGGGCAACCAATAAAGATACATGGAGACATTGTTGAAAAGTCTGTAAGATCTGTATAAAATATATATAATTAATTATTACAAATAATACTGTATGAATGTGAATGAAGCAATTATCACACTGTTTTGTCTGTAAGTTTTCTTTTAAAAAATAAAGAAAACCTGTGTAACCTAGTCGAATGAACACGGCGATAACTTTCTTACAGAATTGATTTTTATACCGCAAATCGTAACATGTTACTCGTCCATTGAATGAATTTTCAAGCATCAAAAGAAAACATGCTTGCAAACATGGACCACGAAACATTCCATTCTGTTGCAATGCAAAGTGATGCAATGTGCTATTTACCGATATCAAAATACATCAAACATTCAATAATGATGAAGTCTTTCAAATGAACATTAGAATACTGTGTAGATTAGGCGCAAATTGATAGACACTTTCAGAGCAGCGATCAATGAATATAGAGAAGGAAATAGTTGACCTACCCTTATTTGGATGACGAAAATGAGCTGATTCAGCAAGCAGGGGTTCAAGTAGCCGTGGAACAGGTATCTGGAGAACAGGTAGCTTGATGACGATATACCTTGTCGATCTCAGAAATGTTCTCCTGGTAAATGTCAAGGTGTTTATAAAGGCTTAGAAAAGTGGGTGTGTATGTGAATGTGTGACATGTTCGTTGACACCCACTCAGCATAGATGCCAATGTTTCACATATGCCATACCCACCCACCCATCCGCCTTGCAAGTGCACAGGCATAGGTCTGCTCATACTGCCTATAGGGCAATAGGGCCAGGGTTGAACCACAAATGTAAATGCTTGTGTGGGTCTTTTTTTATGAAAGTGGCAAGCTTTTTGGGGCCATGTGGGCCTGTTTGATGATTTACTTCAATATGCGGCTAGTAGTACTGAACACTGTTGCTAAATGTATATTTTTTTAAATGCACAATTTGCATCACCTTTACATCAAAATACTCACCTTTGGGTAATATTCAAACTGAGTCTGATAAAGGAATGAATAACGAGTTGGAACTGTGTGCCATGTTTTCATTGCGGCCCGAGACAAACTAGTCAGGAGACACTGGGTCTGGCCTGGCAATGTGGACAACAGATATCACAGAATAAGGGACACATTCTTTGAGTATAGTTGAAGCCATGTAAGCATGGCGTGTAATTATGGGGACACAAGTATTCAACAAGATATGAGGTTGGAAATCACATTGTTGCACAAGATGTATAAGACCACAGCTAACATAAGGAATATCTTTTAACAGATAAGAGAAACCCTATAAATCAACATTCCTTTGTGGGTAGGGCAGGAAAGTGGAAGAGTCAAGAAGCAAACTACCACATCCTCGTGGAGCAGTCTATTCTGACCCAGAGTGTTTCCACAAAAATCAAACACACCTATCAGTAAATGGGATGGAATTATTCCATACAGGGATTATGAACATTCTAGCAACAAGGGTGTGCAAATAGAGCTTTTGGAGAGCAAGGGTCTTTTGGGTGAATCCGAGTGGCCCTGGACCCACTCAGGTGTGGCAGCATGGGCCTGGAAGGAAGCTTCCAGCATGCGCAAGAGTTGTCACCCGACAAGATGTAGGTCCCGAACACATGGACCTGAGAGCCCACAATGGGGACAGTTGGTGAGCCAAGGAGGGCCAGTTCCTGTTTCACGGTCCAGGTGTCCAAAGGTTCAGAACTAGGATAACGCTGCACACCTGTTGATTTGTGACATAAAAATATTAATCTTGTTTGGTTTATTATTGTTATGTTTAATAAAAGCCACATTCATAGGTGTGAACTGCCATTAATACTGGAGGGGGGGTGGATGTGCATGAGGTGAATGCAAAAGGCCCCTAACACTGCTGACGGGACACACACCTATGTTGGTTGCAGGGGTGGGATCTTGAAGAGGGGAGACTAGAGACTGGGTCTGGGGTGACCATGTGAACAATGGTCACCGTGCGGTAGATCCCTTTGAGGTGCACATGGTGTTTGGCAACTTGAGTGTTCCCACCCAGCCAGGCCACTTGGGAGAGCACAGTCATATCTGTGAACTGCCATGGATGCTGGAGGGGGGATGGATGGGCATGAGGCGAGTGAAAAAGGCCCCAAACACTACTGAAGGGACACAACCTTATTTTGATTGCAGGGGTGGTGTCTTGAAGAGGGGAATCTAGAGGATCCCTTTGAGTTTTACATGGTGTTTGGCACATTGACCGTTCCCACCCACCCACTACTGGATGGGGGATGGATGGGGATGAGGCGAGTGGAAAAGGGCACCAACCATTCTTTCATGACCCTCATAGACGATTGAGAGTGTTCTTGAGTCACTGAAAAATTCAAACAACTATTTTTATATGCTCATTTGTATTTTATTTAGTTTGGTGATGTTGATGGCACAAACAAACTACAAATTGTATACGTGTGGCTGCACCAGAGTGTGTGAAAATCCCCTGTACTGTTCGCTGTCACTGAGGAATTTGGTGCGAATGGCTTGAATGACACAGGTGGGTAATACTCGTCGAACGTGGAATCCAAGCCTCCCATAAAGGCACCCTGTAAGCGAATGGTAGGCCACCAGCCTGTACCGTCTGTGAAGGAGAATCATAAACATTTTCATTGAATGAACCAGATAAGTGTACCACCTTATTCAAAAATGCAACTTAAAATCTGTGACATAGTTGCCCTTTTAAAAGTAACTTTCTGGAAAAATGTACTTGGTCTTTGACATATAGACAGATTACAAAAGTGAACACCCATTCAAGCCAGAACGGTTTGGGCCATAGAGAAATAGTGTTTTTTTAGTTGAAAGTGAAAGACAAGTAAGTGATGAACACTCTGATTTGCAATAAGCGAGAGAAATGTATTCAATGTACATACTAAATTCATTCATCAGTGATCGAAGTTACGACAATGCAGGAGAACAACATGAAATGTTAGTCATCTCAGTGGTCAAAATTAAATTACATCACATCTAGAGTATACTTACTTGTTACTCGGATGCAAGGGCAAACTGTTGCATGAAGTTCGTGCATAAGGAGCATCACAATCCTCAACACAGACTTTGTGAGGCAGGCTGCCCTGAAGTCATCCAGTTCGGTAACGCATAACCGTGGTGTGTCTTCTTCAGCTATGTAGGCAGAGCATCCAGAGTTTTCTTGGTAGCAGCAGTTGTCCACCTCGGTTGGCGTGACCTTGCAACAATTGCAGGTACACCAGGCAGAAGCGTCTTCTATTTCACTAGGCTCATGCTCCATTGATTCATCTTCCAAACTCTCGTCCGATTCCTTGTCGTTTCCGCTTCTTTCTCTTTCTCTTTACATTAGTTCCTCTTCGGAATACTCAGGCTCATACTGCTAGGGCTGTATTGCTGCCATTATATGACAAATATTTAAATAAAATGATAATTCCTCATTTCTACTAGTGCAAGTATTGAAGGCCAGCTTTTGCAAGTATTGCTAGTGCAAGTATTGAAGGCCAGCTTTTGTAAAGGTTGCAGCAGTTAAAGGTGCCTCCTGCAAGATGTTTGGCCTGTCTGCTTCATGGACATATTTATCACTTATCAACTGTGCACAACAGTGGTTGTTAGGAAGAATTCTCTGTTTAGGCTGAATTTCCTAACCTAGTGAGTCCCCCAGCAGCTTTGCTGGATTTTCTGGGGTTTATTTTTTTCTCCTGCCAAGAGTGAGACTCTTTTACCCTCACTCTTGGACATGACTTGAGAGAGTTTTCTGTGACTTGCTATGTGCTTATGGGCTAGGGGGTAATTTTCCCCATTGGCCATCATTGGTTTTTGAATGTGTGTTACACAGCACCCTCAGTGCAGTAGCACAGGGGTGTCCTAGAGACCCCCAAACATAGACTCCACACCCTGGGACTGACTACTGTCTCCCTGGGTCTGTAAAGTTACCATTGACTTTACTAGTCTTAATTTAGGAACTTAACCAGTACAAACCATCTTACCGTGGAAGTACTGGTAGGGGCAATTAGATTGCCCCTGGGTCTGTTGTTGAGGGGGTACTGTCCCGTCCCCCCTCGCCGAGTTCTGGCTGGTGGCAGTGGATACCACGGAAATATTCCACCGGAATATTTCCCAATGGGATTTTCCATTGTTTTTGATGCACCACTTTTTGGTGCAATGTTAAAGATACCGCCGGTTTATTTAATTAATATAAATTCACCGGTTGTGATCTTTTGCCGGAACTCGCCGCCAAAATGGCGTCTAGGTTCACTTCAGTAACCCTGAACCCGAGTCGAGCCTTTGTTCCACTTTTGGCGGGCTTCTGCACAGAAGCCCTCCAAAGTGGTGCTATTCTGTCTGGGTACCACAGGGGGTGTGGGAGGGGGTTTAGGCACCCTGGACTGAGTTGCCTTGCCAACTCATGTCGCACTCTAGTGTGATTGGCCCAAGTGGTGAGCCACCCCCCTCACCACTTAGCATGTTTGAGTGACAGCTAGGCTGTATGAATGGGGGTTTGCTGCATAAAAGCAGGGTTTTTGGGACTGGTTCTTCAGAAGTCGCCACAGGACCTAAGAAGCCGAAGAGGGAGAAGCCGAGCCGACCTACCAAGACAACACCACCGGTGAAGCCCTGCAGAATCGTCTCACCACTTTTCCCGACGACAGAGGAGATCTCCCGCCGGAGAGTCTTCTTCCCTTAACTGGTGGGGACAACCAGTTGCTGCCTTCTTTTCGCCGTCCTGAAGCATCTCGTGGCCGCCTTGCCTGTGCCAAGCACCCTGGCAACCGGGATACCACTTTTTACCTCAACCGCGAAAGAGGGGTAAAAATCCTTTGTGACCGGAGAACTCCACGGCTGGCCTCATCCCTAGTAGTGCAACGACCTGCAGCTTTCCTCCACGTCGAGATCACCTCTTTCTCGGGACGACGCTGCGACTTGCACCCACTACCAGGAACGACTACCACCGCTGGAGGAATCTTTCCACTTTTAAAGGTACTGTGTTCCGCCCGGCCTCCCTTGCCACCGATTGTACGGGGTAGATTTAGCCCTCGGCTCTCGAACCTGGGTAGGTCTGGGACACCCTAACTAAACTTTTCAGAACCGTAGTAAAACCTTTTTTACCCACCTGCAAAGACTTGTGACATTGTGTGATCTTGGGCACATTTTTTCGCCTGGCTCCCTCTAAAGCGGGCCCCAAACTAATTCTCCTTGTTCCACCCTTGACTGCCTTTGCTAACCTTTTGTGAAAAGTGTTTTACCTTACTGCTCTCTTTATTTCTACCTTTTCCCTCCCTTTTGGTAATACTTGTTGGAGTACCATCTAACGTTAAGCGCTCACCTCTGGTTGGAAATAAGTGGTGTTAACTTAGAATTGTCCAACAAACGATTAGGGATGTACATATGAGTAATAGTAACTGTGTTTGACTTTCTTACCTTTTCTAATGTGCTAGTGTAATTTATGAGTGTACCTTTAATAAATAAGTTTATACTTTTACACCTAGCTCTGGTCAGTGTTTGCTTGTGCTATTGTGCCTATGTACCTATTATGTATCCTCTGTATACTGCCTAACTCTTCTTGAGGGAAGTCTGGCTGCTCAGCCACAGCTACCACAGTGAATCTGTGCGGTGCAGACTGCTACCAAGTGGGTTTACTGCCAACACCTGTAGTCTTAAATCTTTTGCAGTGGTCCCAGAGGGAACTGCACAGGTTTCTGCCTAACACTGTTGTACAGCGGTGGGATCTGTATTGAGTATACACTTTAGAGTACTTTTGAGATACCTTAGTGCAACTAACCACAAAGCTTAAGCACAAGAAAGAAAAAGTCATTTTTAACCTGTCTACTATGGAAAGTTATAGTCAAGAGTCCCTTGCTACAAAAACTGCTGATTGTCTAAGACTTCTCTGTAAGCATAAGAATCTCATGACTAAAGGAAAGAAAATAGAGCTAATAGAAAGGTTGTTAAAAAACCAAAGTCTGGAGGATGGTCCAGAGGAACCTATCACTCCAGCAAATGTAGAAAGCAGCAATGATCTTGATATGGAACAAAGTATTGATGATCTTGGGTCAGAACCAGAAGAGGAGGATGAAACTGTTGTAGATAGTCCCTCTAGGCCTCTGTCTGCTCTACCAGCTGTACCTACTGGACCTTTGCCAGGTCCCACATTTAGCCCTCAATACTTTGAACTAGAGAAAATGAAACTTGAATTAGAGTACAAGAAACTTAATGCTCAAACTGACAAAGAACTAAGGCTAAGGGAAATGGAGCTCAAGTATGAGCTAGAAATGAAGAAATTGTCTGTTGAGAATGCTTCTCTCTCTGGCTCCTCTAGAAGTTCCAGTCCTAAAAGACCCCGGATGCCTAAGGAATTGATTGGTATGTATGAGCCTAAGTTGGATGTGTTGGATTGGTTGTCTATGTTTGAGTATAATCATGGGCTCCAGAACATCACAGGTAATGAGTTACTCACCTGGTTGTTCTCTAGGCTTCCCCCAGTTGCAACTGATGTGGTAATGGAGTTGGGGGAGGAGGATAGGAAAGAGTATGAATGTGTGAAACTAGCTTTGATAGCTAGGTTTGGGAAGACCCCTTCCCAGTATCTTAAGAGGTTTAGGAGCCTCAAAAAGCATGATGGTACTCCTTGGGCTACCTGGGTGTGTGAAGGGTTGAAAAACTTAGAGGGATGGATTAAGGGTTACAAGGTGAACACTTATGAAGGAATGAGAAATCTTGTAATGATGGAGTCAATTGATGATGCCTGCTCTCCTGAGCTCAGGCAGCACTTGGCTGATTCACAGGAATTAGATCCTAGGAAGCTAGCTAAGGCTGCTGACTTGTGGGTTGCCAACAGGGCTACTCACAAGGATTCTGGGGTAACTCAGAAGAAGGATGAGGGAAGACAGCCTAAGAAAGACTCCAAAGAGAATTCTAATAATCCTAATTCCAAAGAGGGCCCCAAACAAAACCATAAGGGTAAGCCACCTGGGAGACCACAGCAGAGTAGTATACCTTCTGGTGCTAAACCAGAAGGAGGTCAGAACAAGCCTCCATTCCAAAGGACCTTTGGGGCCTGGTATGTTTGTAAGGCTACTGACCATGTGAAAGGAGATCCCAGATGTAAGGGTAAACCTTCAGGGGTCCAACTTGTCTCCTTAGCCTTCACTCCAGAGGAGGAAGTCACTATGGCAAGTGGAAACTTTCTACTACTGGCTGATGAACCCACTGGAGTCTCAGCCAGTGTTTCTTTAGTCTCTCCGGGGCTGTGGGAACAGCAGAATTTAGATGTATATAATTCTATCCCAGATAATACTAAAGAGTATTATAAGGACAGTGTCCACGTAAATGGTCAGGAGACTCCTGCAATCAGGGACACTGGGGCCAGCATAACTGTGGTGGATGAATCATTTTTCAAGGCAGAGGGTGTTGCTAAGGCACCCAAATGCCTCACCAAGTTAGCTGGAGGGCCGGTGCAGATGTGTCCCCAGTTACCAGTTCTCATCCAGTGTAATGATATGGCTGTGAAGATACCTGTCAGTATACAATGTGAAGTGCCAGGAAGAGTTCTGCTGGGAAATGACCTGAAAGCTCTTGGAGTTGTGTCACATACCCCCAGACCTCCTAGTAAAAGGTTATGGGAGCTCACCAAGTCTGCAAGAGAGAAAACCCTGCGAGGTTTATCTCAGGAGATGATGACAGAAATCACTCCTCTACCACTGGAGCAATTTACTGCAGTAATTACCAGATCAGGAGCAAAGGGGCAACCCAAGACTCCTAGGAAAAAGCCTACAGCAAGCACTCCAGTGCTTCCAACAAGGACTTCCCCGAGGTTGTCCAAAGTTACACCTGTAACTCCACCTCCAGCTGAGGCTGAGAGGGAGGTACAACCCTGTTTGGTTGAACTAGACTCTGAAGAAGAGCTAGAAGGAGGTCCAGAACTTATTGGAGACCTGGACCCGGCTGACCATCCTGAGCTGCAGTCTTTACTGGCAGAAGGTGGACCCAGCAGGACAGCTTTCCGTAAGGGACAAAGAGAATGTCCAACTCTGGAGGGTCTCCGCCAGCAGGCAGCTTCTCAGGCTGATGGGCAAGAGCCTGGGAAGTATAGGTTACACTGGGAAGATGGCCTCCTCTACAGTGAACCAACCGAATCTGAACCTGGAGCATACCAACGCCTGGTAGTGCCCCAAGAGAACAGACAACAGTTCTTGCAACTAGCCCACGAGATTCCTTTGGTTGGTCACTTGAGTTTCAAGAAGACCAAGGAAAGGCTCTCTCTCTACTTCTATTGGCCAAAAATGGGGGCTGAAGTAGATAGGTATTGCAGGAGCTGCCATACCTGCCAGACTTCTGGTAAGGTTGGTTCCAAGAATGTGGTACCTTTAGTGCCTCTCCCAGTTGTGGGAGTCCCATTTGAGAGGGTAGGGATTGACATTGTTGGTCCCCTTGATCCCCCAACCTCCTCAGGCAACAGGTTTATCCTTGTTGTAGTAGACCATGCTACTAGGTACCTGAGGCAATTCCTATGAGGACTGTTACAGCTCAGGCTGTGGCTAAGGCCCTCCTTGGTATCTTTACCAGGGTTGGGTTTCCTAAGGAGGTGATCTCTGACAGGGGGACAAATTTTATGTCCAACTACATGAAAGCCATGTGGAAAACCTGCGGAGTCACCTACAAGTTCTCAACCGCCTACCACCCTCAGACAAACGGGTTGGTAGAAAGATTTAACAGAACCATGAAGAGCATGATAGGTGCCTTAGAAGAACCCCTTAAGAAGAAGTGGGACCTTCTACTGCCATGCCTTCTATTTGCTTATAGGGAAGTCCCTCAGGAGGGAGTGGGTTATTCTCCCTTTGAACTTCTCTATGGCCATCCCGTCAGAGGCCCCTTGGCCCTGATTAAGGAGGGGTTGGAGAGTGCTCCTTCCCCCAAGCCAGTCAGAGTGACTGACTATGTGATAGGTCTCCGAAGGAGAATGTCACACATGATGGCAGAAGCAAGTGACAACTTGAAAGCTGGCCAAGCTCTGATCAAACATTGGCATGATCAGAAGGCTAACATGGTTGAGTTTACTCAAGACCAGCTAGTTCTAGTTATGCTCCCAACAAGGCAGAGGGCCTTGCAAGAAAAATGGATGGGACCCTTCAAGGTTGTGGGAAAACTTGGAGAGGTCACCTATCTGGTGGATCTGGGCAAACCCAGGGAAGCTCCCAGAGTCTTCCACACCAACCGCCTCAAAGCCTATGTCTCTAGACCAGAAGTAGGAGCATTGCTTCTAGCTTCATCGGAGGAGGAGGAGGAGAGTGACGCTCTACCTGACCTCCTGAGAGGCTTACCTTTGGACGAAAAGGTTGAAGGAGTTAATCTCTCCTCAGATCTGACCCCTGAGCAACAGGAGGAGTGCAAAGCTATGTTAAATCAGTTTGCCCCCCTGTTCTCACTTTCACCAGGCTTGACCCCTTGGGGACAGCATGAGATACTCACTGGTGACTGTCTGCCAGTCAAAAGCAGGGGATATAGAATGTCAGAACATGTCAGAACCCACATCGAAGGTGAGGTCAAGAAGATGCTTCATCTCGGGGTAATAGAGCCCTCTACTAGTCCATGGTCTAGCCCAGTGGTGTTAGTACCAAAGGCAGGATCCAAAGAGTTGAGATTCTGTGTGGACTATAGAGCTCTTAATGCAGTCACCAAGACTGATGCCCACCCTTTGCCAAGGACAGATGAGTTGGTGGATAAACTTGGTGCAGCCAAGTACCTCAGCACACTGGACCTTACGTCAGGCTATTGGCAAATAGCCCTGACAGACCATGCCAAGGAGAAAACTGCATTTTCTACCCCAGTTGGCCTATACAAATTCAAGGTTATGCCTTTTGGACTGAAAAATGCACCTGCAACATTCCAAAGGATGGTGAACCAAGTTCTAGCTGGGATGGAGGACTTCTGCATGGCATACTTGGATGACATTGCAGTCTTCAGCCACTCCTGGGAAGAACATGTGACCCACTTAGGATATGTTTTGCAGGCTCTTGAGCAGGCCAATCTGACCATAAAGGCAAGCAAGTGCCAAATTGGTCAGAGTAAAGTGGTCTACCTTGGACATGAGGCAGGAGGTGGAGAAATAAGGCCTTTGCTCAGCAAGATTGAAGCTGTGCAAAATTGGACAACACCTACTACTCAGACCCAGGTGAGAGCCTTCTTAGGCCTCACTGGGTACTACAGGAATTTCATTGAGAACTATGGGACCATAGCTTCTCCTCTGAATGTGATCACCTCTCCAAAATTCCCTAAGAAGGTCAAATGGACTGAGGAATGCAATCAGGCCTTTGAAAACCTGAAGAAAGCTCTCTGCCAAGTTCCAGTACTCAGAGCTCCTGACTACCACCAAACTTTCATTGTACAAACTGATGCTTCCAATGTAGGTATAGGTGCAGTTCTTAGCCAACTGGATGAGAAGGGTAGGGAACACCCCATTTGCTTCATCAGTAGAAAACTGAAGGATCCTGAAACAAGGTGGGCAACAATCGAAAGAGAATGCTTTGCTATTGTGTGGGCACTGAAGAAGTCTAGGCCATACTTGTATGGTTCTACATTTGTCATTCAGACTGACCACCAACCCTTGAGATGGTTAATGCAAATGAAAGGGGAAAATCCAAAACTATTGAGATGGTCAATCTGCCTCCAAGGGTTTGATTTCACCATTGAGCACAGGTCAGGGTGTCACCATCAAAATGCTGATGGACTCTCTAGGATGTATGTCATCGACTAGAGGTATGAGGTTCATCCAGGAGTGGATTAAATCCTCCTGTCCCTTAGTCTGGGGGGGGCGAGTGTTAGGAAGAATTCTCTGTTTAGGCTGAATTTCCTAACCTAGTGAGTCCCCCAGCAGCTTTGCTGGATTTTCTGGGGTTTATTTTTTTCTCCTGCCAAGAGTGAGACTCTTTTACCCTCACTCTTGGACATGACTTGAGAGAGTTTTCTGTGACTTGCTATGTGCTTATGGGCTAGGGGGTAATTTTCCCCATAGGCCATCATTGGTTTCTGAATGTGTGTTACACAGCACCCTCAGTGCAGTAGCACAGGGGTGTCCTAGAGACCCCCAAACATAGACTCCACACCCTGGGACTGACTACTGTCTCCCTGGGTCTGTAAAGTTACCATTGACTTTACTAGTCTTAATTTAGGAACTTAACCAGTACAAACCATCTTACTGTGGAAGTACTGGTAGGGGCAATTAGATTGCCCCTGGGTCTGTTGTCGAGGGGGTACTGTCCCGTCCCCCCTCGCCGAGTTCTGGCTGGTGGCAGTGGATACCACGGAAATATTCCACCAGAATATTTCCCAATGGGATTTCCCATTGTTTTTGATGCACCACTTTTTGGTGCAATGTTAAAGATACCGCTGGTTTATTTAATTAATATAAATTCACCGGTTGGGATCTTTTGCCGGAACTCGCCGCCAAAATGGCGTCTAGGTTCACTTCAGTAACCCTGAACCCGAGTCGAGCCTTTGTTCCACTTTTGGCGGGCTTCTGCACAGAAGCCCTCCAAAGTGGTGCCATTCTGTCTGGGTACCACAGGGGGTGTGGGAGGGGGTTTAGGCACCCTGGACTGAGTTGCCTTGCCAACTTGCCGCTCACCACTTAGCATGTTTGAGTGACAGCTAGGCTGTATGAATGGGGGTTTGCTGCATAAAAGCAGGGTTTTTGGGACTGGTTCTTCAGAAGTCGCCACAGGACCTAAGAAGCCGAAGAGGGAGAAGCCGAGCCGACCTGCCAAGACAACACCACCGGTGAAGCCCTGCAGAATCGTCTCACCACTTTTCCCGACGACAGAGGAGATCTCCCGCCGGAGAGTCTTCTTCCCTTAACTGTTGGGGACAACCAGTTGCTGCCTTCTTTTCGCCGTCCTGAAGCATCTCGTGGCCGCCTTGCCTGTGCCAAGCACCCCGGCAACCCGGATACCACTTTTTACCTCAACCGCGAAAGAGGGGTAAAAATCCTTTGTGACCGGAGAACTCCACGGCTGGCCTCATCCCTGGTAGTGCAACGACCTGCAGCTTTCCTCCACGTCGAGATCACCTCTTTCTTGGGACGACGCCGCGACTTGCACCCACTACCAGGAATGACTACCACCGCTGGAGGAATCTTTCCACTTTTAAAGGTACTGTGTTCCGCCCGGCCTCCCTTGCCACCGATTGTACGGGGTAGATTTAGCCCTCGGCTCTCGAACCTGGGTAGGTCTGGGACACCCTAACTAAACTTTTCAGAACCGTAGTAAAACTTTTTTACCCACCTGCAAAGACTTGTGACATTGTGTGATCTTGGGCACATTTTTTCGCCTGGCTCCCTCTAAAGCGGGCCCCAAACTAATTCTCCTTGTTCCACCCTTGACTGCCTTTGATAACCTTATGTGAAAAGTGTTTTACCTTACTGCTCTCTTTATTTCTACCTTTTCCCTCCCTTTTGGTAATACTTGTTGGAGTACCATCTAACGTTAAGCGCTCACCTCTGGTTGGAAATAAGTGGTGTTAACTTAGAATTGTCCAACAAACGATTAGGGATGTACATATGAGTAATAGTAACTGTGTTTGACTTTCTTACCTTTTCTAATGTGCTAGTGTAATTTATGAGTGTACCTTTAATAAATAAGTTTATACTTTTACACCTAGCTCTGGTCAGTGATTGCTTGTGCTATTGTGCCTCTGTACCTATTATGTATCCTCTGTATACTGCCTAACTCTTCTTGAGGGAAGTCTGGCTGCTCAGCCACAGCTAAAACAGTGAATCTGTGCGGTGCAGACTGCTACCAAGTGGGTTTACTGCCAACACCTGTAGTCTTAAATCTTTTGCAGTGGTCCCAGAGGGAACTGCACAGGTTTCTGCCTAACAGTGGGTCTGGAGTAAAGGACATCTGTTACGCTCACCTGGTCTCTGCGGGTGCGTTGGGGCACGGTTGCAGCCCTCCCAGGATGTGCATCCTCTATACCAACCTTCTTCCTCTGCACATAGGCTGTGGGCTGCAGTGAATGATAGCACTGCTCCTGTGTGGATATGAGAGGCCGTGGGTTGGCCAGCCTGGGACTGATTCCCCTCTCAAACCTTCTTCCCATAGCGCCGTGAGCATGCATTGACCCATTAAGGCTCACCTGCTGATTCTTAATGGCGAGCTCTCCATCCTGCTACTTCTGGCAGGGGCGCTTTTGTGATGAGGACCGAGTTCCTTCACTAGCCCTTCGCACGTGGTTGTCCAGTCCAGCTGCGACTATTCCACGCCTTTCTGATAAGTGTCTTTCAGTTTTCTCTTTGTCTCCCCTTTCTCGATACTCTTCTTTTGTTGTGAAGTATTTGTATTGTTCTTTCACAACCCTTTGTCCGCTCATTATTAATGTCTATCTCTGCTTTCTGCGATTGCGGCCCAGCAGAGCTACGTAGCACGAGGTGGCGCCAGATAAGATGAGAATGCTCCCGCGGTGGTCCGGCAGCAGGTAAGTAGGTGTTTAAGGATGAGCGTGAAGAATTGTGCCAGCACGACCTTAAACTGAATGTTTGTTATGTCTAACCTTGCCTTTTGTCCTTTTACAGGTTCTGCCTTAAGAGATGTTGAATGTGCCGTGCTGCGTTGTCAAGGACAGGATTCCTGCGTTCCGGAGGGAGAAGATGATGGAAGAATAGAGATAAGGTTCGGTGAATGCAGAATGCAGGTGAACGCTGGTTCCACGATGCAAGCGCATAGGGAGAAGACTGGATTCCCAAGGTAAGTCTGCTTATTCCAGGCGGCAGTGAGAGTTACGCTGCATGCAAATGCAGATTAACACGAAGCGCTGGCCTTTGGATGGGAGCGGCTTATATAGCTGAATTTGTGAGGCCATGTCCATCAGGCCTGGCTTGCCTGCCACACCTTGCCACTCCCTGAGTTAGCACATGCACAGCCACTCGGGGAGGTCACACCCGAACACTGTGCACGTGGATCTGCTTCAGCAGAAATGAAGCTCCAGAGTAAAAGCATTCTTCCACAAAATAAAGTGTTCCTGTTTACTGATTTTCATGAGCCTGGCGCCAAAAGTGCCAGGACTGTGTCCACCCCAGCCCCCTGTGATTGTGACCCTTTGTCCTTTTCCCCTGATGGCATGATGTCAGTGTCCTTGGACCCATTGGACCAATGACCATGACACATTTTCTCCACAGTCTAAGTGCTGGTGAAATAAATGTATGTCAGTAATTTATGCAATGGTAAATGCTGTTCTGATATTTGTGGTGGTGATCCATATGTGGTGCATGCACATTAAAAGAGACTGAGAAGGCTTGTAGTTACATCTCTTTATGTATATGAGTTCTAACTTGTTTGTACTACCTTTCATTTTGTAGTCCAGCTCCCCATGCCAAAGGAATACACCTTTCCTCTTCATGGCCATTGCTTACTGTTTGGTGTTTAAATAGAAGCATCATACAAAGTATTGGTCAAAATGAAAAGCCACTTCTATGAAGGGGTGTCATAATTCTAACCAAACTCTGAAGGGTTCCTGACCCTGGTTGGAAGTCCAGATTTCCCTCTTCCAGGCATTGTAATGAAGAAGAGTGGTCTGGACTTCTCCAAACTGTGGTGGATCCCTGACCAGGCTTGGCAGTCCTGGTTTCTTTCTAGCAGGCACTGAAATGAGGAATAGGTGTTTGGATATTTCCCCAAACTCGTCTTTGTCCTTTAGCCTGGCTGGCAGAACGGGTTCACTTTTCTTCCCATTTCTGGTCCCTTAGTCACAAACACAAAATGTGTTTACTCACCTGCCAAGTACTGTCTCCATATGTATTACTCTCACAGTTCTCTTTCCCAGGTTAAGAGGATGCCTCGCTCCTCATCGCTAGTAACATTGTTCACAAAATACCAGGGGGAATGAGTCGTTTCCCCTGGTTTAACTTCTCTATGGGATTTTCCTTTATTCATATAGGTCCCAGACCCTGTTTGGTTTTCTTCCCAGGGTTCCTCTTTGTTTTGAGGTCTTACCTTATTCATATGGATCTCAGACCCTGTTTTGCTTTCTTCCCTGGGATTCCCAAATCCTCTCTTTGGATTCTCTGGGTCTTCCGGTATTGGCATGGGTCCCAGACCCATTCTTGTTCACTTTTTGGGGATTCATGCTTATTCCCTTCTATTCTCGGGGTCTCCCTGCCTTTGTATGTGTCCCAGACCTAGTAGCGGTACCTTCCCAGGGCTTTCCCAATGTCTCCCATACTGTCTGGTGTACACTGGGCCTCCGTTAATGGGAAGAAGCTTGTTTGTGGCTTCACCTTGATCCCCTTGCCCCGCTTCTCCTTTTGCTTTGGTGTACGCTGCAGGACCTCGACAGCACAGAGTAATGGTGATCTGCAGCCTTTCTCTGTACCCAGGCAGTCAGGTGGAACGTTTCTGACTCGCTCCCACTTTCCCTGCTGCTTTGCTAGACTGACAACTGCGGACCACTCTGGAGCGCCCTCTTATGTGCTTCAGAATCCCGGTCAGCTTTCTCGCTGTTCTTTCAGCCTGACTTCCTGTGGCCTTGTGTCTACTCTGTGGAGGAAATTACCTTCCTTGGGTCTGTGCGAGTTCAGCAAATTATGATCACCATCTTTTCTGCTCAGCTGGATGGCTACCTCTCCTTCTGCTGGGCCAGTCTCTCCTCCCTGCTGCCTCTAGGTAAGTGTCCCGGTCTTCCCTTTTGTGACTTCTCTGGATTGGCTTTACTCCATCATCATGGTTTCCCCTGCGAGGGCTCCTCTCACACTTCCCAAGTCTTTCTTCCCTTTTATACTGGCTCTGGACAATTGGATTTGGGGAAATACTAGACTGCGTACTCGTGTTCTGATCAGTGTTCTTCATGTATTCAATTTCCTTCTTCGTCCCAGTATACTTTTGGGACATCTTCATCTCTTCATCCATATTTATATGGTAATCTTCGAATGATTGGTTCAGCTTCTTCCTTGTGTCAGTATTCTGGGCAGAAATAGGAAACGAAATCTGAACATAAAACATAGAGGCATGGGATGAAGGTGAGAGCCACAAAAAGTAGAAAGGCTGGAAGAGAGGAAGTGAAAGGATTTGGGAATACCGCATTTTCTCCAGGTCATCCCTAGTCCCACGGGGGGATCACCACTCATGTGATCCTCCAGCTGAGTACCACCCCTGAGGGAACTATCGGGGAGTGACCTCATCTACTTGGCCACATCAGAAGAGTCTCCCCCTATGGGAGAAGGGACAATATCCAAAGATTTGTCACAGTTGACATTATTTATTTATTTGAATTAATAGAGCACTTCGCCAAAGCACTGAACAGAATTACTCAAGCTGATACAAAACACATAGTAGTATATACAAGCAGTCAATCATGTGGAACACAAGTCTTCCAGGAAGAGCTAAGAATATGAGTTTAAAGGGAAGAATGAATGGTAGATACGTGGAAGAGAATCATATAGAAAGGGGTAGAGCATTCCAGAAAGTCAGAAGAAATAAAGAATAGTGAAGAGTATTAGATGAAGCATAGACAAATGCCAAAGAGTGGAGATGGGGTGTTAGCAAGACCATGGAATCATTTTAAAACAATACAGAAGAGACACAATTGAAGGTGAGCTGTAAAGCTAAGTCCATGAAGTGTGATGTTAGAGTAAGAGTGATAGAGACCAGGGAAGTGAGAAATGGTTTGATTTTGCTAATATTGCAAATCTGATTGTGACATGATCAAGCAAGAATAGAGATATGATGAGAGGAGAAAGGAAAGGAATCATAGATAACACCTAAAATATGAACAGAAGAAAACAAGAGAAGAAATAGATAACAGAGTAGGGAAATCATAAGGGGAGGGTGCAGGAAAGAACAGAATTTCAATTCAGGTTTTGTGGTGGAGGGTATGAGAAAGCATTCAGAGTTTCACAGAAGACAAAAAATCTCAAATTGATTAATCAGAAAAAGAGGAAAATAAGAAGAATATCTTAGAATAATCAGCATTATAGTGATGTGAAAACAACAAATGCCTGGATAATTGTTGAACAGCGGATAGTGCACAAAGAAAAGTAGAGCAGGCCAAGGACTAAACCCTGATAAACACCATACTGAAGCAGTAGCTAAGAAGAGTCCCATCCCATGAACAGCATATGTGGTACCAGAGAGGTAAGAAGAGAACCAAGACACAACAGTACCAGAAATACTAAGAGTAGAAGAGATAAAAAATAATAGTGTGCCCTACCATATTAAAAGCAGCAACTAGAATTCAGAGGGAAGATTGATTTGCATGACAATAAAAGGTTAAAACATTAGTGACTTGTATAAGAATAGTCTCAATACAGTGAGCGTGATGAAAACCAGATTGAAGAGAAGGAAGACGAGAATTATTTCCAAATAGGAGGAAAGCTTAGAGGAGCTAGCATGTTCCAAATGTTTAGACAAAAGAATCAGTGAGAAAGGATGAACATTAAAAGTATGAGAAGGATCAAAAGACACTTACTTTAGAGTAGGTAGAATAGCAGCACACTTAGAGAATGATGGAATACACCAGAAAACCGAGAAGAATTAGAATTGAGGATTCAGGTAAGGAAGGAAGAAACTCTGTCACAGAGGAGAGAGGATCCAGAGGAGCAGCTGTAGCATTTTCCTGTTGGATCAAGAGAGATAGTGAGTGTTCAAAAAGTGAAGAAAATGAGAGAATGGTAAGGGAACAATCAGACTAGAAGGGGAAGATATTGGTAAGTGTTTGAACTACAGAAGCATTCTCAGTCAAAACATTTCTTGGGGACTCCTGAGGCAATTCAAGAGTGCTAAAATATCTGTCAATAGAAAGAACAGTAGCAAATTCCGATCAATGTTTCTCCAATAAAAATCACTCTTGCCTTAATCATGTTGGAGAAACATTGATGTGCATTTTTTGGGTAAGCACATAATACAATGCTTTCAGATTTTGCTGATGCCCTTTGCAAGTCTTAGCATCAGAGAAAAAATAGTGGGTTCACACATGAATATTTTATTCAGGGCTGATTCAACTGTAAAATGTTGGACTGTTCGTTTCTAGCTTGTAGAAAGATGTAAGAATGTTTGATAGGTTTAATTTGGTTACTTTGTTTACATGCTTGGATTTAGGAATGAAGCTTGTAGAAAGCAAAATATCTTAATGTATTAAAGGGTTACCTGAGAATAAGATCATATAATTTGAATAGAAATGGAAACAACAAATTAACGTTATAGTAGAATAATTTTGTTTCTGCACAATATTATTCAGAAAAATTATGTTGCTTGTTTAAAGGGACATATTTTTGGGGATGAAGGGGAGCAATAGATCTCCTTCCTATTTCCCTTTGAGAAGTACACAACTTTTCACAAGTTTTCTTTTATTTACACCCTCTACACTCTCACTCTCACTGCTTCGCCTCTTAGGCTTCTTCCTTCTTACACTCTCCACACTTTCCATGTAACTAAGCTCCTCTGCATTTCTTGTATATAATATCCAAGTTTTATGCAAGTATTTCTGTAACAGCACCACATTGCCCAAGGGCTGCTGAGTGCTTAATAAATGCTAGTAAATAAATAAATGTAAACTATGGAATTCCCAGGTCAAGAAGTTTATCAATCCCTGAAAGTCATATTGCACATTATGCTCACAAACCTAGCTATAATTTGCCCCTTTAAAAATGTGAGGAATTAATTAATATTGTGTTCTTGTCAAATATTATTGTATACCCTGTGCAATTATTCTTACTATGGCAATCAATTTTGAATATACTTTGACAAAGTTATACTCACAGGCCCTGGCTCTGTACAGACATAACTTGTAAGCAGAGTTCCCCAAAATGCACACAATTGCTATCTGAGATTAAAAACATTAATGAGACATACATCTACATACACAAGGGCTATTTTATTCACTTTTGATTTGTCTTATAAAGGCCCAAGAGAGGTATGGGCATCAAAAGCTTCAAACAGCACAATGAGGTAATCTCTCCTTCTCACTTGGTCCCTGTCCACCAAATCCCTATCAGGCAATCTGGTTCTGTCTTGGGAAAGGTTGCTGTATTTGGCTCCCTCCAGAACATGCCTTTCCAAAGGAGGATTTTCATAAGTTATATCCAGGTAGAACCCTAATTTGCCCTTTTTTTGTTGGACAGGTTCCCTTTTTATGCTGCTTTCCCAAGAACTCTCCCAACTATGTGTGTGATTAACTTTAAATATTCAATAAACTCCACCCTTTCAACATCATTTGACACAGCAATTTTAGATTTGACGGGGTTGTGGTAGGGTCCCTTCACAAACAACCTCCAAAATCCATCTATTTTCTTTAATTGGCAGAGGGTGTATTACCATGTCATAAGGGGAGGTATTTCACTATGGGGTTGTCCTTCCCTTCAGATGTTATCATCAAATGGGACTGGAATATGTGTTTTGCTTATCATTTGTTGTATGGCCCTTGCCTTTACGTAGGCATATATATTCACAATCAAAGTAATATTCTGTTTACAAAGACATTCTTTAGGTTTTTGCCAAGCATAAAAGAGTTATTAAAACATGTGTATTCATTAATAATTGATACATATTAATATATCCCACTTTTCTGAATTCTAATCTAGTCTTGGTTTTTGAATCAAGCAAATGAATGGGTAACACTAATGTATTCAATTGTTTTGTTACTTTTAATGCATTTGTTTCAAGACTGTACTTTAGATATTTTGATTTCAGATTTAAAATTGACCAATGTACAAGTGCTGACAAATAACCTCACAACAAAGGCTTCATTTATTAGGGTACTTTTAATGAAGCATACGTATCATGAATGATGTCTTATTGCTATGCTAGGTCAGGGCTCAGGGCTTTATATATGTATTATTTTGCAGTGGCCATTCACTGGCTAACATAATCTTGAACTCCTAAAGGCCTTCCCTCATAAAAATCTACTGATTTGACACAAAATCATTATGTAACTCACACTTAACATTATTTTCTTGCATTTTCAAACAAAGCGTTTTATTTTCAATGCACAAATCTGTACTAATTAATCTATTTTAATAGCTTAGTATTTTTTTAATGAAAACTGACTTCTGTACTTATTTATTGAGAGCTGAGTGCTCGATAAACACATCTCGGGTTAATAGAATTCATCTAAATTAACAACTATAAAATTGCAAGTAGAATGAAAACATGTTATGCGTATTTAATATTGATGACAGTTTTATAAATATAGACATTAACAGCACATTTTATTCAATCTACATCATTTACAGTGTGCATTCTGTCATCTTCCTGTGGAATTATAAAATACTTCTTGTAAAAAATCCTTAGATTATTCATGTGCCAAGATGGCACAAGCATACATTCTCTTTGCATCAGCAACATGTTGGTTTGTAAAGGTTAACATTTCTTCCTATTGTATTTGAAATTAGGTTACAAAATGCAGAATATAATTCATAATGCACCTTGCTTACAGAAATATTACATTTATACTTGTGTGCATTGTATTAGAAACCATTATGATGATCCTTGAGTCCACTCCTTCACACTTTACATTTTAGATAATATTGTCTCACTTTTTTATCTAATATTTGCAACTGATCCTAAAGCGTCATGGCCACTGGGGAGGTATATCCTGGCGGCTCTCATTATAAGGAACAGGAAGGTACTTGTGAGTCCTCAATATTAATTTGTTTCCCGTTTTTGTTTAGGCATTTTATATTTATGCTGCTATAGTGAATTACTATGTTTAGCTTATATTTATTGTATTTTAGTTTATTTAGGAGTGACATTTTAAAATATAAGTACACAATGAATATTTTGTAATATATGTATCTGCCATAATAATGACAGCCAAACGATATGTGTGGTATATTATATTCCTGCTTTATATTTATATTATTGTGTATCAAATTGTTGGTGGTTAATGTGTTTGTTTCTAGGAATGTGTGTGTGAAATAACCGTGTTCCTATTGATGATTAATAATGATTGGTAATGTATATATGACTTTTAATTTTGTATTTTTTTTATCATTGTCGGAAACGTAGTGGCATAGAGTTTTGTTATTGTATTAACAGAGTTTAATGATTTAAATAAATTCTTATCTTATAAATACTACTTTTTTAAAACAAATTAAACATATCAATAAGTTGTTTGGTTTTAAAGTCTTCATGAAACAAATAGCTGTATAACAAATGAAAAACATATACTGTGGGAACATATATTACAGACCCAGTTTGCCAATGGCTTATGGGATAACCATTGTGTGAAGTGATTCTTTTTTAATTGCATTTATTACCTAGCATTATTGGAAGGTAGTCAAATGACATCAGCTGATTCTACGAGGGTGTCTGTAGATGTAGGTAACAAATTCTGTTCTGTAAAGTCCATATATTCCACGATGAAGGTAAAGGTATATTTGTAGTAATGTGAATACTAGCTGGGTAGTATTAGTAGTCTGTGTTGTGTGTCCAGAGTGCTATGAGTGTCTGATAATGAATTATACATAATAAGAATGGAGAGGGGCAAGTGCCTAGTGTCAATGTCGGACAAATAATACCAAGGGTATGTGTGCATATGTTTGAGTCTGGGTGAATATATTCAGAAATCAATCATTATTACAGAATGTTGGCATTTTCTGGTGGAAACAGACTATACTGAATATTTTTGGGAGGTTGGGCTAGAGCTTTTAAGGTCTCACATGATAAATAGTAAAAATAAGGTGCTGGGTTTATTTTTAGACTCAGTCTTGCATAGGCAGTGTCAGGAGATTACCCAGCAGTTGGCAGAAGAGCTTTTAATTGGGAGATGAATAGAATATTCAAAGGATTGGCAGAGGTAGAACATTAATATAGAGTTTAGGTGTGGGATAGATGGCAAAGTGAAATGTACTTGCATGACATACGAGCATGTACTATTTTATTTCGGATGGAGGTGAGTAGAGCCAGCAAATTGAGAAGAGCAAAGGGAGGCAAAGGGAGGCAAAGGGAGGCATGCTAATAAATATAGCCTCTAAGTGTGTCATTTTGTCCGGCCAGTCCACATGCTTGCTGCTTGTGTAGAAAGACAAAGAATACTTTTTACCACTGAAAATTCTTACAAATCATTTTAACAATGAAAAGTCTTACGCATATGTTGCCAATGAAAAGCTTAGAAAACACTTTAAGCAAGTGAGCATTAAGTGGCTGTAACTGAATTGTATTTTGTACAATCCATATAATTGTTGATTGACTAGAATTGGTTTAGAGTTTTTTTTTATCTTTGAAGACAAGAAGTGCATTCATTTTTTGTAACTGATTGCTATTTTTTTATTCACAGTTCACATATGTGTGGCTTGAACACATATGTGAACTGCCTCTCAGAATTAATGGGAGGCAGGAGGAGATTGCAGCCATTTAATATATTACATTACACTTTTGTGGGCAGTCCACATACATACTGCTTGTGTAGAAATGTAAAAGAATTATGTTTACACATTAAAGCCATGATTTGTGGAAATATTTCTGTGGAAAATCAGGGATTTATGTGCCAATCTGCGTGCAAATCCCTGTGCAGGACTTCTCCGGGACTTGCATGGAGTTTGTGCAGGCTCTTGTGGAGTTTGTGCAGGCTCTATGAGTCCACAAGCGCCTTGTGCGAGACTCCATTCCAAGTGTGGGCCAGGCCTACGCAGTGACCCAAATAGGGGCAGATCATGCAGAATTTGGAAGAACATGTGAAAATGTGGGCGTGTTCCCAGTCAGCGGCCAAGAAATTGCATGCCCATACTTGGGCAAATACAACAATATTCGTGCAATTGAAATCTGATCGTCGGGTTGCTTAGAAGCACATGCAAATGCTGGATCCCATACGCTGCATGATAGCAGGCATAAACATCGGCGTGCATAGGATGAAATGCCTATAAAGCATGCAATACAGACCAAATTAACATCTACACGCACAATGAATCCACCAATAGTCAGAGCTATTGTGCACGGACACCGCAGAAGGAGGAGGATAGCCATCTCCCGTATCTTCACAACATGCACTGCGCTTTTTTGAGAGGCCGGGTGACCAGGACTATGGCAGGTACAGGTCCCCCCACCATATAATCCTAGACCTTGTCAGGGAGTCGAAAGATGGCCTAACATCACCCACCATTGGCTCCCAGGCACTTACTCACTAGAAAAAGTGCTGACGGCACTCCATTTCCTTGCCAATAGGTCCTTCCAGTGGACCACTGCAATAATTGGTTGGATATCGCAATACACACCATCACGCTGTCTACACCAGGTTCTGTCATGCATAACAGCACATGCATGTGTGCGCAGGCACTTATATATGCCCTGAACAGTGGCGGAAAGACAAACAGTGATGCAGGATTTCTATGCAGTGGTACGTTTCCCCCATGTACTAGGTGAAAGAGACTGCACACATGTTGCACTACGGCCACCCTGATTGACAGAGCACATCTACCAGAACAGAAAGCCCTGGCACTCCATCAATTTGCAGGTAGTGTGTGATGGAACTTATGGTAATTTCCCGGGCATCACACATGACAGCTACATCTTCTGCATGTCACCGCTGTACCAGGCCCAGGTATCAGGAAAACATGGCAACGCATGGCTCATTGGTGACTATAAATGGTCATGCACATGCATGAACATCACACACTAAGCAATAAACCCTGCCAATAAATGTCAATAACAACCATGTCGACATTTACTGGGGACAGTGCCTACCTGCTGACCATCTTCATGATGACACCCATCAGGAACCCCACAACACCAGCTGAGGTGAGATATAATACTGCACATTTTGCCACTAGGGGCATGGTGGAACACACATTCAGAGTGCTAAAGTCATGGTTCTGCTCCATTGACCACTTTGGTTGTTACTATATATACAACCAGTAGTCTGCAGAATCATTGTGGCTGCATGTGTCGTGCATGTTGTCACACAATGTGGGGTACCAGTGGACATGCAGGTGACCGCACCCACAGGCACCACCCTTGCCCATGTCTGGCCTAAGGCATGTGGAGAGGTTGTAAGCGACTTCAATTCAACACTACAGCTAAGTCAATGCCTAGTCTGGATGCTGAGGGAAACCCTTATTGATATATATTTATGTCCAGTTCGTTTACTCTGGATGACCACCCTTATATAACACCCCTCTCTTAGAATCCCCCTGACCCCACTGAGCCAAGAAGTAGGTTTGTTTTGCAAATTAAAAGGTTTATTTGAAAATTAAACAATATATATCTATCACACTTTTATAGTAAATTAATATTTAATAGCACACTTGTGAGGATGATAGTGATCGACAATGGATAATGTTACAGTGGAACACTCTTTTTGATGGCTTAGAAGTGAGATATAGAGGACAAAGTAGCTGAGGATGCTTTTATGGCTTCAAGGACAATGCAATGATGAAGTAAAATGCAGTATGGAAAATAAACTTGATATGACTTCAACAAAAGACAATGTAATCACTTTTCTTTGACAATTCACCCCAACCCCTTAATGCAAGGTAAAGAGATGGAAGGAAAGCACACAGTTCTCAGGAATGCAATCAAATATAATTCAGTTCCCCCCTAGCAAGCTTAGAGGAAACAGGTAGGAGTTATAAACACAGGCAAAATACTTTGATGTGGTTGCAATTAAGTGAAAAATATGCAAAACATGCTTTTAATTCCTTATAGGAGGTTCAGGGTGAGTGAGAGATACTTTAAATTAATTCAGGATCACTTTAGCAATGCTCTATGAATGATTGTCAGGTTGCACACGAATTTCAGCAAGGAAAGCAAGGACAAATATTTTTACACGTGGCTGAAATTAAGCAAAATGTCAAATCGCGGCAAATTTAGTCCAGTGCATTGAGCGCAATTATGGAGGCACTATAAGGAGTAGGAAGTCAGTTCTAGGCTCGTTGGAAAGCTGAATCCTAGCTTTAAGATGACAGTTAAAACTCGCTCCTAGCACAAACGGTTCCGGAGATACGACTGATTTAGTAAAGGTAGTTTTTCGGATTTGAAATTTTAAAGCTCAGAATGACAGATGACAGTTTTCAGTTTTAAAGATGAGAGAATGACACGATTTTAGGAGGCAGTTCTAATAGGCTAAAATAGCTTGGATTAGATTATTTTAACTAAGAGATTGGCGCAGTGCTAGCTGGGTACTCACACTAGATTTTGGACAGGAATGCGATCGGGTCAGGATTGGCTGGACTTCTGCTAGCAGTTCTTCACAGCGATCTGGTGTCTGGTTCTCTCTGGTTCCGGATACAGCACTGCTTTCTGGATACTGCTACAGGTTCTTGCAAAAGTTCTTGGCAAAGAATTCAAACAGCTCGCCCGGCTGTTGAATAGTTTGGTTGGTTTAGAGGCCTGCTGAAGAGGATTCAGCTTGTGGATTCAGGCCTCTCTGCCACAAATTCTGGAGTTAATTTCTGGTCTCTGGAGATTGATGGATTTGAAGTCTGGATCTCTGGATGTGAAGTCTGAAGTCTCCCGGCAAAGTGTCCCGCAAGAAAGTGGAAAGTGAATGTCCCTACCTGGGTTTCAATGTTCCTTTTATGTGTTTTGAAAATGGGTGTGTGCCTTGGCCTTGCTAAGCCTGCCCCTCTCACTTATCAATTGCCAAGCTTTCCTCTCTCCATTGATTGGGGGAAAGAAATGGAGTGTCAGAGTGATGCTGTAGGTTTTATAGTCAGAGGAACCTCCCCTTGTCAAATTGCAAACAAATCTATTTCTGACCCAAATACATATTTATCTATGTACCATTTTTCTAATATTATAGGTCCAGTTAACATATTTTCTGTAGCACCAAACCATCCCATCCCTGTCTTTGGACGATGTTGTGTCCACTGATGACAGAATTCTCCCCTTTTCATCCAGATAACGACCTCTAAACCTTTCCAGATTTTACACAGATGTGCACCAGGGATATGGGTTTCAGATGGTAAAGTGTCAGATTTTTAACATGCATACATTTGGAGTAACAACCTTTTTTTCCGCTACTATCCCCAAGAACATACCACAGGGTCCTGACACCTCTTAAAATGTGCACAGAAAAATCACAAAAATTATGATGTTATTTATATAATTTTGACAAGTCCGCACTGTGAATTATCCATCTTTTTAAAATCATGCTCTGGCCCCAAAGGGGTGTGGTTTTCCAAAGCACATGGTGGAATTTCTGGTTTGTCCACTTCCCCCAAGCTCAACTGGCTCTCACAGGCACTGCCCCTCCCAGTTTCTCCCAAGAGGAATCCATTTTACGACCCCCCCCCCAATATAACATTTGCCTGAGTCCAATACAGGGATTTGTTCAACTTCCTGCAGTGCCCAGGTGCTCCTCCCCTAATCCAATCAGAGAGGTGTCATCTCCTTTTAGCAGGGGCAGCAGTATGCAGCTTGGCCTGGGAAGGGTGGCTGAGCAGGTTTCTCCTGTCGGGGGTAGTTGTCAGGCAGAATTCAGCTAAATGTCACTTTAGTTCCCAGTTTTCTACATTCAAATCCAACTTACAATGTTTGCACATGCAGCTAGAATGCTGATTCTAAGTTCAAAACTATGACATTTAAACAATTGCAACCTATGTGACACTCACAAGTAGGTCACTCATTTATTCTAAACATTTCGATTTTAGTGGCTTTAAACCCAAATTCACTTAAGCTGCTGAACTCCCCAGCTATGTTTTATTAATACATTAAATAATTACTTCCTTCAAGTCATTTCAGAATATAGTTTTACATTGTATCCACCTCTTAGCAAGTCTTTCCTTAGCCTGGTTCGGGTTGATTTGTTCAGTTTTACACAAAAGTCTGGTGGTTATAAAACGCCAGCTTTCTGATAGTGGTGAGCACCAGTATTGCATCCATTTTTGACATTAAGAAAATGAATTCCCCACAGTTCTGAGTTGCTTTTGGCAATCAGCATTGCCATTCCCAATGGTTTCAGGCTACTGTGTGTGTAGCCCAATGGTGGTTTTAGGCAGTGCCCTCCTGTGCTCACAACATAGGCAAAAATGGGTGGCAGCCTATTCTTCATGTTTTCCCTGTGCACTCTCTGGGGAGTTCTGGCGATCATGATGTTTTCAATGCGAGTAATGCACAGTTTTATGGTAGGGCTTGGATGCATGGGTAAAAACATCCCACAAGCCCCCCCTCTTGCGATGGCCATTTTGATCTTTCACTGATGGAACTCGCAAGATCTGGGATGTTCGCCTCATCTTCTTCCAATTCCGTAGATGGCACAGTTCAGCATATTTTCCTCCCTCCAGTCGATCAATCAGTTCTCCTTGCTGGTCCTGATGGGAGGATTGGGCGGTACCCCAGGCCCCTCGGATCTTTGCTCCCGGTCTCCGGGTCGTTCTCCTTGGTCAGTCTCCGTGGTTTCATCTCTCCTAGGATGATAAAGCAAAAGCGGCAATACCTATTCATAGACATTTCTCCACCACTATTAATGGTGTGGCGAACACATACATTTTATACATCCGGTTACATTTTTCTGTCTTGTTTTAAAAAACAAGATATAACAGGAAATATTTTCCTACCAGAATCATGATATTTTAGAGACTATGGGCCTCATTACATGGTAGGCGGTAAGGGTTTACCAGTACCAGTATTTTACCGGTACTGGTAAATCCTTACCGCCTTACGACGAGGTCCCTTTGCGGGTTGGGGAATTTAATGCCTGCTTTTTGCAGGTGTTAAAAACCAACCCGCAAAGGGACCAGTGGAGCTAATTACGGTACCGCAATTTGCGGTATCGTAATTAGCGCCTTCCCCATTCCCATAGAGCCCTATGGGGCAAACATGGGAATGGGGAAGGGCAATGGTGGAAGGGGGAATTACAGCCCCGCAAACGTTGGAATGGGGTGGTAATTCCCCTTTCCACCAAGGCGGTGTTGGTATTTTACCGGCATGAACCATGGCGCTTATAGCGCCATGGTTCACCGCCTACCGTGTAATGAGGCCCTCCCTATATGTGGGATATTTTAGGGTTGGAACTGAATTAATCTGGAGCGTTCCTTCTGGGTTTTCAGAGGATTCCTCCAGTTGTTACAGAGTGTGTCTGGGATGACAAGACGTTAGCTGATTTATATGTACCCACTTGTCTTCCCCTTCCGCCAGACTACCTTTGGGGATGCAGATCTTATAGGCTACAGGGGAGATTTTGTCTATAATTTCAAACGGTCCCTTCCACGTAGGCAAACATTTTCGCTGTTTGGCCTGGTTTCTTTGGAAATTGTATGGATAGACCCGGTCTCCCACAGTATATTCCTACCTGGTGGTCTTCAGGTAGTAGTGGGTTTTCATGCTATCAGCTTATCTTTCTAGATTCCGCTGAGCATAGGCAAAAGCATGTTGGAGGTGTTTCCTTAAATTCTCCACATACTCATGAGTTGTGGAGGCATTTATCAACGTTTGCTCTTGGGTTCTGTAGAGCAAATGCTGGGGAAGCACCATCTTGCGTCTGGTCATCAACTCAAATGGTGACATTTTAGTTGCAGATGAAGGGGTAGATCTGATGGCCATTAGGACCAGAGGTAGTCGGATATGCCAACTTGGCCCACAATCTGCCACAAACTTTTTTAAGATGCTCACAATGGTTCAGTTGTAGCGTTCTACTGCCCCAGAAGAAGCTGGCCGGTAAGCAATATGTAGCTTCCTTTTGACCCCCAGTATCTCCCACATCTTTGTCATTACCTTGCTGGTGAAATGGCTACCTCTGTCTGACTCAATCCTTTGAGGTAGACCAAAACGGGAAAAGATGTGGTTAATCATCAGGGCAGCTGCTGTTTCTGCCTTGCAGTTTGGGGCCGGGAGACATTCCACCCACTTGGTAAACAAGCATATGACGGTCAACATGTACTTGTTTCCTCTAGACGAGCGAATTACAGGGCCTACAAAGTCGATTTGCAAATCTGATAATGGCAGTGTCATCCCCCTCTTTTGGAGAGGTGCACGGTGTGTGAGGGATGGTGGCTGAAATTGTGCACACACAAGACACCCCTTCAAGTATTGGTTGAGGTCCTGGCCCCTATGTGGCCAGTATGCAATCTCTCTTAAGATTTCAAGTGTTGTATGAATCCCCCTATGACCGGCGGTGGCCGCATCATGGGCGTGACTTAACACCAGGCTTCGGAATGAGGTAAGAACCACCCACTGATCATGGCCAGCTTGGGATTTCCTTACCAACAAACCGTCTTGGATTCGTAACCTTTTTCGACATTTCATCAACACTCTTAGGTCCTCTTTCCCAATGTAATCGGTATCCGTCAGGGGAAAGTTCTCAGGGTCCTCAATGTGTTGGTAAAACTTACCAATTATTGGATCCCTTTCCTGAGCTGTAATCCAATCATCAGGGGTCTCCTTACTCCATTGTGCAGTTGAAAGATCATTGTGAGCATTTGTCTGGGACCTAGTGATAGCAGTGACCTGTATTTCCCCCAAAAGGGACTCTTTTTCTATTAGATCCCCTTGGATGGCCCCGGTTTTGGCCAGCTGATCAGCTAAGTCATTTCCAGTTTTGTCTGGTCCCTCTACTTTGGAATGACCCTTTATCTTTTTCCAGTAGATGGTCATCCCCTTCGATGTGACCAGATCATCAATATTTTGGATTAACTTCCCATGTTTCAAGGGTTTGTTATTAGCACATAACATGCCTCTGGTTTTCCAATTGACCAGGTGCTCCACGAACCCGTTCCGTACATAATCCGAATCTGTGATTATGACCAGTTTGTAGAGTTGATGTTGGACAGCAGTGAGGATGGCCTGATGTACAGCCATCAACTCTGCTACCTGACTACTTCGGGGACCAATTTTGTACCCAGCGGAGGGTTCTGGAAACTTCTTCACCCATGCATTCCCTACGCCGGCCACCAGTTCTTTCTCCCCGTTGTTGTCAACATGGTAAGAGCATCCATCCACATAGACAGTGGGCATTCCCTCACACTTGTCTTCTTCAAAGACTTTGTGTGGGGAATTAAGGTATGCCTCCATGTTGTCCTTGATTTTTAGACTTTCGTCCTCGAGACAGTTTTCTCTGGCACAATCATGCAAGTCAGCCAGACCTTGCGGGAGGGGACTCTTCTTGTTTTGCCCATATCTGACCTCTATAGGAAAGCCTTGCATTGACAGAATCCAGGAAGTAATTTGGGAATTACTCACATTTCCGGCCAGGATTCTGTCACTTTGGAGATATTGCAGAGGCTGGTGTGGAGTCTCCACTATGATGTGTTCCCCCTGGATGAACGGGCGGTAATTCTTCAATGCCCACACGGTTGCCAGGAGTGCCTTCTCACAATCGTTGAATTTTTCCTCCACAGAGGAGAATGTTTTGCTCGCAAGGGAGATTACTTAATTGACCTTGTCATGCTTTTGGTATAATACTGCCGTCAAGCACATATTAGAGAACCCTGTCTCCAGGAAGAACTCCTTGTTTCTGACAGGGTAAGCTAGGCATGGCGCTTGTGAGAGGCTTCTCTTGAGTTGTCTTACTGCCTTGGATTGTTCTGGACCCCATTCCCACTTGACCCCCCCCCCTTCAAGAGATGAATCAGGGGTCTAGTGATCTCTATGTAGCCTTCAATGAACTTTCTGCTGTAATTAGTCAGTCCAAGGAGGCTCCTTAGTTCCTGCAGAGTTGTGGGATCCTTCAGTTTCTGAAGTGCTTCCACTTTCTTTTCTTGGGGACAGAGACCCTGAGGAATAATCTCATGCCCTAAGAAATTAACACGGGTTCTACACCACTGTGCCTTCTGAAAGGAAAGTTTTGCTCCAGCAGCCCTCAACTGCATCAGAACATAACGGATCTACGCTATGTGTTCCTCCACAGATGAACTTTTGATGAGAACATCATCTACATAAGCCAGGTTACCCCTCGCACCCAGGTCGGGCATGGCCTTATGTAGGAAAATGTTGAATTCATTGCCGGAGTTGAGGTATCCGAAGGGAGTCCGGGTCCATGTGTACTGCTGGCCCCCAAAGGTAAAAGCCAGTTTGTATTGGTCCTCCCTACTGACAGGCACGGTCCAGTATCCATTGGTCAGGTCTATTGCTGTGAATACCTGTGACCCCTGAATCTGGGCCAGCCGTGGTCAATCTAGGGCAGAGGCCATCGGGAAGTATGGACCCGTTAGTTGAGCTCCCTAAGGTCGGCGCAGAGTCTCCACTGGCCGTTTGGCTTCAATATTCCCAGCACCGGATTATTGAAAGTGCTGTGGACTGGACGGATTATTCCTCGGGACTCAAGGTTCTTAATTATTTCAGTAAGAGACTCCATGGATGCAAGAGGCAAGCAATATTGCTTCACAAACACTGGAGTCATGCCAGGGTCCGTGGGAATTGTTGTTGTGTGGATGTCGGTGCGACCACAGTCATATGAGTCTACCGCAACGAGATCTTGGAAATCCAAGAAAACCTGTTTCAACTTTTGCTTCTGTTCCAGAGTCACACATGCATCAGCTAGGTTGACTCTCTCTTCCACCATCTGCCTGAAGCCTGGAAAGACTTATGGTTTGGCTATCTCAGCGGCCTCCTCCAGCTGTGTGGAGAAGTCCCTAGTCAGAGTGCTGACTTGGACTGGAGGCTTCAGGTGGGAAAGGCAGCCCTCATGGACCTGGAAAATCACCTCATCCCTCCTGAAGTCACAAGTCACATCTTCCTTACTATAAGGGCAAGAAGTGTACACCAGGAAGTTCCCCCCATGCCAGGTGAAAATCCTGTCTGGTGTTGTATTGTCATCACTGTCACTGTCAAAACAGTCCTTGGAGATTTGTCCTAACAGTTCATTTCCTAAATCAATGGAGAATTGTCGGTCATCAACCGCCATTCCAATGATGGTGCCTGCGGCTAGAGTAATACTCTGTAAGTCGCTGTTATCCACCTCTATTGGAATGGTGTCATGTTCTATGTTGACTAATGGTGCCGGGTTTACCCCTAACCCTTGTTGTTGGAGAGAAGCATTTAGATGAATATAATCATCAGGTTTTTTCAATTTTTGTCTTCTTTTAACTTTCACTTCCAGCGAGAATTGTCGGGTCTTTTCTGGGATGGTGACTTCCTCTTTAATCTAAATTTCAACTGCATAAGGTAGCAATTGAGCTGAGCTAAATGTTTTTCTGAATCATCAAAGCCCATGGGATTATCCGCTAACCGGGACCAAGCTTTGAAGTTTATTAGGTCCAAATTAATGGCAAAGCGATTGAGAATGTCACTGCCTAAGTAAATGGCGGCAGTGACGTCTCGCACGACCCAACAATTATGGACTATGCTCTTGTTGCCAATCGAGATTTTGAGCATACACCTGCTTGGCAGGAGATGTTTGGAATTGGGTGCTTCCCCATTTCCCATTTATCTATCAGTTTGAATGTGGGAATGGCTGGATCTTTTGGGAGTTGGCGGAACATGGCTTTGCTGATGAAGCTCTTACCGTTGTTCACACACACTCGGGCGAGAACAGAGTACTTCCCATCATTTAACTGAACAGGGATGAACAACTGATCTCCAATTTGCTGAATATAAGCCAGGCTCTGAGCTGATTTCACATCTTTCTGGACTATAGGAGTGGGAGTGTCTGATTGTGGATTGGTAAAGAATTTCAGAGTGTTTCCTTCCAGTGTGGAATACCACCTTAAACTGGAAGGAAGGTTGATTTTCAGAAATAGAGAGGGCTCCCCACCACCAGTCTGTTGTTCTACTGCTATTACTGTCACGTCTGGAATTTGGTTGTTCTGGAAGTGAAATTCTACTTGGTCTGATTTTTGTTCAACCATGTGGCAGGTGCCGTTTAAACTAACATGGTTGACACTCTGTTTTCATGTTATTGGTCGGCTAGTCTGGGTCCAGAGGACCTTGTTTACACAATCTATTAGGGGTGACAACCTTCTCAGGAGGTCATTCCCTAGTAAACAAGGGGTGCCCTCTGGAGTCACTACTATGACCGGGTGTTTCACCTTGTGTCGCCCAATTTTGAGGTCCAAATCTGCAGTCCCCTCGACAGGAATTTCCTTCCCGTCAAAGTTCTGCATTTGTCCAGGAAGAGAGGTGAGAGGAATACGGTAATTCTCCCCCCTTCCTGCATTTAGTTCATCAAAGGCCCTTTTGGACAGAAGGGTATCTTGGGATGCAGTGTCCACCAGTGCCAAAATTGTACCCTGCCCCTGTACTTGTACCGGGGCATAGTATCTTCCCTCCTTCTCCTCAAGGGGGCACAGATAATGCACCTTTTTTGGACAACTGGTGGGCTAATTTTCTGGTTTTGGACATGGCGAAGAGATTTGGGCAGAATTCGGTGAAGAGCCTGGGGAATCTGAAAGAAAAAGTTGGCAACTGGAAATGGTTTCAGGTTCTAGGCCACCCCCCCTTTTTGTAGGCAGTCATCAGGATGGGTGTGACCCATGGGATTTTGGTATTGTTGGTTCTGGGATAGAATGATGGGCGGCGACAGCTCAATCCCCACATCTACCCAGTCTGTTGATTCGGTTTTAGATTCCCCTGGTTCCGGTTCTGGGCCGCCCCTGCCTTTTGGGAGGCAGTCACTAGGATGGGTTTGAACCAGGGTTTTTTTGGTTTTGTTGGTTCTGGGATAGGATGATGGGCGGCGACAGCTCAATCCCCACATCCACCGAGTCTGGATCTGGATTGGAATCTCTTGGGACCCATTTTTCCTTGGGAGGAGTTCCCCCATCTCTGAAGGAGAAGATCCTTTTCCCAGGATCCTCTGAGGTTCCCTCTCCCTCAAATTGGAAGACCTGTACCTCCTCCACAAAGTGGGTCTGTTTGGGTCCTTTGTTTCTCCTAACCCCCCTCTGCTCCTTGGGAGGCAGGCTTTCAGGGGCAGGAGATTTTGTTTCCGGTTCCTGGTTTTCCAGGGGCTGTTTACAAGTTGGAAAGGAAGATTCCTCCAAGGCTTTACACCCCCCTTCCCCTTGTGCCTCCTCCCTGGGAACCAGTGGGTTATCGGGGTGCTGCCCGCGTCATTGTTCTGGAGCATCAGGCCCAGAGTTTGGGGCATTATGTGGTGGCATGCTCATCTGATGGTTCTGTTGCGCCCTCAGCATGTGACCCAGATCCCTTGCCATGTTTTGGACCTGGCGCTCTAACTGGGAAACCCGCTCAGGCTGATACGGAGTCCGGTTTTCTCCCCTGGGCTGCTCCCGGGAAGGGTAGCTATCCCTTCTCTGGTAATACCCTGGGTTGGGAAGATTTGGGTACCCCTCCACCCTTGGCCTCCCCTCTCCCGGATTAGGTTGTCTGGGCTCAGGGAATTGGGGAAAGAAGGATGGATAGTTTTGGGGTTGGAAATTCGGTGGATACCTGGGGAAAAAGTTATGCCCAGGATTTGGTGAATTTCTGCCCTCCTGGGGGAAGTTAGGAGGGATGTTCCCTGGGTTAGGCGCTTGGCTGGATTCCCCCCTTGGGCTGGAGGAGTCCACACATAACCCAGGATGTGTCGGTTTCCCTTGTAGCGGGGACTTACAGAATCAGGGGAGCGAGGGACCCCATTTGTGGGACTACCTCCTCGACTCCCTGTCTGTGACTGGCCCGAGGGCCTTCTGGGCTGTGAATTATTTGGCACAGGCAGGTTTTTAGGCCCCCCATCTCCAAATCTAAAACGGGGGCAACTTTTACCTCTGCCACCTTGGTAGCAGCAGGGGTGCTGTTGGTTTTGGGGTTTTTCTGCGCATTACTTTTATTTTCTATTGGCTTCTGCACCTCATGGATCCGGGTGGCTTGCTCAATGACGCAGTCTAAAGATCTTTTCTCGTGAAAATCTCTCACGAGCTGGGATATTATGTACTTGGGAAGAGCATGGAAAAATGTGTTGATGAATTCTCTGCTGTCCGTGCGCACCTTTCTGGTGGTCTGCGCAAAGGCATGCTTCAATTCTTGCACAAATTCTTGTGCGGCCTGATCCTCCCAACATTGCAAATTGTAGGCTGCCTTGCGAGCCTCTTGGGGATTTCTATGTACAGAAAAATATTTCAAGATGGCCACCCTATATGTGGGCCATCTTGAATGGTTTTGGTCCTCCAGCCCCGCAAAGAAACTGGAGTATTCAGGGAAGAATGTCCATTTGATGTACTGGATGCAGCTACTGCTGTCCTTCAAATGGAAAGTCTCCATCATTTGCTCATAGAGCTCCAACAGAAGTTTGTATTTTATTTTGCAAAACAGACCGTTTCCTTAGAGCGTTCCTTTAAGGGGTGCTTTCACAGTGTAAAACAGTGTGGTGATCTAACCGGATATGTGTATCCGGTCAGTTGGCACACTGTATTAAGCTGCACAAGTGGTAAACCTAATCCAGAATCCCGGACGAGCCCCCACTTTGTAAGCGACTTCAATTCAACACTACAGCTAAGTCAATGCCTAGTCTGGGATGCTGAGGGAAACCCTTATTGATATATTTTTATGTCCAGTTTGTTTACTCTGGATGACTACCCTTATATAACACCCCTCTCTTAGAAACCCCCTGACCCCACTGAGCCAAGAAGTAGGTTTGTTTTGCAAATTAAAATGTTTATTTGAAAATTAAACAATATATATCTATCACACTTTTATAGTAAATTAATATTTAATAGCACACTTGTGAGGATGATAGTGATCAACAATGGATAATGTTACAGTGGGACACTCTTTTTGATGGCTTAGAAGTGAGATAGAGAGGATAACGTAGCTGAGAATGCTTTTATGGCTTCAAGGACAATGCAATGATGAATGAAAATGCAGTACGGAAAATAAAGTTAATATAACTTCAACAAAAGACAATGTAATCACTTTTCTTTGACAATTCACTCCCCCCCCCTTTATGCAAGGTAAAGAGATGGAAGGAAAGCACACAGTTCTCAGGAATGCAATCAAATATAATTCAGTTCCCCCCTAGCAAGCTTAGAGGAAACAGGTAGGAGTTTTAAACACAGGCAAAATACTTTGATGTGGTTGCAATTAAGTGGTTGCAATTAAGTGAAAAATATGCAAAAAATGCTTTTAATTCCTTATAGGAGGTTCCTTATAGGAGGTTCAGGGTGAGTGAGAGATACTTTAAATTAATTTAGGATCACTTTACCAATGCTCTATGAATGATTGTCAGGTTACACACGAATTTCAGCAAGGAAAGCAAGGACAAATATTTTTACACGTGGCTGAAATTAAGCAAAATGTCAAATCGCGGCAAATTTAGATGCGTGCGTCGAGCACAATTACGGAGGCACTATATGGAGTAGGGAGTCGGTTCTAGGCTCGTTGGAAAGCTTAGAATCTTAGCTTTAATATGACAGTTAATACTTTCTCCCAAACGGTTCCGGAGATTCGACCGATTTAGTAAAGGTAGTTTTATGACAGATGACAGTTTTCAGTTTTAAAGATGACAGAATGACACTATTTTAGGAGGCAGTTCTAATAGGCTAAAATAGCTTGGATTAGATTATTTTAAACTAAGAGATTGGTTTTGGCACAGTGCTAGCTGGGTACTGACACTAGATTTTGGACAGGAATGCGACTTTGTCACCGATCGGGTCAGGATTGGCTGGACTTCTGCTAGCAGTTCTTCACAGCGATCTGGTCTCTGGTTCTCTCTGGTTCCGGATACAGCACTGCTTTCTGGATACTGCTACAGGTTCTTGCAAAAGTTCTTGGCAAAGAATTCAAACAGCTCGCCCAGCTGTTGAATAGTTTGGTTGGTTTTGAGGCCTGCTGAAGAGGATTCAGCTTGTGGATTCAGGCCTCTCTGCTACAAATTCTGGAGTTAATTTCTGGTCTCTGGAGATTGATGGATTTGAAGTTTGGATCTCTGGATGTGAAGTCTGAAGTCTCCCAGCAAAGTGTCCAGCAAGAAAGTGGAAAGTGAATGTCCCTACCTGGGTTTCAATGTTCCTTTTATGTGTTTTGAAAATGGGTGTATGCCTTGGCCTTGCTAAGCCTGCCCCTCTCACTTATCAATTGCCAAGCTTTCCTCTCTCCCTTGGTTGGGGGAAAGAAATGGAGTGTCAGAGTGATGCTGTAGGTTTTATGGTCAGAGGAACCTCCCCTTGTCAAATTGCACACAAATCTATTTCTGACCCAAATACATATTTATCTATGTACCATATTTCTAATATTATAGGTCCCGTTAACATATTTTCTGTAGCACCAAACCATCCGATCCCTGTCTTTGTACGATGTCGTGTCCACTGATGACAGAATTCTCCCCTTTTCATCCAGATAAAACCTCTAAACCTTTCCAGATTTTACACAGATGTGCACCAGGGATATGGGTTTCAGATGATAAAGTGTCTTATTTTTAACATGCATACATTTGGAGTAACAACCTTTTTTCCGCTACTATCCCCAAGAACATACCACAGGGTCCTGACACCTCTTAAAATGTGCACAGAAAAATCACAAAAATTATGATGTTATTTATATAATTTTGACAAGTCCACACTGTGAATTATCCATCTTTTTAAAATCATGCTCTGGCCCCAAAGGGGTGTGGTTTTCCAAAGCACATGGTGGAATTTCTGGTTTGTCCACTTCCCCCAAGCTCAGCTGGCTCTCACAGGCACTGCCCCTCCCAGTTTCTCCCAAGAGGAAGCCATTTTACAACCCCCCAATATAACATTTGCCTGAGTCCAGGACAGGGCTTTGTTCAACTTCCTGCAGTCCCCAGGTGCTCCTCCCCTAATCCAATCAGAGAAAGTGTCATCTCCTTTTGGCAGGGGCAGCAGGATGCAGCTAGGCCTGGGAAGGGTGGCTGAGCAGGTTTCTCCTGTCGGGGGTAGTTCCCAGTTTTCTACATTCAAATCCAACTTACAATGTTTGCACATGCAGCTAGAATGCTGATTCTAAGTTCAAAACTATGACATTTAAACAATTGCAACCTATGTGACACTCACAAGTAGGTCACTCATTTATTCTAAACATTTCGATTTTAGTGGCTCTAAACCCAAATTCACTTAAGCTGCTGACCTCCCCAGCTAATTTTTATATATACATAAAATAATTACTTCCTTCAAGCCATTTCAGAATATAGTTTTACATTGTATCCACCCCTTAGCAAGTCTTTCCTTGGCCTGGTTTGGGTTCATTTGTTCAGTTTTACACAAAAGTCTGGTGGTTATAAAACGCCAGCTTTCTGATAGTGGTGAGCACCAGTATTGCATCCATTTTTGACATTAAGAAAATGAATTCCCCACAGTTCTGGGTTGCTTTTGGCAATCAGCATTGCCATCCCCAATGGTTTCAGGCTACTGTGTGTGTAGCCCAATGGTGGTTTTAGGCAGTGCCCTCCTGTGCTCACAACATTGGCAAAAATGGGTGGCAGCCTAATCTTCATGTTTTCCCTGTACACTCTCTGGGGAGTTCTGGCCATCATGATGTTTTCAATGCGAGTAATGCACAGTTTTATGGTAGGGCTTGGATGCATGGGTAAAAACATCCCACAAGGTGGCACACATATAGCTGGTACAATCATACTTCACCTAAATACCAGCATCTGTGGAATAAACACACTAAAGCCACCTCCAGGTGCCATTCAGTGATGAATTGGGGCCTATCCTCCATGCCCACAACAACACCCCTATAATGGGCCAGTGGGAGTGCCAAATTGTGTGTGTCCATTAGACATAAATCAACATGCACAAACAGAGGCCCCAGGAAAGATTTCAAAGTGGAAGTATACCACTACCACTTTGCGAAGTATGGATTCAAATAATTCTGGAGGCTGAACAACTGTACAAAGGCACAAAATGTAGGACCAAGTAAAAATGTGTTGCTACAGAAAAATGCATCAACTAGGCAACAATAAAATCTTAGCAACTAGCCATTCATTGACACCAAAAGCAACATGCCCACCGATTCCTTTAAGCAAACCAAAATCGGATTGAACACCTGTGGGACCATATGCATTACAGGCACAAACATATCCATGTTGCTGTGAGCGTGAAAGCAGCTGTGCAAGATTCTCCATGTGTGATACATATTGGGCATAGGGATAGATTGCACCCCATGTCAAGACAAACATTGAATAAGAGCAAAGTTGTAAGTGAGCAAAAGTGGTTGACATACCCCAAGGGCCACATTCACAGGAGCATCAAATAATGGTGCAATCACACAGGAAAATAGTCTGTGACTCATGCCCCTAATCTGCTTGGCAGTGCTCAAATGAACAACACAGGCATGCAACTTTAAACAACAGAGTCCATGTAGTACACCCAAAAGTGCACAGCACAAGCAATAAAGTCCCTGACCACCGTCACATGGATAACAACAACTATGCTGCATGTAGACAGCAAACCACACACATGAGACCACAAGTAGAAAGGCAAAAAATGGATGCTAAAAAACTCATGCGAGAACAGCCCTGGACCCACAATGCGTGCAACTCAACATTTAACAGGTTCAATGGCCAGCTCAATCTCTGACAACCACTACTCACAGTGCACAGTCACATAAAAGCAGTCATGTTGAATCAGAAAAACTGCACTGGAAGAGGAATGCACATCTTACCTCATCCCATGTGAGTCTGCAGCAGCTGGGTGGTGTAGTCCACCAAACTCCCCCTCTGTTGGCCTGGAAACCACCAAACACTTATGCTGTTTCCTGGGCACGCATATAGCAGCTACTTCCTGCACAATACCTGCATCCATCATTACGTGCCAAATTCATCTGCAGAGAAATACAAATAAATGTGAGTGCCAGCAACACATCCATGCACCCATACATGTTCCCCCTGAGTGTCATGCAACAAATGCATACAATAACTCACCAGCCACCCATCACCATGTGTCCTGGAACACATGCAGCCACATCCGCCTGCCTCATGCCAATGCAACATGAAAAACCCACACAGTGACCCTTACCCACCCACAACCCCTACACCAGCCCCCCCCCACAAGTGCCATGCAGTGAAGGACCATGTTACACTTACCCACCATCATGCTGATGGTACCTTCCCAACACATGTATCTGGTCACAGTCAGCATGAAACTGAGAAGTCCCCCAAAAAGAGAACACTGAGAGCATTGAAACCCTGGAGCACCTTTGTAGTATTCTCAATAGCATGATATGCCATCCCCTCATCAGTGTGGCAGTGGGACAATGCAGTAAACCCTAGCAGGGCAGCAGGTAATACTAAACCCAAGAAGAAGTGAACCAAAAATCTCACTGATTGCACAGAAGACAGGATCTTGCAGAAGGCAGCACTTCAGAGGCAGCTGTAAGAATGGAAGGCAGGGCACTGAGGCAACTGACATGAAACACACAAGCAGACATGTGAAAACAATGAGAAACAGTGGCCAAGTACAAACACACAGAAAAGGAAGGAGGCAACATGAAAGTGCAAGTGATGGCAGACTACACTGGGACTGGATTGAATTGGGTCAAATGTGCATTGAACTGAAGGGAGCATTTAGATGCGCTCAGCAGCTTTCAACAGGCCTCAAAAAGTGATGGTGCGCCATGCATGGTACATGTTCACCATGGCAATAAACAACGACTGGAAAATCATGTGTGCCGGGTGTCTCTGGAGAACATTGCATCCCCCAAATGTGCAGCAATGTTGTTATGTTTTTAAATTTGTCTTGGGACATCACCCCGGAAGGGGAAGATGGACCAAGATTGGACTTTGTGTGTGGGTAGGAATTACTATTCAAACATAATTGTATGGGTTGCCATGTGGCATCCAAGACACATGTGAAAAGTGCAAGGAAATACCACCACAACCTTAAACACGTGTCACAGCACACAAACAGTGTGGCCAGCCATCCTCATGACAAATAACCAACTAAAGCCCTACAGTGATAAACCCCCCCACTAGGATCACGTAACCAGTGCCACCATGATTGTCTTGTAAAAACAGCATGCATAGACACATCAGCCTAACAACTCCATGTATCACATGCACCCTAGAAGCTGGTCCTGTTTGACCCCAACCCAAGTAAAAAAACAGTGACCCCACACAGTGCCAGACTTCCTGCCACAAACCACAACACAAGTGACACCCTGAGTGCCCTTCACTTACTTTCACAGGGTATCCACCTGGCTTGCATCCACTGCATCCCACCTGGAAATACATTTCTAATTGCAAAGACATGCATTGCAAAAACTTAAAGATACTGGGCATCCATGACAACTCATGTAGGAAACAAGAAAATAGGCATGCACCACCCAGTGTTCAAGGATCACAGAGTGCAAGAGTGAGACAGGACACAGGGTGACGATTGACTAGCAGTAGAGTGGAGCAGCAGAGAGAGACAGGGACAGGAGAAAAACATTGCAAGTAGGAGACTGTCAGGAGCAGAGATAAGGACGGACATGACAGACATCACAGTGGGTGAGGGCATAGCTAAGCTGCCCTAGGGAGGAAGATGGAGCCATGAACACCTCTTGAAGTAGCATACTGGTCAGAGAGCATGGAAGGAACAAAGATGGAAAAGAACCACATGTAGTCAGCCATGACTGACAAAAGTGGGTGACGGTGACGAGCAGACTGGCAAAGAATGGGCACATGTGAAAGATCAATCATCAGTTTAACATTAAAAAAAAAAACACCGGCAACATCCACCATGGCATGCATATCACAAAAAGACCCATGTACGCTTCTGTTAAGAAAGATTTAATCAATGTGTAATTTTCCCTCCATTTGTGGACACCCCAAACTTTGTGCTTTTGTTTGGCTATCCTATCCCGGCTTTTGCCAGTAAAGCACAGCCTTCAGCTGCGTCCGCCTGGGCTTTTGCTCACTTGTGATGGGGAAACTGACACGCCCTTCAGACTGTCAGTACTGGGAAACTATGTTTCCCTTTGTCTTTGACTATGTTGCCAATACTTGGTAACTTTTTAACAGTCCACAATGTACCTTCCAGTACCGTGCCCTGTGGTCCTTTTTGTTTTATGGTCCTAGACACCCTGAAAGGATTTTTTGGTGATTGTACGAATGTGCCTGGGACAAACGAGTGGCAGCAGTTACTTTTTATGTGTTCTACTTCTTTTTACTGAATCACATTGTGTTTACCGTGTTTGGTTCACAACTGTGACCAGGTCTGAAAATGGCCGAGCCACAAGGATTTTTTTTCTGTCCAATAGCCATTTTGTCCCTTGCCTTCACCCAGGTTGAGTAACCCAGGTTTTTCTTATTTGGGCATGCAGCCTCCCGTGAAAACCAATCTCTTTTGTGGGCTTCTGCATGTCACGTGTGTGCGTGTGCCCAGGAAGCGGGTTGGGACTGTCTGGTCCCAATCCACACTACTGGTGCCAGGATTCTGGAGTGCCTGAATGACTGGGACCACCATGGGCCGTGATTGGTCCATGCTTGGGATTCCTGACTGAGTTCTCCCAAACTACAGAAGGAGCCAAGTATCTTGCAATGAAGAAAAGGACTTGTAGAACAGCTGGAGACAATTTCGAAAGGTTTGGCACACTTCGCCTCCTCTGCTTTCCCGTTGGATCCCTGTTTCCTTCATCGATCTAGAAGGCCTGCAAGGGCGCTTCGCCCATTTAGAGTAGTGGGAACAACTACTCTCGACGTGCCCTGCTTACCAGCTGAACCGAGCCCCTTTGGAAGTGTTCCTGAGCCATTCAGTGTACTGTTCAGCTCTGCCTCGAGGTATTCCGCAGCTCTGCCCCTGTCTCGAGTTGAAACTTAAGACATCGCTTGATTGTGGTCCCATCCCCTCTCCCACCAAATTTCATAGGCCTAGCCATCTAGGTCCCAAATTAGGAGAGTGCGTAATGACCCACACATCTGTGATTCCTGCATCACTACCTGTTGGTGACAGTCACTGTAAGTGTCTTGCTGACCTGCTCTACTGTGCCCTGAAGCCTGCTGCACCAGAATTGTCTTTGTATCTCTTTCGGAAGCTGAGAAAAGGCAACTGTCCCATCACGGACAATCGTTCTATACCGCAGCCGCTGAGAGCCAGAGTGCTGCAAAACTGCAGGACTCAAACCTACTAGCAACCTCATTTAAATGGACAAAGTTTGGTCCGTACTGTGCCAAGGGTCAGTGAGTACTTCCATCTCTTACAGGTGGCCCACTGGCACAACTGATCTCTTTTATGCACGAATATCCCTAAAAAGGTATTTGCTTTTGGCTGGGTTAGCCTGCACTCACTAGTTATTCTCACCTTTTGAAAACCACTAAGGGCAGACCCTACTCGAATAGTGGGAACCAATTCTTCATAACCTCAAGGCCCTTCCTGACTTGCTACAGCTCTCCCGAGAAGGCCCGCTTTTTGTTCTGCCAGCGTGATCGTGCGTTTATACGCACAACCGTACTGTTGAGCACAAGGCTCCCCACTTCTTAGGGCTGGTCTCAAAAGTTAGGGAACGACTCTGAAGAATTGTCTAATGCTCCAAGTGTGTTAACCCACCCTCTCTTTGCAGGCTGTGGCTGTGTTTTACTCATTTGTCACATTAGGAAACCTATTGTGTATATATATATATATATATATATATATATATATATATATATATATATATATATATATATATATATTATCTAGTATAGTATTTGTTTGGTTACTGTTTTTATATAACTAAAGTTTACTTGTGTCAATTGGTCCGGCCGACATTAAATGTATAGATATTTTTCATATAAGAGCAATTTGTGGTTCCTTACTGTGTGTGCTCATTTTGGGCTTCTGTTCACTTTCACCCCTCCTGAGACTTAGGGCCTCATTACGAGTATGGAGGTAGCCATGGTGCTATTAGCACCATGGCTTCCTCCATATCGGGCTCCAATACATTCCTTCAATGAGGAATAACCGGGTCATTCCAACATTGGAGGACCCGGTAATTCCTCCTTGAAGGAACCATTCCCCATTCCCATTTGAGCCCCCATAGGGCTCAATGGGAATGGGGAGGGAGCTAATAACGGGCAAGTTGACCCGCTAAGGACGGCTGGTTTTTCCAGGCATCCTTACCGGGTCCCGCAAAGGGAACCTCGTAATAGGCGCTCTCGTAATGAAGGGTGCAAAGTCCCGTACCGGCATTCTTCATTATGGGAGCCCCTGGGTCGTAATGTGGCCCTTAGTCTTGACTGCCTGCCAAGCTACCTAGATTGGTCTGGCTTTTCTAGAAGGTTCCCCTGTTTCAATAAACTAGGGTCGCCTCCTAAACCTCTGCCCACCAGGTCAGAGTTTTGAAATCCATCTTAACATATTGGTGTACTGCGGTGGGATAAGATTGGAGGTGCTCAGTGTTGCGCACTGGTAAGGTACCCAGATTATACCTACACAGGAAACACAGGGCCTCATTAGGACCCTGGCGGTATGGGTTTAATGGCGCCATTAAAGGTGCTAGTGCCGTTAAACCCATACCGCCCTATTACGAGGTTCCCTCACGGGACCCGCTCTGGACGTCTGGTCAGACCAGACGTCCTTTGCGGGTCCTGCGAGGGGACCAGGGAGCTAACAACGGGCCTGTTATTAACGGGCCCGTTGTTAGCTTCCTCCCCATTCCCATTGAGCCCTGTGGGGCCTCAAATGGGAATGAGGATGGTCCGGGTCCGGGATCCCTGAATGGGGAAATACCGGGCTCTCCCAGGTCAGAATGGCCTGGTATTTCCCCATTCAGGGAACCCAGACCCGAGTTTGGAGGCAGCATGCCCTTATTAAGGGCATGGCTACCTCCAAACTCCTAATGAGGCCCACAGTGTCCTAAAGTTAACTGTAAGCCACCTGACTTTACTTATAGTATGAACGTTATTACACACATTGCTTTGAGTGCCTGAACTTCTGAGACACTAAGAAAGATTTGTACAGAAAGGGGCCTGGTTGCCACTGGTACCAAATCTGAAATCATCCAGAGGATCATAGATTGGCAGGAAGTTAGGATTCAGGCTTTTCCATCCTATGATAGCGCAGAAGGTAGTGGGGCAATCCCAAATACCAGTAATGTGGCAACTACTGCCATTACAGAAATGTACAATGACGATGATGATGATGTGTCCCATACTTTGCTGACCGGCTCTGAGGCTGAGGCCATGCTTGAATTCAAGAAGCAAGAGATGCTGTTTAAGCTGAAGTAGTTTGAATTCTTCATTGCTAAGTTATAACTGGAGAGATCAGAGAACCAGAAGGACATGGATCACCAATTGGAGATACTTGTAGTTAATGGCCAGTAGGTGGGAGCTACTAGCGAGAGCTACTAGGGTGGTGATGTCCATGAGAATGAGAATGTATACAAAGATTCTTTTGGTTTATTTGATCTTTATATAAACAAGGAATAATGTATGCATTTATCAAGACATTAATAACTTCAAAAATATCTTTAATTCATTTTTGTTTATTGGTAGCCATCTCCTAAAAATTATCAACTATATCAGAATGTTGGAAACCAATCGGAACAGTCCAGGTGAAGGCTGACACTGGATGCTATCACCAGTGCTCTGAAATATGATGTGTAGCTTGAAACAGCAACAGGAAGTTTGTCTGAAGATAGGCAAATATATTGGCTCATAGTACAGATACCCTCCTTGCCACAGTGCTTGCGCCTAACTGCACACCTGACATGGCAGACATAAATTGAGGACAGTTTTTAAAATCTCTAATAACAGACTCAGCCACAGGAGTCACTGCACCCTTCACTATTGCACCATCTGGAAATATACATTTGTTTTTCATCAAATAAACAGCACCTTTGAAGGATGCCTCTGTAACAGCAGTTGCATTGTTTGGTTTACTTACTTTTTAGTATTGTAGATCTCTTTCTGTGGCAAAATTATTTTTAGAATTTGTGTGTATTATTGCAAGATGCCTATCAACGCTACTTATTTTTCCCAACGTAACCTGGGCACCATAGATTAAAGATGCACATTTTCTTTTTATGCTGGAAGAAATAAAAATGGTTTCCCACTCTGGGAGGAAATGGTGCATCTTTTTCCTTTTGTTGGATGGTGAGACTGCATCTAAATCAAATAATTCAAGGATAGTGTATTTGATTTGTTTGAGTCTTCATGCGCAAAAACCATTTGAGGAATAGTTTAATCAATGTGTTGCACGGTTTTAAAAAAAAAATCAGCATATACAATATTCTGCTTTGTCAAAAAATAAAAGTCACTGCCAGTTTAACACATCCCCAATTCATTCAAATTGCTCACATGCCAGGTCACAGAATTCACTTTGTTGGCTACCCTAAAAGTTTATATGTCAATATAATTGGCAAGATTTAAAAAAAGTGATCAAGTTATATGCAAAAGAAAGTGTAAATCACAGGGCTAAAACAACATTCATTTTTACAGTGGTGACCTGAAATGTCATAAATCATATAACAAACAAACCAGACATTATATGAATTGTTATATTAACATTTTGAGCAAAGAGAGTATAGTTGTAGCAAGGGGCGACTTATTCATAATGGTTGGTGGCCTGCCACTCGGCTGCCCTTTGTGAAGGAATCAGTATCATAGAGAGCAGCTCACAGAATTGATGTCTCTGCCTGCAGGAATCATGCAGATAATTCTCGTGCAAGGCCAATGGACCAGACCTGGCTTGCACAGACAGCTCTCTCAGATATATTGGCATTTTCCAAGCGTTATAGAATTACTTGTAAATAGTATGCAGTTTTGCCCACAAATTGCCCATTTCAACCCAGTATTGAAATGTTGAAAGTCCCTTGCCAGAATTGTAAGATCTGCATACAGGTTCCACACAGATCTCTGTAGATCTCCCGGTTTGTGTACAAAGCCAAAGTGGATCAACCACATGAAATGCTCTCCCATCCAATTGCTCTCCACAATGTTCTCTCCCTGTTTTCACCACCCTGTTTTGTACATTGTTCATTGTTCTCTTACTTAGTAACTAGATTTAAGCTATATAAAATATACATATCAAAATGTACACATACGTATTTGCAGAGTAGACGACTGTAGAGTGCAGTTGCTGGAGAACATTGCTTCTGTGGGGACTGATATTGCTATAACACTGAAAGAAGTGAAAGCAGTGAACTAGGTGCGGAGCACCATATGTGGAGTGCAACATCTGCAGAGTGCAGTTGAAGTTGAAATATATACATACATATCACTGCTAATGTTTCTCACCTAATTGCTTCTTTTGTAATCTTGTTTCATAAGGCACAGGCTGAAAAAAAATTGTTAAATCATGTTTTTCAAGCCCAGGCATTGATAGTACATGTTATTTTACATTCCTGTTTACTTTTATAAATGTAAGTGGACAAGCACAGAATGCAGCTCAGATACTAGATTTCCACAATTACTTAAATGTACAATTGGCATTAGTGCTTGCTTTCCTGTATTGGAACACACAAGATGTAGGCTCCATGTCACAGCAAATCCCATCTTTACCGTTAATATAATTGGAGTACTACTGCCTTAAAACAAAGAACTCATGGGCCTCATTAGGAGTATGGCGGTAAGGCAACAACAGCGCCAGTATCGCTACCGGCACCAATGGTACCGTACCACCATGGTAGGCGTTTTGCTTGCGAATGCCCCTGCAGCCACCTGGTCTGACCAGGTGGCCATGCCCGCACCCGTGAGCAGAACATGATGGTAGCAATGGTACCGTTATAAACAGTACCGCTGCTACCATCCTCCCCATTCCCATTGAGCCCTATGGGAGCTCAAATGGAAATGGGGACGTACCGGCTCCAGCACCCACGCAAGGGTAATTACCGGGTCCGCCGAGGTCAGAATGGCCCAGTGATTCCCCTTTTGCTGCAGACGGATGCGAGTTTGGGGGTAGCCTTGCCGGTCAAACAGGAAAGGCTACCTCCAACCTCGTAATGAGGCCAGTATCTTCAAATAAAAATAAAAATGAATTCACAGTTTTACCATAGACATCAACATGTACCACTGGACACACACACACACACACACACATTTTCCCCATTCTGATTGAAAACCTACAATTACCAGCATGCAAAGTGATAACCAAAATAAATCCAAAGAAATACATTGAGACTGAAACAATCACACCCAGATGTGTTTTACATTTTTACATGGCATGTATCCCCTTTCCTTTCTAAACAGCCATCATATACACCTCTTGGTGACAATGGACATAAAACAGATTTCCCATCTATTACTTAACCCCTTGTTAGGACACTGCCTCGAGCCCTTCCATCCCAGATGTAGCACCTCCTCTCCCCATACACAGAGCTTTTGATCTCTGATTTTTAGGAAGAGGTGAGGGAGGCGGCAGGAGTAGAGGCCCAAGTACTTCAGTTACCACAATAAATGCAGAGTGCTAATTTAGGTGTCTGATGCAAAGAGCTACTGGGAAGCTTCAGGCGAACTACCAGTGGCTCACAATCTACTGATTGGAGACCCTGGCTCTAGAGGGTCTGGTAATGGCCTGGTGCCTACTCTCATCCAAGATTTCCGAAAGATCTACTTAGTGCATATGATGAGAAGAATGACATTGGGCCTCATTACGACCCTGGCGGAACGGGTTAAACGGCACCGTAAAAGGCTGCGGCGCTGTTCAACCCATTCCGCCACATTACGAGGTCCCCTCGCGGGACACTTTAAGCGCACCTGGGAAAACCAGGCATGCATACTGGGTCACGCGGGGGAAGAGGGAGCAAACAACGGGCCATCTCGTAATGGCCCGCTGTTTACTCCCTCTCCCATTCCCATTCAGCCCTATGGGGGCTGAAATGGGAATGGGGATGAACCGTGTCCGTGTCCTCGAGTGAGGAATTACCAGGCCATCCGAACTCGGAATGGTCCGGTAAGTCCTCATTCCGAGGACACGAACACGGATGTGGTTTTGCCGGCAGCCATGCCGCCAATAGCGGCGTGGCTACCGCATACCTTGTAATGAGGCCCATTATGTATTTTTATTTGTATGTATTGTGTTAATATAGCGCCTTACTCTAAAGCGCTTTACATTATAACACCGAGATACATAGAAGATTATAACATTATGGACTGGTTGACTGCATTTGAGAATGCATGTGAGGTACAAGAAGTAGTGGATGCTGATAAGATTGCATGGTTGCTCAGTCGACTCCCCCATTCTGGCTGCAGTGCTTCTATGGATATGTCAAAGGCTGACAGAAAAGATGTTGCAAAATTGAAGCAAACTCTGGTCTTAAAGTTTGGGAAAACCCTGCCCAATACTTGAAACGATTCAGAGATTTCAAAAAGAAAGAAGCTAATACTTGGGTTTTTTATGCAGCTGATTCTTTTAAAAATATTACTGGTTGGGTGGTAGGGTACAAGGTCACCACCTTTGAGGGTATGATGTATTTAGTCATGCTTGAACATATTTTTGATTCTTGTTCCCCTGAGTTTAAGCAACACTTGGTGCACTCTAAGTAGATAGATCCTAAGAAATTAGCCCTTGCAGCAGATTTATGGGTGCCACACAGAGTATCTCATAAGGACAAGCCTGCTTCTGGCAAGCAGGAGGAGGGGAAAAAGCACAAAGATAAGGAGGTTGGGGGATCTGAAAAACCTTCCTCTCAGAACCACAAAATGTTTAAAAAGGTTAAGTCCCCTGAGAATTGTCAGAGTAGTGGGAGTAATCCTCCCAAGTATAGCTCTGGTTACAATAAGCCTCCATGTGTACACAGACCCAGTGGATCTTGTGTGGCTTGTGGAGCAAGTGTCAAAATATATAAGAGACAGAGCTCAAAGGACAGGTAACATAACGATATGGGGTCCTAAAAAAATGTATATAAACTTTAATTAAATACACATTAATTGGCCGATTCATGGAATTAATGTGCGCACATAACTAAAGTAGGCGTAACACGGGGCGTCACACGCAGAATGGGGAACAATGGGGAAAATGTGGGCGTCACGGGGGAGGTACAGGAGGCAAGTGCGCAGAACGCCCACACGCTCGCCTGCAACACGTATTCATGGAATCGAATAGGGAAAAACAACGCACGGCCAAAGACGCGCACAGGCCCATACATGTCCGCCACACGAAAGCAGGCGATAGCGTCCCTGTGCAGGAAAAAAATGTGCACCAGAGAAGGCCCACACGCGATCAGGCCTGGGGGAGCGTGTGCGTGTATCTCAGAGGTGCGCGAGAAGTTTCACACGCGAATGGCATGGGCACGTGTATTTCAGGGGCTCGCGGGTGTTTTCACACGCGATCGGGCCTGGGGGAGTGTGTGCGTGTATCTCAGAGGTGCACGATAAGTTTCACACACGATCGGGCCTGGGTGAGCGGGGTACGTGTATTTCAGGGGCTCGCAGGTGTTTTTACACGCGACCGGGCCTGGGGGAGCGGGGTACATGTATTTCAGGGGCTTGCGGGTGTTTTTACACGCGACCGGGCCTGGGGGAGCGGGGTATGTGTATTTCAGGGGCTCGCGGGTGGTTTTACACGCGATCGGGCCTGGGGGAGCAGGGTACTACTCACCGTCTGCCTTGCGTGTAGAAGAACGCTTAGCCAACACCCACCCGCTGTGAAGTAATAGCGTGTGAACCCCAACGCCTGCAAAACACACGCACCGCACCCCACGAAAAGCAACGCCCGTGCGCGATACGTCACAGACACGCGTACGCGCTAAGGGCCTTTGGTCCAATGGAATTGCGTATGCGTGCTGACGCGCTTACGCGCTAAGGGCCTTTCCTCAATTCACACGCTGACGTGCAGAATTTTCACGTGCCAAATCACTCCGTATCAAGCTGGCCACGCCTAAGAACACGGAAGACCACACTCCTGCCCAAAAGGCCGAATTACTGCCCCCCAGAGCCCCGAGCAGCCTCCCATGAGCCATCTGCTGCTGCCTGCCTGCCTGCTGCCACCGTGCCCTGCCATTTGGTGCCTGCACATCAGCCATCTGCAGGGGTCCAGTTGCTGTGTCCACCCCTGCTGGAACAGAACACTCCCGACTGGGATACCATTGCTCCACAGCCCAGCCCCAGGACCCAGTTGCCCACCCACGCCTGCCTCGGGGGTCGTCATGTCGGGGCAAACACCATCCGAGACCACTGGCAACCCCCAGCCAGAGGGGCAGAGGGCCACCAGCTTCAGTCAGAAGGAAGTTGGTGTCCTGGTGGAGCTTGTCCTGGGGCATTATGATGCCCTCTTCGGATCACCATGCGCCGACAAGGAAGGACGGGACAGGATCTGGGACGACTTTGTGGTTGCCATCAACGCGGAGGTGGTGGCAACCCGCAACATCAAGCAAGTCAAGAAGCGCTGGGAGGACTTCAGGTCCAGGACCCTCATAAAGGCCCGGCGCCTCATGGAGGGGGGCCGGGGCAGCATGAGTACCATCCAGCTGAGGGTCCTGGAACGCGTACACCCAGCGCTCCATGCCCAGATCCTTGAGAGGCAGACCCGTCTGGAGTTGAGCGGTAAGTGGCCAAGCATTGCTGTGTGAGACAGGGCATGTTGCAGCATGCTGGTTCTCTGATACTTGCCTGTATGTGTGACATAGGCCATGTACGCGTGTGTGTGTGCAGGGACATCATGGTCATGCATGTGAGACCAGTAATGTGTGAAGCACACGGTTGGTGTATGTGTTGAAATGTAACATGGGGAGCCCTATGCGGAATGGACACATGAGAGCATGCCAGTCTCTGTTCCTGGACATGGGTGTGGGTGAGGGATGGGTGCTGATGCCATGTACATGTATGGTGTCCATGTCTGTGTTTCTGACCTGCGTGTCTGTGACTTGTGGATGCCATGGATGCATGACACATGTCTGTGACAATGTTCAGATTCACTGATGCAGCATAGGTATCCTTGCATCCACTGTGTCTGGGGTGTACGAGTCCAGATGGATGAAAGTACGTTGAAGTGTGTGCATGTGATAGGCATGACCCATGATGCATGAGAGTCCAAAAACAACATTGTATGCTTCAAGAGTCCCTTGGACATGTTTGCTTCTGTCCATAGCATGCGCCATGCCTGTTACTGCATGTGTTTTGCCTGCACTGACCCATGTGTTGTGAAGGGACATGATGGAAGTGATCTTTGACAGTGCCACTCATCTGCTATTGCTTCCTGTCTAGGGGACCATTGTACAGTACCCTGATGCTTGTGTTCTATGTCTCCCTCTACACAGCGCAAAGTGAAGAAGAGGGCGGAGACGGCGCTGTGGAGCTAAGCGGCGGGGATGCCCCCACGGCTGCAGCAGAAGGGGTGGGTGAGCACCCACAGGGGCTTGCAACGGCGGCAGACGGTGTGGAGCCATCCAGGTTGGTGGTTTCCACAGAGGAGGAGGAGGCCGCTACTGAGCCGCACATGGGGCCTGGTGGGGGCATCCCTGCTGGTGCAAGTGGTGCAGTCCAGGGGCAGGGGCAGGAGGCAGCACAGGTCGCCATGGAGGTGCCTGTGCATGTCACTGTCCCTGACACTGTGACTGCACCACCATGCACCAGCAGGGATGCCCCATCCCAGGCCCGTCCGCAGGTAGGGGGGATGTCCATGTCATCTGACTCCCCTCCACCTGCGGACGAGGGGACCCCTGGCCGTATGGAGAAGGTCCTGATTGGTGTCGTGTTGCGCATGGCTGTCATTCGTGATGAGATGCGTGCTTCCCGGGGGGAGCACGCACGTCATCACGAAGAGCAGCATGCCATCGGGGCCCAGTTGGGAGCGGTCATGGTCGGGGGTCTGGTACATGTGTCGGGCACTCTGGCGACCCTCTCCTCCTCTGTGGAGGCTATGCGCCAGTCGTACTCCATGCCGTCTTCTGGCCCAGATGCCACCAGGGCCCCCTGTGGACCTACCCCGACTAATGCAGCCACCTCAGTGGGGATCCCATCCCTGCCACAGTCGGGAGTCGGAGGTCCAGCAGGGGTGGACACACCAGCAACTGGACCCCAGCAGATGGAGGATGTGACGGCATCATCGGGCAGGGCACGTGCACGACGGCGTCAGTGGTTTCCATCAGCCTGGATGCCGTCGTGCTGGCACAGGCAGTTGCGTCGGAGGCAGTGGCAGGCTCGACGTGGGAGGCATCATGGCTCGGGGCCATCAACATCAGGGGTGCAGGCATCGGCCAGAGGGCAGGAGAACCCTGGAATGGGAGTGGCTTCCATGTGGGAGCGGTTAGGCCAACAGATAGGTGCGGAGCGGCAGCAGGCAGAGGAGGAACGGCTCACAATGGTCAGGGCGGAGAACTCCATGCAGAGGGCGCTGAGGCGGGCTGAGTGCCTCGAGGGTCTTCGCAGGGAGTTGGAGCTAGACACTGCATTATCCATGCGGGACCTCAGGGCCAGGGAACATGCCCGCCTCCATGCCATTTAACAGGAGTTTGATGATGTCCTGGCCCATGACAACAACCAGTGAGTCGTCGGACTAGCCCGCTGCCCTTGTAAATAGTTATGTAGTTAGTGTTAGGTTTCCTTTGCTTTTTTATTTATTTTGGACCTTTTGGAAAATGGGCCACATTTTTGTATATAGTTTTATTTTATTAGGTAGTATTTTTATGTAGGTTTCATTTCTTGAGTTGGGATCATGGACCCTGGTTTGTTTATCTGTATATAGTTGACTGTTGGATTTTTTTTTTTTTTTTTGATTTACTCATGGGGCAATGGTTTTCGGTTTTGTTTTTACCTTGGATTTACTTTCTTGAACTGTGACTTTGGACACCTTTCCTTTGGATTATGATTTGTCGTTTTTCATTATTTTACGGACATGCTGCTTTTGGTTTTTGATTCCCATTGTCATTTGTTTATTTTTTATTCCATTTATGCTGTTTTTAATACACTTTTTTCATCAAACTTCAATGTGTAGTATCATCTCATTGGTATCATGCATATCATGATATGGGTTTTGAGATTCACTGACACCCATTGGGTGTATGTGAGGGCATTGTGTTCATTTCCAAATGCTGGGGGTTGGGGGTGCAGGGGGACATGAGTGGGACATGAGTGGGGGCCTGCTGGCAGGTGCCCCGCAATGCTGGGGGGTGGGGGTGCAGGGGGACATGAGTGGGACATGAGTGGGGGCCTGCTGGCAGGTGCCACGCAATGCTGGGGGGTGGGGGTGCAGGGGGACATGAGTGGGGGCCTGCTGGCAGGTGCCCCGCAATGCTGGGGGGTGGGGGTGCAGGGGGACATGAGTGGGACATGAGTGGGGGCCTGCTGGCAGGTGCCCCGCAATGCTGGGGGGTGGGGGTGCAGGGGGACATGAGTGGGCCATGAGTGGGGGCCTGCTGGCAGGTGCCCCGCAATGCTGGGGGGTGGGGGTGCAGTGGGACATGAGTGGGACATGAGTGGGGGCCTGCTGGCAGGTGCCCCGCAATGCTGGGGGTGGGGTGCAAGGGGACATGAGTTGGTGATCAGTAGTGCAAGGAGACATGTGCCTTTGCTGGGGGGCATGCCCATGTTGGGTGGGCTGCCTGCAGGACATGACCAGGGACGCAGGGTAGTGCCTTGTGGTGTTGGCTGCCTGCAGGGGCCGTGGAGGGTGTACAGGGGACACCTGGGAGGACCCACACTGCCAAATCACATGTAGGACTCCCCGGCACCCCTGAAATACACGTACCTTGCTGAAATCGCATGTGAAAATTCTCGCGCACCCCTGAAATACACGTACCCTGCTGAAATCGCGTGTGAAAATTCTTGCGCTCCCCTGAAATACACGTACCCTGCTGAAATCGCGTGTGAAAATTCTCATGCACCCCTGAAATACATGCACACGCTCCCCCAGGCCCGATCGCGTGTGGAACTTCTCGCGCACCTCTGCAATACACGCGCCCAGGCCAATCGCATGTGGAACTTCTCGCGCACCCCTGAAATACACACACACGCTCCCCCGGGCCCGATCGCGTGTGGAACTTCTCGCGCACCTCTGGAATACACGCGCCCAGGCCAATCGCGTGTGGAACTTCTCGCGCACCTCTGAAATACACGCACCCAGGCCAATCGCGTGTGGAACTTCTCACGCACCTCTGAAATACACGCGCCCAGGCCAATCGCGTGTGGAACTTCTCGCGCACCTCTGAAATACACGCGCCCAGGCCAATCGCGTGTGGAACTTCTCGCGCACCTCTGAAATACACGCGCCCAGGCCAATCGCGTGTGGAACTTCTCACGCACCCCTGAAATACACGCACACGCTCCCCCAGGCCCGATCGCATGTGGAACTTCTCGCGCACCCCTGAAATACACGCGCCCAGGCCAATCGCGTGTGGAACTTCTCACGCACCCCTGAAATACACGCACACGCTCCCCCAGGCCAGATTGCGTGTGAGACTTCTCGCGCACGCGTGTTCCCGAAACCCGTAATACACGTTCCCCGCTTTGCGTTTACTGTTTGCCAGTCTGGTAAACAGGTACAGGGTTGGCACAGCCCTTTGCGATGGTTTTGCGATCTTGATGGCTTTTCCTTGCGCGAGGGCGTTCTTGGGGGCGTAACTGGCGCTGCTGCAGGGTCGCTGCGCCACTCTGCGCCACGTCTGCTTTTGGAGGCGAGAATCCATGAATACGCTGTGCGCAGAAATTGATTTTATCGCAAGCGGCTGGCGCAGACATTCGCACGGGCACGCTGTGCGCCAGCCGCGTGCAACACTTTTGTGAGGAATTCCATGAATCGGCCTGTAAGAATCAATGACTCACACAATGAATAACAATCATCACAAATTCCTAAAATGAATTACAAAAGGATTGTTCTAGATCATCACATAAAAAACAAGGATTTCGTCAATTACAATCACAATGAGACAATTTCCTGGATTTATACAGGGATATAACAACTTGTGTTATCTAATAGTGATTAGAAACTGATACATCTCCAGCTTTATGTTGAATGTATTTCGCACTTTATGTTAACCGACCATTCAATTGTAATTGACGAAATATTTGTTTTTTATGTGATGATCTAGAATGATCCTTTTGTAATTAATTTTAGGAATTTGTGATGATTGTTATTAATTGTGTGAGTCATTTATTCTTAATGTGTATTTAATTAAAGTTTATATATGTTTTTTTAGGAACCCATTTGGTCGTGCAACCTGTCCTTTGAGCTCTGTCTCTTATATATGTTGATGTTTTCCCCTTCCCGGGCATAGACAGAGTAGACACTTGTCTCCATCTAGTGGTGGACTAGTGACTACCGGGATTCCTCCCTTATTAATAGCCTTGTGGAGCAAGTGACCATGTGAAGGCGGACCCCAGATGTAAGGTCAAAACCTTGGGAGTCCACTCTGTGAGTCTCGCCTTCCCCTCCTATGCGGAGGAAGAAATGATCACAGGGGCATCCTTCTCTTCAGATTCATCTCCCAATGGGATAGAATCTGGAGCAGTCTTAGTTTCCCTGGGTTCCTGGGAACCAAGAGTTTCAGAAGCTTATGCTAGGATACCTGGCAACACCAAACACTACTTTAAAGACAGTGTGCTGATCAATGGAGTAGACACTCCTGTCCTTAGGGATAGTAGAGCCAGCCGAACTGTGGTGGATGCCACACTGCTCAACCAGGAAGAGCTTGCCAGAGTTCCCCTGATCCACACCACATCAGTTGAATGCCCCACTCTCAAGTTCCCAGTAATGCCAGTAACTCTAACTATCAATGGTACAGTAGTGAGGATTCCTGTGAGCATACAGAGGCAAGTCCCTGGAAGGTTCCTGCTGGGAAATGACCTCAGAGACTTAGGTCTTGTGGGGGATACAGCAGAGAGACCCTGACAAACAAGAGCTGCCCTGGCCAAGTCCAAGGCTGAGCCAAAGCCAAAGGGAAACCCAAGGCAAAGGGAGTCAGAAAATCAAAAAGAGGGAAAGAGAACATTCACCCAAACTCACCTACCACTGAGGTGGAGGCAGTTGTCCAAGCACCTGAATCTAATGAGGAGGAGGTGCTGCCAGAAATACTCAACCACCATGACAATCCTGAATTCCAAGGTTTATTGGTTGAAGGTGGTCCTGATAGGGAAGAGTTCTGTAAGGGCCAACATGAGTGCACATCTTTAGAAGGCCTAAGGAGACAGGTCTGCTCCCAGCTTGAGGGTGAACCTCCTGGGAAACATAGGATGTATGGATAAGGTGGGCTCCCGTACAGTGAGACCACAGAGTCTACTGAAGGAGACCTTAGGAGGTTGGTATTCCCCCTTCAAGTCAGACCCTTCCTCCTACAATTGGTATATAAAGTCTCCCTTGCTGGTCACCTTGGATCAAGAGAACCAAGTAAAGATTATCCATGCATTTCAACTGGCCCAAGATGGGGGACCAGGTAGATGGCCATTGTAGGAGTTGTGCCACTTGCCAGATCTCTGGTAAAAGTCGTTCAACAATCCATGCTCCATTGGTACCACTCCCTGTTGTGGCAGTGCCCTTTGAGAGGGTAGGGATTGACCTTGTTGGTCCCCTTGCCCCTCAGACATCCTCTGGCAATAGGTTTATCTTGGTGCTGGTCAACCATGCCACCAAATATCCTGAAGCCATCCCCTTGAAGACAGTGATCGGCAAGTAAGTAGCTAGGTTTTACTTGCCATATTTACTAGGGTTGGCTTCCCTAAAGAAGTTGGAGGCAGAAACCTTATGTCTAAGTATAAGCAAGCCATGTGGAAGGAGTCTGTGGTCACTTATAAGTTTTCATCTGCTTATCATCCACAAACAAATGGAATAGTTGAGAGGTTTGATCAAACTCTCAAGAGCACGATTGGGGCTGTGGGAGGACCACAAAGGAGAACATGGGATCTCCTGTTACCATGCTTAGTCTTTGCTTACCTCATGAGGGGGTTGGATTCAGCCCCCTTGAGCTTCTTTTTGATCACTCTGTCAGGGGACCACTGGCCAAAGTCAAGGAGGGATGGGAGCTCCCCACCCCCCCCTGTAACTACCAATGTAATAGACTATGTGCTTGGGTTAAGGAAGAGAAGGGTCCTTCTGATGGCTCAGGCCAGTGACAAGTTGAAGGCTGGTCAGGCATTGGTCAAACACTGGTATGGCCAGAAGGCATCACTTGTTCACTTCACCCCAGGCCAAGAGCTCCTGATCATGAACTCTATAAGGCCTCAAGCCCTACATGATAAATGGTCAGGCTATTACTCAGTTGGCGAGCAGCTGGTTGAAGTCAACAATTTGGTCGATCTTAAAAGAACCGTACAGGCCCCCAAAGTGTTTCACATAAATAGGCTGAAGGCTTTCATCCCTAGGGTTGAAATAGCTGCACTGCTGCTGGCATCAGATATGGAAGAGGAGGAATTAGAACCTCTCCCTGACTTATTTCAGAATGGTCCTTTAGATGGCTCCATTGAGGGTGTCCAAGTGGCCCCACACTTGACATCTGACCAACAAGGGGAAGTAAGAACTTTACTGAGGCAGTTCTTCTCCTTGTTTTCACTAACTCCAAGTTTGACACCTTTGTGCAACCATGATATTGACATTGGGGATAGTTTGCCTACCAAAGGTAGGGGCTACAGAATGTTGGATAAGGTGAAATCCTACATCAAGGTTGAGGTCAACAAGATATTGGATGTTGGGGTGATTGAGCCTTCCAGTAGTCTGTGTTCCAGTCCTGTGGTTCTAGTGCCTAAAGCTAGTACTTCTGAACTCAGGTTCTGTGTGGATTCCAGGGCTCTGAATGCTTTCAAAAGGACAGATGCTCAACACCTACCTAGAATTGATGATCTGGTGGATACCTTGGGTGCCTCCAATTACCCCAGCACATTTTACCTCACTGCAGGGTATTGGCAAATAGCTCTAGCAGAGCACGCCAAAGAGAAGACAGCATTTTCAATTCCAGAAGGCCTTTACCAGTTCAGGGTAATGCCCTTTGGGTTGAAAATGAACTTGCCACTTTTCAGAGGCTTGTGAACCATGTTCTAAATGGGATGGATGAATTCTGCTTAGCATATCTGTATGATATAGCAGTCGCCAGTGCCACTTGGGAGGAACATGTGGAGCACCTTAGATTTGTTTTACAGGCTCCTCAGAAGACCCACTTAACTATGAAGGCCAGCAAGTGCCAGAATGGTCAGGGATTTGTGGTCTACCTTGGGCATGAAGTAGGTGGAGGGAGGATTCAGCCGCTGCTGAGTAAAGTACAAGCAGCACAAGAATGGCTTATCCCCCACTACCCAAACCCAGGTGCAAGCCTTCTTAGGGTTCACTGGGTACTATCGATATTTTATGGCAGACTATAGCATCATAGCTGCCCCTCTGACTGCTCTCACAACCAGTGGCGTAAGACAAAATGTGGGGGCCCCGCTGCGAGCCCTGCTGAGGGCCCCCCAACTAAGCAACAAATATCGGGTTGTGCTACACTCTGGGCCGGCCAAGATTATCACGCTGTACTATCATGCCACATATTGTACTAGGATAAAGATATAAATATGTGTTTTAATGCAATATACAGCACACTTTGAGAAAAATTGGCTAAAAAGCCAGAGTGTTTGCAATTGTTTTGTAGGGTAACACCAATCCAATACATGCAAGTCACCAACAGTGCACAGGAACATTAATGCTTTGCCATTAAAAATGCCATGCCACATTGTAAAAATGTCCCACTTGCTGCACAATGTTGACCATTGTAGACACATAATAATATTACAGTAAAGCTTGCCAGGCCACTTTTAGACATACCTAGACTGGTTGCACAAAAATGCCAGTCTAAGCAATAACACTCATCAAGAAGAGAGCACACATTGAAGCCCGGGTCTCTGTGGCCTCTAACAACACGGCCAAACTCTTTGAAATCTGCACGGAACTGGTCAATCCGGTTGCTGTCTCCACCTCTCCCGTTCCCTCCCAGGCCCTAAGTAGGGCTCTGGCCTCTCACTTCTCTGCTAAAACTCAGGACATCTTGTCCACTACCTCCTCTTCCTCTCCCTCTTCCTCTCTCGGCCCCCCTTGGCCATCTCTGCCTCTCCTCCTCCTTTCTCCTCTTTCTCTCTGACAACACCTGAAAAGGATTTCTAGACAAGTCTGATCCATGAAAGTGTCATCCAAGCAGGTTCTCCCCTGCTCCTCCAGAACCATCAAGGACAATAATGACACCCTTGCTGCAGCCTTGGCCGATTTTCTGAAATCACTCTTTCACCACTGGAACGTTCCCCTCTCCCTTTAAGCACTCCCTTGTGCACCCACTCTTCACGAAGCCGTCTGCCGATCCTACCTGTCCAGCAAACTATCGTCCAATCTCCATCACCCCTTTCCTGGGCAAACTCTTGGAAAAAAGCTGGCCATCTCCCAGCTTACTCTCCACATTGAATCTGTTGGTTGTCTCCATGATCATCAGTCTGGCTTCAGAGCTGCCAGAGGCACGGAAACTGCTCTCCTGAACACCCGTGAATATCTGCTCTCTTACCTTGATTCCAGCATTCCTTCCGTCCTAATACTACTTGATCTTTCCTCTACTTTTGACACAATCAACCATGCTATCCTGATCAATCGACTATGTGGGAAACTGGGCATCACTGATCAGGCCCTTGAGTGGCTGACCTCCTTCGTCTTGGACTGCCCCTCTCAGGTCCAACTTGGTCCCTTTCTCTTCGCCACCTCTCTCTCTACCTGTGGCATTCCCCATGGCTCTATCCTCTCACCCTGGTTTTTCAACCTCTACTTGGCCCCTTTGGCCCACCTGATCTGTACTTTCTCCTCTAACTTTCCTTGTTATGCAGGTGGCAGTCAGCTTTCCTTCAGGCTCCTCTGATCTCTCGCTCATTCATGACTGTCTATCCGTGATTCAGGATTGGTGCGCTTCCAACAACCTCTGCCTTAATGCCATTAAGATGGAGATCTTTCTCATTGGGACCCCAGCCCCTGCTTTCTCTCTCTGACTTTGGCTGCCCACCTTGGGCCCTCTTCCTTCACCTTCCTGCGAGGCAAAAAACCTTTTGGGCCTCATTACGACTTTGGAGGTAGCCATGGTGCTATTAGCACCATGGCTACCTCCTAAATCGTGTCCGGGTCCGGGTTCCCTGAATGGGGAAATACCATGCCATTCCGACATCAGAGGGCCCAGTGTTTCTTCCTTCAGGGAACCCGGACCCAGTCCTTCCCCATTCCCATTCGAGCCCCCATAGGGCTCCATTACAGGTCGATCACCTGAGTTCTTTCCGAACTACAGAAGGAGCCAAGTATCCTGCAGCGAGGAAACAGAATTGTGGAACCGCCAGAGACACTTTGGAAGGTTTGGCACCCTTTGCTCTCTGCTGTCCCGTCGGACCCCGGTTTTCTTCATCGATCAAGAAGGTCTGCAAGGGCGCTTCACCCCTTTGCAGTATTGTGGGAACAACTACTCTTGGTGCCCCCTGCTTACCCACTGAAAGAGCCCCTTCGGAAGTGTTCCTGGGCCATCCAGTGAATTGTTCAGCTCTACATCGGGGTATCCCGCACAACCACGGCCATCTCGTGTTGAAACCGAGACTTGGGACAATGCTTGCTTGTAGTCCTGTGCCCTCTCCTGCCAAATTTCATAGGCCTAGCTCCTCTAGGTCCTGAATTAGGGAAGTGCGTAACGTTGCACACATCTGTGATTCCCACGTCACCACCTGTTGGTGACAGTCGCTGTAGGTGTCTTGCTGACCTTTCTCCTGTGCCCTGAAGCCTCCTACACCAGAATTTTCTTTTTATCTCCTTCGGAAGCTGAGAAAAGGCAACTGTCCCATGATGGACGATCGTTCTATCCCGCAGTCGATGAGAGCCGTAGCACTGCGAAACTGCAGGACTCTAACCTATCAGCAACCTTGACTAAACTGGCAAAGTTTGGTCTGAACTGTGCCGAGGATCGGTGAGTACTTGCATCACTTACCGGTGGCCCCCTGGCACAACCAATCTCTTTTACTCATGAATATCCCTAAAAAGGTATTTGCTTTTGGCTCGGTTAGACTGCTCTCCCTAGTTATTCTCACCTTTTGAAAACTGCTTTGCTGCTAAGGGCAGATGCTATTCGAATAGTGCAAACCAAAACCCCTTCCTGACTTGCTACAGCTCTCCCAAGAAGAGAGCTTTTTGTTCTGCCTGCGTGATTGTGTACTGTTGAGCACAAGGCTCCCCACTTCTTAGGGCTGGACTCGAAAGTTAGGGAACGACTCAGAAGAATTGTTTAATGCTCCTAGTGTGTTAACCCACCCTTCTCTTTACAGGTCTTTTACTCCTTTGTCGCATTAGGAAACGTATTGTATATATATTATCTAGCATAGTGTTTGTGTGGTAACTGTTTTTTATATAACTGAAGTTTACTTGTGTCAATTGGTCCGGCCAAAAATAAATGCAGAGGTATTATTCATATAGACGTTTCTGAGAGTAATTTGTGGTTAATTACAGTGTGTGCTCATTGTGGGCTTCCAATCACTCTTATCCCTCCTGAGACTTAGGGCCCCATTAAGAGGCTTGCGCTCCCATAATGAAGGGTGCCGGTATGGGACCGGCACCGTTCATTACGGGATACACAATCACGAGGTTCCCTTGCGGGACCCGGAACAGTTGTCTGGTAAAACCAGACGTCCTTTCCGGGTTCCGCGAGGGGACCAACAAGCTAATAACGGTCCCGTTATTAACAGGCCCAGACCATTATTAGCTCCATCCCCATTCCCATTGAGCCCTAAGGGGGCTCAATGGGAATGGGGATCGGTTCCTTCAAGGAGGAATTACCAGGTCCTCCAATGTTGGAATGACCCGGTTATTCCTCATTGAAGGAACCCAGTATTGGAGCCCAGTGTGGAGGCATGGCTACCTCCATACTCGTAATGAGGCCCTTAGTCTTTACCACCTGGCAAGCTACCCAGATTGGTCTGGCTTGTCCAGAAGGTTCCCCTGTTTCACTAAACTATGTTGGCCTCCTAAACCTCTGCCCACCATGTCAGAGTTATCTGCTACATCCCTGCAAAGAAGGCACTGCAACAATATACCCAGTCCCTACACCAACCAACATACACCCCTGTTCTGCTACACTGCAAATGGAACTCCGGACAACATGCAACAGTTCACTCACACCACACACTCTGATTGAGACTGTCCCAGTAAGTGTGCATGGATTCCAGGCTGCACTTGCAACTCACATGGGGAGAACATATTTCGACAATCTGTGGGGAGTAGATGATCTCAAACATGCATGGGACTACAGTGTGGGCATGCAATGTACACTCACTGACAGTGGCAGATGACATGAAGAAGGTATCAATACCAAAAAACATGTAAGAGACACTAGTGCAGATAACCAACAGAATCAAACACTTTACACAAAGTATCCTCATTGGGTAACACAGAAGCAGTCGGTCATGGGAACACACACCCAGATATCTGTCCAATCTGACATCCATCAAGTTTGAAAAACATGTCCTTTGGAGTTAATGGACACAAAAGGCAAGAATTGAGACACCATAGGCTACGGCATGGAGCGCTGCAGCGGAGGATGAGGATAGATGTCAATCAATGTGTGTGGTACATGTTGAACAGTGGCATGGCTGGGCAGGTCATGTAAGTGGAGAAGGGAGTGGATTGGGAAGTGGAACAGGTCAAAGAGTAGTGTGTACATGAGGTACACCTGTACGCCATGGTAGGAAACATATGGACAGTGAGAGATGAAGGGTGGAGATATCATCATGGTCAGTGAGGCAAGATTTGGAGTTCAAAAATACACAGAGTGCAGATGCACAGTGAATGAATGCCATCAATCAGTACGTACACTCACACTGAATGAAACACTGCCAATGGGTAAAGTGTGGATAGTGCTGCACAATCACTTCCAATGATGGCGTCACTTATCTAAGTGCATCCACCAAAACAAAGCACACGCATAGAAGTGTAACTGCACATAAACACACATGCATGTGTAGAGACCCACATCTGCACAGATAATTCACTGTGACACAAGGTTAACCCCCCAATTCGTCAAGATGTTTACTTCATGCAAGTACCAAGGTGACCAATAATACTGACATGACACGCGAGACAGTGCACATGCTTACCTGCTGACTGAGCTGGCATGCTGTGATTCCCTCATCACCTCCACCAGAAACTGTGCCTTCACATGCATAAGAAGATGTGCAGTACCTGGCAGAGGGCATGTGGATTAGGGATGTGAAAGGGTACAGGGTGGACCTCCCATGCAGTGCAATCACCACATGATTCAGGAGTACTGCAACAACATGGGATAATGCATTACACCAGCCATAGTTAACAATCATGCATACAGCACACATGTGTCAAGATTCCCTCCACCCAATGATACCTGTACATGCCATCCAGATGACCATGATGCAACCATGGCAGTTGACGTCATGTGCATGGATGTTTGTCCACAACTGCATTCATCATGCCCTTGAGATGTCAATTGCACATCTCAAGTCAGAACAAAAAACATTTTTTTGTTAAAAATCCACCTTGGAAAGGGCAAAACAAAAACACATGCCAGCATCCAGGCCAGGGGAATTGAAAAAATAAAATAAAAGTCTAATTGCTGAATCCAGAGGACCAAAAAAAACAAGAAAAAACTCTGGCAATGGACAACAAACAATACAAAAATGTCCATCATGGACTGTGTGGGGTGTGGTGAGTCCACCCTGGAGCGCGGATGGGTAGGGTGCATGTCAATATCCCATGAGTGGGCACAAAATTGGAGAAAAAGAACAAATAAATCCCCTCCATGATCTCATGGACCTCACATCAATGGTGGAACCGGGGGCTGGTATGTTCTGCAACTCGCACCCTGTGGCAGATCTGCAGGTGGACGTGGTGTTGAAGCCCTACCACGCACTGCCAAGGCCAAGTCTTCACTAGCCACAGTCAGCCGTGACACGGTTGAATGCACCAACACAGTGAGGTTGCTGAGGTCTCCATGCATTTCCTCATGGATGGCTGCAGAGTCTGTATGTGCACTCACCCATGATGCATTGAGTTGCTCTGAGAGTGTCTGCCTGAAGGCTTCCATCCCCTCATGGATCAGTGTCCTAGTGGCTGAGAGTTCTTCAAGAGTAACAGGCCTCATGACCAGTATTTCACCCCTCAGGGACTCTATGTGTGCCTGAAGATCAGCTTGTCGTCCCTTGATCGTCGGCCCTTGATGTTGGCCTCCATGAGCAGTCTGTCAGAGCGGCATGAGGACCTCATGACCTGCAGCTGCTGCTCTACCTGGGCCGCTGGTGGGATCATGGATTTGGCCATCTTATCCATCCCCTCAGATATTTTGTCAAACACATTTCCATGTTGGAGGGTGGCACGCAACAACTGCTGCTCCCACTCTGTCTCTCCAGCCTGGACATGTCCCCCACGTGTGCGGGGCCCATTGTGGTCTGATGCAAGGGACCATGCCCATTGCTGTGGTGCCACTGTCGTTGGCTGAATGTCTGCAACCCTCCCTTTGACATCATCCCCAGGACCTGAAGCCACATCATGGGAGGGTGGCCTTGCAGCCGTAACCACTGCAGACACGGGGACAATGACTGTCTGGCCTTGTGAAGCCAGCTGCTCCACCGTAGACTCACGGGCCCCATCTGATCCACCCATTGGGGCACTCACCTTCGTCCTCTTTGAGGTATACATATCAGGTTCAGCATCAAAGCCAGCTGAGTATTAGGAGTCTGAAGAGTCTGCTTCATGACTGAGGATGGTCTGGAGCACCGGTGGGTGCTCATGGCGTACCAAACCACATCCTCCACTGGTGGTCTGATGCACCACTAACTCTTCATCCTTCTCCTCTTCCTCTGCATCTGGTGCATCCTCACCTGCACATCTACAGAGAAAGACATATTGGGCCATGTTCAACGAGACAATGCACATATGCTTCAAAGTGCACTCTAACAACAAATGGCACGACACACACCCATCAGACATTGTGCATTCACACACTTTGTTCAATAAGCACAGATGCATCAAATTTGCTGACAAGTGACCCTCTACCCTACCCGTCATGTCCATACCAGCAGTGGACATATTGACATACAACAGTGGCGTAAACGCACAATTATGGGCCATGAAACTGTCGAGTTGCCACACACCAGGGGAAAAGTAATGCACATGTGACATTCAAATGTTAGTGACATCACATGACAACAACCAGCCATCCATGTCCACAGACAACACCACGGGCAACACATGACACACAAATCAGGTCTGGGACAGGGAACTGGAGACAATGAGGACTTGCAGGAAGGTGGGGGAAGGGAAAAAGCCCATGAGTAGGTACAACTGAAAGTGAGCCTTCTTGTCAAGGTCAGGGAAGTGCAGAGAGGTGGAGAGCAGATTGGACAACATGAACAAGTCCACTGAGCCACAAGATGGTGAGGGGAGTGGCCCCATGGAGGTTGGCCAGCGTGTAGAGGGTAAGAGGGAGCTGGGATCACAATAAGCAGGCTCTCTGTGTCACTGGAATTGATGCATTGGGGATATGGTCTGTGGGCACTCATGCAACTTCAATCTCGGAATACCACAAGGTACATTGACAGATAGCTCAGATATGCATTGTGACAAGACAACCCATAGCAGCAGGTGACAAATGGAACATGCAACTCTGCATGACATGACATGAAAGTTAAACTTTTTTCGCAGGCACATGTCTCTCAGAGCTGAGTGACATGCAACAAGAATGTAGCACTCAACAGTACATGCAGGTGTCTCATGGTGCCCAAGTACTGGGAGAGTACTCTGTGTTGGATGTTTACTGCCACAGAGACATGTGCCACTAATGTCAGACACACAGGGTACTCCCAGTCTGGATGGAACAATGTTGGTATCCAGGTGCCGGGCCAGCAGAGGACTGGGGCCAGCCATGTCCTCCTGAGGCTGTCTCCACACCAATATGCTAAGCGATATGCAGTGGCACTCGGAAACACAAAAATTGCATATGTGATACCCGGAAACCTTCTGAAATGTGGAAAAGCTGTACGTGATATGCAGTGGTGCTCCCAAACACAAACATTGCATTTGCGATACCCGGAAAGCTTCCATCAAGTTAAAAAAGTGGTACGCGATACACAGAGACACCTAGAAATACAAAAATGGAACCGTAGGTCTCAAACAGTTGACCAAAAAAGTGCGCGTATGTGCAGAGGCAAACCCCCAATCAGTGAAAAATGGGTACACAGTACCTGAAGGGAAGGATTTCGTAGCACAACAAAATATACCTAGAAACTCGTCAGGATCGTAACCTTCACGTGCACAACTAGTGATGTGCATTGCATGGCTTATATCACCCCGTCATTGCTGTGATACATGTAGGCATGCCACGCAGGGGCACAGTGTCACCGCACAAAGGATGTAATTTACGCATTAAGGGCCTTTACTTTGCTATCGGCTGCTGCAGATGCAAGACGCACACCACCGTTCCTCGTTCCTACCTGCTGCTGAATTAGCCTCCTCTGGCCCTGCTTTGCCTCAGTCACTCTTATAGTGCTGCTGCCTGCTGAAGAGTGAGTGCCTGCCTGCAGCCATCACTGTCTTGGTGTGCCAGGTGCCCCACTTTTGCCTGGCCTCCTGTGTTGGGCCTGCAACCAACTCCTCTGTACTTGCTGGGACCTCCACCTCTGCCAACACCACTGAAGCACCACAGCACCTAACCAGGACCCAGGAAGCCCATACCTGCCTCTGGTGTGCCATGTGTCCCAGTCACTGCATTGGACGTTAAGGTTGCTTAAAACATTCACAACAGTGCGCCACCTTTAGTCGAACCTCTGTACTCTACATTCTGGTAGACATCTCTAATATCCCCTCTCCTCATAGACAAATCACATTTATATGTTCGTTACTAATGCATTTGAACTTGTGCTTCTCTGCATTTTAATCGACTGCCTTTTTGGCTCCCTCTGCTAAAATCGAATCTAGGTATGTTTGGATTATGTATTTGAACTTGTGCCTCTCTGCATTTTAATCGACTGCCTTTTTGGCTCCCTCTGCTAAAATCGAATCAAGGTATGTTTGGATTATGTATTTGAACTTGTGCCTCTCTGCATTTTAATCGACTGCCTTTTTGGCTCCCTCTGCTAAAATCGAATCTAGGTATCTCATGCCGAGAATGAGAAGTTCTGTTTAGTCATCATTCAAGCAAAGACCATGAGATGCCATCCCTGCCTGAATGATGAGGTACACTCTATTCACAAATCCAAATCCTTGTTGTAATCGCCCGTCAACGGGATGAGAATCTTTGTATCAACCGCATAATTGGTGTAGGTGATACCCAGGCCATCTAGATCATCAAAAAGGGGCTTTGTGAAGATGTTGTACAAGGTGGGGGACACGCATGAGCCTTGAGGCACTGCACAGGTGATCAGGTGATGGGTATAGGGTCAACGGCTGGTAAAGGTGAAAAGACGCGCATGGTTCTGTTATCCTGGAAGGATTGGATCCATCCTATCGCTTCTTGTGAAAAATGGGCGTCAGAATCCAAATGGTTGCATAGGATCTTGTGGTCCACTAAGTCAAACTCTGCTGAGAGATCAAGCAGCAGCATTAGTGCTGCCTTTCCGTCGTCTCTCAGTTCGTCTATTTGTGCCTTAAGGTCGATAAGCGCAGTCTCAGTTCTGTGCTGTGGTCTGAAACCAGACTGATGTACTCCTAAGAGGTAGTTACATTCCAAGTATTGTTGGATTTGGATGTAGGCCACCTTATCTAGAATTTTAAGCAGGAATGGGACTGTGGTGATGGAGCATTTATTAGTAGGTATTGATGGGCCACTGTTTGTTTTTTAAGAAGTGGGAGGACCCAGGACTGTTTTAAGTAGTTAGGTATGGAACCGGTGGAGAATGAGGCATTGATCAGTTTAGAGATGAAAGGGGAGAGGTCGCGAGCAGCATCTTTTATGATCTGAGCTGGGCAGGGGTCGTCGTGGCAGTTCGATGGTTTGAGGGTAAGGATAACTTTTTCAATGGCTAGGATAGAAACTTTTTTTTTGAAGCAAGGTGTTGGTGGATTAAGAGGTGGCAGTATTTATTGGGGTTGAGGTGTAGGATTTGTATTAGGTTTAGCGGCAAGTAGGAGTGTTTCTTTTTTATTATTGATCTTGGTTTGGAGGGTCATTACCTTGTTAGATAGGGCACTCTGAATGCTAGTTCACCATGTTTTGTCCTTGGGACATGTGTCCGGGGCTTGGATGGGAGTTTCTATCTCTTTGAGGATGGTAAAGAGTTCTTTAATGTTTGATTTAGCTTGAGTGATGCAGAGGTTGTAAGACAATTGTTTAGCAAGGATAATTTCCTTTTTGTAGGGGATGGCTAATTTAATAAGGTTGGTTTTGTTGGTGTCAGATGGATCTTGTCTCCAAATTTGTTTGCTTTTGTGTTTTACTAGTCTGATTGTTTTCAGGTGGGGAGAGAACCAAGTATTCACATGTTGTTTGGGTTTACTCTTTCTAGTCTTCAGAGGTGCTATGCCATCTAATGAGGATGACATTATTTTGTAATATTCCTCAAACACAGTGAAGGGATTGGTGTGGTCAGGCAACAAATTCAGAGTGGGAAGAATCTGGGGAATTCGTTTTTCAGCTGTTATATTTCTTTTGTTTCTGCTCGGGATGGCAGGAGCTATGCTATTTGCAGGTAAGGGAGGTGTAGCTTCTAGCAAGCAGGAGATCAGGTGGGGTCAGACCAAGGCTGAGGTGTTATAGAGGTAATGGATATTGGTCAGTTGTGCTCTGCTATCCAGTCAATGGTCCTGCCTTTAGTGTGGGTGGCATCTGTCACTTTTTGGGTAAATCCTAGTTCCTCCAGAGAGGCATTGAAGTGCAAAGCATTTTGATCTAGTTGGTCGTTGAAGCCTAGGTTAAGGTCTCCTAGGAGAAGGCATTGTGAGGAGTTCTTAAGGTTGTCAGATAAGATGTTAGTTACATCTTCTTCAAAGGAGCCTAGAGGTCCAGGGGGTCTGTATATGAGGTGTATAGACAAGGTCTGGGTGTCAGAGATGGTTATCTTGGCGGTGAGGGATTCGCACGAGTCTGAATTTAGGGGCGTAGTAAGTCTCAGCGCAAGACTGGTTTTGGCAATTATTGCAAGACCACCACCAAGAGTAGTGGTACAATCTATTCTAAGGAGAGTGTAATCCTCAGGGATAGCTAACATGATCGATGGGCGAAGCCAGGATTCATTGATGGCGAGAAGTCAATTTGTTCTGTATGGAGTAGGTCGGCTATTTCAGTGGCGTGGGCCACCATCGAACGGGCGTTTATAAGGGCACCTTTTATACTGGACTGAATAGGTGGTTAGTTGGAGGTACTGGTGGAATTCTGGGTGTTATTGTGGGGCTTCAGGTGAGTGTTGGAGTCTCGGGTGAGCCGGCTGTTAAGCTGGAGTGGGTGTTGTGTGGAATTTTTATTATTGGGCTGAGGGCCGCTCAGGGTGCTAGTCTTATTATTTAAGAGAAGGCATGATGTTTTGGCTCAAGGTTCGTATATATTAGGGAGTCTGGCACAGAGTTTGCAATTTCCCTGGAGGAGATTACATGGTCTTGTAGCCAGAGGCGCCTGACTCGAGGGAGTGTTGTAATATGATGTAGGAGCTGCTAACAGCGGGGTGTGTGCCATAATAGGGTTTAGAGTGCTGATAAGATTTAGGATGACCCTTAATAGGATGGTATATATCATGGGCAAATGCATGGTTTGGGCGTATGATGACTATGTGATGGCAGGTGTGACAGTGAGGACAGGGATAGGCGTAGTAACAAAGGATCAAGGATGAGGTAGCCATGGGTAGATCATAGTCATGCAGATGGGCTACACAGTTCTAAGTATCAGTAGGGGCTGACTCAGGTGGGGTAGTATAGTAGAATCTGCAAATCAGTAGAATCTACTGTAGTGTATCAATGGAGAGCAGGCTGGCTTGGGCAGAGAGATTTTGCCAGCGCAAATTCATTATTGCAAGATGCCGCAAGGCAGTGGGCAGTATCAGGAGGAGGGATGGGATGGCAGACAGTGAGCACGGGCAGCCGACTAAGGCAATAGGCAATGGTTAGGGCGGTGGGCAATCTGCATAAGCAGGTATTTAGCATCGGGCAGTATGCAGGTATATGGTTGACAGTCAGGCAATATGCAGGGACAGGTATTTAACAACAGGCAATATGCAAGGTAAAAGGTTGGCAGTGAGGCAATATGTACAGACAGGTATTTAACAACAGGCAATATGCAAGGTAAATGGTAGGCAGTGAGGCAATATGCATTGACAGGTATTTAGCAACGGGTAGGCTGAGTCGGTCACTCAGGCAGAGAGTTCAATGTGGGCGATCAAATAGTTAAGGCTGTGTGCAGTACAACTATAAGTGGGTAAAGAGCCCAATCAGCTTCCGCTAGGCCGGAGCTGATGCAATGGGAGAAGACAGATTAGGTGTGGGCTATTGGCTGGGCGAGGCGCATGCTAGGCCGGCAGAGAATCGGAAGATCATGGGTCAGGGTGTGATAAGGATTTCTTTTGGTATTCGGCTGAGGGCATGCAGGGATGAATGGCAGGTAGAGCAGTAAGCAGGCGTAGGTAGTCTGCCCAAGCAAAGTAAATAGAGGTTGGTAAAGGTAGCTGACACGGTATAACAACAAGTGTAAATTGAAATAGTACAAATGATAAAGTTACGATGAACACTGTCTTAGAGAAGTGGCGTGCACGTCGTGTGACAATGAAACTGCAATCGTGGCGTAACAGGTGGGGAGTGCATGGGGGTTCAGTAGTACGCTGTAGGCATTTTGTTCCTGTGTCCAGTAATAGTAATGTGCAGACCTGGAGGCAGGAAGGATCGCAGTGAGAGGTGTGTAGAGGCTGAGGTCCGGGTGCCGGCTGCGCTCAGTCAGCTGCTGGCCTTCGTCCTAGACCTTACTCCGCCGACCGGCTTCCGCCGGCCGGTGATTGGGTTAGAGCAAAATGGATAGGCTGGACAAATGAGGTGACTCCTGGGTGCCTGGTGCCTGCAGGACATTTCTTTTTCAATAATCCACATAATTGTTGTTTGAGTAGAACATTTCTTTACCTTAGTTTAGTTTAGTTTAGTTTAGTTTAGTTTAGTTTATTCATTTGTATTGCCCACCAAACCCAAGGGTATGAGGGCGCAGGAGCAACAAGGTTATTCACAGCTTAGTTACACGTTACAAAGCATTACAGTAATTACAGTAGTTACAATCGGATCAAAGATAGTTACAGCAGTCACGATAAAGACAAAAGGTTTGCAGATTTACAAGTATACATATTTACGAAGGTATTTACCTTTGACATCCTTATTACAATGCAAAGTCTTTGAAATAATTTTGTTAATACAAAGAATTAAAAATGTTTGTAGGCAGGAGAGTTTATTCAGTGGCTGTAACTCAGAGCATTGTCTTTCAGTGTCTAGTTCACATATGTTTAGCTTGCATAGAAATGTCTTAGGGCCTCATTAGGAGGCTGGCGGTAGCCGTGCCTGTAATACATGCACGGCTGCCGCCGGTATTTTATTTTTTCCGGCGCCCAGGAATGGGCAATTACTGGGTCATTACGGCCTTGCCGGATCCGGTAATTGGCCATTCCTGTGCGTTGGAAAATATTCTTCCCAATTCCCATTTGAGCCCCGTAGGGCTCAATGGGAATGGGGAAGCAGGATGATCCGGCACCATTATCAACAGTGGTGGTGTATCCAACATGCTCTGCTCGCGGGTGCCGGTACAGCCACCAGGTCAGACCTGGTGGCCACAATGGCACGCGCGAGCAGAACTCCTAGTTTGACGGTCCAGGAACTATGGTATCGGCATGCTTACCGGTACCGTAGTTCCCGGACCGGCAACCTTGTAATGAGGCTCTTAGACTACTTGGGAGGTGGAGATTACATTCAATGTCTGTAACATCTATTTGAAACCAGTGCAAATACTTGCCGCTCATGTAGAAAAGTCTTATCCATCTTTCTGCAAACTAAAAGTGGCATTTTGTTGACCGTGAAAAGCCTTACAAATATTTGTTAACAGAAAAGGTGTTCTTGATGGATGTTACTGAGTGTGACATCTTTTTGTGGGTAGCACACAAACATGTTGCATGCATAGAAAAGTATTCTTGGGAGTCAAGTGTAGTTTATTTACAGTTTCTGTAGATGAATGTGTCATTTCAGTACCTGGGAGAAGAGAATCCCAGTGACCATGTTTCATTACATAAACATACGTGCCATTGCTTGTTACAGTGTGCCAAAAATAATTGCAGAATTGTGTGGAGGCAGTGGCTGGAAGGGGAATATATTCAGAGTCTGCAACAAAGTGTGCCATCTTTGTGTGGCTGGTTTATTGGTTTATATACATGCTGCTTCCATGGAAACATCATAGGATTCTTTCTGCCAAGAAAAAATATTACAAATATTTTTGCCAATGAAAAGTCTTAGATATAATTTTAGGCAAGATAAAACATTATTCGGCTCTAAATGAGTGTGCTTACATTTTGTGGGTAGTCCACATAGTTGCTGCTTGTACAGAAAAGTTTTAGGGCCTCATCATGAGTTGAGCACACTGGTGAAAAAGCAGCGGTAATGCTATTATTACTGCATTCACTGCTCCGCCCAATCTCGAGTTGGGCGGAAATTGGGAGTTTTTGCTGGAGGTAAAAATCCCCCCTTTCTGCCCTTTTTTGGCACTATTTGCACAGCGCTAATTGCACTTAAAGTGCCAAGAAACCCCCATTGAGTCCAATGGACCTGATGGGAATGGGGTTTTACCTCCCCTGCGCAACTCTGGATCCAGTGCAAATTTCTTCGGACTGATTTGCAGTAACGCTAATAGCATTGGGTGGTATCCTTGCACAATTAGCACTGGGATACCCCCAACTCAAGATGAACCCTAGAAATGTCTTATAAATATTAGTAGGAAACAGAATGTGCATTCAGACACTCTGAGCGTGCTGTCTTTCTTGAAGGTGGTCCACATTCTGTTTACTTGCATATACAAATCTGGAGTACCAAAACATGCAATAGGGTGGGGAAGGCATGTGGCTAGAGGACATTTTAAGTCAGCCATTGCAGCTGATATCTGCATTGTGGATACTACAATTGTGTATTAGAAAATTGAAGGCATTTAGCAGCACCTGCCACACAAGTGATGCTGGTAAACGCTCAGCAAATATGGTCAGATGAAGGGCAGGATGTCCATTCCCCTTTTTCAGGTGCAGAAACAGGAGAGGTGCAGATTGCCTCTACGGATAAGCCAGGACACAATGCACACTGATTGGTGGAGAAATATGAGGCAGGAGGCACAGCACACAGTGCAGAGGAGCATTATGTGGAGTGACAAACAACACTCAGTGTAGACGAGCATGATGAAACAATGGACTCAGCAAACATTGTAGATGAGTATAATGAGCAAGTAGAAATAGCATACAGTGCATGTTTATTCTTTTTTTTTTTGTTTTTCATTTGCTACATTATAAATAGGATGGTAAAAATATAACCACATGGAAGGGGACGGTAGAGTAGCAGAATCTGGGAAGGTCCATGTCTCCACCCATCACATGCAGTGATCCTGAGAAAAATGATGACGATAGCCTAGTGAAGGATTACGACCCATGCAAGTACAGGTAGCAGCAAAACGGATACCAGGAAGAGGAGGACAGTGCCCCAATTATATAGAAGGGAGGGAAAGACACATCTTCTTGGGTATGGTATCATTTTAAACACACATGGTAAGCAACCACATCAACAATGCCAGCACCACAAAGACTACCCATCATCAAATGCTTCACAATCGGTTGTGCCAAGTAGGGCACAATTTAGCCTACGACAAAAATAAAGTGTGATTTCTTTCAAACAGAACAAAGATCTTGCAGCCTAAAATGTGTTCAAGAAAACTGTTTGCCAGAGAAGACGGGACCAACTTGTATACCACATATTTGTGGCCCTGCATTGATGGACCATGCACATGAGAGGGATGCACACACACAAGACTTCAACAGCAGCCCTCCCGCAGCAGACAATCACCATTCCGTACCTATCGTGTGATGTCACTGCTGAAACTAAATGGCAATGTGACTGCATGTTTCTGTACTCCAAGAACAGTCTCCCTCCCCACATGTATAATACCAAGAAGCACCATTTCATTGTGACTGAGGTACTTGAACATGGACACAAATATCACAGTATGCATGACAGAGTGGACTTCCTCATTGATTAACTGACTGTAACATTGGCTATTGACAGTTGGCCATATTCATGTATCAAAAACCTCAGTTTCTTTTGCTTCATTAGGAAAGTCAATCACCACTAGGAAATTCCCAGCTACTTTTTCTTCTCACACAAGGTCGTACCAGAGTAGTACAAGGATGTACTTTCTCTGAATTGGCATAGGCATTACATAGTTCTGATTGCAAAAAATTCAATTCACAATGGACATGATAAAATTAGACAGATCAATGACTATACGATTCTCACCACACACTCGGTGATCTTTCCTCCCCCACCAGGCATAAGGAGTACAAATCCATACGTAACCCTAGCAGCAGGATTACCTATGTACAAATGTAATCCAACATGGCAGCAAGTGCATGTTGTATGACATCAAGCAATTGTTTGTAATCAATGATTTGAAGGTAGAGGTTGTAAGGAAGTTGACAGCTGAGAGAGTGAAGGGTGTAGTAGCATTTTGCCTAAGATCACAACACCAACAGCTAGGCTTTGCTGCTGATGAACATGCTCAGACATCCTTGTTGCTTTATGAATTGTCAAGAACATTTATGTTAAATGATTTGGCAAGTTCTGCACCATATGGAGATATGTTTCATCAGCAATTGACAACTGTGAAATACATGATTCCTATGGCCCATAAGACCAGCTCACACGTTAGCAAGGCCTACAATGCAAACAAATATGGTTGAGTAATTGCATGTGGACTATACATTGCAACAACACCAATTGAAGGTCACACTTTCCTCCCACTGAAATTGTACTTTGCACATGTTGGGCCAGCAAAGTGAACAATGAGATGCCATTATTGATTATTTTAAAAGACAAAACCATACCTTAGATTGGAGTAGTGTATGGGGTCCCCTATAACACACATTAACATTTTGACAGGTGGGAACGTTGCTGCTTCAGGTCTTAGTTTATCCCTCCTTCGACATGGTTTAGATATAAAGTGAATATACATTTTATATAAAAATGATATAAAAAACGATAATGATTTGATATAAAATGTAGAGTGGGTATAAAATGATTATCAAAATGTTTTGATATGATGGTGAGATGATTTGATAGAAAGTGAGCATGGACAGAGTCTATACAAAAGTCGAAACCATGGCTTTGACAATGTGTGTTTCTTTGACATAATGAAAACATTTACATTTTTATAAGCAAGGTGTGTTTCCCAGAGCCTATACAAAAGTCCAAACTATTGCATTTGACAATGCGTGTTTCTTTTTAATAATTAAAGCAGTTTGCTTTGTAAGCAAAGTGTGTTTCATAGAGTCTATACAGAAGTCCAAACTATTGACTTTGACAATGCATGTTTCTTTTAAATAATGCAAGCAGTTCACTTTATAAGCAAAGTGTCTTCACCAGAGTTATACAAAAGTTCAACTGCTTGCTATGGCAAAATATAAAAGACAGATCGTAAAGTCTTCACCAAAGTTAGACAAAAGACCGCTGATCTGGACAATGCATGTTTGCCTTTTTAAATGAAGAGGGAAACTTTTACATGAAAATAAATGAACACACTGTGTGATTCTCTTACAATTAATGTTGTTTAAAAGGGCTGCAGGCACACATGCTGTGTGTGCAGCTGATCAGATGTGAAACAGCACTGTAGTGGGGTTGGTTTTTTATCTGCCAAACCCAAGATTTTTTCATTTTCGCAGAGAGCAGCAGAAAACACAGATGACAGATTCCAAGGGTAAGTTGCTATTCCCAACATTGATACACCTAGCGTGCTCACAGCTGTCTGCCTAACGAAAAGTGGAACTGCCTGACATTGCCCCATTGAACTCTGCCTATAGTGAAGCACCTCCCACTGGCCAGCAACCTTCCTGTACTATCTCACCTTACACAGACTGCAGCGCTCATCCTAAAATACTCTGCATCTATGGCCCCACCAGTTTGCACTCTATGATCAGCCATTGCAAGACTGTAAGCCCCTCTTTCAACTTGAACCCCACGCATGTCCGCCGAGACAAAGGCTGACTTAGCCTGATCACATTTACTCTGTGGCCGCTGAGCACTGTATGCTTCCATACTTAGTATCTGTACCCACTGTTCCTCCTGTATTTACTGTAACCTAACTACTGCATACTAGAAACTGCATCATATGACTGCTTATCACCAGAACTGTAAGCAATATAGTAACTGTGATGTCTGATCTGATTGTAACTATTTATCGACCAAGATTTTACTGCTGAAATAGTATCGCTACTGTAACTGTATTTCAGAGACATGTCCTGCTTTCTTTGGTGTATACTGAACTCCTTAGTGTCCCTACTACCCTGTTGATCAACTCCTAACTCTGAACAGGCATGTATATGCTACTTGGACCCTATTAACTGACTCATGTCTCTGGCTTCTAGATGAACTCTACTGCTTCAGCCAACATCTGAACATTACCTAGTCAGTCCATACCATCACACCTGAGTTAAACTAACCTGAACCAAATAATTGAATCACCATGAGTAATAACTTGAACTGCTTGACTTTATTATTTACACTTGACCTTACTGCTATTATGGCCTTCACTACCTACTGCACCAACCCACCTCCAGATAGGAATCTGAGACTTAGGGCTAGACTACCCTGCATATACGAACCTAAAAGGAATAGTGCTAACATGACCGTTAGAGCCCCAATCACTCAGACTCACCAGGACAAGAAAACACCTGCCTTGAATTCCTCTAATTGGGCCCCATTGCTCACTCACACCCACCATAGGAAACTCCCAAATATAACTAAACATATGGGCAGACAGACAAGTAACCTTACGCCCAAGAGTACCAGGACCTTAGCTGGATCCCTTATTAACGCTAGATCCATGGTAGCTGTTACGCTCACCTGGCTCCCACAGAGGCGTCGATCTGAACTGGACAGCTGCGGTCTCCACCAATGTAACACGTCGGGACGAGATGACGGACTGGACTGGCCCACCTTGGTTGGCCCGTAGGAATATTCTTCTGCAAATGGAGAAAGGGGATTAACCACTCGTGGAGTTGAGCGTAAATCCCCCCACCCCCGCTGTTCTCCCCACAGATCACCTTTGATGTCCACTCTTATAGTCTCACCTGATGGTTTGAAAAGATGAGCTCTCCATCCTGCATTGAGTGCAGGGGCGCGTTGATAACCAGTTGCTTCACTGGCTCGAAGGAATTGGTGAGTTTCAGAACAATATTGACTCCGAAAAGTATGTAGTTCGTAAGAGTTCACATGTCTGACTTTCACTCTTGTCCGATTCCTTGCAGTTTGCAGCTTGACCCCAGCAAAGACTTCCTTGTGGTAGCTGAAGAAGATCATGTAAGGATTTGGTTTATCCTACACAGTTCAATAAAATAAGGCCAGAATGTAACCTGTTGCTTGCTCCCTTATTCAGGTGTGGAGAGAAAATATGAAGTTCGGGGAATAATGCCTCCGGCGGTAAAATTAGGTAAGTCTATTGTGGTGAAAAGAGTTCCCCTTGTTTGTCCCTTTGTCTCACCTTGTTGTCCTTTTGTTCCCCTTAGGGGCCGGGGTACGGCGAGGATGCAATGGAGACTGCGCCGACCCGAGAGGAGGAATAGTACCCCCAGCGGTAATCAGGTAAGTCTGTGGGGGTAGTTACTATTGCCTCTGTTTATTCCATTGGCTCACATTTGCTGTTCTTGTGTTCCCCTTAGGTGCCAGAGTGTGGCGGGAACGTGCAGAAGGATGTGGTGGATAGTGAGGATGCTGCAAAGGGCGGTGAGTTCAGCGCGGCGCTGCAGCAGGCGAGGCGGCGCGCGTAAAATGCTTCTTTCTTCCAGTCCAAGGCGCGGTGGATCCGGAATTCAGGTAAGGATCTAAGTTTTTGTTCTTATTCTAACCTCTTCTCCTTCTGTTCCTCCCTTTTTCTAGGAGCTGCAGACTTGAGGCGGGTGTGGCAGAAGACTGGATGCAGGCTTGCAGACATGGTGAGCGTTACGCTGCTTGATGCAGAATAACCCCGAAGCGTGTGCTGCTCTTCGGGCATGGTTTAAATAGCCTGCAAAGTAGTCCCAGGTAAGTATTTCTCCCCAGCCCCACCCGAGTAAAAAATAGTCCCTAGGTAAAATAGTCCCTTCCAAGCCTCATTTGGCTTGGAGCTCTACAGCATGGTCTGCATCTACTAAGCTTGCAGCATGGTCTGCATCAGGTAAGTTCTGCTCTATGAGCCTGGCGCCTATGGTGCCAGGACTGACTCTCCATATGAGCATGGTGCCATAGGCACCAGGACTGCACCCAAACAGCCCCTAGCAGGGGTTTTTGGGCTTGCTCAAAATAACGTGATGCCTGCTTCTGGGGTTGCTGGACCTGGTCTGGTTCCCCGGGGGTAGGCATCATGACTGCACTCCCCTCCAAGGCCCCTCCTAAAGTCGTTCTTCCCCGTGGTTTTGGTTTGTCTGGGAAATTTCAGTGGAATCTTTTCACCAATCGAGGTGCATGCACATGGTCACTAGTTTCCCAAGACCTTTCCTGTGGTCCGTAACCTTTCCAGTCGATTAAATAAAAAATGTTGACTTCACCATCTTGGAGTCCAGGATGTTCTTAACTTCAAATTCGGATTCCCCGTCTATGAGGATGTGGTCTGGTGGCTTGGTTAGTCTTGTCCCTGGTTGCACTGGCTTCAAAAGTGACACATGAAAGATGGGGTGAATTCGCATATTAGCAGGTAATTCCAACTTGACGGCCACCGGGTTGATAATGGCCTTAATAGAGTAAGGTCCCAAATATCTAGGGTTAAAGGTCTGCATTCCCGTGAGAGGTATGTGTTTTATGGCCAACCATACTTGGTCCCCTATCTGGTACTGTGGAGTATCACTTCTATGCCGGTCAGCATCTTTCTTATATTTCTCCTTCGCCTGTTTTAAATGTGCAGTTGCCTCCTTAAAGGCTTGTGTAATCGTAGTGTGTAGATGGTCCACTGTGGGCATTTCTAAGTGTTGGGGTGAGTCAAGGTCTGAGGTTCGAGGGTGGTGCCCATATAGGGTATAAAAGGGGCTTTGTCTAGATCCAGAATGTACTGAATTATTGTATGCATATTCGGCAATCCAAAGAATGTCCTTCCAATTACTCTCAGTCTGATGTAACATACAAAGCAGGTATTGTTCAAGAGTCTGGTTGGTCCTCTCCGTTTGACCATCGGTCTGGGGGTGGTGACTGGTCGATAATCTCACGTCGATTTGCGCCAATTGACAACATTTCTTCCAAAAATGTGAAATGAATTGACTGCCCCAGTCAGAGACCAACAAAGAGGGAAATCCATGTATGCGAACAATGTTTTCAAGGAATTCTTTGGCCAGGATTGAGGCTGAAGGTAGTCCTTTTAAAGGAATAAAGTGGGCCATCTTGGAAAAAAGATCCACAATAACTAGAACGGTGTTAAACCCATTACAAGGAGGTAGATCGGTAATAAAGTCTAACGATAAGGTGTGCCATGGTGTAGGCGGAATGTCTAAAGGTTGTAAGAGTCCAGCTGTTTTTTTCTTTTGACTTTTGTTTTGGGCGCAAATGCCACAAAACATCACAAATGGTTTAATATCCTTTCGCCAGGTGGGCCACCAGAATTGTCTTTTAATTTTAGCTTCAGTGTTTGCAATTCCTGGGTGCCCCTCCATTAGGGTATCATGATAACGGGAAATGACTAGTTCTTGTAGTTCCTTGTGTGGCAGAAATAGCTACCCTTTTTAATAAGGCAGATCATTGGTGACAGAGTAGTCCGGGCCTTTCTTTACCCAGTCCTGCAGGGCTGTAGGATTAAAGAGTTGCTGTATCTTTACCTGAATGTCCTCTAGTGTCTATAGAGTAGTCATGCCAAGAATCCTTTGTTCGGAAATTATAGGTACTGGTTCTGGGTTCACCTCTGCCTCTCCCATCCCTATTCGGGATAAGGCGTCTGCTTTACCATTCTTACAACCTGGTCGATAGGTTATCACGAAATCGAACTCGGCAAAGAACAATGCCCATCGGAGTTGACGTGACGATTGGGCCTTGGCTGTTTTTAAATACTGTAAGTTCCGGTGATCGGTGATCACAGTAATGGTATGCCTGGCACCGAGAAGATAATGCCGCCAAGCCTTGAAGGCTGATTTAATGGCTAATAACTCCTTGTCGGTAACCGCATAGTTTAACTCGGGTGCCGAGAACTTTCTGGACCAAAATGCTGCTGGGTGAAGCTGGCCAGTTTCAGGGTCCCTTTGAGACAGGACAGCTCCCATGGCTAGACTGGATGCATCAGTTTCCACTATGTATGGAAGTTCAGGGTGCGGGTGCTTTAACACAGGTGCAGACGTGAATTTCGCTTTCAGCTCTTGGAAGGCTTTTTCAGCTTCTTCAGTCCACATGAAGTGTTTATTTTTTTGTAAGAGTGCTGTGATGGGATGTACGACGTGAAATATCTGGGATGAATCTGAGGTAGAAATTGGCAAAGCTGAGCATGCTTTGTACTCCTTTAACTGAACTTGGTGATGGCCACTTAAGGATTGCGTCCACCTTTCGTGAGTCCATTCGGACTCACTTTGGGGTCAGGATAAACCCAAGGAATTCAACTTCTGTTGCATGAAAAACACATTTTTCTAGTTTTGCATATAGTTTGTGCTGGCGCAATTTCTCAAGGACTGCTCAAACGTGCTTCACATGGTCAGATTCTGAAGAGGAGTATAGTAGAATATCATCGATATACACGACAAAACAAACGTCAATGAGTTCACGAAGGACATCGTTCATGAAGTATTGGAAGGCTGCTGGTGCATTGCACAACCGGAAAGGCATCACCTGGTATTCGAATAACCCATACTTAGTGCGGAAAGCAGTCTTCCATTCGTCACCCTCTTTTACACGTACCAGATGGCATGCCCCCTGGAGATCTAATTTAGTGTATATACAAGCGTCCTTCACTTGGTCTAGTAGTTCAGGGATCAGAGGAAATGGGTATCGGTTCTTAACAGTTATCTGGTTCAATGCGCGGTAGTCTATGCACGTTCTGAGGTCACCTTCCTTTTTGGGCACGAAGAACAAAGCTGAAGATGCAGGGGACTTGGATGGGCAAATAAAGCCATTGGCAAGGTACTGGTCTAAGTATTGTCGTAGGTGAAGGTTCTCAGGTTCCGTAAGGGCATAGATCCTGCCACAAGGGGGTTGTGCACCGGGTATGAGATCGATTTGACAATCGTACGATCTGTGAGGAGGTAAGGTGTTTGCCTGTTCCTTTTGGAAGACATCCTGGAATTCTTGGTATTCTGGAGGTAGTTGCATGACTGCTGTGGTTACTGTGGCCAGGCCTGCGTTCTGATTTATCTTTGGATAAGAGGTTTGTGCACAATCCAGGAAGGTTATTCTCTTCTCTCGCCAATCAATACAAGGATTATGTGTTTCCAACCAAGGTATCCCCAGTATTATTTGGAACTGTGGGGCTTTGATTAGATCAAATACAATAGTCTCTCGATGCCCATCCTGACCCAATAGTGTCGTCTCTGCGGTGGAATGAGTTACAGGCCCAGAGGCAATTTCAGTTCCATCGACTGTGGTGATAACATCTGAGGTGGTTTTTTCAGCAGAGAGGTAGATTCATCCTGGAAGCCAATTCATAGTCCACATAGTTTCCTATGGCCCCGCTATCAATGTAAGCCCTTACTGCGTACATACGCGAAGGTCTGCCCTGGATCTACGAGGACCATTGGTATGATGAAAACCGAGGTCTGAGTATCCTTCTTCAAGCTCGGCAAGCGGACCTCTACGCTTGTTGGGCGTGGTCGTTTCCCGAGTCTGACTCCATATGGCTTTTATCAGCAGCTCCTACCACCTTCTTGGGTGGTTTTACAGGGCAATCCTGTAGAAAATGCCCAGAGGTTCCACAATAGAGACACAATTGCATTTGCCGTCTCCTTTCTCTTTCCTTCTAGGTTAAGGGTCCTTTAACCCCTCCGATTTGCATGGGCTCTGAAGCATCTGCTCCTTTGGGGTTAGCGTGGGTTTTAACCAAGACCCGATTCTCAAACTTGGCTTGATCAGCCTTTCTGTTCTGAAGTCTGTGATCTAAATGGACCACTAAGTCTATATATTCAGCGCAGTCTTGAGGTGGGTTCACGACTTGTCCAAGACATATTTGAGTTCTCCTCGAAGCCCTCGATGAATTTTACCTCAGGCATCCAGTTTCCACTATCAACCAATTAAAGGTCGTGATGTAGGATAAAAGGTCCTGGTTACCCTATCGTAGGGACAAAAGTTCGTTATCCAGGGCCTGTCCTTGGCAGTGCCGGGCAAATAGTCTTTGCATGCTAGTTTGAAAGCCCTGAAAATCCCAAAGAATTGGGTCATCCTGAGTAACTAGTGGAATTGACCAATCAGCTGCACTGCTGCTGAGATATGACAATAGAAAGGCTACCTTGGCTTGATCGTTTGGGAAGGCTCCAGGTTTGCATAAAAAGTGCAAGCGGCATTGGTTCATAAACACGCCGAACCTTTTCGGATCTCCGGCAAAGCGTTCGGGTGGACCTAATGGAATATATCCTGGTAGCTTTATTTGCACAGGGTTACTCGATAACACAGGAGCTGGATTTCCCCTGGAACCAGGTAGGGGTGCTTGTCCAGCCTTGCTTTGCAATAGGTGCATAGCAAGGACATCAGTTCGCTCCTTTGACAAAATCAGTTCTCTCCTAAGAGCATTGGTTTCTTGGCGGGCGGAATGCACTTCGGCCCTCAGTTCCCCTAGTAATTGGGCCAATTGGTCAGTCTCTGAGGTATCCATAACGCCCGGGTGGGAATTTGTGGGTAGGCTTTGCATTCTGTTACGCTGACCTGGCTCCCACAGAGGCATTGATCTGAACTGGACAGCTGCGGTCTCCACCAATGTGACGTGTAGGGCCGAGATGACGGACTGGACTGGCCCACCTAGCTTTGTTTGCTTGGCCCATAGGAAAATTGTTCTGTAAATGGAGAAAGGGGATTAACCACCCGTAGAGTTGAGCGTAAATCCCCCCACCCCCGCTGTTCTCCCCACAGATCACCTTTGATGTCCCCTCTTATAGTGTCACCTGATGGTTTGAAAAGATGATCTCTCCATCCTGCATTGAGCGCAGGGGCGCGTTTATAACCAGTTGCTTCACTGGCTCAAAGGAATTGGTGAGTTCCAGAACAATATTGACTCCGAAAAGTATGTAGTTCGTAAGAGTTCACATGTCTGACTTTCACTCTTGTCCGATTCCTTGCAGTTTGCAGCTTGACCCCAGCGAAGAGTTCCTCGTGGTAGCTGACGAAGATCATGTAAGGATTTGGCTTATCCTACACAGTTCAATAAAATAAGGCCAGAATGTAACCTGTTGCTTGCTCCCTTATTCAGGTGTGGAGAGAAAATATGAAGTTCGGGGAATAATGCCTCCGGCGGTTAAATTAGGTAAGTCTATTGTGGTGAGAAGAGTTCCCCTTGTTTGTCCCTTTGTCTCACCTTGTTGTCCTTTTGTTCCCCTTAGGGGCCGGGGTATGGCGAGGATGCAATGGAGACTGCACCGACCCGAGAAGAGGAATACTACCCCCGGAGGTAATCAGGTAAGTCTATGGGGGTAGTTACTATTGCCTCTGTTTATTCCATTGCCTCACCTTTCTGTTCTTGTGTCCCCCTTAGGTGCCAGAGTGCGGCGGGAACGTGCTGAAGGATGCGGTGGATAGTGAGGATGCTGCGAAGGCTGGTTTGTTCAGCGCGGCGCTGCAGCAGGCGAGGCGGAGCGCGTAAAATGCTTCTTTCTTCCAGCTCCAAAAAACGGTGGATCCGGAATTCAGGTAAGGATCGAAGTTTTTGTTCTTATTCCAACCTCTTCTCCTTCTGTTCCTCCCTTTTTCTAGGAGATGCAGACTAGAGCCGGGCGTGGCAGAAGACTGGATGCAGGCTTGCAGACACGGTGAGTGTTACGCTGCTGGATGCAGAATAACGCAAAGCGTGTGCTGCTCTTCGGGCATGGTTTAAACAGCCTCCAAAGTAGTCCCAGGTAAGTATTTCTATCCAGCCCCACCCAAGTAAAAAATAGTCCCTAGGTAAAATGGTCCCTTCCTAGCCTCATTTGGCTTGGAGCTCTGCAGCATGGTCTGCATCTGGTAAGCTTGCAGCATGGTCTGAACCAGGTAAGTTCTACTCTATGAGCCTGGCGCCTATGGCACCAGGACCGCACCCAAACAGCCCCTAGCAGGGGTTTTTGGGCTTGCTCAAAATAACGTGATGCCTGCTTCCGGGGTTGCTGGACCTGGTCTGGTTCCGCGGGGGTAGGCATCATGAAAGTAGCCCACGTGACTGAAATCTCTGACTTACTAAACAACGGCAACTTAGACTTCCTTGCTGTAACAGAGACTTGGCTCCACGAGGCAGCAGGACCCACCTTGATGCTAGCCATTCCTGACAACTATCTAATTCATAGAGTTGACAGACCCAACGGCAAAGGCAGTGGCCTAGCTATCATCTAAAATAAAACTCTGCATATCAGACTAACTACCTCACCTCTTTGTGCATCCTGTGAAATACTGTCAGCTAAACTGCCACTATCTAATAACCGCACACTAACTATCCATCTGATTTATAGGCCCCCAGGTCCATTAGGATCCTTCGAAGACGGCCTTACCAGCCTCATAGCTAATAATACCCAAAACCATTCTCAAACACTGCTGCTGGGCGACTTCACCATTGGCTACAACGAGCCAGACAATCAAAATGCACAAGCTATAACTGCCCAACTCAATGACCATGGGCTCGCCCAAAACGTTCAAGCCCCTACTCATGTCAAATGAAGAACCCTCGACTGGGTCTCCGAAATTAACTGCGGCATAACCATCACTGACTTTATCCCTCAACTGTGGACGGACCACTTTCTAATAAACTTCACTGCCTCACTTGATCTCCTCAGCCCCAAAATCTTTAAAATGATACCTCCTCTACCCACCAGAAGTAAAAAAGATATCACCACAGAAAAACTCATCCCCGACTCCTGACCATGATCAATAACGTGGAGAACAATACGGACCCAACTATCCTAGTGGACACTTTCAACAAGGCCATGACTCATGCACTTGATACTATTGCACCCCCCAAACTACGAAAAGGTAAACAAGAAGCCCACCTAAATACCTGGTTCACGCCCCAACTCAAGGACCTCAGAAAACAGAAAAGAAAGTTCCAAAGTGGCGAAATATGCCTACTGATAAAAATCAAGACAACGTAACCCAATTCTCTAAATTATACAAAAAAGAAATCATTAACACCCAAAAAAATCTCTTTAACGACAGAATTACCAACGCCAAATATAACATGAAGGAACTCTTTGCCATCCTCCGAAAAATGGAATCCCCTATTCACCCTACCAACACTGTCCCCAAGGACAAGCTATGGTGCACTAATATACAAAACACCCTTTCCAATACAATATCCACCCTCCAACACAAAATAACTAACAAACAGGACTCCCTTCCCCTTACTGATCAACTAATACCCATGACTACTGAACCCAACACTATCCCACCCTTTAGTTTCAAAACTATCTCTATTATCGACACAGAAAAGGTTATGCTCTCTCTAAAGCCACCCAACTGCAAGGGCGACAGTTGCCCAGAACAAATAATAAAAGATGCAGCTAAAGACCTGGCCCCGTTTATCTCTAAGCTCATCAATGCCTCTTTCAAGTCTAACACAGTACCAATCAACCTAAAAGAATACTGGGTCCTACCCTTACTAAAAAAAGCAAACCCTTGATCCATCCCAACCAACTATAGGCCTATCACCACTGTACCCTTCCTACTTAAAATTATCGATAAAGTAGCCTATATCCAAATTCAAGATTACTTGGAAACTAACCATCTTCTAGGCTCGCGTCAATCTGGATTCTGCCCGCTCCATGGCACGGAAACTGCCCTGCTAGACCTCAAAACGGAAATTGAGGAACTAAAGGACAATGGGAAAACAGCGCTGTTACTTTTACTGGACTTGTCCACAGCTTTTGACCTGGAGGATCATGCAGTTTTATGCAACCACCTTAAGCTTGCGGCCAACTTCACAGGGGAGGCCATAGCCTGGGTCCAATCTTTCCTCATAAACTGGACCATGAGAGTCTTCTCTACATCCTCATGCGCTGACCCCATCCAAATAACATGTGGAGTCCCACAGGGTTCCTGTGTCTCACCCACCATGTATAATACATTCACCAAGCTACTGTTTGACAAGTTGGACAGACTGGGTGTCACCTACACAAATTATGCAGATGACACCCAGATCCTCATACCCCTTTCGGGCAACTACAAAGCAGACCTGGCTTTGGTGAATAAGATATAAATCCTCATTCAGGCATGGATGGCCACACATGGCCTCTGCCTGAATGACGATAAAACCGAAATCCTACTCCTCGGCTCAGACCACAACCTAAAACCCGGATTATGCATAATTAAATATTGACAGCAATATTATTAAGGTCATGCCTGAGGTCAACACACTAGGCTTCTACCTTGACTCTGCCCTTACCCTCAAAGGCAAGTGAACTCCCTCGCATCCACCATAACCTACACCTGCAAACTTATCCGAGCAGCTAGGCCATTCCTGTCCAGCACTAGCTGCCTCACCCTGGCCAATGCTTTTATCATGTCCAGACTTGACTACTTTAACGCCCTTTATTCAGGAGCTAACAAGTCAGTCACTGACAAACTTCAGAGACTGCAAAATACCGCACTAAGGGCTGCGCTGAATATCCCACGTAGAGAGCACATCTCTAAATACCGGACTAAGGCCCACTGGCTGAAAATTAAGGACAGAATCTTCCTTAAAACTATCTCTCTTACAGAAATGTTGTTTATAATCTAGCACCCTCATACCTAATTGAAAACATTAATAGAAGACCTCCACTCCGACACACAAGAACTTCCAACACTTTCTTACTCGAAACACCTAGATTCAAACTAACCACGGCCGGAGGATCTAGCTTTCCAGTCAAAGCGGCACAATTATGGAATACTCTCCCAATTGACATTAGACGCCCATCACCCTACACCAGATTTAGAAGTAATGCTCTCAACTGGCTACCCATGAACAACCTGTAACATCCGCTTCTGACTGTTCAGACTATGAGGTAATGAGTCTAGCTCTCCCCTTACTGCCTCCTACTTTTCTGATTTGCTCTGTACTGCTTCTGACATTGTAATCTTACCTATGTATGTATTAGCCTGTGTCAGGCATGTAACTAAGCTTTGAATCTTCTTATACTGCTGCACCCGACTGCCCAAGGGCTTGGAGCGCATTATCAAATAAAGAAACAAACAAACCTGTTAAGGACTGGTGACCTTGGTAGAATTTAGGGGAGGGCATCTGAAATACAGGGTACTGTTTTCTATGACTGGCCAGAGGGAGCTAGGTAATTTTAGTTTTGTTAAAAAGGGCAATTGTTTGCAAAGTAAGCACAAAATACATGAGTTCAAGAAACCTGGGTGTGTTGATAAGAAAACTGTTCAGGGAGGGGTTTTGTCTTCACCCCTTAAAAGGGGTCTCCTGACTTCATAAGGGGTATCCCTTGCCTGGACTTGGTAATTCTGGCAGAGCTCTGGCCCAGTGTTTTGACAGCTGCACGACTAATTGACTAGAACATATGCTTGTAACGCTGCAAGGAAACATTTCTATTTCTAGTCTATTGGATTTGATCATGGCTCTGAGGCAGATGCCAGTGACCCCCCCGGAAACCTCTGCAGGGTTTTTTGATTGAAAACAGGCTTGGTGGTTTATTCAGATCAACATTCAGAAAAACAAAAAGGTGAGTTCTGTTTACTTTCAAATTAAACAACTGTGCGGGCCCCATTACGACCCAGGTGGAACAGGTTAACGGGTGCTGCAAAAGGATGCAGACCTGTTAAACCCATTCTGCCACATTACGAGGTCCCCTCGCGGGAGCCGGTAAGCACTCCTGGTAAAATCAGGCGTGCTTACTGGGTCCCGCGAGGGGAAGAGGGAGCAAACAACGGGCCACTCGTAATTGGCCCGTTGTTTGCTCCCTCTCCCATTCCCATTCAGCCCTATGGGGGCTGGAATGGGAATGGGGAAGGTCCGGGTCCGGGTCCGGGTTCTAGAAAGGGAGGAATTACCAGGCCTTCTGAAATTGGAATGGCCCGGTAATTCCTCATTCTGTGAACCCAGACGCGATTTCAGCGGCAGCTATGCCGCCAGTAGCGGCATGGCGACTGCCGAGGTCGTAATGAGGGCTTGTTTATTTTAATGACATGTTTAAAAAATCACACTTTTTGTGGGCTTTCACTATAAAGGATTGACAAAGCTTTTGTTTAAAAGGTTCTGCATGAAGGTTAAATATGTTTTCGTGTTTAGAAGGCACTCAAAGGCGCTAGAGTACAAAAATAATATAAAATCAGACTATGTGATCTTTTACACAATAATTCCCATCAATACATACCATATCTTGCATAACATATCAAGTCCAATATAACACAGCTGCACTTGCCTGAAACAATCTGTGTTTCTTTTACACACAGAGAATAAACAAATTTTGTTTTTCTTCGTGCCAATTTGCACGCAGAGTAAAATACATTGCAATGACTACTTGTAACTACAGAATGAATCCAACACAATCTAGAACATGAACTGATACAGTCATGAAAACTTAAAAGAAGACAGCTTTTACACATTATCAAACACCTCTTTGAAAAATCCAAATATCCATGTATATTTAAAATCTTGACACTTGTCCCCTTAAAAATTTCATCCACTCCAGCGCTTTATATGAATAAATCTCGACGTGCCCATTTCCGCAACATGAATATGCAATGCCACGGCACTTCTCCCCTTAATATGCTTAAGCATTGCAACAGTTTGTGTACATAAATCTCAGTGACACCATTTCCGCAACATGTGTGATCTTTGACAAAATCTCAAATACTCAATTACTAGCTTTACATTCCTCACATTGTCGAATCGGATCAGGATCTGTCAGTGCAGAAAATGTTGCACGCTTAAAATATTTTACCAAGTTTATCTCCACTTTTCATTCCTTAAGGTTAATTCTGCAGGGTGTAGAATTATAGATTTGAAAGGCCTATATTTGCAGCATTACTTAAAGAAACCCATCTGCACATTTTGTATACTTAGAGCAGTATAGGCTTAAATGATATTACAGGGGTATTAGGGAGATATGTAACCCGCTCTATAATTTTGACCTCATAAACTCTTGCAAACACCTCTACACATTATTCTAGCTAACATGTAAATCCACAAATCACAGGAGAGTGCATTTGAGTGCCTTCTAAACACTAAAACATGTTTAAAAAGCCTGCCTCAAAAAGGGTGTGCAATATCTGTAAAAAACAGTATCACACTAGTCTGTGCTTTTTACATATGAATACAGTCTAAATATTTCACACTTACAAACACCTCTACACATTATCCTAGCCAAAATGTAAATCCAGAGAACACAGGCTTGCACCTTTGAGTGCTTTCTAAACACTAACACATATGTAACCAGACTGCCTCAAAAATAGTGTGCAATATCTCTAAATACAGTATCACACTAGTCTGTGCTCTTTACATTTGAATACAATCGAAACATTTCACATTTACAAACATCTCTATACAGTATCCTAGTCAACATGTAACTCACAGGACACAGGCTAGCAGCTTTGAGTGCCTTCTGAACACTAAAATATTTTTAACCGGCCTGCCTCAAAAAGGGTGTGCAATATATGTAAATAGAGTATCACACTAGTCTGTGCTTTCTATCTTTGAATAAGATCTAAATATTTCACATGTATAAACACCTCTACACATTATCCTAGCCAATATGTAAATCCATAGACCACAGGGTAGTGCTTTTGAGTGCCTTCTAAACACGAAAACATATGTAACCGGCCTGCCTCAAAACAAGTGTGCAATATCTGTAAATACAGCATCACACAAGCCTACAAACACCTTTTAAACAAAAGCTCTGTCAATCCTTCCACCGTGAAAGCCCACAAAAACTGTACATGTTTTAAATATGTCATTAAGAAACTCATTTATTTAATTTGAAAGTAAATACAACCCACTTTTTTGTTTTTTCTAAATGTTGATCCAAATAAAAGACCGTGCCTGTCTTCAACCAAAAAGCTTTGCAGAGTTCCCAGGGTGTCTCAGTCCTCTGCCCCAGAGCCACGATCATATCCAATTAACTCCAGAGAGCAAGGTTTCCTTGCAGCATTACAAGCAGATGTTCCAGTCAATTAGTCATGCAGTAGTCAAAACACTGGCCCACAGCTCTGCCAGAATTCCCACCTCCAGGCAAAGGGATACCCCTTATGAAGTCAGAAGCCCCTGATAAGAGGTGAAAACACAGACCCCTGCCTGAACAGTTTTCCTATTAACACACCCAGGTTTCCTGAACTCATGTATTTTGTGCTTACATTGCAAAAAAAGGTCCTTTTAACAATACTAAAATTACCTAGCCCCCTCTGGCCAGTCATAGATAACAATAACATGTATTGCAGGCCCCTTCCCCTATATTGGGTCAAGCTCACCAGTCCTTAACAGGTCTGTCAACTGTGTTTTCTGCTGCGCTCTGTGAAAATGCAAATGTCGTATGTTTGGCAGATAAAAAGCCAACACTACTGCAGTCTGTTTCACAGCTGATCAGCTACATCATTTCTCTCTGGCACACACAGCATGTGTCCCTGCAGTACTTTTAAACAGCAGTTATTCTAAGAGAACCATGCAGTGTGTTCATTTAGTTGTATGTAAAAGTTTCACTCTTCATTTAAAAAGACAAACATGCATCATCCAGATCAGCAATATTTTGTGTATCTCTAGTGTAGACAATTTACACTCTGTCATTTATAATTTGCGATAGCAATAGTTTGGACTTTTGTTTGCAACTCTGGTGAAGACACTTTGCTTATCAAGTGAACTGTTTTCATTATTTAAATGAAACATGCATTGTCAAAGTCAATAATTTGGACTTTTGTATAGATTATGTGAAACACACTTTGCTAATAAAGCAAACTGTCTGCTTTCATTATTTTAAAGAAACATGCATTGTCAATGGCAATAGTTTGGACTTTTGCATATGCTCTGTGAAGACAATGTGCATATAAAGTGAACTGCTTTCAATAATCAAAAGAAACACCTATTGTCGAAAGCCATAGTTTGGAATTTTGTATATGCTTTGGATAACACACTTTGCTTATAAAAGTGAACTGTTTTCATTATTTCAAAGAAACACACAAAAGGCAAAAGTTTGGACTTGTGTATAGGCTCTGTGAAGACAATGCACTTATAAAGTACCTGAATGTGGTAATTTTGCACAAAAAGAGGATGGGGAAGTGGTCACAAATATGTTCAGCCAGTTTTTTATTCAGAGTAAAACTTGTATATTCACAGAAAAAGTGACACACATCCAATATGTTGGTTCTATCAAAATTTGAACACAGTATCCTTAATACTAGTGAAATGCCACTACAATTGCGAAAAAATGCTTTGTGCAAACAAAATGCCCTTAATACTGAAGAAATGCACACACATCCAATATGTTGGTTCAAAATTTGCACACAGTATCCTTAATACTAGAGAAATGCCACCGCAATTGCGAAAAAGTGCTTGGTGCAAACAAAGTGCCCTTATTACTAGAGAAATGCCAACACGTGTTTCAACCAAAAAGGCCGTCCTCAGGGCATACAAATACATAAACAGCTTGATAATTAGTCCAAAGACAACTTGTTGTAATTGTACTTGATTAATTCTTGGTTATGCTTGTTGCAGTCAAGCCGTGATTGTTGCTCGACTGGTGTGCCGCTGATGCAGCAGAAATGAAGTACAGCGCACATGTTTAGCGTGCTTTCCCTTTAATAACGGCTGTAATCGGCATAGGCTTCTAATGTTCGTATGCACAATGGCGGGTTGTTTCTTCAATGAAGAAAGCATACGAACATTAGGAGCCTAAACCGGCTGAACATATTTGTGACCACTTCCCCATCCTCTTTTTGTGCAAAATTACCACATTCAAAGGTTTTTTATAGCTATCAAGCGCAGCCTGTGTAGATGGTAATTCCCAATAATTTAACTTACTCTAAGGTGATATGGTAGATCACCTCACCACCTACACGACATGAGCTCTAATATTTCTTAACTTGCTTATGAATATTTCTAGTGGTGCGCACTCCTGTTTTGGGCCCTACTCCCACAACCTCCTTTCTTCATTCGCACTTATAAAGTAAACTGCTCTCAATATTTAAAAGAAACACACCTTGTCAAAGGCCATAGTTTGGAATTTTGTATATGCTTTGAGAAACACATGTTGCTTATAAAAGGGAACTGTTTTAATTATTTAAACGAAACACACATTGTCAAAGCCAATAGTTTGGACTTTTGTATTGACTCTGTGAAAAACACTTTGCTTTTAAAGTGAACGACTTTAATTATTTAAAAGAAATACATATCGTCAAAGTCAATAGTTTGGCTTTTTTGTAGACTCTGTGAAACACACTTTGCTTATAAAATGAATTGTTTTCATTATTTAAAAGTAACACACATTGTCAAAGGCAATAGTTTGGACTTTTCTATAGGTTCTGTGAAATATAGTTTGCTTATAAAAACGAATTGCTTTTAATTGTTAAAAGAAACACAGATTGTCAAAAGCCAGTAGTTGTACGCCTTTTAAATTAGCCCTTTAAAATGCACACTTTGCCTGTAAAGCAAATTCACATAGGTCTGGCATGCCAGCCGCGATTTACACTCTATATCAAAGCTATATCCAAGATTAATGTTACAAGCCGTTGAAGCTAACTCTCTAGTGGTGTCATTAACATTATATAATCATGACTTCATCTATGCTATATATATATATATATATATATATATATATATATATATATATATATATATATATATATATATATAATGTATAGCCACATAATATGGCAGGCAACAATTCAGCAAATTTCAGAACAATATACATCTATTTCAAATATTCAGAAGTGGTAAACAGATAAATGCAATGAACATTATTATCAACATTATCCATCATTACTCACACTTCATTCAATCTACTCAAACAAGTGTACTCATTCAAACATACAATTGTAAAAGCTATTCACTGTACATTTTATAAATAGGCATTGTAACATACCAGGCCTCTTTACCCTTATTCACAAAATTCCCCTACACCCCTTATGTATACTGGTGTGTCTCTCTATTACACACCAAATGTTGTCAGATGTTGTCGACACATGTTTCAGTCAGAAATTCAGGCTCAAATACTTTGGCCCTTAATTTCTCTACCCTTCTTCAGGACGGAAGTGAGATCAATATAGCACAGCTGGTGATTGATGAGCCCCAACCTGTTGATGTAGCCTCAATGAAAGATAACACTGTGCACCTCCTGGTCTAATTTTTTGACCCACATTTCAATAACAAAGTGGTTCTTTTCAGCTGTAATATAACTATGATAATCCAGCAATATGAGGAATAGTCCAATTGTGCAGTGCAAAGATAGACTGAGGAGTTGGATGTAAATAAAACTACATGAATAACAGAGTCGGAAAGGAAATGCAACAACACTATGCTCAGCACACCACTGGAAATATCAAGAGCATTGTTCTCTTCATCATCAGGGAGTACATGTATGGTGTTGCCTTCACTACCTTACCAGTCTTCTGTGAACTCCAATGACTCTACTGATGGTCTGCAGAGAGAGCTAGGAATCCTCAATGTAGATGGTTTGAAGAACTTGCAGTGGGCCTTCAGAAGCTGATATGGTGAATACATATCCAATTGATTCATATTATATGAATAGGGATGTTTATCTACTACAGTGCAGGTCTAGAACATGTCTTGTGTAAATTGCCATAGAAACCCAAAGATGTCCCATACCAGAGTACAATCTGAGTGAGTCCTTAGTGCTTCTGGGGCTATAACATTTGATCACTGGAGAAGCAATCCAGTGCCCTGTGTGGCACAATTTACATGAATTAAAATTTGTATTATTTGCACTTGATTGAGGAAGACTATGGAAAGACATCAAGCTGTAGCAAATACACCAATTTTGCTAATGATGACTTTCAGTTAAGTGTGAATGCCATGTCACGATGAAATGTATTAGCATTAGCATTTGCGCTACTACCCATCTGTATGTATGTCCTGCTCCTAGGTCCAGCTCCTGCCAATTTAAAGCTACAGTAATTTAGGCATGAAGTACCTTTACTCATAGTTTAGAGGTTCCAATAGGAGAATATTTAGGATTCTCCTGCTACTTGAGTGCTGCCAACATGACAGTGTTTCCTGCTTTTCTTGCTATCAACATATGCTCTTTTAAGTTTCTCTTGATGCTATATATGAAACAGGGATCAGGACATAATATTCTTCTCAAGGTCTCCCAGGTGATGGCTGGTGAAGATGACCACCAAGGGAACATAAGAGTCTTTACAGGGAGATGTCAGCATGCAAATAGACAGTGTCAGTTGGGGAAAGGAGATCAAGAGGGAGGTTATGTTGCACATGTCTGGGAGAACAATCCAAGTGTTATGTTGGCAGTTTTTTTAATATCTAGGGAAAGGGGGATTACTCTACATCTGTTTATGCCCCAGCAAATGTGTTTTTGCATTGCAGTTGTGCCATATGCATAATGCTCAGTCTTTTTTAATGTGGCTCAAACTGTTGCACCCACTCCTGTTTCTCCTCCTGCCTTCCCCCCTTCACCACTTCATATGCACCCTTTTGCTGCCCCTTGTTCCAGAGTAATTGTGGTGGTGGGACAGACTAAGGCAAAGATATATCCAAAGGGTATTGCCAGATTTGTGTTTTTTTTATTTCACTGGGTAGGGAAGGAGACTACTTTGCTGTTTTTAGGTCATGCACCTAGGTTATGCTACTGTCAATGCAAAAGAACAGTAATTTAAGGGAGAGCTACATTTCAACATGCTGAGATGTGCCAATATGAGAATGTTTAGGATTATCCTTGCAAAGGTACAGAATTAAGAAAGCACTCCAATGTAGAAGGTTACCTGGCAAACAGGGCAGCTGACAGCACATGCATCTAAAACATCAGTGTATCCTACTGCATAATGTGTTTACATTTTGCAGTTATGTCAAATGTGTTATGTTCACTCTTCTTACTCCACCACATTGATTTGTTTCAAAGATTCCAAAATACCTCACACACCTGTTCCTATACCTCACCCATTGACATGAGTAAGTACTGAAACACGCTTAAACTACAAAGTGTTAAGACAGTGGGCCTCATTACAAGTTTGCCTGTCCGGTAACTATGGTACCGGTAAGCTTGCTGGTACTGTAGATGCCGGACCGGCAAACTATGAGTTCTGCTTGCGGGTGCCTTTTCACTTGCCAGGACTGGCTTGCTGGGCGGAACTGCACCCGTGAATTAGAGCATGTCGGATGCACCGGCACCATTCTGAATGGGGAGTAAATGTTTCTAGACCCTGGCAATGGAGAAATACAGGGTCCGCCAGGGTTGTAATGGCCCTGTATTTCCCCATTGCCAGGGGCCGGAAAAATTCACAAGTTTGGCGGCAGCCTGCCGTCATATGCCTCTTCATGTTCCCCTGCCTTGTGGCCCTAAATTTCTTCCTCATTGTGTTCCACTTGCTGCCACTCCATCACTAGCTTCTCGTGTTCAACATCCTGCTCAACCTCTATCTCTGGCTCCTCCAGCGCCACCTCTTTCTGCTTTTAGCCCTTGTCACTCGAGGATGAGATGCTCCCAAAGTAATCAATATGTTTCAAACGGAATTCTGGGGACACTAAGTCAGATGTGTTTCCATGGGGATTTTGGTGTCAGGTGGTAGGGAAGGGGGATTACCCTTCTGTTTTAAAGTCTTGCTCCTTGGTCCTTCACCTGCCAGATTAAAACTGCAGTAAACTAGGGGAGAATGTTGTTTCCTTAACATGGGTGCCAATATGATACATTTAGCATTCTCCCTACAAGTTTGGGTCATGGGAAAGTAAGGAGAAAGAGCTGCATTGGGGAAATGAACAAAATAGGTGATAGATGGAGAATATGAGGAGGTTGCTAGATGTTAGGGTGACAGAAGAAGAGTTGTTTGAGATAGAAGCAGAAAAGAAGGACGGCAAGACCTTGTAAATATGATGCATTCCACAGTTTTCCCCTTTGTTCAATTTAATGGGATATTTGGGAAATCTATATGTGGTTTTGCATCCAAATCGTCTTGTGTGGCAGTTCTTCCAGATCCCCCTGGCTGACCACCACCCCACCAACAATGCAAGCAATGTGGCCATGCATGCCAGAACAGGTTATCATGCTTGCTGCTCATTTGCAGCACAGCCAACCCTTCATCCACAAGCTGCAGCTGATATCCCACCAGGGTCCTACTACACAGATTAGTCATCAAGGAAAGGGGTCCAACCAAGGCTGTCGCTGGGATGACAGGAGGATGTATGTTTGGTTTCAGGGATCACACAGCACAGGCATGTCCTGGGAGCTGACGAGACACAAACACACTGCCTGGAGTATGTATTGGTTGTCTCCATTGTATCAGAGGAAAGGAGCACCAGACAGAGTTTCTCCTGCTCAGGAGAGAAATATAGCTTTGCGATTGAATATTCAGTGCCACAATAAATGTTGGTAGTCCTTGGGTAATTTGGCTCACATGGATGTGTTATGATTGAATCCCAGCAGTTAGAAAGGTTCCTGGTAAAAAACGGCCAACTTGTATGTCAAACTGGAGGATCAAGGATAGCCTTAACTAGCAATCTTACCCACATTCACCATTCAAATATTGAGGCCAGCCAACCAATACTAGCCACCACACACAATCTTTCATAGGCATGTTGCCAGGCAAACACAGTGAATTCTAAGAAAGTCCCAGCTATTCCATATCTGCAATCACCCGAGGTAATCCCATACATGCCTTTTTGAGCTCTTGGCCAGAGTTCATGTTATAAAACTTACAACAAGCTTTCGTTTCTGGTCTAAACCCAACACACCCAAAAGCACCGTTGCCTCATTATTTTATTTTAAAGCACAATAGTTGGAATTTTGGAAGCCAAAAAGAAGAAAGGCTTTCTTTGAGCCATAATGGCTAAAACGTTTGCAGCCTCTGTGTTGAAATAAGATGGCACCTCGGCACAACTGTCTGGGTGAGGGTACTGACCTACGTACACTAAGGATCTCCTTGGTGGTAGCCCTGACCTTTGATGTCTATAATGGGCCAGAATGTGCCACGGAATCCTCTCATTCATATCCCCAGTGAAACTAGGATGGATTCCTCTAGGGAAAATGTCAGAGCATTCTTAAAGACAAGCTAAAAGTTGACTCAGACAGTGAGAACAACAGGACTTCCCTCCTTACAGTACCTAGCATTGATGGTAAATGCATAGTATGATTTTGAAAAAAACACATATCTATTCTTCTATTTAAAGCATTAGAGTGGTTTCTCAGAACTAATGTGTATAGACCATCATCAAAGGCTGGGTAATCGAGGCCTGAAAGGGTGGGTTGTGAATTAACAAGAACATGATTTCCAGGTTTTTGTTTGCCTCATGCAGTTTTATTTAGTTTGGGATATCACTAGCAACACCTATAAGCCGAAACGGTTTCATTCGAGTACAGATAGGGAGAAATGGCATATGAAGAAGGACATGCAGCATGTAGGTGTTGATTGGTTATTTGTCCACCCATTCACTGTCCATGGCCATGCTAATCCCATTGGCCATTCTAATCAGTCCCTGCCCTCCCCGCCCAAACACCTCCTCATGGGAACTCCTTGAGCTTGTTTTATTCAAGCCTTACCATCAAACTTTGCACTCAAAGTGCCTGGCAGTTTTTTTTTCAAAGCAGTCTTCTGAGAGTTAATGGGCCTCATTGCGAGTTTGGAGGTAGCCATGTCATTTTTAGCGGCATGGCTACCTCCAAACTCGTGTCCAGGTCCTGCAAAAGGGGACTTACCGGCCCATTCCGACCTTGGAGGGCCCGGTAATTCCCTTTTGTGGGACCCGGATCCGGTACATCCCCATTCCCATTGAACCCCCATAGGGCTCAATGTGAATGGGGAGGAGGCTAACAACGGGCCCGTTAATGATGGGTCTGTTGTTAGCATCCTGGTCTGCTACCGGGTCCCGCTCTGCACGTCTGGTCTGGCCAGGCGTCCAGAGTGGGACCCGCTGCAGACCTTGTAATGTGGTGGCCCGGAATGAACGGTGCCGGTCCCTTACTGGCACCGTTCATTCCGCGGCTGCCACATTCGTAATGAGGCCCAATGAAGTATTGGAGTTCTAAACCTGCTAGTGGTGTAATAAAAAAGTCAACCAGGTCTGCCTTCATTAACTCGATTTATAAGCACTCTGTGTGTCCTCACTGAAGTCCTGTTAAAAACAAGCATTGACAAAGCTAACAGTTCTGGCTTGTGTACAAGTATCATGCATTTGTCAGGCACTGCTAGTAGATGCCCAGGTACTCACTCCATTTTGCATCTGCTACCATCAATGGGCAATTACCACCACTATGGCAATGCCTGGCAAGTGCTTTTGCCATGCCTACACAAAAGCCCAAACTGTTAGCATTCCAAATCCTTGTTTTTTAATGGAGGTAAGGTGTTCACACTTCAGGCTTTGTGTTTGCAGTGTGATGCATGTTAATGAACGTTAACTTTGAAATGTAGGTATTTTACAATTAATATTATTAATTGCCCCAATTTGAACTGAGGGTGTGCAAAGATTGTTTTCTGGCAGCATAATTGCGTGAAGTGCCTGCCTTTGCAATTACGCAAATTTGCAAAGTTTCAATTTTTTTCCTGACTACGTTGACGGGAGATTTTGTGACTGCTTCATTAATTTATTGGATCACCTTTCCCAGCTATTCTTCTTTTAGCGAAAAACCATTGTGTGTAGTTCATAACCATGAAAGTCAGACAAATGCAGTTGTTCGCCGAGGCATGCCCCTTGTGTGAAGTTCATCACAAGTTAAAGTACATTTAGTGGAAGACAAGCATGTGTATGGATGTTTAATACTTCTAAAATAAACGGAATGCAGTAGAAAACATGTATACCCAAATGTATATCAAATTTGCACATTTCCATTACTCCTTAAAAAAGTAAACACAGCACACCAAAAATGACACGTTAGTCTAATAAATGCAATTAGTAATTGCCTGTTTTTTAGTATGACACGAATGTGACGATCACACAGCAGATGAAAGAATGCAGTCAGATTCTGCCAGTCATGAAGATGTAATCAAACATTATACCAGGGGAGTCTCGAGAGAAAAACAGGAAGATGATATTGTATACTGCATACCATGAGCCCTGCTGTGCGTAGCATGCTAATCTCTATCATACGTTTCGACCTTGAAAGTAAGTGGTATGCAAGAAATCATTTCACCATGTAGTGTTACGCGGGAATATTCCTCTGAACTCAATGTCTAGGTTCAATGGTTATATACCTTCTCAGACTCTGATTTTCGAGTACATCTGTTTGCAGAGGAAACAAAAATCACCATTTATCACACTAATAATCACATATGCCCACTTGCCTTTCTGCAGAATCTCATTTCCAGGCATTTAATTGTGCCTGCTAAAAGCTTTTTAACTTCTTGAAGTTCAGAACGTTTTGTGGTAAATTCCATAACGTGTATGAACGTGAAGCCTGGCAACTTTGAATGGCGCTACTTTCAACCTTGATTCATAATTGAATGTTTTGTTTTCAATGTATCCTTCACTTATACTCTCTTGGACATTTTTCCATTAGCCACTGTGAATGAAATATTCAGACTCTGAACATTCGTTCTTTATATCCTCCAGAATGTCAATGTGTATTTTTATATTTCTGATACTTGCAGAATTATGTATTAAGGAATTTGGTAGAAAAGCTTGAACTCTTGCATAAGAAGTGAGTTTTATTGTGGAGCCCAAGCATTATGACCTACGATGTGGTCCACAATGCTGCATTGATTTTGTCAAACAAGGAGGTTTAACAGAAAATTCCATTCTGTCCCTTAATGCACCTTGTTGCTTTTCCACTACTGCCAAGACTAATCGATAATTAGCTGAAAGCTCGCACAGTGGCACACACTACCCTTTGCATCCAGTGAATTATACATAATGAACAATTAAATGGTTACTTGTTTTAGAAATCGTTCAGATGTCAATACTAGCCTTCAATTATTCTACAGCCTGTTTGTCTTTCTTTTAATTGTCTTTGTGTGTGTGTGTATGTGTGTGTGTGCCCTCGTGTGTATGTCTGTGGGCGCTAGTTTGATCAAGTGTTGACAGAAATACCTTGTAAAGGGCCTACAGTGCTCATTATTGTCAAATGCTTTTGTTGGTTTCTTACGGTTTGTGCACTTGTTCAATTATTTCTGTAGAGTTACTATTTTATTAAACCACCTTATCAATTCGGTGCTCATAAATTGGTACTAATGGAAAACAATGTTGAAGTTAATTGATTGTAGTCCTTATAGATCTTATATGTAACAATAAGGAAATTTGGTAGCACAATAATCAAGTAACTTTAAATATTGGTATTCCTTCAGTTAAAAGCGTTTGCTTAAACATTGTTGTAATCTTAAAATGTCAAAATGTCCTCACATAAACATTTAAAAATTGAAAAATGAGCTGTTGTACAATCTCTTTCATAGTGTAAATTCTGGTAGAGAGTGTCACAGAGCTATAAAGGGATGTATCCAACAGCAGGCTGGCCATGATACACAAGTCCAGAGTAACCAATGAGGGGTTGAGAGTAGCCAGGGAAGACATAGGGCTCTCAGAGAAGAGATCAGGGCACACAGGAAAGAGCTGGTGGAATGTGCAACTGCATGCAGTACACAGCCTGTTGGCATGGCATACAAATGCAACACAATTGAGGCCATGGGTTCAACTAAGCAGATAGCCCATGTTTTTGAAGGGTACTTTGCTGCAGTGGTTACTAGTTACACTTGAGCCTCAAGGACCTGAATCCCACAGGTCCTTCCACTCCTCGCACTATGCCATCAGCTAAGCCAGCAGGCAGAGAGCAGGCACCCGTGGTGTCTAGAACCCTCAGATGGCGCAAGCACCATGACCACACGTGATTGACAATTGTTTTTAACACATTTTATGAATGTCTTCGACTCTTCCCCATTTTGTTGACCATGGCTCACGTTTAGTTAATTATTCCTGTGGGCCTGATGTATTCATTTGATGCCGGAAGTTAAGACAAATACATACTTGGCTTGTGCAGCTGAGTATTGTGTCCCATTTCTCTAACGGCAAACCAGCAAAAACTACATGTTCCATAATTCCTCTCTTGAACAAACCCTGGACTGGTTACAGAGAGTATAATTTGGGCTAAGGAGGGGTTAAGCCATGTGGAAGGCCCAGTCAGTTAAAGCAGGATAGGATGAATGCCGGAAAACACAACCCTGGACCAGGCAGCCAAAAACCATGTTAACAAATGAACAAGAAAGGGACTACGTATCCCCTAATCCCTTGTTCCCATCAGAGGAAAACTGAACTAGAAAATTGTACTTACAGATTTGGCCACAGAAAGATGATGGGAATACCTGGGTAACCCAGTGAAGATTTTCACACCCTCAAAGGGATTAGGTTTAGGGAACATGCACCCCTCGCCCTTTTGATATCCAGATTGGTTGCAGGAAGCTGTGGGATGTTTTTACCCATGCATCCGAGCCCTACCAAAAAAAACCTGTGCATTACTGGCATTGAAAACATCATGATGGCCAGAGTTTCCCAGAACATGGATTAGTGTTTTGGGATATTTGTCGGTACAACCTCTCCTGTTGGCGACCTAGATTGGTTTAATTCAGCTTTTCAGCCGTGTCGCATCCTATGTGGCACTTGTTGGAGGAACCAGTCCCCTACCTCCTTGGTTACTCATATGAATGAATAATCTGCCACTCAAGAATTGCGCCACTCTTGTCAGTTCAAAAACTCAAAAGAACATCCTTTATTCCTTATTTGCCCTTTAATTCTTGTTAACACGTGTTTCGGCTACTCAAGAGCCTTTCTCAAAACAAAACAGGGCTTGATAGGGTACACATCATATTCTATTTGCATAATTATTTCACAATGTTCATAAATTTGTACCCAAAATGGTTCAGGAAAAATTGAGGGTTATGTAATATTAATTCACATGTATTTTGAAAAATAAATAATAAATAGTAAAAAATTACAATTGCATTACACCGCAATACATTTAGTTAAATCAATGTGTACATCCAAGTCACAATAGATGCAAAACAACATAAATTAATTATAAAAGAGCAATGAAAAAGTAGAGAAACAAAATGATAAAAGTAAAATAACAAACAGAGAAACAAAGAAAACATTATTTTAGAATAGTTGCTCATGAATAAGTCCAATTTTTTATATTTATGGTTTCAATATTAAACACAAGTTCTCATTTGTATTACTTCCATGTTGGTTCTATCATATGTTATAATCTACAGTATTATTCCCTCTAGTGGATTGCAGTAAATCTCCATTCGACACACAGTAATAAATGCACGTGTGAGCGCAGTAAATGGATAAATAAAGATTTCTTACCCGTCTTATTCCATAAGTCCCGGGTAATTCCCTATAGTAAAAATAATGCAGAAAAACTATTTCCAATCCAATTGTATGTTTAATATTCAATTTTGCATACATTATTTGAATATATCCCGTGCTCCAGATAGTCCCCTTCATTAATACACATTTGTTCCTCTATATAAGAAAACAGAGTGAGGTCCTATTTATTAGCACACAAATATCTAACCTGTTAACTCTCAAAAGTTTTCTTTAAACTTAGCCTTTCGTATAACCATAATTTTTTTTTAAATTTTTTTTTTTTCCCTCCACTTAAAAATCCTGTACACCGATTTTGTCGGTCAACACACCTTAATTATAATCAATTTCGGTTTATCCGTGTGTGGTTTTACATTATCCTCGTTAGCAAAACGTTCCCGGTCTAAATGGACTCCCACATGGGTACTTGGGAAGCCCGACTGCGGGCGTGCAAAAACGTCTCATTCCCCTCGTTCGGGACCCACCGCTGTTAGCTTACCTTCTGCTTAGTAACAATCCGTCTCCTCGCGTCGGCCTCGAACAGTAATGGGCCGTCGCGGGGATCCACCATGCAATGTATATCATCACCATGGTTACACAAATCTTCCTTCTTCTCTTTCTAACATCGTTTTACAGAGCGGCCATATTGGAAAGGTTAAAAGAAATGCACATCATCCATTCACTCTGTTTTTGTTTGTATCGTAATAGTGTGTCGTATTCCTCGATCATCCATTCACTTGTTAATTAATTATAATTATATTTCTAAATGGACATCTACCCTCGATTGTAGGGCAATTTAGAAAGAAGTTTATGAAATGAAATTTTTGTTTACCGCCAGAAATTAAAGAATTTTTTGTATTAATCCAATTGGTGTTGCATTCCAACTTGTATATTGATTATCTTCCATAATCATGCAATAGTTCATCATAATGATGCATTCATATGGTGGATGCATCCTTAAATAGCACCTTTTCAATGTATCTATCAGAAAATGAGTTTGAATACAAAAGTTTAAAAACAGTGTTTGTGTCGAATGTTACTAGCCACCCTTACATAACACTATAGCTCATTTCTATCGGGACATCCCCGATGATCTGATTAAATGTATTTATGCGTATTCATGTCAATCTTGATACAACTAATTGTTGTTGAAAAGACTCAGTATTACAAAATACCCTTACATACATTATTATATATCATTATGTACAGTTACATGTAAGATCAACTTTTCAAAAAATAGAAATCCATCCATTTCAATACCCATTGTTACCTTCTACCAGAATAAAGGTATCATATCCAAATAATGTCCTTTCGTTTCATGATATGTATGATCATTCAAATTCAGAGAAAATGTCCCATCTCATTGTCATGGTTGAGACCAAACTCGATCGATCTAAATTTGCATATCAATCTGGCTTCCATCTGTCTTAGCCTCTCCTCCAGGTTTCCACCTCTTTTCCCCATTTGTATCTTCTGCAGTCCAATAAACCTCAAAGATTTTTTATCTTCCATTTGATGTTTGAGCTGCCAATGTTGTGCCAGCGGTAATGTTGCATCCTGGCTTCCAATAGTTGAAAAATGTTCTCTTATACGAAACCTTGTTTCCCTAATCGTCCTCCCAATATAGATCATCTTGCATGGACATATTATCGCATATATTGTGTATTTTGAGCGACAATTTATATTTTCTTTGATTTTCATTTTCGTCCCTCTTGAGTCCACAAATTCCATCGTCATATCATGTGCAAAATCACACATGGTACATGTGCCACATTTTCGGAAACCTGACATCTTTGGATCCAACCATGTTCTGGTAGGTTCAGGTTTCACATCTGGTAGAAGAGAAGGGCTCAAGGTCATTTTCAAAGTTTTAGCCTTCCGATATGTCATTCTTGGTCTTTCTCCAATATAACCCGTTAGGTGAGGATCAAGTTGTAGAAGATGCCAATTTTTATTTAAAGTTTTCTTCAGTACTGCAATATTAGAGCTGTATGTTGTAATGAAATTACTCATCATGGGCTCAGTATTAGTCTTTTTCTCTTTAGGCATCAGAGTCTGCTCCCAGGTTACTTTTGCTACCTTTTGTTTTGCTGCTCCAATGCATTGCCTCGAATAACCTCTCTGTTCAAAGCGGTCCTGCAGTAATTCACATTCTGTCTTAAAATCTTTAGTGTTTGTACAGTTTCTACGCGCTCTAATGAATTCCCCTTTCGGGACATTCCATTTTACCAGTTTGTGGTGGCAACTACCGGCATGAAGGGTTGAATTCACCTCCGTTTCTTTGCGAAAAGTTCATGTTGCCAATCTATTGTTCTGTACAAATATGGTCAGATCCAGAAAATTTATGGACATCTCGTCATCATGGCCTACCAATTCAATGCCCAGGTCATTGTCATTTAGTCTGATTTTAAATTCATTCAAATCCAAACTTGTTCCATCCAAGATTATGAAGACATCATCAATAAACCGGACCCATAGAATCATATGTTGTATAAATGCCACATCCATGTATACTGTTTTCTCCTCAAACATTCCCATAAAGAGGTTTGCCAATGCCGGTGCATACTTTGTGCCCATAGCAATCCCTTTCTTCTGCTGATAGTATTTGTTATCAAACAAGAAAACATTATTTTCTAATGTTACTGCCAAAATCTCCTTAAGCATTTGTATGTATTGGTAGTGCGATGCCGAGTCCTGTCTAAATTCAAAGTCAATAGTTTGTATAGCCGCTTGATGTTCAATAATAGTATATAATGCGCGGACATCCCAGGTTGCAAGTCAGAATGATGGTTTCCAAGTTATTTTACTGATTGCCTTGATAGTATCCGTGGTATCTTTAATAAACGCCTTTAGTTTTGGTACACGCGGCCTTAGTATGTTATCAATATACTCAGAGATTCTCTCCATTAGCCATCCAATACCACTGAGTATTGGCCTTCCCTCAGGAATCTTGTCAAACAGTTTATGTATTTTCGTTAGAAAATACATGGTTGGAATCACCAGAGTTTTATTTAATAATGCAGATTTTTCATCATCCGTAATCAGACCTTTCCTATGCCATTCATATATCTGTTCTTCCACTCAAATTATGATTCCCACTTTAGGGTTACCTGGTAATTCCAGATAACAATTTGGTGTTGTTAGATGATTCTGAGCCATATTAATGTAGTCCTCTCTATTCATCACTACAATATTTCCGCCTTTGTCGGCCTCCTTTATAACAATTGTTTTGTCATTCTCCAAGTCCTTCAATGCTTGTCTTTCCCCCTTTGTTAGGTTCTGTTTGTCCACGTTCATTCTAATTTCGTCATACATATTGTATATGTCTCGGGATGTTGCTTTGTAGAATACTTCAATCATGTTTTCATTAGAAAGTTGCGGTGAAAATTTAGATTTAGGTTTAAGTTCCTTCTCTGTAAGGCAAATCGGTCTGATTTTCAAGTCATGAAGTGTATTGTGAATTTCACTATCTTCTCCATCTCCCAATGTTTTTAAGGTATGAATGTCCTCAATATCCTCCATGGTCAAATCAGTTTTTATCAGTTCTTGCTCCGTCCGTACAAGGCCACTCTTGTGTGCGGTGGCAAAAAACTTTTTCAATCTTAGTTTTCTTACAAATTTGAATAAATCTATCTGAGTATTAATAAGATCCAATTTGCAAGTCGGGGCCAATGATAGTCCTTTGTTCAATACAGTTTTCTCTTCATCAGTTAGGATACGTCTTGATAGATTCGTCACCAAATCAGTTATTGTTTTTTCCTGGCTGCCTCCCGGGCGGCCGCCCGCGTTAGACGTCGAAAATTTTCCAGCGCATCTGGGTTGCCTGTGTCTACAACCCCCCCTCCTTCCTCTCCTCCTTGGGTAGAAGTACTCTTGGTTTGTGCATTTGGCAGTTGAAAACGGACCTGTTTTTGGTTTCCTACTCTCGTTCCTTTCTTATATCTGTCAAGGCGAAGTCCGTCCCAACGCGGAAGTAGCAAGAACTCCTACCTCCCCTTGACGGTCTTGGCGCCTGGATTAGCTGAAACGCAGGTCACCGCGACCCCCACGGGGAAAGAGGGTTAGGGTCCACGGATTGGATGGGTTTCGGGATGGTAGGGTAACCGGATTGAGGGTTAGGGAGAGGTTATGGATAGGGAGAGGGTTTTGGGGATGAGTTGTTCCCAGACTCTGACCTTCTGAGTCTGGACTACCTTCACCTTGGTAGTTGCCTTTTTAACTCCTTGGGCATTCATTCAGTCATGCATTCTAACCACATGCATGCATTACCCTCAGACTGGAACCCAGCACTTTGTTCACCTCATTCACAAGTTTGCTCCGGTCTTGGATTTCTACAAACACAATATTCTATCTGGCTTCATATGCAGATAATGTTTCCCCCTTTTACATATCACCACAGGGTAAACATAAATTCAAATATAATGCTTTGGTCACATAATGCACTTAGCTCTAGTGTTCCAAGTGTTCCAGTGCGCTTCTTCTGCCCGCCGGCTCCGCAGACTGTGCGTTGCGAAACAATCAGGTCGTTGTAGGTAGCGATTCACTCCTGACAAAAAGGAAGAGAATTAGCTTTGCCCTTTCACGCCTTTTGGCTTTTCACAAGTGCTCGCAACTGCGAATACGGCATAGAATGGCCCGCAACAGGCGAGCATACTGTTACGTTTGCACCCGCAACTGGCGAATGCATGTCACATGCAAGTTTAGTGGGTTAATAGTTAGTTCGCGAACTTTCGCGTATCTCCCCCGAAGTTTATTAAGGTTTCTCAAAAGTCACTGGCAAGCGGAGTCTCTTTCCAGTGTTAAACTTCCCTCTGGTTAACTTTTAAAAGGGAGGCAGGGTACTTATCTTTGACATTGCGGGGCCTGAAGGTGTGTCCAGTGGCGAGGGTGGCCCCGCGAGAAGCTTTGCTGGAGCTCCGTCAGATGCGTCCTCTCGGCAGCAGAGTCGAGCACGGACAAGCTTTCCGGGATCGCGCATGCGCGGCAGCTTCTTTGCGCATGCGCGTTGCGTCGGGCGTTGTCCAGGGCGTTTCCTGGGCTGCTGGAGCTGTAGCTTCAGGCCCGAGGCTGCTGGGAAGCGTAGTCTTCCTTGGGTTCTGTGTCCTGCACACCTTTTACCCCTACACCAAGTACATCTGCACTGGGGACAAAGGTGGCAGCGACTCAGAAACGTTCCTCCCACAATCCCTGCAACCACCCTGCCTTTGTTCTTATCTTGAGGGTGTAATGCGGCCCGTGGGTTTATGACAGTACATCCCCTCCCCGCAGAAGGGCCAGGTTTTGTGGGATGATTGTGATGAAATAAGCGCACTGACCTAGGGGCATGCACATTGGTGGCAGGTTCCCAGGACCTATCCTCAGGGCCGAACCCCACCCAATCAACCAAGTAATGCAATTTACCCCCCCTCACTCGTGAATTCAGTATGGCCTTAACTTCGTACTCTGGATACCCTTCTATGAAGACAGGTGGTGGTCTTTCCATGCGCATATGGGGCTTTGCTGGTTTTAGGAGCGCTATGTGAAATACAGAGTGAACCCTCATGTGGTCTGGAAGACGAAGTCGCATTGCTACTGGGTTAACGACTTGTGTAATGCGAAATGGGCCTATGAAGCGGGGCTTCAATTTTCGGGAACCTGGGAGATGCAAATGTCGCATTGAGAGCCAAACTTTATCACCCACTTGATATTTCGGGTTAGCACGGCGCTTTCTGTCAGCGTACTTCTTGGTTGTGTTCTTGGCTGTGATCAGGTTTTGTCAGGCCTTTTTCCAGATCTGCCTTAACTGAGCCACTTTGGTTTGTACTGATGGCAATGCATCCGGAGTTCGTTCTCCACTTGGCTGCACGAATGGGTTGTATCCGTAAGTCATGAAAAAAGGAGAATATCCTGTGGAGGCATGCTGAGAGTTGTTATAGGCTAGTTCTGATAACCACAAGAGTTCAACCCAACCCCCTTCAGCTCCATGTGTAAAACAGCGAAGGTACTGTTCTAGCTTCTGATTCAGTCGCTCAGTCTGTCCGTCGGTCTCGGGATGGTAACTACAAGACATCTGCAACTTTATTCCTATTTTCTTACAGAAATGCCTCCAAAACTTTGACGTAAACTGCGATCCTCGGTCCGAGACTATGTGTTGTGGTATTCCGTGCAGGCGAACGACATGTTGTAGAAAAAGATTTGCAAATTCCTCCGCCGTCGGCTGGCCGCAACTGGGTATGAAGTGGGCAAGTTTAGTAAACGAATCTATTACTACTAATATCGTGGTTTGACCCTGATCCGGGGGTAGTTCAACAATGAAGTCCAATGATACTGTATGCCACGGCTGTGAGGGAGTGGGTAAAGGGCTCAACAGTCCTGCTGGTTTCTTGTGATCCGTTTTATTACGAGCACATATTTCGCAATTTGCCACATATTCTCGCACATCTTTGTGTAAGTTGGGCCACCAATAGTGCCGTTGAAGTAGTTCTTGTGTTTTGTTCACCCCCGGGTGACCAGCCAATGGGGAGTCATGGCACTATTTGAGGGCTTGAGCCTGTAGACTCTTAGTCGGTAAATATACTTCTTTGCCTTGGAACGGTATGCCTTCCTGTAAAGAACGCTTTAGCTGTAGATTTTCCCATTGAAGTAACTCTTTCGCTGTCATGGCATTCCTCACCTGTTCCAGTAAGGTATTGGTTACACTCCCTACGATCTTGGTTAAAGGCACAATGGGTTTTGCCGCTTCCTCGGGTCTAGGAGAAACTGGTAATTCCGGATATCTGGAAAGTATGTCTGCCTTCTTGTTCTCCTGTCCGGGTCGGTATGTTACCACGAAATCAAAGTCTGCAAAATACATCGCCCATCGTAATTGCCGTGGAGTGAGAGCTCGTGCCGACTTTAGGAATTGGAGATTGCGGTGATCCGTCAGCACCGTTATGGTGTGCCTTGCTCCCAGCAGATAGTGCCTCCATTCTGTAAAAGCTGCCTTTATTGCTAGTAGCTCGCGGTCTGCAATAGTGTAATTTTGCTCTGCAGGGTTAAGTTTTCTTGAGTAATAAGCGACTGGGTGTAAACACCCTGATTGGTCTCGTTATGATAATATCGCTCCCAGCGCATAACTAGAAGCGTCCGTTTCCACCAGAAATGGTAACGTTGGGTCCGGATGTAACAGAATGGGGGCTGTAGTGAACGCCTCCTTTAATAACTTGAAACTGTGTTCTGCCTCGGAATCCCACACAAACTTTTTACCTTTCTTGAGCAGGCGGGTAATGGCTAAGCTTTTCTCCGCAAACCCCTGGATGAACCTTAGGGTAGAAGTTTGCAAATACTAGTACTGACTGTAGTTCTTTGACATTCTGCGGGGCTGGCCAATCCAGAATCGCTTGTACCTTATGCGTATCCATTTTTACGCCTTCGGGAGAGAGTATAAAGCCCAGGAATTCCACTGTGGTACAATGAAATGTACATTTTTCCAATTTAGCGAACAGATGGTGTTCTCGCAAACGTTGTAGAACGGATCTGACATGTTGCACATGTTCGTCCTTATTCCGGGAGTAGATCAGTATGTCGTCGATATAAACAACGACAAAAATGTCTAGGAAACCACGTAGAACTTCATCCAAGAAGTGTTGAAAGGCGGCGGGTGCGTTACAGAGACCGAATGGCATGACCTGGTACTCATACAGTGCAAATTTCGTTCTGAAGGCGGTCTTCCATTCGTCCCCTTCACGCACCCCCACCAGGTGGTAAGCACCTCGTAAGTCCAACTTGGTGTAAATTGTGGCTCCTCGTACTTGATCCAGCAGGACCGGTATCAACGGTAGGGGTACCGATTTTTGATTGTAATGCGGTTTATTGCACGATAGTCGATACACGTCCTGAGATCTCCAGTTTTCTTCGGAACGAAGAATAACGGTGATGAAACGGGGGAAGTGGAGTGACGAATAAACCCATTCTGGAGGTTGGTGTCCATATACTCTTTGAGATGTTGGTTCTCAGATTCCGTCAAAGCGTAAATCCGGCTGCACGGCAGGGCGGCTCCTGGTTCCAGATCTATCCTACAGTCAAACGACCTGTGCGGTGGTAACGTTTCTGCCACCTTTTTGCTAAAAACATCCTGAAACTCTTGGTATTCTTGCGGTAATCCCACTAGCGGCTCTCCTTTGCTTTCTTGTGTGGCCCCTAGAACCTGCACCATATGTCCCAATTCTTTAGTGCAATGAGTCCGGCAGAGACTAGAAGAGAAACACACTGTTCACCATGCCCCGTCAATTGCCGGGTTATGTAGCGCCAGCCAAGGCAGCCCCAGGATGAAGCCAAACTGGGGGGCGGCGATGACATCGAATTGAATGCGCTCTTTATGCCCTTGGATGTTCAAAATCATCTCCCCCGTTTGCTGTGTCACTGGTCCGGATGTCAACAGAGATCCATCGACTGATCGAACCTCCTCATGTATGTTCTTAGTGGCAACTGGTAAACCCAATTTAACAGCATAATCAGAATACACAAAGTTACCGGTTGCTCCTGAATCCACCATTAACGTGATGGCTTGATCCCTTTGGCGTGTCTGAAGAATTCCAGTAACGGTAACATGGGCTTTGTGTACCTGTGTCACGTTACCCAATAAATGCTTGGGGGCGCTGTGATGATTTTGGCTTGGCAGATCCCCCCTCCTTACTGGCGAGCGTTGGCGTTTCCCGACGAGGTGGTGTTCTTTGGCTTAGCCCCACATTCTTTCACAAAGTGTCCTGACTTGCCACAGTACATACACAGCTTTTCTCTTCTGCGTTTCTCCCTTTCTTCTTTGGTGATCAGTCCTCGAATTGTTCCGATTTGCATGGGTTCAATTTCCGAAGACTTCTCTGTTGCTTTGCCCGAACCAGGTGCAGCTCTTGGGTAATCCAGTTTTATCGAATACTGTTTGGCCTCCCATTTACGTCTGTCTTGCCTCCTTTCTCCTTGCCTGTGATCTAAACGTAGAGCTAACTCTATCATTACCGTGCAGGTGGTTGGTTGCGGGTCCACTTGCACTATAAGGTCTTTCAACTCCTCCCTAAGGCCTTGATAAAATAGGGCTAGTCTTTTTTCATGGGGCCACTCTGCTTCAACCACTAATCTATTGAACGTTGTCACATACCAAATGAGTTCTCTACTTCCCTGCCACAAGGTAAGTAACTCCCGATCCCGGATCAAGGAGGCCGCCTTCCTATCAAACATTTTACCGAACTCCTCCTGAAATACACCCCAATCATACAGTAAAGCATCGTCCTTCTGTACTAGGGGGGTAGCCCATGCCGCAGCATCCCCCGTGAGATAGGAAATCACGAAGGCTGTGTGGGACTGGGCCGAACGAAAGATTGATGATTTGGTCAAGAAATGCACCTGGCATTGGGTCATAAATATGGAGAACTTTTGTGGGTGCCCCCGTACCTTTCTGGGGTGGCTAAGGGCATGGGCGGCTCCGTGGTCACTTGAACCTGCACTGGGGTAGGAGGAGGCCCATCTGGCAGGGGTCTACCTTGTGCTGTGAGTTCCTGCACACGGTGAGCTAGTGTTGCATAATCCTGCTTTGTTGCCTCTACAGCATATTTTAGGTCATGTAGGACGCGAGCTATGTCTTCCATGGTTCCGGAGTTCGTGCTACTTGGGCGTGTAAAAATACGTGGGTCTGTGCTTCTGTCAAGGCGAAGTCTGTACCAACCCGAAGTGGCAAGAACTCCTACCTCCCCTTGACGGTCTTGGCGCCTGGATTAGCTGAAACGCAGGTCACCGCGACCCCCACGGGGAAAGAGGGTTAGGGTCCACGGATTGGATGGGTTTCGGGATGGTAGGGTAACCGGATTGAGGGTTAGGGAGAGGTTATGGATAGGGAGAGGGTTTTGGGGATGAGTTGTTCCCAGACTCTGACCTTCTGAGTCTGGACTACCTTCACCTTGGTAGTTGCCTTTTTAACTCCTTGGGCATTCATTCAGTCATGCATTCTAACCACATGCCCTACCCTAGTCATGCATTACCCTCAGACTGGAACCCAGCACTTTGTTCACCTCATTCACAAGTTTGCTCCGGTCTTGGATTTCTACAAACACAATATTCTATCTGGCTTCATATGCAGACAACGTTTCCCCCTTTTACATTTCACCACAGGGTAAACATAAATTCAAATATAATGCTTTGGTCACATAATGCACTTAGCTCTAGTGTTCCAAGTGTTCCAGTGCGCTTCTTCCGCCCGCCGGCTCCGCAGACTGTGCGTTGCGAAACAATCAGGTCGTTGTAGGTAGCGATTCACTCCTGACAAAAAGGAAGAGAATTAGCTTTGCCCTTTCACGCCTTTTGGCTTTTCACAAGTGCTCGCAACTGCGAATACGGCATAGAATGGCCCGCAACAGGCGAGCATACTGTTACGTTTGCACCCGCAACTGGCGAATGCATGTCACATGCAAGTTTAGTGGGTTAATAGTTAGTTTGCAAACTTTTGCGTATCTCCCCCGAAGTTTATTAAGGTTTCTCAAAAGTCACTGGCAAGCGGAGTCTCTTTCCAGTGTTAAACTTCCCTCTGGTTAACTTTTAAAAGGGAGGCAGGGTACTTATCTTTGACATCGCGGGGCCTGAAGGTGTGTCCAGTGGTGAGGGCAGCCCCGCGAGAAGCTTTGCTGGAGCTCCGTCAGATGCGTCCTCTCGGCAGCAGAGTCGAGCACAGACAAGCTTTCCGGGATCGCACATGCGCGGTAGCTTCTTTGCGCATGCGGGTTGTGTCGGGCGTTGTCAGGGCGTTTCCTGGGCTGCTGGAGCTGTAGCTTCAGGCCCGGGGCTGCCTGGAAGCATAGTCTTCCTTGGGTTCTGTGTCCTGCACACCTTTTACCCCTACACCAAGTACATCTGCACTGGGGACAAAGGTGGCAGCGACTCAGAAACGTTCCTCCCACAATCCCTGCAACCACCCTGCCTTTGTTCTTACCTTGAGGGCGTAATGCGGGCCGTGGGTTTATGACAATATCTTCTTATTTGATTTAAAAAGCCAGCATGTTGTTGATTACTGGCTTTGGATTTGTCTTGTTGTGGTTCCTCTCCCTCATCTCCTTCCTTTTCTGATTCTGAGTCCACCTCTGAGCTGCCAGAGGATGTATTCGGTGTACTGGCCTTGGATAGCGGTTTTGTAAATTTATCAAATTTCTCCTGAAAAGTATATACACGGTCCTCTTTATAGTCCCTTTCGTCCCTGAAAAATGTCCGCAATTTTCTTAGTTTTATATCATCCTGATAGAGTTTTAATATTTCATACTTTTTTTGTAGTTTTTTTCCTTAGTTGATTCTAGCGCTTGAGTTTCTTCAATTTCTTTGGTGATTATGTCAATCTGTTCCGTTGCACGTACATGTTCTCTTTCTGCATGTTGGATTAGGATCCTTATCATGTTATCTGAGCTGGCATTAAGGTTTTGTTCCCATTCCTCTGCCAGATCCTGATCTTCATCCTTTGATAGGTCAGGGAATATAAGTATTCTTAGGCCTCTCGGTATTTGTTTCTTACTCATATAGTTTTTTAATGATATCAATTCCCAATACTTATCTATTTCTTTTCTAGATATTCGTTCAAGTTTAATAAATTTGTATCGTAAATCTTCTGTTCTTTTGTACCGGGGTTAGAGAAACCATGCTCCATGCTGCCTTTTGGAGTAAATAATTTGCTAGCATCCTCCTCACGATTCAACATATATTCCGCCATTCCTTCTTGGTGTCCTTGGGTCTGCAAACTGTTGTACCTGTATGTTAATACAGATTAGTGTTTTGGGATATTTGTCGGTACAACCTCTCCTGTTGGCGACCTAGATTGGTTTAATTCAGCTTTTCAGCCGTGTCGCATCCTATATGGCACTTGTTGGAGGAACCAGTCCCCTACCTCCTTGGTTACTCATATGAATGAATAATCTGCCACTCAAGAATTGCGCCACACTTGTCTGTTCAAAAACTCAAAAGAACATCCTTTATTCCTTATTTGCCCTTTAATTCTTGTTAACACGTGTTTCGGCTACTCAAGAGCCTTTCTCAAAACAAAACAGGGCTTGATAGGGTACACATCATATTCTATTCGCATAATTATTTTACAATGTTCATAAATTTGTACCCAAAATGGTTCAGGAAAAATTGTGGGTTATGTAATATTAATTCACATGTATTTTGAAAAATAAATAATAAATAGTAAACAATTACAATTGCATTACACCGCAATACATTTAGTTAAATCAATGTGTACATCCAAGTCACAATAGATGCAAAACAACATAAATTAATTATAAAAGAGCAATGAAAAAGTAGAGAAACAAAATAATAAAAGTAAAATAAGAAACAGAGAAACAAAGAAAACATTATTTTAGAATAGTTGCTCATGAATAAGTCCAAATTTTTATATTTATGGTTTCAATATTAAACACAGGTTCTCATTTGTATTACTTCCATGTTGGTTCTATCATATGTTATAATCTACAGTATTATTCCCTCTAGTGGATTGCAGTAAATCTCCATTCGACACACAGTAATAAATGAACGTGTGAGCGCAGTAAATGGATAAATAAAGATTTCTTACCCGTCTTATTCCATAAGTCCCGGGTAATTCCCAATAGTAAAAATAATGCAGAAAAACTATTTCCAATCCAATTGTATGTTTAATATTCAATTTTGCATACATTATTTGAATATGTCCTGTGCTCCAGATAGTCCCCTTCATTAATACACATTTGTTCCTCTATATAAGAAAGGAGAGCGAGGTCCTATTTATTAGCACACAAATTTCTAACCTATTAACTCTCAAAAGTTTTCTTTAAACTTAGCCTTTCGTATAACCATACATTTTTTTCCCTCCACTTTAAAGTCCTGTACACCGATTTTGTTGGTTAACACACCTTAATTATAATCAATTTCGGTTTATCCATGCGTGGTTTTACATTATCCTCGTTAGCAAAACGTCCCCTGTCTAAATGGACTCCCATATGGGTACTTGGGACGCCAGACTGCGGGCGTGCAAAAACGTTTCATTCCCCTCGTTCGGGACCCACCGCTGTTAGCTTACCTTCTGCTTAGTAACAATCCGTCTCCTCGCGTCGGCCTCGAACAGTAATGGGCCGTCGCGGGGATCCACCATGCAATGTATAGCATCACCATGGTTACACGAATCCTCCTTCTTCTCTTTCTAACATCGTTTTACAGAGCGGCCATATTGGAAATGTTAAAAGAAACGCACATCATCCATTCACTCTGTCATTGTTTGTATCGTAATAGTGTGTCGTGTTCCTCGATCACCCATTCACTTGTTAATTCATTATAATTATATTTCTAAATGGACATCTACCCTCGATTGTAGGGCAATTTAGAAAGAAGTTTATTAAATGAAATTTTTGTTTACCGCCAAAAATTAAAGAATTTTTTGTATTAATCCAATTGGTGTTCCATTCTAACTTGTATATTGATTATCTTCCATAATCATGCAATAGTTCATCACAATGATGCATTCATATGGTGGATGCATCCTTAAATAGCACCTTTTCAATTTATCTATCAGAAAATGAGTTTGAATACAAAAGTTTAAAAACTGTGTTTGTGTCGAATGTTATTGAACACTAGTCACCCTTACATAACACTATTGCTCATTTCTATCGGGACCTCCCCGATGATCTGATTAAATGTATTTATGCGTATTCATGTCAATCTTGATACAAATAATTGTTGTTGAAAAGACTCTGTATTACAAAATACCCTTACATACATTATTATATATCATTATGTACAGTTACATGTAAGATCAACTTTTCAAAAAATAGAAATCCATCCATTTCAATACCCTTTGTTACCGTCTACCAGAATAAAGGTATCATATCCAAATAATGTCCTTTCGTTTCATAATATGTATGATCATTCAAATTCAGAGAAAATGTCCCATCTCATTGTCATGGTTGAGACCAAACTCGATCGATCTAAATTTGCATATCAATCTGGCTTCCATCTGTCTTAGCCTCTCCTCCAGGTTTCCACCTCTTTTCCCCATTTATATCTTCTGCAGTCCAATAAACCTCAAAGATTTTTTATCTTCCATTTGATGTTTGAGCTGCCAATGTTGTGCCAGCGGTAATGTTGCATCCTGGCTTCCAATAGTTGAAAAATGTTCTCTTATACCAAACCTTGTTTCCCTAATCGTGCTCCCAATATAGATCATCTTTCATGGACATATTATCGCATATATTGTGTATTTTGAGCGACAATTTATATTTTCTTTGATTTTCATTTTCGTCCCTCTTGAGTCCACAAATTCCATCGTCATATCATGTGCAAAATCACACATGGTACATGTGCCACATTTTCGGAAACCTGACATCTTTGGATCCAACCATGTTCTAGTAGGTTCAGGTTTCACATCTGGTAGAAGAGAAGGGCTCAAGGTAATTTTCAAAGTTTTAACCTTCCGATATCTCATTCTTGGTCTTTCTCCAATATAACCCGTTAGGTGAGGATCAAGTTGTAGAAGATGCCAATTTTTATTTAAAGTTTTCTTCCGTACTGCAATATTAGAGCTGTATGTTGTAATGAAATGAATCATCATGGGCTCAGTATTAGTCCTTTTCTCTTTAGGCATCAGAGTCTGCTCCCAGGTTACTTTTGCTACCTTTTGTTTTGCTGCTCCAATGCATTGCCTCGAATAACCTCTCTGTTCAAAGCGGTCCTGCAGTAATTCACATTCTGTCTTAAAATCTTTAGTGTTTGTACGGTTTCTACGCGCTCTAATGAATTCCCCTTTCGGGACATTCCATTTTACCGGTTTGTGGTGGCAACTACCGGCATGAAGGGTTGAATTCACCTCTGTTTCTTTGCGAAAAGTTCATGTTGCCAATCTATTGTTCTGTACAAAAATGGTCAGATCCAGAAAATGTATGGACATCTCGTCATCATGGCCTACAAATTCAATGCCCAGGTCATTGTCATTTAGTCTGATTTTAAATTTATTCAAATCCAAACTTGTTCCATCCCAGATTATGAAGACATCATCAATAAACCGGACCCATAGAATCATATGTTGTATAAATGCCACATCCATGTATACTGTTTTCTCCTCAAACATTCCCATAAAGAGGTTTGCCAATGCTGGTGCATACTTTGTGCCCATAGCAATCCCTTTCTTCTGCTGATAGTATTTGTTATCAAACAAGAAAACATTATTTTCTAATGTTACTGCCAACATCTCCTTAAGCATTTGTATGTATTGGTAGTGCGATGCCGAGTCCTGTCTAAATTCAAAGTCAATAGTTTGTATAGCCTCTTGATGTTCAATAATAGTATATAATGCGTGGATATCCCAGGTTGCAAGTCGGTATGATGGTTTCCAAGTTATTTTACTGATTTCCTTGATAGTATCCGTGGTATCTTTAATAAACGCCTTTAGTTTTGGTACACGCGGCCTTAGTATGTTATCAATATACTCAGAGATTCTCTCCGTTAGCCATGCAATACCACTGAGTATTGGCCTTCCCTCAGGAATCTTGTCAAACAGTTTATGTATTTTCGGTAGAAAATACATGGTTGGAATCACCGGAGCTTTATTTAATAATGCAGATTTTTCATCATCCGTAATCAGACCTTTCCTATGCCATTCATATATCTGTTCTTCCACTCGAATTATGATTTCCACTTTAGGGTTACCTAGTAATTCCAGATAACAATTTGGTGTTGTTAGATGATTCTGAGCCATATTAATGTAGTCCTCTCTATTCATTAATACATATATTACAATATTTCCGCCTTTATCGGCCTCCTTTATAACAATTGTTTTGTCATTCTCCAAGTCCTTCAATGCTTGTCTTTTCCAATTTGTTAGGTTCTGTTTGTCCACGTTCATTCTAATTTCGTCATACATATTGTATATGTCTCGGGATGTTGCTTTGTAGAATACTTCAATCATGTTTTCATTAGAAAGTTGCGGTGAAAATTTAGATTTAGGTTTAAGTTCCTTCTCTGTAAGGCAAATCGGTCTGATTTTCAAGTCATGAAGTGTATTGTGAATTTCACTATCTTCTCCATCTCCCAATGTTTTTAAGGTATGAATGTTCTCAATATCCTCCATGGTCAAATCAGTTTTTATCAGTTCTTGCTCCGTCCGTACAAGGCCACTCTTGTGTGCGGTGGCAAAAAACATTTTCAATCTTAGTTTTCTTACAAATTTGAATAAATCTATCTGAGTATTAATAAGATCCAATTCGCAAGTCGGGGCAAATGATAGTCCTTTGTTCAATACAGTTGTCTCTTCATCAGTTAGGATACGTCTTGATAGATTAATCACCAAATCAGTTATTGTTTTTTCCTGGCTGCCTCCCGGGCGTCGAAGATTTTCCAGCGCATCTGGGTTGCCTGTGTCTACAACCCCCCTCTTTCCTCTCCTCCTTGGGTAGAATTATTCTTGGTTTATGAATTTGGCAGTTGAAAACGGACCTGTTTTTGGTTTCCTACTCTCGTTCCTTTCTTATATCTTCTTATTTGATATAAAAAGCCAGCATGTTGTTGATTACTGGCTTTAGATTTGTCTTGTCGTGGTTCCTCTCCCTCAGCTCCTTCCTTTTCTGATTCTGAGTCTACCTCTGAGCTGCCAGAGGATGTATTCGGTGTACTGGCCTTGGATAGCGGTTTTGTAAATTTATCAAATTTCTCCTGAAAAGTATACACACGGTCCTCTTTATAGTCCCTTTCGTCCCTGAAACATTTGCGCAATTTTCTTAGTTTTATATCATCCTGATAGAGTTTTAATATTTCATACATTTTTTTGTATTTTTTTCCTTAGTTGATTCTAGCGCTTGAGTTTCTTCAATTTCTTTGGTGATTATGCCAATCTGTTCCGTTGCACGTACATGTTCTCTTTCTGCATGTTGGATTAGGATCCTTATCATGTTATCTGAGCTGGCATTAAGGTTTTGTTCCCATTCCTCTGCCAGATCCTGATCTTCATCCTTTGATAGGTCAGGGAATATAAGTATTCTTAGGCCTCTCGGTATTTGTTTCTTACTCATATAGTTTTTTAATGATATCAATTCCCAATACTTATCTATTTCTTTTCTAGATATTCTTTCAAGTTTAATACATTTGTATCGTAAATCTTCTGTTCTCTTTGTACCGGGGTTAGAGAAACCATGCTCCATGCTGCCTTTTGGAGTAAATAATTTCTTGGGGCATGAGATTACTCCTCAAGGTCTGTGTCCCCAGGAAAAGAAGGTGGAAGCACTCCAAAAACTGAAAGACCCCACAACTCTGCGGGAACTAAGGAGCCTCCTTGGACTGACTAATTACAGCAGAAAGTTCATTGAGGGCTACACAGAGATCACCAGACCCCTGATTCATCTCCTGAAGGGGGGGGTCAAGTGGGAATGGGGTCCAGAACAAGCCGAGGCGGTAAAACAACTCAAAAGAAGCCTCTCACAAGCGCCTTGCCTAGCTTACCCTGTCAGAAACAAGGAGTTCTTCATGGAGACGGGGTTCTCTAATACGTGCTTGACGGCAGTATTATACCAAAAGCATGACAAGGTCAATAAAGTAATCTCCTATGCGAGCAAAACTTTATCCCCTGTGGAGGAAAAATTCAACAATTGTGAGAAGGCACTCCTGGCAACGGTGTGGGCATTGAAGAATTACCGCCCGTTTATCCAGGGGGAACACTTCATAGTGGAGACTCCACACCAGCCTCTGCAATATCTCCAAAGTGATAGAATCCGGGCCGGAAATGTGAGTAATTCCCGAATTACTTCCTGGATTCTGTCAATGCAAGGCTTTCCTATGGAGGTCAGATAGGGCCGAAACAAGAAGAGTCCCCTCGCGCAAGGTCTGGCTGACTTGCATGATTGTGCCAGAGAAAACTGTCTCCAGGACAAAAGTCTAAAAATCAAGGACAACACAGAGGCATACCTTAATTCCCCACACAAAGTCTTTGAAGAGGACAAGTGTGAGGGAATGCCCACTGTCTATGTGGATGGGTGCTCTTACCATGTTGACAACAACAGGGAGAAAGAACTGGTGGCTGGCGTAGGGAATGCATGGGTGAAGGAGTTCCCAGAACCCTCCGAAGATACAAAATTGGTCCCCGAAGTAGTCAGGTGGCAGAATTGATGGCTGTGCATCAGGCCATCCTCACTGCTGTCCAGCATCAACTCCACGAACTGGTCATAATCACAGATTCGGATTATGTACGGAACGGGTTCGTGGAGCACCTGGTTAATTGGAAAACCAGAGGCATGTTATGTGCTAATAACAAACCCTTGAAACATGGGAAGTTGATCCAAAACATTGATGATCTGGTCACATCGAATGGGATGACCATCTACTGGAAAAAGATCAAGGGTCATTCCAAAGTAGAGGGACCAGACAAAACTGGAAATGACTTAGCTGATCAGCTGGCCAAAACCGGGGCCATCCAAGGGGATCTAATTGAGATTGAGTCCCTGTTGGGGGAAATCCAGGTCACTGCTATCACTAGGTCCCAGACATATGCTCACAATGATCTTTCAATTGCACAATGGAGTAAGGAGACCCCTGATGCTGATTTGATTACCGCTCAGAAGGGGGATCCAATAATTGGTAAATTTTACCAACACATTAAGGACCCTGAGAACTTTCCCCTGACGGATACCGATTACAACGGGAAAGAGGACCTTAGATTGTTGATGAAATGTCCAAAAATGTTCCGGATCCAAGACGGTTTGTTGGTAAGGAAATCCAAAGCTGGCCATGATCAGTGGGTGGTTCCTACCTCCTTCCGAAGCCTGATTTTAAGTCACACCCATGATGCGGCTACCGCCGGTCATAGGGGGTTTCATACAACACTTGAGATCTTAAGAGAGGTTGCCTACTGGCCACACATGGGCCAGGACCTCAACCAATATTTGAAGGGTTGTCTTGTGTGTGCACAATTTCAGCCAACATCCCTCACACACCGGGCGCCTCTCCAAAAGAGGGGAATGACACTGCCATGGTCAGATTTGCAAATCGACTTTGTAGGCCCTGTGATTCGCTTTGTTAGGGGGAATAAGTACATGTTGACTGTGACATGCTTGTTTACCAAGTGGGTGGAATGTCTCCCAGCCCCAAACTGCAAGACAGAAACGGCAGCTGCCTTGATGATTAACCACATCTTTTCCCGTTTTGGTCTACCTCAAAGGATTGAGTCAGACAGAGGTAGCCACTTCACCAGTGAAGTGATGACAAAGATGTGGGAGATACTGGGGGTCAAGAGAAAGCTACATATTGCTTACCGGCCAGCTTCTTCTGGGGCAGTAGAGAGATCTAACAGAACCATTGTGAGCATATTAAAGAAGTTTGTGGCAGATTCTGGGCCAAGTTGGGATATCCGATTACCTCTGGTCCTGATGGCCATCAGATCTACCCCTTCATCTGCAACCAAAATATCACCATTTGAGTTGATGACTGGACGGAAGATGGGGCTTCCTCAGCATTTGCTCTACAGGACCCAAGGGCAGACACTGATAAATGCCTCCACAACTCATGAGTATGTGGAAAATTTAAGGAAACGCCTCCAACATGCTTTTGCTTATGCTCAGCGGAATCTAGAAAGATCAGCCGAGAGTATGAAGACCCACTATGACCTGAAAACTTCCAGGAAGGAATATCAGGTGGGGGATCGGGTCTATTTATACAACTTCCAAAGAAACCAGGCAAAACAGCGAAAATTCTTGCCTACATGGAAGGGACCCTTTGAGATTATAGACAAGATCTCCCCTGTGGCCTACAAGATCCGCATCCCCAAAGGCGGTTTGGCAGAGGGGGAAGACAAGTGGGTCCACATAAACCAGTTGAAGTGTTGCCATCCCAGGCACACTTTGCAGCAACTGGATGAGTCCTCTGTAATCCCAGAGGGTACCGCTCCAAAGTAATTCAATTCCAACCCTAAACTATCCTACATATAACCTATCAAATTCTGTGTTCCTCAAGTTTATGTGTTCCTGTCTCTTAATTTAAAAAAATGTGCATGTTCATATCTGTTGAGTTCTAAAATATATATGCCACCCAATATATCAATGGTGGGGGAGAAATGTCCATGAATAGGTATTGCCGCTCTTCCTTTGTTGTCCTAGGAGAAAGAAAACCTGGAGACTGGCCAGGGAGGACAATCCGGAGACCAGGAGCAGAGACCCAAGGGGCCCGGGGTACCGCCCAATCTTCCCATCAGGACCGGCGAGGAGAACCGATCGATCCGACCGGATGGAGAAAAAGATGCTGACCTGTGCCATCTATTGGAAGAAGATGATGAGGAGAACATCCCAGATCTTGCGAGTTCCATTAGTGAAACAGAATGGCCATCGCAAGAGGGGGGCTTGTGGGATGTTTTTACCCATGCATCCGAGCCCTACCAAAAAAAACCTGTGCATTACTGGCATTGAAAACATCATGATGGCAGAGCTTCCCAGAAAATGCCCAGGGAAATGCATGAAGAATAGGCTGCCACCCATTTTTGCCGATGTTATGGGCAAAGAAGGGCACTGCCTAAAACCACCATTGGGCTACCCACACAGTAGCCTGAAGCCATTGGGAATGGCAATGCGGATTGCCAAAAGCAACCTAGAACTGTGGGGAATTCCTTTTCTTAAATCCCAAAAATGGTTGCATTACCAGTACTCACCACTATCAGAAAGCCGGCGTTTTAAAACAACACCAGACATTTGTGTAAAACTGAATAAATGAACCCAAAGCAGGCCAAAGAAAGACTTACTGAGAGGTGGATACAATGTAAAGTTATATTCTGAAGTGACTTGAAGGTTTATAACAAGACTGGCTGAGCTCTGCAGGTCTGCAGCGGCTTAAACTGAAACTGGATTTAAAATTACCAAAAATCGAAATGTGTAAATAAACTGAGGGACAGACTTGTGACCGCCACATAGTTTGTCACTGTTAAAATATCATAGTTTGAACTTAGAATCAGCATTCTAGCTGCATGTGTAAAAATTGTTTGTTTTATTTGAATGCAGAAAACTGGGTAACTAAAAGTGACATTATCTGGGGCCTGGTTTAAGGAACTGGATTCTGCCTGACAACTTCCCCCCAATTGGAGTGAAACTGGATCCACAGCAGTTCTCAGGCCTGGCTGCATTCTGAGCGGGGGTTACCCCTCTCTGATTGGATTACCAAGGGACTGCTAGAGACTAAACAAAGGACCCAGGCAGAGGGTTTATTGGGGGGAGGTCATAAATGGCTTCCTCTTGAACAATGGGCCTTCCAGGACCCAGGCAGATGGTTTATTGGGGGAATCGTAAAATAGCTTCCTCTTGGCAAAAGCTGGGAGGGGCAGGGTCTCTGAGCTTGGCAGAAACTGGATAAACTGGTTTCTCCACCATGTGACCTGGGAAGACACACCCCTGTTGGCCAGAATATGATTTTAAGAAAGATGTATAACTCATGGTGTGGACTTGTCAAAATTATTTAAATGATACCATAATTCTTGTGATTTTTCTGTGCATGTTTTAAGATGCGTTGGGAATTTGTGTGATGTTCTGGGGCAAAACCCCGCTATTTATGGATACTACAGACTCTGTGTTTAAGCTAGAGACATGGGAATTTACTGGAGTATGTATGGACAGGCCGTGTATATGTGTATAATCTTTAATGAAAAACCAATATTGCAAAACCAGTTAAAAAATGCAAAATGTTGCCGTTTCTGAATGCAAGCTCTTAGAAACATCAGAGTTTGAACAGAGTATCCCTCATGTGATACGTGATGGGTGCATGTAATTTCAAACCACTGTGTATCTATGAAATATGTCTTTAGGTCAAATATAGATTTGTGGGCAAACTGACCAGGGGAGGATCCTCTGACCCATAAAACCTACAGCATCACCATGACACACATTTCCTTCCCCCAATCAAAGCAGTGCGGAAAGCTTGACCAATGGGCAGTTGAAAGAGGGGCTGGCTAGTGATGCCAGGAACACACCCATTTTCAAAACACATAAAAAGAGACTGCTGGGACAGGTAGAGACATTCAATTCCATTTGCTGCGGAGCATGCTGACAGACGACTTCACATCCAGAGATCCTACACTTAGACTTCCAAGCTAAACAGAGACTACTTAACTTTGAACGAAGAAGGCCCACTGCAACCAAAAGTATTTGTCAGCAGGCCCAAAAATCATTTGCAGACTATTCACAGCCGGACCCAGCTGTTGATTCTGCGCCAGAAAGATCCAGAAGCAGTGCTGTACCCAGAGAAAGCAGAGCAGTATCCAGAACCAGAGGCCAGAGATCCAGAGTGACCCAGACCGCTGTTAGCAGAACCAGAGAGCTGACCCAGATCACTGTGAAGTGCCGAGACCAGAACCGGAGTCCAGTCCAAAACCTGACCAGATCCGTGGGGAGGCCTATTTCAAAAATATATTGTGAGTACCTAGCAGAACTGTGCAGAACCAATCTCTTAGTTAAAATAATCTAATCCAAACTATTTTAATTTAACCAGAACTGCCTCCTAGAAGTTGTCACTTGTTATTTCGCAAAGCTGTCACCTGTCATTTTCTAGCTGCAAGCTGTAACCTGTCGCTTTGAACTTTTAAAATTTCAAATTCCGAAAAACAACCTTCACAAAATCGTTCATAACTCCGTAAGCGTTTGGGCTAGGAACTTGGTTTAACTTTCCTCTGAAAGCTTAGAATCTTCCCTTTCCAAAAAGCCTAGACTTCCTACTCCTTCTACTTTCTTCGCAATCACGATTCACGCATTCGCGAATTTTGCCGCGATTTGCGATTTGGCCCGATTTCTTTACTGTAAAAATCAGCAGCTTTTGCCTGAACTGCTCAAATTTCGTTTGCCTCTTAAGAACCATCCCTGAATCATTGCTAGAGTGAGCCTGAACTCATATTAACTAGATACTACTCACCCTGAACCTCCTGAAGGGAATTAAAAGCATTTTCAGCATATTTCTCACTGCATTGTCACCATATTCAAAGCATTTTGCCTGTGTTTCAAAACTCCTATTGTCGTATCAGCTGCTGAGGGGGAATTGAACTGAATTCTATTTGATTGCATTTCTAAGAACTGTGTGCTCTCCTCTTCATTTCCTTACATTGCATAAGGGGGGGGGTGGATTGCCAGAGAAAAGTGATTACATTGTTTTGTTGACATCATATTGAGTATTTTCTGTATTACATTTTCATTCAACATTGCATCCATCTGAACTAGATAAAGCATTCTCTACCACCTTATTCTTCTGTTCCTATTCCCAAGCGTGCTACCTCATCCTTTATACTACTCCTGGGTAATCAAATCAGTTTATTAGTAGAACATTATCCATTGTTGTTAACTGCTCATGTTCTGAAGTGTGATATTAATTATTAATTTATTATAAAGTGTGATATATATATATATTGTTTACATTCTCAAATAAACCATTTAAACTTGCAAAACAGAACTACTTCTTGGCTCAGTGTGGTCAGGGGGGTTCCAAGAGAGGGGTGTTATATAGGGGTAGTCATCCAGAACTCATGAACTGGACATAAAGATATATCAATAAGGGTTTCCATTCAGTATCCCAGACTAGGCATTGACTTAGCTGTAGTGCTGGATTGAATCCTCTTACAAATTGGGGGCTCGAGCCGGACGTTTGGCTTAGATCTATCACTTGTGCAGATTAATACAGTGTGCCAGCTGACCAGATACACATATCCGGTCGGATCACCACGCTGTGTTACGCTCTAAAGCACTCCTCAAAGGAACGCTCTAAGGAAAAGGTCTGTTTTGCAAAAATAAAATACAAACTTCTGTAAGTCAGGAAGGAACTCAAATTCCAGAATGACGACCTTGGTAGATATGAAAATAGCCAGAGAGCACTTCTTACATAAGCTATTTGTGAGAGGTGAGTGGACTCATCAGGACCAGGCGGTCTGGTTGCAGGCAATCGCACCCCAGATCACTGAAACAGGGTCAGATACATGGAGAGACCAGGGTCCCTTAAATGTGGCCCTGAGTGATCTATATATGTCCCCTAAGGCCAAGGATGAGCACAACAAGATTGCCAGGGTAGCAGCATATTTATATTTACATATGGGAGCCATGCAGGACAAATGTGCTGAAGGCCAAGATCTGGCGAGTAGGCAACTGCTGGCATTACAGAAGGCCCAATCTGATCTGGACTCTTCGGAGCAGAGGCTGCAGAGGAGCCAGGAGTCAGAAAATGATAGTAGGCAGTATATCATTAAAATAAAAGAGGACATGGATATACTGCAACAGGAAAAGGCTGACCAGGATACCAGAATTCTGGCCTTGCAGAAGGAACGCCAAGACAGTTTGGACTCCCTACTGCAGAGCCAGAAAAAGCTGGAGCAACAGATCAATTTCAACAGGGCATGCACAGAACAGGTAGCCACCCTGCAAATCCAACTAGACAGAGAGAAAGAGGAGAGCAATAAACTGATCCTGAAAGACCTGGATACCCAGGCAGAGTTTGATCAGGAGCGCCAGAAAGCTGGTGCCTTCCAAAGGCAAAGGGACGACCTGACGGTACAGATGCAGACTCTTAGTCAGGAAAGGGACACCTTAGGCCAGGAAGTCTGCCACTTAAAAAGAAAAATGGAAGAAAATCACCTGGCCCACCAGGGACTGGGTGACCTCCAAAAAGAACCCCAGGACTTGCTAGAGCACACCAGGAGGGTGGAGGAGGCTCTGGCAAGACAGGGGCAGGCCAGTAGGGATGGGACTCAGGAGGTAACCCTCCTGCAGCAAAGACTGTCCCAGTGCTCCAAGACCAATCAGGAAACGCAGAGAGAGAATGAGGCTCTCTGCCAGCACAATGATAGGCTCCAACAACAGGTAGTGAAGCAGGAGAGAATGATAGAGTCTAGTAAGGCCTTAACTGAGGAACTGAAGGCGCAGGCTCTTGCATTGCAAAAGGGAGCAGGGGCGGATAGAGACCAGGTTCGCTGGGAAAGGGAAACTCCTGAGCATAACCTCAGGAGCCCTAGTACCAGAGGCCTTTATCTCTCTCAGTCCCTGGACTCTGCCACCCCCCTGTCCCCTGGCGCACATGAGCACCGGGCCAAAAGGATGGCAGATTACTATCCAGCCAGAAGCATGGGGCTCATAGGCCAGTACCTCCCAGGAATGGATGGGCGGGCATCCGGGTATGGGCACCCAAGCACAGTGCAATTTAGTGGGGAACCCCGGGAGAATAGGCCCATTAAGGGCATCCTGAAATCTTCTACCCAGTTAGGTCAGTGGGGGGGTACCCATCAAATCCTGGCAGCAAGGAGGAATCTGAAGACTCCTCTGAACGGCGCAGGACACAGTAGACCAGGTCCCCACATTCTGCCGGCCATTTCCAGGCTCGCAGAATCCGAGAAAACCTGGAAGATCAGACAGGAACCTCTGGGAGCAGTGCCTCTGAGTCAGAGGATGAATCGACCAGGGTTACTCGAACCAAAAAGGCCAATAAGGCAAAAAGGGCCTTGCTTAAGGACCCATTGAAACAGATTAAGGCAATCAGGAGTGTCATCACGCCTTATCATAAGAACGCCAAGTACTCTGTTTGGGAACACTTGGAGCTCTATGAGCAAATGATGGAGACTTTTCATTTGAAGGACAGCCAAAGCTGTATCCAATATGTAAAGTGGACATTCTCCCCAGAGTACTCCAGTTTCTTTGCGGGGCTGGAGGACCAAAATCATTCAAGGTGGTCCACCTATAGGGCGGCCATATTAAAACATTTTTCTGTTCACAGAAATCCCCAAGAGCGCTCGCAAGGCAGCCTACAATTTGCAATGTGGGGAGGATCAGGCCCCACAAGAATTTGTGCAAGAACTGAAACGTGCCTTTGCGCAGACCACCAGAAGGGTGCGCACAGACAGCAGAGAATGTGTCAATACATTTTTCCATGCCTTGCCCAAATACATCATGACCCAGCTTGTGAGAGATTTTCACGAGAAAAGATCTTTAGACTGGGTCATTGAACAGGCTACCCGGATCTATGAGGTGCAGAAGCCCATAGAAAATAAAAATAATGCGCCCAAAAACCCCAAAACCAACAGCACCCCTGCTGCTGCCAAGGTGGCAGAGGTAAAGGTTGCCCCAGTTTTAGACTTGGAGATGGGGGGGCCTAAAAACCTACCTGCACCTAATAATCCTAAGCCCAGAAATCCCTCGGGCCAGTCATAGACAGGGAGTCGAGGAGGTAGTCCCACAAATGGGGTCCCCCGCTCCGTCCCCGCTACAAGGGAAACCGACCAATCCTGGGTTATGTGTGGACTCCTCCAGCCCAAAGGGGGGGTCCAGCCAAGCACCTGACCCGGGACCTTCCCTCCTAACTTCCCCCAGGAGGGCAGAAATTCTCCAAATCCTGGGCAGAACTTTTTGCCCAGGTATCCGCCCAATTTCCAGCCCCAAAATCATCCATCCTTCTTTCTCCAATTCCCTGAGCCCAGACAACCTAATCCGGGAGAGGGGAGGCCAAGGGTGGAGGGGTACCAAAATCTTCCCAACCAGGGGTACTACCAGAGAAGGGATAGCTACCCTTCCCGGGATCAGCCCAGGGGAGAAAATAGAGCCCCGTATTAGCCTGAGCGGGTTTCCCAGTTAGAGCGCCAGGTCCAAAATATGGCACGGGATCTGGGTCACATACTGAGGGCTCAACAGAACCCTGAGATGAGCATGCCACCACAGAATGCCCCAAACTCGGGACCTGGTGCTCCAGAGCAATGACGGGGGCAGCACCCCGATAACCCACCGGTTCCCAGGGAGGAGGCACAAGGGGAAGGGGGGTGTAAAGCCTTGGAGGAAGCTTCCTTCCCAACTTGTAAACAGCCCCTGGAAAACCAGGAACCAGAAACAAAATCTCCTACCCCTGAAAGCCTGCCTCCCAAGGAGCAGAGGGGGGGTGGGAGAAACAAAGGACCCAAACAGACCCACTTTGTGGAGGAGGTACAGGTCTTCCAAGTTGAGGGGGAGGGATCCTCAGAAGATCCTGGGAAAAGGATCTTCTCCTTCAGAGATGGGGGAACTCCTCCCAAGGAACAATGGGTCCCAAGGGATGCCAATTCAGACTGGGGAGATATGGAGACTGAGCTACCGCTGCCCATCATCTCATCCCAGAACCCACAATACCGAAATCCCCTGGTTCAAACCCATCCTGGTGACTGCCTCCAAGAAGAGGGGGCGGTCCAGAACCGGAACCAGGGGAACCCACAATGGCTCTGATCTCCAGTTGCCAACTTTTTCTTTCAGATTCCCAAGGCTCTCCACAGAATTCTGCCCAAATCTCTTCACTAGCAATGTCCAAAACCAGAAAGTTAGCCCACCAGTTGTCCAAAAATGTGCATTATCTGTGCCCCCTTGAGGAGAAGGAGGGAAGATACTATGCCCCGGTACAAGTACAGGGGCAGGGTACAATTTTGGCACTGGTGGACACTGGATCCCAAGCTACCCTTCTGTCCAAAAGGGCCTTTGAGGAACTAAATGCAGGAAGGCGGGAGAATTACCGAATTCCTCTCACCTCTCTTCCTGGACAACTGCAGAACTTTGACGGGAAGGAAATTCCCGTTGAGGGGACTGCAGACTTGGACATTAAAATTGGGCGACACAAGGTGAAACACCCGGTCATAGTAGTGACTCCAGAGGGCACCCCTTGTTTACTAGGCAATGACCTCCTGAGAAGGTTGTCACCCCTAATAGATTGTGTAAACAAGGTCCTCTGGACCCAGACTAGCCGACCAATGAAATTAAAACAGAGTGTCAACCATGTTAGTTTAAACGGCACCTGCCACATGGTTGAACAAAAATCTGACCAAGTAGAATTTCACTTCCAGAACAACCAAACTCCCGACGTGACAGTAATAGCAGTAGGACAACAGACTGGTGATGGGGGGTCCTCTCTATTTCTGAAAATCAACCTTCCTTCCAATTTAAGGTGGTATTCCACCCTGGAAGGAAACACCCTGAAATTCTTTACTAATCCACAATCAGAAACTCTCACTCGTATAGTCCAGAAAGATGTGAAATCAGCTCAGAGCCTGGCTGATATTCAGCAAATTGGTGAGCAGTTGTTCATACTTGTTCAGTTAAATGATGGGAAGGACTCTGTTCTCGCTCGAGTGTGTGTGAACAACGGTAAGAGCTTCATCAGCGAAGCCATGTTCCGCCAACTCCCAAAAGATCCAGCCATTCCCACATTCAAACTGATAGACAAATGGGAAATGGACCTGGAAGCACCTAATTCCAAACATCTCCTGCCAAGCAGGTGTATGCTCAAAATCTCCATTGGCAACAAGAGCATAGTCCACAATTGTTGGGTCGTGCGAGACGTCACTGCTGCTTTTTACTTAGGCAGTGACATTCTCAATCGCTTTGCCATTAGTTTGGACCTAATAAACTTCAAAGCTTGGTCCCGATTAGCGGATAATCCGATGGGCTTTTATGATCCAGAAAAAGCATTTAGGTCAGCTCAATTGCTACCTTATGCAGTTGAAATTCAGATTGAAGAGGAAGTCACCATCCCAGAAAGGACCCGACAATTCTCCCTGGAAGTGAAAGTTAAAAGAGGACAACATTTGAAAAACCCTGATGCTTACATACATCTAAACGCTTCTCTCCAACAGCAAGGGTTGGGGGTAAACCCAACCCCATTATTCAACGAAGAACATGACACCATTCTAATAGAGGTAGATAACAGCGACTTAAAGAGTATTACTCTAGCCGCAGGCACCATTATTGGAATGGTGGTTGATGACCGACATTTTTCCATCGATTTAGGAAATGAACTGTTAGGACCAATCCCCAAGGACTGTTTTGACAGTGACAGTGATGACAATACAACACCAGACAGGATTTTTACCCGGCATGGGGGGAACTTCCTGGTGTACACTTCCTGCCCCTATGGTAAGGAAGATGTGACTTGTGACTTAAGGAGGGATGAGGTGATTTTCCAGGTCCATGAGGGCTGCCTTTCCCACCTGAAGCCTCCAGTCCAAATCAGCACTCTGACCAGGGACTTCTCCACCCAGATGGAGGAGGCCGCTGGGATAGCCAAACCAGAAGTCTTTCCAGGCTTCAGGCAGATGGTGGAAGAGAGAGTCAACCTAGCTGATGCCTGTGTGACTCTGGAACAGAAGCAAAAGTTGAAACAGGTTTTCTTGGATTTCCAAGATCTCTTTGCGGTAGACTCATATGACTGTGGCCGCACCGACATCCACACAACAACAATCCCCACGGACCCTGGCATGACTCCAGTGTTTGTGAAGCAATATTGCTTGCCTCTTGCATCAATCGAGTCCCTTACTGAAATAATTAAGAACCTTGAGTCCCGGGGAATAATCCGTCCAATACACAGCACCTTCAATAATCCGGTGCTGGGAATATTGAAGCCAAACGGCCAGTGGAGACTCTGCGCCGACCTTAGGGAGCTCAACAAACGGGTCCATACTTCCCGATGGCCTCTGCCCTACATTGACCAAGGGCTGGCCCAGATCCAGGGGTCACAGGTATTCACTGCAATAGACCTGACCAATGGATACTGGACTGTGCCTGTCAGTAGGGAGGACCAATACAAGCTGGCTTTTACCTTTGGGGGCCAGCAGTACACATGGACCCGGACTCCCTTCGGATACCTCAACTCCGGCAATGAATTCAACATTTTCCTACACAAGGCCATGCCCGACCTGGGTGCAAGGGGTAACCTGGCTTATGTAGATGATGTCCTCACCAAAAGTTCATCTGTGGAGGAACACATAGCGGAGATCCGTTATGTTCTGACCCAGTTGAGGGCCGCCGGAGCAAAACTTTCCTTTCAGAAAGCACAGTGGTGTAGAACCCGTGTTAATTTCTTGGGGCATGAGATTACTCCTCAGGGTCTCTCTCCCCAGGAAAAGAAGGTGGAAGCACTCCAAAAACTGAAAGACCCCACAACTCTGCGGGAACTAAGGAGCCTCCTTGGACGGACTAATTACAGCAGAAAGTTCATTGAGGGCTACGCAGAGATCACCAGACCCCTGATTCATCTCCTGAAGGGGGGGGTCAAGTGGGAATGGGGTCCAGAACAAGCCGAGGCGGTAAAACAACTCAAAAGAAGCCTCTCACAAGCGCCTTGCCTAGCTTACCCTGTCAGAAACAAGGAGTTCTTCCTGGAGACGGGGTTCTCTAATACGTGCTTGACGGCATTATTATACCAAAAGCATGACAAGGTCAATAAAGTAATCTCCTATGCGAGCAAAACTTTATCCTCTGTGGAGGAAAAATTCAACGATTGTGAGAAGGCACTCCTGGCAACGGTGTGGGCATTGAAGAATTACCGCCCGTTTATCCAGGGGGAACACATCATAGTGGAGACTCCACACCAGCCTCTGCAATATCTCCAAAGTGATATAATCCGGGCCGGAAATGTGAGTAATTCCCGAATTACTTCCTGGATTCTGTCAATGCAAGGCTTTCCTGTGGAGGTCAGATATGGCCAAAACAAGAAGAGTCCCCTCGCGCAAGGTCTGGCTGACTTGCATGATTGTGCCAGAGAAAACTGTCTCGAGGACGAAACTCTAAAAATCAAGGACAACACGGAGGCATAGCTTAATTCCCCACAAAAAGTCTTTGAAGAGGACAAGTGTGAGGGAATCCCCACTGTCTATGTGGATGGATGCTCTTACCATGTTGACAACAACGGGGAGAAAGAACTGGTGGCTGGCGTAGGGAATGCATGGGTGAAGGAGTTCCCAGAACCCTCTGCTGGATACAAAATTGGTCCCCGAAGTAGTCAGGTGGCAGAATTGATGGCTGTGCATCAGGCCATCCTCACTGCTGTCCAGCATCAACTCCACGAACTGGTCATAATCACAGATTCGGATTATGTACGGAACGGGTTCGTGGAGCACCTGGTTAATTGGAAAACCAGAGGCATGTTATGTGCTAATAACAAACCCTTGAAACATGGGAAGTTGATCCAAAACATTGATGATCTGGTCACATCAAATGGGATGACCATCTACTGGAAAAAGATCAAGGGTCATTCCAAAGTAGAGGGACCAGACAAAACTGGAAATGACTTAGCTGATCAGCTGGCCAAAACCGGGGCCATCCAAGGGGATCTAATTGAGATTGAGTCCCTGTTGGGGGAAATCCAGGTCACTGCTATCACTAGGTCCCAGACATATGCTCACAATGATCTTTCAATTGCACAATGGAGTAAGGAGACCCTTGCTGCTGATTTGATTACCGCTCAGAAGGGGGATCCAATAATTGGTAAATTTTACCAACACATTGAGGACCCTGAGAACTTTTCCCTGATGGATACCGATTACAACGGGAAAGAGGACCTTAGAGTGTTGATGAAATGTCCAAAAATGTTCCGGATCCAAGACGGTTTGTTGGTAAGGAAATCCCAAGCTGGCCATGATCAGTGGGTGGTTCTTACCTCCTTCTGAAGCCTGATGTTAAGTCATGCCCATGATGCGGCTACCGCCGGTCATAGGGGGTTTCATACAACACTTGAGATCTTAAGAGAGGTTACCTACTGGCCACACATGGGCCAGCACCTCAACCAATATTTGAAGGGTTGTCTTGTGTGTGCACAATTTCAGCCAACATCCCTCACACACCGGGCGCCTCTCCAAAAGAGGGGAATGACACTGCCATGGTCAGATTTGCAAATCAACTTTGTAGGCCCTGTGATTCGCTCCGTTAGGGGGAATAAGTACATGTTGACTGTGACATGCTTGTTTACCAAGTGGGTGGAATGTCTCCCAGCCCCAAACTGCAAGACAGAAACGGCAGCTGCCTTGATGATTAACCACATCTTTTCCCGTTTTGGTCTACCTCAAAGGATTGAGTCAGACAGAGATAGCCACTTCACCAGTGAAGTGATGACAAAGATGTGGGAGATACTGGGGTCAAGAGAAAGCTACATATTGCTTACCGGCCAGCTTCTTCTGGGGCAGTAGAGAGATCTAACCGAACCATTGTGAGCATATTAAAGAAGTTTGTGGCAGATTCTGGGCCAAGTTGGGATATCCGATTACTTCTGGTCCTGATGGCCATCAGATCTACCCCTTCATCTGCAACCAAAATATCACCATTTGAGTTGATGACTGGACGCAAGATGGTGCTTCCTCAGAATTTGCTCTACAGGACCCAAGAGCAGACACTGATAAATGCCTCCACAACTCATGAGTATGTGGAGAATTTAAGGAAACACCTCCAACATGCTTTTGCTTATACTCAGCGGAATCTAGAAAGATCAGCCGAGAGTATGAAGACCCACTATGACCTGAAAACTTCCAGGAAGGAATATCAGGTGGGGGATCGGGTCTATTTATACAACTTCCAAAGAAACCAGGCAAAACAGTGAAAATTCTTGCCTACATGGAAGGGACCCTTTGAGATTATAGACAAGATCTCCCCTGTGGCCTACAAGATCCGCATCCCCAAAGGCGGTTTGGCAGAGGGGGAAGACAAGTGGGTCCACATAAACCAGTTGAAGTGTTGCCATCCCAGGCACACTTTGCAGCAACTGGAGGAGTCCTCTGTAATCCCAGAGGGTACCGCTCCAAAGTAATTCAATTCCAACCCTAAATTATCCTACATATAACCTATCAAATTCTGTGTTTGTCAAGTTTATGTGTTCCTGTCTCTTAATTTAAAAAAATGTGCATGTTCATATCTGTTGAGTTCTAAAATATATATGCCACCCCACTATATCAATGGTGGGGGAGAAATGTCCATGAATAGGTATTGCCGCTCTTCCTTTGTCGTCCTAGGAGAAAGAAAACCTGGAGACTGGCCAAGGAGGACGATCCGGAGACCGGGAGCAGAGACCCAAGGGGCCCGGGGTACCGCCCAATCTTCCCATCAGGACCGGCGAGGAGAACCGATCGATCCGACCGGATGGAGAAAAAGATGCTGAACTGTGCCATCTATTGGAAGAAGATGAGGAGAACATCCCAGATCTTGCGAGTTCCATCAGTGAAACAGAATGGCCATCGCAAGAGGGGCTTGTGGGGGATGTTTTTACCCATGCATCCGAGCCCTACCAAAAAAAACCTGTGCATTACTGGCATTGAAAACATCATGATGGCCAGAGCTTCCCAGAAAATGCCCAGGGAAATGCATGAAGAATAGGCTGCCACCCATTTTTGCCGATGTTATGGGCACAGAAGGGCACTGCCTAAAACCACCATTGGGCTACCCACACAGTAGCCTGAAAACATTGGGAATGGCAATGCTGATTGCCAAAAGCAACCTAGAACTGTGGGGAATTCCTTTTCTTGAATCCCAAAAATGGTTGCATTACCAGTACTCACCACTATCAGAAAGCCGGCGTTTTAAAACAACACCAGACATTTGTGTAAAACTGAATAAATGAACCCAAAGCAGGCCAAAGAAAGACTTACTGAGAGGTGGATACAATGTAAAGTTATATTCTGAAGTGACTTGAAGGTTTATAACAAGACAGGCTGAGCTCTGCAGGTCTGCAGCAGCTTAAACTGAAACTGGATTTAAAATTACCAAAAATCGAAATGTGTAAATAAACTGAGGGACAGACTTGTGACTGCCACATAGTTTGTCACTGTTAAAATATCATAGTTTTGAACTTAGAATCAGCATTCTAGCTGCATGTGTAAAAATTGTTTGTTTTATTTGAATGCAGAAAACTGGGTAACTAAAAGTGACATTATCTGGGGCCTGGTTTAAGGAACTGGATTCTGCCTGACAACTTCCCCCCAATTGGAGTGAAACTGGATCCACAGCAGTTCTCAGGCCTGGCTGCATTCTGAGGGGGGGGGTTACCCCTCTCTGATTGAATTACCAAGGGACTGCTAGAGACTAAACAAAGGACCCAGGCAGAGGGTTTACTGGGGGGAGGTCATAAATGGCTTCCTCTTGAACAATGGGCCTTCCAGGACCCAGGCAGATGGTTTATTGGGGGAATCGTAAAATAGCTTCCTCTTGGCAAAAGCTGGGAGGGGCAGGGTCTCTGAGCTTGGCAGAAACTGGATAAACTGGTTTCTCCACCATGTGACCTGGGAAGACACACCCCTGTTGGCCAGAATATGATTTTAAGAAAGATGTATAACTCATGGTGCAGACTTGTCAAAATTATTTAAATGATACCATAATTCTTGTGATTTTTCTGTGCATGTTTTAAGACGCGTTGGGAATTTGTGTGATGTTCTGGGGCAAAACCCCGCTATTTATGGATACTACAGACTCTGTGTTTAAGCTAGAGACATGGGAATTTACTGGAGTATGTATGGACAGGCCGTGTATATGTGTATAATCTTTAATGAAAAACCAATATTGCAAAACCAGTTAAAAAATGCAAAATGTTGCCGTTTCTGAATGCAAGCTCTTCATCAGAGTTTGAACAGAGTATCCCTCATGTGATACGTGATGGGTGCATGTAATTTCAAACCACTGTGTATCTATGAAATATGTCTTTCGGTCAAATATAGATTTGTGGGCAAACTGACCAGGGGAGGATCCTCTGACCCATAAAACCTACAGCATCACCATGACACACATTTCCTTCCCCCAATCAAAGCAGTGCGGAAAGCTTGAAGAATGGGCAGTTGAAAGAGGGGCTGGCTAGTGATGCCAGGCACACACCCATTTTCAAAACACATAAAAAGAGACTGCTGGGACAGGTAGAGACATTCAATTCCATTTGCTGCGGAGCATGCTGACCGACGACTTCACATCCAGAGATCCTACACTTAGACTTCCAAGCTAAACAGAGACTACATAACTTTGAACGAAGAAGGCCCACTGCAACCAAAAGTATTTGTCAGCAGGCCCAAAAATCATTTGCAGACTATTCACAGCCGGACCCAGCTGTTGATTCTGGCCTAAAACCCTGCGCCAGAACGATCCAGAAGCAGTGCTGTACCCAGAGAAAGCAGAGCAGTATCCAGAACCAGAGGCCAGAGATCCAGAGTGACCCAGACCGCTGTTTTTTTTTTTTTAAATATATTTTTATTTTGTTTTAAGTGAAAACAATATAAACAAACTTTTGACATTATATACAATAAGACAATAAACACTTAAAAAAACACAACACTACACTCTCCCCCTCCCCCCCAAGAGCTCATCCACAGGGTAGTTCTGTATCGACCTGGTGTGGCCGGGTGACTTCCTCCTCCGAGGCAGTAGGTTCTCCTCGTACCCCAAACAGACCAGTGACTAATGACCTCCAGGCTACTAGGTTGCCCACATCCTCCTCCCCGCATTTACTGCATGCCTCTTGCCAGACCATGGTTTCGGCTTCTGCCCATTTTTGGAGATCCCTCCACCACATCTCTATCCTAGGTTTGTAGCATTGCTTCCAGTTCATAGCTATCCTCCTCTTAGCGAGTATATACGTTAGGTCTCTCAGTTTCCCCAGATGTCTGGTGTTCTTCGGTCTGGGGAACCCCCCTAGAAGGCAAGCCCAGGTCGTGTCAATGCTTATCGGGACCCCTTTGTCAGCCAACTTCTGTGACACCTCTCTCCAGAAGACTTTGATTACTGGGCAGGACCAGAACATATGCGTCATGTCCGCGTCCTCCTCGTTACATTTCGGGCATGCCTGCCTGCCCGAGTTCGCAAACTTAGCTATTCTCTTGGGGGTCATATACGCTCTGTGTGTGATATATAGTTGGATTTGCTGTAATCTAGCATTTCTGGACACTTTTTTATGATATCCCAGAGCCCGTTCCCACATCCCATCAGTCATCTGAACCCCCACCTCCATTTCCCATTCTAGTCTCAAGTCTGTCAAGTCCTTTCCCACTCGGGACATCACCACCTCATACAATCTGGAGATCTCGTGTCCGCCCTCTGATATGTCATATATTGTATCAATCAGGGCGTCCGGATCCTCCGCTAACACCGTCTCAGGCCAAGATTTTCAGATAATCCGTACCAACCTGAGGTAAGTAACGTATTGGCCCCCATGTAACCCAGCTTCTTCTTCTAGGTCTGCAAAATCCTTGATGGCCCCATCTTGCCATATATCTCCTAACGTGGCCAACCCAACCGATTCCCAGTACATTCTGATCGTTTTTCTAAGTTGACCATCCCCCGCAGTCAAGGCAACCAGTGGCACCTGCGGCGAACACGGATCCGGGCTTTCCAGTAGCCGGCATGCCCTACGCCACATTTTCCACCCAAGTAACAGCATACCAGGGCGAAGATTTAAGTCTTGTCTAGGGACCCAGATGATCTCCTTCAAATAAAACGGGGTGCAATCTGTCCCAACCAACCTGGACTCGGGAGATTCCTCATCAGAGAGCCACTGTGTAACATATTGCAATTGGCTCGCTACTTAATAGGCCTCAAAATGTGGTAATTTAATCCCTCCTTTATCGTAGAAGTTTTGTAGCTTCCACAGCGCCACTCGGTTGCGAGTGCCGTGCCATAGGAAGTCCCTGCACATACTGTCGAGTTTGGTAAAGAACTTCCTAGCTATTAAGTATGGTATGTTGTTGAAGAAATGCAGCAGTCTAGGCAAGACAACCATTTTAAGCAACGCCCCTCGCCCTATCATCGCTAGCGGCAGCTTTTCCCAAAATCGCATGGACGCACGGATTTTATCCACAGCAACCTCGGTGTTATGCAGATGTTCGTTTCCCACAGTGTGATATATGTCTATTCCGAGGTATCGGAAGGACTCGGCTGCCCAAGGCACGGGCAATACCGGTAAGCGTTCCGTGGGGACCCTCGAATAGTACCCTAGGGGGAACATGCTCGACTTGCCGGGATTAACCGCTATGCCGGACAATTCAGCATACTTCTGCATGACCTCCAAAACATACTGGAGGTTCTCTTCCGGATACTTTAGGTACAGCAGCAAGTCATCGGCATATAAGGATATCAAATGGCTCTTTCCTCCCACCTCGATGCCCACCAGGTCATATTGCTGTCTAAGATATACTGCTAAGGGTTCCAAGGCCAATATGTATAACATCGGGGACCAAGGACATCCCTGCCTAGTACCCCTACTTAGGTGCCACTTATCGGATATCACTGATCCCGTACGCACCTTAGCCGTTGGCTGGCTATACAGTAGTCTCGCCAATCTGATATAGCCTGGCCCAAACCCATATTCCCTCAGGACCGCAAACAGCCACGGCCACCTCACCGAATCAAACGCCTTAACTGCGTCTAGGGAGATCACTGCCATTTCCTCATCTCTTCTGTTCCCTTCTTCTATCACTCGGTGGAGCCGCCTGTGATTATGAGTTATATTCCTGCCAGGGACATAACCTGTCTGATCCGAGTGTATCAGTCTGCCGATGACCTTGCGCAGCCTGTCCGCCAAGACCGCTGTCAGGATCTTACTGTCTTGGTTCAACATCGACAGCGGTCTGTACGATCCACAGTGTTGTCTCGGCTTGTTAAGCTTGGGTAGTGGTACGATCAGCGCTTCTCTGAGCGTGTCTGGCAATCGGCCTCCCTCGAATGATTCGTTATACATCTCCAGCATAGGGGGGAGTATCTCTGCGCTATACGTTTTGTAGAACTCACTCGGGAGTCCATCAGTGCCCGGAGTCTTGCAAGTAGGCAGCCGTTTCACCACCTCTTCCAGTTCATCTAGCGTAATGGGGCCATCTAACTCCTCCCTTTCCTCTGCACTAATCCTGGGCAGTTCTATATCTTCCAGTGTGTCCCTGATTTTATCCAGATTGTCCTCCCCTTTGTCCTCATACAGCGCTTTATAATAATCTAAGAAAGCAGCGTTAACCTCTTCCTGAGTGTGAGCCTCCTCTCCGTCTTCCCTTTCTATCATCATGACCGGGGCCCTGGGGGTTTCCCTCTTATAAAGCCATGCCAATAGGCGACCAGTTTTGTCACCTCCTGCATGTTGCCTCTCCACGTATTTCCTGTAATTGAGGTCACAAAGCCGCTCCCAAAGCTCTGAGCATCGTTGTTGTAATTCGAGTACTAGGTCTGTGTCCCCTCCCCCTCTGGTACATTCACACTCCAATTCTTTCTCCACTTTCTCCAGCTCAGCTAAAACCCCCCCCTGAAGGCCCTTTGATTTAGAAATAGCGTCGCCCCTCACTACCACCTTGAAGGCCTCCCAAAGTGTACCAGCCGAGTCCACACTGCCCGTGTTCTCCTCAAAATACCTTGTAATCGTCTCTCTAATATCTTCTCTAAAGACCGGGTCTCTGAGCGCCTCCGCCCGAAGGCGCCATGTTGGAATCCGCCCTCTGGGGCGGCCATATTGCCAGGCCATCACCAAGGGCGAATGGTCCGACAGGACCCTCGCTCTGTATTCAACCTGTGTAGTTGTTATCGCCACTTCTGGCGTAGCAAAGAAGTAATCTAGTCTCGTGTGCAACTGTTGAGGGGCCGAATAATGAGAGTACTGCAAGGCCGTGGGGTGTTTCAATCTCCAGACATCTTCTAGTCCATAGTCGTCTAATAGTACCCGTAGAGCCCTGGCCGCTGGGGTGGGCCTGTCTACTTTACTGTCGGACCTATCTATCTTGGGGTCAAGAACACAGTTAAAGTCTCCCCCCCAGATGATCGGTTCCCCTGCGCACGGGCCCAGGCGTGTACATAGAGTCCTGAAGTATACAGCAGTATTCTGATTGGGGGCATATGTATTAATAATACTCAGTCCTCTGTTCTCAATCAGTACCCTCAGTATTACCAGCCTACCCTCCGTGTCTACCTCCTCTCGTACAATTCTGAGTGGGACATGCGGGGCCACCCAGATCAGCACACCTCTGGCATAGGCCGAGTACGGGGAGCCCACCACTGTACCACCCCATTTTTTCTTTACCAGGTCTAGTTTATGTTGGGCCAGGTGCGTTTCTTGTAGTAGGGCAATGTCGATCTTCTGTCGTTTAAGATACAACATGACTTTATTTCTTTTCAGGTAATTATTGAGGCCTCGGACGTTCCAGGTGGCAATCTTGAGGTCACCCATGGCAGCTATGTGTCTTCCCACCCCACTTACGGGAACCTCCAGCGGTTCTCATGACACAGAAGGCGTCCCACTGCAGCCACTCCGCGAATAAGCTCATTCCCAAACTAACCACACACACAACCAAACTCCAACTCCCTTTCCCCTCCCTCTCCCACCTTTCCCCCAACACCACACACCCCAACTGTTGCCCAGCTTCAACAAAAGAGCTCAGGCACCCCCACATCTGGTTCTGCAAACACCGGTCCGTGCACGGAGCCCAGTAGGGTGAGGTCGCCCTAATGGCCACCTAACCTAAGCTATTGTGGGGAGAGAGTATCGCTCCATGGGGCTCCCGTTCAATGATAATCTCAGTGTTTGTGACAAACAGTACAACCAACTGACCTTCCATGCCGAAGGTTCCGAACCGACTATAATCAAGTCTCAGGGTCCATGAGTCGCGCCATCTTGCGACACCATTTTACGTCTTCCGCAGCTCCTCCGAGTCCTTCTGGGGCCGGTCCGCCGATTCTTGAGGGCACCCCTGTGCGTCGAGCCACTCCATGGCGTCCTCTGGGGTCTCGAAAAATAAAGTTTTATGCGCCTGTATGACCTTCAGTTTTGCAGGGTAAAGCAACATATATTTGTAACCTGCCTCCCTCAGCCTCCGTTTCACAGTCCCAAAGTTCATGCGGCTCCGCTGCACAGCTAGGGTGTAATCCGGATACGCCGTGATGTTTGCTGTTCCTCTCTTGATCGTGCCTCCTTTTCGAAAATGTTCTAATATTCTTTCCCGATCACGATAGTTAAGAATTTTGGCAATGATGGGTCTGGGCGGGTTTCCGGGAGGCGGCCTCCTCGTTAGGGCTCTATGTGCTCTCTCCACTGCGAAGCCTTGGGATAAGGCCCCTCCGGATATCTCTTGCAGCAACATGGTCTCAACAAAGTCAGTAGGGTCACGGCCCTCCGTCCCCTCCGGTAGGCCCACAATGCGGATATTGTTGCGACGGGCCCGTCCTTCCGCCTCCTCCACTCTACTTTCCAAGTTGCCCACCCTTTGGATTAGGGCGTGCAGTTTTGCCTTGTGGTTGGCACAGTCCGCCGTATTCGGGCCAACTTCTTTTTCCAGGGACTCTGTGCGCTCCGCCAGAACCATAACGTCTTGTCTCAGTAGATTGACGTCCTCCTGGACCTCCCCAACTTTGAGGTCCAATGCCGTTTTTAATTCAGGGACAGCCAGTTCTAATTTCGACTCCCAGGCCGCTCTCAGGTCCGCAATCGCTGCCAGGATTTCTTGGTTAGAGCTCGAAGTCGTCGCGCTACCCACGGCCGGTGCATCCTTATTCTTGGTGGCGTCCGGGCCCGGGGACGTTTTGGTGAAGTCGTCCAGCGTGGGCTGTTTCGCCTTAGGTCGCACTGCCTTACTGGACATGGTTCTGAGGATGTGCAGGTCTGCCGAATGATGAGTGGGCGCACTGCACGCTGACCTGGTTAGGTCTTCCCGCAACTCTTTTCAATCCCGTCTCAAGCCTATGTCGGCCATTTTGAGTCGCCCTTTGTTCTCAGCGTCTCTCGACTTTTCTTCTCCGATCTTAGCCGTCGTAGCTGCTATGACCTCCAAAAGTTCACAGTACTTCGGTAGCACCTTCACACGCTGGCATGCATATCGTCGGTATTCAATAAGCAGTCATACTGCACTGATTTGCCCGGATCTGTTCAGGATCTCGGGAGCTCCGCTGGAACGCGTCCTCCTACATGGCTCTCGTAGCCACGCCCCGACCCAGACCGCTGTTAGCAGAACCAGAGAGCTGACCCAGATCACTGTGAAGTGCCGAGACCAGAACCGGAGTCCAGTCCAAAACCTGACCAGATCCGTGGGGAGGCCTATTTCAAAAATATATTGTGAGTACCTAGCAGAACTGTGCAGAACCAATCTCTTAGTTAAAATAATCTAATCCAAACTATTTTAATCTAACCAGAACTGCCTCCTAGAAGTTGTCACTTGTTATTTTGCAAAGCTGTCACCTGTAATTTTCTAGCTGCAAGCTGTAACCTGTCGCTTTGAACTTTTAAAATTTCAAATCCGAAAAACAACCTTCACAAAATCGTTCATAACTCCGTAAGCGTTTGGGCTAGGAGCTTGGTTTAACTTTCCTCTGAAAGCTTAGAATCTTACCTTTCCAAAAAGCCTAGACTACCTACTCCTTCCACTTTCTCCACAATCACGATTCACGCATTCACGAATTTTGCCGCGATTTGCGATTTGGCCCGATTTCTTTACTGTAAAAATCAGCAGCTTTTGCCTGAACTGCTCAAATTTCGTTTGCCTCTTAAGAAAGATCCCTGAATCATTGCTAGAGTGAGCCTGAACTCATATTAACTAGATACCACTCACCCTGAACCTCCTGAAGGGAATTAAAAGCATTTTCAGCATATTTCTCACTGCATTGTCACCATATTCAAAGAATTTTGCCTGTGTTTCAAAACTCCTATTGTCGTATCAGCTGCTGAGGGGGAATTGAACTGAATTCTATTTGATTGCATTTCTAAGAACTGTGTGCTCTCCTCTTCATTTCCTTACATTGCATAAGGGGGGAGGGGGAGTGGATTGCCAGAGAAAAGTGATTACATTGTTTTGTTGACATCATATTGAGTATTTTCTGTATTACATTTTCATTCAACATTGCATCCATCTGAACTAGATAAAGCATTCTCTACCACCTTATTCTTCTGTTCCTATTCCCAAGCGTGCTACCTCATCCTTTATACTACTCCTGGGTAATCAAATCAGTTTATTAGTAGAACATTACCCATTGTTGTTAACTGCTCATGTTCTGAAGTGTGATATCAATTATTAATTTATTATAAAGTTTGATATATTTAAGATATTGTTTACTTTCTCAAATAAACCGTTTAAACTTGCAAAACAGAACTACTTCTTGGCTCAGTGGGGTCAGGGGGGTTCCAAGAGAGGGGTGTTATATAGGGGTAGTCATCCAGAACTCATGAACTGGACATAAAGATATATCAATAAGGGTTTCCATTCAGTATCCAAGACTAGGCATTGACTTAGCTGTAGTGCTGGATTGAATCCTCTTACAAAGCCCAAGCTCCCCTATACAGTTAATGGACACACAAACAGAGCCCTGCTTCTTTCCCACTGTACCAGGAAGGCTGGGCAGTATAACTCACGTATCGCTCTCAAATGACAGCAAAAGGGAGACAAAATCACCTGCAGCTACAACATCATTTAAAAGCATGAAAAAGGATACCATCAGTGCAACGACTAAAGGAAAACATTTTCTTTCCAAACACTCAAACCACAGGAGTAATGTAAAACACATTTACTGAGTTGTTTGACACAGTAGGAAATCTCCCCAGCATGAGCCAATGAAACAAACCAGAAGCTCCTTCCCTGCCAGCAACACATACTAACTGAAGATGGATTCAAGATGGCACCTCCCCTATTTAAAGACTTCCCCCCATTAACTCAGAACTACAAAGCATACAAGCCATGGACCATGCCTAGCGCGGACATGTGACCCCGCTGGCCATTCAGCAGGAAGCTAGTAGGTCTAAACACTATAATGGGGTTAGCTCCCCTGAAAAGAGTTGAAGGGAGTTTTGGGGTACAGCAAAGGTGAGTTGTGTTGTTAAAGAAGAAGAAGATTGCTGGATCACAGAGGAGAGGAATGTTGCTGTGCTGGCTATTGTATCTGGTGTGAAAGACCAGATTGTAAGACCCAGAGATGTGAGGAATACTGCTGGTTTGGCTTCAATACTTGGAGTGGAAGAACACATTTTAAGACCCAAAGAAGTGAGGCGGACTGTTGGTCTGCCTGCCTGTGAGACATGGAGTGGAAGTATGGATGCAAGACCCAGCGAGCGGGTGAATACGAAGGCTCTGACCAAGTGGACGACAGAGATGGTGAAGGCAGAACAGGAAAAGGACAGAAATCCTGAAAATATAAAGAAGGAGTGGAGGCCCTTAAGCATGGGCAGGCACAATATCCTTAAGTGCTGACTAGTCAGCAGAGCACAATATGTCTGGGTGTGGATTAGTCTCCAGGACACTATACCCCTAAGAGAGTGAGCAGGGCGCTTTATTCTTAGATGTGAAAGAGTGAGCATGATATTGATATTGATATTTCTTTCGTGCTTGTACACAAGTGTTTCAGAGCGCAACAAAGCAAGGGAGGGGAACGGGGAGAACAAAACAGCAATCTTACTAGGCCCAGTGACACTGAGAATGCGTTAAGTGCATGGGAGAGGGGGAGGGGAAAAGTGCATGGAAGGGAGGAGAAGTGGAAAGTGCAAAGCAAAGGAGAAACAGATACATAATAATAAATAAATAAATAATAAAGGCAACAAACAGTGGTAGTGCAGCCAGCAATTTGCAAGTGCTAGGTTTAAGGCAGCAGACAGGGTAGGACTGATAAGTGCAGGAAGACAAAGGGGGTGCTGTAGGGGTACAGATACAGAACCCAGTTCAAGGGGTGGCCCGGAGGCAGTGCGGGAGGGTGGCAGGGGGGTCAGGTACCTGGGCCCGGAGGACAGGGGGTGGCCAGGTGCACGGTGCCAAGAGGGAGCAGATCCACAGGGGACAGGGGGAGTGAAGGCAGAAGAAAAGAGGAAGATCTTAAGGTGCTTCCGGAACCGGAGATGGTTCTCCTCAAGTTTTAGAGTGGCATGGAGTTTGTTCCAGAGAGAGGCCGCAGTCGAAGATAGAGATCTACCCCCAGCACGTTTCTTTAAGAAACGACTGACCCTGAGGGAGTTAGAGGTAGAGAAGTGAAGAGCACGAGAGATGAGGTATTTGCGGATAGCTGAAGCTATTTTGGACCCAGAATTTAATCTTTGCATCCACTGGGAGCCAATGAAGAGATTTCAGAGCTGGAGAGATACGATCCCAGGGCTTGAGGCCAAGGACAGGTCTTGCAGTACTGTTCTGGATTAGTTGCAGAGGGGGGAGAGTAGAGGCAGGAAGATTAAGAAAGAGGCTGTTACAATAGTCCATCCTACACAGAACCAGAGTTTGGGATACCATGAGCTTCTGGGGGAAGGAGAGTAAAGGCAGAGTACCTCTGAGGAGGTATCACATCCCTGAGGAAGAAAAACAAAGAATTTGAGAAGGAGAAGGAGGTGAAGAAAGGAAAATGTCAATTGGGGACCAATCCATGACTAAAGAACCCATAATGTCATTGTGAAGTGTCAGCTAACACTGTAAAAATGCCAAAACATCCTGACACCTTAAATAAAAAGCATGAACTTGAATAATCACATTGCATCCTTTGTTAAAATGTATGACTAATGTGAACAGGTATTTAACACTGCAAGATCTATTCACTCAGACCACAGAAAAAGCCTCAAAGACACAGATTTGAAAGAGCTTACTTTTATAAAGATGAACGCGAAGTATATTGAAAATGTGTCAGACACCTGTCAGAGACAGCAGTTCAAAATAACTTAATGCTGATCCTCATCTGTAGGAAAGGTCTGAAAACAGAACATGTTGAAAAAACGTGTGAGTGGCAATGCATTAGTAAACAAAAATTTGAATTTGTAATCCAAAAGGAATTACTGGCTCCTAGCTCATACATACTCCCAAACATTCATAAAGCATGTAATAATTCTCGTGGTCGTCCTACTGTCTGAGATGTGCAATCAATTAATGGACCTCTTTACAAACACACTGAAGCCTCTGGTGCAAAAGGTGAAGTCCAAAATAAATAAGATACAACGTTACCATTAAGATACTAGAAGGTCATGAGCTTGATGAGTCTATGGGCCTGTTGAAAGGTCTGGTTGTAGTCTCCCTGGGTACTAAGATACCAAAAACAAAGCATTGGAACTACTAGAAGAACTAGTCACTTTGAGTGAGAAGTGGGGTCTGCCCCAAAGAGTTTTATCCTATAGTCTGCTGAATTATACTTGAAATACGATTGTTGCCAAATTTATTGCAAAATAATACTTACACACTGAAGGCTTGTTAATCGAGGATGCTGCAGCGCAGAGTTTGGAAAATATATACATATTGTACCCTTTGAAATTGCAAACATGTACTCGTGTGGAAATCAATTTTTTAACAATTTATGCCTAGGTACGTTTATAACAATGATTTTAATGTACCTTTGAGGGGTACTGTTTTAGAGGAAACTAGCTGGGGTACCCGGCATTGCCCATGTCCTGATCGAGTGGTGTCCCATGTTCCCGGGAGGATGTTGTTCTTGTTCTCTTGTTGGTAAGCCTTGCTTCAGTTTTTTCTGGCATCTCATTTGCCCTGGAGAAAGTTGCTCTTGTTCTCTGGTCGGCAAGTCGTGCTGCTGTTTGTTGTTGTGTTTCAGAAGCCCTTGATATTGATATGATATGACATTCATAACGCGCCTATACACAAGTGATTTTCGCTTTGCATCAGATGGAGGGTTTCCAAGTGATGTTCGTTTTTTTGCGGCATGTTTCAGTCACTTAATGGCTTCAGTACATTTGAGAAAATGTCCAAGAAAGATTGATTGATTGTGCTCTCTTCTCGTGAATGAACTTAAGCAAACTATAACCTTGCCTTTTCCCAAATTTGGAGTGGTGTGATAAAAACAATTTAATTTGTTTTAATTCCCTTTAAAAATGCTTTAATAAACACTTTAGAACTATATAAAGCAGTAGTACATTTCAAAGGTAAATGATGGTGTCTACGGAGTGAATTCTTTACACCCATAGACTACAATCTTCCCCCAGACAAGTGAGGAATCCATGCAAAATTTGGTAGCAGTGGGTTCAATGGTTTGGGTTTGTATAGCACACACAAAATGTACCTTTGCAATTCATTCACACCATTAGTATTAACTGTGTAGACTTCCTGAATATAACTGTAATTCTGAAGATAAAACCATGTAATAAATTGACAGACAATAACGCATTCATTGCTTCATTGACACAGTTTTAATCCACAACATACAATTGAGTGTCACCCAATTAGGAAGAGTAACGTGTAATAATAAATAATAAATCCTTTGAAGACGAAGCTGCCATCTTACGTTTCAAACTGGAAAGAAGAGGATACGTGGGGAAGCTTATAAAGACATCTACTTTCAGGTGTATGATACCCATTAAGATAGCCTAATGGAAGGTAAAATGCAGAAGCAAAGTTAGGACATGGTGGTTTTTGTGAACACTTTTCACATCAGACGTTTAAAAAATACAAATTAAACAACAAATTGGAATTTGTTTAAACGTAATGTTTTTCCTTTGCCTTTACCACTCTGTGGGCCTCAATTACAAAATGTTTAAGGCAGTGCAAGGTGAATTTGTACGACAAAAGTACTGCACAGTGCTAAATGTCATTGGGCCTCATTACGACCCTGGCGGAGTGGGTTTACGCCAGCGTTATTCGCGGCGGACCCGTCCGCCCCACTACGAGTTCCCGTAGCACCATGGAGCGTTTTCCGCCTGGTTTTTCCGGGCGGAGAAATCCATGGCGCTACGGGACCTTGTTGTTAATTACGCCACCGTATTTTACGGTGGCGCAATTAACGCCTTCCCCACTCCCATTATACCCTATGGGGCAAAAATGGGAATGGGGAAGGGTAAAATGGGGAATGGGGATTTACCGCCCCGCCAAGGTCGGAATGGGGCGGTAAATCCGCCAACCCCCATGGCGCTATCGGCAGCTTTCCGCCGTGCTCCATGGTGCATTTGGCGCCACGATTTCCGCCAGGGTCGTAATGAGGCCCATTGTCTGATTTGCAAATCAGACTTTGCGTTGCCCCTTCTAACTTTGCGCTGTACAGGAACACTTTGCGTGACACCAAGCACAACGCTCGGGAAGGACTAGCGCAAACAAGGGCTGGACCATCGAAACCCCCATTCAAGGAGGAAAATGAGGAAGAACATGGGCGTGCGCAGGGAGGCACCATACAAATAACCAACACACCCCCATCAACTGCTAAGCAAACCCTATTCACAGAAGCTATGGCACAATCTTTCCAACTCCAAAAGAAAACCATACTACTGCCACCCTTCACATGTTACAAAGCACAACGCACAATTATAAAAAGAGTTATGCAAACCCAATGAATTTAGGATTACTGCCATGATGGATCCTTCATAGCTAGCACTAATCCTACTACATCGAAGGAGAAGGAGGAAGCGGAGGAGGGTTTGAATTTTCCTACTGTGAAAAACACTATTTTTATTTATTTATGTATGTATTTATAGAGCTCTGAAAGCTCGCAAGCATCAGGGCACTTAAAATATACACACAGGACTTGCAGGACGTGACATACATGTAATTCCTAGGGAGTAGGTAACCAGTCCACTAAAGATCAGAACAGCCAGTTGAACAAAATGTGTTTGCAAGTTTTTCCGGAACACTAAATTGCATGTTTTCAAACGCAGTGCTAGTGGTAAGGGTGTTCCAATTCTGGGCTGTAAGCATAGGAAAGGACCAACTAAGGCCTCTGATGTTTTGGGTGCTAGGAACAGTCAACAGGCCACTTAAGCTTGAACAAAGCCATCTTGAGGGAGTGTAAGGTTTCATTTGTTCCTTTAAGTAGGTAGGGGCCTTGCCGTAGATACATCTGTGGGTCAGGGAAAAGCCCTTTAAACCAATTCTTGCTGATACCGATAACCAGTGGAGTTTCTTCCTCGTGTGAGAGATATGCTCTCTTCTTGGGATGTTATAAATAATGCACACTGCTTCATTTTGAAGTACCTCCAATCTCTTTACACTACTTTGGTTTGCCCCAACCAAGTGGGCGCTACAGTAGTCAACGTGGGGCATAATGATTGTCCTTACCAGTGTTGTCGGATCTTTGAGAGACAGAAGTGGTTTTGGAGGTCTCAGCACCCCAATAGTGGTATTGTGTATTACCAACAACGCCATCAACATGTGGATCAGAGCTTACTGAAGCATTTATGTGCACCCCTAATGTTTTCACGTTTTCCTTAATCTGGTTGCAATTTCTTTCAATGCTATATGGGAATATTCTGAGATTAAATTTGCTCTAATTTAGGATGCCAGATGAGGAGGTGCATGTAAGATACCACTTCCTCCCCATGTCATCCTAGACCTGGTCAGGGAGTGGGAGAATTACCCCTCATCACTCACCATGTGCTCACAGTATGTGACACCGCTGGTCATGGTGCTAGCAGCTTTACACTTCCTGGCCACTCGATCATTCCAGCATACCACCGCCATCATATCACAGCCCACACAATCAAGGTGCCTCAACCAGATTTTATGCTGCATCCTAGCACTTGTGCACCATTCACCAATATACCAGGCCCTGGTATCAGGAAACTTTGGGAACAGGTGGCTTGTGGGTGAGTTCTATTAAGCACACAGAAAGCCAGTCACATGGCACAGAGAAACACAAGAAATATCAATACATGCAATTAATGGCCATTTTCGTCCTTTGCCGGGTACAGTGCCTACCAGCTGTCACCATTACTGTTAACACACATCAGGAATCCAGCGACCACAGGTGAGGCGCACTACAATGCAGCACACATAGAAACTAGGGGCTTTTTGTAGCACATGTTCAGAATGATAAAGTCATGTTTCCGCTCCCTTGACCACTCAGGTGACATATTGCTATATGCACCACCTGCACTATGCATAATATTGCCAAATGCCATGCTATAGCACTAGAGCTGCAGGAGGGCCTCCACTCTCATCCACAGGCAGCATCCATTCCCTTAATAGGCCAAAGGACCCAGTGACAGGGTACACGCAACCAGCTAGTACAAACCCACTTCACATGAATAACAATCTCTGTGCAGCACACACAGTAAAGGCACATCCCTGGTGGCCTTCAATGATGCAATCAGGCTAATACAATTTGCCCATAAAACACCCTGAGAATGTGCCTCTGGGATTTTCAAACTCTGTGTGCCACATAACAATGAAAGCACACTTCAATTTTACTGATATCCTTGACATAAAGTGAAGAAACCATGTCCACACTCATGTCAAGTTTGAAGTGAACTATCCATACCACATGCACAACAAACATGACATTGAAAAGCCAACCCCAGGCATGATAGCTCCATCACATTTGTTCTCCTGAGTCCCTTCTAATAAGTTGAAAAAGTATCACCGGACTGCCATCTTGAATCATAGACCCTCTGCACCATCACAGCTGGTCCTGCTAAAAAAGACATTTAGGCCTCCCACACCTGCACCTCACTAGCAATGCACTGCATGTTTCACATATCAAACACATGCATACTTGTCAACTGGACCATCCACCTATTGCATGCCCATGCATTGTGGACTGGGAAACAAAAGAGGCCCTGGAAATAATTCACAGAGTGGACCCTTATCACAATCCCACCACAAGCCCAACCCATTTCTCATGAGAAAATATGGAAATACCAGTGCAGCGGCCTATCGTGAAATCACAGTATAGGCCAGTCCGCCCGATTATGGAGTGGCTACTCGAGATGACACATGTCAGGAGACGGCATGCAAGGCTGACATGACAGGAGTGCAAATGTAATGCCAGATGAGAAAAAAGCCACTGCATTATCCCTCACCAAAATCATGTACACAACAACATTCTGAGGAGACTGATTATAAGCAGCAAGGTGTGGCTGGCCCTGACAAGAGGACACAATAAAAATAACACTGTCCACCCTGTACAAGGACAGAAAAAAGAATAACACAGTCCATCCTGGATGAAGAATAAATAAAAATGTTCCCCTTGACTGGGGGAACAGCTAACTGCATCCCACCTTGGGCGGGGGGAAACAAGTACTGTGTATCCGGAATGGGGAAAATCAAATACAGTCCACCTTTGATGCTGTTAAAAAAATTGAGAAAAAGATCTTGCCCATCCTGGTACAAATCCATGCCACCCTACCCCCACAGGCTCATGGACACCAGGGTGCATGAAGAAGGTATGATGGTGGCAAGAGGATAGAGGTGCGTGGGGAGAGGGCCAATGGCATCACCTGCATGATTCAACCGTAACCCCCATTCTGAAACCACCATTGATGCAGGGCTACCCACTGCCAAGATCAGGGTCTCCTAGCTCTCCTCCTCCAACTCAGGATCCTCAAGGAACTCAAGGAGCTCCATGACATCCAGTCTTCTCAGTGCTGCACCATCCACCTTGTCCCTCAGTATGCCTTCTACATCAGATTTGGAAGCTTCATCGGAAGATGAGTCGGCAGGCCTGCTGATGATGGGCTGTAACACAAGGGGATTCTCACCAGAGATAGCACTCCGGGCTCCACTGGTGAATGGTTGTGCCTCATCCTCCTTCACCTCCTCCTCCTTCTCCTACTCTTCATCTGCTGCGTCCTCACCTGTGCAAAGCCAGACAACATGATTCAGAGGCCTACCTTCTCCGCTGGACATGCATATGTGAAATCAAATGCATACAGACACAATAGGGCCAGCCCCACAAACAACAGACATTGAAACTGGGCATTCTGAAATGTTGAAGGCACAGGTGACTAACATTCAATGTTGTGTGCAATCATGTCGGTGCATATTAGGTCCTGCATCAAGCCATGTATTAGAGGAGTAGACAACCATACCTGTATACATACATGTCTGAGAGTGGAAGGTCCAACAGTGGATGGATGGAGTTCCTTGCTTGCTGAATTGCTGAGCCTCTACTCAACCTAATCCATGCCAAATTGAAATAAGTGGAAGTATCACATTTTCCCCTGCTGACCAAACATGCATGCAGCCATTTGAGTTGTCAAAATCCCCATCAACTTCTTTGCCAAATTGGCCAAGTCCAGATTTGTTGTTGAACACGCTTGCATGCACCTTTACTATGTGTGAAGAGAGTGCACTATGGATATGACCAGTGTGCACTTGCAAGACCACTGAACAATTGACACTGTGGAATTATCATCACTCAAACACATTTTGGACAACCACTGTCACTTCTGTCTGGAACACACCCTCATGCAACTTCTCACTGGCATTGTCACTCATCCATGTCCACTGGCCACCAGGGCTGAATGGATGACTCTGACATTGTGAAATGCTTAGTGTCATTCCAAAGGAGTCAATACAATAGTACAACATGGCTTCCCAACCTAAGGGAAAATAGCCTTCCTACCATATGGGGTAAACAGTCTAATTATCAAAGGCACTCTATATTTTTATTGCATCATCAACTTTATCATTGAATTTTCAGACCATGTGTGCATTATCATAAAATGGATTTGAGCCCTGGGCTTGTGAATGAGTGAAAATGTCCACATTGTGTGTATTTTTCTTACAATACTTGGGAATAAGATTATTCTGGTTTTAAATATATGTGTGTGAGGGATAGAGATGAACTATGTTTCTATTATATGTTTTTTAACTATATTTATTATACATTTTTATTATTGACTGCATGTATGTTTAATAAAATCTATTTTATGATAATGTACACATGGTCTGACAATTCTATGATAACATTTATGATGTAATAATAACATAGAGTGCCTTTGAGAGGGGTTAACTGTGTAATTTTCCTTTTGCTGATATTATTCCATGAAAGACAACATTTGTATTCATGATGCACTATCCACAGGCATGACACTATGAGTTTGTACAATGACAGGTGTCTTGTAGGCCATTGGCACCTAGAGGTGTATTGACATCGCTAGAGAATCCTGTATAGAGTGAAGTGTGCTTTAAGATCAATGTCAACCACAAACATAGTGCAAGATTCTACCTTTAGGATGCACAAAATGTAATGGATGTGTCCATGGATGCATTACTGTAGTACTTATGGAGGGGTGAGAGGGACCCCTACCAACTGTAATACAACATAGCATACCATGTGGTGAGGTAGGCATACACATCATGCACACATGTCACTCACCTGATGTGGCTGCATAGGTGTCCATGCCTCCAATGCCAACCACCTGCTCACTGCTTATGAGGACACTGGTAACCTCTTTAAATGGAGTCAGCTCATCCACATGTGGTGATCCACCTCCAGTAGCCTATGCAGAGGCCACATTGCTGCCTACCTTCTCCCTGGTCTGTCAAAGGAATTCCCCCATCCTCTTGTGGACCTGCAGCTGCCCCCACCACAGCAAAGGAATTTTCCAAGATTGTGATCTCCTGCAGTATCCCCCACCACTGGGTCACAGGAAGGGTACCGCCAACCCAGGTGTACAGGTCGACCTGGTGTTCATCGACGTAATTAGTGAGGATTGTTAGTTCCTCATCTGAAAAACACTTCCTTGGTTGCCCCTTCCCCTTTGTCTCTTCATGGGGTGCTGCCTATTCCTGCTCTGCAGGCTGGTCCCTCTTAGCCCCAGAGGGCTTTGGTGGTACAGAGGCACCAATAGGCTCCCCACCACTTCAGCATGTGGACCCTTCTTCTGCCCTCTTTCCCATTCTTGTGTTCATCCTCTCCGTGGAGCCCAACCATTCATGGTGCAAGCATTGTTCATGGCAATGTATCCACAGATTCAGGCACACAATCCATTTTGTACCCCCTTAATATCAGAGCCTCGCTACATGCAAGGGTAGTCCAAGTCATACCCTCTAAAAATAGCAGCCTGCGTGCACACAAGAGAAGTTCATCCATGTCTTACCCCCAAAATGTTGCGACCTCTGCGCATGCAAGGGAAGGAATGCTATATTCAGCATTGTATGCATCAGCCTGCTGCATGCAGTGCCTAATTTATGTGCATGGGTCCCTTCCCCTGATTTTGTCAATGCTGCCTCGTGCATGAAGAGGAGACACCTGTGCCTTTCCATAGCTCCTATCTCATGCTTGCCTCCTCCAGCCTCAATTTGCGTCCAACGCTCAACACCTCCAGCTGCCTGGTAGTTTTACTGACTGCTGACCACTAGCACTCCCTTGGAGTGCCTGCGATTCCCCCACAGCCTGTTCATTTGTACTACTCCTGTCAGGCTCTGTGAACACCTCCCCTGCCATCTAAGGACTTCCATCTCTCTGTAGCACCATGACAGCTCCACAGTACCCATAATCAGGGCCCAGCTTCACCCCACCAGTCTCAGATGCACCATGTCCACACCATCATCAAGTGCCCCAAGGCGCTTATTATCAGTCTAATTAATAGACTGAGAGCTGTCAATTTCTCAGCTGGAGATGTTGACATAATGGGTGACCAGATCCTGGTGAATTATGATGCCCCCTTCGTGCCACAGAAGCAGCGTGGAATGTGTCGGCATCAACAGATCTTGCTTGCTGCCATGTCTGACTATCAGAGATGCATGTTGCTTGATTTGCTTGAATGGAGATGTGCCTATGTTGCTACGGACACATGTGGCCAGGTGCACTTTCCATGGCCCTCCTTGCAGGGTACACTTAGGTCACTGCTGCATTGTGCTTTTGATGTGAAATGTGTTGTTGTCATGTATCCGTGGCCAGACATCAATATGCTATGTTCACATGTGCATGCATCATTATTGTGACAAGTCCTTTCGAATTCAGTTGTGCGACTGGATCTGTCAGATTTCCGATCCTGGGCCTGTGTGTGAGAGGAAGTTGCTTGTTGACTGATGCTGACAGCATGCTTCTGTTACTACTGAGGGGACTACAATGCATTGGCATTTATGTTTGATTCCTATATTCTTTGTCCCCTTGTCCACATTTGCAGGAGAAGAGGACATGAGCAGTGCTGTGGAACTGCAACCCAAGGACACCCCCCCGCCCCAAATGCAGGCACAGACCCCAGACACGCTCTGTTGTTTCCACTTCTTCTGACTGTGATGTGACTGGGGGAGCATTCCATATATCTGACATTTCTGCCAAGGAGGTGTCCCAGGATTCTGTCATTGTGGTGGACAAATCGCCAGTCATGGGACAGGGTGGTAGGGAATTTGCCACACAGGGGGCCTAAAGCCATGGATACCTCATTCTGGTATCTAGACTGATGGAGGAGCAAAAGGAGGAGGAGGCAATTGCAGGCCTGCCACAGTGTCAGGTAGGGTTACCAAGTAGGAAATGCAGGCTACAGACCTGGCCCTGAGACAGGAGGCTGTGCAATCCACCATGGAGGGGTCAGCAGGACCTTGTGTCGCAAAGCTATCTGCTGCACACTGCACACCTTCAGCAATGCCTCCACCCATACAGAGCCTGCACTTCTGGTCAATGCAGTGCTGCCATTACTGATGGGTGGCTTGAGGTGGCAGGCAGCTATGCATGATGCTGTGCAGGATTCTGCGCTGCTTGTAGAGCATCGTGGGCGATGGTCTGACTTTTCTCCTATCTTCCAGCAGCACTGCTTTCCAGCGGCCACTTTGGACAGGCTACTGCAATGGCCCCCTTCGCATCCTCCTCATCTGTGGCCCAGTCAACCTCAACTCAGACCTCCATGCCAGTGATCACCATGTCCTCCTGTCCCACTATTGGCCAGTCTTATTGCGCTGGTGTCCCTAGTTGAGGTGAAAGTCCATGCTGTGGAAGATGAGGTGGTCAAGCCTGCCCAGGAACATACAGGGAAACAGTCGGTTGAGGAACAGCAGGCACTTGATGGCAGTGCAGGTGGTTTACTCCCCGAATGCATACTGTCATCCAGTCTGAGGGAGTCCTTGTGCTACAGACCCATTGCCAGGCAGCATGAGATGTTGTTGATGAGGAGGCAAATCCAAACAGGCACTACAAGCAAGAGAAGGCAATGGGGCGCACACATGGTGCAAGTGAGGAAGTGGTACAACGGCCCATGTAGGCACTGGTGTCCTTATAGGTGTGCTTTGAGAGGCAGCAGGAGGAGAGACAGCTGGCACACAAGGTGGCAATTGCCAAGACCAAGGCTTAGGTAGAGGAGAGGTTGGCGCAGTCCGGGACTGCCACCCTGGAGTATTAATGCAGGGCAGCGCAGGAGATTGAGTGACGGATGAGGGAGGCTCGGCACAGGCATTGTCAGATATGTCCATGGACTAGACCGCTGCCTTATGTATATAGTTCACTAGTAGGTTTCCTTTTGCTTATTTTATTTTTTCCATGCAGTTATTTTTTTTATCCTTTTTGTAAATAGTTGTTCATTAAAACATTCACATTTTAACATTCACCATTTGATGTCTCTTTGTGTTTTTGTGCTTCTTTGTCCATGTGCACCTTTTGTTTGTACATGATCTCCAATTAAGTATGTCCTATGGCTGTCATGTGGGTTTAGGGCACTCTGTGGGTCGTATTGGTACTTGCATATTTGCTGGATAACATGTGTGCAAGCTTCTTGTAGTTGTGATGTTTAGTATAATGCCTTCTTGGCCAATGTACGTGTGTGGACAATGGTAGATGTAGGTACATGACATGTTTGGAGTTGCACATATTTGTCATGTACATCTGTTGTTTAGCTACTTAAGTGCTTTGTAGTACAGGCATGTTGGCCATTTCTGTACATGGTGTGCGTGGGTGTGTCAAACACGCATGCTGTGGTTGGCATGGCATTTCCTTCGTAAATGGTTTTAGGGCTGTTGATTCATGGCAGGGGATGTTTGATGTAGGCATGGCGACATTACTGTGAGTGACTTGCCCATATGACCATGTGGACATATGTTTCACTAGTAGGAAAAGGAGCCTCACGTGGTTGTGGGTAGAAAACTATGGTTGACTGATGCCATTTATGGTGCATGGCCATTGCATTTTTGCTTTCGGTGTATCAGTGGTGGTATGCATGTTTTGACTTGAGTGTCTACTGATGTAGATGTGGGTAGACATTTTGTGATGGGAGGTATTATTCTGGAAATGTTTTGTGTCTCTTACTGTGGATTGGTACACATGTGTTAAGGTGTCCTGCCCAATGTTCTCCAGAGCAGGGATATTTGAGGAATCTGGAGACAGATCATTCACCTCTTGCCATTCACATCTCCAGATTGCCAATTCTGCTAAGTGATATTCCTTTATGATATCAAAGCAGTTTAGGTGACTGTTCTGTACTGACATAGGGGGGTGGGGACGAAGGCGGACTTGTGGGGTCAGCCTTAATGGAGGGTGTTGACATGTAGATTAGCTGGGGTACTGAGATGAGGGTGGACTTGTGGATTCAGCCTTAATGTAGGGTATTGACCTATAGATTCGTCGGGGTACTGGGACAAGGGCAGACTTGTGGGTGCTGCCTTAATGAAGGGGGCTGGGGTGCAGTTTAGTAGGGATACGTTGGTGTTGCCTTTATTTAGGGAGCTGAGGTGTAGATTAGTGTGAGTACTAGGATGAGGAGTTGTCTGTCGCAGGCGAGGTGTGGAAGTATGGTGATTGCTAGTTACTAATTGGTGATTACATTTTTCCCATGGGTGTGGGCGCAAAAGTTGTTAGACAGCGCTATGTTCTGTTTGCCAAGGGGGCGTGTTAAGAGCGGCCTGGCACTACCCATACTCATATTTCTTTATGCAGCAAGTTTCTGGGCACTTTTGATTCCTTGGCTCTCAGCACATTACATCTGTTCTGCGCAATGTTCTGGCTCCTGCTAACTAATTAGCACATACTTTGTGCTTTATTTGTAAATCAGGCCCTATGCCTCTTAAAAGAGTATAACATAAGAGCCATGGTAGTCCTTTATGGCTTATGCATACACCTTCCTAGAGAACGATTGATAAAAGAGAATGTTATAGGATGTGGACCTTATTGCCGCTGCAACATGTGTAATCAAACATCTTGGAGCAGAGAGGGGGCAATGGTCTACGGTCAAAACTGCACCAACATAAATATATTAATTGGAGCTGTATCATGCTCTTATATGTGATTAAACGTAAAACTGAGATGAAAGTTAAAATCTGTATAGCCAAGCATAATAGCTGAATCAGCCACACAGTGCTATCTACCCTGGAACTCATTCGCTAATTGTGAAAAGGGAGCTACACAATATAACAGATGCCGACTTCACTTTTTATTTACCTAGATTATGATTGTGAAGTGCATGTTAAATTATGTATTTGTTACAGTGAAATAAAACACGTAACATTTTATTTTTCATTCAAACACAAAACATATTTCTAACTATTTAAAAAATGTATCTTAGCAGTAGCAATTTCATTTTGGAGCTTGACCACATCAAAGGAAAAGAGCTCTGGATTAGTAGGTATTATCAGGCCATTAAGTATCTGCTTCAAGAAGTTAAGTACACGTTTGCTGTTTAACAAAGCAACATGCCCACCTTCACGAACAACTAAACTCAATACCAACCTCTCCCTCAACATACTCATTGACAGTGCTTTCCTTTTATGCAATGTAGCTTTCAATTATGTTTGTGCTTTGTTAGAGACCCACGCCTCATGGAACCTCACCAACATACAAACCTGCTAAAATAATTTCAGTAGGATAATATAATTTGGTGAAATGGGAAACCTGGGATTTGAGCCCAGGTTTCCTTCTTCCCGGTTTTCAACTGGACAACAGGCTACATCTCCATTGGTAGTGCCGAGTCAGGAAGTCTGCCTTCATTCTAAGAAGGGAACATGTGCTGGCACATGAAAAGATCCAAACTCGGCATCTTATCTACCCACCGCACAACACAAAAGCCATAGCTGGCGCCCTGTTTACCAGCCCCCAACAACACAAGAACCTCACTTGGTATACTGCTTCCCCACCAGTATGCATTATATAAATGCTTAATATGTATGTATGGCGTAACAGTATAGATTATATACCCGTATGAGTGAGACTTTCCCACCACAGACTGCTAAAGAAAACAAGGCACAGTGATGAAAAGTGATTTGCTCAGGGTAACATAATTCGGAGTGGCGGCCAGTGGCAGTCCTGAAGTAACCCTTTTGCTGAGGTCTGTCTTCGCTGTGATTTCATACCTATAGGAGGAGCTTTTACCACTACCACTACCATAAAGACTGACAAAGTCTGTGGCACGGATGCGGAGTGGCAGCGAGTGGCAGTCTTGCAGGAACCCTTTTACTGCGGTCTGAAATCCATGTCATTTCATACCTGTAGGAGGAGCTTTTACCACTACCACTAGCATAAAGACTGACAAAGTCCGAGGAGTGGACACAGAGTGGCGGCGAGTGGCAGTCTTGCAGTCATGGCTGTCATGGCTGCGAGGACTGCTGCCCTCCAAACATCTCCCCACAATGAAGACGGACTTTGGCTTCGCAGTACTTGTCTGCGCTTGGACACAGAAAAAAACAGTGAGAGCCGAATCGCGGTAGACAGCAGCAAGTCTTTCTTCCCATTCGAAAAATGGGAAATGTGAAAGGCAGAAAATGGACGGAAAAGACACAGGTAACCCTCAGAGGTCTGCTTCGTGCACAGACTCCTTTCCGAACTGCTGTGATTCAGAAAATTTACCATTGATTCTTCAGACATTGAAACTACAGTCTCCTGATTCTAAGATCTGCAAACAGCTGGATCATCAGCCCTCCATGAGTGCCCCGGCCCACCTACCTGCTATCTCCGGAAGGGGGGCAGAGTTGGCGGCGCAGGAAGAGAGGAGCAATTCGGAGGACTGCCTCATCGAAGAGCTGCAAAGCGTGGCTGAGACCAACGAGGACCAGAGACCCCTCGCCTGCTTCAACGATCCAGCCCGGAACAGTACACACCCTGCCACAGGAGAAATGTCGCTCCCACCAACAGACATCGACTTGATGGTGGAGTCCTGCGGCCCATATAATGCCCAAACAGTGAGGGTGTTGGTTCATGCCGATCCCAGGAAGGATTTTCTCACTCAACAATCAGGAAAAGCTCCGGCGACAAATGTGTCTACAACTTCCTTGCGGGGCCACATGGGAGAAATCACAGGCTCCAGTTGCAGCCCCTATGACGCTGACTTAAGCACGTTGGAAAACACACCGTGGGCCATGCAAATGAAGACAGCTCTGGGCACTCAAAAACGTTCTAGAAGCCAGACGAACGCTCCATCTTTAAAGTCAAAGAAATTCAACAAGTCAAAAGCCTCAAACAAAAACAGTTGACGACACAGTGGCTTTCAAAAAAACCTGCTACCATTAAAAAAAGTGTCAGTGGAGAAAGAGCCTCTGCCAGGGAGAAAGCAGCTGACAGCTACACACTCTTTTAACTACTTTCTTCAAAACCTATTCTAAACTACCAACAGGAAGCAGATCCGAATTATCGGATGCAGAAATACTAGAAGCAGTAACAGACTGCCAGACGTTTCCCAAGCAAAGGAGGCTTGACGGCATGGTTGAAATAAAAGCAAAGACTACAACGTCTAAGGACACGTCCTCCACTAGCCAAACAAAGTGGCATTACGGGAAGGCAAGGACGCCTGAGTAGCTTAGACACGTGGAGATTATAAGCCCACTTACAACGGAGCCCTTAACATTGACTTCTGTCATTTCGGAAAACCTTTCCCCTAAAACTGTCGACCTTTTGAGCTCCCCCGTAAGCGTCCCCCTGACAAACCCTGATCATCAAAGCCCAAGTCTCCCACTACTGCAAAGAATTCCTGAGTGTTCATACCCAGATCGTTCTACTACAAATCCACGTCTACTCTTGCCTCAAATGGCTAACTTGGGCAAGACCTTAGATCTCAATTCAGGCATTCACAACGGAATAGAACAACAGGAACGCAGCGATGAAGGGCCGTTTGAATCACCCTTAAGACATAGTCATGTCAGCAAAAAAGCATAATCGCCTTAGACACCAAAAACATCTTCAGTCCAGGCAAAACAGCAGACAGGAAACTCTTGAGAGACAAATAAAACAATTCCATGTATAGGCTTCAATCGAAGATATTCCTTGGACCTTCACCCCAGCCAGAAACAACAGAGACCTTCGCCTGAGTCCTTCTTGCTTTCACTGCCGCCAAACAAAACACATTGTAAGAGGATTCAATTCAACACTAGAGCTAAGTCAATGCCTAGTCTGGGATACTGAATGGAAACCCTTATTGATATATCTTTATGTCCAGTTCATGAGTTCTGGATAATTACCCCTATATAACACCCCTCTCTTGGAATCCCCCTGACCCCACTGAGCCAAGAAGTAGTTCTGTTTTGCAAGTTAAAAGGTTTATTTGAGAATTTAAACAATATATATATATATATATATATATATATATATATATATATATATATATATATATATATATATATATATATATATATCACACTTTATAATAAATTAATAATTGAATATCACACTTAATCTGAGCAGTAATCAATAATGGATAGTCTGGCACTAGCACACTTCTTTATAATCAATGATGAGTGGTTATAGGATGGATAAGATAGCAACAATATTTTTATGGTTTCAAATGGATGCAAGGTGGAATGAAAATGCAGTACAGAAAAAAAAACTTGATAGGATTTCAGAAAAAAAGACAATGTAATCACTTTCTTGGACAATTCACCCCCACCTTAATGCAATGTAAGGAGATGAATAGAATGGGACTCAGTTCTTAGGAATGCAATCAAATAGAATTCAGTTCAATTCCCCCCCAGCAGCTTATACAACAGATAGGAGTTTTGAAACACAGACCCAAGTGCTTTGAATATGGTGACAATGCAGTGAGAAATATGCTGAAAATGCTTTTAATTCCCTTCAGGAGGTTCAGGGTGAGTGGTATCTAGTTAATATTAGTCCAGGCTCACTCTAGCAATGATTCAGGGATGGTTCTTAAGAGGCAAACGAATTTTTAGCAAGGAAAGAGATGACTGCTGATGGTTACACGTGGCTGGATTTTTAACCAAATCGCAAATCACGGTAAAATTCACGAGTGCGAGAATCGTGATTACGGCAAAAGTATACGGAGTAGCAAGTCGGTTCTAAGCTTGTTGAAAAGCTGAGATTCTAAACGGTTCCAGAGATACGGACGATTAAATAAAGGTAGTTTTTCGGATTTGAAATTTTAAAAGTTCAAAGCGACAGGTTACAGCTTGCAGCTAGAAAATGACAGGTGACAGCTTTGCAAATGACAGGTGACAGTTAGGAGGCAGTTCTGGTTAGATTAAAATAGATTGAATTATATTATTTTAACTAAGAGATTGGTTCTGCACAGTTCTGCTAGGTACTCACAATATATTTAGAAGTAGGCCTTGCCACGGATCTGGTCAGGTTTTGGACTGGACTCTGGTTCTGGTCTCGGCACTTCACAGTGATCTGGGTCAGCTCTCTGGTTCTGCGAACAGCGGTCTGGGTCACTCTGGATCTCTGGCCTCTGGTTCTGGATACTGCTCTGCTTTCTCTGGGTACAACACTGCTTCTGGATCTTTCTGCACAGCTTTCTCTGGACCCAGCGCTAATCTGCACGGCTCCTGGATGCTGCTACTGCTGTTAGGTTTGCTGGATGCTGAGGCCTACTGAGAAGAGTTCTCAGTTTGTGGGTTTAGGCCCTTGCCTTGAGTTCTGAATCAAGTTCTTTGGAGTTTTAAAGTCTAAGGGCCTCATTACGACCCAGGCGGTAAGTTACGGCCTGGGTCATACCTTTATCACCATGGCGTAAACTATGTTTACGCCATGGTGGTTGGCGGATTTACCGCCCCATTCCGAGGTTGGCGGGGCGGTAAGTCCCCAATCCCCATTTACCCTTCCCCATTCCCATTTTTGCCCCATAGGGCATAATGGGAGTGGGGAAGGCGTTAATTACGCCACCGTAAATTACGGTGGCGTAATTAACAACAAGGTCCCTTAGCGCCATGGATTTTAACACCTGCTAAAAGCAGGTGTTAAATCCTCCATGGCGCTAAGGGACCTCGGAATCAGGCGGTAAGGGTCGGCGCTGTTTACGCTGCCGTAAACCCCTTACCGCCTGGGTCGTAATGAGGCCCTAAGTGTTGAATTTAGTATCTTCTGGATGTTGTGTGGTCCGGCAGAGCGCGTTGCAGCAAATGGATTTGAATGTCCTCTCTAGCTTCCAGTGGCTCTTTTTATGTCTTTTGAAAGTGGGTGTGTGTGCAGCATCACTAGCCAGCCCCTCTTTAAACTTGTCATTGGCCCAATTCTCCCCTCTCCCATGATTGGGGAAGGAACTGTGAGTCAGAGTGATGCTGTAGGTTTTATGGGTCAGAGGATCCTCCCCTGGTCAGTTTGCCCACAAATCTATATTTGGTCAAAATACACATTTCTCAAATACATAGTGGTTTGTTATTGCATGTACATATTACCTATTACATGAGGTAGTCTCTGTCCCAAATCTGCTCTTCCTGAGGGCTTGCGTTCAGAAACGGCAACATTTTCGATTTTAGTGGGTTATGCAACCTTGGTTCTTCATTAACAATTATACACATATACACAGCCTGTCCTTACATACTCCAGTAAATTCCCATGTCTCTAGCTTAAACACAGAGTATGTAGTATCCATAAATAGCAGGGTTTTGCCCCAGAACATCACACAAATTCCCAACGCGTCTTAAAACGTGCACAGAAAATTCACAAGAATTATGGTATCATTTAAATATTTTTTGACAAGTCCGCACTGTGAGTTATACATCTTTCTTAGAATCATATTCTGGCCAACAGGGGTGTGTCTTTTCAGGTCACATGGTGTAGAAACCAGTTTATCCAGTTTCTGCCAAGCTCAGAGACCCTGCCCCTCCCAGCTTCTGCCAAGAGGAAGCTATTTTACGGCCACCCTAATAAACCATCTGCCTGGGCCCAGGACAGGTCTTTGTTCAACTCCCTGTAGCTGCTCCACCCCTAATCTAATCAGAGAGGAGACAACTCCTTTTGGCAAGGGGAAGAGTGGCTGAGCAGGTTTTAACTCCTGTGGGGGTAGATGTCAGGCAGAATTCAGTTTCAATAAGCCAGGTTTCAGATAAAATGTCACTTTTTGTTCCCCAGTTTAAGTCAAGGCAATTTTTACATATGCAGCTAGAATGCTGATTCTAAGTTCAAAACTATGACATTTCAACAGTGACAAACTATGTGACACTCAAAGTAGGTCACTCAGTTAATTTAAACATTTTTGATTTTTGGTAGTTTTAAATCCAGTTTCAGTTAGGCTGCTGCAGACCTGCAGAGCTCAGCCAGTCTTGTTATGAACATTGTTTTGGGGCTCTTCAACTTCCCAGATTTAGTATGCACACATACTTCATTCTGCCAGATGTCCGCTGGTGTTCAGTGAGATTTTTGGATGTGTTGCAATGCTTCAAAATAGGCATTTTGAGCTGGCATTCAGGGAAACAAAAGGTGATTTTAAAGTGTGGTTTTTCCTTTGGCACACATTTCACTCATGGCACCCCGGCCCATCCTGCTCGCACTGGTGGGTGGCAAGTTAGGCAACCATTTTAGTGTGCACAAACTGCATGGTTCTCCTGGATTCTGGCGCACATGTGGGCTTTTTGGCCATCTTGGATTTTCTAAGCCCACAGCACCAAATGTTGCAGCATGATAGCTCAAACGTGGGTCAGGACACCCAACAAAGCCCCCCCACGCGACTGCACTTTGAATTTGAGTCGATGGGGAGTCGGGTGCACAGAAGGTGATGACCCACGCCCTGGTATATCCGCATAATCTTCTTCCGGTAGATGGCACAGTTCAGCATCTTTTCCTCCATCCGGTACTGATCGATCGGTTCTCCTCGCCGGTCCTGATGGGAATATTGGGCGGTACCCTGGGCCCCTCGGATCGTCCTCCCAGTCTCCGGATCGTCCTCCTTGGCCAGTTTCCAGGTTTTCTTTCTCCTAGGACGACAAAGGAAGAGCGGCAATACCTATTCATAGACATTTTTCCCCCACCATTGATATAGTGGGGTGGCATATAAATTTATAGTCAAAACATATGAACATGCACATTTCTTTTTGCATTCAAAAACGAAAACACCCACATTGAGAAACTCAGAATTTGATAGGCGATATGTAGGATATTTTAAGTTAGAACTGAATAATCTGAGACAGTACCCTCTAGGATTCCAGAGGATTCCTCCAGTTGTTGCAGAGTGTGCCTGGGATGGCAACACTTCAACTGGTTAATGTGGACCCACTTGTCTTCCCCCTCTGCCAAACCGCCTTTGGGGATGCGGATCTTGTAGGCCACAGGGGAGATTTTGTCTATAATTTCAAACGGTACCTTCCATGTAGGCAAAACTTTTCGCTGTTTCGCCTGGTTTCTTTGGAAATTGTATAGATAGACCCGGTCCCCCACCTGATATTCCTTCCTGGAAGTTTTCAGGTCATGGTGGGTCTTCATGCTATCAGCTGATCTTTCTAGATTCCGCTGAGCATAAGCAAAAGCATGTTCAAGGTGTTTCCTTAAATTCTCCACATACTCGTGAGTTGTGGAGGCATTTATTAGTGTCTGCTCTTGGGTCCTGTAGAGCAAATGCTGCGGAAGCACCATCTTGCGTCCAGTCATCAACTCGAATGGTGACATTTTGGTTGCAGATGAAGGGGTAGATCTGATGGCCATTAGGACCAGAGGTAATCGGATATCCCAACTTGGCCCAGAATCTGCCACAAACTTCTTTAATATGCTCACAATTGTCCGGTTGTAGCGTTCCACTGCTCCAGAAGAAGCTGGCCTGTAAGCAATGTGTAGCTTTCTCTTGACCCCCAGTATCTCCCACATCTTTGTCATCACTTCACTGGTGAAGTGGCTACCTCTGTCTGACTCAATCCTTTGAGGTAGACCAAAGCGGGAAAAGATGTGGTTAATCATCAAGGCAGCTGCCGTTTCTGCCTTGCAGTTTGGGGCTGGGAGACATTCCACCCACTTGGTAAACAAGCATGTCACAGTCAACATGTACTTATTCCCTCTAGACGAGCGGATTACAGGGCCTACAAAGTCGATTTGCAAATCTGACCATGGCAGTGTCATCCCCCTCTTTTGGAGGGGTGCACGGTGCGTGAGGGATGATGGCTGAAATTGTGCACACACAAGACAACCCTTCAAATATTGGTTGAGGTCCTGGCCCATGTGTGGCCAGTAGGCAACCTCTCTTAAGATTTCCAATGTTGTGTGAAACCCCCTATGACTGGCGGTGGCCGCATCATGGGCGTGACTTAGCATCAGGCTTCGGAATGAGGTAGGAACAACCCACTGATCGTGGCCAGCTTTGGATTTCCTTACCAACAAACCGTCTTGGATCCGAAACATTTTTGGACATTTCATCAACACTCTTAGGTCCTCTTTCCCAATGTACTCGGTATCCGTCAGGGGAAAGTTCTCAGGGTCCTCAAGGTGTTGGTAAAACTTACCAATAATTGGATCCCCCTTCTGAGCTGTAATCAAATCAGCATCAGGGGTCTCCTTGATCCATTGGGCAGTTGAAAGATCATTGTGAGCATTTGTCTGGGACCTAGTGATAGCAGTGACCTGGATTTCCCCCAACAGGGGCTCTATTTCTATTAGATCCCCCTGGATGGCCCCGGTTTTGGCCAGCTGATCAGCTAAGTCATTTCCAGTTTTGTCTGGTCCCCCTACTTTGGAATGACCTTTGATCTTTTTCCAGTAGATGGTCATCCCATTCGATGTGACCAGATCATCAATGTTTTGGATCAACTTCCCATGTTTCAAGGGTTTGTTGTTAGCACATAACATGCCTCTGGTTTTCCAATTAACCAGGTGCTCCACGAACCCGTTCCATACATAATCAGAATCTGTGATTATGACCAGTTCGTGGAGTTGATGCTGGACAGCAGTGAGGATGGCCTGATGCACAACCATCAATTCTGCCACCTGACTACTTCAGGGACCAATTTTGTATCCAGCGGTTCCCTACGCCAACCACCAGTTCTTTCTCCCAGTCGTTGTCAACATGGTAAGAGCATCCATCCACATAGACAGTGGGCATTCCCTCACACTTGTCCTCTTCAAAGACTTTGTGTGGGGGATTAAGGTATGCCTCCGTGTTGTCCTTGATTTTTAGACTCTCGCCTCGAGACAGTTTTCTCTGGCACAATCATGCAAGTCAGCCAGACCTTGCGCGAGGGGACTCTTCTTGTTTTGGCCATATCTGATATCCACAGGAAAGCCTTGCATTGACAGAATCCAGGAAGTAATTCGGGAATTACTCACATTTCCGGCCCGGATTCTATCACTTTGGAGATATTGCAGAGGCTGGTGTGGAGTCTCCACTATGATGTGTTCCCCCTGGATAAACGGGCGGCAATTCTTCAATGCCCACACCGTTGCCAGGAGTGCCTTCTCACAATCGTTGAATTTTTCCTCCACAGAGGATAAAGTTTTGCTCGCATAGGAGATTACTTTATTGACCTTGTCATGCTTTTGGTATAATACTGCCGTCAAGCACGTATTAGAGAACCCCGTCTTCAGGAAGAACTCCTTGTTTCTGACAGGGTAAGCTAGGCAAGGCGCTTGTGAGAGGCTTCTTTTGAGTTGTTTTACCACCTCAGCTTGTTCTGGACCCCATTCCCACTTGACCCCCCCCCTTCAGGAGATGAATCAGGGGTCTGGTGATCTCTGCGTAGCCCTCAATGAACTTTCTGCTGTAATTAGTCAGTCCAAGGAGGCTCCTTAGTTCCCGCAGAGTTGTGGGGTCTTTCAGTTTCTGAAGTGCTTTCACTTTCTTTTCCTGGGGACAGAGACCCTGAGGAGTAATCTCATGCCCCAAGAAATTAACATGGGTTCTACACCACTGTGCTTTCTGAAAGGAAAGTTTTGCTCCGGCGGCCCTCAACTGGGTCAGAACATAACGGATCTCCGCTATGTGTTCCTCCACAGATGAACTTTTGATGAGGACATCATCTACATAAGCCAGGTTACCCCTTGCACCCAGATCGGGCATGGCCTTGTGTAGGAAAATGTTGAATTCATTGCCGGAGTTGAGGTATCCGAAGGGAGTCCGGGTCCATGTGTACTGCTGGCCCCCAAAGGTAAAAGCCAGTTTGTATTGGTCCTCCCTACTGACAGGCACGGTCCAGTATCCATTGGTCAGGTCTATTGCAGTGAATACCTGTGACCCCTGGATCTGGGCCAGCCCTTGGTCAATGTAGGGCAGAGGCCATCGGGAAGTATGGACCCGTTTGTTGAGCTCCCTAAGGTCGGCGCAGAGTCTCCACTGGCCGTTTGGCTTCAATATTCCCAGTACCAGATTATTGAAGGTGCTGTGTATTGGACGGATTATTCCCCAGGACTCAAGGTTCTTAATTATTTCAGTAAGGGACTCCATTGATGCGAGAGGCAAGCGATATTGCTTCACAAACACTGGAGTCATGCCAGGGTCCGTGGGGATTGTTGTTGTGTGGATGTCGGTGCGACCACAGTCATATGAGTCTACCGCAAACAGATCTTGGAAATCCAAGAAAACTTGTTTCAACTTTTGCTTTTGTTCCAGAGTCACACAGGCATCAGCTAGGTTGACTCTCTCTTCCACCATCTGCCTGAAGCCTGGAAAGACTTCTGGTTTGGCTAGCTCAGCGGCCTCCCCCAGCTGGGTGGAGAAGTCCTTGGTCAGAGCGCTGATTTGGACTGGAGGCCCCCGGTGGGAAAGGCAGCCTTCATGAACCTGGAAAATCACCTCATCCCTCCTGAAGTCACAAGTCACATCTTCCTTACCATAGGGGCAGGAAGTGTACACCAGGAAGTTCCCCCCATGCCGGGTAAAAATCCTGTCTGGTGTTGTATTGTCATCACTGTCACTGTCAAAACAGTCCTTGGGGATTGGTCCTAACAGTTCATTTCCTAAATCGATGGAAAAATGTCGGTCATCAACCGCCATTCCAATAATGGTGCCTGCGGCTAGAGTAATACTCTTTAAGTCGCTGTTGTCCACCTCTATTGGAATGGTGTCATGTTCTATATTGACTAATGGAGTTGGGTTTACCCCCAACCCTTGCTGTTGGAGAGAAGCATTTAGATGTATATAAGCATCAGGGTTTTTCAAATGTTGTCCTCTTTTAACTTTCACTTCCAGGGAGAATTGTCGAGTCCTTTCTGGGATGGTGACTTCCTCTTTGATCTGAATTTCAACTGCATAAGGTAGCAATTGAGCTGACCTAAATGCTTTTTCTGGATCATCAAAGCCCATGGGATTATCCGCTAATCGGGACCAAGCTTTGAAGTTTATTAGGTCCAAACTAATGGCAAAGCGATTGAGAATGTCACTGCCTAGTAAAAATAAAAGGCGGCAGTGACGTCTCGCACGAACCAACAATTATGGACTATGCTCTTGTTGCCAATGGAGATTTTGAGCATACACCTGCTTGGCAGGAGATGTTTGGAATTAGGTGCTTCCAGGTCCATTTCCCATTTGTCTATCAGTTTGAATGTGGGAATGGCTGGATCTTTTGGGAGTTGGCGGAACATGGCTTCGCCGATGAAGCTCTTACCATTGTTCACGCACACTCGAGTGAGAACAGAGTCCTTCCCATCATTTAACTGAACAGGGATGAACAACTGCTCTCCAACTTGCTGAATATCAGCCAGGCTCTGAGCTGACTTCACATTTTTCTGGACTATAGGAGTGAGAGTTTCTGATTGTGGATTAGTAAAGAATTTCAGGGTGTTTTCTTCCAGTGTGGAATACCACCTTAAACTGGAAGAAAGGTTGATTTTCAGAAATAGAGAGGACCCCCCATCACCAGTCTGTTGTCCTACTGCTATTACTGTCACGTCTGAAATTTGGTTGTTCCGGAAGTGAAATTCTACTTGGTCAGATTTTTGTTCAACCATGTGGCAGGTGCCGTTTAAACTAACATGGTTGACACTCTGTTTTAATTTTATTGGTCGGCTAGTCTGGGTCCAGAGGACCTTGTTTACACAATCTATTAGAGGTGACAACCTTCTCAGGAGGTCATTCCCTAGTAAACAAGGGGTGCCCTCTGGAGTCACTACTATGACCGGGTGTTTCACCTTGTGTCGCCCAATTTTAATGTCCAAGTCTGCAGTCCCCTCAACGGGAATTTTCTTTCCCGTCAAAGTTCTGCAGTTGTCCAGGAAGAGAGGTGAGAGGAATTCGGTAATTCTCCCCCCTTCCTGCATTTAGTTCCTCAAAGGCCCTTTTGGACAGAAGGGTAGCTTGGGATCCAGTGTCCACCAGTGCCAAAATTGTACCCTGCCCCTGTACTTGTACCGGGGCATAGTATCTTCCCTACTTCTCCTCAAGGGGGCACAGATAATGCACATTTTTGGACAACTGGTGAGCTAACTTTCTGGTTTTGGACATGGCGAGAAAAGAGATTTGGGCAGAATTCTGGGGAGAGCCTTGGGAATCTGAAAGAAAAAGTTGGCAACTGGAGATCAGAGCCATTGTGGGTTCCCCTGGTTCCGGTTCTGGGCTGCCTCCCCCTTCTTGGAGGCAGTAACCAGGATGGGTTTGAACCAGGGGATTTTGGTATTGTGGGTTCTGGGAAGAGATGATGGGCGGTGGTAGCTCAGTCTCCATATCTCCTCAGTCCGGATTGGAATCCCTTGGGACCCATTTTTCTTTGGGAGGAGTTCCCCCATCTCTGAAGGAAAAGGTCCTTTCCCCAGGATCCTCTGAGGATCCCTCTCCCTCAAATTGGAAGATCTGTACCTCCTCCACAAAGTGGGTCTGTTTGGGTCCTTTGTTTCTCCTACCCCCCCTCTGCTCCTTGGGAGGCGGGCTTTCAGGGGCAGGAGATTTTGTTTCCGGTTCCTGGTTTTCCAGGGACTGTTTACAAGTTGGGAAGGAAGCTTCCTCCGAGGCTTTACACCCCCCTTCCCCTTGTGCCTCCTCCCTGGGAACCGGAGCGTTATCGGGGTGCTGCCCCCGTCATTGTTCTGGAGCACCAGGTCCAGAGTTTGGGGCATTCTGCGGTGGCATGCTCATCTGAGGGTTCTGTTGAGCCCTCAGTATGTGACCCAGATCCCGTGCCATATTTTGGACCTGGCGCTCAAGTTGTGAAACCCCCTCAGGCTGATACGGGGCTCTATTTTCTCCCCTGGGCTGATCCCGGGAAGGGTAGCTATCCCTTCTCTGGTAGTACCCCTGGTTGGGAAGATTTTGGTACCCCTCCACCCTTGGCCTCCCCTCTCCCGGATTAGGTTGTCTGGGCTCAGGGAATTGGGGAAAGAAGGATGGATGATTTTGGGGCTGGAAATTGGGTGGATACCTGGGGGAAAAGTTCTGCCCAGGATTTGGAGAATTTCTGCCCTCCTGGGGGAAGTTGGGAGGGAAGTTCCCTGGGTTAGGTACTTGGCTGGATCCCCCCCTTGGGCTGGAGGAGTCCACACATAACCCAGGATTGGTCGGTTTCCCTTGTAGTCCCTTAGTCAGGGGAGCGGGGGACCCCATTTGTGGGACTACCTCCTCGACTCCCTGACTGTGACTGGCCCGAGGGCCTTCTGGGCTGTGAGTTATTTGGTGCAGGCAGGTTTTTAGGCCCCCCCATCTCCAAATCTAAAACGGGGGCAACCTTTACCTCTGCCACCTTGGCAGCAGCAGGGGTGCTGTTGGTTTTGGGGTTTTTCGGCGCGTTATTTTTATTTTCGATAGGCTTCTGCACCTCATAGATCTGGGTAGCCTGTTCAATGACCCAGTCTAAAGATCTTTTCTCATGAAAATCTCTCACGAGCTGGGTCATTATGTATTTAGGGAGAGCATGGAAAAATGTATTGACAAACTCTCTGCTGTCTGTGCGCACTCTTCTGGTGGTCTGCGCAAAGGCACGTTTCAGTTCTTGCACAAATTCTTGTGGGGCCTGATCCTCCCCACATTGCAAATTGTAGGCTGCCTTGTGAGCCTCTTGGGGATTTCTGTGAACAGAAAAATGTTTTAATATGGCCGCCCTATAGGTGGACCACCTTGAATGATTTTTGATCCTCCAGCCCCGCAAAGAAACTGGAGTACTCTGGGGAGAATGTCCACTTTACATATTGGATACAGCTTTGGCTGTCCTTCAAATGGAAAGTCTCCATCATTTGCTCGTAAAGCTCCAAGTGTTCCCAAACAGAATACTTGGCGTTCTTGTGATAAGGCGTGATGACACTCCTTATTGCCTTTATTTGCTTCAATGGGTCCTTAAGCAAGGCCCTTTTTGCCTTATTGGCCTTTTTGGTTCGGGTAACCCTGGTCCATTCATCCTCTGACTCAGAGGCACTGCTCCCAGAGGTTCCTGTCTGATCTTCCAGGTTTTCCCGGATTCTGCGAGCCTGGGATTGGCTGGCAGAATGTGGGGACCTGGTCTCCTGTGTCCTGCGCCGTTCAGAGGAGTCTTCAGATTCCTCCTTGCTGCCAGGATTTGATGGGTACCCCCCCACTGACCTAACTGGGCAGAGGTTTTCAGGATGCCCCTAATGGGCCTACTCTCCTGGGGTTCCCCACTAAATTGCACTGTGCTTGGGTGCCCATACCCAGATGCCCGCCCCTCCATACCTGGGTGGTACTGGCCTATGAGCCCCATGCTTTTGACTGAATAGTAATCTGCCATCCCTGTGGCCCAGTGCTCATGTGCGCCAGGGGACATGGGGGTGGCAGAGTCCAGGGACTGAGAGAGATAAAGGCCTCTGGTGCTAGGGCTCCTGAGGTTATGCTCAGGAGTTTCCCTTTCCCAGCGAACCTGGTCTCTATCCGCCCCTGCTCCCTGTTGCAATGCAAGAGCCTGCGCCTTCAGTTCCTCATTTAAGGCCTTACTAGACTCTATCAGTCTCTCCTGCATCGCTACCTCTTGTTGGAGCCTATCATTGTGCTGGCAGAGAGCCTCATTCTCTCTCTGCGTTTCCTGATTGGTCCTGGAGCACTGGGCCAGTCTTTGCTGCAGGAGGGTTACCTCCTGAGTCCCATCCCTACTGGCCTGCTCCTGTCTTGCCAGAGCCACCTCCACCCTCCTGGTGTGCTCTAACAAGTTCTGGTGTTCTTTTTGGAGGTCACCCAGTCCCTGGAGGGCCAGGTGATTTTCTTCCATTTTCCTTTTTAAGTGGCAGACTTCCTGGCCTAAGGTATCCCTTTCCTGACTAAGAGCCTGCATCTGTGCCGCCAGGTCGTCCCTTTGCCTTTGGAAGGCACCAGTTTTCTGGCTCTCCTGGTCAAACTCTGCCTGGGTATCCAGGTCTTTCAAAATCAGTTTATTGCTCTCTGCCTTCTCCCTATCTAGGTGGCTTTGCAGGGTGACTACCTGCTCAGCACATGCCCTATTGAAGTCTAACTGTTGCTCCAGCTTTTTCTGGCTCTGCAGTAGGAAGTCCAAACCTTCTTGGTACTCCTTCTGCAAGGCCAGAAATCTGGTATCCTGGTCCGCCTTTTCCTGTTGCAGCACATCCATATCCTCCTTTATTTTAGTGATGTACCGTCTGCTGTCATTTTCTGACTCCTGGCTCCTGAGCAGCCTCTGCTCAGAAGAGTCCAGATCAGATTGGGCCTTCTGTAGTGCCAGCAGTTGCCTACTCGCCAGATCTTGGCCTTCAGCACATTTGTCCTGCATGGCTCCCATATGTAAATATAAATATGCCGCTACCCTGGCAATCTTGTGGTGCTCATCCTTGGCCTTAGGGGCCATATATAGTTCACTCAGGGCCACATGTAGGGGACCCTGATCTCCTCATATATCTGACCCTGTTTCCGTGACCTGTTGTGCGATTGCCTGCAACCAGACCGTTTGGTCCTGATGAGCCCACTCACCTCTCACAAATAGCTTATGTAAGAAGTGCTCTCTGGCTATTTTGATGTCTACCAGTGTCGTCATTCTGGAATTTGAGTTCCTTCCTGACTTATAGAAGTTTGTATTTTATTTTTGCAAAACAGACTGTTTCCTTAGAGCTTTCCTTTGAGGAGTGCTTTACAGCGTAACACAGCGTGGTGATCCGACCGGATGTATGTCTCCTGTCAGTTAGCACACTGTATTAATCCGCACAAGTGATAAATCTAACCCAGACATCCCGGACAAGCCCCCACTTTGTAAGAGGATTTGTGGGTCAGGACACCCAACAACATGCTCAGATCCCATCCACTAAAGACACCTCGTTGAAAAAACAGGACCTCTTTTCAATCATGTCGGCTATTACTATTGCACTAGCACCTTTTACTAAGCTCTACAAATCCATTAATGATACCCTAAAGGATTACACAACGATCCAGGCCATGATGCACACCAAGCTAATCTACCTGGAAGGCTACGTTACAGTGCTAGAGGAAAGAGCCAAAAACAAAAATCAGAACTTAAGTCATTTTACACCACAGGCCCTTGTCGTAGAGAAAGACCTGGCCCATCCGGAAGAAGGCCCCAAAGTAGTCCAACACAGGCCAGCCGTAGCTTCATCTTTACCCACGTTCATTGACCTAACAGCAAGCAATCAATACTCCTTGGGAAATCTTCCAAGTGAAGTAAACGACAACACAACAAAAGAAATGACCTCCATTTCTGGAGCTCTCACAAAAGTCAAGGAAGTACTGCTCATCGTCGACGAACGGGTACAGGAGCAAGCTATGAAGTCTTCCACTTCAAGGTGCCCCGACCAAGCTTCTCTATCTTTAGCAGCACTAGGCCAAATCACATCAAGATCCCTGGTCCATTGGCCAATGCCTGGCTGGAACCAACTTCCTTGAACCTACAATCTAACATTATCCCAGCCTGAGCGGTCCAGACAGGTACATCTTCTACACATCGACCATTGACGAATAATGAGTCAAATATTACGAACCACAGGGACGCGTCTGACCACCAAGATCCCTTTCTTCTCCTAAAACAGCAGAAGACTTTTTGGCAAACAAGACCCTAAAGAACATTAGCCAACATCTAAATGATGCCCCTGCCTTGTCGGCGCCAAGTCAACCATCCATACCAAAGCAAAGGAAAGTGAACTTTGTTACATCTGCAAAAGAATCTCCCATCAGTGTAAATGAGGAAGAACTTGATTCTTCGTCGCCATTTCTCACACTGGAGGAACGCCGGCATAAAACAATCAGGGCTGAATTTAGTCAGACCTCGGACCTGTCGCGGTCCTCTACCAACACAATAAAGCAACTGAGACCAAGTTCTCTGGAAAAAATGCCATCCTCAAATCAAGACTCATGGTCTAAACAACTTAGTAGCCTAAAGAAAAGCTCTGAGCCCTCAATGGTTTTCACACACTCTCTGTGAAAACAAGAAGCTGTGTGAGCTTCAGACCATGACTCTCGCTACAAGGAGCGGTCCTTGGAAACTTGCTACAGGTCTAGAACTGAAATTTACCAGAGAACATCGGTTGGGAAATTCAAGCCAAAATGGATATTCAAACTGGAGCAGATTTCTGACAATCATGATGAAGTAACTCTTAATAGGAGATCGGTGCTGACTCTACTTCATTATATACCGAAACTCAGTTCAATCAAAACTGATGAAATAAAAATAGTGGACCCCAGCCACAGACATGGCAAAGCCATAAGCCACCTTCATATTGTATTATCTACGGTGAAAGACCTATTAAGACATGAGGCGACGGAACTCTTAAGACTAGGTCACAACCTAACTGAATCAAAAAACAAAGGCCTGAACTCACAGCGGTCTTTACAGGGGACCACGTCCATTAGAAGAGAGGTTAACCACATTATTCCTGACGCCCCTAAATTTCAAGACAAAAGCAAATGCAAACAATCTTCTATGCAAATACATGAGGAAGTGCGCATTAAGGGCCGTCAGGACAACTGTTACGAAAGGAAATCAGAGTGCACGCAAGATGTAAACCATGTTTCCAACCAGCAACAGACAGCATCCCCTGTATTCCAACGCAATCGTTCAATGTCTAAACCTAAGGAGGCCATACAACATCAACCAAGCAACAGGACAAATGTCTATACAGAAACAAAAAGAAACTTTACGCAAGAAGTACTCTCGAGAAGGGACGCTTCTATACCACGTACCAACCATTCAGCTATACAAGGTTTGTGGTCATGGCTGTCTAAAGCCTTAACATCTCAGTGACAAAAATAGCAACAAAAGCTCTGTGAGCACACCTCACAGGAGGGCCCCACGCCAGTCATTTAGGATCCTGATCTGAGGTTTTGCGCCTGGCACACTAGGGGACATCTCCACCTGACAGCCCCAGGAGATGTGGACCTAGGATCGTATGATATCTTATGCCTTCAAGAACGTGGCTCACAAAAAAAACATCCTAGATGGATATGAGATCATCTTAGTATCCGCTAAAAAGGGAGCACATGGTCGTCCTTCATCTGGGCTCTTCATGGCCTGTCAGAAAAAATGTAGGTATCCAACTACTTGGTGCTTGCAGTGATGATAAATTGGAACCACAAGGAAACCTCTGACAATATTCAACAAACAACGCTGATCGCTGTTCTCAATACATACTGGAACCCTGCAAGAATAGACGCCAACCAGTTAATTCAAATAGTGGAGAACGTGATCGATGTGATCTTAGCAGTTCACCAGGTCTTCCATATCCTTGTAAGTCGTGACCTGAATGCTACCTGTAAAAAAAGTAGAAACAACAGTAAACCTTTAACAACTGAACATAGAGGCAACCTCTGGCTAACCCTGATGAACTCCAGAAAAGTACTCAGCTTAGACAAAGTATTTGAAAATCAAAGTCGTCTTCCAACGTGGCAAAGCGCCAATCTACAATCCACCATAGATCACATCTTTGTTTCTAGGCCACTATTATAGCAGATTACATCATTTGAAGTTGTTGAAACAAACGCCAGTGACCACAACCTCTTGTACAGAAAGAATGAACTACTGGTAAGAACCAAACAACCAAGGAAACAGATTGAAACTGATGGAAAATTGTATTAGAGAGCTGACATCTAAATACAATAGTGACAAAGGAAATGGCCTTCAAAGATTGGTCGACTATGGACCTTTGCTCGCGGTCTATAACAAAACTGACCACAGAAAAAACGTTCCCATCACTCAGAAAAAGCATACCTATGACAACCTCCTTGTGTCGAAGCGACGTGAGTTTTGAAAAATAAAAAGGCGAAGAAACACTCTTAATCCACCAGAGGCCAAAGCTGAAGTTCGTGCAGTTACTAGAGCATACCAATCATGGGTTAGATCTTACAATTGGAAGTTCTATCAGCAAGACTCTGAACTAATGTTAAAAACAATCTGTGGAAACAATGCCAGAGAATTTTGGTAACTTTTGAAAACTACAATGCCATGCAGTGGAGATGCGATCCTGAACAGCAATTGGTGAAGCATCCTGGATCAACCATTTTAGGACCCTGTTCCATCTGCCTGCCGGCCCTACTACAATAAGACCAGAAACGACGTCGACGGATTGGGTACATTTTGACGACCAAGTCGAAATAGCCGACTTAATTAAAAAATTGAAAAATTCCAGAGCTCTGTGACCGGACGGCACCACAAACTTTGATCATAAGACCCATCCAGAAGAATGGGCTAAATGCAGAAGTAATGTTTTCATCAGATGCACAGGGACAAAATCCATCCCGGCATCCTGGACCTCTGCCATTGTGGTCCCCATTTTCAAGAAAGGAAACAGCAGAGAACCTTCAAATAATCATCCGATCGCTCTGTTGGATCCCATAGGGAAAGTATTTGGTTATATTACTGAGGAAGTTCCAGAGATGGGCACAGAATGTCCCATGTGTTGATCACTTTCAATCGGGTTTAAAAAAAAAAAACACTGGAAAAACAGCCAACATTTTAGTACTAAGCACCCTAAAAAACAAAGTGATGAAAAAAAGGTCCACGATTGTTTGCGGCATTCATCGACCTAACACAGGCATTCAACAGGGTCGACAGGGCACGCCTCTGGGCCAAGCTCCAGGAATGGGACTGTCCCAAAGATATTCTCGAGCCTAAAAAAGCACTCTACACAGACACCAAAATGAAAGTCTGTTTATGTCAGCAAGGAACTCTTTCAGCATCCATCCCTACCCTAAGAGGAGTTAAACAAGGCTCTCCTTTGGGTCAAATGCATGTGTATCAACGAGATCTCTCATAAATCAAAACATGAATATTCTCACACCACTGTGGGAAAATAGATTCCAAATCCCATCAAAACTGTGATACAATACCACCATATACAAGCGGAGTAATTACCCAAAGCTTAGTCTCTCTGATCACAGTCCTTTGACCATGACGACTCAAGGTTATTACACTATGCGATTTTTTCTCAAAATATCAAAGTGAGAAATCACCTAGTAAATACAAAAGGTTAATTAATCACAAGTTGTGAAATGGCTTAATAGCGCTGTATCAAGTGCCAAACCAGTTATATGTATAAGTAGCATTACCTGCACACCAGTCCAGTACCAATACGGTTTGCTCCAGATGTTTAATTTGGTTGAATGTACTCATGGTTCATTGGGAACTATCATGTTCCAGATGTTCAATTTGGACCAATAAGCAGCTCATCCAATTGTGGAACAGACATAGTTTCAGAACATCTTTAAATAGCTTGGAGTAACATTGGAAAGTTCTAAACTATAATCTGTAATGCAAGACATTCTTCAAGAAAAAATCAGGAAGCTGGAAACTCAGGGAATGGCCATTGAAAGGAAATATGGCTGTTTCTCAACCATCTCAGCAATCAACTTCTACAAAATGAAATTTGTACCATCTTTCATCTATGAAGCCGAGGCATTGCCGTTCATACCCAGAACCATATGGCCAAGACTAGAGGCATATTACTGGAGGACAGTCCTAGGACTGCCAACCTCTACACCGTTGCATCAATTAGACACACACTCAGCCTCCTCTCACTTCGAAACTCTTTAAATTGGAACTCACTGATGCTATTCAGGAAATGCTTCATGCCAAAAGTACCTTGCTATATAGCTTGAGAAATAGAGAAATAATGGGATCCAACTGCAAAATGCTAAAAACCTGCAGAGACAATAACACATCACTCTTAAAATAAGTCCAGAGTGGTGAGGACAAATTGATTAACAATCCAACAAAAGTCTTAAAAAAGCTCAAAGAGCTGGACTGGATTCAAACTCTAACAGTGGCTGCATCTAATAAGCTCACGACTCACTTGGCGCCCAATTTGAAAAAACTGAACGAACTACAGGGATTGATTATGAAATTTCCCAGCAGACCTGCGCCTAATCTTCTCCTGACAGCCCGGCTCAACCTTTTGGATACAAATGAAATTCGGGTAATCAGAGGCCTTTCCCCAACAAACAATTGCAGATTATGCAATGCTGACAACAAAAAAGAGACAATTTGTCACCTCCTCCTGTCATGTCCCGGCACTGTCTGGGTTAGGTCCCAATATGTGAAGCACTTCTCTGCAAACCCTCAAGAATTGGAGGAAGAAACATGGTGGTTCAGGATGATTAGAGGAGACAAGCTCTCTTGGCAAATTGCAACATTTAAAATCCTGCACCACTTAACGGCAACTCTGACTGATTTACCTGAATCAACCAATTAGGACAGTCGGTACTAACAAAACCAACAAACTGTTACACATTTGTTAGCCTGACAAGAATCAACATGGAGTTCTGAACAGACTTTTATGTTGTGGGATGTTTTTACCCATGCATCCAAGCCCTACCACAAAACTGTGCATTAATGGCATTGAAAACATAATGATGGCCAGGACTCACCAGAAAATGCACAGGGAAAACATGAAAAATAGGTTGCCATCCATTTTTGCCTCTGTCAAATATTAATACAAGAGACCATTGCCAGGCCCTAACCTTGGGCTACACACCGAGCTAAAACCAGTGCAAGAAAGATGGTGCTGTTCAAAATCCTTTCTTTTTTAAATGTATTAAAGACAACTCCTTAAAAAAAATAGGTGCAGTACAGGCATTGGACACTAACCGGCGCTAGCGGTCTAAACTCTGACAGGAGAACTGTATTTCAGTAGCTGACAAAGGAGCATGAGCCAGCCTGGACTTCAAAGCCTTGCTGGGTAATGGAAATTCTTAACACCTGCGGTTCCCAGAAGACAGTCTGATTCAATTAACAGTCCAAGAGGCTGGGAAACCTTCTCACCTCAGAGACCCACACCAGGAGGCAGGATATCACATGGCCCTGTTGATTGAGAGGGAGGGGACTTCCCTGCAGCCTGCTGGACCCAACACAATAGACCCTTTCAATTGAATGGGGTATGCTGATTTCGGGTGTGGGCTGTAAACAGTGCCCGGCCAGCAAAGAAGGCCATGTGACCATCTGACTCCCCAAGCTTCTGGGGGCGGACCCAGACACTTTTGTGAATTGAATTGAAGGCAAATATATGTTTTATAAAAATACTGATAACTAATTGTAACCAGATGACAGAAATGTACAACTTTGAGATTCTTAAAATGACAATTTTACTCCCGGTTCAAGGCTCAGCTGGTCGCTCTGTGATGTTCTGAGGCAAAACCACGCTAATTATTAATACTACATACACTGTGTTTATGCTAGAGACACAGTAAATTACTGGAATATGTGTAGAGAGATGGTGTACATCTGTGTAATGTTTGGTAAAAATCCAATATTGGAAAACCAACCAAAAAGCGCAAAATGTTGTCATTTCTTAATCCAAGCTCTTAGAAACATCAGAGTTGGATCACAGACTTCCTTATGTGATATATGATGTGTGTATGTAATGTCAATCACTTGGGTATCTGGGAAATATGTGTTTTGGGGTAAAATTCATTTTCTAAGCAAAAGTAAAGGGGAGTGTTCTTTCTGTATGCCATAAAGATGACACCTGATGACTCACTCTGACACACAACTCAGTTCCCCAATCAAGGTGGAGAGGAAAACTTGGCCAATGATAAGTTGTGAGGGGCAGGCTTAGTTATGCCAACACACACCCATTTTCTAAAGACATAAAAAGAGCCACTGGAAGCCAGACAGGGACATTCATTTTCCAACCTTCAACTGAATTCCTGCGCAGCACGCTGACGGAGAACTCCAGAATCCAGAACTCCAGAGATCCAGACTAGCTCCAGAACAAAAACTCCAAAGAGCTGAACTCTTCAGCAGGCCTCAAAATCTTTTGCAAGCTATTCAAACGCCGGGCTGTGTGGTTTGCTGCTTGCTAAGAGTCCTGTGTATCCAGAACAGAACCAGTACCCAGAAAGCAGTGCGGTATCCGGAATCCACTTGATCCAGACCAGCAGAACCAGCGACCCAGACCAGACCGCTGTGAAAAGAACCGGTGCCTGATTGACGAGCAGAGAGAACCGCAGCTAAACTTGTTGACAAGGTCCGTGACGAGGCCATTCCTTTCAAATTTATAGTGTGAGTACCCAGCTAGAACTGTGCAGAACCCATCTCTTAGCTTAAAATAATCTGATTCAAAACATTTGTTTAGAACTGCATCATAAGAAATCATGTGTTCCTCCTGTTGATTCAAACCTTTCAAAGCGCAACTGTAATTTCATTTCTGAAAGAACTACCTTTACAAAATCGTCTGTATCTTTGGAACCGTGCATCCTAGGAACAAAATTTTACTTTTATTGTAAAGCTAGGATTCCCAGCTTTCCAACAAGCCCCTGATAACGCCTCCGTAATTGCGCTCGACGCACTCGAAAAAAAGTGCCGCAATTTGACATTTTGCTTCATTTCAACCATCTGTAGAAAGATCTGTCCTTTGCTTCTATTACTGAAATCCTTTTTCATCCTGATAATCCCTCATTAATTATTGTTAGTGTGGACTTGAACTGATTTAAAGTATCTCTCACTCACCCTGAACCTCTAGAGGGAATTAAAATCAATTTTAGCATATTTCACTCCCTTGCAAATCACCTGAAAGTCTTTCGCCTGTGTTTCAAAATCATCCCTGGTGCTATAAGCTTGCTAGGGGGGAACTGAATTCGTATTGTACTGTGATTGTATTCCTGAAGACTGTGTGTGTTACTTCCATCTCCTTACATTGCATAGGAGGGGAGTGAATTGTCAGAGAAAAAGTGATCATATTATCTTTTGCTGAAATCATATCAAGTTTATTTCTGTACTGCCTTTTATTCATCTTTGCATCTCCTTGAAACAATAAAGCATTCTCAGCTACCTTATCCTCTATACTACTCCTAAGTAATTAACCCAGAGTGCTAGTATAACATCATCCATTGTTGATCACTGTCATATGTCTAAGTGTGATATCAAATATTAATTTATTATAAAAGTGCTGCTATATCTATTATCTATATATCTATTGTTTAATTTTTCAAATAAACCTTTTTAATTTGCAAAACAAACCTACTTCTTGGCTCAGTGGGGTCAGGGGATTCTAAGAGAGGGGCCTTATACAAGGATTCATCATCCAGATTATAACTTGTCTTAAAAATATATAAATAAGGGCTTCCCTTGAGCAATCCCAGACAAGGCACTGACTTAGTGGGAATGCTTGATTGGAGTCATTAACAAATTGGGGGCTCAAGCCGGGGCATCTGGATTAGAACTACCATTGTGCAGCTTAATACAGTGTGCCAACTGACAGGATACATATATCCGGTTAGATTACCATGCTGTTTTACACTGTGAAAGCACCCCCCAAAGGAACGCTCTAAGGAAACGGTCTGTTTTGCAAAATAAAATACAAACTTCTGTAAGTCAGGAAGGAAATCAACTTCCAGAATGACGACACTGGTAGACATCAAAATAGCCAGAGAGCACTTCTTACATAAGCTATTTGTGAGAGGTGAGTGGGCTCATCAGGACCAGGCGGTCTGGTTGCAGGCAATCGCACCCCAGATCACTGAAACAGGGTCAGACATATGGAGAGATCAGGGTCCATTACATGTGGCCCTGAGTGAACTATATATGGCTCCTAAAGCTAAAGATGAACACAACAATATTGTCAGGATAGCAGCATATTTGTATCTATATATGGGAGCCATACAGGGCAAATGTGCTGAAGGCTAAGATCTGGCAAATAGGCAACAGATGGCATTAGAAAAGGCCCAATCTGACCTGGTCTCTTCCAAGCAGAGGCTGCACAGGAGCCAGGAGTCAGAAAATGATAGTAGACAGTACATCATTAAAATAAAGGAGGATTGGATATCTTGCAACAGGAAAAGGCTGACCAGTATACCAGAATTCTGGCTTTGCAGAAGGAGCACCAAGACAGTTTGGACTCCTCCTGCAGTGCCAGAAAAAGCTGGAGCAACAGATCAATTTCAACAGGGCATGAACAGAGCAGGTAGCCACCCTGCAAATCCAATTAGATAGGGAGAAGGTAGAGAGCAACAAACTGATTCTGAAAGACCTGGACACCCAGACAGAATTTGAGGAGCAGCGCCAGAAAGCTGGTGCCTTTCAAAGGCAGAGGGACGACCTGGCGGCACAGATGCAGGCTCTTAGTCAGGAAAGAGACACCTTAGGCCAGGAAGTCTGTCACTTAAAAGAAAGAATTGAAGAAAACCACCTGGCCCTCCAGAGACTGGGTGACCTCCAAAAAGAGCATCAGAACTTGTTAGAGCACACCCGGAGGGTGGAAGATGCTTTGACAAGAAAGGAGCAGGCCAGTAGGGACGGTGCCCAGGAGGTAACCACCCTGCAGGAAAGACTGACCCAGTGCTCCAGGACCAATCGGGAAGCACAGAGGGAAAATTAGGCTCTCTGTCAACACAATGATAGGCTCCAACAACAGGTAGCCATGCAGGAGAGACTGAGTCTAGTAAGGCCTTGGTTGAGGAACTGAAAGCCCAGACTCTTGCATTGCAACAGGGAGCAGGGGCTGATAGAGATGAAGTTCGCTGGGAAAGGGAAACCCCTGAGCATAACTTCAGGAGCCCTAGTACCAGAGGCCTCCACCTCTCCCTGACCCTGGACTCTGCCACCCCCATGTCCCCTGGCACACATGAGCACAGGGCCACAGGGATGGCAGATTACTATCCAGCCAAAAGTATGGGGCTCATAGGCCAGTACCACCCAGGAATGGAGGGGCGGGCATCCGGGTATGGGCACCCCAGCACAGTGAAATTTAGTGGGGAACCCCAGGAGAGTAGGCCCACTAAGGGCATCGTTAAAACCTCTGCCCAGTTAGGTCAGTGGGGGGGTACCCATCAAATCCTGGCAGCAAGGAGGGATCTGAAGACTCCTCTGAGCGTCACAGGACACAAGAGAACAGGTCCCCACATTCTGCCAGCCATTCCCAGGCTCACAGAATCTGGGAAAACCTGGAAGATCAGATGGGCACCTCTGGTAGCAGTGCTTCTGAGTCAGAGGATGAATGGACCAGGGTTACCCGAACCAAAAAGGCCAATAAGGCAAAAAGGGACTTGCTTAAGGACCCCTTAAAACAGATTAAGGCAATCAGGAGTGTCATCACGCCTTATCACAAGAACTCCAAGTATTCTGTTTTGGAACACTTGGAGCTCTTTGAGCAAATGATGGAGACTTTCCATTTGAAGGACAGCAGTAGCTGCATCCAGTACGTCAAATGGATATTCTCCCCAGAATACTCCAGTTTCTTTGCGGGGCTGGAGGACCAAAATCATTCAAGATGGTCCACCTATAGGGCGGCCATCTTGAAACATTTTTCTGTTCATAGAAATCCTCAAGAGGCTCGCAAGGCAGCCTACAATTTGCAATGTGGGGAGGATCAGGCCCCACAAGAATTTGTGCAGGAGTTAAAGCGTGCTTTTGCGCAGACTACAAAAAGGGTGCACACGGACAGTAAAGAATTTGTTAATACGTTTTTCCATGCCTTACCCAAATACATAATGACCCAGCTCGTGAGAGATTTTCACGAGAAAAGATCTTTAGACTGGGTCATTGAGCCAGCCACCCGCATCTGTGAGGTATAGAAACCCAAAAACCCCAAAACCAACAGCACCCCTGCTGCTGCCAAGGTGGCTGAGGTAAAGGTTGCCCCCATTTTAGATTTGGAGATGGGGGGCCCAAGAACCCACCTGTACAAACTAATCCTAAGCCCAGAAGGCCCTCGGGCCAGTCACAGACAGGGAGTCAAGGAGGTAGTGCCACAAATGGGGTCCCTCGCTCCCCTGACTATGTAAGTCCCCGCTATAATGGAAACAGTCCCATCCTGGGTTATGTGTGGACTCCTCCAGCCCAAGGGGGGGATCCAACCAGGCACACAACCCAGGGAACTTCCCTCCTAACTTCCCACAGGAGGGCAGAAATTCCCCAAATCCTGGGCAGAACTTGTTCCCCAGGTATCCACCCAACTTCCAGCCCCAAAATCATCCATCCTTCTTTCCCCACTTCCCTGAGCCCAGACCACATAATGCGGGAGAGGGGAGGCCAAGGGTGGAGGGGTACCCAAATCTTCCGAACCCGGGGTATTACCAGAGATTGGATAGCTACCCTTCCCGGATCAGCCCAGGGGAGAAAACAGAACCCTGTATCAGCCTGAGAGGGTTTCACAGTTAGAGCGCCAGGTCCAAAATATGGCATGGGATCTGGGTCACATACTGAGGGCTCAACAGATCCCTCAGATGAGCATGCCACCGCAGAATGCCCCAAACTCTGGGCCTGGTGCTCCAGAACAATGACGGGGTCAGCACCCCGAAAACCCACTGGTTCCCAGGGCGGAGGCACAAGGGGAAGGGGGGTGTAAAGCTTTGGAGGAAGGCTTCCTTCCCCACTTGTAAACAGCCGCTGTAAACCCAGGAACCGGAAACAAAATCTCCTGCGCTTAAAAGTCTGCCTCCCAAGGAGCAGAGGGGGGGTAGGAGAAACAAAGTACCCAAACAGACCCACTTTGTGGAGGAGGTACAGATCTTCCAATTTAAGGGAGAGGGATCCCAAGAGGATCCTGGGGAAAGGATCTCCTCCTTCAGAGATGGGGGAACTCCTCCCAAGGAAAAATGGGTCCCAAGGGATTCCAATCTATACTGGGTAGATGTGGGGATTTAGCTGTCGACGCCCATCATTCTATCCCAGAACCAACCATACCGAAAACCCCTGGTTCAAACCCATCCTGGTGACTGCCTCCAAAAAGTGGGGGGCGGCCCAGAATTGGAACCAGGGGAACCCAAAACCATTTCAAGTTGCCAACTTTTTCTTGCAGATTCCCATGACTCTCCACAGAATTCTGCCCAAATTTCTTCTCTCGCAATGTCCAAAACCATAAAATTAGCCCACCAGTTGTCCAAAAATGTACATTATCGAAGCCCCCTTGAGGAGAAGGAGGGAAGATGCTATGCCCCGGTACAAGTACAGGGGCAGGGTACAATTTTGGCACTGGTGGACACTGGATCCCAAGCTACCCTTCTGTCCAAAAGGGCCTTTGATTAACTAAATGCAGGAAGGGGGAGAATTACCATATTCCTCTCACCTCTCTTCCTGGACAACTGCAGAACTTTGACAGGAAGGAAATTCTCATCGAGGGGACTGCAGATTTGGACATTAAAATTGGGCAACACAAGGTGAAACACCCGGTCATAGTAGTGACTCCAGAGGGCACCCCTTGTTTACTAGGGAATGACCTCCTGAGAAGGTTGTCACCCCTAATAGATTGCGTAAACAAGGTCCTCTGGACTCAGACTAGCCGACCAATAAAATTAAAGCAGAGTATCAACCATGTTAGTTTAAACGGCACGTGCCACATGGTTAAACAAAAATCTGACCAAGTAGAATTTCACTTCCAGAACAACCAAATTCCAGATGTGACAGTAATAGCAGTAGGACAACAGAATGGTGATGGGGGGTCCTCTCTATTTCTGAAAATCAACCTTCCCTCCAGTTTAAGGTGGTATTCCACACTGGAAGAAAACACTCTGAAATTCTTTACTAATCCACAATCAGACATTCCCACTCCGATAGTCCAGAAAGATGTTAAATCAGCTCAGAGCCTGGCTGATATTCAGCAAATTGGAGAGCAGTTGTTCATCCCTGTTCAGTTAAATGATGGGAAGGGCACTGTTCTCGCTCGAGTGTGTGTGAACAACGGTAAGAGCTTCATTAGCGAAGCCATGTTCCGCAAACTCCCATAAGATCCAGCCATTCCCACATTCAAACTGATAGACAAATGGGAAATGGACCTGGAAGCACCTAATTCCAAACATCTCCTGCCAAGCAGGTGTATGCTCAAAATCTCCATTGGCAACAAGAGCATAGTCCACAATTGTTGGGTCGTGCGAGACGTCACTGCTGCTTTTTACTTAGGCAGTGACATTCTCAATCGCTTTTCCATTAGTTTGGACCTAATAAACTTCAAGGCTTGGTCCGATTAGCGGATAATCCCGTGGGCTTTGATGATCCAGAAAAAGCATTTAGGTCAGCTCAATTGCTACCTTATGCAGGTGAAATTCAGATCAAAGAGGAAGTCACCATGCCAGAAAGGACCCGACAATTCTCCATGGAAGTGAAAGTTAAAAGAGGACAACATTGAAAAACCCTGATGCTTATATTAATCTAAATGCTTCTCTCCAACAGCAAGGGTTGGGGGTAAACCCAACACCATTAGTCAATATAGAACATGACACCATTCCAATAGAGGTGGATAACAGCGACTTAAAGAGTATTACTCTAGCCTCAGGCACCATGATTGGAATGGCGGTTGATTACCAACATTTTTCCATTGATTTAGGAAATGAACTGTTAGAACCGATCCCCAAGGACTGTTTTGACAGTGACAGTGATGACAATACCACACCAGACAGGATCTTCACCCGGCATGGGGGAACTTCCTGGTGTACACTTCCTGCCGTTATGATAAGGAAGATGTGACTTGTGACTTCAGGGGGGATGAGGTGATTTTCCAGGTCCATGAGGGCTGCCTTTCCCACCTCAAGCCACCAGTCCAAATCAGCACTCTGACCAGGGACTTCTCCACCCAGCTGGAGGAGGCCGCGGAGATAGCCAAACCAGAAGTCTTTCCAGGCTTCAGGCAGATGGTGGAAGAGAGAGTCAACCTAGCTGATGCCTGTGTGACTCTGGAACAGAAGCAAAAGTTGAAACAAGTTTTCTTGGATTTCCAAGATCTCTTTGCGGTAGACTCATATGACTGTGGTCGCACCGACATCCACACAACAACAATTCCCACAGACCCTGGCATGACTCCAGTGTTTTTGAAGCAATATTGCTTGCCTCTCGCATCCATTGAGTCCCTTACTGAAATAATTAAGAACCTTGAGTCCCGGGGGATAATCCGTCCAGTACACAGCACCTTCAATAATCCGGTGCTGGGAATATTGAAACCAAACGGCCAGTGGAGACTCTGCGCTGACCTTAGGGAGCTCAACAAACGGGTCCATACTTCCCGATGGCCTCTTCCCTACAGTGACCAAGGGCTGGCCCAGATCCAGGGTTCCCAGGTATTCACTGCAATAGACCTGACCAATGGATACTGGACCGTGCCTGTCAGTAGGGAGGACCAATACAAACTGGCTTTTACCTTTGGGGGCCAGCAGTACACATGGACCCGGACTCCCTTCGGATACCTCAACTCCAGCAATGAATTCAACATTTTCCTGCACAAGGCCATGCCCGAACTGGGTGCGAGGGGTAACCTGGCTTATGTAGATGATGTCCTTATTAAAAGCAAAACTGTTGAGGAACACATAGCGGAGATCCGTTATGTCCTGACCCACTTGAGGACCGCCGGAGCAAAACTTTCCTTCCAAAAAGCACAGTGGTGTAGAACACGTGTACATTTCTTGGGGCATGAGATTACTCCTCAGGGTCTCTGTCCCCAGGAGAAGGAGGTGGAAGCTCTACAGAAACTAAAGGATCCCACAACTCTGCAGGAACTAAGGAGCCTCCTTGGACTGACTAATTACAGCAGAAAGTTCATTGAGGGCTACGCAGAAATCACCAGACCCCTGATTCATCTTTTGAAAGAGGGGGTCAAGTGGGAATGGGGTCCAGAACAATCTGAGGCAGTAAGACAACTCAAAAGAAGCCTCTCACAAGCGCCTTGCCTAGCTTACCCTGTCAGAAACAAGGAGTTCTTCCTGGAGACAGGGTTCTCTAATACGTGCTTGACGGAAGTATTATACCAAAAGCATGGCAAGGTCTCGAGGACGAAAGTCTAAAAATCAAGGACAACATGGAGGCCTACCTTAATTCCCAACACAAAGTCTTTGAAGAAGACAAGTGTGAGGGAATGCCCACTGTCTATGTGGATGGATGCTCGTACCATGTTGACAACAACGGGGAGAAAGAGCTGGTGGTCGGCGTAGGGAGTGCGTGGGTGAATGAGTCTCCAGAACCCTCCGCTAGGTACAAAATCGGTCCCCGAAGTAGTCAAGTAGCAGAGTTGATGGCTGTGCATCAAGCCATCCTCACTGCTGTCCAACATCAACTCCACAAACTGGTCATAATCACGGATTCGGATTATGTACGGAACGGGTTCGTGGAGCAACTGGTTAATTGTAAAACCAGAGGCATGCTATGTGCTAACAACAAACCCGTAAAACATGGGAAGTTGATCCAAAACATTGATGATCTGGTCACCTTGAAAGGGATGACCATCTATTGGAAAAAGATCAAGGGTCATTCCAAAGTAGAGGGACCAGACAAAACTGGAAATGACTTAGCTGATCAGCTGGCCAAAACCGGGGCCATCCAAGCGACTCTAATAGAGATTGAGTCCCTGTTGGGGGAAATCCAGGTCACTGCTATCACTAGGTCCCAGACAAATGCTCACAATGATCTTTCAACTGCACAATGGAGTAAGGAGACCCCAGATGCTGATTTAATTACAGCTCAGAAAGGGGATCCAATAATTGGTAAGTTTTACCAACACATTGAGGACCCTGAGAACTTTCCCCTGACGGATACTGATTACATTGGATAGGAGGACCTTAGAGTGTTGATGAAATGTCCAAAAATGTTCTGAATCCAAGACGGTTTGTTGGTAAGGAAATCCCAAACTGGCCATGATCAGTGGCTGGTTCCTACCTCATTCCGAAGCCTGATGTTAAGTCAAGCCCATGATGCGGCCACAGCCGGTCATAGGGGGTTTCACACAACACTGGAAATCTTAAGAGAGGTTGCATACTGGCCACACATGGGGCAGAACCTCGACCAATACTTGAAGGGGTGTCTTGTGTGTGCACAATTTCAGCAGACATCCCTCACACACCGTGTTCCTCTCCAAAAGAGGGGGATGACACTGCCATGGTCAGATTTACAAATCGGTTTCATAGGCCCCGTGATTCGCTCCTCTCGGGGGAATAAGAACATGTTGACGGTCACATGCTTATTTACCAAGTGGGTGGAACGTCTCCCAGCCCCAAATTGCAAGGCAGAAACTGCAGCTGCCCTGATGATAAACCATATCTTCTCCCGGTTTGGACTGCCCCAGCGGATCGAGTCGGACCGAGGTAGTCACTTCACTAGTGAAGTGATGACAAAGATGTGGGAGATACTGGGGGTCAAAAGGAAGCTACACATTGCTTACCGACCAGCTTCTTCTGGGGCAGTAGAACACTGTAACCGAACCATTGTGAACATCTTAAAAAAGTTTGTGGAAGATTCTGGGCCAAGTTGGGATATCCGATTACCTCTGGTCCTAATGGCCATCAGATCTACCCCTTCATCTGCAACTAAAATGTCACCATTTGAGCTGATGACTGGACGCAAGATGGTGCTTCCCCAGCATTTGCTCTACAGGACCCAAGAGCAGACATTGATAAATGCCTCCACAACTCATGAGTATGTGGAGAATTTGAGGAAACACCTCCAACATGCTTTTGCCTATGCTCAGCGGAATCTAGAAAGATCAGCCGAGAGTATGAAAATGCAAGATGATTTTGAAAACCATCAGGAAGGAATATAATGTGGGAGACCGGGTCTATCTATACAATTTCCAAAGGAACCAGGCCAAACACTGAAAATGTTTGCCTACATGGAAGGGACCTTGTGAAATCGTGGACAAGATCTTTGGCAGAGGGGGAAGACAAGTGGGTCCATATTAATCAGCTAAAGTGTTGCCATCCCAGGCACTCTCTGCAACAACTGGAGGAGTCCTCTGCAATACCAGAGGGGGCCGCTCCAGAGTAATCCAGTTCCAACCCGAAAATATTCCACATATCAAAAATATAGTAACATAATGTAAATGTCTCCTAATTATATCCTGTTTTTAAAATAAGACTGCAAAATGTATCCTGATGTATAAAATGTATTTGTTCGCCACACCATTAATAGTGGTGAAAAAATGTCTAGGAATGTGTATTGCCGCTTTGCTTTGTCATCCTAGGAGAAAGAAAACCCAGAGACTGACCACGGAAGAGGACCTGGGGACTGGGAGCAAAGATCCGAGGGGCCCGGGGTACCGCCCAATACTCCCATCAGGACCGGCGAGGAGAACCGATCGATCCACCCTGATGGAGGAAAAGATGCTGAACTTTGTCATCTGCGGAATCGAAAGAAGATGAGGCGGATATCCCAGATCTTGCGAGTTCCATCAGTGAAAGATCAGAATGGCCATCGCAAGAGTGGGGGCTTGTGGGATGTTTTTACCCATGCATCCAAGCCCTACCACAAACTGTGCATTACTGGCATTGAAAACATCATGATGGCCACGACTCACCAGAAAATGCACAGGGAAAACATGAAAAATAGGTTGCCATCCATGTCAAATATTAATACAAGAGACCATTGCCAGGCCCTAACCTTGGGCTACACACAGAGCTAAAACCAGTGCAAGAAAGATGGTGCTGTTCAAAATCCTTTATTTTTGAAATGTATTCATTCAAGACAACTCCTAAAAAATAGGTGCAGTACCGGCATTGGACACTAACCGGCACTAGCGGTCTAAACTCTGACAGGAGAACTGTATTTCAGTAGCTGACAAAGGAGCATGAGCCAGCCTGGACTTCCAAGCTTTGCTGGGTAATGGAAATTCTTAACACCTGCGGTTCCCAGAAGACAGTCTGATTCAATTAACAGTCCAAGAGGCTGGGAAACCTTCTCACCTCAGAGACCCACACCAGGAGGCAGGATATCACATGGCCCTGTTGATTGAGAGGGAGGGGACTTCCCTGGAGCCTGCTGGACCCAACACAATAGACCCTTTCAATTGAATGGGGTATGCTGATTTCGGCTGTGGGCTGTAAACAGTGCCCTGCCAGCAAAGAAGGCCATGTGACCATCTGACTCCCCAAGCTTCTGGAGGCGGACCCAGACATTTTTGTGAATTGAATTGAAGGCAAATATATGTTTTATAAAAATACTGATAACTTATTGTAACCAGATGACAGAAATGTACAACTTTGAGATTCTTAAAATGACAATTTTACTCACGGTTCAAGGCTCAGCTGGTCGCTCTGTGATGTTCTGAGGCAAAACCCCGCTAATTATTAATACTACAGACACTGTGCTTATGCTAGAGACACAGTAAATTACTGGAATATGTGTAGAGAGATGGTGTACATCTGTGTAATTTTTGGCAAAAATCCAATATTGGAAAACCAACCAAAAAGCGCAAAATGTTGTCATTTCTTAATCCAAGCTCGTAGAAACATCAGAGTTGGAACAGAGACTACCTTATTTGATATATGATATGTGTATGTAATGTCAACCACTTGGGTATCTGGGAAATATGTGTTTTGGGGTAAAATTCATTTTCTAAGCAAAAGTAAAGGGGAGTGTTCTTTCTGTAAGCCATAAAGATGACACCCGATGACTCACTCTGACACACAACACAGTTCCCCAAACAAGGGGGAGAGGAAAACTTGGCCAATGATAAGTTGTGAGGGGCAGGCTTAGTTATGCCAACACACACCCATTTTCTAAAGACATAAAAAGAGCCACGGGAAGCCAGACAGGGACATTCAGTTTCCAAACTTCAACTGAATTCCTGCGCAGCACGCTGACGGAGAACTCCAGAAGCCAGAACTCCAGAGACCCAGACTAACTCCAGAACAAAAACTCCAAGGAGCTGAACTCTTCAGCAGGCCTCAAAATCTTTTGTAAACTATTCAACCACCGAGCTGTGCGGTTTGTTGCTTGCTAAGAGTCCAGTGTATCCAGAACAGAACCAGTACCCAGAAAGCAGTGCGGTATCCGGAATCCACTTGATCCAGACCAGCAGAACCAGAGACCCAGACCAGACCGCTGTGAACAGAACCGGTGCCTGATTGACCCGTCGAGCAGAGAGAACAGCAGCTAAACTTGTTGACCAGATCCGTGACAAGGCCATTCTTTTCAAATTTATAATGTGAGTACCCAGCTAGAACTGTGCAGAACCCATCTCTTAGCTTAAAATAATCTGATTCAAAACATTTGAACCTGTTTAGAACTGCATCATAAGAAATGTGTTCCTCCTGTTGATTCAAACCTTTCAAAGCGCATCTGTCATTCCGAAACTTTAATTTCATTTCTGAAAAACTACCTTTACAAAATCGTCTGTATCTTTGGAACCGTGCATCCTAGGAACGAAAATTAACTTTAATTGTAAAGCTAAGAGTCCCAGCTTTCCAACCGACTTGCTACTCCTTATAGCGCCTCCGTAACTCGAAAAAAAGTGCTGCGATTTAACATTTTGCTACATTTCAACCACGTGTAGAAGTTCTGTCCTTTGCTTCCATTACTGAAAACCCTTTTTAATCATTGTTAGTGTGGACCTGAACTGATTTAAAGTATCTCTGACTCACCCTGAACCTCTAGAGGGAATTCAAATCAATTTTAGCATATTCAACTCCCTTGCAAATCACCTGAAAGTCTTTCGCCTGTGTTTCAAAATCATCCCTGGTGCTATAAGCTTGCTAGGGGGGAACGGAATTCGTATTGTACTGTGATTGTATTCCTGAAGACTGTGTGTGTTACTTCCATGTCCTTACATTGCATAGGGGGGGAGTGAATTGTCAGAGAAAAAGTGATCATATTATCTTTTGCTGAAAGCATATCAAGTTTATTTCTGTACTGCCTTTTATTCGTCTTTGCATCTCCTTGAAACCATAAAGCATTCTCAGCTACCTTATCCTCTATACTACTCCTAAGTAATTAAACCAGTGTGCTATTATAACAACATCCATTGTTGATCACTGTCATATGTCTAAGTGTGATATCAAATATTAATTTATTATAAAAGTGTGATATATATCTATTGTTTAATTTTTCAAAAAAAACCTTTTTAATTTGTAAAACGAACGTACTTCTTGGCTCAGTGGGGTCATGGGGATTCTAAGGGAGGGGCCTTATACAAGGGTTCATCATCCAGATTATAACCTGTCATAAAAGTATATAAATAAGGGCTTCCCTTGAACAATCCCAGACAAGGCACTGACTTAGTCGGAATGCTTGATTGGAGTCATTAACAATGTATCTGTTGTAAAAATCATATTTCTTTTGATTAAAACAAGTAAATAAAAAAAGTAATAATAATCATTTGTAAATTGTGGTAGGCAGGCATTTAAGCCTTACCTTCTGGGTTCCACAATTTTAAACTTAGACAGCAGAGGAGATGTAATCTTCTCCGGTTCCATCTTCAAAAATAGAACAAACCAAATAGTTTTATGCAAAGCTGTTATTCAAGGGCTAAACTAGTACATTGTTCAAATCTGGTTTTCAAATCACCAAGTCACATGACAAAGCAACCTAACAAACTATAAGAGCATTCTAAATTGAAACATATGTTCATTAAGCAAGGAAGTGTGCATTCATTTGTCCAAAAAAAGAAAGGTGGCCTACCTTTCCAGATTTGTACATCTGTTTCACTTACCCTATTGTCCTTGCCCATCAACCCCCAGTGTCCTTCTTTTGCAACACATCCTTGGTGCCTCTTCAGCATCCTCCAGACAATTAACTATCAGAGTTCCTTACCCCCTTACTTGCCCAATACCTTAACCCTTAACTCAATTCCTTTCCCTCACACCCCTTCTACTCGCCAACATTGCTCAGCCACCGACTCCTTGTCACACACCCACTTCCATTGCCCTGGCTCACATGTGGACAATAGGCAACCTTGATTTGCTTGTCGGCATCTGCCAGACATGACGAGAAGCTGTGTTTGCAATCTTGCTGGTAAATGTAGCTGTGTTGTTTACACTTTGACAATGCAGAGCAAAAGACGCAGAGGGGACTTGGCCTTTATTGTGCTCCCAAGATGCACTTTCTTGAAAGTCGGCTTCATATATTATAGTTCATGGAACCAGATGTAACGGTAAGGAGAGTCCATCTGGGATCGGGTGATGGAGAAGGAGTAAGATCAATATTAATTTGGGTTTTCCAGGAAGGGTGAGGGTGTGTGTGTGTATGCTCAGTTTGTGTGACTGGTGTTGTGATTGAGTGTTTTTGCAATTGGGTAAGGTATATGTAGAAGAAAGCATCTGTTTTCATATGAGTATGTACATATATATATGTGAAAATGTTGTTGATTTGTGTGTGTGTCTTGTGTTGGTCAGATAAGAATGTTTTAGACAAGACAAAAAGTGAAAAGGTAACGGGGCCATTCAGAATTGGGCGGTAATGGTAAAATCAGCAGTATTTGCTAAATACTGCCTATTTTACTGTTGGCCCAATTCAGGGTTATCAATCAAATACCATTGGCAATCGTCCATGGGAATACCAATGGCAATATTTTAAGCTGATTTTCTGATAACATTCTGCCTATTTTTACCTCCACCTAAGAGGTGGAGTTAAAAAAAGCCTAATTTAAAAAAAGAAAATATTTTCCCTGTACAGATGGGACGTGCATGCACTTCCTTTCATTACAGTGAAACGTGTTTTTACAGAGGGCCATGGTAAGGGGATAGAAAGGTGAGCCTCACTGATACCATCCTCACCACCTTACCCACATTTTGCATTAAAGGGTCAGAATGGACACTTTTGTGCACACAAATGTACAGTAGCGTTATTAACCACAAATGCACATAATCCATTTGCACCTTCATTTTGAATCTGGAAAGATCTGCCATTTAAAAAAAAAAAGAAAAACGTTTTATGTTAACACCGGCAGAGGTGGCATTTCTAAAATACCTCTGGAGGTATTCCAAAATGTCTATCTCCGCTAGTGGTAACCATTGAATTCGACAGATTTTCAAAAATACTACTGTTAAATGTGATACATTTCTCCAGAAATAGTTCCTGAAAAAAACACCCAATTGGAATGACTACCTTAGTTTGTAGTCTGCTAATAATTAATGGTTGAATGTTATATTTTTCTGTGCATGTTTTTCAACTGTGCCCAATAGTGAGTACCACAAACAATCCAACAGCCCTTTCTAAGAGCCCCATATAGTAATACCCATAAGTGCTATTCAAGGTTCTATTAAAATATTTTTTATAATGAGCTCATCAGGGATCCAGAAATTCACCAGAGGAAAGGGGAAGCATTCTTACAGAATAGAACTGGGGACAATCTCTCAGATATGAATCCTTACTTCCTTGCCAAGTGTGAGTTGTGATAAGGTGGCAATGATTGTAACAGACCAAAGGTGTATAAGCCCCATTGATGACAACATTACTATCCAAGGTCATAGAATCATGTCATTTAAATGCCTGCATTGCCGCTGGGTGATAGTGAACTGGATGGAGCCCAGACAGCCCATGAGACTGGGGGTCTCCAAACAGCCCTTTAAGATGAGTAACAGCACCCTCGAGATAGATGGGGATGCAGATTCATAACCTTGCATCAAATAATAATGACACATCAATAGTTTGGCAAAGGGAGTGCATTTGATGACAAGTACAGAAAACAGGGAGTTCAATGAACACCAGCAACCGCTCGAATTTCCTTCTCGCTTAAATTCCAATTAATTTCAGAAAAAGCACAACATTTATACCAAAAACTCATCATCATTGATGTGTAATCTTAAAATCCTATCATGCAACTTCATTGGTTATAGGAAGGTAACTTTAACATAGGTACTATATATGTATACAGTAACAGGAAGAGGGGATTGTATAATAATGTCAGGTGGGGCAACTAAGCCCTTCCTTCAAACTGGCCAATGTAAACGTCACAAAAAGTATGACGTCCCATTGACTCTACTCTCTATAGGACTCTAGATGACATGGTCCACTATGATTGGGTTGGAATTGAACCCATGCATACTTTTCCACTTGCACTTAGCAGCATGCAGAATAATTAGCCAGGTGCAGGGAGTAAGTCTGCACCATTCATCACCTCAGTGGCTGTGTGTCAATTACTGCTTTGTAGGTTGGCCTTGAGTGTGTTTCTTGGTCTGAGAAAATTAAGGAGTATGGGTATGACAAGGCTTCATGCGTAGGTGTGAAAGTCACATCCCTTTCTGCCTGCCTTGCCACGTGACTAGGACACCATGAAATCAGCCTCTTATTCATGCAATTTCGTGTATTTAATTCTGCCAGTCATTTACCATATGCGGTTTATCTCGACCTTGCTGAACAGGAGACTCTGTTATTTTTCTCTTTAATTGTAGGCATTGCTAGCCTATTCCAGCCTGATACGACCTTGGCTTCTTTGCATGGTTACCTTCAGCTGGGCTTTTCTCTGTCTTTAATTCTTGATTTTTTGCTCCTCTTGAGACCTTTAGTAACCTCTATTCAATTCTGCTCAGGTGCGTAGTGATTTTCACTAATCTATAAAGTGCTTTTGAGGTAGATATATGTATAGTTGGTGCTTGCCGCAATCTATTTTACTACTAAGCATAAGCAGGTGTCACGATTACTTTGCTTCTTGCAGTTTCCTGCGTATGTACACATTTAACTGACTTAATGTTTTCATCGGGCATATGGCATTCATTTCTTCATCTTGAAATCAACTGTTTCACCTTAGGCTCAAGATGTCACTTATCCATGGTATTTTGTCTCTTTAGCAGCATTCTTAGGTCATTATATATTCTATAAGTGTGTCAGTCTGATTTCTCATGACGTCACCAGTTTTCTCTTAGTATCTTCTTGGTTTCTTTGGGTATCCCATTCTGACAAACATTCTTTTGTTGTGTCTGTAGATATGGATTTCTCAGTGGGTACCTTACTGTCCAGTTTTGCTTAGGTGTTGGTACTTAAATAGGTGCTGTAATTCCAATAGGCACTGGGCAGAGCCCAACTGTGGCTCTCTGCTGATTTATCTGTTCTTCATACGCCATCATATTTTGGGGTGAAAATGCCTGGCACTTTGAAAGAGGGTGACTGGGGTGCGGATGATACTTGGCACTTCCTCTTCACTCCCCCCTCTGGCCAATTCATCGACCACTCTTACTTCTTTTTTTGCGGTCACTTTTCTGTCATCCTCTGGATCTAGACATCTAGGTCTGCAGAAATGTTCCTTTGGGGTCCATATCTTTATCACTCCCTTTAAACATCCTGCTGGTCTTACGTGCTCATCTTTGTTCCATGTCATTAGTTGACATTCTCCATTTGGATTACAATAGATCAATGTTTCCACATACTTTCTATGTTTCTTAGGATACCAAAACTTTGTTCCTTCTGGTGCATAAATGGTGGCCTTCACAGAGTCTCTTATTTCTTCATCAGTCAGGTCTTTGGGCTTCTAGCCTGACTCAACGTCAATCATGATTTTTATCCCTATGGCCTTTTTTGCAGTTTTCTGGCACTGAGAGATTATTACCTTGATAACACAGAATTCAAGCAATATCATCAACAACAGGGCTACTAGGAACTTGAATGCATCTACCATCCATTGTGGATTCATCAATCATCTGATTCTGTAGTTTTGTCAGCATACCTATAGCTTCTGTTGAGGTTCCATTTTCGTCATCATGAGATGGTATAAATGTGCAACATGATTCTCTGATTTTTGCACAAACACCTCCATCAATAGCTGTGATCATGTCTAGGAAATATCTGTTCTGGAGAGTCATTAGTTGAATCGCTCTTAACTCTTCCTTGATTGCATTGAATCCCTTTAATGTTGTGTTGATGGTCTGCAGTAATTCCCATCTGGTTCTCTGCAACCATTTAGTATTTGCTCCAATCTGAATTCTTGGCATCAGGATTGTCATGAACACTGATGAGGTCAGGCTGAACAACCTGTGTTCATATGGGATTTTATGAAAGGCTTCTTCTGATTTGGCAGAGAACAAATTCTCTCTCTTCATTTGGCTCACCAGTCCCACAGATCTCTTCTTCCTCATGTGAGCATCTGCTTTTGGGAAACTGTCAATATTCAGGTCACCTTTTGGAATCACCAACGCTGGAACATGGACCTTCACCAATGTGCATATACCTCAACAATTCTTCGGCAGCCTAATATATGCTCTGGATCCACATGCCCAATAATGATCATTGATCACTGCAGTACCATGTACCATTCATGTAGCATCGAAAATTCGTCCACAGAATTCTCCCATGGCACTATCTGAAGGGGTCCTCCTCTGTCTTCGACCCATGTTAGCAGTCTTGCCAGTCTCGGCCATAATGGTTTGCATACCATCCGTGCATTTTCAATGGTTTCCTTATAGTGTGCAATGATCATCCATGCTCTGCAGATCACTACTCCTTTCTCCCATTCTTCTGGTGAAGATTTGCATTTGACCTCTGTTCTTCCATCTTCAAGCTTCTTCTGGAGATTTCCCTTTGACATTCAGTTTTTTGTTTGTTTCTCTTCTGATTGCGACTCCTTTAACTCCAGGCTTTTCATATCTTATCACGATGTTCTTTGTTTTGCCACTGTTTCTTGTCTTTATGTCTTGTACATAATCATCTTCATCTGGATCAGTCGCTTCAGTTGCTATGTGTGACAGACAGTGTGCTGTCTGTACATCTACTTCAACATCTATGAACATTTTTGACTTCCCCATGCTGTAAGGTAGGAGTACACACACTAAGCATTCTTCCTCTGAAGTTCATCTTCCAACTGCTGTCCAAGTAATCGTTCAATTCATTATTGTCTTCTTGTGTGCTCCTTCTAATTCTTAAGGTCTTCCTGTAGTTTGCTATCGCCACATCCTTAAACACATCTGTATAACTTCTTCTTGCTGGAAGATTCTCAGGTATCTCCATCAATGCTCCAGGCATTTCCGTCTGTATTATATTTGAGTAAGATAAAGAACAGTAAGTCTTTCTTTATCCCTCTGGTTCTTTCTGGCTCTGTTTAAAAGCGTCCATATTGATTCTGCCAGTATTTTAGCACTTGATAGAATTGTAGGGCTCAAGCTTGACCCTTTCATCACTGGATCAGGTGTGCTTGTCCGTGCTGTCTCTATTTGCTTATTCTCTAAAGCCTTTTGTCACTTTAAAAGTGCAGCTTTCTCCATCTGTCTCTCAACTTCTCTTGGTGTGGAAACTCTCATCGTTGTTTGTCCAAGCTTCCCCCACTCTCTGGAATGTGATTTTGAACTTATTGACACTAGACGAGGTGTGTATGTACTCATTGTTTGTATATTTGTACCTTTCATCAACCCCTTTTCAGGTTCACTTCGCCGACCCTGTTTCTGACGTTGCAATTAGCTTGTTACCCCAAGTTTTGTGCGAGTGTCATTATTTATCACACCCATCTCAAGTTCTGTCACTCTGTCACTCTTTCTAGGAACTGGAATTACTATGTAAGGTATGGGTACCTTTGTAGGTTGCATGTGTACATCATTAGGTGGGTGAACGGGAACCTGAACGCTCTGTGCACCAATGAAAAATGCAGTTCTAATTGTCAATGACAGTAATATGATAATAAATATTATGCACATGTTATTAATACATTTGTAAGTAAGTTACAACATTTGATCCTTGGCCAAAATGAACGCCTCTCCACATGAGGGCAGACAACGTTACTGCTCTGGTTTCGCATCTCGATCATTAAGGAGCAAAACAGACGTTTAATACATGTTAAACATTTCCCGTTTATATCTGGATTCTGCTGTCTCTGTTTGCAGGTTACAGATGCTAAACTGTTTATCCTTTTTGTCTGAATAATAGACTGTCTCTTGTCTCTGGAAACAGTTATTTTTCTAAAAATGAAAGTTCCAAATGAGGCAATAAGTTCAGCAAGTCTTTTAATTTGCGTGTTCACAATAGACCAATCCCCATCAATGAGGGTCATTACGAGTTTGGAGGCAGCCATGGCGCTAATAGCGCCATGGCTGCCTCCAAACCCGGGTCCGGGTCCGGTCTCACTGAATGGGAACTTACCGGGTTATTCCGACCTTGGAGGACCAGTAAGTCCCCATTCAGTAAACCATTCCCCATTCCCATTTGAGCCCCCATAGGGCTCAATGGGAATGAGGAAGGCGCTAATAACGGGCCCGCAAATTGCAGGCCTGTTATTAGCTCCAAGGTCCCTTAGCGGGTCCCGTAAAGAACAGCTGGTCAGACCAGCAGTTCCTGCTGGGACCCGCTAAAGGACCTCGGAATAGGGCGGTAAGGGTTTACCGGCACCGGCATCCTTAATAGTGCCCGTAAACCCTTACCGCCCAACTCGGAATGACCCCCAATGTCTCTTATCTGTTTCGCTCCAGATGACATGTCATTCCTTTTTGTCAGCATAAACAAAAGCAAAGTCCTTGGCAACACCTTCAAGATCTGTCCCTCGACGTAAAGTTTTACGATCTTCTCCGGTGATTCTGCTGATGATTATAAAGTTCGACCTGCATTATGATACCATGCTGGAGCATACTCATCTGTACAGAGTTTGCTGGGTCTTTAATGAAAGTGAGGACATCAACACTGGCATGTCTCCCCACAAGTTCTGGAAACTCTTCAATTAAGCGAAAGAAAACGTTATTAGGTAGTCTGCTATCTTCTCGTGACAGGGATATTTGTGTTGTACTAGGTGTATTCCAGAAGCAAAAGAAATTGCTCTACAGTCACTGTGAGCAGCCTCCTTATTGTCTTTTCATTTTCAGGATCTTGAAGAAACTCTGTTATGCTTGTGATTCTTATCACCAACGATGGGTTTGACCTCAATACTAACTTGAAATAGATCAGAATGTCTTTGGTGAGGTCACTATAGCGTGACACCATGAGTTAGTCCAAATAAAAATTCTGTATTGAAAGAGTCAGGATACTGTATTGTCTTCCAATTTATGTATCCTCCATCAAAATCTGGCATATATTTTCATATCAAGGCTTCAGTGTGCTTCAGTCCAAACTCTAAAATCACCAAGCTATTTGTGCGGCTTATATGTTCAATTCTTCTTCTTCTTTACTCTGCACCTAGGATGCACAGAGTGTCCATGTTTTTATGTCCTTTTTTTTTCTTATTTTGATCAAAGGAAGTATCCAAAACTAAGCCACAACTTGCACAAAATGTTCCTCTGCTTTGCTGGTCATGCGTCTGTCTTCCTCGTCATGGATCTTGTCTGCATGTGCTGTGGTTCTTCCCTGTTGTCTGTAGTCTCTTCCCAGTGGGGTATGGGCAGAGGGTCTTCTCTGATGTATGGCTTGATGTTACCCAGAAAGATCCAAGCTTTTCTTCCCTGTAGCTTGACTGCAGATGGAGTAACATCTTCCACTATAAAGGGGCTGTTGAACCTCGGCTCGTCCCACTTTTGTCTTGTGTGGTTTCTCACCAGGACTGTGTCCTCAGGGAATACAGGAGAAACACGTAACTTTGGAATTTCAGCTGTTGTAGTATCTCCTTTTGTGTTCTATGCTGCCCTGCACCCTTCATGTCGTCGCTGCAGCTGTCCTGAAATTACAGTAAGACAAGATGTCATGCAATTCAAGTAGTTTTGCATTTCCAATCCTAACACTTCTCCTGTTGGCTGGGTATCACATCTAGATCTATTTTGAGGTGTCAATAGCGTTCGCATCCTTCTACCTGTCACGATTTCCTGCAGTGTGTGATGATGGTCAGAACCAGGCTGGTTTCTGAGTGCATACAGTGCCAGTGGAAGACAGTGTAGCTATCCCTTCTTCAGAGTAAGCTTCAACTTGGCTATCCTTTCCTTTAACAATCCGTTTAGCTTCTCACATAGCCGTTCCCTTGAGGCTGATACGCCGAAGAAAACATGTGCTTTATACCAAGCAAAAACCTAATCTGTTCAAATACTGCATTAACAAAATGAGGACCATTGTCTGACCTCATGACTTCTCACACTCCCCATCTGGGAAAAACCTCCCTCACCAAGAATTTGGCCGCACAAGTAGAGTCTGGGTATGTAGATTGACCTTCTTCTATCCATATAGAGAATGGACACACCACAACAATTAGATACCTATACCCGTTACATACTTGATTCAAAAACTAGGGCACCTGGTTGGGAGCCTATTCTACCCAGGAGGGTTACTAGGAAACAAAAATTACAATTGAATAGGTCCAAGAAAAAGTGCTCACAGAATACTCCTGTTTTTTGTGAACCTCTGCATAAAGAAAGTATCACTTATTCATACTCTGTGTAGAATCAATCTTATTCTTTATCTAAGTTGTACAGTTCAACATAAAATGGGCACTCAAGAGATAACATCAAAAACGGTATTTGACCGGAAATACAGAAAATATTTACAGCACAGGAAACCAAAACGTTTTGTGGCACAACAACCACTTTGTGTGTGTAAGACAAACTCAACCTAGGGTATCGTTTGCCATGAAGTTCACATAAAGCTAGCAAACACATAAACAGTTCGACATTTGTAACATCACATATAAATTTCAAGGACACAAATAGTTTTCTCTGTGTTTAAGCAGCGTGAATACCCTGCAGTTGCGGGTAATGCGTCTACACCACGGTGTTTCAGCCGTTTCTAGGTGGGCTTGATGTGCCATATCTGGTAAACGGCCTTCATCAGGAGGGGGGTCTGTACAGTATGATGTCTGTGCTGCAGGGGAAAGGGAGACTGTTGTCAGGGGAGTATTCGAGCACCAGTTATTTAAAAAGAATGAATCAAACACTGTGTAGTTTCGAAAAAACACACACAGCTTACCTATGGGTATATTAATTCCACAGGTTCTGTTGTTAGGAGATACAGTAGCTACATGTGCTGATCTCTATATAATCCTGTTGTCAAAAAACAGAAAAAAAGGAGTTTCTGATTAATGTTAGTGTCCCCTTAGAAGTGGTTCAATGAAACCTGACCAAAGCAGGCACTATATACTTGAAAGGAATCGTACCTCTCAAGGGAGGTGAAAAATCACTCTAATGTCAGCCTGTTCGCTTTTAATCTCTTAATTTGTTTTCTCAAGTGGCCCTGCGGGATAAACCTAGAGAAAGCGAGGGCATCCGATTACTATAAATGGCGAGAAAAAACTCACAGTTCTTAACGTGCACGCAGAGCGCGATGTGCAGCATTACCTGTCTGTCTGCAGGGCCTGCACGTCGCCTACCGCTGGAGTGTGCGAGTGGCCTCAGAACGCTGAGTTATTGAAGGGTTCGCGGAGGCCTAGCTGAGAAGGCATTAGTAACGCTGTTGCTAGGTCTCTGTGGCCTTTTATATGGCGGCCATCTTAGGTGGGGATCTTGAACCACCGATCGCAAAACAAGCAAAATATCTGCTCAAAGGCGACTCGAAACAAAAAATAAATATATTTACGTTATCACCCATAATGGGTGATTTAGAACCAAATCTTTAAGTCTGGTTGCTATGGCAGATTGGCTGATTTAGAATCTCGAGGTAGTCAAAGATCCAGAAAAAGGCATGCAGCCCCAACTTTCAGTGCTGGGGGCAGGAGGGGCCTCGACCACAAGAATAATTGTGGGTGTGACTAAATAAATGTGCCTGACTGGGGCACATCGTCATCTTTTGTAAAGTGTTGCACGTCACTATGGATATATGGTTCCATCTCGAGGCAAAACAGAAATGTATGTAAGATATACACATGGCTTTATACAAGTATACATATTGTGTCAACATTGTGTCCTGTGCGCATTAGGAATGCATATGAGCTATATACATGGCTTGATACAATTATGTATAACTCGGGCACATCGTCAACTTTTGTCAAGTGTTGCACGTCACTATGGATATATGGTTCCATCTCGAGGCAAAACAGAAATGTATGTAAGATATACACATGGCTTGATACAAGTATACATATTGTGTCAACATTGTGTCCTGTGCGCATCAGGAATGCATATGAGCTATATACATGGCTTGATACAATTATGTATATTTAGTCAACATTGTGCATTTGATAGTATTTGAGACAGCACTCTATACAATTGTGTTGTAAAACAGATCACACAAGATTGTTAAAAAATGTATAGTACATCGTGTAACTCTTTCTTGTAGCTCCCACATTGTACAATTGTTTGAGGTGGTTTGGATGTCTATTGTAAGATAGACAGAGTTCAATACACTCATATTATAAGACCAAATTTCTATTATACCCCCACAGCTGATTGCAACAGTTGAAAAAAACAGTTGAAAAAACACACCAAGGTTGGTGAGGTGCATAGGAGAACCTACATAGTTATTAGTGGTAGGTCTCATAGGAAAGATGTCCACTCCACTGAAACATTGAGCCCAGCCTGCACAGTGTTGAGTTTATGGACACAGTGTTGTTCTAGTTGCGTTAGTGTTTTGTTCAGGTCACCACCATGTTTAGCTGGTTTTACCTTCTGAAGAATGAACCATCTTAAGTCAGTGTCCTTAAGGTTCTTGTGGATGAAATGTTCCACTAGGGGCTTGTCCACTTCCTTATTCCTGATGCAGGAGCGATTTTCTGAAATACGCATCTTGATGGCACGTATTGTTTTCCCCACATAGATGAGGCCGCAGGGGCATTGTATGACATATATAACCCCCTTCGTATTACAGTTGGTGAAGACCTGCATTGTCCATTTCATTTTATCATGTTCGAAAGATCTTTTTTGTAAGGTCAGAGGACAGGCAACACAATGTCCACATTTGTGGTGTCCAACTAAAGGAGGTAAATCCGAGAGCGTATTCAGTGCCTGTGGAGGTGGTTCTATGAACGTGTGCACTAATGCATGCTTTAGATTATTGTTCTTTTTAAAGGCAAAGCAAGGCACACTGTTTAGTGTGCCAGGATGTTTGACGAAGTGCCAATTCTGGTTGATGGTCCTCTGGATCAATTGACTCAGTGGTCCAAGGTGGTGACACAGACTATCCTTCCCAAATCCTTTTTGGGTTTGTTTTCCAGGCAGATTTCTCTTGGTGCATGTCTGGCCCTCTTTTTGGCTTGGCTGATAGATTTTTGAGGGTAGCCTCTTTCTGTTAGACATTTGGTCAATCCATCTGCGTGTTGTTGGAATTTGTCTAAATCTGTGCAGTTTCTTCATATACGCATAAATTGTCCATATGGTAAATTATACTTTAAACCCGTCGGGTGATAACTTTGAAAATGTAATAGACTGTTGCGGTCAGTGGGTTTACGAAATAGTTCAGTCTTGAGCAGATCGCCTGTCCTGTAGATGTGGAGGTCCAAGAAATCTATTTGGTGGTGGTCCCAATGTATCATAAACTTGATATGTGGGTTCCTCACATTGATCCAACTATGGAAACTTTGTAATTCGAAGAGTGTACCTTTCCATACGATGATAATGTCATCAATGAACCGTTTCCGTATGGAGATGTTTTCCAGGTAAGGGTTCTCAGTCGTGAATACATTTTTCTTTTCATAACTAGACATATACAGATTTGCAATGTCAGGGGCAAATGTGGCCCCCATGCTCACACCCTTAATTTGCTTGTAGAGTTGATTCTGAAACAAAAAGAAATTTTCGGACATGGCCAATCTTGTGCACTCTAGAATGAAATTGGTCGGAGTGGAGTTTATGTCTTCTCTGGTGTTCAGGGTGTCTCGTATGGCCTCTAGCCCTTCTTGTTGCAGTATTGATGTATAAAGAGCCTCTACATCCATTCTGGCAAGGAGGCTGTCGGCCGTGAGAGTAATGTTATCAAGTAGATTTATTGTACTGGTGGTATCCTTTAAGTACGATGGCATCTTGATTACAAAAGTTTTTAAAAAATGATCCGTCTAAAGAGATAGTGGTTCCAGGCGGGATTCACATGCCGATACTATCGGTCTGCCCGGTGGTTTTTCAGAGTTCTTATGCATCTTAGGCAAAATGTAGAAAGCCGGGGTGCGTGGGTTGGTTTTATTTAGAAACCTCTTTTTCTGCCTAAGATGCATAAGAACTCTGAAAAACCACCGGCAGACCGATGGTTTTCAAGACTGAACCATTTCGTAAACCCACTGACCGCAACAGTCTATTACATTTTCAAAGTTATCTCCCGATGGGTTTAAAGTATAATTTACCATATGGACAATTTCTGCGTATACGAAGAAACTGCACAGATTTAGACAAATTCCAACAACACGCAGATGGATTGACCAAACGTCTAACAGAAAGAGGCTACCCTCAAAAATCTATCAGCCAAAAATCTTGAAAACAAACCCAAAAAGGATTTGGGAAGGATAGTCTGTGTCACCACCTTGGACCACTGAGTCAATTGATCCAGAGGACCATCAACAAGAATTGGCACCTTGTCAAACATCCTGGCACACTAAACAGTGTGCCTTGCTTTGCCTTTAAAAAGAACAATAATCTAAAGCATGCATTAGTGCACACGTTCATAGAACCACCTCCACAGGCACCGAATACGCTCTGGGATTTACCTCCTTTAGTTGGACACCACAAATGTGGACACTGTGTTGCCTGTCCTCTGACCTTACTAAAAAGATCTTTTGAACATGATAAATTGAAATGGACAATGCAGGTCTTCACCAACTGTAATACGAAGGGGGTTATATATGTCATACAATGCCCCTGCGGCCTCATCTATGTGGGGAAAACAATACGTGCCATCAAAATGCGTATTTCAGAACATCGCTCCTGCATCAGGAATAAGGAAGTGGACAAGCCCCTAGTGGAACATTTCATCCACAAGAACCTTAAGGACACTGACTTAAGATGGTTCATTCTTCAGAAGGTAAAACCAGCTAAACATGGTGGTGACCTGAACAAAACACTAACGCAATTAGAACAACGCTGTGTCCATAAACTCAACACTGTACAGGCTGGGCTCAACATTTCAGTGGAGTGGAAATCTTTCCTATGAGTCCTACCACTAATAACTATGTAGGTTCCCCTATGCACCTCACCAACCTTGGTGTGTTTTTTCAACTGTTTTTTTCAACTGTTGCAATCATCTATGGGGGTATAATAGAAATGTGGTCTTATAATATGAGTGTATTAAAATCTGTCTATTTTACCATAGAGATCCAAACCACTTCAAACAATTGTACAATGTGGGAGCTACAAGAAAGAGTTACACGATGTACTATCAATTTTTTAACAATCTTGTGTGATCTGTTTTACAACACAATTGTATAGAGTGCTGTCTCAAATACTACCAAATGTACAATGTTGACTAAACACACATAGTTGTATGAAGCCATGTATACAGCTCATATGCATTCCTGATGCGCACAGGACACAATGTTGATACAATATGTATACTTGTATGAAGCCATGTGTACATCTTACATACATTTCTGTTTTGCCTCGAGATGGATCCATATATCCATAGTGACATGCAACACTTAACAAAAGATGACCATGTGCCCGATTCAGGCATGTTTATTTAGTCACACCCACAATTATTCTGGTGGCCGAGGCCCCCCCCGCCCCCAGCACTGAAAGTTGGGGCCGCATGCCTTTTTCTGGATCCTTGATTACCTCTGTAGATCCTAAATAAGCATTTTTGCCTGATCCTACACACACCATATACGATTGGTTGCCATGGCAACCAGACATAAACATTTGGTTCTAAAATACCCATCTATATTCCCTTAGTTATGGGTGATAACGTAAATATTTTTATTTTTTGTTTCGAGTCGCGATTGAGCAGATATTTTCGCTCGTTTCGCGATCGGCGGTTCAAGATCCCCACCTAAGATGGCTGCCATATAAAAGGCCACGGAGACCTAGCAACAGCGTTACTATCGTCTTCTCAGCCATGCCTCCGCAAACCCTTCAATGACTCAGCGTTTTGAGGCCACTCGCACGCTCCAGCGGTAGACGGCGTGCAGGCCCTGCAGACAGAGAGGTAATGCTGCACATCACGCTCTGCGTACACGTTCAGAACTGTGAGTTTTCCCTCGCCATTAATAGTAATCGGATGCCCTTGCTTTCTCTAGGTTTATCCTGCGGGGCCACTTGAGAAAACAAATTTAAGAGAATAAAAGCGAACAGGCTGACATTAGAGTGATTTTTCACCTTCCTTGAGAGGTAAGATTCCTTTCATGTATATAGTACCAGCTTTGGTCGGGTTTCATTGAACCACTTCTAAGGGGACACTAACATTAATCAGAAACTCCTTTTTTTCTGTTTTTTGACAACAGGATTATATAGAGATCAGCACATGTAGCTACTGTATCTCCTAACAACAGAACCTGTGGAATTAATATACCCATAGGTAAGCTGTGTGTGTTTTTTCGAAACTACACAGTGTTTGATTCATTCTTTTTAAATAACTGGTGTTGGAATACTCCCCTGACAACAGTCTCCCTTTCCCCTGCAGCACAGACATCATACTGTACAGACCCCCGTCCTGATGAAGGCCGTTTACCAGATGTGGCACATCAAACCCACCTAGAAACGGCTGAAATACTGTGGTGTAGATGCATTACCCCCAACTGCAGTGTATTCACGCTGCTTAAACACAGAGAAAACTATTTGTGTCCTTGAAATTTATATGTGATGTTACAAATGTCTAACTGTTTATGTGTTTGCTAGTTTTATGTGAACTTCATGGCAAACGATACCTGAGGTTGAGTTTGTCCTACACACACAAAGTGGTTGTTGTTCCAAAAAACTCTTTGGTTTGGTGTGCTGTAAATATTTTCTGTATTTCCGGTCAAATACCGTTTTTGATGATATCTCTTGAGTGTCCATTTTATATTGAACTTTACAACTTTAGATAAAGAATAAGATTGATTATACACAGAGTATGAATACGTGATACTTTCTTTATGCAGAGGTTGACAAAAAACAGGAGTATTCTGTGAGCACTTTTTCTTGGACCTATTCAATTGTAATTTTTGTTTCCCGTTGCACACTTGAATCATATTGACATAATCGATATGCAACTGCTGAAAAGGCCCATTAGGCCTTGGGATAACTCGTCTAATTACACATAGTGTATGCCCAGCCGTGAACTGCTGACAAATTATGCAGTTCACCATATAAAATGCAACGTGTTATGCCACCTTCGATATGAACCAGTATTCAGCAATCGTTGCTGCTAGATTCTCCTTTTTCATGTGCGCTGGATAGTGTAACTGTTCCAGTGCTATCTTTAGTAAGGCTATGGGCATCACAGGTTTACCAATGCTGTCTTGTCGCCACAAGCTCTCAGAGGGGTTTAAAGAACACCCTTTTCTCTTCCATAGGTTCTATTGTTACTGTGGTGCCTCCCCTTGGAGCTCCACTAACTGAGTTCTTGCCAAATTGCTCTAGCCTTCAGACTCGCTTCGTGCAACAGTCATTCTCTCATGCACATCAGTTATTTCCACACTCATGATTACTTCGTCTTTAGTCACCACACTCTTGGCTTCAGTGTCTGCTGCTTGATTTCCATGTTAGATAAAATATGTCCCTTTCGTGTGGGTGGTGCATTTCACGACCGCTATGCCCACTGGGAAATGTAGTGCCTTAATGAGCCTGTCCAATAAGGCTGCGTGCTGCACTGGCATGGCCTCCGCTTGGAGGTAGCCCCTCCTTTTCCAGCGCGCTAGGCCTGTGTGCCCTGTTGATGTCACATAGGCGGAGTCACTGTACACCGTCACTTCCTGGTCTGTGTGACTCTCGAGTGTGAGTATCAACGCCAATAATTCTGCAGCTTGTGCTGAATAATGTTAGGGTAATCGTGCACTAATCAGTACTCGAAATTCCCCATTCGCTGTGCGCTTCATCACAGCAGCGCCTGTATATCTCTGTCCATCATTTTGATCGATGCTCGAAGAACCATCAACGAAGACGATTTCTCCTACAGCTAATGCATTTTCTTTCACTCTGGGAATCTCATCATAAAATTCTTCATAGTTCTCGCAATCATGTATTGGCTCTCCTTCAGTTACTGGCTCTGCTATAAACATAGCTGAGTTTACTATTTTGCATTGTACCACTTTAATCGTTGGATTTGATATAACCACTTCATAAGCAGAAGCTCTCTGAGATGTAAATGTGCCTTTTGGTTTCTACAAAATGGCAAATAATGCATGCTCGACGAATAACATCATTGGGCATCCCATCGCAATGGTTGTAGCCTTCTCTATGGCGAACGCTGCAGCAGCTAAACATTGTTCACACAGGAAGTGACCCCTCATGACTGGGTCCAAATTCCCACTGTAGTATGCAAGGGGCTTGTACCCCAACATGGTTCTCTGTGTGAGTACTGCTGTCATAACACTGCCATTCATGTGTGAAAACAGGTAGAATTCCTCTGCATAAATGGAAATCCCTAAAACCGGTGCCGTGCAAATGGCCTTTTTTAGTTCAACAAACCCTTCCTCCATGTTCTCGTCCACACAATTTTTTCTTTCATTGCCTGTGCTTTCTTCAAGGCCTGTAACAAAGGTCTGGTATAGCAACTGTAGTCAAAGACCCATGCCCTGACATAGTTGCATAATCTGAGAAAACTCTGCATTTGTTTTATCGTGTGTGGTTTAGCTGTCTTTGAAATGGCTTCAGCTCTTTCAGGGGTAACTTTTTTCCCCTCATGTGAGATTAGCTGGCCTATATACAGCACTTCTTGTTGACAATATTATAACTTCGCTTTGTCAACCTTATATCCTTTCTCAGCCAGTATAGTCAATAGCTGAATAGAATTGTTTCGGCACTTTTCCTCTGTCGTGCTGCAAATTAGAATGTCATCCACGTATTGTAAGACAACACTCTCTAATGCGATATTGCTCAAGTCCATCTGCAGTACTATGTTGAAAATCGAAGGAGACTCACAGTACCCTTGAGGCAGCCTTGTGCTTTTCAAACAAACTTCTCTGAACGTAAACAATGTAAAATCTTGTGAGTCTTTGTGCAATGGGATTGAAAAAAATGCATTTTTCAAGTCAATCACTGTGAAATAACTTGCTTTAACAGGTATATTACTTAGAAACGTGGGCGGGTTACGGACTAGAGGGAACTCGGCTTCAACTATCTGTTTTAATGGTCGTAACTCTTGCACTAGCCTCCAAGACACCCCTTTCCCTTTTTTTTGACTGGGTAAATGGAAGGATTGCATGACGACTCTGACGTCACTAAGATGCCCTGCTCCATCATGGCAGAAATTGTCTTTAAAATCCCTTCATCTGCCTCCCTAGACATGGGATACTGTCTTGCTTTTGGTAAAATTGCTCCTGGTTTCAATTTAATCTTCACTTCGACTCCTTTCAGTAAGCCTATGTCATAGGGGCCTGTAGTCCACACTGAGACGGGCACCTTTGCCATGTTGTCCTCAAAGTATTCAGGACGTTTTTGTGACAGCATCATCCTCTCAGGCACTTCGCTTTTGATCATTTTCACCAAATAGATGAGATTAAACCTCAACTGTCATCTCACCTTTACTTGTTTGTTCTTCAAACAGATCGTCATCAGTGACGTCAGTCAATCTGTAACCTTCCCCAGTGGCGATTACTGCACACCATTGTCTGACTTCGTCATCACAGCCGTCAAGCAGTGCCATTTCTCTTCATACTATGGCTGCTTTTATTGTCAAGGGAAACACTTGTCCCTTTTCCTCATGCATAGGTATCCTTGGTCTGAATAAAACTCATCTGGGGTTCTCATGTTTTTTCTGCAAGAACTGGTAGCCATGACATTAATATGCACACTCCATAAGCAAATATTTCTGGTTCCAATGGAATGGCTCTCATAGCCATTTGTCCTGCGTATTCTCTAATCATTTAGCATACGTTCAAATAATGCATTCCTGGAGTTGAACATACTATGCCCTTCTCCGTGAACGAGATTGTCATGTTTAACTTTGTCATTAGGTCTCGTCCCATTATATTCACTGGGGCTTGCCTTGACATTTATGTCACATTCATGTCACATTCTCCTATAGAGACTCGAAGTTCTTTTGTAAAAGGAACATGACTTGTTGCTCCTGTGAAGCCCTGAGTATTTATGGCATCGCCAGACAAAGAAAACTTGCCTTCATGTATACACAAGCATGTCACACCTGTGTCAACCACGAAAGAATATTCTTTATCCCCTATACAGACATCTATCCTTGGTTCCTCGTGAGGGTTTGGTGTCACTGATAGGATAGAACACATCAGGTCTCCCAGTGAGCTGTCCTAGTCTATACATAATCGTGTCCCATTCTGAGTGAACAGATTTCCCCCATCACTTGTGGCATTTCTCATTCCTGAATTCAATATCTGTCCTCTACCTGTTGTTTGTGAGAGTTGCATTGGCGACTGTTGAGATTGACCCTGTGGAAAATTTGTCTCATTCTGGGGTTGCAAACTTTGCTGTACTCTCGGCGCTTACTGCTGCACCGTGTTATTCTGTGCTACTCCATTTCTACCCTGCTGCGCGACCGCAGATGGGTTCACCATCCCTCCTCTTGCGAACTGGTCTTTTTGGGCCATGCCTTGACTTCTGCATGTGCGTGCTAGATGCCCTGTCATTCCACGCGTCCAACATGTTGGCGGTGGTCTGATTATTTGCCCATTTTGCATACCCTGGTTTCCATTTTGCATATTTTGAAAACCTCCTTGATTGTTCTGAAAACCTCCCTGATTACTCTGCCATCCTTTTCCTTGAAAGCCTCTTCCCCTTGGGTAAAGACCATTATTGTTTTGATCAAACTGCTTTGCATTATCGATCTGCTGCGTGTTAGATTCGTCTGAGTTAGTTATCATTGTGCCCTCTATGGGAAATTTGGATAATTATTTCTGCACCAATTTAGCCTCTTCACCTTTTTAATATTTTTCTCCATCAGCAGCCTGCAATCGTGCACGATGGTCAACTGTATTTCAGACCATGGCTTAGCCTCAATCCCTACCAATTTCTTGAGCTGCTTCTGTACCTGTTCTGGAATCCCTTGGCATAATATATGGTAAAACACAGGTATAGATTTCTCCCAGGGTTCCTGAGCTTCCAGCACTCAGGCATCTTGGAAATGCTGAATGTAAAGCAAAGGATCATCTGACTCCTTCATCTTGCGTGTCATTAAAGCTCCCATACCAGAAGTGTCCGTGTATAGCACTGGAATTGCTTTCCATACCGCGGTTCTGCAATTGTTAAACGGCGCTCCGTCATGCGCTGTATTGACTGTAGTAACTCCAGGGTAACCTGCCTGTGTCCACACATTGTCAGCTCTTTCACCAAGTATGGTGATTAAAAGACCCTCAATATCCCCAATAGCTAACGTGATCCCTCCTGTCATTTTTTCTAAATCATGTATCCATTTCCCGGCTCCCGATTTCAACAGTAGGAGCTTATTTTCCAGGTTTTCTCTGTCCTTGTGAGGCCAGGATATATATTGTGCCCTTGTTCCTCCTTTTTCTAGTAAAGGGAACTGTGACACATGACACTCCTTTTCCTCTCTCATCCTTTTTCTGTCTACCTCAGGGGTAATATTCCTTCATCGCCGTCTACATGGCAATGTCCTTAGTCTGCTCACATAGGGTGGTGGAGACACTCCACTCTGACCATATGATACTCCATCATGCCAATCTGCTGGTGTGGCTGACTCTGATGTCTTAGGTGCAGACCCACTAGAATCTGACCATCTTACTCCCTTTCCCCTAGAGAAGCATTCTTCACGTCTTCTCTCATCTTCTCTTTCTTCACATTCTTCTCTTTCTGCATCTGACATTGTCTGTGCCCAACTCGTACAACTTCTCTCATCCTCCTAATTTCTGGTTAGGGTCAGCCTATAAAATAACAGCTCTCTATTTCTGCTACTTTGTGAGGCGTCCTCAGCATCGTACAACTGAGTGCTTGCCAGGCGCACATCCTGACCTTTCCTTTGGGGTACTCTTTCTAGCCCCATCTCAACATATATTCTATCGATTGTCTCTCCGATGCTTCTGGTGTCGAAGTCACCTTCGATATTTGCCCTAGACGTGCCTGAATCGTAATCAGGAAAGAATTCTTCATATCTTCCGAGCCTACTACTGGATCAGGGTTTTTAACCTCTCTTTCCAGATATTTCCAGATATTCAAGATCCCGTGCTCTCTGTCTTCGCTTACATTCTATGTCATCATCAAGCTCTCTACGCTTCCTTGCATCCTAGTCTGACCCTATCTTCTTCTTGTTTCCGCACATCTCTTCATTTGCCCTTCGCATTTCCTCATCCTTTTGTCTTTTTATTCTCTTCCCCTGTATCTTTTGTTGTTCATCTTCTATCCTCCTTTGTTCTATTCTATCTCGATCATCAGCTTTTCTCTGCTTATGATCGCTTTTCTCTGTTCTTCTGCCTTTTCCTGTTTTCTTACCTGTTCATCATGATATAACTGCTCTTGTTTCTGTCTATCCTTTTTCTTAGCCCGTTTGTCTCTTGATCGGTTTTCCTTTTCCTTACTTTCTAATTCATCCCGTTCTCCTTTTTGTCTCATATCCTCAATGCCTTTAACATCAAGTTTCAATAAAATCTGACCTCTCATCGATTTGTTCGTGCGGATGCCATCTCATCAGTCCTATCCTAATCTCCTTTCCATCTCTTTCCATCCCTTCCCGTATCTGGAGATGTACTTGTTTGTGTTTGGTCTCCTTTTTCCTTTTTGGACCTCTCCTTGTCCTTCGGGACCTTGGAGGTAATATCTCTGTCTCTGTCTTTCTCTGGGCTTTCGTCACTACTTTACGTAGGTGAGTCATATGCTGGGTCGCTATATCCCGTGGCTGCTTTAAGTTCCATCAGCGGGTATAATCCTTCGTCTTTACTAGCTTTGCTTTTTGTTTCAGATAAGGCAGGTGGCGTAGAATGCTCTTTACCCCCCTCTGTGCATATATTCAGTAGCCAATCTAATGGTGGCTCCTCCTCCTTTTCTTGTTGGTACATTTTCCAAAATTCTAAACTAGCGAGGCATTTGTCTAACTTTTTGCCCGTGTATGTGGCGTGCAAATATTTTGTCATGTGCTGTAAAACCATTTTAGATAGCGATGTTCCCTGGACCATGGCATAAACATTTTGTTTGTGGTCCCTTTAACCCATTCTGCACTGTTCTGTTTAAGCTTAGGTGCATGCTTTGGCAGCTGTTTGCACATGTGTGCCAATGGGGTAATGTCTTCCATGCTTAACCTGTTTATTTTCTCCTCTATGCAACACTTTATTATGCTTTACGTTTGTGATGCTGGAAATGCATTGGAAGGGCAGGGCCTCCCTGTCCTTGTCCTTTAGTCCTTTTTCATTTGTGTTCTGTATTGTTTTCTGCCCAGGAGTTCATATGGGACTCCTGGCAGTGCAGCTCATCCTGTTTTTGGTTTGGTGTACAGACCCATGGGATACGCTTATGGCACCCATGGGTGGGGTGCAACCCTGAGCCCCTAGTGTATGTTTTTGGGCACCTGTGTGTGGCCCACAGAGCAGGGTATGGGCTGGTGGCAGCTCCAATGCCGAATTTGACAGGTGCTCTGAGTATCCTCCATTTTGGGATATCCAGGCCCTGCCATTGGGATCAGTTGATTCCTGATAGGAAACAAGATGACCCATGTGGTCTCTTGCTTTCTATTGCCTGTTACCTTATTTTCCCAAAGTCCTGGGAAGCCCTGGCTCTGTCCCTTACCCTTGACTGGCTGTTGGGTTGGAAGTTCCATATATGGGGTTGTTGTGAAGTCCAGTCCAGACTGGCTGCAGCCTTGCCAGTGACTGTATAGTGTGGGTACACCCTCTGGTTTCTGGTGTATGACACAATGACTGAGACAGCCATGCCCAAAACTGGTATGAATGCAGTGTGTAGTGTTGAATGGCTGGGTACTTCTCCCAATACACATTACTGGTTGTGAGTGTCTGAGAGGGAGGAGAATGGCCTGAATGCACTGTATGCCTGATTGGCTGACTGACTGCATGAATGCCCTTCTGTATGATTGGCTGCTGAGTGTGATCAAGCAGTGTGGATGAGAGACAGAATAGTATATCTGGGGACCTCTCACCACTGGAAATTGTTCAGAAGCTGAGTTGACACTTGAAGAGTAACTGGAACTGCTTATCCTTGACGCCCAGCTGGAAGAAGAACTGCTGCTACATTTGTTTCAACTCGATCCGAAAGGTGTCGAGTTCATCAAGGACTGATCCAAGAGAGGACCTGGATAGGCGCCCTCTTCCCATGCTCCGAGGGACGTTCGAGCACCGCTAACCTTCGCCGAAGCTCCCTGGAAGTCACACCTTCAAAAGGCTGCGGACTGGAGACGGGGACCGCCGAGGAGAACGAGGTAAAGCACCCGCACATCAACGCCATCAAAGTCCATTGCCATCGACCAGGGTTCGGAGTATCACTGTATCCGCTGGAGGCCTGTTGAAGCCGGGTTGCCCAGAAGAGAGGGGACCACTTGACGTCATGCCGTCGATGACCAGTGCCGCACGCTCCTTTGCTTAAGACTTTTGATTCACGGACGCGCTCGTCCGCACCACCACCCACCTTATCCCATCGGAGAAGGCCAGGCCGTCAACGCGCCAATAAGCATCCGCCAGTGGGATTCTCTGCCCCTGGGTTTTTTGCTGAATCTGATTCTGAGAATGCCACCATTCCTGCTGCCTCTGTTCCAAACCCTAGCACTGATCTTCCGGGGGAAGCCCTGAAGATTGAACGTTTAAAATTAGAGCTATAACGGAAACAGTTAGCCTTTCAATACAAAATGTTGGAAACAGAAGCTGAGTTGAAGAGAGAGGAGTTGGCACAGCAAGTAATACTCAAAGGTAGGGACACTGAGCACCAAATAATCCAGCTAGAGAAAGCTAGAGTGGAGACTTCAGCTAAACCAGATGAGAGTGGCAGGTCCCCAGCCACCAAGTTTATGAAAGATTTGGTTGGTGTGTTTGTGGAGGGTTCTGCTATCCTCCAGTGGATTGAAGCATTTGAGATGGCTTGTGCAATTCATGATGTTGATAAGCGAGATTGGGCAAAGTGTTTGTTAAGCAGAGTGCCTCAGACTGGATATGACTGTATTCTGAAAATGAGTGTGGAAGAAAAGGGTCAGTATGAATGCATGAAGTCTGCTTTGATTGTCAAGTTTAGCAAGACACCTACTCAATACCTCTAACAGGTTCAGGGATTTTAAGAAACAAAAGAATATATCTTGGGTTGACTGGATGCGTGCTGCAAACATGAACATGATGGGTGGATTGATGGTTAAAAAGTGAAAACGTTTGTTGAATTATCCCACCTTTTGTTTTTTGAGCATTTTTCAGAAGTCTGTTCACCAGAGCTGCGTCAGTATGTTGCTGACCAGAACATTTTGGATCCCTTTAAGCTGGCTAGGTTGGCTGACAAGTGGGTCTCCCACCGGGTGTCCCCTAAGGACTCCAGTGGGAAGGACAAGGACAAAGAAAAGGGGACCGCTCAGAAGGCTGAGGAGTCCCAGAAGCAATCACAGTCGAGTAAACCAAAACCTTCCTCTCCTAAGACCCACAAATCTAGTGGGAATAAGTCATCTGTGGGTGGGAATAAGAGTAGTGGTCCACCTGCTACAAAGCAGGCTCCCAGTGGTTCCAGTACCATACCCGCATTCCTGGCACTTGTTGGGACTGTGGGGCTCTGGATCACAAGAGGGGAGAACCCAAGTGTAAAGGTAAGGCACTTGCAGTCCAGGCTGTCCCCCTGACCTACCCTTACCCCATGTCTGAGGTGAAGGCCACTGTCCTCCCCTCCTCTACAGGGATCACATTTGGTGCTCATGTAGAGATTTCTTTAGTGTCTCTTGGGGCCTGGGACCAGTACGCAGAAGTACTGGCGACTATCCCACAGAACACCTATAGGTTTTTGAGAAGTGTCCTCTTGAATGGCCAGCCTTCTACTGGTTTGAGAGACACTGGGGCAAGCATGACAGTGGTGGACAGGACCCTGCTCAAGCCAGAGGACTATGTAAGTGCTACTCTGAGATCCACCAGGTTAGCTGGTGGGCCTTCCAAATTATTGCCTGTAGTCTGATTGGAGACAAGACAGCAAAGCTTCCTGTCCTGGTTCAGGACAATGTCCCTGCTAACATTCTGTTAGGTAATGATCTAGTGGAGTTGAGGGTTGATCTCGGATGGTCTCCCCCTGACTGCTGCTGCAGTCACTAGGCCACAGGTGACACAGGGTCTGGCGTGAGTCAGGTACCCGAGCCAAAGGCAAGGCCTAAGGCAAGAAGACGGAAGACCAAGAAGGCCACCTCTGTGAATGGGGCTTCTTCTCTTCCTGCGGTTCCTACAGCACCCATTGGGATCCATGCTGCATACGGGCTGGGTCCAGTGGAAATCCTAAACTCAACTCCTGTAGGAAAAGAGACAGAAGACTCTCCTGTGGGAGAGGTTCTCAACCCGGAGGACCACCCTGATCTTCAATGCCTGCTGGCCTCCGGGCGGGCTTCTGTAAGGGACAGAGAGAGAGCCACTCTCTCGAGGGTCTGAGGAAACAGGCCCTGTCCCAGGCACAAGGAGAAGTGCCTAGGACATTCCAGATCTACTGGGAGGTGAGCTCCTTGTTAGAGAGCCCACTAAGCATGAACCTGGTGCCCTCAATAGGTTGGTGGTACCCCAGGTTTACAGGCCCTTCCTGCTGCAGTTGGCGCATGAGGTACCCTTAACTGGTCATCTTGGTACCAAGAAGACTAAGCAGAGGCTCTCTGCCCATTTCTACTGGCCCCGGATTGGGGGCGAAGTGGAGTCCCACTGCAGGACCTGCCCAACTTGTCAGTTGTCTGGCAAGACTGGAGACAGTGTCATTGCCCCACTGCAGCCATTGCCAGTGGTTGGCACACCGTTTGAGAGGGTGGGCATCGACATTGTCGGTCCCCTTGACCCTCCCACTTCGGTGGACATCGGTTCATCCTGGTCTTGGTTGATCATGCCACCAGATACGCTGAGACTATACCCCTTCGGACTGTTACTGCCAAGGTGGTTGCCAGGGTTCTCCTGGGCATTTTCACCCATGGTGGATTCCCCAAGGAGGTTGTCTCTGACAGAGGATCCAACTTCATGTCTAGTTACATGAAAGGCATGTGGAAAGAGTGCAGGGTAACCTACAAGTTCTGAACCTCTTACTATCCCCAGGCCAATGGTCTGGTTGAGAGATTTAATAAAACTCTCAAAACATGCTAGGAGCTTTGGAAGACCCCCTAAGGAGGAAATGGGATCTCCTCCTGCCATGTCTGCTGTTCGCTTAGGTACCTCAAGAGGGTGTTGGTTTCAGCCCCTTTGAGTTACTCTTTGGACATCCCGTGAGGGGGCCCCTTGCCTTAATCAGAGAAGGTTGGGAGGCCACCCCTCCAGGTCCCATCAAGCAAGTGGGGGTCTATGTGTTAGGCCTCAGACGGAGAATGACACAGATGATGGGTCAGGCGACAGCAAATCCCAAAACCAGTCAGTAATTGAATAAGTACTGGCATGACCTTAAAGCCTCACAAGTGGATTGGACTCCGAGACAGGAAATCCTTGTGATGGAGCCTACCAAGCCTAGAGCTTTGGCAGACAAGTGGACTGGACCCTTCAGGATCATCTCCAAGATGGTCAAAGTCAATTATCTGGTTGAGATGGAAGCCCCTGGGTTAGCCCCTCAGGTTTTCATGTTAACAGGCTCAAACCTTTCCACAGCCGAGCAGAAGTCTCATGTCTCTTACTAGCTTCAGAGCAAGAAGAGGATGAGAGTGAGCCCCTTCCTGATTTGCTGAAAGCAACCCTCAGGATGGCTCTGTGGAGGGAGTACATCTCTCTCCCGATCTGATGACAGAGCAGCAGAGGGCCTGCAGGGCTTTGCTCCGGCAGAATGCCTCTCTATTTTCACTGACTCGACGCCTTACACTGTGGTGTAGGCACGAAATTGACACTGGTGACAGTGTGCCTGTCAAAACCAGGTGCTACTGTATGTCAGGTACAGTTAAGAACCACATCAAAGCTGAGGTTGCCAGGATTTTGTATCTGGGTGTTATTTAAACCTGAATCAGTCCCTGGTCCAGTCCAGTGGTCCTTGTCCCCAAGGCAAGTTCCCAGGCAGGTACCAAGGATTGGAGGTTCTGTGTGGACAGAGGAGTCAATGCTGTCACTAAAACTGATGCGCACCCATTGCCCCGGGCTGATGAGCTTGTGGACACCGTAGGTGCTGCCAAATCTTTTAGCACCTTTGACCTTACCTCTGGCTATTGGGAAATAGCTCTGATGGACCATGCCAAGGAAAAGACGGCATTCTCAACACCTGAGAGACTCTACCAGTTTAGGGTCATGGCTTTTGGGTTGAAGAATGCCCCTGCCACCTTCCAGAGATTGGTCAATCATGCGCTCAGTGGGCTGGAGTCCTTTTGAGTGGCTTACTTAGATGGCATTGCTGTCTACAGTTCCACCTGAGAAAAGCATTTGACACATCTGGATAAGGTGTTGCAGGCCTTGAAAAGGGCTTACCTCACAATCAAGGCCACCAAGGGCCAGATATCTCAGGGTAAAGTCACATATCTTGGTCATGAGGTAGGAGGGGGTCAAATCCAACCTCTCCCCAGTAAAGTACAGGATGTACATGACTGGGAGACTCCCACTACTCAAACCCAGGTGAGAGTCTTTTTGGGTCTCACTGGGTATTATAGCAATTTTATGGCAGACTATGGAACCATAGCTGCACCCCTGACAGCACTGACGTCACCCAAACAGCCGAGGAAGGTTAATTGTACTGAAGACTGTCAGAGGGCCTTTGATGGCTTGAAAGAAAGTCTGTGTAGGGCACCCGTGTTGTGTGCATCTGATTACAGCAAGCCCTTTATCGTTGAAACAGACGCCTGCAAACACCGGAATTGGCGTTTTAGACCCTACCTTGCCGGGTCTACCTTCAAGGTCCAAACATATCATAAGCCCCTGAAGTGGCTTATCCAGATGAAGGGTGAGAATCCGAAACTGCTGAGGTGGTCCATTAGCCTGCAAGGGCTCCAGTCTTTACAACGTTTCACAACCAAGATCAAAAATATGAGCGAGCACCAATCGCTGCAAGCTCCAATCCCATTTTTTCAACAAAAATGTCACTTCTGCTTTTGTAAACTACAACCATCAATACATCATATCATCACAATTGTGCACATTTCATGCTATTTTTTAAAAGTTTTTACCTTCTGACGTCATAGATTAAAAACATAAAACAGACAAGAGAAACTCCAGCCAAATCGTATGCCATCTGCTTCCTCAGATGCATTCTGCCCCTAACTGTATTCCGACATGGAATTTAAGCCCATTTCTTTTAGATCGTCTTTAATTGATTCTGGTCTTCTACATCGTCCTATCAATTCAGGACCTTAAATGAAGGCTTCTTCTAGTGCTCTTTTAAAACCTAGGAAAATAGGCGTATACTCACTACCTCGGTCACTCCCGGTATCTCTCTCTATTGCTCGGCCACCCTTGAGTCAGTATTTTCCCCTTATATACATTATACTTTTACTCTGACTTTATTTTTGTCCCACCTCCCTCTCTTACCTTCCTGTTTCTTGTTTAAAGGCCTTGAACTTTTTGCCAAAGCATTCAGTTATTTTCACTCACCATTTGCTAGTTTTTCCTCTCTGGACACTCGGGATCACCGCCTTCCTTACTGCCTCTTCTTGCTGCTCATCCAATCGGCTGCTCGTAGAAGTGGGAAGGGATTTTTGGGGGAAAACAAAGGTTTCTTCAGACCTAACCTGCAGAGTTTTATTAAAGTAACCACTATCTACGGGGAACTTCTCGTTCTTTCAGCCGGATGGCAAAAGACTCGTGATATTGCCGAGGACCCGAAGTTACTTATGTCGACGGTCAACGGGTGTTTTATCTAATATAACCATCTAATCTCTGCTACCAAGTGAACTGGATGGACCCCAGCTGGCCCATGAGACTGGGGGTCTCCAAACAGCCCTTTAAGATGAGTAACAGCACCCTCGAGATAGATGGGGATGCAGATTCATACTCTTGAATCAAATAATAATGACAACTCAATAGTTTGGCAAAGGGAGTCCGTTCAATGACAATTACAGAAAACGTGGAGTTCAATCAGCAACCGCTCGATATTCCTTCTCGCTTAAACTCTAATTAATTTCAGAAAAACACATTTATACCAAAAACTCATCATCATTGACGTGTAATCTTAAAAACCTAATTTGCAACTTAATTGGTTATAGGAAGGCAACTTTAACATATTTACTATGGCCCTCATTACGACCCTGGCGGAAAGTGACTGACCGGACCGCCACAGCGTAAATAGCGTTTCCGCCATTGCACGATGGAGCAAAGTGCGGCCCATTCCGACCCATCGGGCACGAGCACCACGGCATGGCCGAAGTGCAAAGTCCGCAATGGCGGAAATGACCCCAAAACGGCCCACACCGCCGCCGTACGGCGCCCTAGGTGCAATACCGCCACCCATCTTAGCGGACACCGCAGTGAGCGCCAACCGGAAAGTACAGTGACCGTAAATATACGGAAACGGAAGTAAAAACATGGGCCCGGAACGGGAAACAACACGCCGTACACCTATAAAACCACAAAATCCACACAACCACTAAAAACACTACCCTGAGACACATCCCAACCCGTCATCCACCCTAGCGAAACCAAGAAAAATGGGAAAAGTAGCGAAGAAAGCGTGCGACCGCAAGCGGCAGGTCCACTTCTCCCGTGAGGAACTCACCGTGCTTACAGAGACCCTCCAGGAGAATGCCGCCGCCGTCTTCTCCACGCAAATGACCAGGACGGCACTTGCGAACAAGAAGGCCATATGGGCCCTGGTGGCACAGCGGGTAAGTGCGGTGGGGACCGCACCCCGCAACCCACAGCAATGCAGAAAGCGATGGGACGACCTGCGGATACGCGTCCGTAGCATACTTTCTGCCAACCGCAACATTGCCACAGCCACCGGGGGAGGATCGGAATCACCCATCAAGTTGACCCCCTGGGAAGAAATCTGTGCCTCCACCATTGGAATGGAGAGCATAGAGGGAGTCGGAGGGATGGAGAAAGGAGTGCAGACATCCGGAGAATCCGGTAGGTGGCCCAAATAAAACCATGCCAAATCCACAATGTCCAATCATGTGAATCACATGTGTCCACATAGCGCAACAGCAACACATGGCCAGGAGAACGTCCACACACATTGGCCTGATAGCGCACTTTAAAACTCACAATAAATACATAAATAATTAAAAACCCCAAAAACACCCACTACACGTGCAGCAGGCACACCCTAACTGCAGGCTGCCAAACAACTGCACCCTCACTCCACACACAAATGAAAGCACCTCCAAGGCCCCGACCCAAATCACCCTCAGGTACCACCCCAATGCATGTGATACATTGCCATTCCAATTCCCACAGACCCATTAATAACGCTCGCCCTCCTTTACTCCACCACAGGGTCCGATCCAAACGACGAGCTTCAGGACACCCCTACCAGCACACCTGCAAAGAGGGCCAAGACCAACGGCCAAAGACCCTCCACCTCAGCTGCACGCATCAAGACACTGCAGCAGCACAAATCAGGTGGCAGCACAGAGGAGGGAACATCAACAGGCACCCCAGCAGCCAGCATGCCCACAACAGCAGCACCACAGGTCCCCCCAATGGATGCCACAGAAGGCACTGCCTCTGGTGGCAGCAGCACCATAGGTGACACCCCATTAATGGCAGCATGCTCCGACACAGAAGACGGGGATGTCGAAGTCAGATCCATCCATGACCTGTCCCAATCCCCCTGTCTGTTCCATCCCGTACACCATGAGGATACCACGCAGGGGCACCCACTAGACGACGACTGGCCATCCCCCACAAGCCCTGTGGCAGGGCAACATGAGGCGAACAGCCACTCTGTGACACCACCGCAAATGGCCATGGCCCAGCAGAGGCAACAGTCCCTCGACCAGTTAATCGTGCAACAGCAGCAACTGGCCACGCTCCTCAAGGACTATGCCGATGAATGTGGGGGCACTAAGGCAGACATAGAAACATCAACTGAGACACTTAGGGCAGAAATGGAGAGAAGTACAGAGACACTAAGGGCACAAATGGAGAGTAGCACCGAGTGCCTGAGAGTACAAATGGAGAGTAGCACCGAGAGCCTGAGAGTCCAAATGGAGAGTAGCACCGAGAGCCTGAGAGTCCAAATGGAGAGAAGCACCGAGAGCCTGAGGGGGAACTGCATGCGACGTCCAAAGACGTATGTGCCGAACTTGCCGCAGTGCGCCGTGTGCTCACTGAGCTCTCACAAACCCTTAGGGACATGCATGGACGTGAGCAGGCAGAGACATCATCCGTTGCAAGTTCCGTCCAGGGCAGCCCCCAACGTAGATCTGGGAGGAACCTGCGCTCCACAGGCAGGGGTGCCCCTGATACCCGCAGAGGGGGCTTGCAATAGCGACTGCCCACTGACAATGAGCATCTTTGGACACTGGTGTTCGGGGGGGAGGTAGGAGGGTGGAGGGGGTGTGTTGGGCTCACTTGGGTGGCGGGTCGATAGGGTGTTCAACATGATATCACATATGCCATAAACAATGCACGATCAACCAATGAGATGTGTGGACAATGATCTTTGTGTACTAGGCCATCATAGGCGTACAGTCCATATTGTGCATGTACCAGACACACACAGTGCCACGTGTCCCGTGTCCATGTATCAGCCACCAGGCGTGAGTGCTAGAAGCATGCATCAATGAGATGCTGACGAATGTCACGGCCCTCCTGTGCCTCGCGGACTCCTTGAGGTGCTGCCACATCCCCACCCTCATCATGACCATCTTCAGGTGCTTGCAGTTCTGTGTCAGGGGGCATGGGCACATTTCTACGTACGCACATGTTGTGTAGCATGACACATGCCATCACCATCTTTGCAACCTTCTCATGGCGGTACAGGAGTGCCCCGCCAGACCTGCTGAGGCACCGGAAACGAGTCTTCAGTAGGCCGAATGCCTGTTCAATGACTACACGGGTACGTGAGTGGGCATGGTTGTAGTCCTCCTCATGCTGGTCCCGTGGGTTCCGGACTGGTGTGAGGAGCCATCTCTTCAGTGGATATCCGGCATCACCTGTATGTGGACGATAAACGAATTATGTGGAATGCCATTGCTACGTACGCACCCCCCCCTTCCTGCCAGGTCATTGCCGCATCACATACCCCACATCATCATGCATGAAATGAGACTCACCGAGTAGCCAGGATCTGTACCCTGCGTGTCGCTCCATGTAGCGTGGTATTGTTGAGTTCCTCAAGACCATAGAATCATGGGTTGATCCAGGGAATCGGGCACAACAATGTGTAATGATCCTGTTGGAGTCACATACCATTTGTACATTCAGAGAATGAAATTGTTTTCGGTTGCGGTACTGGGCCTCCATGGCATGTGGGACGACCAATTCCACATGGGTGCAGTCGATGGCACCAAGGCAACCCGGTATGCCGGCAAGTGCATGGAATCCCACTTTTGTGTTGGTAATTTCCTGCTCCGAGCGTGGTAGAGAGATGTAGTCGTCTGCGTGCTGCAGGAGGGCATCGAGCACTTGCAATAGTGTCCGTTAGAACAGTGGCTGAGAAATGCCATGCAACTGTCCGACTGTGTGCTGGTAGGTGCCTGTGGCCAGGAAGTGGAGTACAGACACCACCTTCAGTAGGGGTGGGATGGCGGTTGGGCTATCTATCATGCTGACAAGGTCAGCCTGTGTCATGTCCACAATGGCGGCTATGGTGTCCCGGTCCAAACGGTAGAGGGTGTGGATCTGCTCATCAGTGAGGATGAACGGATGTGCTCGGAGGCGTGGGATTGCGGGCTGCCTGCGTGGTGGTAGTGGCTGTGCTGGTGGCCCTTGCTGGCCCTGCCTTGCCCTCCTCCTCCTCCTGCGTCTCCTCCGTGCGGCCGGTTGTAGTTGGTGTTCGTCTTCTTCTTGGAGTTGGAGTACTTGCAGTGCTATCAGGTCCCCCAGGGCCAACATCGCGAGTCCTGCCGGTAGCATTTCGGAGTGGGTGTAGTTGTGGGAGGAGACTGGGTGTGCAATTTATGTGTTTTCAGGCTGTATGGCCTCCACCTGTGGTGATTCATTCCACCTGTGCAAGCTGCTCTCCCCTTTGGCCGAGCACGTCCCGCACACAACGCTGCAATTCGAGGAATGGCATCTTGCTATTGCAATCATGTATTTGTACCCGATGGCCGTGTAACATTGGTTGATATGTTCATTCGGCTATGGTCCCATTGTTTCACATACAATCTTTGCAGTCGCGAACAGACTTGTGAAGGGTCAGTGGAACGTAGTACTCGAGTAACGGTGGACCCTCATGCATCACTGTACCGAGTTGCAACGACGGGCGGGGCGTCCCATTTGTGAGTGAAGGCAGTTGCCATTTTCACACACAGCCGCACTAGATGGATTAATTTGTGATTTCAAGCGGCCACAGATGCCTTTTCGACGTGATGTTGCAAATGAGGAATTCGAAGGGCGGCGCTTTCGGTTATCAGCTAGCGGCGAGGAGATTCCCACAGGTCTGACTGCAAATATAACGTTCTATTGTTCAATGTCCTTGGGACAGGGGCCATGGCGAGGATGCAATGATTGATATGAATAGTTTGGGATGCGCAATAGCGAAGTGGACGGTGAGGCCGGACGTTCCCAAATACATGTTACTTCACAACACTGGAATTACGGGCTGGGGCACAGTGGATTTTGCAGGCTGCATATTGCACAGACTCAATGGAATTCTCACATGTTATGTGAGTATGGAAACAGGCGTTATCATTACGGGATGAGGGAATGATGAATGGATGCATGGACAGATGATTTGATACAGTGTTTGCCATGTACAGGGCTTCTTGGAATCTGTCCGCCTCCCCTGCGCTATGTGATGCAGGGCTGCCATAGTGGGACCATCGTCTATCTGGCCTTGTTGAGCCCTCCCTGTCTCGACGCGCCCTCAGACACTTGTGTCCATGCACGTTACCAATCCCATCTGATGGATTCTGTTTTCACAGACGCATGCACAGGTACACTCGTTTGTGATGGTGTTTACACCTCGATATAGATAGTTATGAGTCGCAAGTGGTTTTGGGGTGGTGATGATCCTTTGGAGTGGGCTAGCATGCATATGGCTGTGGATTTAGTGTGATCATTGAAGTGAGTTGTTCGAATGTAGTTCTGATGGCCATTCTGTTCTTTTTCTTTTCTTTTGGTTGACAGGTATCTCCTCCCCTTTTGCCACTGCCATCTGTATGCCACTCCTGCAGATGGCTTTTACTCCCGACACCTGCTGCTTCGTGTTAATCAGTGGAGCAGCATTACGATCTTATGGGACGATCGCCAATGGGCCACATGCCCTTACGCAGTACTAGTGGCTCGGAGCAACATTTCGGCCTTTCAGCTGCACTAGTGCCTCCCCATTGGGACGGCCCTGCGGTTCTGTGCGCTTCCATGTTGCCTTTTCGTACGAGAATGTGGCCCTGTGTACCATGAAGGAACAGGGCGTCACACAAGAAGTAGCTGGTCATTTCTTGCGGATGCAGCCCACAATGGTGAAATGTGTTTTGGAGTTCATGGCCTAATGGCTGTATGGGCTTGGTGTATTTGTTGTGCATTAAATTTCTATTCTGATATGGGCCGTGTAGCGTTCTTCTTTGCAAGTGATGTGGCATATTCCTATTTGTGGAGCGATGTATTGTGAGGAGATCTGCATTGGGTTCCAGCTTCGGAGTATAGTTGCGTGGTACTGTGCTGGGCGCGTTTGCCTACGAAGCCCAGTGAGGTCAGGGATGAGGGCTGCCAATATGACTGTTTGAATGATGTCATGCTCAGGGGCGGGGGATTAGGTTTTGTGTAACAGATGCCGGTCAGCCAGGTGGACTGGTGGAATGATGTGATTTTCGGAATATTGCTGGTCACAGGTGCCTGTGTTTGCGGGCGTTTCTTGGTGGGGGACTGTGGTCATGTCCATTGGAATGGCTTCGGTATTCGTGCCATCTGTGCCCTGCAGCTCCCATTGGCCCCTCTTTTGATTCTTTTGTTCGTTGGCATGCATGGGTGACTTGTACATTTCACTGGTTGCATTGTGACTTCATTGCACCTACGGGGAGTTGTACTATGTGGCCAGGGAGCGGTGTACAGGCACTCAGTGGGGCCGTTTACGGTTGATTCGCGATGCCGTACTTCTCACCATGGCGGAATGGTACTTTCCGCCGTGCTTGATGGCGTTAGGTACATGTCCGCTAGGGTCGGAATTCGCGTACCCTTGCGCCATGGTGGTATTTACGGTTTGGCATGGCGCGCGCGCGCGTACTTGGTGCAGTTAGCGTTGGCGTTCACTACGGTGTCGCTAATGGCATCGTACTTTGCGGTGACGGGTCATAGTCGCACCGAGCGCTATTCGATGGCGGTATTGCATTTCCGCCATCGTTTTTCGATTTCCGCCAGGGTCGTAATGAGGCCCTATATCTGTATATGGTAAAGGGGAGAGGGGATTGGTTAATAATGTCAGGTGGGGCAACTAAGCCCTTCCTTCAAAGTGGCCACTGTAAACGTCAAAAAAAAGTATGACATCCCATTGGCTCTACTCTCTATAGGACCCTAGATTACATGGTCCACTATGATTGAGTTGGCATCGATCCCACACATACTTTTCCACTTGCCCTTAGCAGCATGCAGAATAATTAGACAGGTGCAGGGAGTAAGTCTGCACCCCAGCTTCCCTACAATTTATGTTACAACCATTCATCACCTCAGTGGCCGTGTGTCAATTACTGCTTTGTAGTTTGGCTTGTGTCTGCTTCTTGGTCTGAGAAAGTTAAGCAGTATGGGTACGACAAGGCTCCATGCGTAGGTGTGAAAGTCTCATCCCTTTCTGCCTGCCTTGCCACGTGACTAGGGCACTGTGAAATCAGCCTCTTCTTCATGCAATTTCGTGTATTTGATTTAATTCTGCCAGTCGTTTACCATCTGCGGCAATTCTGCTCACGTGTGTAGTGGATTTTCACTCATCTATAAAGTGATTTTGAGGTAGATATATGTATAGTTGATGCTTGCCGCAATCTATTTTACTACTAAGCATAAGCAAGCTTCACGATTTCTTTGCTTCTTGCGGTTTCCTGCGTATGTACACGTTTAACTGACTTAATGTCTTCATTGGGCATATGGAATACGTTTCTTCATCTTGAAATCAACTGTTTCACCTTAGGCTCAAGATGTCACTTATCCATGGTAATTGGTCTCTTTATCAGCATTCTTAGGTCATTATATATTCTATATGTGCGTCAGTCCGATTTCTCATGATGTCACCACTCGTCTTCTCTTAGTATCTTCTTGGTTTCTTCTGGTATTCCATTCTGACAAATGTCCTTTTGTCGTGTCTGTAGATATGGATTTCTCAGTGGGTACCTTGCTGTTGAGGTTTTCTTATGTGTCGATACTTCAATAGGTGCTGTTATTACGATAGGCACTGGGCAGAGCCCAACTGCGGCTCTCTGCTGGTTTATCTGTTCTTCATACGTCACATATTTTAGTGTGAAAGTGCCAGGCACTTCGAAGGGGGTGGCTGGGGTGCGGATGATGCTTGGCACTTCCTCTTTAATATGAACATTCCACTGTGGCCAGGACCTTCTTGCTCCCACTTACCCACTGTGGAGGGCCATGTGTGGGGACCACCAAGCCAGGACATCTGCAGCACAACTGAAATCAAAACAAGTGTTCCACCCTATCTAAATGCAAGCCAAGCAGGCCTGAGAGCATACATTTCCTTCAAGGCAAGCTAGATTCTGAAAGAATTCACACTTTTCAAATTTTATTTTGCACTTTGAAGCTCTGGCCCGGGGAAAAACAACCCAGCCAGCCTGGGGGAGCAATTACCACCTTCCCCCGCTTCCCCATCTGTCTCTGCTTATCAGTGTACAAATATGCTCTTTCATTGCAGGGAGCTCACTTTTAGTTGTTGGGTAGATAAGATTAAACTCTACCCAAGAAAACATGACTACTGCATCAGTTGACCTTAAAGAAAATTGCTTGGTAAGATACCACATACTCTGAGGGAAGATGGAAAAGTCAATTTCATTCTTCTGGTTCAAGTGACTGTCAGCCTCATTACACGGATGGCGGTAAGGATTTACCGGTACCGGTAAAATACCGGTACCGGTAAATCCTTACCGCCTTACTACGAGGTCCCTTTGCGGGTTGGGGGATTTAACGCCTGCTTTTTGCAGGCGTTAAAAACCAACCCGCAAAGGGACCCAGGGAGCTAATTATGGTACCACAATTTGCGGAACCGTAATTAGCGCCTTCCCCATTCCCATTATGCCCTATGGGGCAAAAATGGGAATGGGGAAGGACAATGGTGGAAGGGGGAATTACCGCCCCGCCAACCTTGGAATGGGGCGGTAATTCCCCTTTCCGCCAAGGCGGTGCCGGTATTTTACCGGCATGAACCATGGCGCTAATAGCGCCATGGTTCTCCGCTATCCATGTAATGAGGCCCTGTATCATGTAGGTAAAGACGCGCTCTCGAAGCCAGCCTCCTCGGTGTAAACTGTCAGAATGATGTGGTCTGCTTTAGGTAACCGCTATTGTAAAAAAATAAGTTTCAATTTACTCAGATCTTTCTTTGCAATTTGCTTAAGTGTGAAGACAGATTTCCTTCATATGACACTCATTTCTATGTACTTTTGTAAATTACCCTGTTTATACACAGCACATTGATATGGATGGAGATAGCTCAGGGAGTTAATTGCTTTCTCCTTGTAATGACATTCATCCTTTAGCCTGCTTAAGGTTTGAATTCCAGCAAAGCCAACTCAGTCTTTCATCCTTGTTTTGTTGGCACATTGTGGGTCATTACAACCCTGGCGCTAAGGGGTTAATGGCGCTGTAAAAGGCTGCAGCGCCGTTAACCCCTTAGCGCCTTACTACGAGGTCCCTATGCGGGACCCGACCTGAACGGCTGGTCTGGACCAGCCGTTAAAGTAGGGACCCGCAAAGGGACCTTGATGGCAATTACGGTACTGCAATTTGCGGTACCCTAATTGCCGCCTTCCCCATTCCCATTGAGCCCTATGGGGCAAAAATGGGAATGGGGAAGGGCCCTGGAGAAAGGGGGAATTACCGGCCCGCCAACCTTGGAATGGGGTGGTAATTCCCCCTTTCTCCATGGCGGACTCCGGCATGGACCATGGTGCTAATAGCACCATGGTTTAGCGCCGGAGTCCTAATGAGGGACATTGAGTACCACTATTGAAATATCATTAACATCTGCTAAAAACTGGAAATGTGAAACAGAAGGAAAAAATATGTACTATTGTGTAATTTTGAAGAATGGCTGCCTGAGTCCTAAACATAACAAAAACAATGCATACTACTCTCAATTTTACTGCTGTGAACCAGAAAACAAAACAATATGTTATACAACTAACAGTAATTGTGAACATTAGGGCTGGGAGAAATTGTGACATTCTGTTCCCCCCGCTGCGGAAGCGAAATCGGAAAGATCTTGTTCCATTTTGATGAAATCCAAGTGTGATGGTTCGACAAACCAACGCAAGGTTTTGCATGCTGCTGTGTGAACCTACCACTAATCAAACAATAAAGCTCTGCAAAGTTTCTCGTGCTACTGTACAAAACTACTACGGATCGAAAAAAGACCCACAGAAAGTTTATTGTGTTGCAAACCTAGCACAGTTCGATAAAAGACCCACATGAAATTTCTCGTGTCGCTGCATGAAACTAGCATTGAATGAAAAAAAGACCTGTGCAAAGTTTCTCGTTGTGCGACACAAAGCTAACTTGGGAACAGAACACCACGCACTGTGCGAAAGTCAGCGGAACCGGGCACATTTTGAGTGGCAGCGCGAAAGTAATGCTGTTTTCGCAGATCAGGTGGAGGCAGAATCCAGTACACATTGTGCACTGTTTGCTTCACGGATGAACATTTCACTGACATCAAGTGAACATATGATCATCATGAGCCCAATTCTCTTTTAGCTAATAAATGAATGACTGTTTTTTTCTGAATGTGAATAATTGTTTTTGTTTTTAAAAGCAATACATGAATAATTCAGGATCTTGTAACAGTGATACTGTTAATAGACTAACTGCCGTAAGAAGAGAAAATGTGGCCTTGAAATCTTGCAGGCAAAAATAGGGAGTTAGCCTACTGGAGGTGTCATCAATGTAGGATTTGTAGTTTGCTATTTACCTCTTTAAAAGATGCACATTTAGTGATACATCTCTCAGGGTTGTTTCATTAGTTCAGAAGAAGCAACCCGTATCTTAGGTCTCATCAAAGATACTGAAAAAACTTTACAAAGTGAAGACAACCCCGAAAAAACTATTCAGAAACTAGAAAAACTCATTAGACGTGAGATCTCCCAAAAATTACATGCTAGCACACTAGTGGAATATTATAAAGCTAAGAAAATTCCCAGAGGTCTGAGGGTTTACCTAAGACCAACACTTTGTAGTGAAAATAAGATATTTGTACAAAAATGGGACCAGATCTTGAATAAGTGTTCTTTGGACCTTATACTACTAACTATTGAGGAGCTGTCAAAATCCCTTGTAACTATTGATTCTGAAATTAAAACTCTCCAAGACCAAATATCTAAATTTAAATCGGCAAAAGATCTCTCTGAGATACTAGAGGATATCAACCTGAAATTGGCAAACTATAAGACTGAAATTGAACAGAGGAAATTGAGAAAATTTAAAAGAGACACCTTTGACTATCTCAATGATATAGTATACAATTGGCAAGAATATTACCGACAGCGAAATTTTAATCGTAATAACCAACAAGACTCTAACTTCGCAAACTCAGGTAACAGTAGCGACAGCAGTGTTGGTGAACCCATCCAGAGGCCTTCCACAGACCGCACTAGTGAACGTGAACAAACAGAAGACACCAATAGACCAGGGGTGTCCACATCTCCAACTAATAAAGACGCTGAACCTTATACATCAACGGGGGCTTTTTTAGGCATAAGAGAAAGACCCGGAGAGGGAAGAAAGCCACAAACAAAAAAGAGAAACAAATAAAGGACAATAATCTAGTGGTGAATATCTCCAGCAAGATTCTTTCAATAGAACAACTTAACATTTTGAACAAAGGATTATCGTTTGTTCCTACGTGTAATACTTCATTATTTCAAGAAAAAATCTGTCTACACAGATTGATGCGAAAATTAAGACTTAAAATTTTCTTTGACTCGCAACCTGAAAAGGAATCTAGACTACCAGAAAGTGATTTACTGGTAATACGTCCCAAGAGTACATTTGACCCACAGGTACAAAATTCAATTTTGAATTTATTTGAGAAGAGTGTCCTACAAGATTTAAGCAGAATTGACTATAGAAGAAAAACACCCATTAATATAAAAAACCGCCAACTAGATCTAATAGATAAATTGGCGAAAAGTGAAGATATTACGATTAAACCGGCTGACAAAGGGGGAGCAATCGTAATCATGGATACATCCTTTTATGTCAAAAGATGCATTGAACTCCTTAGCGATACAGACACCTATGCCATACTAGATAGGGACCCGCTACCAGAAATCAGAAAACTAATTAACAATACTCTGTTAAAAGCCAAAGAAAACGAATGGATTAATGATAAAACACATCAATATCTCACTAATTCTCATCCGATTACACCAGTCTTTTATGGGCTCCCTAAGATTCACAAAGATAAACAAAATCCACCCCTCAGACCGATTGTTGCTGGGACAGAAAGTATCTTCGACCCACTGGCAGTCTACATTGACAGATTACTACAACCGCTTATACAGGCATCATCCACATACCTAAAGGATACAACAGACTTCCTTAATGGACTTAAAGACTTTTCAGCTATCAGTGAAGACTGCATACTATTCAGCCTGGACGTATGTAGCTTATATACCTCAATACCCCATAGTGAAGGTATAGATTCTGTTGAATGGTTGTTACTTAACAATTCAGGTGTGAAAGGTAATCCTCAATTCATTCTGGAGCTACTAAACTTAATCCTCTACAATAGCTATTTTAGACATCAGGGCGAATACTTTTTACAAACATCGGGTACCTCGATGGGATCATCGATGGCGCCCGTGTACGCTAATACTTTTATGTTTCAATTCGAAAGTCAGCATGTACTGGAACATCCCACATGGGCAGCATACATTTTAACCTGGAAGAGGTTTATTGATGACATTTTCTGCATTTGGTGTGGCACACGAGATGACTTGGACCAATTTTTTGAATACCTCAATTTAGTGCATCCTAGGATTAAATTTACTATTGAGATTGGTAACCCTTATTTACATTTTCTTGACGTTAACTTAAGTATTGTTAACAATAAGATAGCTACGTCTATATACCACAAACCGACTGATGTAAACAATCTGCTTCACTATTCCAGCTTCCACCCGAGGGCGATGCTCCAAAGTCTACCATATAGTCAAATATTACGCCTGAAAAGAATAATTTCGGACCCAGAAGTTCTAGATAAGGAATGCACAAATCTTGTTAGTAAATTTCAAAACAGAGGCTATCCACCAGAAATTTTGGAAATTGCCAAAGACAGAGCTTCAGAGATCCCCCGTACAGATTTACTGAAACCTAAATTGGAGGTTAAAGACACCCCACTTTTATACATATCAAAATTCTCAAGACAGAGTTTTCAGATCACAAAAAGTATAAAGAAACATTGGAATATTCTTCATAATGATCAAACTCTATTGGAATTGTTCCCCACACCACCAATGATGTGTTTTAAAAGGGGTAAAAATATAAGAGACAAGCTGGTGAAAGCTGAAAGAGTACCAAAGGAGAAACAACTTCTCCTAGCTACCAAAAAACTAGGCACCTTCCCCTGCTTAGGATGTATACACTGTAATAACACAATCAAAGGTAATGTAGTGACTCACCCCAGGAATGGTCAAAAAATCAAATTAAGAGACTATTCTACGTGTCTGACATCAGGTGTCATATATATGTTGAAGTGCCCTTGTGGCAAAGTGTATGTAGGACAGACCAAAAGACCTGTTAAATCAAGACTGTCTGAACACAAGTCGAACATAAGATGTAATAATCAATACTCACCGGTAGCTCGCCACTTCAACATGCAAAAACATACAATTGCCCAACTAAAATACCAGGTGCTAGAAGTTGTTAAACGACCTACAAGAGGAGGTGACTATCAGTCACTCTTACTACAAAGAGAAGCTTATTGGATTGATAAGTTAAGCTCTTTACAGCCCTGGGGTCTAAATGAAGATTTCACATTGAACTGTTTTCTGTGATTTGAATTTGACAATAAGGAATGATTGGTCTTCAATATAAAATTGAGAGTCACATCGCTATTCCTGTGTCTGACTGTGATCTAAGGCACTACTTTGTTGAGACTAGTAGATGGTTGCCATAAAAATAATTGCCTGTAAACACAGTGTAAAAATTGCTCTTATTCTTAATTTTCATTTTTTGTCATTCTGTTATACTTATCACATTTAATTTTGATCTTTTGTAAAATAAATGCATTTACCCCATTGAGATTGCTATATTGCACTAGGTTGTCCATGCAATGAGAGAGAGATTTAAGGTTTTTTTCCCTCTTCCTGCATAATGTGAATCCATGTGATCCACCTATTTTGAACTGATAGGTTACACATGGTCATTAAATGACCTTAGCCAGATAATCTGAACATTATATTCATTTTTTCCGTGCTATTTTTTTCCCTTTTAAGATCCGAGCGTTTCGTTCGATTCAAGACCCTTTGTCATTGCTAATTTCGACTCTATTTCACATGGTACACTATTTTTCTCAACTTTCTTCTCCCCGTTCTACGATGTGCGGACTAGTATTTGTAATGTCCGATTTACATCGCACAATAGGTTTCTGTACTGTATGAATTTTTTCCTTTTAATTTATTTAGTTACGCACCTTTACGCTTCCCGATTTAAGTTACTTCTTGTCATTGAATGCCTAGAGATCTACACCTTCATTACAATATAACCTCGTTCCAAGATGGCCGACCTTGAGGCCCATTTACTTCTTAGTCCTTTTTCTTTACCTATTACTTCAGTCCTCTATTTATCTCCATGGTCACATGTAGTCTCCATGGTTTGTGAACAACAAGCCACTCGGCTGAACAGACTCTGTTCAGGATTGCCCCCCTATGCTCCAGGTAAGCGTGAATGCATGTGCATTTATCTATCTAGGGACCAGGGAAATAGTTCCTTAGTCTCATGATTCTTTTTTTTCTGTTTTCCTTACACTGTCTTTAGTTGATACTCTAACTGACCTATTACTGCCGGATTCTTCAGCTGTTGACCGGCCACACAATCTTGACATCAGTTGCACATCAGCTTTGAGAATTGTGCCATTTGCACATTCTTACCACGGTAATTCTTTACATTTTTTGCCTTGATTAAACATCATATTATGTTTCCATTACTTCATATTAGATTGCTAGGTATATTATACTAATCAGGACCTCATTCCTGTTCAGTTTGGCTATTCGTATGACAGAATTCCCACATACTGAGGCACCTCTGTAGTGACGGCGGGAAACTTAAGTTCTACATCCTTATGTGGGCCGCTGTATTGATTATTTTCCGCCCTCCATATTTTGGTTAGGTATGTTACTCAATTTTTTTTATCTCACACCTATGACTGTTACGTTTGAACATTGAGCTTGGCATTGATCAGGCTTTGTTTTCTTTAGATTTCTGGTATCTTTTTGGGAATTAGCCATGTTTTAAGGAACTAACTGATGTACGAAGACTGTCTATCTATTTTCACCGCTCCGTCCGGTTCTCTGTTTCCGGCATTTTCTACTCACAGAGGTAACAACTTTTGTATTTCTTCCATATTAGATTGATATAACCTAAGAATTATCTGTGTGTTGTTTTACCTACATATTTAATTTTCTTTAGCTTATGTTTCACCATCCACGTGATAGATCCCATTAGAGGTAATACTCTACTAAATTACAGCATGATGGACGTTATACAGTTAATTTTGCAGTAAAAGATGCTTCAGTAGACCTTCAGCCCCTCTCCCGAGCAGGGGCAACCTAGTTAATCTTATAATGTTGCATGAATTACAATGCATATTAGAACATGTTACATTGTTTCGATTCCGTATTTTTTAGGGACAGATTAATGTTCTAAATAAAATTAATGCCGTTTATTTTTTAACTGTATACATTTAATATGACATGAACAGTCTATGCATTGTGCTTACAAAATTTTCTTTACTGAATTTATGCTTTCCTTTTACATTAAGAGTCCAAGTGTGGCCTTATGAAGAAGAGGAGAACTTCCTCGAAACGCGTCGCTAATCAATTTGGACTCCATTTTTCTTCAATTTGAGCTTTATCTATTGATATTGTTTCTATGCACTGTAAATAATCTTTGTCTGAACTATAATTTTTGCTGAAAATAATACAGCCTGACTATAAAGATATATATTTTTTTATCTCACACTCCTGTGTCTGACCATATGTGTTAGAAACAAATGTATGTACAATGCATATAACGCAGTTTAAACAACTGTATTGGATTAATCCAAACATTTGAAAGTGTGCAGGGGACGGGAGGGTTCCCAAGTTGAATCCTCTTTCTGTTTACTGTTTATTGTCGGGGTCTTGTGCCATGACCTCAGTTTTTCCCCCCCGCACCTAAAAGTTTATACAACATAATCCTCGAATCTCTTTACTAATCTTACTTACTATAGGTGTGCGCCTCTATCTAAACCCTTCGTTGTTTCATTAGTTCCCTAATTTTAAACAACCTCTTTTTCATTTCAGCTTGGATTTTATTTACTTGTAGCTACTATTTGTTAGAAATACCTTAAGGTAGCTTTAGGCTTTTCAAAAAGGCTCCATAAGAAAGGTGAAAAGGAAAATTCACTAAATATTTTGATTATTTCATATTTTAAAAATGTTTTCTTATAAGGACTACACAACACAATGTATTATTCTTCTTAGAAAGTAATTCTGAAACATATAACTGTACGTGAGAATAACATGGAGATTTCAGAGCAGCATGATGGGTGACATGATGCCTATGGAGCCAACAACTATGGACCTATGTTCGACATTACTAAAGTACATGTTCATTGAACGGCTTGTTTATAAACAACATTTTGTATTCCCCTTCCGGATGAACACTGTCTCTTCAATTACGCTGGGCAGCATTTCTTCTTTACACGTAGCCTTCTGCCGTTACACAGCCTAGGTGGGTCGAAATAGTGAAACAGCATGATGAGTGACCCGACTTTCAGTCGAAGGTGATGTGGTGGCATTCCCAGTGGGTCAAGTGAGTTGAGGAATTCTGTTGTGTAGTTAATGGCTTTGTAGGCATCCATCACCGTATCGATTGAGTTGTACTCAATAACTGTGCCCGGAAGCATATCCTGAATCTGATCCTAGGGCCTGTACCTCGAGTTTATTCCTCATGTCGAGAGCAGTCCTTCTACGACCACATTGATGTTTTGTTAATTTCAGGCAACCGTCTCATTTGTGAAGGTGCTGAAATCCAGGGAAAGGGGTAAGGTGTCCAAATGTCATGTAGCTAGTAATGTCCTGATGGTCCAAACAGGTAACTATGCAACAATTGGTGCGAATTGGTGAAACAGTGTGGAATTGATATATGATATGGAATTTATAACGCGCCTATACACAAGTGTTTCATGGCGCGGCGATGCAAGGGAGGGGAACAAAGGGAGGACAGACTACGATCCTACTAGGCAAGGTGTCATTCAGATCATGCAAGTTCATGGGAAGGGGGCAGGGACAGTGCAGTGATGGCAAAGATGATAACAATAAGTAGGTAGCGGCCAGCATGTGGCAAGTGCATGGATAAGTGCAGACAACAGGTTTCACGGGCAGGTAGGGGTCTGTAGGGATATAGAAACAGTCCTCAAGTGTGGGGGTTGTCAGGAGGGCAGTGCAGGTGTGAGACGCTGGTGTGGGAGGGACCTGGTCCCGAGATCAGAGGGTGTCCAGGTAGCCAGTGTAGTTCCAGTCACAGCTAGGAGGTCAGCAGAGGAGATGAGGGGAAAAAGCAGAAGCAAAGAGAAAGGTTTTGAGGTGCTTCCGGAACCAGAGATGGTTCTCCTCCAGTTTGAGGGAGGCAGGGAGGCTGTTGCAGAGGGAGTCACCAGCCGAGGAAAGAGATCTACAACCAACTCGTTGCTTGGAGAAGTGACTGAACCTGACGGAGTTGGAGACGATGAGCAAAGAGCTCGAGAAGGAAGATATTTAGGAAGAGAGAGTTGAAGGTACAGAGGCCCCAGGCCCCAGAAGGCCTTATGGATAATGCAATGGGTTTTGAACTTAATCCTCGCAGACACTGGGAGCCAGTGCAGACATTTCAGTCCTGGAGTGATACGATCCCTGGGCTTGAGGCCAAGGACAAGTCTTGCAGTCCTGTTCTGGATAAGTTTCAGCATGCAGAGAGAAGAAGCAGGCAGATATAGAAAGAGGCTGTTGCAATAGTCCAGCCTAGATGGCTGTATAAGGCACAACGGTTAGCCAAGCCACAACCCCACAAACAAATGTTTACTTGTGCTGAAATCTGGGGAACGGGGTGCAGTGTCCAAATGTCATGGAGCCAGTAATGTCCGGAGGGTCCTAACAGGTAACAATACAAAATGTGGTCCAGCCTAAAAATTCCACAAATCCCACCATAAACTCATTTTGACTTGTATATATACATAGAATACACATGTTGCGAATAATAAATCCAGTTTTGGCTATTAAGTGAAGAAATTAAAGTTACGCTTTATATTTGCCATAATAGTACATTTTGTGATAATAATACTAAAAGAAAATGCAACCGAAATTTGTCCCGAGAAAACAGATACTTGTATATGTGTTTATCTATTTTTGCCATGGAAAACGCACATATTAAGCCTGTGTATATTTGCCTAGCAACGGGAGTGAAAACATGTGGACTATTCCTGATTTAAACACATACAAATGTAAGAATAAGAGAATGGTAGCCGGACTCATAAAGCGTTCTTACATGGCTGTATCCCATTGAAAAACGCTCTGTGAATCAGGCCATGAGTGTTTTGGAAGCACATTGGACCCATTTATTTTGTGGTAGGAGAACACGTAAAAAATGTGTAATGCAGCCACCATTACTGGTGTTATCCCGTTCCTTTTCGTTTTGTTTCTCTCAATTAGGAGTATTTTACTCTTTGACATGTTCAATCCTTCCCCATTCTATCTTCTCTTGTAAAGCGTAATGTCATTGCCATTTCATTGTGAGGGTGGGCGATGGAACTAGCTGACACTAGTAGGACAATGTTAACAAATCAGAAAGAAATTGTCCTCTGGGAAGAGCACTGAATAAGTGGCAGGGCGTTTTTTTTTAATGTGGGGCTGCCCCCTGTGTGAACCCATCTCTGTTAGGTTACATCCCCTCTCTCTGCTTGACTGAATCAGCACTTCTGAAAACTAGGCAGTGGAGGCCATAACAAGCTCATGTCACTTCCAATCCGCGTTGGACCCAGCAACCGGCAGGATTACAGAGTATGAAAGTTCAAAAGCGCCTACCATGGTCAAACCAGCTGATTAATCGGTTAGTTCCGGCTCAACAATCAGGTGTGCGCGCGTTCAATATACATTTCAGGATAAATGGTGTGTTAGGGGACCATTATGCAATAAATAGGAACACAGAAAGTCCCTTGACCGGCTGCAGAATGTGCATGGCGACTGCTTACTGAAGTGCCCATTTAAGAGTTGATGATGCTGTCTAGGCAGGCCAGCCAGCTACTTTACAAATACGTGTACTTTTGCCATATATTCTTTATTTCGTATTTTGTCGAAGAAATAAATACTTTGAAATATGTTCCACGGGCGCCCATCTATTTATTGTGATTTCGTCGAATTCTTGAGCTAGGTTGCGTACTCAAAACGGGAGCCCTACCTCCCCAGTTAACGATCATTATGTATGCAATGGAAAGGCAAGTAGATTCGTGACTACAGCAGAACATGTCTGTAATGGAGACACATTTCCACATACCATTCGAAGAAAAATACAGAAAGATCGAAAGACTACACAAGCCCATGTGCGTTTAACCTCAGTGGTGTTTCTGCTTGCGCATTGCCACGTGTACACGCGTTGAACCGAGTCACAATAAGTCATCACATTTTACAGCAGTTAAAGCGAGTGCATGTGTAGCTATGAGGAGCTACAATTAACCTGGGTACAATACAGAATATCCTCATTACTACTAGTCTACAGCCACAGTCATTACAATATGAAGGCGATCGGCCTCCCAAACAGAAATAAAAAAAAGTTTACGTTTTTTTCAAACGTTTACCTGGTCCCCAAAGGGAATATGATTTCACGCAACTCCTGCATCTTTTCTTAATATTGGGAAAGGTAAAGGCTCAAGGAAGGGTGAGGACTGTGATGAGCCAAGTGCACCCAGAGTAATGACAATTGCAATTCGCAATCTGCCACCTACCTCATTACACAGGACGTATTACAAGAAGACATACCCAGCAACAACCCGACCAGTGACCATATATGCAGAAAAAAAGAATGCATTATGACACAGGTGAACCTCACACCCATGAGTTTGTGTTTATTGCCTGCACTACCAGCCTCTAGGACTTGAACGATAAAACCCTTTGACAGAAAAACACCAATTGTCAGTCTGTACTGATGCGTGGGAAAATGAGGGCTCGTTCACAAAGCCGTATTCCATGTATCTCTGTTGGACGCTCCTCATCGTCCCACCCAAGAGCCACCATTCCTCTGATGGAATAACTGTGAACGGACTCCATAAAAGGAACTGGCTTAAATGTCACCTATACAGCTGGTTGAATCCGGCAGCTCAAGATGGTGGAGGTAGGTCTTCCATTTTACTGAACCACCACAAATCAGGTTTCCTATTTTCATGGCTGTAATCTTCTCTACCATTATTGACGGTGAGAGCCTGACTGGGGGGGTCATTACGAGGTTGGAGGTAGCCATGGTGTTATTAGAACCATGGCTACCCCCTTACCGCATTCCGGGTCCAGGTTCCCGAAATAGGGACTTACCGGGTCATTCTAACCTTGGAGGACCCTGTAAATCCCCATTCCGGGAACCATTCCCCATTCCCATTCGAGCCCCCATAGGGCTCAATGGGAATGGGGATGGAGCTAATAACGGTACCACAATTTGCGGTACCGTTATTAGCTCTGAAGTCCCTTAACGGGTCCCTTCCATAACGCCTGGTAAAACCAGCAGCCTCATTATGACCCAGATGTTAAGGGGTTAACAGCGCCGTAAAAGGTTGTGGCGCCGTTAACCCCTTAACGCCTTACTACGAGGTCCCTTTGTGGGACCCGACCTTAATGGCTGGTCTGTACCGACCACAAAGCCGTATTCCATGTATCTCTGTTGGACGCTCCTCATCGTCCCACCCAAGAGCCACCATTCCTCTGATGGAATAACTGTGAACGGACTCCATAAAAGGAACTGGCTCAAATGGCACCTATGCAGCTGGTTGAATCCGGCAGCTCAAGATGGTGGAGGTAGGTCTTCCATTTTACTGAACCACCACAAATCAGGTTTCCTATTTTCATGGCTGTAATCTTCTCTACCATTATTGACGGTGAGACTGGGGGGGTCATTACGAGGTTGGAGGTAGCCATGGTGTTATTAGAACCATGGCTACCCCCTTACCGCATTCCGGGTCCAGGTTCCCGAAATAGGGACTTACCGGGTCATTCCAACCTTGGAGGACCCTGAAGTCCCCATTCCGGGAACCATTCCCCATTCCCATTCGAGCCCCCATAGGGCTCAATGGGAATGGGGATGGAGCTAATAACGGTACCACAATTTGCGGTACCGTTATTAGCTCTGAAGTCCCTTAACGGGTCCCTTCCATAACGCCTGGTAAAACCAGCAGCCTCATTATGACCCAGATGTTAAGGGGTTAACAGCGCCGTAAAAGGTTGTGGCGCCGTTAACCCCTTAACGCCTTACTACGAGGTCCCTTTGTGGGACCCGACCTTAATGGCTGGTCTGTACCAGCCGTTAAGGTAGCGACCTGCAAAGGGACCTTGAAGGTAATTACAGTACCGCAATTTGCGGTACCGTAATTACCGCCTTTCCCATTCCCATTGAGCCTTATGGGGCAAAAATGGGAATGGGGAAGGGCCAATGGTAAATGTCGAATTACCGCCCCACCAACCTTGGAATGGGGCAGTAATTCCCCATTTACCATTGGCGGAATCGGTAAAATACCGGCGGCAACCATGGCGCAACTAGAACCATGGTTACCGCCTGGCTCGTAATTAACCCCCAGGTGTTAAGGAAGAGACCCGCTAAGGGACCTCGGAATAGGGTGGTAAGGGATTACCGGCACCGGTGTCCTTACCAGTGCCGGTAATCCCTTACCTCCAACCTCGTAATCACCCCCTGTGACCATTGCATATCTTTGGCGGCTTCTTCTGAAATGCCTATTCTATTTCAGTTTCTTAGCTCTTAGTCAATGGTGGAGGAAGGGTGTCAAAGGAAAGACTGGACATGTGATGGGTCCATTGGAATTCAGAATTCAGAATGGACAGTCTTCAGACGGGTCTGTCAGGAGCAGAAACCATTTCAATGTGGTCCAATTGAATCACAATGCAGTGCTCCGTTTGAACCTTCGTGAGCACCGAAGCCAGGAGAGGAAAGGGAGAAATCTGAATTAAACACATTTTGGTCAAGGTGCTGAGAAAGAATCCACCAGCCAGAGAGGGGGACCTAGTTGGTGATAGGCACATCATAGAATAAGTGAGTCGATTTCTGAAGATGATCGGTTCAATCATGGTTGGCTCTTATGATCTACCAATTTTTTAAAACATGGGGAGCCAGGCAATATTCAACTGATGCTATTGATGGGAATCCTCTGCTTAGGTGATTTGCTGAAGGTTTTTGATGACTTCTTAAAACTGCTGTCCTGAGATGCTGGAGATGACATAAAATACAAAATTGTGTGAGGCACTCCGAGGGTAAAATCTCACCCCCTCATATGTTTAATTTGGTTTTATTACATGGTTGTCCGTTCAGACCAGAACTCTCTTATCCTACACAAATAATTGCAAAGATTTCAAGGCCTTGAAGATTTAGGTCAGCTCCCTTCAGTTGCATGGCTGTCTTGATCTGCTGAATAACTAAAGATCTTGTACGGACACGTTCGCCAATATGACCCCATGATTTAGACTGGGATATTTTGCAATAACTACTGAATCATCTGGAATCTGACTATGTCTGTTTTTATATCTCGAATATCTGACCTCCAGGCCAGTTTGAGCTGAAATTCCATTTACACAGAATCAGCAGATTGTAATTTCTGGAAGAAAAAGGACCAATGTGCTAGCATGCGATGATTCTGGGGCTTTAGGTGCTGCCTGGCCCAAAAGCTATTGCTGAACAGACTGCCATGTTTCCGTGCCTGCATAGACTGATTCTCACAGAACATTCTGATTGGAAAACTGTTTTGTTTCCAATGTAGTCACAATGTCCAAGCTCTAAGTAGAGGAATAAGAGGCCTCATCAGATCTGTGCTGAATAATACCCCTATAAACTGGAGAGTTTGTGCATTAGATACTTAGGTTTTGCTGGATCAAACAAACTTGATTGGATTGTTATTGGCACAATGAACGTGTTACTGCATACTTTAGGCAGCTTTCCAAAGATGCATAGCACTTGATACCTCCGCACTGTATGAGTTCCTAAATGAGAGCTGATATCTTCATGAAGATTCTTGGCACCAGAGCAATGCAAAGTGACAACACCCAAAACTGGTACAGCAAATGTTCAACTGTGAAGGAAGATACCTCTTCTATGACTTTGAGATATGACTACAAGATATCATCTTTATTTGTACAGTACACAGTTATCCACACTGGGAAGCTTGGTACTGGTAACAGATGGTATGTTCAAACTCATTGGTGCCCTTTTCGTGACCCTTAAAAGATCAAGAGGTGGACCTGTCAGGCCTCAAATATCTAGTGATATATTAGTACACTTAATCCCATACAAAACTTGAAAGGATATGTAAATAGGAATCGTTCATATTGATAGCCATCACCAAGGGCTTACCGATGAAATAACATATTGAGTAATATGTATGGAACATAGATAGCATAATGTGAAGGAGTGCTGTTTGGCAAGGGTTTAGAATCCCTGTCTTTTTATGTTTTTATTACATTACATATACAATGATGCAGGTAATTCTCACTCAGAGAGAGTGGTCAGTGGTCTGCTGACTAGAACACCACTCCCCAAACTCCATGCCAAAAGCATACGGTACACCAGTGCCTGGCTGAATCAGTAGACTCATCTGCAGTCCCTGATCTCCCATGACACAGAGCAGGTTCAGGTCACAGGTGCTCTCTTGAAACCTGCAGTGACAGCCAAGTCTCTGCAGCACATGGGCTGCATTTAAGATATGAGTAACTATTATAAAACCCCACAATTATAAGTTTGAATGTACTGGTTGCACGTTAAACTTTAAACACGAGCCATACCTGAGTTAGGGTTTGGAGGATGGTATCTCTCATATTTATCCAAACCATCGCAATTTGATATTACACATGTTTCAGACCTGTAAGGCCATCTCAGCTGCAAAATGGTTATGTGTATCTCATCCAGGCAGGTTGTGCCTGCTGTACCCAGCACAACTCTAGCCCTGGGAAGTACCCTCTCTTTGATCCTTTGTGGGGCAGGTAACACCATCTCCAGTGAGATAGCCACTCCGCAGGAAGCTTCCTAGGAACATGAAGCAGAGGAACCACTCTTCCCAAAAGGACTACAATCACAGCCGGGGCCTGCATACCACAATGGCCTTTGATGCTATTGACAAGGGAAGGTGGCGGGGTTACTGTAGACAGAGGGAGCTCAGACCAAGTGGAGGTAGATTCCATCATCCTGGATGCTCTCTTTAACTATCTTTCTTCCTGTCCCCTTCACCTCTTTTAACACAAAGCACTTTTAAGTGTGATTTCAGAAGACAAGCCACTTGTTCCGAGAACAGGGATGAGGCTCTTAACACAGGCTTCCTTTCATTTAATTACCTGTGGACATTTGATTTTGAAAGATAGGGTCCACCACTTCTTCTCAGATTCACTTTGGAAAAACGCCTAAGAAATCATTTAATTTGACCTCTGTTTGGAAAGTTGACTTTCCAAAGCCCTCCACCAGTGAGGCGGAGACTGAGTGTCCAAGGGAGAGGCAAGATCTGTTTCCTACACATTTCCAGGGCATATTGGGGTGAGCTGTTGCTAGTACAAGACTTGCATCTTTGCCACTTACACTGCTGCAGCGACCGTCATCTTGGTTAAGGACCCCTGAAAGTGTGTCCCAGCCACCCTTGCATTGGGAGCATGAAAACAATTACTACACTTATCCCTGAGCCCCTTTTTGGGACTCATAGCATCTGAGATCCATAAGAGCCACAATTCCTGCATTTCCCACTGTCAAACAGGTGCAAGCCATAATTCGAACCTGTTCAATCACATTGAACCATCGGAATCCCCCAGAGCGGCTTTTCTAACTCACCCGATCGTCGATCTACTGAACTGCATCTTCGAACGTGTGCACCGCCGCACTGCACTAGCTGAGCATTCTGGTGTCTCAGCGTGAACTCGAAGCTCCATGTTGCATCTGCCACTTTTGAACTAGTGATTGATCCACCAGCACCTTTGCAGCAGATCTTCATCGTTAGTTGAACTGACCCTGGTTCCCATTGAACATCGACCGTTGGACACTGAATTGAACTGCTTGATTCAAACTTTGCATCCAGTTGCCAGTAACTTCACCAGAGAAATGACCATCAAACTGACCCTAGTGGCCCTCAGGATCCCCCTTTCTTTAAGCATCTCTTCGAACTGCAATGAATTTCAGTTCGGACCCTGCTCAACGCTTCTCCCTGTCTAGAACAATGTGATCACCACACCTCGGCTCCTTTTAAACTGCACAAAGAGCACCTAAAAGCCTGGTTCTCTATAGTTGAAATGCAAAGACACACAAAGGGTACTGTTCACTGGTAACTATACCTCTGGTCCATATTTGGGACCTGGCTAGTTCATCATTCATCCAATTTCACCTCAGTACACATCCTAATTACGTTTTCTCCTGTGCTTTATTATCCAGAGTGTAATGGGACAAAGCAATGGAACTTTCCTGTGGTTTACCAAGACCCTATGATCGAGCACATTTGATTCAATTCTCCCAATTTATTGAGCAAAATCTGTAGCAGTTGCTTGCTATGGCACAGATGTTTGGGGCTATAGCCCACTGTCAGCAATTCAATGCAACGTAAAGCATGTGTGCATAATTTATTTGTGGTGCTGAAACGTGCTCCTACATACTTATTGTACTTGGACACCGGCCTGTTTCTTTTGCAGACCTAATTAAATTGAAACCATTGAAATTTTGGATAAAATTGTGGAGATGAGGAGAGCACCCATTGTATTAATTTTATTTTATTTTTTGTACATTTGTATGCCGCCTATACAGTAGAAAGTGTTTTCAGGTGCCACAAGACAAAGGGTGAAGGGGGAACAGAGGAGGATAAACAACTATAAAATGGTCCTACTAGGCCTCGTGTCATTCAGATTGTGCAACTGCAGCAACAGGAAGAGCAGGGGGAAGGGTCATCTCAGGGTGAAGGGAAGGTAAGGGAAAGAGGGATGCAGGAGGGGCCTCAGAGGCTGGGTAAGTGCTAGGGGAGCCTGAAGGGCAAGTGTGTTGGGGACGGGAGAGGGTAACTAGTGTGGGGAGGGAGGTGGACTAGACTCAGTAATTTAGTCAGGAAAGGGTGTCCGAAAGGCATGTGCTACTAGGGGTGTGCTGGGACAGACTGGTCAAAGGTAGGCCTGACCCCTGCATGACTCAGAAGGGACCAGGTAGCCAGTTGCTGTAGCAGGGGGGCTTTAGCAAGGAAGGGGGAGAGGGAAAGAGGATGAAAAAAGAAGGTCTTGACTAGCTTCTCAAACTTAATGCGATCCGGCTCAAGTCTGAGAGGGGGAGGGAGTGTTGAGAGGGGCCTATTTGTGGGCCTTCTATCTGGGGATTCAGGTTGATGCGTTGGGCCAGGGGCTACATGTCCAGGGCGAACAGCAGGGGGGATAGAGGTCACCCTTGTCTCGTTCCACACGAAAGAGGGATCAGGTCTGATAGGCGGACATTGACTCTCAGAAGAGTATTGGGGGATTGGTCGTTGGCTAAGACCAGTTTTTGGAACGTTGGGCAGAACTGAAAGGCTTTGAGGGAGAGGCGCAGGAAGGTCCAGTCCACTCTATCAAAGGCATTGGTTGTGTCTAGGGCTAGCAGGGCGAGCTGTTGGGCTTCTTGATTAGCAATCTCTATTAAATTCAAGGTTCTGCGGATATTGTCCCTCGTTGATCTGTGATATATGAAACCTGTCTGGTCCGGATCTATGATGTCAGGGACGAGTGCCAAGCGATTTGCCAGGATCTTGGAGTAAATGTTGGCATCGAGATTTATTAAGGAGATGGGCCTATAGGAGCTATTTTCCTTGGGGTCTTTTCTGGGCTTGAGGATGTGGACCGTGATTGAATCCTGCATAGAGGGGGTGGTGCTTCCTGTGGTGGCAAAGGAGTTAAAAAGAAGAGTCAAGGGGGCCACCAATTGGGGGCGGAAGATTTTGTAAAATCGAGTGGAGAATCCATCTGGGCCTGGAGCTCTAGACTTAAGGCCTTTAATGACTGCATCGACTTCCTCACCTGTGATGGGGGCTTCGAGATTTTCTTTGGCCTCAGCTTTGAGGTGTGGGTGGGCAGCGCCCTGGAGGTAGTCCTGTTGTTCCATTTGATATCTTGGGGCTGCTGTCATTGTTTCTGAAAGGTGGGCCACCGCAAGCTGCAATTTCTCTCGTTCCGCAAACTGGATGGTGCCATTGGGTCGCGCAGTCCCAGAATGGTGTTTCTTTTCTTTGCCTTGTCGAGCTTGTCCACCAACAATTGTTTTGCTTTATTACTTTTGGCATAGTATCACTGTTTGGTTTTGGTTAGCAAGTGCGCCGTGGCCTCGGCATAGGGTGCCTCCAGCCTCTTCCATGCCGTCTGCAAAGCTCGGAAGGTTTTTGGGGACCAACCCTTCCGCTTATGGGTAGCCTCAGCCTCAAGGATCTCGTTCTCCAGGGTTGTGCAAATTGTGTGTCTTTGTTTGTGAAACGCTGCACCATGAGCAATCAGTTCCCTTCTCTGCACAGCCTTCATGGCATCCTAAGTGTTGGCTGGGGAGGTGTCCTCATTCCGTTTTTTCTGCAAATAATTTTTTTTATTGTTCTGGCGATGGTGTCCCTCACCGCCATGTCATTTAAGATGGGATCATACAGCGACCATCGGCGGTGGGGAGGAGAATCGGAATCATGTGCTTGCAGGGTTAGAGAGACCGGAGCGTGATCAGAGAGGACCCTGGGGCCAATGGTGATGTCGTCTGCGAAGGCTAGGACTTGGGGGGAGGCCAGGAGCAGATCAATCCGGTAGAAGGTTTGATGCACGTATGAGTAGAATGTGAAGTCTCTCACATCGGGATAAAGAACCCTCCATGTGTCCACAACCTCTAGGGTTCCGGAAAAGGTGGAGCAGGCTCTTTGCTAACCTCAAGTCTCTAGAAGATGGGGGGTGAGATCTATCCACAAGCGGGTCCGGGGCCCCATTAAAGTCTCGATCAATGATGACTTGCCCCTCTATAAAGGGGAGGAGGGCCTCCTCCAAGTCTCGGTAAAACCCTTCCTGGTTATAATTAGAGGCATAAGTGGAAATGAGGGAATAAAGTTGGCCAAAGATGAGGCATTTAATTGCGATGAAGCGGCCCTCTGGGCAGTGTAGTGAATCCAGAATTTGCGGTCTGAGATTTGTTGCAAAGAGGATTGCTGTGTCCCCCTTCTTAGTGCTGTTGGAGGCCATGAATTGTAAGGGGAAGAGAGTACTACGAAGATGGGAGAAGTCCGCTGGGATCAGATGAGTCTCTTGCAAGAAGGCAACCGAAGCCTCCCCATCCTGCAGCCGCTGAATGGTGGATTTCCTTTTTGGGGGGAATTCCAGCCTCTGACGTTCAAGGTAACAAATTTTAGTTTCTGGAGTTGGTGTAGGTCCCGGGGGTAGGGATCGGGGGTAGCCAAAGTCAGCCATAATCGGGGGTACGTTCTTCATGGGATCATCCTGTGGCTGGGATTTTTTAATTAACCTCCAACAGGAGGACGGGTCTTCCAACCTTGACCTCCAAAGGGGGGCCAAAACCTGAATTCGGGGGACCGATTTCGTCTCATCGGGGTTCCCCAAAGCCAACAAGGCTATAACCAATCAGGAGGGTTGGATTTCACTCCAAGGGAAATACAATGATATGCTCCTTGGAGTCGGGCATGGGCTGCTCGGGGCAGGCAGCAGCAATCAATACTTCATACACCAGTGCTGTATGTTTCTCAGGGACGTTTCCTTGGGTTTCCGATTTCTTTGTACCCTTGACCAAGGTTCCCACCTTGGTTTAGGGGAGGATCTGCCTGATCCGGTCTCTTCCGGGTCGGGGGTGAGCCCTGTCGGACCCAGGAGAGGCGGGGTGAATGATTGTGGCAACATCGTCGAGGTGGCTGATTATTCATGAGGAGCCCTTATGAGAGAATTGGAGGGCCGTTGGGAATAGCCATCGGTAGCAGATCTGCTGGTCTTGAAGGAAAAGCGTAAGCAGTCGAAGGGCTCTGCGCTTTTGCAGAGTCAGGAGAGAGAGATCCTGGAAGATTTGGAGAGGGGCGCCCTTCATCGTGTGTACGGCCTACTGCAGCGATGGCTTGCTTGGTGGTAAAGAAGTGAACTCTTGTGATTACGTCTGGGGGAGATCCAAGCTCACACCTCGTTGTGGGCACAGTCTGTGGGTGCGGTCTAGTAGGAGTTGAGATTTATCCATGTGCGACAATAATGACTGAAAGAAGTCACCCACGTACTCCGCTAGATCCTTGTCGGGGACCGAGAAGGGGAACCCCCTGGATCCGCAGGTTATTGCGGCGGGCTCTGTTTTTGTGATCCTCTTGTTTGAATTCTAAGATCTCGATTTTGTCCCTCAAGGCCTGAATCGCACGCTGCACCTCCGCGAGAGTAGTAGAATGTTCCTGAGCTAGCTCCTCTACCTCCCCCAACCTATGCTCAACCTCCGAGACCCTCTGGTCCGTCTGCTCCAGTTTCAATGTGAGCTCTGTCATGCAGGACCTAAATTCAGACTTAATGTCCGACATGAAGGCTTGGAGGTCTTCTTTAGTTATGAGGGTTCCGCTCTCCTCCGGCGCTTTTTGCGGGGTGAGTTTTGGGGGGTCCGTTTTCTTGCTTCTGTCCGCTGGGAGGAGCATGCTGGAAATGTCTGCGGATTTAGGAGGTTTGAGCTGCTTGGCCATGGCTGTATCTTGTAGTTATTATGGGCTGTAGTTGTTCTGTGGTGTTAGGCGCTGGAAATAAGCACCATGCGCTGCAAGGCCTTCAGAAGTGACCACCTTGTACCACTCGTTAGGCAGGGATGGGAGGAATCGGACCCCCTCCAGTATACCACGGTAGGGCCTGAGCCACCTGGCAGGGCACAAAGGAGTGGGCCGGGGCGCCCCAGGAAGCAGTGGGTTAGGCAGGGGTCATCGAAAACCTCCCACGAAAGAGGAAGTGCCGCATGGACTGTCAGATCTGGGTTCACCAAGGGTAGAGCCTGCCGTGCCTGTGCCGCTGCATTTTCCTCTAAATAATTGGGTGGGGAGGTGATGCCATTTCCGGTGTTGCAGCGAGCTGTGACCCCAATAAGCAGAAAAGGTATGATGAGTGCGGTGGGAGGATCCCAAAGGCAGCGCTTCATACACCTGAATTTTGCAGGCGGAGGTGAAGGGAATAACAGAGTGAGGCCAGAGTCTTTTTTGTCTGCTGGGGGCCAGTTAAAGTCATGTTAGGCACACCTGACTTTTGTAGGAAGCAAGAGTCTATTTTGTGTTTCCCGGGAGCGGTTAAAGCAGTATTGTGCCAGGAGCAGTCAAAGCAGTATAAGACACATGTGGTTTTGTAGGCAGAGAAGAAGGCCCAAGAAGAGGTAGGCACATCTCTCATGTGTAGATGGAGCAGTCTGAGGCCAGGTTAGGGAGGCCTGTTTTTGTAGGCATAGGCGAAGGCTCAGGCAGTGTTAGGTGCACCTCTTTGTGAGCAATGGAGACCAAAACAGTATTAGGCACTTGATTTGTGTGCGGAGGGGAGGTGGCTCGAGTGGAGTTAGCAGGATCCAGGCCGGCAAGGAGTCATGAGCCAGGGTAGCAGAAGAGAGCTGCGGGTGGAGCGATCCGTGCCCCCACCCACCGGGTGTGCCTCAGGTAGGCTCCAAGGATAAGGTCATGCTGTTGGGGCTCCAGTTATCTGGCACGCAGGTCCTCCAGCAGGCGCCCCCCTCAGCCAGCTACAGAGGGGCCCGCGCCGCCGCCGTATGTTGAGGCAGGATCCTCTGCCACTCGCAAGAAGTCAGGGGGTCCGCTTAGATGCAGGGGCCGGGTTCAAGCCGAGCCGCCAGGGGTCCAGCCGTGAAGGCATGCAGCGCCTGCTGCACTCTGCCGCCCCGTCCGGGGGCCGGGTGAGTCCAGGTGCGAGGGTGATGCATGAGAGGCTTGCTCTGCACCCGGGCGCTGACGACTGCAGGTGCAGGAGGGCGACAGCAGAGGCAATGCAGACAGGCAGCGGGATGGTTGGGGGGCCCAGGCACCCCCTCCGCAATGTCCGCCACCAAAGGCCCCTACCTTCAGGTCTCACTCGCCATCGCTGCGACCCTGCTCTAGTCCGCCTGCCATCTTGTCTTCCCCCGTCGATGGGCCCGCAGGCTTCTATGCCCCCGTTCCAGGCTTACAGCGGGTGGTAGGGGCTCATTTTCGCCTCAATTTGCTGCCCAGAAGTTCTGACGTCCGTGGAATCCATTTAATTCCGAACAGCATACTGGTGCATCGTAGTAACACGCGAGGGCTGCGGGTTCCCTACCGAGGCCTTCACAGGAGCAGCCACATCGCTGGTGCTCCAGGCCACCTGCCTGGTGATCTAATCTTAACACCTACACTGTCTGTTTCAGTCAAAATAAAATCATTTTGTCTCAAATAGGTCAATATCACATTCCACTATCGATTGAATTAATAATGTAGTAGTCAATAAAGCACTTTCTTGACGATGAACTTGAGAATAATTCTGACAATTACTGTAGTTGGTTTCATGAGACCCGTAAGAGGGCTGTTCTGTTTAACTTTGGACATACTGTCTTCCATTAGCCTCATGAGTTTCTAGATGGTCTAGTAAAGCTGATTTTAAGCCACCCCAACCTGTACCTGTGATGCACTTTCATCGGATGATTCGATGCATTTTCTCTTTTTCTGTCCATTTGTTAAACAGCTTTAAAGGAACTATCTATAATTTTAGATCTGATATGATGCTAAGAAGTATCTGCTTTCGCTTCCCGGAAATCATGTTGCCTATGCAGGTTTACTGTTTTATTGAAAGGATTTATTTTTAAAAAGATATGTTACATTTTATTTATTATCATTGTAAATTTGGGAAATCTTTTATGATGATGTTAATTATCCAAATAAGGCTGTTTACCTACCGACCTACCTTCCTATGCAGAGTGCTTCATCTTCTATTCTTGTTTATTCTCTTTTCTTTCCACAAGGCTGGTTTTGTACAGTGATTTTCATTTAGTTTTCTTGCAAATGGTGTTTTTAATTTCTTGAAGATGGTGTATTTAATTGAGGTATATACATTTGTATAGAACCTTGATTGGACATTTCCTTTATTTTGGACTGTTATACGTTGCTGTTTAGGCTGCTACTGAATCACATTCACACCACTCTGGAAAGTATAGCCTTCCCTGTGCCCACATTAACACAAAAGGTGAAGGAGGTATATCTCTTAACACAGTTGGATTTACTTTTATGATTGGGATCACTGTTGGTTTGTAGAAGTGATACGGCTCAGTAGGTGGCTTAGACACTACTCACTCACTGCAGAAGTAATTCTGTCACATATACCACAAACAAATTCAACTTCATTATGTTTTAAACTCAGCAAAATTTCACTGATGATTTCTTTACCAAGAACAGAATGGGGAAAAACACTGGGGCCCTTGACATTTTAAGTATCTATTGAGCCCTTCTGTAAATAAAAAAAAAACACTGAATTCCTTGAAATAAGGCTTCTTACATTTCCACAGGCAAAGGTGGGATTTCGTCTAAGTGAATGGAATAGGCATCATTAGCACCTGGGTTGAAGAAACCAACCAATCAGGTTGCTTGGATTGTGGGCTAAATTCCATGATCTCAGCTCATGTTCTGAGAAGACTGATGGCTGAATTCCGTGCTGCTTCATCTACCCCCTCGCCTCCCCTACCCTCATGTTTTTAGAGAGCTTCCCACCCCTGCATCATTTAACTGGTGTCCAGCTGCTGCCCCTGCTGTGTGTCCTCTCCAGCCGCCATGGAAATGGAAGAGGGGCTCCTTATGGAGCCCGGTCTGCAAAGCTATCCTGGGTAAGTATTGTGTTTGAATGAATAGGATGCCACAAGGCGTCCAATGTATTCAAAGTAAATACATTGCTGTTAGCACCCTGGGTTTCCAAATTGAAACCCGGGGTGCTAATAGCAATAAGCACCTTTTCTGGGGTCTTCAACGGCTGGAAATGGTGCTGGGGCCCAGCGTTAACTTGGACCCTGGGTAATTACCGGCCAGTGAAGCACCCAGAACTGGTGCATATTGCTTAATGAATTACTCTTGTACCTAACATTCTGAGATATACTGACAATTCACTGGTTAATAAATAAGATCACCACGAACTGGTCTTCTTTCACACGCTTGTAGTCATAATTTCAGGGAGTAGTGTAAAGGGGAGGCCCTATTTTTCAGATATAGGAGGAGCCATATCTACCTCTACCTCGAATGAACATTCTCGTACCAGAAGAGGCACCTGAAAGAAAAGCACTTAGGAGGGGATGTCTTGATTTAAAGATCTTCCTCTATCCAGCTATGAGAACACATGTTTCCCGTCTTTACAAGATTTCTCCAGGAAGGAATGTAGCTGATAACCAAATAAGTTGGCAACATATGCATATAAACGTTATTATTGCTTCCTTGTGGAATGTTTCAGCTTTCCAGGTGCCATCAAAGTAGGAACATTGTGGCCAGAGATGAACTTCCCCCTGAAAAACCTCTATGTATTAAATCATAATTTATATTAGATAAATACTAGACCTGATGTGCCATCATTTTTGGTGCTAAATCCCAATAATAGATGCCAGACTCCCACTACCAAAATCAGTTCCCATACCAATAATCACATATTTACTACCATAGAAAAAGTCAATGTACTCCCATCAAACACATAGAAAATACAATTGTAAACTATAACGAGTCAGAGAGACTGTGCACTCCCCCGACTTTCTATGGAAACAACTTAAATTAGAAAAGTATTTGCAAATATTGTGAATGATTGAACTAAAATGCACTTCTTCTTGCTTCTGCAAAAATGGCTAGTTTGGGGGTTAATGATTGTGTGTTTTCCACAGGTTTTTAAGTAATGATGTGTTATGCCAAAGCACTGTATATAGAACATTTTTTGTTTTTATTGCATTGGTTAATTAATCAACCTTTCAATATTACAATGCATTTAACATTAATCTAAATTCAGTAATCATACCGATATAAAACAATTAGAAAAATAGATACACATTTTGTAAAAGTTCATTATAATGGTGTCATGTGGTGGTTAAAGTGTTGCATACAATGTTCCAATGTATAAAATCAATTAAGATACTTTGATCCCCTTCAAACAATTGTAAAAAAGGAAATGGAAGATCACTAAGTAGTTGGCACAGTGTGCGCAATAGTTGAATTTCCAGTGGATAATTTACAGAATTGTATCATTTTTGGGTCTAGTCTTAATCATATTCTGTAGTTCCTAATCCACGCTTTGTAGTGATAGGAAATTCTCTGTTGCCAACGTCACCTCAATGCGCCACCCACTAAACTGTTCCTTCCATAATATCTCTGCACTCAGAATTTTGAATTCTTCAAAAAAATTAAAAAGGTGAGTTTTTCATAAATCAGACAAGGCCAGACAGTGGATTAAGATGTGGTTTAACGTTTCTTGAGATGCAGCGTTAAAGCAGTGTCAGATGGCTCTATTTATAGGGCTGGCATTTGTCATTAGCCCTACATGGGTCTTAGTTGGCCAGATGTTAAATCTAAATCCTAGAAACACTGTTCGATATTTCTGCAACAGGAACTTCAGTAGATATGGTTCTGACATATTCAGGGGTTTAAGATTGAAGTGCCCATTTTTATAGCACTCACATTTTTGTATTTTTTCCCACGTATTCTCCCACTCGCATGCCCACAGTTTATGTTTGGCTTTGTTGGGACTGGTCATTAATATGTGTGTAGTAATATTGGCATCATTCATGAAATCTATTGACGTCCAAATCCAAGGCTTTAGTATGTTATCAGGCTTTGAGATAGATATCTTGGCGATTATTGATAACAGTGAGTCTCTATTTGGAGTTAGTAGACATTTCCTATAAAGGGATATCATTTTCCAAATTAAAATTATATTGAGGGTCGGAGCTCTAATTCATACCTAACAAGCTCCATAGGGGTACAGAGTGGCAGCCATAGTATTTTCTTCCAAAAAACCTCTTTGAGCTTCGTCCAGTATTTGGTCCCTTTATGTTGCCTTCTTTCTGTCTCGTAGGTGATCATGAGTGTTACTTTTTGCTTGTAATATATGATGACTGGTTCGAAAGAGAATTTGCCAAATATTTTTCATATTATTCGAACTTGTGAGATAGCTGTCTGCATTTTAGTTCACATGGCTATATGATAAGGTAGATCAAGTGGGCTATTATTAGAATTTAATAATAAAAAAATGTATTCATCAGTTGAAATTTAAAGGTATGCTGTTAAGCATCCATTTGAACTTTCGCTTATGTTTGTTGGTGTAACATGAAAACCCTTTCAGTTTATTTCAAATGAAAACAAAGGTGGTTTACTTTGGGATATTTTCTAGTGCCTGTGTAATTTCTGTAACCCTATAGGGTTTTTTGATATCAACACTAAGCCGTCTGCATACAACAACCATTATAGTAGAAAAGGGCCTATTTTTGAGGAGTCAGAGACTAGAGTCTTCAGAGATTTGCCAATATCGGCTATAAAGAAATTAAATAGGGTTACTGCAAGAATGCGATCCTGTTTAAGTCCCTTATAGGTTTAAATTGGATTGGTTAATTGCCCTTCTTTGGTTAAGTGAACCTCTATTGAAGTTTCAGAATAAAATTGTTTTATTAATATTTGAATATATTCTGGACAATTAGCTTTTTCTAGTTTGTCAAAGAGGAGATCCCTTGAAATACAGTCAAATGCGGTTTTAAAGTCAATGAAGGCCATGTATATGGATTGGCCCATCATCTGTCCTCTGTTTTTGATTAGTGTTAGGGCTAGTTGGCTAATTGAAGTTCCTTGGCCAGGTAAAAAACCCAGTTTGATATCTGTCTGCTAGTTGACTTTTATTCAACCATATGGTAAAATCCTAAAGTAATAGTCGGGCAAATATCTTCCGTGGGACATCTAATAAAGCTATTGGTCGGTAATTTTGTGGGCGTTCACAGTCCCCCTTTTTAAAGACTGGTATGATCATTGATTTTTTTCCATGAGGGTGGTATTTGTTGATTTTGTAACATGTTGGTAACTATGATGTGTAATATGTCAGCCCAAATATCTGGGTGGGATTTCAGCATGGCGTTGGTTAGGCCATCCGGTCCAGGGGCATGTGAGGAGCTCAGTTTAGTTGTTCGGATTCAGATGTCTTCTCTAACAAAGATGAGTTAATCTCTTGATTCCCTTATCATGATTTGAGAAATACCAGTTTTTCGTGAGCATCCATCGAGCTCTTTGTAGTAGTCGATCCAGGTCGTTTCTTTTACTGCATAAGGTGCATGGTTTGGTTATCATTGAAGGCACTGTTCAATACAGCCCAGGTTTGACTGCTATTTTTAGATGCAATTGTTCTTGCCATAAGCTCGCTGTCCTTCTGTACCATTTGAGCTAGCTGGGATTTTGCGCTGGTTGTGATATTGGGTTTTTTGGTTGCAAATGTTTTGCCTTCTGATGTCAAATATGTACGTACCAGTTGCCCTTATGTTGTTCAGCAGTTGAGTTTTCTTTCTTTTGTCCATCTATCAAATGAGTGCTTATGTTTAAAAAGGGGCTTTGAATTATACCCCTGTTGTTGTTTAAATAAAGCCATTGTGGCGATATATCTACCCTGTTCTGTATTTGTTGATCTAGGTTTGGATTCTGATTTTGCATATGGATCCTAAATGCAAATATGGTCTCATCAGTCCATTTCAATCTATGTCTTCCTCCTGACAATGTTAGGTTGTGGGAGAAATAATCAGGGTTTTTTCAATTTCAACTGTCATTTCCATGTACAGGTTAACAGATTATGGTTGCTTTTAGATTGGTTAAAGATCTCAAATTACTCAATTATATTGAAGGTGGCACGTTGCACAAATATATAATCTATGATCGAGGTAGTGCTATCTCTTTTCCACATTGTTTTAGCTGGAATGTCTCCTTTCAGCTTGCCATTAAGCATAGGAACTGCCTGTTCTTGATAAAGGTTGCCCATACATGTGTTGCCTTGGTCATCTTTTCGATTTTGGGACCTATACAGTTTGTGTTTAAGTCTCCTGTATTATTGTGTGGATCACAGTGGTATCTTTGGCGATTATATCCAACATTTCAGCAATGCCTTCTATGAAAACATAATCATCAAGCCCATTGTGGTTCCAATATAAATTGAAAATGGAAATGGCACCCTCTGGAGTTTTAATTTTGACTAGCTGAGTAAATGGATTGGTTGACGCCCAAGGTTCTAATGTAAATTGAAGTTCAGTGTTAACCGCACCAAGAGACCTGCTGTAGGAGGACCCAGTAGGCCTTTCTTGGCAAGTAAGGCTGACAAGAGGTGACCTTCCCAAACCAGAATATCTACCAGCCAGATTTCTTGTATAAGAATTACATCGTATAGCTTAAGGGCTTCAGTCTTGCTGAATAAAAGATTCTTAAAGCTTCTTGTATTCCAGGAGGCTAAGGTGAGTTTGAAGGGTTGCTGCTGAGTGTAAAGATACATCTGAGCATTTTCATCCTTATTTAATGCTGACTTTGACCAAGCTTGATTCGTTGAGATTTTGAAATGCTGTAAGTGATGTAGGGACTCTTGTAAACTGGCCTCTATTATCTGCAAATTGGATTCAAGATTACTGTTAAAATATGGAGCCTGCTCCTTAGTATGTCCTTGGTGTCTAGTTATTCTGTCTACTTTTTGTTTGTTTGTTTATCTGATTGTGAGCAGAATCTTGCTCGAGTATAAATCCCATGTCATATAATTGGGATCTTGCTTGCCATAGTATATTTGTAATGATTTATGATGAAATCCACAATTTTACTACACTTGGATTTTTAGAATCAGTGAATTCGATTTGTTCGAAGTCACTGGACTGATGGTCTTCCAGCATTTGTACACCAGCAAGGGTGTTGAGAATACTTGTTCTATTTAATACATATTGTGGGCAAGGGTCCGGTCCACATTGGAAGAGCAGAGTATGATAGCTATGTATTGAAACTGTAGAGTTGAATTTTGAGTTGGTCAAGCCACCTCTTGTGGGTTGTTGACTGAGGTCTTTCTGTGGTTTATTTTTCAATGAATCTGGCTCATCAAGAGCATGCCAAACTGATGTTTGGTTGATTGATATCAGCATCCAATGTTTTAGATAAGCATGGGGCAAACATACCTGCACCCGCTCGCTCGAGTTCCTGTGTTCTTTTCTCCAGGGTAGTAAAATTGGTTGTATTTTGCCAAGGTTTAATAGACTTCATCTCAGTTTCGTTATTATTGAATCGGAATTGGATTTTAGGTAAATTACTATTACTGCTTTCAGAGCTGCTGGAGTATCTACATTGGTTTTGGAGACCTGTTATAGATGTTCTGAGGCTTCAATGAGATCATCAAGTGGTCCAGAATTATCTATGGCATCAGGCATCAGGAGGATAGCTCAGGGGCATCGCACTCACTTTGGAAGCAAGACAACACAGAGCAACTCAGGTTCGATCCCCGGGTCCGTGCTTAGAAACCTCTGGGTATTAAGCATGTTATAAATAACCTATCATGTCATGTCAGAAATTATCTGTGTGAGTTGCATTGCTGGTTTAGACAATTTATTATGGCTTTTTGATTTAGCTAAGATCTTATTTTTTCTTTATCAGTCGAGCATTTGCACTAAATTTGATGTCCAAGTTTGGTAAAGAGTGCAACATTTTCTTGAGCCTACATGTAAGCTCTTAGAGCTAGGTTTTTTTGATTTTTCAATTTCTTTTTTAGTTGAGCATCAGTAATTTTGTGCCCTGCTTTTATATGCCAAACATATCAAAGGCTGGCTTGGTGACCTTTTTAGTAGCAGCCAGAGCAGCAGAATCTAGTGCAGAATTTTGTTTGGTGGATGCTAAGTTTCAATTTGGATTTGTGATGCCTCATTTGCAATAATTATGTCATCTTAATTTCGAATTAGTGGCTTATTTGCAGGAGGAGGTGTGAGAAGTTGTTTAGATAAAATGTTTAATTCAGTTTTATTGGTAGCTACTTTTGCTGCATCAGTGTCTGATGTTTGCATAATTTATTTAGTATATTTTTTTGTATTACCAATTTAATGTATAATGTCTCATACAATTTTGTCAGATACATTAGGATGGTGTTTATCACTGCCAGGGTTACCTCAACTAGATGGGCAGGGTCTTTATTGAAGTTTCCAGATCATCGAGGAGTAGGATTAACAAATGTAGATGAAGAGCAGTTTGACAAATCTGTGGAGTTTCCAAACAGAATGGGAGATATAGACAGATTAAAGTGAGGGAGAAAATGGGAACAGTTTTGAGAGTTATACCTTAGGAGTTTCTGGAATTTTAATGAAGACTGGGGCTCTTTGATCTCAGGATGGGTAGTTAGTATTCTCATCACATCTTTTGTTGGTGCCGCTGGTTTAGTCTGTGTTTGAGTCATAGCAGCAATTATTTCAATAGGTTCTCTGGCACAAGGCTGCAAGGTAGCACTGTTTGTTACATGCACTTGGGTGATAGCTGTGATATGGGGTCGCACGGGAACAACCTTGTCTCTAGGTGAATTAATTATTGCTTTTGTAGTGAGAGTAACATTGTGCTCCACTGTTGGAATGGGGCAGGTTAAGATATCTATTTTCTCTGGGATCTCTGTAGGCAGAGATATGATGGCTAGGGCATCTGACATCAAGGTGTCTGAGATCTCATCAAAGTATATTAGCAGTTGTTTTTCACGCGATTGCATCAGCATTTTGGACGGTTTAGTGGTGGGTTTCACCTTGCACATTTTGTCAATAGTACAAACGTGTCTGATGTCTGTCGTTAGAGACTTGGCTCTTTTGGTGTTTTAGTTCTTGGGGTCAATTATGTCATTAATTGTGGTCAGTTTCAGTTATGTTATGGGAGGCTCTATTAGGTTTACTGCCATTTGCTTAGTTGGCATTGCTGTTTTTAATGTATCTAAATGACTCATTATTTGTTAACTGAGGGGACAGGGAGAAATGTAAGTTGTAATGTATTATATGGATACTTAAGATTGCCTTCAGCAAGTGTCAAAGATAGTTCATTGCTTGCTAACTGATTATATTAGTTAGTTTTTCAAAATCTAGGGAATACGAAAAACCAATATCGACAGTTGAGGCCTCAGTTAAGTTGCTTTTCCATATTGGTCCCTGGGTTATTGAGGCAAGGCGATTTTCTGTATCACTCAGAGGCGAGCAGTATTTTATTCATCAACATTAGGTGTAAAATTCAATCAATTAGGAATAGGGGCAATTAGTGGCACCTCACTCAGGCAGTGCTAAGGTAATTATCTAAATGGTTGCAACATGCTTAATACTGATACAACAATTGAACAATATAACAGATTTGGCCCCAAGACACAGGTGTTATCTCCAAGGCACAGAATTCAAATAGTTCATATGAAGGCAATTGTATGTCTCAATCCGTTGTTTTGGCACCTGGCTCAATCTTGATGTCTACAGTCACTGGGTCGTTAAATATTGATTTTCGGTAGCAATCAATTGTCAATACCCGTTCAAAGGCAGAGCCCGCAGTCACCGGGTCTGATGGTAAAAGGCTTGGAATAATTCAAAAGGTAGCACCCCGCTCAAAGACAAAGCCCAGAGTCACCGGGTCTGGGATATAAATTATAGATTGAGATCAATTACCAGTTCCTGGCTCAAAGACAGAGTTCACAGTCACCAGATCTGGTAGTGTAGGATTTGTTGCTATTCGATACAAAGTATCCGACTCAAAGGCAAAGCCTTCAGCCACCAGATCTGCAAATAGAAATGTTGTCTTGGTATACATTTTAAGTTGGGGCAATTACCAATATCTGGCTCAAAGGCTGTGCCCGCAGTTACTGAGTATGATAATGAAGGTTTTTAGAACAATTCAATAAACAGCAACTGACTCAAAGGCGCTGCCCACAGTCACCGGCTCTGTAATTAAACATTTTACAGTTGCATCAATTGCTCGCAATCAGCTCTAACACCAAGCCCGCAGACTCCTAGCCTACAGCTGGGGGTATCTGGTTTGTTTGAATGTACGGCCAACAGTTTCAAAGTTTTAGGGGGTTGTATACTGGTTACCAGATGGTATCTTGGAATCTTTGTTCAAATAGCAGTCCATGACAATCGTTCCAAAAATAATCGTAGGAAAAAATATCTAGCAGTCACCTTAATCTGTGATGAAGCACCGGGGCCACTCTGCTGCAACACACCAAACACAAAACACTTTGCTCCTCACTTCGCACTCTTTACACAGGTACGTGCCTTTGTAAGTTGCTCTGGTGTCTGTGTTCATTTTCTTAAAGGCACCACGGGCCTTTGCTGGATCACCAAAGTATCTTACAGTTAGCACAGCAGCCGGAGGGATAACAGGAGGACCGGAGTATAGGTAGCAGCGTCCAGTACGGTTAAACACAAAACACTTTTCTCCTCACTTCGCGTGCGCTTTGCAAAGGTGCGAGCCTTTGTAGGTTGGTCTGGTGTCTGCGTACATTTTCTTAAATGCACCACAGGCCTTTGCTGGATCAACAAAGTATCTTCCATTTAGCATGGCAGCCCAGAGGGTTAATAGGAGGACCGGAGGATAAGTAGCAACTTCGTGGAAGGGTAAAAACACAAAACACTTTGCTCCTCACTTAGAACATATTTAGATACAATTATCCACCAATCGAAGTTGGAACTCATTTTTTGACCTTGGAATGTTTCAAAGGCTGAGATGGCCTTGCCTGGATACGAAACTGTGACCTGTAGATCAAACATATGTCAAAACGGTGAGCACTCAACCTGCTGAGCTAGCTTACTCTGAACGGGTTTGTGAAGGATGTACTATCCCACTTACTGTCCAAATCCCAAAATATCATGCAGCTGGCAAACTGCTGACGTTTGGGAGACAGACAGATCTGGTGCATATTTTTTTGAGTTTTGATAGATTTTAATGCACTCCCTCTAGCTTGATATTCAAAGACAGAGTGAGAGCACTTGCATATCAACAGCAATCTGGTGGATTTCCATATAATACATATATGAATGATTAGTATGGAAAGTAAAATAAACGTGGGAAAAGAATAAGAAAGAGGTAATGGGAAACAAAGAGGACGGTGGAAGGGACAAAGAAAAAAGGGGATGCATATGCGTGTGTGTGTGTGTGTGTTACATGATTATTTGCCTTACATGCTACACTATGTTTTGCCTATGTGGCTTTGCTATGCTCGCCCATGCTATCTTTGCTGCACTCTGAAACTTTGCAAGAAATATTAACTTCAAAGTATGTTTTTAATGAATGATTTCCATTTCCTTCTGGGGGTGTTCGCCCATTGCACCCCTGTTTGGACTTCCACTTCCTCCCTCAATTTGTCTATGCCTAAACGTGTTCCGTAATTTTGTTTTTTACTTTTCACAATTGGGAGCTTGTAATTTAAATGCGTGTTTGGCTTTATTGGAAATCTGCTCTTTTTTTGTTACTATTTATTTGTTTTATTATTTATTCCACCTCTTTATTTTTTTGAGTTTTGCCAGTTTTGTTATGGTAGCCACTTATGGTTTCTTATGTTATGTCATGCTCTTTCATGCTGTTTCACAAATGTCATGTTGCCAATGAACACCTGGAAGCAACCAGAAGATGGCAGGTAGCACGCCATGAAACACCTAAATATATAAACATATGGCATACACGAGCAGCACTTACTTAATGAAATGGCCATAATGATAAAGCAGACCTGCAAGTTGAATTGTAAACAAACTATACTTCCCTGTCACAGCTAATATCTGCATGCTGCCCTGTTATAACAGAACAAGGTGACAGAATCCCCGTTCAAGAAGGGTAGAATATCCTGGATTATGGGAATTAGCTCCCAGAAGATCCCATCCTCGACCCAAAAGACATCTTGCCTACCACACCACTATAAACATCCAAGTCTTGCCCAGGATTTTGCATCAAGAAGTGCCAGAGTTCAAATCCCCACCACATTTGTTTAAAAGGGCCTGTAGTTTCTCAGAGATTCCATATCTATAAACCCTGGCCATCCATGGCCATTCAGGAAGGGGTTTGTTCTCCTGTTCCATTTTGCATAGTTTCAGAGGGTCAGGCTCTTACTGAAACCCTGAACTGTCAAAGGCTTAAAAGCCTTACAATCACAGAGCCAAAGAGGCGCTCATGTCCTGAGAACATTTTATGCAACAGGATGCCACACTGTCAATTTATTCCTGACTACCCTGTTTACCACTATCCACATTCATATTCCACTCAGTCTGTTCTTGAATTGTCTACCCTTGGCCAGTGGGCTTGTCATTCCCAGAATTACTGTTGGAATTTGCTATGTGGGAGAAATTAAATATGCTCCCCGGCAATGTACACTAACATGCTTCTAGGGGTTAGTTGAGCACATCTCAAATCCATGGGAAAATCCTGCATTGAAAATTGCAATATTCTATATTAAAAACAAAATGTATTCGATAATATAGACATTAAGACTTGTTTATCATTACATATTACAAGAGACAACATATACAAAGTACAGAAGAAAAAAGAACAAAGGAAAAGAAGCTCAACTTCGGATAACACATAAAAACAACATTTCCTAAGACATCTAAAAACCAGTACATTTGAACAAATTCCCAAAATTTTGTGAAATGATGAATCAAGTTAGTACCATTGTCAGCCATTTAACATTCTCAGATATTGGTTATTTCCATGTGATTTCCATCTATATTTCCAGACGCCATTAACGTCTTCCTACAAATAGTCGGCAAACAATTGCTTTTAACCAAACATTGTTTGGTAGTTTCTAAAGGAGTTTCCCCGCATAGCCTACATAGCCTCCCCTCTTTGAATTTTCAATCTGCCCAAAATGTTCTCATAGGTATTAAACATGTTGAATTTAATCTTCAAATATTTCAAAGAATATTATGAACAGGGAAAGATATGATGTAGGCGGGATTGCAGGATTCTTCAAGTCTAGACATTGCGTATAAACCGCTGTACGAAATGAAATGGTCTTTTTTAAATTGATACATTTAAAAAGACTGATTTAGAAAGAGCGATCAGAGACCACTTCGAGTGGTCTTTCTAAAACAAACTGTCGTGGCCTGCCGTGCTCGAGTATGCTCAGGGACAACCATGCGCGGGCAGGTGAGGGAAGTGTGTGTGAGTGAGTGAATGAGTGAGTGCGTGTCAGTGTGGGAGAGGAGGGGGGAGGTTTGTGGTGGCGAAGGGAGGTGTAGGGGAGAAGATGCATGTCTGTTTGCATTTGTTTGTTTGATTGTTTGTTTGTTTGTTTGTTTGTTTAGTTGGTGTAGCGCTGCCAAACCCGAAGGTAGCTGGGCGCGAACATTACAAGTATACTTATAGCTTAATTACAAATAAATAGCAAGAATAAATAGGTAGTACAATTTGTGGATAGCGGTCACATAAATACATAGAGATATTGAGAGGAACAACATGAGGTAACAGGTACCGTGCAGACAAAGTATTCATAGAGGGGCAGGTGGTAGAGGTCCAGGTGGGCAGAGGCAGGGTGATTAAGGAGTGGTAGAGGAGTCATTGGTCCGGATCCAAGTTAGAGTTTTTCACCTGAAACTGGAGTAGGGTTGGTCAGAAGCACCACCATCTGTTGTCCATTTGAATCTAGGCACTTTGAGAGTGTTGATGTTAGCAGACCTAGTGGGATGGGCAGAGATTATTCTAGTGATTCTTTCAGTCAGATAGGGTGGAGCTATGTTATTAAGGCATTTGGACGTGAAGGAGAGTGTTTTCAGGAGAATCCTGTCACTAATCTTAAGCCAGCGGACATCTCTTCTGAAATTGGAAATGTGCATTCTGTTAGGGATGTTTAGAGCAGCTCTAAGAGCATTATTTTGGAGCTTTTGTAGTTTGACAGTGATATGTTTATTGGAGCCTGCATAGAGGGCATTGCAATAATCCAATTTGGATAATATAAGTGCACTGGCAAGGGTGATGCAGCTTGTTTCGGAGAGAAATCGTCTACATGCTCGGATCAGTTTACAAGTGTAAGCTGTGGAGAATGCTAAAGAGTTAACTTGCTTTTTGAGGGAGAGTGCAAAGTCAAGGTAGAAACCTAGCGTTTTGACTACGGGCCTCACTTTGATGATATTGTTGCCAATATTAAAGGAAGCATAGTTGGGGTCAAGTTTTTCTGTAGCTGTGTCTGAACCCAGGATCAGGAGCTGTGTTTTGTCGTCATTCAGGCAGAGGCCCTGGGAGGCCATCCATGCCTGAATGATGAGGTATATCTTATTTACCAAGGCTGTGTCTTCGAGGAAGTTGCCCGAGAGGGGAATGAGGATCTGTGTGTCGTCTGCATAGTTAGTGTAGGTGACACCCAGTCTGTCCAACTTGTTGAATAAGGGCTTGGTAAAAATGTTATACAGGGTGGGAGACACACATGATCCCTGTGATACCCCGCAGGAGACTTGTATGGGATCAGCAGCAGCAGAAGGGGAGAAGACTCTCATTGTCTGGTTGGCTAGGATCCAGGTAATGGCATCACTTGAGAAATGTGCGGCCGAACTAAGGTGATTGCATAAGACTGCATGGTCCACCAGGTCGAAGGCCGCAGATAGGTCAAGGAGGAGTAGGAGAGCCGTTTTCCCATTGTCCTTCAACACGTCAATTTGGGTCTTAAGGTCAATTAATGCAGTTTCCGTGCCATGGAGAGGGCGGACACCAGACTGGCGTGAGCCGAGCAAGTGATTAGCTTCTAAGTAGTCCTGAATTTGTAAATAGGCTACTCTGTCAATAGTTTTGAGTAGAAAGGGGAACCGTAGTAATGGGTCTTTAATTAGTGGGGATAGAGGGGTCCAAGATCTGTTTTTTGAGCAGTGGGAGTACCCAAGCTTCTTTGAGGTTATTAGGGTCAAGGGTCTGCTTGAAGGATGCATTGATAAGCTTGGAGATGAAGGGAGCTAAATCTCTAGCGGCATCTTTTATAATTTGGGATGGGCAGATATCTCCTTTGCAGTTGGAGGGTTTTAGTGACAGTATGATTTTTTCGGTCTCAATGATGGAAATTCTCTTGAAGCTAAATGGTAGGATGGGGCTAGTTGTAGTGGCAATAGGGGGTGGCTGCTGTTCAGAGGTGATTAGAGTTGCCTTTTTGTTAGCTATTTTAGTTTGAAGTGAGGAGATTTTGTTTGAGAGAGCATTTTCTATGCTGGTACACAAGGGTTTGTCCTTAGGTGTGTTGTCGACCTGGGGTATAGGTGATTCCATTTCCCGAAGAATGGAGAATCATTCCTTGGTATCTGATTTAGCCTTAGATATTCTGTCATTAAAGTTTTTTTTTTGTTGCACTAATTATTTAGTTCTTGTAGTGTTTAGATAGATTAGTGAGTTTGTCCTTATTCTCATTAGTTGGCGAGTGACGCCATATTGACTGAAGCTTTCTTTTTTGCAGTCTGAGCTCTTAAAGCTTTGGTGTGAACCAAGTGTTGATATGTTTTCTGTTTGCCTTTCCTGAGTTTGACTGGTGCCGTGGCATCCAGAGCCTTGATCATAGCCTCGTTGAAGACCTCTACTAGAGTGGTAGGGTCTGAGTTGCTATCTGTTCTAATGGCAGGGAGGAGCAGTGGGAGTATTTTGGCCACTGAGATGTCTTTTTTGCTTCTTGTTGGGAGCTGCAGTTCCATGATCATGGTGTTGTGAGGGATGAGGTCTAGTGTGGCAATGAAGGTTATTAAGAAGTGATCGGACCAGAATTGCGGGATGGTATTGGTGATGTTAATGTTACAGTTTAGGTCAGCAATCCGATCCAAAGTGCGTCCTTTGGAGTGGGTGGGAGCCATGACTTTTTCTGTTAGTCCATGATCCGCCAGAAGGGCAGCAATAGATTGGGCGTGTTTGTCATTAATGTCACTGAATCCCAAATTGAAATCACCCAGTAGGAGGATTTGTGCTTGGTTTTTAGTGTTGTTGGCTAGGAGACCAGTTATGTCGTCCTCGAAGGAGCCTATGGGTCCTGGTGGTCTGTATACCAAGTGTATGGTGAGTGTATGGTTCTTGGAGAGGGGGAGTTTTGCTGTGAGTAGCTCGCAAGATTGGCAGGATAGGGGTGTGGCTAGTCTGAGGGACAGATTGGTTTTGGAGATGATGGTTAATCCCCCACCTCTGGCGTTCGGTCTATCTGCTCTGATGATTTGGTAGCCCTCTGGTACAGCTAGCATGAGGGCAGGTCCTGCAGCCTCATGCAGCCATGTTTCAGTGATGGCTAGAAAGTCTAGGTTTTTGTTCGCTAGGGTGTCGGCAATATCAGAGGCATGGGCTATCAGCAAATGGCATTGATAAGGGACCCTGATAGGGGGAAGGCCCTTTTGGTATTGGTGGGGGGTGGAAGGGTTGTTGTAGGAGGTTGGTCTGTGCAAGGATTATTTGTCATGATGTCTCGGTGTGCACATGCAAAATTAGTAGCTATTTTGTATTGTGCACATTTAGAGGAGAGATCTGAGGGAGAGGCTGTGTTGTGGGTCTGACACCTACTGGTATAGGTAGTTTTAATATCATAGAGATGGGACTGTCTGGATCTCAGTCTCTGATTTCTGTCCTTGGCAGGGTATGATGTCAGTGAGGACAGGGCCATTGTAATCATGAGCCTGTGATCTTTAGGACAGTCAGTAACCATAGGGCTTTGCTCATGGTCATAAGTAGGGTTGGGCGAGTCAGTTTGGGGGAATGCTTGGTACTAGTGGGAATGGTTTCTGGATAATTAGCAAGGTGCCAGTAATGTGAGCCGATGGACTAATCTCCTTAAGTGTATTCTGTTACCAATTGCGAAAATGGCAGAGAGTGGAGTAGAGAGGACAATCAGAAACAGATTGCTAGAATGGGCTATCAGGCAAGGGTGTGTACAAATTATGCAAATAGTAGATTTGAGAGTAAAAAACACAAATTATGCAAATAGTAAATTCGAGAGTAAAAAACACATTCAGTAAGGAATAGTCTAGATTATACAACAACAGATGGGGTGGATCGGTAGGCAGTTAATCCTAGTAATGCTGATAGTTACAGATTACTACAGGTGTCAAATGCATGGAAATGGAAGTGTCTTAGAGACACAATCAATAGTAAATAATGTTGAAAATGCAGGAGGTGAACGCATACAATATCCACTAGGTATAGTGTCAATAGCAAGTTTGAGGTCACATTAGCGTGAGGTAAAGTCAGTGATTAGAGTGCATATTCTAGCAGGAACAACTAACCTTGTAACGTTACATGGAGAAATGCTCGGAACAGGCTCAGTAAATCTCGTGTTAGTTACATTCTCATAATAGACATGGGGTTCACAGGCACTCAGGAGTGCGTACGCTGTGCAACGGAGGGCATTCAAGTTTGTAGCAGAGATACTTGCGGCACAATCGAGGCTTGTATCACTTAAATAGGCAAGATAAACAAGAAGAAAGTTTGCATGCACTTGGGAGCGGGCAATACAGGGGTTACAATCAGTGTTTGTAAAGCGGCAGCTGGTGCGTTGTGGAAGGCATACGATAGCACAAATAGGGGTGCGATTTTGTGTTGCAAGCGGAATCAGAGCGTTATGCAACAACTTGGGCGGAATGGTGCACGCAAAGTGGCGATAAACAGTTTATGAGATGAATATTTTAGGGTGGCTTAGATACCAGATGCATATTTTAGGGTGGATTAGATACATACATTCATAGTGATTGTCAATCGCGCTGGAACGTAAACATGGGGCTATTGTCAAGGGTGAGCGGGGGCAGAGGGACCAGGGTACCTGATGGCCATGTAATGTGGCAAACAAACTTAATGGGGGGGTCCGTATGCCAGGCGTGTTGTCCAGAAGGCGGGCCAGGTGAAACGGAGCAGATCACTTAGCAGCTGGCAATAATGCAGATAGGGTCGGTGTTTACCCTGATTGTCGGTTTGAGATGCAGGTCGGGCCAAGGATGGCGAATCGTAGATTGAGCAGGGGGCGGGCGGCTGATGGCGTGAACGGTCGGGACAGGCTGGCGACAGGGGTTAGTCTTTCTTCCTGTCCCTTCCTTCGTGGGCCGGCTTCGTGACTCTGTTTGGGAGAGGAGGTGTAATATGTTGGACTGGGAAGGGGGGTGGTCTCATTTGTTGCTGAGGATGGCAGAATTTGCTCTTCGTACTGACTGCGCCTGATTAGGTCATCTGTGGGGGCATGTGGGGGCATGCACATTGGAATTTAACCTGTTATTGGACTAACCAATCAGAATAGGGTAACACATTAACCAATTAGGATGCTGACTTGGGTATTATATAGGCAGGAGACAATAGAATGATTAGAATATAATTAAAAATGATGTTTAGATTGTACAGAAATGTATTCTAAGTTAGTGGTTTTCGTCTTTAAATCGTACTGTCTGATGTGGGCATGCCAAGAGATTCAGTTTTCCGGTCTCAAGTGACTGACTGTCCTCCCGGACGTTATTTTGCCTTTGCATTAATTAAAGTTGTGTTTTCTGCAATTCGGTCCCTCTCATCATTGTCTGATATTCCTGAGGGTCTACACTACATTAAGTTCACCCACACCATGTAAAGCAAATGTTGGCCTTGTCACGGTTATCAACATTCCAGCTAATATGATTCTTACCGGAGTTAATGGCAATGTGTCCTACATTATCTAAAAGTGTTTTAGGATTATCCAAATGGTTGACAGTATACAGTGGTAAGTGATTGCGTTCGCCTTTTGTTGGCACAGTCATATCCGCTATTAGTGGAAACAGGGTGGCATCCACAAACACATAGTCAATAATAGAAGTGTTTTTACCTGCCACTCTAGTAAATATAACAGGAAAATCTCCTGGGCACTGCCCTTTCAGCACAGTAAGGCCATACCGATAAAGCAGATTGGCCTATTGAATGCTGCTGTGATCAGAGTGTAGTCCATAAGGGTTGGAAGATGTAAAATCAAAGCACTGCACATCGTAATCAGGAAGATTACTTGCTTTAAAATCCCCACATACCAAATCTGTTTAATGGTGATATCCCTCTAATAACAATCTTGCTCCTGTGAGAATGTTAGAATAGCAGTGCCTGTATGATTGAGCATATTCATTAATAAGAAGTAATAGCCTGGAGGAGCCAGTCAAAACTTTACAAATTAGAACCCCTGCCAGGACACCATCCAGGCTAGTATCAATAGCCTTGATAGTGATACAATCACATACAGTAATGACAAGCTGACCGTTAGTGCCCTTAGAAGCAAACGTTTGAATAGTTTTTGTGCCATCAAGCTCTAACGTATTCACCAGACAAGTCTCCTGCAACGGGATCACGCTATATTATGCAATGCTGTTTTATAATCTCCCTTCAGATGTATAGTGTGCAAACCCAAGGGTGTTCCAAGAAAAGATAGTACACTGTTGCTAGGGTTTTTTAAGCAACCGCGGTTGTAGCCCTACAGGGAACCAATTTGAATTAGTGGGTGAAGAGGCCTCAATAGGATCAGCTTCTATTAGGTCCATAATCTGCCTCTTACCAGCATTATCTAATGTAATGGTTTATGGTTTAATGGTTTTCCTCCCAAGCCATAAGCTATTGCATGGGATACTATTCCTCTACTGTGGATTGACAATTTTAGAACAGTGTTTGCCTTGTCAAATTGTCCATTCTTCTCCAATTGCCAATCAAACAATGTATCAATTATTGAACAGTTTTAGCCGTTTATATAGTTCCATATGGTAAGATTATACATATTTTAGAGGCGTGAAAGAATAGAAGTGAACAATATTCTATATTAAACTTTTCCTCAAGTTTATTCTCCCTCATCTAAAGACAACTTCAAACATACTCTTACATTTCTGTGCAGTTCTGTCTCGTTCTAGGTTTATTGAGTATCATGCAACTAAACTTCCAAAAACATCACCCCTCTCTATTTTTCCTACTCGTTTATGTACTTCCCTGTTTGTCCTTTATTTGTTTAACCCAATTTCTGTTCCGCGGCTCCCTTATCTTTTCCTTTTCCTCAAAGACTACAGTCTCGAATCACAGACAGGGGCACAATACACCAGATTTTGGATAAGAGTAAGTGCTCTGTGATGACTAAATTATTATAAACACTTGTGTTTTCTACTATATGTGTTGTGTGTTGTATGAGAGTGCTTTTAAGAATGCACAATGTGCAGTGTAGTGTATGTGGTGTGCTGTTTTTGAAAGCTGTGCATCTGCATTGTGTTGTGTTATATGTGCTGTTCGTTACAGTTCAGTAATTCTGATAACGAGCAAGACTCTTCCATGCTAACTAGTAATGCAATCCTCAGCATATTGGACTGAAGTCCATCATTGGAGATCGGCAAGTTAACACAATTTGATTAGGCCAAGCGTTATCAAGTATTTAGGTGTGTATGAAACTAACATATTGTCATTTCTGTCAATGTGTCTCCCTTAAATGCAATGTGAGATGACACACAATCAATTTGTGTTTATCCTCTAAACAAGAGATTTCAAGTTATCAAGCATACTGATGTAGTAATGAAAATTCAGCAGTTCCATGATCCCATACGATCACATCCCTAGTTTCTATTTGAATCTGTATATTTCGTTTTGACCTTGAAGGTTTTAGTTTCTTGTTGGTCACATTAGATACTAACATCACCTCAAGATCAATAGATGATGGAAATGGTGTTGATGTGTTGAAGTTTAATTAATCTGAAGAAGAGCTTATAGCTCGAAAACATGTGTAGGCTCACTTGCTATGAAGTTTCATTTGTTACAAAGACGTGCAGTTATCTGCAATAAGCATAGATTGTAGCAATCAACATAAGGATCTGCTTTTTTTCAATTCACATTGAACCACCCCACTTTCTATAGTTGGGTTGAGCGCACTAGAAACCCGAACATTTCTGTGTTCATTTTCAATATATGGGAGGCTAGGTAGGCATCCCACATTTTGGGTTTCATGTGAAACTCTTTTTAGATAACTCGAGAACTCAAGTGCATTGATTAGGTGTGGTTTCCCTACCCAAACCTTTTTCAAGTATATAGATTGTGGATTATGTTTTACGAGCAATGTGTTTTGTGTAGTGTGTTGTCGTGCGCTCTGGTATGTCTAGTTTGAATGGAGTGTTTTGCGGGGTATGTTGTAATAGGTAACAATTTTTTCAATAATGCTTATTTCATAACTGTGCCATAAAACCTACAAACATATGCCAAGTTATTCAACTATTACAGTAATGAAACAGATTATTAAAGTTAAAATAAATACTTTTTCCTATGCCAGCACGCTTACTTAAACCTAAAAACATCACAGCTATCCGAGCACTTTTCATTCTGTTACACGATTTCTATAGTATTGCAAATATATGATTGACTCAAAAATCTATATGACCAAAACAATTGATTCTTAACAGTTATTTCCCATGGTTGGTCCCCAAGATAACAATATCAAGTGGACATGATATTGCATGTCTTCCATACTGGAGCATGGAACCTCAATACTATTAATTGGGCATAGAGCAGAGTAATACATGACACTTATATAAAGTATTGGTTAGAGATGTCACCTTCTGTATTATCAACTGTGGAAACAACCAGGATTTCCAAAGAAGCTGAAAGTTTGGACAAAGGAAAAAAAAGATGGAGTATTTCCTTCTGACCTTTTTCAAATGGCAAGTCTACAGATTTATGCTCATTCTTGGCCAATTTGTTCACTGTTGGGAAAAGGGGCATACATGAAAACATCATAATTTGTTTGTATATGTATGCTCAGTAAAAGGCTAACCTTCTATATGAGAAAAAGACCTTACTGTTTGATGTACAATACAATTGCAGAATTGACAGAATTTCTCAAATTCCAATCTCTACCCAGGACCACTAATGTTCTGTTATAGATTTCAAGTCACTGTGGTTAATGTTTACCATTTCATACCTGAATTGTGGATAGAATATTTGCAACATACAGAAAACAGAGAACAGAGCTTAAATTGTCCAAAGACAACATTTCAAGAAATACAAACTTTGCTAATATTTCCTCAAGATCAAAAGACAGACTTGTACTTCACCTTTGACTGACAATGAGACATTGCCCATTTAAATACATCTCTAATGCCAATGAGATATTTTGTCAGGCCTACATCACTTTCACATTATCGTTGAATTGTCTGAGCAGAGTAGCACAGGTATAGACTTTCCATTACTGTTTACACATTCAGCTAAAACACATGTCAATAGTCTACAATATCTATCTATCTAACTATCTATCTTTATAAAATAGAAAATGTGTGGGTGGCTGGGTTTGTGGCAAAGCTTTGTTCCTTATTCAAGTTCACACTGTTTCACCAATCTGTACCTATATTTGCATAGTTACCTGTTAGGACCCTGCGGGCAATACTGGCTACATGACATTTGGATACCTTACCCCGTTCCCCGGATTTTAGAACAAGTCAAAATGTGTGGGTTTGGGACTTGGTGAAGCGTTGTTCCTTATACAATTCCACACTGTTTCGCCAATCTGCACCACATTTTGATTAGTCACCTGTTAGGACCCTCTGGACATTACTGGCTGCATAACATTTGGACATCCCACCCCTTACTCCGGATTTTAGCACCTTTACACATGAGACGGTTGCCAGAAATAAGCAAAAAACATCAATGTGGTCATAAAAGGACTGGCCTCGACACAAGGAACAAAACTCAAGGTCCCTCTGGGACCTGGAAAACAATATTTTAAGGCCCTAGGATGCATTGTTTCTGAGATATTTGTGCCACAAAGAACGGCACCATGCCAGGGTGAGGCTGCAGGTGGGGGTAGAGCACAGAAGGTCCCAGTATGCAGCAGCACACCAACTCTTGACTCCCCCAATGGTTGCTCCGGGGTATGTCAGCCAGCCACATGCACCCATTCTCAGTAGGGCTGTACCGAACTTCGGCTTTGTGTCCCTATTCTGCCGAAGTTCGGCTGAAATACAGCTATCCGGCTTTGGCAGAATAGTTTCTGTTTAGGGACTAGAAGCCGAAGTCCACTTTCTATGATTAGCTGCCCTCTCCCTGTTTGGGAGATGACAGCCAATCATAGAAAGTTTGACAGTGTTCAGGCTGCAGAAGCCAAACAAGCTGTTTGCCTATTGGCTTCTGCAGCCTGACCACAGAGGAACCAGCCTAACGTGTTGAAATAGGAAGCGAGGGAAGGGAACAGTTCTTCCCTTCCCTCGTTTCCTATGCCAACAGACGGGCTCCAGCAGATGCCAGCACCCGGACCCGGAGAAATCACCAGGTAAGTGACCCCCCCATCGCCCTCATCACAGTGAGGCCGCGGGGGTGCCCTGCACCCCCGCGGTCTCACCGCAGTAAATTCAGGTATGCTGGTCAGGCCACCGGTGCAAAGCCGGTGGCCCGACATTTGTTTTGCATTGGGGGGCTGCTCCTACAGGAGCGGCCCCCCCAGACTCATGAGGCCGCCGGGGTACTTTGCCGACCCCGGCGGCCTCGCTGTGAAATGTGCCCCCCACCCCTTGAGCACGGTGAGGCCGCGGGGCCACAGGGAACCCCTGCATCCTCACCGCAATAATGTTGTTTGTCGGGCCACCGGGCCAAAGCCAGTGGCCTGACATTGTATTGCATAGGGGGGCCGCGGCCCTCCCCAGAGTTATGAGGCCGCCGGGGCACTTTGCCGACCCCGGCGGCCTCGATTTCTAATGTGCCCCCCATCCCCCCTCATCACGGTGAGGCCGCGGGGGTGCCCTGTACCCCCACGGTCTCACCGCAGTTATTTCAGGTATGCTGGTCGGGCCACCGGTGCAAAGCCGGTGGCCCGACATTTGTTTTGCATTGGGGGCCGCTCCTACAGGAGCGGCCCTCCCCAGATTCATGCGACCACCGGGGCACTGAAGCCACCCCGGCGGCCTCGCTTTGAAATGTGCCCCCTCATCACGGTGAGGCAGCAGGGGTGCCATGTTCCCCGCCCACCCGCAATGATCTCCAATGTTCCCCCCACCCCCACAGTTGTCCCGCAATGTACTCCCATTTACCCCCACCCCTCAATTGTCCCATGATGATCTCCCATGTTCCCGCCCACTCCCACTGTTGTCCCGCAATGTTCTGCCATTTACCCCCACCCCCACTGTTGTCCTGCAATGTTCTCCCATGTTCCCCCCACCCCCACAGTTGTCCCGCAATGTACTCCCATTTACCCCCACCCCTCAATTGTCCCATGATGATCTCCTATGTTCCCGCCCACCCCCACTGTTGTCCCACAATGTTCTGCCATTTACCCCCACCCCTTCATTGTCTCGCAATGTACTCCCATTTACCCCCACCTCCTCCATTGTGCCATGATGTCCCTGCTGGAGCAGCCCCCAGGGTTGCTTTTAGCCTTGCCCTCCATAGAGTTCTGTGTCTGAAATGTTTTATGAGTGGATCTCAGTCCCGCTGGCTGTGATGGGACTTCTGCGTCCCAAAGAGTCTCATAGTTTGTTCCTTTTAGGCCAAAGTTTCTTGATCTTATGATCCAGTTGTCCTGGACCATGTATTTGTTCTTGTCGACTTGTTGTGACAAAATGTGATGAGTAGAAAAATGTGCATTTTCTTAATCCTGCAATACTTGTCTAGCAGTAACATCATCCTTTTCTTTACTTTAGTTATACCACAGCCCAGAAAAGACACAGCACCTACCAAGGAAGCTCACCCCTGAGACTGAGTTACACCACCTTGATGCAGATGCCTGCTTAGTGCCTACAACCCTGGTGAGTACTATGGGGGTTTTACTATTCAGGGGAAGCTTGCGGTGGGAGGTTAACACTCATATGCCTGATTAAATGAAAGACTGCTATATTATGCTTGCTGCCGTCAATGGATGTACATAATGACTCCAACTCCTGGCAATTTCAAGTGAGGTTTTTGTCATTCATATTTCGTTTTTTTACATAGTTATTTTTGATAAAAGGTTTTTTCAAAAACTTTTTTACAGGGAACCCCGATACCACTTCAGAGCCCAGAGCCATCATGCAGTACTGCCCTGCCAAAAAATTAAGTTTGACTTTTGCTTTACATTTCTTTGTCACCAGTACGAGCTTCTGATTTACCTAAAGGCCCACAAGCAACAGCTAGGAGACGTGCCCAGCAGAAACCCTATCCCTCGCCCAGAGCTGCAGAACCCCCTTGTTGTCGACATGAGTAGCACCAAGGAGAAAACCAGCCCTGTGTGGGATTACTTTACCATAAAAATGGACGATAACTCCAAGGCAGTGTGTTCTGTGTGCCTTGCGGTTTTGTCTCGTGGATCTGCAAACTCGAGACAGTGCAGCACATCAGCACTGACCAACCATCTGCGGTCCAAACATAACAATGAATATGTCCAATATGAAAGGAAAAAAGAGGCAGTTGTTGGGAGAATCAATAGCAATGTGTCTCCCGCAAAGTGCAAGAGGGCATTGTCACAGCTGTCCATTAAAGATTGTCTGGACAAAAAACAAGCATGGCCTCTGGACAGCCCTTCCGCACAAGCAGTGCATAGCAGTATTGGCGAAATGATAGCACTAGACTTGCAACCATTTTCTGTTGTTGAGGATGTCGGTTTTGTGCGTTTACTCCATAAATTGGAGCCTAGGTACAAAGTACCATCACGTAAATATTTTTCAACATGCATCATCCCCGACCTGTATGAGAAAGTGAGCCAGTTTATTGCTTCAGAGGATCAGAGGGCTGAGAAAATTGCATTTACTGTGGACATTTGGACATCTGATAACACTCTGAAATCTTTTATGAGCTTAACAGAGCATTGGCTGGCCAGCAACATGAAAAGGCATGGAGTTTTGTTGCAGTGCGAGGCTTTTGGCGGAATCCATACTGGTGCCAAAATAGGATTAGCATTTCAAGAAATGCTAGAAAGGTGGCAAATTAGCCATTCCAAAGTGCACGTCATTCTTCAGGATAATGCCGCTAACATGTGCAAGGCCTTCAGAGAAGCAGACCTAGCTAGTGTGGGGTGTTTTGCTCACACCCTACAGCTTTGCATCCATGATGCCCTATTTGTGCAAAGATCTGTGTCGGACATGATGGCACATGCAAGGAAACTTGTAGGCCACTTCAAACATTCTAGTTCGGCCACGTCCCGCCTGCACGCACTGCAAAAAAGTCTAGGGTTGCCTGAATTGCAGTTGATTCAAGATGTATCTACACAGTGGAACTCGTCCTTTTTGATGCTGGGGCGACTGGTAGGGCAGAGGCGGCCAGTAAGTTTGTACTGTGCGGAGGACGATAAAGTGTCAAATCTTTCTGCCTGCCAGTGGCTTTTGGCAGAAAATGTTTTATCTTTGTTGGCACCCTTTTCAGAGCTCACAAAGGAGATTTGCTCCCATGCATCAAGCATCTCCTTGGTGGTTCCTGTTGTGAAAGCTTTAAGGCCTACCTGAGCTCTGGCGAGGTTAGGGACACTGGTGTGAAGCTAGTGAAAGCAAAGTTATTGAAGGCTGTAGAGGCAAGATTCAAAGACATTGAGGCTATATCTATCTACTGTGTGACAACAGCAATCGATCCGCCGTTCAAATTAACATTTTTCAGCAATGATGTTGTGGCCAACAATGTGAAATGTTCTATGCACTCTACTGCCTTAGCCCTCTGTGAGCAGTCCTCCCCTCCTGAGGGGCAACCTGCAGACCCTGACCCGCAAGAGGACGAGCCACCACCCAAGAAGAGCGTTCCACCATGTGGCATATGGGCATTCTGGCACATTGTTGTTGAGCAGTCCACGGCTGGTGTGAGTCAGTCCATAAGTTCCCTGGACACTGAGCTCACTGTCTTTTTGAGAGAGCCGCTGCTCCCTAAAACTGCAGACCCGCTGGAGTGGTGGGACATGAACAGTGTTTGGTTTCCAGGGTTGGCAAAAGTTGCGCGTGTGTACTTGGCACCTCCTCCTACCAGTGTGGACAGCGAGAGAGTGTTCAGTTCAGCTGGAGATATTTATTCCGAACACAGAAGTAGCCTCTTAGCTGAAAATGTTGAAAGGCTTGTTTTCCTAAAATACAACCTTCCCCTTACAGGTTACTCTTACTGGGAGTGAGGGCTTTTGCCGTAACTTTTGTTTTTTTTCTTTGTCTTTTGTCATAAGCTTACAGAGATGTGTCCAATTAATAAATATGTACCCATGCAATAGAATGCCTCCTTAGTTTATTCATTGAAATGCTGATTTTTTATGCCCTAGAATAGAAAAAAAAAACTATTTGGCTCACTATTCGGCTCCGGCCGAATAGTTGACAGACTATCGGTATCCGGCCGAATACTAAATATGCTATTCGGTACAGCCCTAATTCTCAGTGCAGTTTACTTCAGGGTGCAAAGCACATTGAGCAATAAGCGAATAGGAACAGCAATGTACAGGATCATAGATTTTCAACAATTGATGAGTGTTGTCATGTCCGTCTATAGAACCCGGTCCGAGTACAGGCACTTTTTGCTAGTACTTTATATAGAAATTAAAAGGAGGAGGGTCCAGAACTTCCCTGGTGTACACCTCTAGCTACTCAGAAGGATGCTGACCTTGCCCTTGTGCTCCAAAGAGAAGCTCGCCTGTGGTGTTCAGACCCAGTAGCCTTATCACCACCACAGTTTATTTCTGCACACCATGACCTCTTAATGCTAGCTAGAGACCTAAGCCAGAGCCTAAGATATACTGCTGAAAGTCATGCAAACATCTATAAATGCCAGATGCAGAACACATTTCTTTAACGTAACATTATTTGGTAATTTTTATATAAAGATGAAACCCTTCTTTCAGAGAGACATTTCCTGTCCTGAATTCTGCCTGCACATCCAGAAAGGCGCGCATCACCTCTACCCACTTGGCAATCCTACACATTTACTCAGCAGGCATTTTACTCATGCTACATATTAATGACATTGCCATATATTTAGTAGGGGATAATTACGTTAATAATTTATGTAAATGAGAAGAATGTTGTGAGGTGTCTAGAATGGGATCTCTCGAGATGTAAAGAAGGGGCAGCAGAGCGGTGTCTAAACAAAACAAATCTGCCACACCATGCACTGTGGCTAAATTGGTGCAAGCCATTCATCAAGTAAGCTGGACTGCACACTAAAAATGATTTGCCACATGAGAAAAAATATCACTGTATCTGCATTTCAATGTAATGACTTAATTTCAAAGACAAAAATGATGCCTTAGTTGCAGGATAATTTGTATTCAATCATATATAAAAGAGAAGGATTTGCTCAAAGTTAATGACTCCATAAATTATAGCTTTAGGGTGAAAACACTTCAAAATGTCCGATTTCTCAAAGGCCCTTTTGAGAAACAAAAAAAAAAGTGATGTAGTAACGTTTGCCAATAACAGCTTCTCAAAAAATATCTTAAAACAATACAACAACATTGGCTACCGATATATGTAATATATTGATAATATTACCTTTAGAGAAATATTTCCCTTCTCTGATTGAAGTGACATCCCAAACGTTGCAACGAAACCAGTGCTTGAGTTTCTCTTCGCAATTTGGGTGGTGAATGACATGGTTTGCATATCCGAAATCAGTGTAAGTGAAGCAGTGGCGTATCACGTGCACTTCCGTCCATTGCACAGAGCAAAAGGATGCGGCGGAATCTAGTTGCAGCGTCTGCAGGCTCCCATCCTCCAGTAGGAGGCAGGAGGGCACATTCTTTCCACCAAAGCGATGTCAGAGTGGCATACAGTGAATGTGATTGTGCACGACTTGATAACACAGCTGTGTGAAATATGCTTCAGTTCTGCAACTTGCCCAATCCGTGCAAATAGGAATGCCACAGCAGGGAAATAAAGTAACAGCACTGTTCCTCATTGTTAGATGCATGACGTCATATATTTTAAAGCTTCACTGTGCAGCACGATAACAAATATGAAGAAGGGCATGAGCTGGGGACTTTTGCAAGGCTCCAGGCCTCGTAATTGTCATGTAGAGTTCCAAATTCATTGTTACACCTTGTCCTTGTATCACAGAACAAACATAACAATAGAATGTCCCTATAAAGCGATTACACATGCATGCTGGGAGGGGCTACAACACTAACTGCGAATGTGCCATTGCGTTGAACCCGTTTATGGACGTACATTTCTATTGCAATATATGTTCAGAGAGGAGAACGTTCCTATTAAAAATGAATTCCCCAGAGGTCTCCATCATAATGAACCTATTGGAGATTAACACAGTGTGAAACAGCAGAAATGAGATCATCGACAGTGTAAATCAATTTGCGTATGGGAATTTCAAGGAAAGCCTGTTATAATTGAGTTTCATACACTACAACATTATAGGCACATTTTAGAGTATTCAAATAACATTATGCTTATCCGCACGCTCGTCAGGTGTATGCGTAAGAAAAGTAAAGTAAAGAAAAATGATAAATGTGATATCGGCAGACCAAGAACATTTTCAAATGGCTTGTCTTAACAATGCAGAAGTATACACTGATTCATAACCATTTCAGAAAACTGAGACCTGACACTATAATTAGCGTTCATTGAGTTTACTTTTTCCAGGAAATCATTTTATTAGCACCACTGCTTTTCATAATTAGCAGTATCACAAAAAAAGACAATTGCACCCATCAGGGAGTCTCTTTAGAAAACAATCCTGGTACCAAATCGTAAAATATTAGGGATCCTCTCGCAGCATCTGGACGTGGATCATGGCCTGGTACTGGAGACATCTGAACAGGGGTGGACTGGACTATAGGGAACTCTGGAGATTTCCTGGTGGGCCTCTGCATCCTGGGCCTCATTTCTGTGGTATTTTCAAATTTCCTCATAGGAAAAGCATTGGGCTTGCTGAAAATGTGTCATATTGGGCCACTTTGAACATTACTTCCAGGGCCTGTTTTGGTGCCCTGTAATTATTTCCAGGGCCTCTTTTAGTTCCCAGTCCAGTCCTGCATCTGAAAATGCCTACACGAGTCACTGAGTGTAGTATCTATCTATTGATGGCAGGATGAATACACTCACTGACAATGCTGGATCCATGCTCCAAAATAGTATTTGTTAACTTGCTAGTGAAGTGGGAGAATGGAAGACCAGGCTCCCGCCCTTCCCCTCTCGCGCTTGGCCTAGAGGATCACGGCCCAGACACCCGCCACGAGAAGAGTTTGCCTATCTACCGGACGACCAAATACCCTGGTACAGGAACATACGGATGTGTCCATCTGCCTGCCCAGCAGCCCGCCCTGTCCATGCCGACACCTGCGGCACGGATCAACTCGACTAAACCTACACGTCGTTAGAGATGCCATGACGACCTAGCCAACGGTCAGCACACCTGTGCAAATATACACACCGGACACTCCCGCACCAATCTACACGAAGAATATACTCAGTGCTATGACATAGGCGACAGACATACTCACGGACGTGCATCTTTATTATTTTCCACATAGGCTCTCAAAATGCAGAAACACAAGACGCATCATGAACTTATATAAAAAGGCTTGCTCATGCTTCTTTCAAGAGCCATGTACCATAATGAAGAATGTAACGGGGACACGATACTGAGGATAAAGCAATATGATACCGTAACCTAAAGCACCCTGCATCAAACGGTTCCACCTATGCACCAGGCCCAAGTAGGCCGCAGGCAAAAGCTTCCATGAACACTGAATGAGCAAGAACTGGGTTGCTGACCCTGCAAAATAAGCCCGGCGAAGGCACCCCGCCAAGGGCACGATGTTGCAATCTCGCACGCTGCAAGCCAACGCCAAGGTCGCACCTGCAAGATAACCCAGGCGCACAGTAGGAAAAACAATATTAATTGTGTTGAATTTTACCTCAAACACGGTCCCACCTCACGTGACAAAGCCAAACCTGACAAGATGCCAAGCCCAGAAGGAAGGAGACGCCTGAATCCCACGTTTCAAGACACAGGCAGATACAATTAAAAGACTCATTAGACATCTGCAGCAGTGGGAGTATTCGACCTCCCAACATATGAATAAATCCTCACATTGTTTACACCTACCCATATTAAAACATTGTTGCAAATGACAGGTGCACCGCGAGCTGGGAACAGCGATAGTCCCAGACTGGGAGGCTCGCGAGCGGACCAATTAGAACATGGGGTTCTTATCACTGATGCCATTCACATTGACCAATCCTCAGAGATCTTCATGTAACAATTTTCATGTATCAAATTGAAGGGACAGCCCAGGTATACCACCTGACTAACCCTCAGCCACTAACACCGTTCTCTATATGTGCGCTATACTAACCCTACCACTCGAGTAACCAATCCAGAGTGGAAATAGGTTTTTTATTAAACTTTCTAAGATGACGCAAGTAGCGCGTCATACTAAAGTAAAAAGGGCCTGCGAGCCCCACGATTGTGTGTGTGTCAGGACGGACGCGTACGCTCCTTGACCCATCCCTGCCGTTTTGTCTAATAAACAGCAGAGTCACCTTGCTTCTTGCGTGTGTCTCATACTCTATCTCTTTTGGGATATACGGGAGGAGTTGGGGCCTCCCTGCCCGGAGGTCTGCGGACGGCCCGGCCGACCCCGGCAGAATTTCCCCCCCGACAAGTTGGAGGCACTGCTGAGATCTGTTTAAGATCTGCTTTTTTATTTTTACTTTTTCCAGGTAATCGCGTTGCGAGGAGGCCCGGCGGCACGGCCCCCTCTGCCGTTGCCCCCTTCTGAGGACTACAGGACCATCGCGGAGCTGCGAGAAGACCGGACAGCGCAATCCGGATATTGGCCCTCGGGAGCCGGTTGAGAAGTATCCCGCCCGCGGTTGGCGAGTGTCCAGACGTGGTCCAGACGAGGGAAGGTGGCGAGCAGCTTGGAGGGGTGCACGCAGTCGAGCGGCCCCGCATCAAGAGAACTTGGTGAGCATGCCACGCACAACAAGCAATGTGAAATTGTGAGGGAGGGGGGAGGAATTAAATACGGGAGGTGGGAGGTGTTGCACAGGTGCGCGGCGAAGGTTTGGCAATTTAGTGTTGGCAATGGAATGAATGGTAGCCGAACAAGTGCAAGAGCAGTCGGCTACGTTGCGCGAGAGAGGGGGGTGGAGCACGAAAACATCACGTGCGGCCGCTCGTAGACACTTATTGGCCTAGGTCGCGACTACGTGTAAGGGTGGGTGTGTGTGTGGTTTCCTACGATTTGGCATTTATTGATCAATGAGTAGATGAGGATCCCTATTGTTGGAGCAAGAAACTCGACAGGTAGATGACGTTTCCCTGTAGGCGGTAGCTAGTTAGTTGCCCAATACGGAAGATAATTGGCTGGTTAAGCCCTCCTGTCGAGGGGCGTATCACACGCGAGGCGACGCAGCGTGCGCAGTCCGATTATATTATTGATTACCTTGTTCCAGGAGTGACAGGAAGACAGCTGTGAGGTTAACGGGGGTAGATTGCAAGTGTATTTTGAACTTAAAGAATATATGAAGAACTTACCAGTAGCTCGAAGAGATCTGTGACATCACCAGTAGGGATTTCATAGGATATCTCGAGCACCAGGCATCTTTCTTTCTGAGAGTGGTGGGGAAGAGAACTGTGGTAAGGGAGTGGAAACTGAGATAAACGGTAATGAATTGATTGGGGAAAGGTGAAACGGGGGACGTGGCTGCGCACGGAGAACGCCGGCCACGGCAAGTGTAGAAGAAGGAGGAGGAGCAAGTGAAAATAGGACGACTGTATAAGAACGTCATAAGGGGTACGCAGCCGCAGGGGGCTACGTGCGCCTCGGCCGCAGGGGGCCGTAAGGGTGTCGTGTAAAGAAAGAAAGACAGAAGAAAATATACAAATGTAAAATAGTATATTTTTATAATTTTCCTTAGCGGACTATCGCAAGTCCCCAACCTTACGGGGCCAGGTAACGATATAAGGCTGTATATTGCAAACTGCTAGTGAGATAACCGCTACCAGATAGGGGAAGGGTAACAAGTGGAGCGCTACTATGTCATACGGGACAGGATCGGGAGGGTGGGGGAACACCCTCACTACCCCACTACAACACATATGTACAACACTGTCACCCCATAGGGAGAAGCTGATTAAGTATAGCATAGAATGGACCCAGGGGACGGATAACAAAATGATAACACCGTGGCCGCCTAATGGTAGCTTCGATCCATATGCCCAACATTCACTATTAAACCATCTGCACAATACATACAAAGGGAAGAAGTTGGCAAACCACGTGGAGGTGTTTAACTTATGGAGGATGTTCCAAGGGTCCCGACCAGGACCAAATGGAATGTTCACTGTGGGGGAAATACCGGAAGAAAAAGAGATTAAGGAGGAAGGAGAGGATGGGAAAAAGGGGAGTGAAGACCCAAAGAACACGGGGAACGGACAAAAGGGAGGAGAAAAGAATAATACATCAGATGAAATAAAAAAGGAACAGAGCAACGATATACCCCTAGCAAAGGGAGTGAAAACAGAGGGAGGGGGGTTGTACCCTTTAATGGAGTTAGGAGAGATAGGAAGAGGTCAGCTAAGGGCGGCTGAGGGGTACTCGAAACCGGCATACAGCCCTCTACCATATGTGGCTCATAGGAAGATGCCAGCAGGGGAGGGGAGGACTGGAGAAGAACAAACTGTGGAAGTAGGAAATGATGAGTGGGTAGCTGCACAGATACTATTAAAATTACGAGGTTCCTTAACAGGAGAAGAGAAGGAGGTAGTAAGGAAAACAGACGAGGATAATACCAGGGAGAGTGAAATGAGGGGGGAAGAGCTGTTACGACAAAAGGAAGAGATTTCGGAGGAACGACTAGCAGAATTAAGGGATGAGCAGAATGAATTGATCAAACAGCTCGAGAGGGAGGAAAGAGAGAGAGCGAGGAAAAGGAAAGAAGGTAAGAACGAATTGGAAAAAATAAGGGAACGAACTGAGGAGCAAAGGAGAGAAGCTGAAAGGGTAAAAGCAGCAGCAGAAAGGGTATCCAGAGCAGTGCTGCGAGAAAAGGAAAGGGAAGAAGAAGAGAAAGAAAGAGAAATGGCAATGTGGAAGAGGAGATTACTATCAGAAACGACGAAGAAATACGAAGAAGGGAGGGTGATAGAGAGTATATTAGAAAGGGAAAGGGTGAAACGGGAAAGGAAGAAAGCGGATGAAAGAATATTGGAAGAGATGAGTAGTGAAGTAATGGAGGAATTAAAAAGGAAAAGGGAGGAAAATGGTAGGGAGATGGAGGAGAGAAATGAAGGAGAAAGAGAAGATAGGAGAAGGGAGAGTGAAGTATGGGGGGATGTATATAGAGACACAGAAGTAGCAACAACATCAGCGCAAAGGGGAGCAGTTGATGAAGGAGAAAAAGGAGAACTGGACCTAATAGACTTACAAACAGTAACAATCAAGGGGAAAAAGACCGAGTGGGGGGTGCCGTTTATGACTGACTTTTGTAGTGAGGAAGAAGAAGGAGTGGAGAAGGAAGGAAGAAACAGTGAAAGGGAAAGCCTAGATAAACTATACATCACCCGGACCAACACAGACTCACCATGGATCCATAGGAGAAAGGATGAGCTGGAGAGAAGTGAGGAGGGAGAGCGAGGAATAAAGGAAAGACAGGCACATGAGGCCGCACCGTCCCCATCACGCCCTCTCCCATCGCACCCTACATGCTCAACCACCTCACGCTCGTTACGCACAATAAAACTTGCGCCCTTCACAGACAAACTGACACCCTATGCATGTCGGCTTAGGGACCTCCCTAGACGCAGGCAGGAAAGACAAATACACATGCCCACATTAAATACAGGAAATGATGGAAGGAGGGGAAAAGATGGAGAAGAAAGAGTTACGAGCAGGGGAAATACGGATGAAATTGACGATGTAGAAGAAAGGGAAGAGGAGGAAGGGTGTGAGGACTCGATCTTATGGAACACAAAGTGTAAAACGAGACATAACTTAATGCCACTTCTGGAGAGAGGAGGGGTTAGACCACAGTATGTCCCTTGGAAGCATACAGACAAAGAAAATATAAAATGCAGGCTCCCATCATTAAGTGGAGGTGCGGGTAAGTGGATATATGAAATGGAAAAACACACCGCAGGACAGAAACTGGCAGTAGGAGATGTAAAGGGCCTTCTAATATCAATATTAGGGGATGCAGCGGATGACATTTGGAAGAGAGCGGGATTCCCTGGGGTAACAATAACAAACACATCGCATGATGGGGCACCATTCGAAAACTGCAGACATGCACTATGGCAGGCACTGAGGGTACAGTACCCAGACACATCAGACATAGGAGCAATTACCTCCCGCAAGATGCGTGAGAACGAAGATCCTGTTGATTATATCCAGGAAATCCAAGAGAAGTGGCGCATGGAAACTAGAGAACAATGGGACAACACACCAGCAATATTTTATCATATACTAGTGCAAGGGCTCCCAGGAGGAGTTCAGAAACAACTAAAGAAAGTAGTGGGAATGGAAGCAAAAGCATGGCCAGAAATACAACTGACTATAGTGCATCATTGCAGGACATGGCAAGGAAAAATGAAACAAAAGGAAGAGGACAGGAAAACGGAAGAGGCTAAACTAGTACAGAAAAAGCTTACTAAATACACAATGGAAGGGGCACTAATAACTACGCCTACAACAATGACCCAAAGCCCCACACAAGTAGTGGCTGCACAAGATTCCTCCCAAATACCACCTTCACAGACTATAACACAACAGGTGCCGCCACTCCAACCATACACGACCAACATGGGAGGAGGATACCCAATGCCAGGAGCTGGGTATTATAATTATAACAGGGGGAGAGGAGGAATTATGAGAGGGAGAGGATACGGATATAACACCCAACAGCAGGTGGGAGGACTTAGAAATTCCTACCCCACAGGGCAACCAGTATACCAGGACAACACAGGGAGCTTTCCATGGCAGAGTAGGGAACCACCGGTGTGTTGGAGTTGTTGATTATTAGGGCACATGTCACGCACGTGTAGAATTAGACCAGGAACACCATCATGGAGTGAACAGGGACAACCAAGGCCCTCACAGGAACAGCAGGGCATACAGCAGCAGCAGACGTTGCAACAGGTACATGAACAGCAACAACTAATAACACAACAACAGCCACAGACATATTCACTGCCACAACAACAGGTAGCGACAACACAACAACCCCAAGCACAACAAACACAACTGGGTAGGGTGACGGTCTTGGGACACAACCCTTACACAGGAAATGGCCAATCGTTGTACCCTCAATAGGGCAGCCCACAGACTGCCTTGGTGTGTCCCATCCTGTCAGTAACACCTAATAGTGCGGAGGAACCACGCATAGAGGTAACGATAGTTGACAAAAAATGATCATTCCTTGTTGACACCGGGGCGACCCGGTCTTGCATAAGGGAAGGTAAATTTAAGATGTCAGGCGAAGCCATGAACACCCAAGGATTCTCTGGGGCTAGAGGGTTGGTTCCTTTTACTGATAACATTCCCTTATCTATTGGAGATTATGACATGTCAGTTCCACTTCTATATTATAGTGCCTCACCAGTAAATATACTGGGGAGAGACATAATGAACAGGTTGAATATGACGATCTCCTTTACTGAGGACGGCATAATTTGCTCTACTCCAGGGATTAACATGCTCACAGCACGACAGATTATGCAAGCATATTGCGGACAGACAGCGATTAGGGCGGAGCCAGTAGATTGCGAACTATTCCAGTACGGGACAGATATGGCATTTGCATGGATGCCAGGGATAGAAGGAAAAATCTGGAGGAGGCCAGCAGCCTATCTGTTCAGACCAGAAACACCTGTTAATGAACCAGAAGGAAAGGTGGTTCCAGTGGACATTGAGAGCATTATAGCAACAGCTGATTACATTGCTGTACATGCCCAAGACAGAGAAGGAAGAGCATGGAGGGCAGTGATAGCACTAGCAGAAGGATGTAGGCTCACCCAGGTGTCAGATGAGGAGCTGTTCTCAGAAGAAAAGGAGGAAGGTGAAATGGTGTTTATGATGAGTGTGGAAATATGGCTAAGAGTGGCGTACAAACAAGTAGCACAGAAAATTGCAATGGCACTTGAGGCACCCGCATGCACCCCAGTCCCCTTCTTTAAGGAGGATATGTCAAAGGTACCCACATCATTGTGGACTACTAGCCCCTATGACGTGGGGTGCATAAAAAGCATAGGGGGAGTAAGGATAAAATTGAAAAAAGGTGCAATACTCCCCAGAGTGAAACAGTACCCACTATCAAAAGAGGCAGATGAGGGCATATATGAAACCATAACGGCCCTTATAAATAATGGCATATTGGTCCCCTCAGAATCACCATGTAACACGGCTGTATACCCAGTGCGCAAGGCTAAAGGGGGGTCTTGGCGCTTCATACAGGCTCTCAGGCCCTTGAACAACATAGTAGAAGCAGAATATCCCATAGCAGCAAACCCGGCCACAATATTGTGTGGCATTCCAGCAGAAGCATCACGATTTACAGTGATCGACCTTAAAAATGCTTTTTTATCAATACCATTGCACCCAGACTCACAAGACCTGACAAGCTTCACTTACAGAAACACAAAGTGGAAGCACACCAAATTGCCACAAGGGTATTGCGAATCACCCTCAATTTTCAACAGAGTAATACAGATGGATTTGGGTAACATTGAAGTGGAAAGCACAGTGTTGCAGTATGTGGATGACATAATAATTTGCAGTACAAACGAAAGAACATGCAGAGAGGACTCCTTAAAGATGTTGACAATATTGGCTGAGAAAGGTTACAAGGTAGACATGGAAAAGCTACAGTACTGTCAAGAACAGGTACTTTACATTGGTCAGCTTATATCCCAACATGGAAGAAAGATTGCACCACAAAGAGCACAGGCCATTTCAAACACTCCAATGCCACAAACAGTGAGGGAACTGCAGCAGTTCCTGGGGCTGTGTAACTACTGTAGAGCATGGGTATTTGATTACAGTTCATACATAGGACCCCTGCTTGAGGCGTTAAGGGAAGCTAATAAAGGGGAGAAAAAGCTGGGGTGGACGATGGAAATGAAAGAGGCTTTTGATGAATTGAAAGATGCGATATCAACTGCTCCGGTACTGGCATCCCCAGACTATGAGCGACAATTTTTTATATTTTCACATTGCGACTCAGCAGTAATGAAAGCAGTGTTGGCTCAAAAAACAAGTATGGGCTACAAACCAGTAGCATTTTACAGTGGCCACTTAGATCCTGTGATGTTGGGTCATTTCCCTTGCGAACAAGGTCTCGCCGCAGCTGCTTTTGCGGTAGAAAAAGCATCAGCAATAACCATGGGGTACCCAACTACACTGTTTGTGGAACATGCACTATTTGCAATATTGAATAAACCTAAGTCCACCCTAACCACGCAGAGGGCATCAGGTTATGAGATCATCCTATCCAGAGCTGAACTATCAATTGTTAGATGTAGCACGGTCAACCCTGCAAGGTTCCTGGCAGAAGTACTTGAGGAAGGAGATTATGCCCACGATTGTACGCAAATAACTGAAATGTACTCATGTACTAGAAAGGTTGAGGAAAACGCACTAGAGGGAGGTGAGCTCCTGTTCATTGATGGGTCATCAACTATCGACCAAAGGGATGCTATAAGGAGGACTGGGGCAACAGTGGTAAAAATGATGGAGGTACCGGTGTGTGTGGCCATGAAGTGTGTACAATTACCACAGCATTATTCTGCTCAAGCAGCAGAATTAGTTGCACTGATCTTGGCGTTGAAGGAAAGCTTTGACAAACGAGTGACCATATACTCCGACAGCGCGTATGTTACATCCACTGTCCACTCAGGGCTGTCGAAATGGAGAAGAAGAGGGTTTAGGAGAGCTGATGGCACTCCAGTGCAACATGCCCTCCTATTGGCTGAACTAATTGAAGTAATAAATGACCCCCAAGAATTAGCTTTAGTCAAATGCACCGCACACACCAATGGTGAAGACCACATCTCAAAAGGGAATGCAGCAGCAGACGCACATGCGAAGTATGCTGCATACTTTGGTGAGATATGGAACCCCCCAAAGTCACAGAGAGGGAGAGGGAGGGGAATGGCTAAGGAGATGTTGATAAGAGAAGGGTACACCCATCTCCCAGCCACACAGATTATGGAGCTACAAGCGGCTGCACCAATGGCCGAAAAAGAAATATGGGTAAAAAGAGGATGCACTATGGCGCCAGGGTGACACTGGAAAGGTTGTAATATTATTGGCACTTTTGAACACCGCCCTGAGCCAACTACATTGCCCAGCCCACACAGGCAAGGAAGTAATTGCAGCACGGATTAGGGAAGACTGGTTCTGCCCCGAGTTAAATTCTCATGTGTCAAATTTTATCAGCAATTGTCCACATGTCAACAGTTTACGGGAGGCCACACTCTGAAGGTGATAAGAGGTACTATACCCCGGCCAGAGGGACCTTTCCGGCATCTCCATATTGACTATGTTGATATGATCAACGTATGTCAAGGAAATAGGTATATGATTGTAGTAGTATGCCCATTCTCGAGGTGGATTGAAGCAGGGCCCTGTTCACACCCAGATGCATTTAGAGCAGCTAAATTCCTGGTGAGGGAGGTCTTCCCCAGGTGGGGAGTGTGCGAGGTATTAAGGTCAGACAATGGCCCACATTTCGCAAACGAAATGTTCCAGCACATCGCATCCTTGCTGAACATCAAGCATAAATTTGCATGTGCATACCACCCACAGGCCAACGGTGTATGCGAACGCCTGAATGGCCTATTAAAGGAGGCAATTGCAAAGATACAGCAAACAACAAAGAAGAGTTGGTTATATTGCCTTCCATTAGCCCTATTTGAGCTAAGGAATAGACCAGGGTCCGACCACCACCTCACCCCTCACGAGGTGGTTACCGGACGTCAAATGCGCCTTCCCCTAACGCCAACATCAAGAGCATTTACCGACCACGAGAGTACTGCGAGTGTTCTTGGTGATGAAATGTACCAATATGTGTCTTCTTTGATTACTAGTGTAGTGTTTGTGTCTCAACAGCTCGAGCACACGCGGGGCGGGTCTAACAGCAATCAACAAGAAGACGTGGATAAAGAATTGGAAAAGGAAAGAGTGTGTAAAGTTGCTAAAGGTGACCACGTACTACTTCGCAATTTCAACAGGAAGTGGAACAGTCCACGATTCACTGGCCCCCATCTGGTAGAGGAGGTATCAACGAGAGCAGTAAAGCTACAGGACAAGCGTGCCTGGAACCACCTACACGACGTAAAGATCTACAAACTCCAGACCCGCCCCAGCGCCACCGACAGGGCCACTGGAAGAACAACGACAGCGTCACCAACGGAGGAAGAGACTTCCACCACAACTAACGGCCTAAGTGTCCCTATACCCTGCCACCCCCCAGATTCCCCAGAGACAACTATTAGAAAACAGAGGGGTGATCCCCATACCGCCCACCCCATGGTTACACGATCAAAGGGTAAAGAGACTTCCGCCAGCTGAACCCCAAACCCCCTGCCCACTGTAGTAACAATTGAACTGAAGGACACTATTTTTGCACATATAAACATGTAAACACCTGAATGTTCTCTTTCTTTTCTCTCGCACATGCAGGTAAAGCGTATTATTGTACTGTTAAGAAAGTAGATAACTAACTAATTCACTGCCCAGGAGTAGATGGTACCTTCAGACGATAATTACCTGGAAGAATTGTCACACCAATTTGTATATGAAATAAAACGGCCAACGTACCTGAAAGGAAGGAGGGGACGTGTCTACTACACAACATTCCTCTTGGCCATAGAACATTCAATGCCCCACCTCCAACCATACTTGCCTGCCCTAAGAGATAGATCACTTAGATTGGCGTGGGAACAGCTCTTCGCCTGGGCACTGAATGACTACTTGATAGGGAGAGCTTAATAACAACAACTAACCTTAATAACGAGCATATTAAGAACTTTCAGGGGGGCAACTGTAACGTCGCAAGAATAAGCTGCCGGACTGCAGCAAGGTAAGAGCAAAATGCCGGTGAAATTAGCATTTGTAATAAAATTGATAGGGATTTTAATGATCACCGGGTTCTTGGCTGCCTCTGTATGGCAGTACAGCTATGCTATTGATATTATTGCTGTACCCAAACCTAATATACCCCCACCCCCAGCTGCAACAGGTATTATGTCAGGTGGTACTAGTAAAACCCCGCACCAGGAAAATAGAGTTAAACGCAGCACATACTCAGATAACAAAGGCATTGACAACTATGTACAAGATTCAGCACACGTCTCTAACAACATGTGGTACCAACACATGACCAAAATAGGCAAGCAGACAACAGGAGACAGCTGCTACGTTTGCTCATTGATCCCATACGCCATGAGCGCGTCTCGAACATTTGTTGCTACGGAGATAGATGGAAAAATAGCACGATGTATAATATACCTGGCACTGTTCCAGACGAAAGGAAGATTTCAAGGGACAGTGGTGCATCTGGTGTGGAAAACACGAGATACATATCCATATGAAAACAACTTCCTCAAGACTTATTTGAGTTACCACAAGAGCAGTTTACATGCTGAAGGATTCAGATACATAACAAGTGGTCCTGAAAAAGGAGAAACAAAGAAGGTAACACTGCAGTACCTACCATGTGATTGGTACGCCACTGAAGTCCCTGGTATAAACGGATGTTGGGAAAGACCACTGATGATAATAACAGGGAAGGTGTACATGGACAACAAATGGGACATAGGAGTGGTTGGCAGCAACATGGTAACAAGAGAAAATATTTCAACTATTGATGGACATAACCATAGATGTTGGATGACTTGGATCAAGTACGTACCCATTCTCACGTGGATGGAGAAGGATGAAGACCCAATAACAATACTGCCTTTAACTGCGCCTAAGGTATGCTACCAACATAAAGGAGAGGTGGATGTAGGATACAATACCAACTGTGAAAGCGTGATGGAGTTACCTGAGGGGGGAGCAGGAACAGCAGTAGTAATGGACCATTACTGGGCCTGTGGAGACAAGACGTATCACACACTTCCCCCTTTGTGGAATGGTGTATGCACTATAGTACACGTTAATGTACCATCACTAGTGGTACCCCAGAAGCATGTGGATATGGCGAATTTCCCCAAGATGGATGAAGGAAACAAAAGGAAGAAGAGATCTGCACAGCCTCGGAAAGGATCGGAGAACAGACGCAACGGCAACGACACTGTCCTCAACAGAAGGAAAAGACAAGGAGAACCTCTGACAGGAAATTACCTGTGGGGAAGGTCGGAAACAGCACTGACCTCAATACCGCCGGAACACAGACTATTCAGCAGAGCAGCTATGTTCTTCTCCTCAATAATACACCCTGGACTGCAGGCTTACGCAAACGCAAAATGGCTCCAGATAACTAGGTGGGAACTAATGATGACAATCAACTCTACAGTAAATGGATTCAATGCAATAAAAGAGGAATTGCGAGCAGTAAGAATGGTTGCACTACAGAACAGATATGTACTGGACCTCCTCACAGCAATGGAAGGAGGAGTTTGCGCAAAGATAGGACAATCATGCTGCACATTCATTCCTGCTAACGATGCTGACAATGGTACACTCACGGAAGCTGTATCACAATTGGCCCAGATGCACTCAAAAATGATGGATGAAAGTAAAGGTGTGAAAAAGGATGAGAGCTGGTTTTCAATATTATGGTCATGGATGCCATCGTGGCTGTCAGATGGACTGAAGATTATAGTTGGATGCACTATTCTGGCTGGAGCTACACTGATCATAATAAGATTTTGGAAAGCCCGAAAGGCACGCACCACAGACGAGATGATCGAAATGGTTGGTATACACCTCTTGATGCCAACAGATGACGGCCAACACACAGGCACAATAATAAAAGAGAGAGAGAAGTTGCGCAACCAGATCATCACCAACCACCTGGACCCACCATCTCTGAAGCTCGAGAACCCAAGAAACCCCAGGAGCTACATAGGGAAATGGGTATACTGTACTCCTGGAGGACCCTGTGAATATATGTATTGGTCATTTGAAGACCATGTTAACCACTATGGACATTTAGGAGGAATAATTAAGATATGGAGAGTAAGAGGAGATAACGAAAAGGATATGTTTGTGGTCGACAAGTCGACCAGAGGGGGGACTGAAGTGGGAGAATGGAAGACCAGGCTCCCGCCCTTCCCTTCTCGCGCTTGGCCTAGAGGATCACGGCCCAGACACCCGCCACGAGAAGAGTTTGCCTATCTAAAGGACGACCAAATACCCTGGTACAGGAACATACGGATGTGTCCATCTGCCTGCCCAGCAGCCCGCCCTGTCCAGGCCGACACCTGCGGCACGGATCAACTCGACTAAACCTACACGTCGTTAGAGATGCCATGACGACCTAGCCAACGGTCAGCACACCTGTGCAAATATACACACCGGACACTCCCGCACCAATCTACAAGAAGAATATACTCAGTGCTATGACGTAGGCGACAGACATACTCACGGACGTGCATCTTTATTATTTTCCACATAGGCTCTCAAAATGCAGAAACGCAAGACGCATCATGAACTTATATAAAAAGGCTTGCTCACGCTTCTTTCAAGAGCCATGTACCATAATGAAGAATGTAACAGGGACACGATACTGAGGATAAAGCAATATGATACCGTAACCTAAAGCACCCTGCATCAAACGGTTCCACCTATGCACCAGGCCCAAGTAGGCCGCAGGCAAAAGCTTCCATGAACACTGAATGAGCAAGAACTGGGTTGCTGACCCTGCAAAATAAGCCTGGCGAAGGCACCCCGCCAAGGGCACGATGTTGCAAATCTCGCACGCTGTAAGCCAACGCCAAGGTCGCACCTGCAAGATAACCCAGGCACACAGTAGGAAAAACAATATTAATTGTGTTGAATTTTACCTCAAACACGGTCCCACCTCACGTGACAAAGCCAAACCTGACAAGATGCCAAGCCCAGAAGGAAGGAGACGCCTGAATCCCACGTTTTAAGACACAGGCAGATACAATTAAAAGACTCATTGGACATCTGCAGCAGTGGGAGTATTCGACCTCCCAACATATGAATAAATCCTCACATTGTTTACACCTACCCATATTAAAACATTGTTGCAAATGACAGGTGCACCACGAGCTGGGAACAGCGATAGTCCCAGACTGGGAGGCTCGCGAGCGGACCAATTAGAACATGGGGTTCTTATCACTGACGCCATTCACATTGACCAATCCTCAGAGATCTTCATGTAACAATTTTCATGTATCAAATTGAAGGGACAGCCCAGGTATACCACCTGACTAACCCTCAGCCACTAACACCGTTCTCTATATGTGCGCTATACTAACCCTACCACTCGAGTAACCAATCCAGAGTGGAAATAGGTTTTTTATTAAACTTTGTAAGATGACGCAAGTAGCGCGTCATACTAAAGTAAAAAGGGCCTGCGAGCCCCACGATTGTGTGTGTGTCAGAACGGACGCGTACGCTCCTTGACCCATCCCTGCCGTTTTGTCTAATAAACAGCAGAGTCACCTTGCTTCTTGCGTGTGTCTCATACTCTATCTCTTTTGGGATATACGGGAGGAGTTGGGGCCTCCCTGCCCGGAGGTCTGCGGACGGCCCGGCCGACCCCGGCAGAATTTCCCCCCCGACACTAGCCTTATATTCTAAGTACTTGATTGCCCTTTTACATTGATTGCTGTGTGTGTGCATGTGTGTGTTTTCTTCATGGTACCCGCCCGGGCAGCAGTGAATCCTCCTTAAAATCGCCAGCCTCGGGAACAAGCCTGCTTCTATATTACTGAGGGATATTCAGGTATTGTATCAATACTCTTCCACTTTAGGAATGATCTATCGCAATTCAACAGCTGCAGCCTCTTGCCCACACACCCATTTCTGAGAATAGTGAACGAAGCGTGTTTAACCCCCTTTGGAAAGTCTGCCACTGTTTCAGATGAATGAACATCCTGGGGATAGATGCTTCCAAACCACTCTCAAGCTGTTATCTGCCCCAAGATATGGTTGCTTCAAGAGAAAGTTGCATGTGTTTGAGAAAATGTGTAGCTATTTTTTAATGTGTAGCTCAGAACTGACTTAAAGTGTTGGTCCTGTTTGATGCTTTCATTATGGTGCATTACAATTAATGTGGCACACAGGATTATGCCCTCTTAATGCTGCCAATCAAGATGCCAAGAAGCATCTTTAAGGATATCAGCACCCATTTGCAGAAGTTCTTGTGGGATGGCAAACCGCCCAATTTTTACAGTACCTAGGAGGGAGTTTTTTATGCATCTCTTTCCTCTTCTTGCCGAATGGGCCGCATCCTCAAGAGACCTTGACTGTGGTTTGACTCCAGTCTGTCTTCGATATTGGTTGTCTACAGTCTTTTGAGACACAGTTTCTCATTCCAACCCTAAGGTGGGCCCAGGCCATCTAACACTTGCACTTCCATGAGCTAGCTCCAGCCCCAGGTGTGTTGTAATGGGTAGGAGAGTGTAGCATAAGCAACATTTAAAGCACAGATGCTTCGAAAACATTGGAATACACTTTTCTTAGACAAATATTTACATTCGTTTTCAGAGAATCCTGTGATCATATGTAAAAACGTGAAAAAGTGTCCAAACTTTACTTGCTGTTCATTATCCACATAGAGCCATTGGCTATTCAATTACAAAGAAATGAAGATATGCGGTGCTTTAGAAAGGTCTGGCTGTATGCAGATCTCTTGGTGGATGAAATTGGAACTTTTTTCTGAAATCTCCAAATATAAGATCAACTTGAGGAAGTCTTAGATCTTACCCATCTCTGGATCCTGCCTGAGAGGTATGCTTGACCATTTGAACTTTACGTGGTGTCCTTTCAAGATGAAATACCTAGTAATATGGATTGACTCAAGGGTTGAGCAATTACTGCAGGCTTAATTTCTCGTGCTTGTTGGCTAAGCTCAGAACTGACTTAGAGTGTTGGTCCTGTTTGATGCTTTCATTATGGGGCAAAGTCAACTGCATTACAATGAATGTGAAACACATGATTAGGCCCTCTCAATGCTGCCACTCAAGATGCCAAGAAGCATCTTTAAGGAGATCGGTGCCCATTTGCAGAAGTTCTTGTGGGATGGAAAACCGCCCAATCTCGAATGTGGAAACTACACCTCCCGCTGAAGTTCGGCGGCATCAATTTGCCAAACCTTTTTGCTAGCTTTCTCTGTGAGACACTTATGTCATATGGTAGAGGAGGACACAGGTTTATGGTTGAACATTGAATTGAGCAGTACGTCACAGTTGGAGCCCAAGGCATTGCTGTCCACAATCCTCCAAAATGCACAGGAAAGGAACCCGCTTACTGGTTTCCTGCGTGAATGCTGGTGCAATATATTTTGACGACTGAACAGTAACCTATTTGTGTTACACAATGTGTCCATTTGGATAAATCCTGCTTTGGCAAAACATGGGAAGAGTCTTTTTGGCCGTCTTGGTACCTGGGATGAATCGGGTATATCAAGGTTCTATTTGTAGAAGATGTATGGATACCTTTTGCCCAGTTGTGCAAGGATTATTTTTTGCAATACTGCACTAACGCAGAATCCAGACAGTTCAGAGGGGTAATAACTCTGAGGCTCAATTGTACACCATAAGGGCCTCTCCGAGTGTGGCATGGTCACAACTGGCGTTATGTGGGCATGCTGTCCATCAGGCTGGAACACTGTACAACGTCCTAACGTCTGCTCGCAAAGGTGATACAGAACTTGCGCTGGGTGAAGTGGTCGACCCTGGTTGTTGGAAAAGATGTTGCAGCACTGTTCGCCTGTCAAGTATGGACAGGGGTCTGATCGCCTCACAGACTAAACTACTCTTCAGGACATATTGGACTCCAGAGCAGATGTTCAAGAGACATCTCCTCGAGGATGACCAATCCTGAATGTGCAGATGGTGAAGGGGATGCTGAGCTATCTTCTTTGGATTTGCAGCAAGACCAAAGATTTTTGGAGAGGAGTGTCAGTGAAACTGTGCCTCGTGCCTGGGCATGCCATACCCATTAAGTCTTCCCTGTTGATCCTTGGTGATGTTCATCTGGTGGATAATCTGTTGTATGTAAGCAAGATCTGGCTGCTATGGGGTTGCATGCTGGCTAAGAGATGGTTCTACGTGTATGCAAATCTTAATTTGCATTGATGACTGGGTAGAAGAACTACTGACTCTATCAACCTATGAGAGGGCCAACTACAAGCACACAGGTGACCTGGACAAATTCAATGAGCTCTGGGGACCATTGCTAGATATGGACTTTATGCATCTTACTTATGCATTTTACTTAAACATGACACCTTTGCCCAACATCCATGGTAATGGTGATCTATGTGAAGGCTGTTGTGCCTTGTGTACTTTCTCTTTTTTTCTTTCTTTTTCTCTCTGACCTATTCTATTGTTATCCTGATTGGTTGCTATTGTTTATCTAACATTTGCCTCCCTACGTTGGGCTTATTATCTGATGCTGTACTTTTGTGAATCTTGATTACTGTTACTATGTCATTGACGTATTGACTTAAACAACAAGTGAATAGTTTAAAAAACGTTCTTTCTCGAAGATTCATACAAATGAGACAACATGTGACAGCCAGTGATATGTGGTTATTCAAACCTCTCATAGGCTTTTTTTTTAAATTTGTTTTTATTAATGTTTTCAAAACAGATCATAAACATGACAGGAACATTTTCTGGGACATGTATTTATTTATTCGGATTTGTAAAGCGCACAGCATTGTGGCGCTTGTTACATACATGGCTTAGTTACAAAATAACATGATCATACATAGTTACAGAACAAAGTGAAATTTGTACATATTTACAGAGATCGAAATGATTAGCAATTAGTTACATTTTAGTGTGCGAGGAGTGAAAGCTTGAATATTTTCTCCTAAAAACAGGGAGTGGGTTTTCTGCTCTGATGTCTGTGGGTATTGCATTCCATGCTTTGGCAGCAACATAAGGGAAACCTAAGCCGCCGGCTTTAGCTGTATTGATGCGTGGGATGTGGAGTAGGTTAGTGTATTGTGACCTGGTAGGGTGTGTAGAGGAGGATTTGGAGACAATTTCAGATAAGTATGAGGGTGCGGAGAGTGTGAGGCATTTGTGTGTAAGGGTGAGGATTTTAACCGTGATACGCTCTTTGACTGGGAGCCAGTGAGCTGATTGTCTGGCCAGGGAGATGCGCTCCCTTATAGGGATGCTTAGTGCAGCATGGAGGGCATTGTTCTCCGTGACTTGTAGTCTTTTTAGGTTTTTGGCTGATGTGCCTGCCATAAGGGCATTGCAATAGTCTAGTTTGGCTCCAATGGTTTCTCTAGATATTGAAAGGCAGTTAGGTTTGAATAGGTATGGTTTGATGGCGTTTAATGGTTTGGTGGTATGCGCAGAGGAGGACGTGATAGTGCTGACCTATCTGTTCATGGTTAGAGAGGAGTCTAGGTAAACTCCCAATGTCTTGACGGCTGTGTATACGGGGATAGTGGAGTTGTCAATGGTGAAGTTGGCGTACAGTTTATCGAGTTTGGCTAGGGTGTTCTTTTGGACTAGTATCATGATTTCTGTCTTATCCCCATTGAGGCAGAGGCCATTGACTGCCATCCATGCCTGGATGGTGGAGTAGATCGTGTGGAGTGTCTTAGCATCTTCGTAGTATGATCCAGTGAGAGGTAAGAGTACTTGTGTATCGTCAGCGTAATTCGTGTATGCGATACCAAGTGAGTCAAGCTTGTCGAAGAGAGGCTTTGTGAACAAGTTGTATAGAGTGGGTGCTGTGCAAGATCCCTGAGGGACTCTGCAGTGGATTGTGGTCAGTGTAGTGTTTGCTGTGTCTGAGAAGACTTTCATGGCTCTTCCTTCGAGGAAGGATGTGACCCAGCGCACTGCTTCTTTGGAGAAGTTGGCTGAGTGTGTGAGGCGAGATGTTAGAGACTTGTGCTCAACGAGATCGAAAGCTGCTGAGAGGTCTAAGAGAAGCAGAAGGGTTGGCTTGCCATTGTCCATTATTTGGGTAATCTGATTTTTTAGATCCACCAAAGCTGTTTCAGTACCGTGTCCTTTCTGGAAGCCTGATTGCCTGGTCCCTAGAATGGAGTGGGTTTCCAGAAAGTGTTGGATTTGGCTACGAGCAGCTTTGTCCAGTAATTTCAGGAGGAATGGCACAGTGGTTATCGGTCTGTAGTTATTAGGTTGAAGAGGGTCGAGAGTGTTTTTTTAGTAGTGCACGGACCTACGTCTCTTTGAGACTGTCAGGGATAATGCCTGATTTGAAACATGCATTAATGAATGCCGTGAAAAGCGGTGCAAATCGGTCAGCGCAGTCCTTGATGAGTTTAGGTGGGCACATGTCCCCTTTACATGGGGAGGGTTTGAAGTTTTTGAGTAGGTTTATAACTTCTTTTTCAGGGATGTCCCTGAAAGAGAAGTTAGGTTTGGTGGCGTTGGTTGAGGCGGGAGTAGTATTGGTAGGTTTGGTCCCTAGTTGAGGTGGTAGGGCTTTGCAGTGGTCCTTGATTTTCTGTTGGAGGAGGTCAATTTTGTGTAGCATGGCAGATTGGATACTCGTGCACCATGCTTCTTCTTTGACTATTTCATCAGGTGTGTTGGGTGGGGAGATGAGCTCATTGAAAATGGAGAAAATTTCGTTAGAGTGCAATTTAGCATTGACGATGCGTGTGTTGAAAGCGTTAGCTTTGGCTGTGGTGATGGCTGCTTTGTGTTGGAGGGAGATTGCGTTGAACTCATTTTTGGCACTGTCATTTGGATTGGTTTGCCAATTTTTCAGTGCTGCACAATGACTGTAGTTCTTCAGTGAACCATGAGTTGGAGTGTAGTGATTTGTTTTCTTTTTTCTATTCGAGTGGTGCTATCTCGTTAATGGCTTTAGTGATAACATCCTTGTAGATATCTGATAGAGTGTTGGAGTCATTGGTGAAGGGGGGTGCTAGTTCGGGGATATTGAGGTAGGGGCGCAGGTTGTCCTCATTGAGTTTCTTGGAGCCTCTCACTTGTGCTGCGGTAGCAGGGGTGAATGTTTTGTGGGTTATGGCGATGGGTAAGGTGAATTTGATACAATTGTGATCAGTCCAAGGCAGGGTGATGTTAGAGGTGATAGTAGAGTGGCAGATATGGTCCGTGATCCAATCTAGGATGCAGCCTTTGGAGTGTGTGGGACTTAACACTTTTTGGGTGAATCATAGGTCCTTGAGTTCCTTATGAAGGGAATCAGCAGGTTTGTCTTTCTCATAATTGAAACCTAAATTGAGGTCTCCTAATAGGAGGGTCTTAGTGGAGCTTTTGAAGTTACTGCCGAGTATTTGTAAGAGGTGCTTTTGAGAGTCTATGGGGAAGACTGGGGGGGGGCGGTACAATACGTTAATGTTGATGGTGCTATTGGGAGACAGTGTGAGTTTGGCAGATAGAAGGTCAGAGTTGCTGGTCCAGGGGTGACTGATAAGTCAAAGGTGGAGACTCTCTTTGTAGATGAGGGCTACTCCGCCTCCTACTCGAGCTAGTCTATCTTGTCTAAGGATGGAGAAGCCTGGTGGTAGAGCAAGTGCGATAGCAGGGTCATAAGCTTCGTGTAGCCAGGTTTCTGTGATAGCTAGTAGGTCAATGTTGTTGTTGGTTAATAGTCGTGAGTCAAATGCGCTGGGAGGGAGCGTACATTAATGAGAGAACATTTAATGTGGTGAGTATGGGAGTTTTTCGTGGAGGTGTGGGTGGGGGTGGAGTTAGGTGGGTCGAATGTAGTGGCAGTGTGGGGCCTGACGTGGTTGATGTGCGGTTGCTTGCGTGTGTATGCGGGATCGATGCGAGGGGTGAGTTTGTGGGTAGAGCGGGAGCCTAGTCTATTGTTTCTGAGTGCTGTAGGAATGGGTTGAGTGCTGTATTCGGCAATCAGTGTACGGCTCTGAGCCTTTCCAGTTGACACATATTTATGTAGTATGATGGGGAAGAAGATTTGTCTGCTAGTGATGGGTGAGTTTGTCGTGATGTGTCCATGGCACTGAGTTGAGAGGTAATGGTGGCTGGATTTAGCGGTGTTTGTTTAGGATGGGGGAGTGTAGTGAATAGTGAGAGGGCAGAGAGTGTGATAAGGAAGGTGAGCCACGAGGTGAAGGAGGAGGGGAGCTTACTGGTGGCTATGAGCATCATTGTATGCAGTGTGGCCTAGACGAACAGTCGTAAACAAATACGACTTACACGGGAGGTCTACAAAACAACAGTAAGCAGATTGAGACAATGTGACCTGATAGCAACAGTAGGCAAATTCGATTTTGTTCAGAAGGCCTAAAAACAGCAGTAGGCAGATTAAGCAGTGTGACCTGATAGCAACAGTAGTCAAATTCGATTTTGTGCAGGAGGCCTAAAAACAACAGTAGGCAGATAAAGCAGTGTGACCTGATAGCAACAGTAGTCAAATTCGATTTTGTGCAGGATGCATAAAAACAGCAGTAGGCAGATTAAGCAGTGTGACCTGATAACAACAGTAGGCAGATTCGATTTTTGCACTGGGAGCCTAAAAACAACTAGATGCACGATCGGTGTACAGCATTAGAATTTTCACACATATCTTAATGCGGGTGGGCACAAGTGCATAGGTAAGTATGATCAACAAAGAGCAAAGATGTGTGAGTATATAGAGATACAATGACCCCTAAGGCGCATGTATCTGTAATCAAGTAACCCTGAGTGCACAGATAGCTGTATTGGAGATGGGCGTTAATATCTAGACAGGGCTGTTAGGGTTAGCAGAGGCTGGAGAGACATGGGAGGCTGGTATGCTTTGTAATAGTACTTCAGGCATGCACATCCCTCTGGAATTGTGTGGGGCAAGATACAGAGATATATAAAACAGTGGAGTAGGCCAGGTATGCATCAAAGACTGGGTTCAGAGAGGCGCGGGTTTCTGCCGTACAGTATATATGACCGTGATCGTAAAGATAATAACGCTGCCGTCAATAACCATGTGGCAGCGATCAGGGTGAGCATAATTGCTTATGACCGATATGAGCACAGAAAGGCAACACGTGGTGCTATTATATTGGTCATTAGACTCATAGGTTATTGAGAGCAATGTGACATAATGGATACACAAGGAGCGGGTGCAATGATTCTGAGGCAGTACGTGTAACATGCCATGGTCCTGCCATGTAGTACATGTCACGCTTAATAACATACAGTTTCAATCCCACTCACAAGCTAACCCTGATTACTAAATTCAGAACAGCATAACCCTCCCCAACCCCCCACGCCCCTTGGAACGATGTTACCTCTAGGTTCTAAGTGTTACACACAGTTCTGTTCGTGATTTGTGTGTAGTGTTCCCATTTATCGCTTGATAGTGAATTTGGCTGCCACATTGGGATCTAGTCTGAACAGTCATATTGGTCCTCTCAGGTGAGACAGCAATCTTCACTCCAGTTTGGGTCAGCATGACCATTCAGGTACAGATTGTTAAGTCACAGACATATATTTCTTCACAAAATCACTGCATAATAGCTCATATTGGGTGGATTTCCCATGAAGGGCTGCAATGATTCTTTCCATGATACAAACATTGGTTGCCACATTTATCCATTCACTCTTCCATGGCACCTGGCTAGCTTTCCACCGCATCAGAAGGGTGTCCTGTGCAGCTAGTAATAGTGGTGCCACAAGCCCCGTTATTCTCTTGCGTTCATCCTCACATTCTTCAAAGCCAAACAATATTCAGAGGGGGTCAGCGGTGCGTCGGTTCCCATCCAGCTCCCTGATCCAGCCAAAAACCTCATCTCAAAAGATCCTGATACGGGGCAACTCCACCACATGTGCCAATAGTTAGCTCTCTTGCCACATCCGCGCCAGCACAACGGGCTTGTAGACTGGAACATCTGTAACAATCTGTGCTCATAGGCTTTTTTAAATGAGCTATGTGAAGTCTCTGTAAATATGCAATGAACAACATTCAAGAATACTGTGAGGCACAAGTAAAATAATACACAGTTCATAAAATGCAACAGTAATTACATGTAATACAAATTATGTATTTGCAACAAAATATATATTAGGCTACCTAACAGAACATTAATGGGTAGAATATATGAGCATTTAAGACTCATTAAATTACAAGATAAAAAATAACCACTGGCTTACCACTAACAGTTGGAACGTACAAAAGACAGGACAGAATACATACGGTGCTACTCTATTGAAAAAGAAACAATGATTTTTGAAAATGACAGCACCCTATATCAGCAGGCAATTTGTTTAACCCCTTAACTGCTGAGGGTTTTTCCTCCCGATGCTGAGCCCTTTTTTGGTGATTTTGGTATGTCGCATTCAATCCCTTGTAACTTTTTTGTTACTTGTGATATCTCATCCAAATGTGGCCCCTTTTCTTCCCACATGTAGGTGTTGAAATCCTAGTTTTCTGTATGGGGTGAGAGAAAATAACAAAAAAGAGAGCAAATTTTGTGTTTTGTTCAGAAAATGCCAATACAATGATGTATAAAGAAGCCTGTTGTGTTTTCCTTCTAGGACCCAGGAACTAATAGTTTGCTGTTCTGAATTCACCATTTCCCAGGCTTTTAAGAACAGGTTGAGTGGAAACTAAAATAACATTGTTTATAAGGTTGCCATCAGTTTTATGAGATGTAGGCGATTTGTTCCTTTTTCCCATTATGGCATGCATGGACGGAATGTAAGAGGAGGGTAGGAGAGCTGAACGGGAAGACAGAGAGGCATACATTTCAGAAAAGTAGACAACATTCCAAGTTTAGGAAGGGGTCATTTGCGCAGATCAGGCATCAACTATGTAGGTAGAATTCCCAAAGTTTGGGAAAATATTGGAAAAATAACAGAAAAAAGGTATATGCTGGACTTGCTTGGATCTGTAAGGTAATGGATTCTGTGAATATTGAGAAAAGCAATGCATCTCTGCCTTCCTCTAACTCTTCTAGTTAGGAAATCACACTTTCTTTGTAATGTTTCAAAAAACAAGCAATAGCACAAGCCAAAAAGACGGAGCCACAGTACACAGGAATTTGTGCAGACGGCCTAAACCGACATACTTAGCATGTAAAAATAAGGAAAAAAAATATGGTGAGGAATGTTGAGCATACTTTTTTTGAAAGAACACAGGTAGACCTTTTGCAGGATAGGTGATGTGTGCAGGTTACAAATGTGTACAGTGCCTAAAGTAGCGACTATATGTAGGTTACATTTGGGAAATGAAATGGGTGTGTAACCAAGTGCAGTAGCAAATGTATGAAAACTTTATCAAAACCAAGAGAAAGCAACTAATGTCCTACCTTCCCACATTTCCACAGGTGTCCTGACAGAAACGGTACCTCACATGAGTGAGTGCACCTACCTGGGTGCAAAGAGCGAAGGCCAAACCACTGGTACATCAAATGCCCTGGGGAAGACTGAATGTGGATTTTTGGACAACCTACAGATTTCAGCTTGGAGTTTAACATACACCAAGGAAAATGGGGAAGCCCATGCATTTCTGATAAGAAGACACAAGTGGGAATCCAAAGAGGTCTGACTTGTGCAAATTGCCCTAGAATGTATTACCCACAAGGCCCGGCAAAGTCCAAAATGTAGGGAAATAAACACGATTTTCAGACATTTGCCTCCAGGAAATCATCAAAAACCTGCTGCCAACAACACATGCCTTACCTTCCCACCTTCCCACAGGTGTCCCGACAAAAACAGCTCACATGTGTGGGTGCACCTACCCTGGCGCAAAGGGAAAAGGCTAAACCACTAGGAGCCCAAATGGTTTCGGGAGAGGACATTTTTAGGATTTTGTTCTTGTGGACAACCTACAGATTTGGGCCTGGAGTGTCGTAGCCACCAAGGAAAACAGGGAACCACATGCATTTATGAAAAGAAGATACCCGTGGGAATTCACAGAGGTCTGACTTGCGCAAATCGAACTAGAATATATTACCCACAAGGCCCTGCAAAGTCCAAAATGTAGGGAAAAAACACAATTTTCAGACATTTGCCACCAGCAAGCCACTGAAACACACCGCCAGCAACACATGTCCTACCTTCCCACAATACCACAGGTGTCCAGATGAAAATGGTACCTCACATGTGTGGGTGTACCAACCTGGTCGCAAAGAGAAAAAGCAAAACCACTGGTATGTCAAAGGGTTTTGGGAGAGAAAATTCATAGGATTTTGGTCTTCTGGACAACTGCAGATTTGTGGCTGGGGTGTCGAAGCCACCAAAGAAAACAGGGAACCCCATGCATTCCTGAAAAGGAGACACCGTGGAATCCAAAGAGGCCTGATTTGCGCAAATCGCCCTAAAATGTCTTACCCACAAGGCCCTGTGAAGTCCAAAACCTAGTGAAAAACACAATTTTCAGACATTTTCCACCAGAAAATCAATGAAACACGCCGCCAACAACACATGTCCTACCTTCCCACAATCCTGCAGGTGTCCTGATGAAAACACTACCTCACATGTGTGGGTGCACCTACCTGGGCGCAAAGTAAAAAGGCTAAACCACTGGTATCCCAAAGGGTTTCGGGAAATGACATTTTTAGGATGTTGGTCTTGTGGACAACCTACAGATTTAGGCCTGGGTGTCGCAGCCATTAAGGAAAACAGGAAACCCGATGCATTTCTGAAAAGAAGACACCCCTGGGAATCCACAGAGGTATGACTCGAGCAAATCACCCTAGAATGTATTACCAACAGGTCCGACAAAGTCCCAAATTTAGGGAAAAAGCACAATTTTCAGACATTTGCCACAGAAACCCACCCTCCCCCAAAGCATGCCGTCAACCAGACACATCTTCCTTCCCACATGCCCACATTTCCACAGGTGTCCCAACAAAAACGGTACATCACATGTGTGAGCGCACCGACCTGAGCACAAAGGGTAAGTCCTAAACCACTGTTATCCCAAAGTGTTTGGGGAGAGAACTATTTTAGGATTTTGGTCTTGTGGACAACCTACAGATTTGGGCTTGGGGTGGCGTGGCCACCAAAGGAAACAGGGAACCCCATGCAGTTCTGAAAAGAAGACAACCCTGGAATCCACAGAGGCCTGACTTGCGCAAATCGCCCTACAATGTATTACCCATAAAGCCCTGCAAAGTCAAAAACCTAGGGAAAAACACAATTTTCAGACATTCGCCACCAGGAAACCACCGAAACATGCCGCTAACAACACATGTCCTATCTTCCCACTTTTCCACCAGTGTCCTGATGAAAAGGCTACCTCATATGTGTGGGTACACCTACCTGGGTGCAAAGGGAAAAGGCTAAACCACTTGTATCCCTAAGGGTTAAGGAAGAGGAAATGGTTAGGATTTTGGACTTGTGGATAACCTACAGATTTGGGCCTGGGGTGATGCAGCCACCAAGGAAAACAGGGAACCTTGCGCGAATCACCCTAGAATGTATTACCCACAAGGCCCAGCAAATTCCAATTTGTTTTTAGAAAAAAACACAATTTTCTGACATTTGCCACCAAAAAACCACCGAAAGGTGCTGCCAACAACACCTGTCCTACCTTTCCAGATGTCCACTTGTGTCCCAATGAAAGCCAGACCAGGCCACACATGCCTGGGTGTCCTCACCTGGGTGAAAACTGGTAAATCATCTGCATGCCAAGTGCTCTAGGAATACAAGAATCACTGTGCAGTACCCACAGCCACCCTGTTTTTCGTCTTCAAGGCACCTTGGCTCACTCTCCTCATACACACAGTTCACACTGCAAACATAATGAACATGGTTGGGTTTAGAACAAGAAAAGAAGATCTTGTGAGCAGTAAAGCCATGTCAAGGCAACAACCGCTTTACTGGCCATTCATACACCCTTCGTGTCTGCAGACCCTAGCCATACATTTCAGCAGTCACTCCACTACCAAATCACTAGCTCCACAGCAACCGTAACTGCACACTCATAGCAATTGGACTTCTGCTCACATGTCAACTTCATCTTCAGGCGATGTCTTTCACACCAACTTCAAGTACTCACATATCAAGGATGCCTGAATTCAACAGTCATGTTGCACTATCCATATGTGCAAACATATGCACAATAAATACACTTCCACTAACATGCTAATCATCTCTCCAGTGATGGCAAAGTGTATTCACAGCAATTACATCTGCATGTACAGCTCAGATTTACCTCACTCACACAGCAATCACATGTAAGTCATTCTAAAAGCAGACATTTCAGTCATACAAACCATGACCTTTACTGTAGTAAATAAAACATGGCAGCGTGGTACGAGTTACACAAGACAACGCCGCCATATACATGGTGTCCAGTTACCATTTTCATTACACTTAGCCTTCAAGGGAGGGAGCCAAACTGTCGTTTACACATTTTGAAAGACACGCCTTGAGTTGAGGAAACCAGAATGGTGTTCCCGTCTTGTCCAAGTAATGCCTCAATTGGAAGGAGCCAGAATCGAGTTCCTGTCCAAGGCGCGCCTCAAGTGGAGGGAGCTGGACTAGCATGGCTTGCCAAGGCACGCCAAAGGGGTGTGAACCAGAATGGTGTTTCTTGCTTGTCCAAGGCATGCCTCTAGTGGAGGGAGCTGGAGTGACATACCTTTCTATGGCATGCCTCAAGTGGATGGAACCGGAATGGCGTTTCTTCCTTGTCCAAGGCATGCCTCTGGTGGAGGGAGCTGGAGTGACATACCTTTCTATGGCATGACTCAAGTGGATAGAACCGGAATGGTGTTTCCTTCCTGTTGAAGGCAAGCCTCGAGTAGAAGGAGCTGGAGTGATGTTTCTTCTGAAGGAACGCCTCAAGTGAATGAAGCCTGAATCGCGTTCCTTTGCAAGTCATGCCTTGATCAGAGGGAGATGAACTGAAGTTTCTTTTTAAAGCACACTTCAAGTGGACAGTGCCGGAGTGGTGTTCCTTTCCAAGGTAGGCCTCAAGTTGGGGGTGCAGGACTAACATTGCCGGGCATTGCATGCCAAAGTGAAGTGAGTCATTATGGTGTTTCATTCTTATTGAAGGCACGCTCCAGTGCAGGGAGCTGGAGTGGTGTTTCTTTCTAAGGTGTGCACAAATTGAGAGCCTACGGGTCCCTTTCTAGGAATGATGGGCTTTCCAGGAAATCACTTGATCTCCCAATACATTTCCTTTGTATGATTCAAAAGAAAACAAGGCTGTAGGCAGAGGGCTGGCATGGAAGGGCAATGGGGACAGTACACCTGAGTATCCCTCTTAATTCCTTATTTTGTACACACCTTACATATTCTGTATGGTTGTGTTTCCATGGGTGTGACAGGAACATAATCAGCAAAGTAGGGAGTTGGTACATGGACAATGGTGAGCGATTTTATAACTTCTTTTTCAAAGTTCAAAAATGACAGTTTGTTTTATGGAGCAGCTGCACCGTATACAACATAAGCATTGTATGTAGCTACATGCATAATGTGTAATGCCAACTATGTGTACTGCCAACTTCTTCTACCACATGCAAGACTTGCGTGCTGTATGGTATGGTTCAAGGAATTGGTCTTTTATCTACTCCCCCCATGTACTTGTTGTAGTCCAGAATATTCCTGGGTTTCTGCACTTGCTGAGCATGCCCCTGCACAGTGACAGGGGAAGTACTTGTATCATGAATAGTACTTAGCATGTGCACATCTTTTCTGTCAAAGAATTTTACTGCCATCAGGTCATCACTCTGCAATACCATACATGCTCCCTTGTCCAGCTTCTTACAAACACATTGTCTAGGGAAGCCTTTGGGCTTACTGTGGATTGTACTGCATGCCAGTGTGCCCACATTTTACAATTCCTTGAAGAGTGGTATTCCTGTGTAGAAATTGTCCACATACAAATGGTGATTCTTGTAGAACAACGGTGTGGCAAGATCCCAAACAATCTATTCACCCATCCCTAAATGGGCTGCCCGGAGGGTTTAGGCTCAAGTCTTTTCCAGTGTAGACTTCCATGTTGTAGGTATACCCAGTGGTACTTTAACACAACCTGTAAACCTTGATCCTATATTGTGCTTTCTTGCTCGGAATATACTGCTTGAACAGTAGCCGACCTTTGAACAATACCAATGATTCATCAATGCATATGTTCTGGCTGGGAACATACACCTCTGAAAATCGCTCAGTAAAGTGCTTGAGAAATGGCTTAATTTTGAATAGCCTCTCACAATTTGGGTCAGTTCTGGGTAATGCTGCCGAGCTGTCATTGAAATGCAACATCCGTTTTAGTGCTAGGAAACAATCTCTTTTCATTATTGCTGGAAATAAAGGGCTTGTAAATACAGCTTCAGTAGATCATAACAGTTAGATATATGGCTTCCGCACTATTCCCATGAACAGAGTGAGACCCCAACATTTTCTCCTCTCAACATTTGTAGTTGGGACCCAAGAGTTTGCTCTGGAATGGGGTTTCTGATTGCCACCCTGTTCCCTCAAGAACTGTTCAGCATACAGATTGGTTTGCTCAACCACATCTGAAATGAACCCATCATCCACAAAAAGGTTGAAAAAGGCAATAGGCTCAAAACATCTGTATTCTCTGTGCACCCTGATATTCCAGTGAACGGTGGTACAACCAGCTGAGCCATTGCTGGAGGCACCCAGTCTGACTCATCAGACATGTCATGACCTGGTACAATCCTTGCATGTCCTGCATGTTCACTCCACCTTGCAGGTAAACTGTGTGTGGGAAGTGTCAGATGAGGTGCATGTACCCCTTCATTCTCTTCCTCATCAGATGCGGAGGTGGAACTAGCCTCAACCGAAAACTCACTTCCCGAATCAACTGCATGCTCACCCTCAGAAGCAGATTCTGTTTCAGCTTCTACATCCGGTTCTGTGCCTTGCTCCAGCCCAGACTGCAATAGTAAGGGAAAAGGCTCCTCACTAAACATCTGAGGTGAAGCTATGACTACTGTCGTGATGTAAACCTTTACTGCCCAAAGAACAGATAAAGACTGAAAGACCAAGTATCTTTGCTTTTCAAAGTATAGAAAATAGTATAGTAAGTGCCATTGAATGAAATAGACCAAGACCAAGCAATTACACCAAAATGAGTGAGGAGACAAAAGTACATGGCAGGCCCTTCAAGAGAATTGACGGCACACTTTCCACAAAACCCCCTGCTCATTCAGATAGGGTCGGGTGTGAAGGGGGAAGGTCACAAGCACCGAATGACTGCAAATGGAATTAGCTGCAAAATGTGGTGATGCTTTGCAAAGAAATAGGCAGCACTGACATATTGAATACATTGATATTCCACCAAAACAAAGTACAATGCAGTAGCTAGGAAGCCAGTGCCTCACTGTCAACAGATTTAGTCAGCATTTTATTATGATGCCACACGACCCATTGAGTCCATCAATTACTGGGATCCCTTCGCCCCCATATAACGTCTGGGCAAAGTTCATCATGAAAACCTCCTTGATGAAAACGTCCATGTCTCTCTTAGACAGGTGTACTCCATCTCGGTAAAACATCAGTTCACCTTTGATAAAGCCATGGTGAATTGTCCAAATTTTGTCATTGTCCTTGGTCAGTCTTGCCAGCACGCCATTAAGTTTCCTCACTGAGGAGTTGATGGCCTTTTTATTCCCAGGAGTTCTTCAAACCCTCCTTGGAATTATTTGCAAACAAGACACCACCGTGTTTGGGGACCTAAGCAAAATCCGGTCCAGGTCAGCCACCAGTAGCTCCCATAGCCCTCTCCATCCCATAGAAGCCATATCATTTTCTCCCAGATGCACCACTATCAAAAAGTGAGGAGGAACATCTCTTTTTGCCTGGGCATCGCAGATGACTCATCTGAGCGTGTGATGGCGGTTTTCCCAGACACCAAACCAGTGCAATGACACACCAAACTTCTGAGACCCAAATGTGCTTGGGCCTGTGAAATGTGCTTCTGCCTTTCGGATGAAAGATTGCCCGACAATCCATCCAAACCTGATCCTCACTAGGAAATGGAAACATGAAAAACTAACATGAATAGGGCCAGACATACAGTTTATCCATTAGCACAGCAAGTACATTAACACATGTCTCTTGCAACAATCCCAGACACACACTTCCCCCAATGTTACATGCACTTTACATGTGAGAGAACAATAGGTCATTATATAATTGACACCTACTTTTCAGGGAATGAGGTGAAGGACACATTATGTCCGCTTGTGTCAATGCCACAGTTGTGCAGGCACAATTGTAATCAGTGAAGGTTTCTGTTCCTGCGGACCACCATTTGTACTGAAAGGTGAGCTTCCATCTCCTCCAATAGTGGATCACAACAGTGCAACCTGCCTCATACCTTTCCACAACAGCCCAAGCACAAACCATGAAACTGTTCAATACTTTGCACACATTTTGGCAGGGTGACTATTCTGACAGATGTTTTGTATGCTCTGTCAAAATAGGCACCCTGACAAAATGTGTGCCAATCATGACCAATTGATACAATTTTGGATAGTTTCATTGTGAGAGCTTCGGCCAAAGCCCCAAGACGGCCGGGGATGCTGCCCAAGTTGAATAGCAGTCCCAGAGGACCCCCTGGCGGGTCCCCAACCCTCCCCAGAGGGAAGAGCTGTAATGCCGCTGAACTTGGGGACGGTGGACCAACAAAGGAGACAAGCACCCAAGCTTGGGGCCATCACGCCACCATCCTGGTGCTCTGGCTGGACTGTATTACAGCTTTCCCCTCCAGGAAGAAATGGGGATCCTGCCAAGGCTCCCTGGGACTGCTTCTGGACCTCGGGAGGTCAACCCACATGGAAGACAGGCACCCAAGGGAACGGACATAACCCCTGACTGGCCTGAACCTCTCTCCCAAAAAGGTTGGCAACCCTGCCGGGGCTCACTGTGACTGCCGCTGGACTTGGGGGTGGTCCACCAACATGGAAGACAGTGTCATTGCCACTGGTCAAGGGCCAAGTTTTTCACCACCCATGGACCCAGTCTTGGCGCCTATGGCACCAAGCTCATTACAAAGTGTGCTCTGCATACAGAATACAGAAAGCACGTGCCTCTAGGCCAGGCGGGGCCCTACCAATACAGGGAAGGCACGTGCAGAAGACAGGAGGAGTGGCAAGGTGGGGCCACAAGGCGGGGCCTAAGGGGAGTGGCTGGGGCCAGGCTATATAAGGCGGCCCTACCCACATGCTGGTGCTTCGCGTTAGTCTGCTAGAGCAGTGTAATGCTTACTGCCGCTCAGAAGCCTCATAGCTGGTTCAGCACGTGCATCTTCAGTCTCCTGAACCCTCCAGCATCCTACCTGGAATCAGCCACACCATCACTAGAAGCAATGCCATCTGCTTCCCATCTGCAGCCGCTGCACGCATCTTACCTGGGTCAGCCTCGCCATTGCTTGAAGAAGCACTTCTACCGCTTCCGACTCTGCAGCAGCTGCGCTCATCTTACCAGTCTTCTTCAGTCCTCTGCGGGTGCCGCCTAGCATCCTTACCTGTCCCGAACTTCAATCATCAGGGGGCCATCTTCTGGCGCAGCATCCACGCGGATCTTCATCTCCGGCAGTCTGCAGGAGTTCGGAAACCGCTCTTCAGCTAATTCCGACCAACTGCACCAGCAAAAGGAATAGAAAACAAACGGTGAGCAAGTCGCTTAGACTATAAGACATTAATCAGCTCAACTCACGTACTTGGCACAGTTTCTGGAACAGTCTACTTACCACCAGTAGGTCCTCCGGGATAGACTTTTCTCATCACCACATGCTCGTGGGCCATCTTCATACCTAGGGAGAGAAAGGACAATATATGGTTACGGACACTAATCATTGGGGAGAAATGACCACAAAGAACATGGACAATAATCATAGTAATAAAGCTACCTTCAAGATGGAATGGTCGCAGCCGGTCTGGACCTCCACACCCAGGACCAGTGACACAACTAGGTCCATCCAGAGCACCCCTGTTGAAGGAAAGCAGGACAGAGAGCCCATCATTACATCAAAACAGGTGAGCTTGCATGGGCAAACTCTTGCGCACTACATTCTGGCACGAAAGGGTCGGGGAGAATCACAGCACCACCATGCTATTCTCACTGCATCTCATCTTCTCTCAGGACCAATACCAGCACCCCGGGTCCTCGACACCACTGCAGTTGGGGGAGAGAAGCAATCCAAGGGAGTCAACTCCTGGGAGGGCTCCAACCGTGCCCCAACGTCCCTGCAGAAACCAGGTGGGCGTAACAGACAGGCACCAAATGCCGGGGACATCACCCCCAGACCATCCTGCAGTTCTGGCAGGCCAGGATTACATGTTTTCCCTACATGGAGGATTGGGCACCCTGCCGGGGGTCCCTGGGACCACTGCTGGACTTGGGAATGGTCGACCCACATGGGAGACAGGCGTCCACGGCCAGGGACAGCATCCCTGGCTGTCCTGGAGCTTTGACCTGACAGCAACTGTATGTTCAAGTATATGCACGCCATGTGGAAGGAGTGTGGGTTCACCTATACATTTTCATCAGCTTATCATCCACAAAAAAATGGCTTAGTTGAGAGGTTTAATAGAATTCTCAAAAGCATGATTGGGGTGCTGGAAAAACCCCAAAGGAGAAAATGGGATCTCCTCTTACCATGCTTACTCTTTGCTTACAGAGAAGTGCCTCAAGAGGGGGTTGGCTTCAGCCCATTCGAGCTCCTTTTTGGTCATCCTGTAAGTGGTCCACTGGCCACAGTGAAGGATGGGTGGGAGCTCCCCACTCCTCCTGTTACTACCAATGTAGTAGACTATGTGCTGGGGTTAAGGAAGAGGATGGTCCTCCTTAAGGCTCAGGCCAGTGACAAGTTGAAGGCTGCCCAGGAATTGGGCAGACATTGGTATGACCGGAAAGCTTCATTTGTTCACTTTACCCCAGGTAAATGATCAGGAAGTCCTGATCATGAACCCTATATCGCCTTGAACCCTACAGGATAAAATGTTATGCCCTTAAACAGTTGTGGAGCTGCTAGGTGTGGTTAACTATTTGGTGGGCCTTAAAAGGCCTGGACAGGCCCTAAATATGTTTCACATAAATAAGCTGAAGGCTTTCATCCTTAGGGTTGAAATAGCGGCACTACTCAAAGCAACAGATATAGAATAGGAGGAATCAGAACCTCTCCCTGATTGGTTCCAGAATGGCCCTTCAGGTGGCTCCATTGAGGGTGTCCAAGAGGCCCCTCACCTGACTTCTGACCAACAAGGGGATGTAAGAACTTTGCTGAGGCAGTTTACTTCTTTGTTCTCACTCACTCCAGGTTCGACACCTTGGTGCAAACAGGAGATTGACACTGGAGATAGTATACCTGCCAAAAGTAGGGGATACAGAATGTCAGATAAGTTGAGATCCTACATCAAGGAGCAGGTCAACAAGATGTTGGATCTGGGGGAGTGATTGAGCCTTCCAGTAGTCCCTGGTCCAGTCCAGTGGTCTTAGTGCCAAAAGCTGGTAACTCTGAACTTTGGCTCTGTGTTTCTTACAGGGCTCTGAATCCTATCACAAGGACAGATGTTCGCCCCCTACCTTGAACTGATGTGATGGTAGATACTTCGGGCGCCTCCAAGTAGCTCAGCATGTTTGACCTCACTGCAGGCTATTGGCAAATAGTCCTCGCAGGGCATGCCAAGGAGAAGACAGCATTCTCAACACCAGAAGGCCTTAACCAGTTCCAGGCAAATGCCCTTTAGTTTGAAAAATGCACCCGACACTTTTCCAAGGCTTGTGAACCATGTTTTAAATGGGAATGATGAATTCTGCTTAGCATATCTGGATGATATAGCAGTCTTCAGTGCCACCTGGGAGGAACATGTGGGGCACCTTAGAATTGTGTCACAGGCTCTTCAGAAGGCCCACTTGACCATAAAGGCCATCAAGTGCCAGATTGGTCAAGAATCTGTGGTCTTCCCTGGGCATGAAGTAGGTGTAGGGAGGATTTAGCCTCTACCCAGTAAAGTACAAGCAGTACAAGACTGGCCTACCCCCACTACCCAAACCCAAGTGAGAACCTTCTTAGAATTTCTTAGAACTCACTGGGTACTATCACAACCTTATGGCAGACTATGGTACCACAGCTCCCCCTCTGACTGCTCTCACTACTCCAAAGAACCCTAACAAGATATCTTGGACAGAGGAGTGTGAGAAGGCCGTCAATGGCTTAAAAGACTCCCTGTGACAGGCCCCTGTCCTCAGGGCCCCGGACTACAAACATGCTTTCTTTTGTGCAGACGGATGCCTCTGAAACTGGGATAGGTGCTGTACTATCACAGCTAGAAGAGACACACACTAGTCGTTTGGATGCACTAGTCGCCAGCTTAAGGACAGAGAGTTTAAGTGGTCTACAGTTTAGAATCAATGTTTTTCTGTCACGTGGGCCCTAAAGAAGCTGAGCCCCTATCTCTATGGGACCCGCTTCACTGTTCAAACTGACCATAACCCCTTAAAGTGTCTGATGAACATGAAGGGAGAGAATCCAAAGATGCTCAGGGAGTCCATAAGCCTGCAATGGTTTGACTTCCCCATTTTGCACAGGCCAAGTGTCCAACATAGCAATGCTGATGGGTTGTCCAGAATGTTTAACCGGCTTGAACATGAGGTCTATTCAGGTGTGGATTACTTCCTCCTGTCTTGAGTCTGGAAGGGGCGAGTGTTAGGAAAGATTTCAATTATGTGCAATTTTCCCTCCATCTATGGACCCCCTAAACATTTTGCTTTTGTTTAGCTTTCCTATCTTGACTTTTTCCAGTGGAGCCCAGCCTTCAGCTGAAGTCCCCTGGACTTGTGCTCACTCGTTATGAGGAAACTGACACGTCCGTCAGACTGCCCGTACTGGAAAACTATATTTCCCTTAGTCTTTTTCTATGTTGCCATTTCTTCGTAACATTTTTAACAGTGCAAATTGCACCTTCCAGTACCATGTGCTGGGGTTTCTTTTTGTTTTACGGCCCTAGACACCCTTGAAGGATTTTTTGGTGATTGTACGAGTGTGCCTTGGACAAACTGTTTGTAGCAGTTACTTTTTATAATGTTTTACTTCTTTTTACTGAATCATATTGTGTTTACCGTATTTTGTTCAAGACTATGGCCAGGTCCGAAAATGACCAAGCCACAAAGTCTTTTGTTCTGTGCCATGGCCATTTTGTCCCTTGCCTTCACCCAGGTCCAGAAAACCGGGTTTGCCTTACTTGGGCATGCAGCCTCCTGCGAAAAACCAATCTCTTTCTCTGGCTTCTGTCTGTCACATGTGTGTGCCCAGGAAGCGGGTTGGGACTGTCTGGTCCCAATTCACACTGCTGGTGCCTCAATGTCTGGAGTGCCTGAATGACTGAGACCACTGTGGGCTATTATTGATCTACTACTGGGATGCCTGCAAGAGAGCAGATGTTTTATTGGAAGTCCTCGATTTTGGCACAAACCTAATCTTGGATAAGAGAAGGGGCTCTGCATCCATTCAAGGTCGATCACCTGAGTTCTCGCCAAACTACGAAAGGAGCCAAGCCTCCTGCATGAGGAAACAGACTTGTGAAACCGCCAGAGACTCTTTGGAAGGTTTTGGCACCATTTGCCCTCTGCTGTCCTGTCAGACCCCTGCTTTCTTCTTCAATCAAGAAGGCCTGCCAAGGCACTTCACCCCTTTGGAGTAGTGGGAACAACTACTCTCAGCACCCCCCTGCTTGCCCACTGTACGAGTCCCTTTGGAAGTTTTCCTGGGCCATCAAGTGAACTGTCTAGCTCTACCTCAGGGTATTCCGCAGAACCGGCACCATCTCAAGTGCAAACGCGAGACATGCTGGTGGTCCTGTGCATTCTCCCGCCAAATTTCACAGGCTAAGCTCCTCTGGGTCCTGAATTAGTGCGTAATGCTGCCCACATCTGTGATTCCTGTGTCACTACCTAGTCATGGCAGTCGTTGTAGATCCCTTGCTGGTCTGCCCTCCTATGCCCTGAAGCCTGCTGCACCAGAATTTTCTTCATACCTCCTTTCGGAAGTTGGGAAAAGGCAACTGTCCTGTCTCAGATGATTGTTCTCCCTGGCAGCTGCTGAGAGCCAGAGCACTGCAAAACTTCAGGACTCGAACCTACTAGCGACCTCGACTAAACTGGAAATGTTTGGCCTGGACTGTGCCGAGGGTCAGTTAGTACTTGCATCACTTACCAGTGTCATCTGGCACAACGGTTGGAAAGGAGATGATCCTTGCCCCCCCTGGCATCACTCCAGGTGAATAGTGTATGTATTAGCCAAGGGGGGAGGAGCGGCCACCTCGCGCAGTGCTTATTCACACAAAATCTCATAGCAAATATCAGATATAATATAGCCCCTACCCCTGTAGTAAACAGTTGAACTAGGCCAAACGCCATCTTTTTACCAGGCCTGAAAATTCATCTCTCTGCAGCAATGCAGCTCTCCCATCCCCAGTGTCTCACAGAAAGCACACACCATCGCCTCCCCCTGCCAGATCCACACCAGCCCTGTTCTCATGGAAGTCCAGCCATGCCTTGCAATAACTCTGTAGTATAATTCCCGAAGGAATGTGCTCTGTGGAGAGCGTGAGACTGTGACAAGCCATAGCCCAAGGGCCCATTCATCTCCACTAAACTGCCGATTCCCTCCCAACCTCCACTCTGCCAGGCCAGGGTCCACCAGCCCGACCCCCCAGTTCATTTTACGCTGATACTCATCCGACCCCCTTGCACTGACCATTCCAGAACACCCATCAGAGCACTAATCCCGTGCAGCAGTATGTTTTCCCAAAAGCAACACACGTCTACCTATATCACGAGGATCCAAGCAAGGCAGATGGTAGATCAAACCTCTGGGGTGGGCACCTGGGTGCGGGGACTGCGGTATCAAAGAGAACCCTGAATGTAGATGTCGGAATGCCGATAAATTAGCTCATCTGACCTAAGTACCCCTATTCATGCCAGGATTGTATGTGTACCATTATATTTGTATTATCAGTTCCTGTTGTTTAGTTTAGTTGGCCAGTCATGTTTCACATTCGACCTGACCTTCACACTGTGGGGATGAGTTCAGCTGACCCACGTGTCCCAAGAGTGACTGAGATGCGGCGGCCAATTAGTTCCTGTTATCCCTTATATTACAAAAAAGTTAGCAGGCGCTCCTCTCTAGAAAGAACATGGCATGATAACCTGTTCTGACATGAGAGTTTGCAGCACACACTTTTTGCTCACTGTACCTTTCACAGATGGGAAATATCCATTTGCATATCAGTCTTTGTCCCGCCCACATGGGCAGTCCAGCACCCAAATGCTATGGCAATTCCTCTCTGAACAAGAGTACCAACAGCAACCCCATGCACGTGTTTCAGCCTTGTTGGGCCTCATCAGTGAGGTGAACCTGTGTCTTTCTGAGCACAGTGAGCAGGGAGTCCACGTCTAGTTGCCCCCAGGTAACTCAGGGAGACCAACCCCAAGTTCCTTGCAAATATTATAGTGTCAACTGCTCTATAGGTCTCCCACCAATCCGCTGTAACAATGTGTACAATATGTATGTCATCATCAGTGATGCTGTGTGCCCTTTTAATGTACTGCTGTGTAATGTTTCAGCAGAGCGCTCTCGGGCAGCAGAGTTCTTTGCTGGCAATTTTTATGATAATATAAACTTTTTTGTCCTTGCAACTCATCTCCTGGTCTCATTCCCAGGTGGGGTGTTTTATGGTTATTGTTTGCATATTATTGGGACATGTGTTGTAAGGGTACCTTCATTTGGTGTGCCCGACGTGATTTCTGTGAGTCCCCAGTACTTGAGGTGAGATCCAGGGCTTCTCTGACAAGGCCACCCCACCTACGGCTGACCAGTCGCCAAAAAGATGTACGTAGAAGAAAAAGGTTCTTGTGGGTTCCAGCTTTGCGAATATACCGTTGCTCGCCTGAGCCGGGTCCATCTCCCAAGGAGAGGCCCAGGCGTTGTGCATAGACTTCGAATGGAGGCTCCTGGAAGAACACGGGCATGTGAGTATAAATTACAAGGAAAAACAAAGTATCGGATATTGTGGGGAATATAGAGAAATGTGTTTGAATGGAACACACAGTGAATTAATGAATGTGAAGTGTATGATTGATTGGAGTAAAGCGCTTCAACTTTTTTATGGCCATTAGCATTTTGTAATAAAGACACGTGATACGAAGACAAATAGGAAGTACGGGAACCTAACCCAGAGAAGGGTTGGAGGATGGTGCCATAAATGCAATGTGTTGAGAACTGCAGGAGATAAATATGGAGATACAAATTAGGAGCCACATATAATTGGAAGGCTCAGGACCCAGTAGATGTTTTTGTTTTAGCCTGTTATTTTAGCTTGTTATTTTCAGGCCCAAGAGGGGCGATCGTGATGTGAATGAAGAGGGAGTGAGTCGGGGCATAATGGTGGCTCTTAAAAGAGGTAGGGGGTTTGATTTGTTACATGTGGTTTGTTTTATGTACATTGTTCTGTTAATTTGAAAACTGTTTTATGTTTATGTGTCTATATGTATATGTACTTATGTATTTTTACTGTCTAATGCACCAACACATATGAGTTTTGGGTGGCAGAAAGGCAGTGCGTAACTAGAGATAGGTACCCAAGGAGGCAGAGGCAAGTGAAGGGAAGGACATCTTTCTCCCTGTACCGGCCTTGAAGAGAAAACCAGAGGGAACAGGATTAACCAGCCAGGCAGAAACACCATTGTCTCACATTTGCAAACAACTCCCCCTGCACAGTGAACACATTAAAAAGTACAATGGACAGTGGGTAACAGAGACGAAGGGGGAGGGACTGTTGCACCTTGGCCAGAGAGTGGGTCTTTTGATAAGGGAACATTAGAGCACCTGTCCACATTCCTAACAGCCAAATAAAATGGGAAACTGTTGCAAAACAGAAGGGTAGTGTTAGATTTGTGGCGGATGTTCGAAGAAACTCTGATCAAAAATAAGAAGGAAAAAAGGTTAGAAACTCCAACAAGGGGGGTAGAAGAAGGAAAAAACAGAGAGACGGGGAGACAGATCTAAACAAATGTATCCATAACTCACAAAGCCAGCAGAAGGGTATTCAAATCCTATATATGTCTCCAGGGGGGAATACACCAGTTGTCCCAAGCACAGCTCCACCCCCTCCTTATGTCCCATCAACCACCACTCCCGCCACTGCAGGAGTGAGTGCCCAAGAGCTTGAGGTGGCATTAGTGTCCACCCGCACAGAAATTGGCTACCAGCTGTATGTGACCCAGCAAGAGAACTAGAGGGAGACCCCGACCACTACGGGGTACCCCAACAATACAGGAAGATAAATGGAAATCAGTAGAAATACTCTTCAAGATTGACAGCACGCCCATTCATGCTGTCTGAGTAGAATGGGAAGCCGATATGGATAGTTTGGGATATGATACTGTGGCCTCAGTGAGGGATGAAGAATCGTGGACGGATTTTGATGAATCAGAAGAAGGTGTGGTAGGAGGGGTACAGCAGGTGCAGTGGGTCATGCCTACAGGGGTGGATGCATGGGAGGGAAGGTTGAGGAACAGACTGGGATGAATGGCACTAGCTAAAAAGAAAGGATCTGGGCTCTGATGGACACAAACAACCTTCTCAAGTCCATTCACCCACTCACGGCGAGTGCGGGGTAATGGATCTATGCTTTTGACAAAAACACTGTCAGAGTGCCCCTTGCTATAAGAGATATTAAGAGCCTCTTGGTGTCTGCAGTGGGAGATCAAGCAGACTCAGTGTGAGTGAAAGCAGGTTTCCCGCATGTAAATCTAAGCAACGATACTCATGATGGAGCATCATTTAATAATGTCTGAGCACAAGTGTGGGATGCGCTGTGGAGAACATTCCCCGATACCCCTGACTTACACTCTATAATGCAATGTAAAATAGGGAGGAGGAAGATGCTGCACAGTTCCAGCCCGGACAACCCCCCTGCTGTGTGATTGACAGCCAGGCTGTGTGAATGGGGGATTTTCGCATAAAAGGCAGGACTCTTGGGCTGGAAGGCAGAGTCGCCACTGGAACTGCAAGGAACCGAAGAGAAGCGGAGAAGAAGGCGGCTGCTGCAACTACGGAGTCCCGGTGGAGCCTTGCTGCAGTCCTGAGCTATCTACCCTTCAACGACAAGAGAAGATCCACTCCGGAGTCTTCTTCCCTTGAGCCTGGTGGGATCAACCAGCTCATCTTCGACAGGCAGAGGATCCTCTTCTTGGTCGAAATTGCTGCACAAAACTGTAGTGGTCCGGATAGCCACCTGAAGAGCCTCTCCTGTTTTTAAAGGAGCGCACCTTTTATTCACCGTTGCTTTTGCTGCTGCTGGCCTCATCCCTGGGTAGTGCAGATCGCTCCAAATGTCCTCCTTCTTGTCTCCATGACTGAAGCCACAGGAACTGTGAGTCTGCAAGAACTACCAGGAACAACTGCTGTAGCACCAGCTCTTCTTCACTTTGAATAAGGTACTGTGTCCGACCTCGAGGAACTGGGGTGAACCACTTTTTTCTCACTAAAGGCTTGTCCTTATCTTCCTTCCCTCTTATAACTTTTTCTTCCTCTTTTGACAATATCCAAGTACTCCTGGCAATCTCGAATCATGAACTGTACTAACCGTGTGATCCTCGACAACAGGAACCTTGTTCCATTTGACATTGGCGCAGGCCTATTGACTTTTATTCACTTGTAGGAAAGTGTCCTCTGATTCTATCTGCCTTGACAAAAGTATTGCCTATGATTTTTATCCCCAACTCTCTTGTGTTGATTCATGTGCTAAGTGTGTTTTAACTACGGTAACATTTCTTCCCGTGGGTACGCGTATTTTTAGTAAGACCGAACTGTCACTACTGTCAAAAAGTGATTGCATCTGTCCCCCCGGTAATGTCTTTGTTTCCCAACACTGGTCTGTCAAAAACCAAAGGTACTTACCTTGAATTGTGTTGCACAAAGTGAATTGGTTGTGTGTAGCGTATTTTATGTGTGATTTTAAATTAATAGTAGTGAAGTGTTTTACGAACAGATGGTCGAGAAACAAATGTACTTTTACTTTTTAAACCAAAAACCTTGAGTCAGTGTTTGCTTGAGTCATAGTAATTGTGGTCCTTGGTGTAATCTCTACTACTGCTCATTTGCTCTTGAGATAAGTCTGGCTGCTCCGCTACTGCTACCACTTTAACAGTGTAGTACAGGCTTGTACCAAAGGTGAACTTGTATTACCACTTGTAGTCTTAATTGTGTGTAGTGGTCCCTAAGGGCACTGCACAGGATTCTGCCTAACAAGTACAACATGCAGAATTACTGATTAGCACAACCCTCATTGGTAGCTATAGTTAAATGCCAGGGAAAGACCCATAATTAGGATGAAACTTCTTTGGGAAATGCGGCCACATACACAGCTGCAAAAGAAGCAGCATACCTCCCCATTCCCATGAGTACAGAATGCATCCTGACCATCCCCTCGCACTGACCATTCCAGAACACCCTAATCATGTATCCTGTGTAGCAGTATATTCTCCACAAAAGCAACACACGTCTACCTATATCAGGAAGATCCAAGCAAGGCAGATGGTAGATCAAACCTCTGGGGTGGGCAGCTGGGTGCGGGGACTGCTTTATCAAAGAGAACCCTGAATGTAAAGGTCAGAATGCCAATATGTTAGATCATTTGACCTATATACCCCTATTCATGCCAGGATTTTATGTGTGCCATTATTTTTGTACTATCAGTCCCTGTTGTTTAGTTTAGTTAGCCAGCCATGTTTCACATTCGACCTGACCTTCACACTGCAGAGATGAGCCCAGCTGACCCACGCGTACAAAGAGCGACTGAGAGGCAGTGGCCAATTAGCACCTGGCATCCCTTATAGTGCCAACTGCTCTATAGGAGTCCCACAAATGTGCTGTAACAATGTGTACTATATGTATGTTGTCATCAGTGATGCTGTGTGCCCTTTTAATTTGCTGCCCGTGTAATGTTGCAGCAGAGCGCTCTCGGGCAGCAGAGTTCTTTGCTGGCAATTTTCATTATTATATAAACTTTGTTGTCCTTGCAACTCATCTCCTTGTCTCATTCCCTGACGGAGTGTGTTATCGTAATTTTGTGCATATTATTGGGACACGTGTTGTAAGGGTGCCTAACACAAGGGATCCCTTTTACACACGAGTATCCCTTAAAAGGTAGTCAAACTTGGCTGGGAAAGCCTGAGCTCCCTAGCTATTCTTGCTATTTGAACACTGTTTTGTTGCCAATGGCAGGGCCTACTCGAATAGTGGAAACCAATTCTTCATTGCCTCAAGCCCCTTCCTGACTTTCTACAGCCCTCACTAGAAGACCCGCTTTTTGCTTCACCTGCGCGATCGTGGGTTTTTACGCACAACTGTACTGTTGAGCACAAGGCTACACACTTCTTAGGGTTGAACTTGGACGTTAGGAAACAAACACAGAAGAATTGCCTAATGCTTTAACTGTGTTAACTCAACACTTTCGTTACAGGTTGTGGCTAGATTTTACCACTGTAGTGCATTGGGAAACATAATGTATATATATATTGTATAGTATAAGAATTTTGTGTGATAACTCTTTTAGCATTGCTAAAGTTACATGTGTCTATTGGTTCGGTCAACAATAAATATATAGATATTTTTCGTATACACTTGTCTAAGAGTAATTTGTGATTAATTTCTGTGTGTGCTCATTGTGGGCTTCCGATCACGCTCATCCCTCCTGAGACGTAGTCTTGACCGCCTGCCAAGATAGCAAGATTGGTCTGGCTTGTCCAGAAGGTTCTGCTGTTTCACTAAACCGAGGGTGGCCTCCTAAACTTATGCCCACCAGGTCATAGTTTAGAAATCCATTTTAACAGTGGACCTGCTTCATTGGACAGCATATCATAATCAGACTACCAGAGAATTCCTCTGTTCCCCACATGGCACAGGAAGGACCTGGAAGAGGCTGTAGATTGGGATGATACCTTAGACTAACCGTTGATACTGAAAACAAAGGCAGATGCCATTTTCAAGCATATACCAATATGCAGGTCTAGATGAATAACAGCACAATCGAATTCAGTAGCAACCAAGATTGGCCAGTGATAGCATATGTTTGTGAACTTGCAACTTGTGGTACTGTCTTAAAGTCCTCACAAGCAGAATGCCAATGAACTATATTCCACCTGTTCTTATATATGCACAGTTTTCATTTGCAGCATTTACAACGTTGCAAGCTAGGCATGGGCCTTTACTTTAATAAATCTACTTTCATGGATGTAAGAAATCACAATGAGTATTTGACATGATGGAGACTCATGGAAAATGCTTCAAAATATGTATCATTTTGTAGAGGATGTGAGGAGATACATATTACGCACCAAAGTGTCTAGTAGTCTAGACTTGTTTATCATTCTTTGCTAGTCTTGTGAATTTGCCATCTTTTCATTGATGCCCTTCCTTGGGCAGGCATTGTGTTTTGTGTTTTGTAAAGGAAGTGTTTAAAAGTTTGAAATTTCGGAAAAGCACAAGAAAGCAGTTAATGTAATTTGAAAAGCACTACAGCAAATTACTAAACTTCAAACAGGAATTAAACATTACATAATGTTGCCTGTTTGAGAATATATGACTGACTCATGTTGTGTGAATAATCTGCAAAGCTTCTCCTCTTGAGCAGGTGCTCAATGCTGTCTTGGTCTTGTGCAGCAGGAAGATGAAGAACTATAAAAGGTGTGCATTTGCTCCTCATGTTTCACAGGAAGAACTAAAAGAATGGCTCTGGTTATTACCATTTTTGAAAAAAGGTGTAATATTGTTCAACTCTGCCTGGTGCACTCGTTACAACACCACAGCACCAGAAATTGATACTTAAGTAGAGTATAGGTAGGCCCAATCTCCCTAGCTAAATTGGAAAGATCAGGATGAACACTAGTACTTTTAAAAAGTACTGTCAGACAATGAGGACATGATCAAATCTGTAATTCTCAACTGTACTTGAATTCTATTCTTGATAATGGAGAGCAAGGGAGGTGAAAGCTCTAGCACATTGATCCTCAGTGGATGGACGATCTGAAGGATGATTTCTGGAACCCCCTCCGCTCTGTTTGATATGATCCCAAGAAGGCAGGCACTCTACCTTGCTACAATGGGAGAGGTTGAAGCAGTGAGGCAGGGAAGGGACACATAAATAGATGGTTGGAGTAGCATTTGATAAAAGCGCTGCAGAGTTGCTGAAACAATCCATGACATGTTACTGGCTGGCGAGGCAGAGATGAGATGAGAGGTAATTGCAGCACTGGATGGTCTCTTTGGTGTAGGTTTCAGCTCCTGCCTCGTTTCTTTGTCAGAGAATTGAGTGTCAGGCGACATCAGAGAGGGTGGCTCCTGGGAAAGCATGGGACAGTTTGAAATCAAACTCCACATGTAAAGCAGTCATAAACTACTGCTTAGTGGTGGAAATGATTGATCCAGGTCTTCTGGTAAAGGTGGACGATGGATTGTTATATAAACAAAGAATGTACGCTATGTGCCACAGGCTATGCTGTTTTTTCTGGCGGGGCTGATTACCACCTGATTGTATCGACACGCAGGCCCAGGAATGCTGCTAGTGATGAGCGGTAGCTTTTTGGAAGGGTGGTAAGGGTTACTTGTGGCTGGCATGTCTAATCAACATCAGATACAACACATTTTTACCAGCCCCTTGACAACGACTGAGGAGATGAAATACAATGTGTAATCACAGAAGGTCAAGCCACTAAACCATAGTGGTGACACACCTGACATCCGGTGGTTGGAAAAAACGGAGGGTACCCTGTTCAGGGCAAACAGCCAGCATCATGAGCAAGGACTAACAGATGAAGACACAGCAAGCAAAGTTGGACAGGTTCACACCTGGTGCCTCAAAAACATGGATAGAGAACACAGACCTCTGCTTAAGGGAAGAATGCCACATTGCCTCATAAATTGAGACTTCAGAAGAATTGTCCTTGTGCCAAAAGTGGTCCTAGATTCCAAACTGGTCCTTGAGAGAACATAGTACAAGTAGCTGTGGATTTCTGCTCATGCCCTTTTGGATTATGTAGTCTGGATTATGTAGTCTGTATTACTCCCTATTGAAGTGTGCTAGGGCTCAGTCTCTATATTGCCACCATTCCACTATGTGCTTACTGCAAGATCCACAACATGAGGAAAAATCTCCAATGTCATGCACAAATATCCAGAAAGATTAATATTTTACAAGACAGTTTTCTAATATTTCTTAAGGAGAAAAAGGGGTGCAGACAATTGCCCGGTGTTCCATGCTTGAGCATTTTTCAACTCAAAACGTGTAAAAATTTAATAAGTCACTGAGATGAAGGGATTTGTGGTATTTAGTCTCAAGAGCAGGCAAGTAGCATCTGCTCCAATTTCCTGAAAGTGTGGTCAGTGAATAAGTGTTCAAATTGCACATATTCATTGTTTAAGTATACAGAGTTCACTCTAATTTATAAGGTAATGCAGGACTGTGATCCCTGAGCAGACTGGAAAATAATGTATTCTTGGTCTGGCTTTGCAGGCTGAAGTGCTCTGAAATAGGAAAGGCCATTTGCCCTGCTACATCCAAGCTTTGGTCTGATAGTTTAACGACTAAACGCTTTTGGTTGCCCACTCCCACGTTTACCCTGACATCTGCTACAAGAAAACAAAAAAAGAATCCCAGGTTCCCATTCACAGATCTCCCTGGTGTAACGAAAATGCATCCAGCCATTCTTTTCAACCAACATTATTTATGCTGTTGTTGTTGTGCTTTTTTAGTTCTTTTGTACACTGTATGCCTGCATTCTTGAATGATACATCTACTTTCCTCCTCACAACCCCCTACACCAATGAATTGCCTTGTACCCACCGTATCCTAGCTCTCTTGTCTGTTAAGATCAATTGTATTTCAGTAATTAATGCACTATTTTACATGTACAGTGTTCTGGGGACCTTTGTGGTCTAGATTGCAATATAACACTAAATAAGTATATCATTACATTTGTATGCACAGCAAGTATCTCCTGTCAAGGACTTGCCCAAGTAGCAGTGACAATTGAAGGAACAAATGTCCTCCACGTTGAGTGGGTTCTGAAGGCTGTGAAATGTGTTTTAAAGTTCCATGCCAGGTTGAGGGTGACTCTGAGAGCGTTGGGTTCCACCCAGAGCCAGTCGGTGATGGGCCCCGGGAACAATATTGGGAAGGATCCCTAGCCACCCTCTACTGTCCCCTGACCAAGGGCATCGAACAATCACAATGCTCCATTCCAGGACAGACCTTGCCGTCTTGACCATCCTTAGCCCCCCTATAAGACCTTCCTGGTAGTTTTGACATTCCTCAAATCCCTATTCAGCTTCTGGGGAATAGGTATAGTGAGAATTCTCCCCAAATCAGAGCGTTTGAAGCTCTCTTATGGCAGACACAAAACCATGGAATTGAAAAACAAACACTTTATTCAGTTATGTTATGTTATGTTATTTTGCACTTATATAGCGCCTTATATACCATTGGTATGGTCTGAAGGCGCTGGTAGGTTGAACGCCCTCGGGAACCAAAGTTCTGGTCAGTAAAGGGAGAAGAGAGGGTCAAAAGGTTTAACCAGGCGTCCTTAGCGGGACCAGCTGAAAGACCTCGTAATGCGGCAGTAAGGGGTTGATGGCTCTAGCACCTTTACCAGCACCGTTAACCCCTTACCGCCAACCTTGTAATGACCGTCTCATAAGAATTTCTTAAATGTATTGGATAACCTTGGCTTAGTTGACTCTTGGCAATTTTGTCACCATGATGCTAAAGATTACACATTTTACTCACCCCCTCATCAATCCTTATCCAGGATAGATTATATATTTATTATTTCTTCTTTAGCCTCAGCTTTAGTTGACTCAAAAATAAGTTCCATAATTATCTAAGACCGTGCCCCTGTCATCACTACCTTAGAATGGGAACTTTCCCCGAAACTATTGTCAAGGTCAAGATGTAATTAATTTTTTTAAAGGATTCCACTTTTATTCAAAAAGCTATTGTCTTAATAAAAGAATTCTTTCACATTAATCGCTTCAAACATACCTCTGTTCATAACAATTGGGAGGCTTTCAAAGCAGCCTTACAAAGTTTTATTATCCAGACAATAGCGTCAAATAAAAAAAAAACATCTGAATCTATTTCTAATAATTTATTAACTACTGTTAAAAATAATGAAGTACCATGTTATACCAACCCTTAAGCCAATATCTTTAAACACCTCATGGGTAAACATATTGAGTTTAACAAATGATGTACAGATAAAGCTGCCAGTTCTCTACTCCGCTACAAAACTAAACTCTATGGGGGCTCTTATAAAGCTGGCAAAATGCTTGCTTTCAATTTGAAGCATGGAAAAAGAAATCTGTCATCAATGCCATTGCTGACCCTGCTGTTAAATGATTGACTAAAGAAAATTATATCAGTAAAGGCTTTTTGGACTTCTATTCCAATTTATACTCAGAAGATGTCACAATTAAGTTACTTCATATTCAATCCATTTTTGACAAAAATAAGAAATATTCTCCAGACCCAATTGACTTATCTTTTCTTAAAAATCCTGCAACTTTGCTTGAAATTTAACATGCTATTTTGGATCTTAAACTCTTGAAACCACCAGGTCCTGATGGTTCTTGAATTGATTTCTATAAATTGTTGAGGGATTGACTTTCTCCTAAGCTCGTAGAACTCTACAATCATTTAATAGAATGGGGTAGTAGCCATGGCTCTTTTGGTGAAGCACTTCTTATTGTATTTCCCAAACCAAATAAATAACCTCATATGTTAAAAATTAAAGACCAATATCTGTTATTAACTCAGATTCAAACATATTTGCTAAAATTCTGGCTAAAAGAATTGAGTTTTTTCTCCACAAAATCATTGTAATTGATCAATCTGGATTAATCAGGGGCTGTTCTGCATCTTCTAACACTAGGCTACTCTTTAATATTCTATCTCACTCCTGCAAATCACAGAACTTAGTTCTTGTTGCATTGGATGCCGAAAATGCATTTGATTGAGTTTCCTGGATGTTCATGTTTGAATCCTTGAAGTGGCATGGCTCTGCTTCCAATTTTATTAAGATCATTCATATGCTTTATTTTACGATGTCCACCAGAATTCCTATAAATGACTCTCTTTCCCAATCTTTGTTCATCACTAGGGGAACGTGTCAAGGCTATCCTGTGTCACGCTCCTTTTTAATTTGGCCCTTGAACCTATATTCCAGAATATTAGAACACATGTTAATATTACAGGAATTCTTGTTGGCAATGTAGAAGTTAAAATCTCTGCAAATGCAGATGATATCTTGTTTTATTTATCAAATCCTGCCTCTTCCATTCAAAATTTTATTTCGACTATTGAAGAATGTTCTTTGGTAGCCCGTTTATAAGCTAAACCTCGACAAATCTGAAGTTATGCCACTTACCAATTTATGCACCTTAGATGATACCCCTTTATTTCAGTTGGCCTGGCAATCTTCTTTTATTAAATATCTTGGCTTACATTTTTCAAACAATATCCAAACAACCATTACTCTGAACACTAACTTTATGCTTAATAAAGTTAAAGATGTGAGCCTCATCAGGGTTTGCATGGAGCAGTATAAATGTGGTGGTAACGCTATTATCACAACAGGGGGTGGAGGTGACAAGATCAGGTGGCAATAAAGTCATAGAGGAGGTGGTACGGGATAACATCAAGGGGAGTAGGTAATAGGCTGGATAAAATGGTGCAAAGAGGAGAATGTGGTTCCGACATGGTGATATCAGGTGGTGACGACAGTGCTGGACAGGTGGTGATCTCTAGGAAAAGGAAGGATGTGGCAGCATCACGAAAGAAAGGAGATACAAAAGCGGTGGATGTCGGAACATCTGGTTGTGGAGCTGGGAGTTAGGAGAAGTTAGAGAATATTGCCCTAGCTAGACAGGATAGGATATTTCTGGAGGGCCAGGTTGGCCCTAGGTAGGACCAGATGGTGAGAAGATGAAGAGAGTGGGCCAGTGATGTTATGTTATGATCAGAATCAGAAATGCAAGGGGAGTGGAAATTGGATGAACCCATATAAGACAGAACCAAAGATACATCACTCCAGCCAACCCTGCCAGCTACTACTGCTGGCTTGTATGGTGGCAGCATTGTACACCAAAGTGAGTCTTGGGGTAAGGGACCAATGAAGCCTTTCAACAGGACAGTCAACATAACAGTGGTTTAGGAGATCCGAAGGCCTGCCCAGAAACTTGGAATGGGGGTAACAAAACATTTAAAACTGTGCAGACTTGGAAGGATACTTAGAAATACTGTTAATGTCCGACAGCCTATTGAAAAAGGGAGGGCAAAGTATATATCCCAGATGTGAAATGGCCCACTTAGACAAGGAGAAAAAGCAACATGGCATTTTATTGAATGGACAGTGTAATTCTTAGTTCAAGTTTGCCTTGTCATGTGATTTTTTGATTAAAAAAAGATGTTGAACATAATTTCCCAAAATTCCACAGAGGCACGACATGGATAACAATGACTCCAATGCTACCTTAGTAGCCAACTGTCTCACCGCCCTGGAATTCACACAATGAATCATGTACCCCACTCACGCCAAAGGCTGCACACTAGATTACGGTGTGGACCTCAACTGTCAAATCACAATCCTCACCAACCAACCATGCCCCTGGTCAGGGCACCACATTATCTCCTTCACCATCATCACTACACGCCCTGCTGCACCCAAACCGTGTCACCTACAATTGCACGTAGCAAGTGTAATCTTACCAAAGCACGTATGCTGTCCCTGCTCAACCCCCTCCTTTTGAACCTGCCACCTCTCACGGATACCAAACTCTCAGCAGATCTCTACTCGGAAACCATACTGCAAGCAGATAACACCATTGCCCCTTTAGTACCTTGCAAAACCAAGCCAACCACACATCTCAACTTTTGTTCGCTCCCAAGCTTGATGCCCTTTGCACCAAAAAATGCACAGCAGAAGCCACATGGAAAAGGTCACCATCAGACACCCACAAACAGTAATTTGTCACCTCTTCCAAGGCATTCTAACGCGCCATTCTACTGCCCAAATCCACCTCTTACAACAACAGGATAACTAATGCTAAATCCAACACACAAGAAATCTTCACAATTCTTAGACTATTAGAAACACCCCATGTTCCACCTCCCAACCTCATCAAGGATGAAGGCTGGTGCACAAATATCCACAAAGCCCCACTAGACAAGATAAACACACTCCACAAAAAGATTGACACAAATACTGCTGCCATGAGTACTACCCAACATCGTCCCTTCTCAACTAGCCCGCCATTGCAGAACCTGACTACCCACCCCTCTTCCTCAACCCAGACTCTCAAACAGAGGTTGCTTCCATTTGGAAAGGTTTGAAACCATCCTGTTGCAAAAGCGATGCCTGCCCAGCAGCTCTGGTTAGGGATTGTACTTATGTCTTGACCACCTTCATCACCTCATTCATTAATGCCTCCTTCACCTCCTGCACAGACCCCACCTCCCTAAAGTACTTTCTATCTAAAGAAACTGACTCTAGACCCTTCTATCCCCTCCAACTATCACCCTATTACAGCAGTCTCCTTCCTTCACAAGATCCTAGACTGAGCTGCCTACATTCAAATACAACAGTATCAAGAGCTAAACTGCATTCTGGGGTTTCGGCACTCTGGCTTCCAACCAAGTCACAGCACATAAACTGCCTTAATCGACCTAAAAAAACAGATCAATGAGAATATGGACACTGGTAAAACCGCCCTTTTACTAATACTGCCGCCTCTCTGCTGCCTTCGAACTGGTCGACCATAGCATACTTTTCAACTCAAGCTTCCTTCTTGGAAGGAAGAACAATTTAAGTAAGTGTTTGCAGACAATGCCTGTGTCCCCCCACGCTGTATCCTGTGGCTTCCCCGAAGGGTCCTGCGTTTACCCAATTTTGTACAATATTTTCACTAAACCTCTGTTCATCCTCCTCCACTCAATAGGCATCTTCTATACCAATTACGCTGACGACATCCAAATCATCCTCCCCTCTCTGGCAACTATGATATCGACTTGGATGCACTCACTGCAGTCTCCCAAACCATCCAGGTCTGGATGGCCCAGTACAGACTGTGTTCAAATGTGGAAAAGATCTTCAGGTTGGCTTGCCGATAGTGCTAAAAAATCTACACCCTTCATACTCTGCCTTCTCCATTGACGGTAACTCCATCTCGACCTCCGCCTTTGTAAAAACGTTGGGAGTTTACCTTGACTCTTCACTTACTTTTAGTCGCCAAATCGATGCCATCGCCTCCTCTGCAGCCTACACCTCTAAACTCAACACATGCTGCCCTTTCCCCAGACAGTTGTCTCACTATTGCACAAGCACTCATTGGCTCCAGGTTGGATTATTGTAAGCACCCTCTTCGGAGGCATTTCAACACAACACATAAAGAAATTGCAAGTAATCCAAAACAATGTGCTAAGAGTATCCCTAAACATCCCGACGAAAGAACACATTTCTGAAGCAAGGAAAAATGCACATTTGCTCCACATCAGAGACAGGCTAGGCTTCAAGACACTGACTATCACCCACAAGTACCTCTCGAACTTAGCACGCCTTACCTTTCACAGAAGACTGTCAAAGTCAAAAGACCGACTAGAACGGACAACACTCACTGTCTCATCCAGCCTCAATTCAGGCTGGCTAATGCCGGAGGCACGAGCTTCCCAGTAATCTCTGCCAAACTACTGGGGATTCTGCAAACAACTGAAAACCTGGCTCTTTCAAGAAAACTGCACTAAGCCCCATTACAACAATACATTTGGTCATGCAACACACTTGACCCTTGTAGTACGCAATCCCATGTAATCATGTGTAACCTGTGCAACATGAGGTTTTATGTAACCTGCTCATTCAACAGTGCCTTGATGCCTCAGGGCTTAGAGCGCTCTACAAAAGTAAAAATAAATAAATACATGAAGGTCATGTATTTGGCCAAAATAGACATGTAGGAGCGGATCTTCTGCAGGCTTGGCATTATTCCTGCGGCCATGTTGCAGGAGTGAGTCCGTTCCGCAGATTTTGTGGCTCATCAGGGAGGGTGATTTACAGCATGGTAGAACAACACACTGCTGTGCGTTTTCCCATCAGTACTCAAAGTTTCACTCTTTTCCATGTGCACTAGTATTCATTTTGAGGCAATCTTTGTACGCCCTGATCGCAGGTTAATATAGACACCCTTCCTCAGTACTATGTAGCACTATATCCATACATGTGCACGAATGGTGTGGAATTTTAAATGGTGTGGAAATAGTGTGGCATGCATGCCCCTATATGTGTTGACCTGATCCCATTGTAACTAGCATTTGTGCCTGCGAGAATTTGGGTATATATGTGCCTTTTTATCCGTATGCGGGGGCTTGCGATGTGTGATTGTGGTTAAGAGTAACTATCATGTTTTTCTGATTGTCAGTGAGGCTAACATCAGGAAATGAGATCTCAGAAGTTAATGTCAGTTTTGTCGATGTGCTCATTTTTATCATTGACATCAATTTGGCAGCTGGCATCCACCAGAGAGGAGATATATGATCCCTGACAGATGCTTCCTGATATATTTAACCTGTCAGACCAATTGAAACTGTCTGGGGATGGTAATGCAGAGTGCTCTGCATATGTACAGGTAAGGCCTTTTGCTTAGTTATATTAATCAACACCCAAGAGACAATTATCATCTTCAACACCACAGGAGATATACCCTGCAGCACACTGCTTGTGACTGAAAGACCAAAATTGTGACTTGAAAATGTCAAAAGTATGTTTAATAATGTCTCTGGTGCATACGTGTAGCATCTTAGTCTGTTATATTATTAAAACAACTCAATTCCTAAAAGTATATAACATGTTTTGATTTGCATTTTTCAAAAGCAGTTGGATCCGAGCACTATGTCAATTTGGTTTAGAATTCGGCAAATCAATGTTCAATGGAGACATTTGAGTTGAATAGCTCATTACTTATGGTGCACAGAGGTATGCATGAGTTATGTTGAGCAAGAACATTATTCACTGAAATAAATTCCCTTTTAAATAATCCTAACATAACAATGTAGAATCTATGCAGGGCCACTCGGTTGTTCAAAGTACATTGACATAGAGTATCATCTGCAATTTGCAACAGTACACATTATGGCAGTGATGTTGTGTGGATGTCTTTCTTTCTTGCAATTTAGCCATGTGTAACTACAAACATTCACTTTAAGATACACACGATTGTAAGAGTGATGGCAATGTTTACATTTCTTAGGAAATGCAGACCTTGTTTAGAGGATAGATTTTAAAATAATGAGTATACAATGCCCTTAGCCATTTTACTCCAGGAAATATATAGTGTTTACTTTGCTATCATCAGAGACACTCACCAGGATTTAAAGAGGTGACAAAGTCACATTGCACATTTTGTCTTTGAATTCCCGTTGGCTTATGTTCACAAGACAAATATCAATAGCCATTCTTGGAGACAATTGTTTGGTCACACCATTGGGAAAACAAAAGGGGGAATTGTTCTCTTCTTAGATCTATGTCATAGGAAAGGAAAGAAAAAAAAAACAGCACATAAAATTTCAAGCTTCTTTGCAGTTTGTCAGATTTCACTCTGACAAACTCAATCTCATTCTGGTTATGGCCGGAGTTGAAACCAAACACACCTCCCATTCTACCAATGATGAACTATTCTAGCGACCTAGCAGTTCCGGCTGGACTTCCCCTTTTGGGGTGGGGCCAAGCCTGATTTGCAGACGTTCTTTCACCTTCTGTAATGGCTTGGCAGGCTGAAGAACGATGGTCTGGAGAGTTGCCTAGAGAAATGCCAGAGGTTAGGATTAATTTCAAACCTTCCAATCATCACCTCTTTTGTTTTTCACAGTACATACTACGATCCACCTGTCCGTGACCTGGATGTTGCCCAATCATAAAGAAATATATTTTCTTTCGAATACTTTGGCAAAAGTCAAGCCTACATCTTCTAACTCAGCAATCCATTTAGAAACAATTTAATTTTGTAGGATTTTCACAGTAGATTTCTCATAGTCAGCCCATGATGACTTAACATCAGTTGACTTAACTTTCTGTTTGGTGAATTTGATCGGTTAAATATTGACCTATTGCACGTTCTCATATACATTGCTAGAAGTCGTGGTTCTCAATATTTCTGTTTGCCTAGAAGGAACAGATGTTCAGATAAACATCTGAATTTCCAATACACCTCCATATGCTATGACTTCCATTGTCTTAACTGAACAAAATCCCCAAACACTATCACGCTTGTCTCCAAGCAGTTACTCACACCTATTTTTGAAGTAGGTTTTGCAAATTTAGATGGTTAAATGCTAGCATCAAATATGAAACCATTCTTACCTCATATATAAACTGAGCTTTCATTTCACTCTGGGCTCTAATTACCTTGTGTGCTGATTTCCCAGTCATTTTTCTATATGTTAGTCTATTGACACACTTAACTGTTAGACGTCGAAGTCAGTGCAAAGTGACAACATCTTTGTGGTAATCTGCTGAGTGACCAAAAGTGTACTCAATGTGAACCCCGGTCTGTAAACTTTCCCAGTACTGTCCTATTACCCGAGCAGCATTCCTTTTGTTATACCTTGAAACAGTGACACACAGGCTCAAACTGGCACATAGAGCAACAGGCCCATGGCTGAACCAAAAACACAAAATGCTTAATTGAACCTGTTTTTTTTGGTGAAAGTGGGTGACTTTTTTGGCCAATATGCACCAGTTTGATGAGTTACTTCACCATTCGGCTAATAGGTTTGACCAGTGTTGCTGAATAAATATTCTTTAAAATTGACAATTTGCATCACATTTTATCCAAAAAAAACCCTCTTAGGTACTATTCAAACAGTGTCCAAAAGGAATGAATTCCCATTTTCAACTGTGGGCCCCTTTTTTTATTGATGCTCGAGATATGTTATGCCCCAGTCCGATCCTGATGACAAGAGCTTGGAGGGAGAAATCCAAATGAATGTTAATGCCCATTTGCCCTTCCTCGATTGATACAGTATTACACTTTGTGCTATCTGTCTTGCGTGTCACGAACCTAGGAAGAGGAGAACTCTAATATTTAAGAACATGACTTTAAAACAATGTTGTCCTGCTCTATTTTATTTTCTAAAGATCATTGACAAACCTGCTTATTTTCACAAAGGCAGTACATTATTTGTGAGTGCGTGTTCATTTTAATGTATTTGTGTCTCTCAAGCTGTGGTGAAGTGAGTACGTGTAAAAACTAGGCGTAAATGTTACATGTGTTTTTTACACCTATGTTTCTACTGTGCGGCATTTCGCATAACTTTTGCAGGTGAGGTGGGAGACGGGTGGGGAAATGCGATTCCTCCTTCTTATTCTTGTGCCACCTGTAAAAAAAAGCACACCGTTTTAGACTTGCCTGGCATGTTCATGTCTACGCAATCTGCTTGTGTTTATAGGAATCCACAGTGAAGGGTTTCAGCAAAGCGTTATGTGCGAGTAACGTATATATTTCACAACACAGAGATTAAAATTAAAGAGCAATGGAGATTTTGCCTCTTCTTACTCTTTCATTTTGCAGTTTTTTAGGAATGGGATAACTCTATATGCAGAGGACCCAACAGCTTTCAAGAGTTATCCTTGGTGATTCACTGCATACAATTAGCATGTTTGAGCAGATTGTGATATTGCTTATGTTATTGTCTTAAAGCAAGTTTTATGGATGACCTTTTAGTAAAAAGTTCTATTGTTTGATTGAAAAAATCATAGAAAGCCTATCCGATTCCTTAACAAGCACTAACTCTCTTCCCTTCAGAGGCTATTATTGGAAAGAAACAAATTCTGGATTCTTCCGTTTTTGTCATCTAGGAGAAGTGACTTGGCTTCCTTTCTCCGTGAAAACCTGGGTATCACTGATCAGGCTTTGGCCTGGCTGACCTCTTTCCTCTCAGATCGACTCTCCCAGGTCCAACTTGGGTCCTTCCTTTCATCTATCTTCCTCTCTACCTGTGGAGTTCCCCAGGGGTCTAACCTCTCGCCCTGGCTTTTTAACCAATACCTGGCAACTCTCGCCCACTGCATTGCCATTTTCTGCTCAAATTTCCAGTGCTACGCTGATGACACTCGACTCATTTTCAGGCTGCCCTCTGCCACCTCCTCTCACTCTCTCATCTCTGATTGCCTAACTGCCATTCAAGATTGGTGTGCCGCCAATGATCTTTGTCTGAATGCCAGCAAGACGGCGATCCTCCTTATCGGCACACCTTCACCATGCTTTCCCCTCACTCTCTGGCCGGCCTCCCTTGGCCCTCCTCCTATCCCCACCTGCGAGGCTAAGAACCTCAGGGTCATCTTTGACTCCACCCTTTTCTTCTCCGTCCACATCTCTGAGGTCTCTAAAAAGTCAAATTTCCGACTGCACCTCCTCAGAGGTACTCTGCCTTTCCTCTCCTTCGCCCAGAAGCTCATGGAATCTCAAGCTCTGGTTCTCTCTAGCTTGGACTTGTAACAGCCTCTTTCTAAATTTACCTGCCTCTACTCTCCGCCCTCTGTAACTAATCCAGAACAGATCTGCGAGACTTGTCCTTGGCCTCAAGCCCTGGGATCGGATCTCTCCAGCTCTGAAATCTCTTCACTGGCTCCCAGTGGATGCAAGGATTAAATGCAAAACCCTCTGCATTGTCCACAAGGCTTTCTGGAGCCTGGGTCCAAAATACCTTCAGCTATCCCTCCGCAAATACCTCCCCTCTCGAGCTCTTCGCTCCTCTACCTCCAACTCACTCAGGGTCAGTCGTTTTTCTAAGAAATGAGCTGGGGGTAGATCTCTGTCTTCTGCTGGGGCCTCCCTCTGGAACAGCCTCCCTGCCACTCTAAAACTTGAGGAGAACCATCTCCGGTTCCGGAAGCACCTCAAGACCTTCCTCTTTTCTTCTACCTTCGCTCCCCCTGTCCCCTGCTGATCTATTATCTCTTGGCACCGTGCACCTGGCCACCCTCTATCTTTTGGGCCCAGGTACCTGCTCATCCTCTCACCCTCCCGCACTGCCTCCGGGCCACCCCTTGCACTGGGGTCTGTATCTGTACCCATACAGCCCCCCCCTTTTTCTTCCTGCACTTATCAGACCTACCCTGTCTGCTGCCTTAAACCTAGCACTTGCAAATTGCTGGCTGCATTACCACTGTTTGTTGCCTTTATCATTTACTTATTGTTATTTATCTGTTTCTTCTCTGCATCACACTTTCCACCTCTCCCCCCTTCCATGCACTTTTCCCCACCCCCCTCTCCCATGCACTTGCGCGTTCTCAATGTCACTGGGCCTAGTAGGATCGCTGTTTTGTTCTCCCCTGTTCCCCTCCCTTGCCTTGTCACCCTCTGAAACACTTGTCTACGAGCGCGATAGAAATAAAATATCAATCAATCAATCCCATGCTCAAACATTTTGGGCCTCATTACGAGTTTGGAGCTGGCTACCCCCAAACTCGGGTCCGGGTTCCCTGAATGGGGAAATACCAGGCCATTCTGACGTAGGAGGGTCCGGTATTTCCACATTCAAGGAACCTGGACCCGGTACATTCCCATTCCCATTTGAGCCCCCATAGGGCTCGATGGTAATGAGGAGCATGCTAACAACGGGCCCGTTAATGACGGGCCTGTTGTTAGCATACTGGGCCGCTCGCGGAACGCGGTAAGGATGTCTTGTAAAACCAGGCATCCTGAGCGGGTCCCGTGAGCGGACCTTGTAATGAGGCGGTATGGGGTTAATGGCGCTGGCAGCTCTACCGGCGCCGTTAACCCCATACCGCCAGGGTACCTAATGAGGCCCTTTGTCTTGCTATTTTAAATCTTGACACATTGAATTGAGGCGTTTTGATTTGTTTCCACCATTATAATTTTATGTTCTTTATGTTTGTTTTGTCTTAGTGTTTGTGTGTTTTTACTTTGTTTTGTTGTATTAGTTTACAAAGAGGGCTATGGAAAAGACAGGGAAAATGTAATGGAGGCAGATGCTCCATGAACTCGAGTCTCATAGTGCGTCGGTGACCTGGGGCTGGTGCATGGTGGGGGTTTTACATTTATATGTATTTATATTTATATACAGGGAAGTACAAAGTTCTTTTGATCACAAAAGAATGTACAATAGATAAGATATCAGATTTGATGGGAAACAGTGAGTATGTTATAAAGGGGTGAGCGTGAGTGATATTCTGAACAGGGGAGTAAATGGAAAAATCACCAGGGACATACATGGGTGGATATACAAGGAGTAAGGATAATCAACGATAGAGATTTTTAAGTGTAGGTGGGTGGTATGACCAGATGTGTTAGGGATGGGACCATGATGAACTACAAGAGTGGAGGCAAAGACAGTGAGAGAAATGGGCAAGTTAAAGGTGAGAGAAACATGTTAGCTTTAAGGTAGATGAGTGGTAGGTTAAGAGGGTAAATCAGAGGCTATGACGTAGGTTTTCAGTTTGGTTTTGAACACATTGGTGTGTACTGCTTCTTATTTATTCCAGAGAAGAGATTTCCATGCAAGTGGGGCAAGAATAGTAAAAGAGCAGAAATCAGAGGCAGCACCGGGAGGAAGTGCCACAAGGGTAGCCGAGGAGGCAAAACAGAGATTACAGCAAGACTTGTAGAGTTGTATAGAGGAGGATAAATACGGTGGTGCCTTACTGCAGGTCGATTTGTGAACCAGGAGAAGAAATTTAAATCTGTCCCTGTTTTGCATCATCAGCCATCAAGCATGGTGACAGTGAGAGGATGTAAATGTGAAGTGAGGGATTTCAAAGAGAGTAATGGATGCAAAATGTATGATCTTGTCGAATGGACACAAAGAGTAGTTGGGGAGACGAAAGAGGATTCCTGCATAGTAGTCCAGTTTACAGAAGACAAGAGTGGCTAAGAGATGCTTGACAATGTTGAAAGGAAGGAGGTGCCTGATGTTCCTAATAATTAGGAGGTTGGAGCGAGCTGCCATTGCAGTTTTGGAGATGTAACTAGAGAAGCTGTCAGAAGGGTCATAAATTAGGCTGAAAATTCTAGCTGAAGAGGAAAAGGGGAACGTGTTAGGTGGGAACTGGATAGGCAGGGGAAGAGTTGTAAGATTTGGCAGGCAACAAGAGCATCGCTGTTTTAGTAGCATTTAACATTAGAGAGTGAAAAGTCACTCAATATTTAATGGCAGAGAACCAGTTGGAAATATTGATAGCAAGATCAGAGGAGAGTTCAGGAAAAGAGATTAGGGTGTGTTCTGCCAAAAGTGTGTATGAGAATCAAAAGGAGGAGATAAGTGTTCGAAGAGCAGAGAGGTAGAGTGTGAAGAGGAGAGGACCCAAGACAGAGCCTTGTGGAACACCAACAGTTAGACGAGTGAGTTGAGAGGTGTTGTTGTTCCAGGAGACAGAGAATTGGTGAGGTGCAAGGTAGGAATCAATCCAGGCAAGGGCTTGATCGCAAATCCCAAAAAGAGAGAGAGAGAATTAAGGAGAACACAGTGATCAACAGTGTCAAAGGCTATGGTGAGTTCAAGGAGAGTTTAAATTGAGGGTAGGTTGTAGAGCTTAGCAGAGGCAATGGAGTTTGAGGGTGGCCATCTAAGAAATGTGTAAGATAGTTGAACACAACCCTTTTGCACACTTTAGGGTAGAGCAGCAGAAGAGACACGAAAGGCGAAAGTTAGCTGGCCAGTTTGGGTCAGCACCTGCCATTATTAGGAGCAGGGTGACCATGGGCATTTTAATAATAGAGGGAAAGCAAGCAGAGTCGAAGGACGGGTTGATAAGTTCAGAGAGGTGAGAGGCTACTAATGGGTCAATAGGTTTGAATAGCTGAGGATCAAGGTCTAATGTGGTGCAATAGAGGTTATCATTCACCAATAGAGATACAACCTCTTCAGTATTAGTGTGACTAAAGTGGGAGATAGAGGTGGAGGATGATGGTAAATGGAGGAGCAAGTGGGAAGAAGGTCCAGAGAGAGTCTCGAATTTTGGAAATTTTTGCAGCAATGTATTCAGCTACATAAATAGCTGTCAGAATGGAGTTGATAGTCATAGGTTTAGAAGGAGTAAGGAGTAAGTTAAGGGTGCACTGTAGTCGGTGAGGATGGTTCGAGTGAGAGTTATTGAGGGTGAGGTAGAGAATTATTGGAACAGAGGTAGAGTTACAGGTCCTCTCGCAAGTGGGTATGCATCCATTTGCACAGCTGTTGTTGGTATGGGAAGAATGCATGAATGGGTTGACCCATGGTCGATGATGCTGAGACTTAGGGGTGTAAATTAGCAGTGGGAAGTGAGAGGAGAAGGAGAAGGAGTCATATAGTAGAGATTGGAAGATGGAGAAGGCAGGGTTAGTGGAAGAGGCATCAGGTGTGAAAGGGAGAGTGATAACCATAGGTCAGAGAGAAAGGGAGCAATGGCAGATGGTTTAAATGTCTTTTTAATAAATGGGGAAAGTGGTGTAAAAAGGTCAGGGAGTGGAAAGGAGATGGTGGTAGAAACAATGTAGTGATCATATAGGGATAGTGTGCAAGTACTATTAGTGGCTGAGAGATAGGTGAAGCTGAATATGAGACGCAAAGAGTAAGTTTGTAGGTTATGGATAGATTGTAGAGAGTGGTCATTAAGAAAAGACTGAAGTACAGATTCCTGAGAAGTTGTTGCAGAGGGAAGGTTCAAGTCACAGAAGAGACTGAGGTGATGCTTAGTGAAAAGTGAATCAAGGAGTTGCCCAAGTTCATCAAAGTATTATCCAGTGGATCCAGGCGGGCTAGTGAAGCAGAGCAATAGTAGCCACAGTGAATTCATACAAGGCAGGAGAGGAGATTGCATTGGAGATTTGTGTGGCAATGATGCGGACATATAAAAGGTGTCTGACTCCTCCACTTCTGCCATTCATATGATGAGCGTAATCGAAGGATAGTTTGGGATCAATTAGGGCCACCCGGATGGCAGTGTCAGATGGAGACAGTGATAACAAGGAGATCAAGGGGAGGAGAGCTGGCATAAAAGTAGCCATTGATAAAGGAGGTTTTGTTGCAGCCAACTGAGCATGCCAGTGCAATGTTCAGTTGATGTGGTAAGGAAGTGTAGCGAACAAGTGTCTTAGAGGAAGAGAGGCAAAGTGGATAGATGCTAGGGGAGGTATGGTTTGCTCATTGGCTTTTTGTTGGAAGTAGGTGAAAGAAAGATGGAGCAGTGGGAGTTTAGTGATGTGAGTAATATGATAGGGATGAGAAAGGAGAACGTTGTATCATTATTGGAGAAAGCATAGGGAGAGATTAGAAGGAGGAAGAGAGGAGCAGGCGTGAATGCATTATAGGTGAGCAAAGCAGTGTTGAGGACAACACAGTAATTAGCAAGCTAGGGCTACCCACAGATGCAGACAATAGGAAGGCTAAATCAAAGGCTTGTAGGCCAAGAGGAGAAGAGGCTGATCAATGGCTGGCCTTTGCCCTTTACTGATCTGCCCATCTCTGGGAAGCCCCAAGTTGGATGCCCCTAAGGAGTTCAGGTCAGATGTCACACATCTCGTCACGTGATCAGCTAGGCAATCAGTAGTCTCTCTTATTTTGGCCCTGGTGTTGCTGGGATGAGGCTTTTTCTTCCTGATTGGTGTTCCCAGAGGAGTCTCTTTTGGCCTTCAGCCTGAGATTAGGATGACTGAAGATGGCCATAGAAAGTGATGTCACTGAACCAAAATGGCTGCAGGAAGTGATGTCATCGAACTAAAATGGCCACATGAAGAGATGTCACTGAATCAGTTAAGATGTCCCTAATTCTTCATGCTGTAACACGCAGGGTTGGTGAGGTGACAAAGCTTGAACCTGATTAGAACGCAACACAAATCTCTATATTGATGATGTCGGATGGTGGTGGTATAGTGTCCAGTGCCAGTGGTCCAATTGTCTGCTGTGGATGCCCTGGGATTTATTCTACCAACAACATGGATAATATCATCTCATACAATCCTGCATTGATGAGAAAGTCATCACCCAGTTTTACTTCTACACACGGTCTGCTTAAATAGTCTGAAAGTGGCAATATGACGTTTTCTCTGTGAAGACATTCCATAAAATTTAAGTATATGTTGGGGTACAACACAGTCTTGTGATGTTAAAGTCTTGGGGTACTATGAAAAAGTTGTTGTGCTGGTGACAGTGGTGATGGTGGTGCTACTGTCACAGGTTGATGACTTGAACTAGCTGTGAAGGATTAGCAAGACTGATGGTTAAAGAGACTGTACAGAGGCACATGTCTGAGGGTTGTGTATGAATTAGTCTATTTTCTGGTCATGTGACATTTCCCTTCCAAGTAGCAGTGGTGTTCTCCAATTGTGCTTGCACATTTCCTTTGCAGATGGAACAAAACCGCTATCTTGGCCTTCATTGTTTTCTCTCTCACAGGAACAGAGAGGCAACTGGACATTTCTGATGTCCTGCTCCATGGCATTGTGTGTTGGTTCTTGCTCAAATGAAACACTGGATGAGATCTGCTACTCCACTCCATCAGCCGAAGTGTGGCGAACCCATTCCACCATCATGTGATTTTACTGCAACACCTGTGGAGCTTGTCACAAACCATGCCATTCAAATCTTCTGACAGAAGAGGCATGCCTCTTCTGAAAAGTCTGTGCCAACATCATAAAATCCACAATGTATGCTTCTCCTGTGAAGATCTCAGTAGGAGGAGCAGGGGTGAATCAACCATGTATCTCAGCCCTCCATGGCCTCCTATCCCTTGGATGTTTCAGTGCTATGGTCAGGGAAGGCTTGCCAACAGAGGACATTGCCCCCCTAATTTTCTTTGACTAGGCAATGGAAATCCAGTCCTTTAATGGAAACAAATACCTCTTCAGCTCCCCATCGTCCTGCCTGACTCACTCTGGGTGGTGTTTTTAGAGAGCGACAGAGAGAGAGAGAGAGAGAGAGAAAGAAAGAGAGAAGGACAGAGAGCGAGAGACAAAGAGAGATTATTGATGTGTGAGTGTTTGGGTAGGTACCAAATGAGTGTTGTTGCTTCATTCTGTATGGTGGCTTGCAGCGGGCGAGGGTGCTGTTGGGGAGGCCCATGAGGAGTGAACCTATGTAGTTCAGCTTGGACAGAACTAGAGCTCGGACTCGGTCCTGGGGAAGGATGTGTCATATCTGGGGTGAGATGTGCATTTGTACATTGCATGTTTTGGTGACAGGACCTATTTGGTATGTGAAGCAAAGGTGTGGGTCAACGTTCAAGGCTGGGAGTTTAGTAAGTGTTGAGAGAGATATATGTGGGATGTCAGTGGTGAGTTATTTGATCAACAACGTTAGGTTGGGCTTGTGCCTGGGAACAGAGAGGGAGCTTTTCAGTTTTGGAATGTTTGAGGTTAAGAAAGCTGGTGACGATCCAGGTGTAGATGGTGGAGACAGCTTTGAGGTTGTGAGGCAATGACATTTTGAAGTATATCTGCATGATATCTGCACATTGGTTGAAATGTATGTTGTGGTTGCTGAGGGACAGTCAGACAGATTCAATATATAGGTTGAAGAGGAGGGAAGACAAATAGGATCCTCCTGGAACCACATACTTGACTGGTTTGGCATCAGATAGATAGGGGGCATGAAGACAGAGTGTGTCCAGTCATTGAGAAAAAAATATGAACTGGTTGAGTACAGTGCCTGAGAGTTTCATACTGTGGGATAAAATGTTTAGGGGAATGGTGTGGTCGATGGTATTAAAGGCCACAGAGAGGTTAAGGAGTATAATTAGGGCTTTGTGTCCTTTGTCAGTGATGATGTGGGGGGTATTGAGGTTGGGAAGAGCAATCTTGGTGATGTGGCCAGTTTACAAGCCAGATTGGAAGGGTTTGTGGAGCTTGTTTGCGATGATGTGTTGTTGTAGTTGGCTCATGATGAGATGTTCTATGATTCAGGCAAGCTTTGCAGGAAAGAGAAGGGATGTATTTTCCAGAGAGCCTATGGCCAAGGATTGGTTTCTTGAGGAGGGGGGAGAGTTGTCCTGTTTTGAGTGTGAGTGGATAGTACCATGTGGTAGACAGGAGTTGATGACAGTAAGCCAGCATAGAGCCAGGGTGAGAGTCTGCTGAATGTGTGCTTTCCGTGAGGGTAATGGTTGATGGGGTGGAGCATGTTCCATGTGTCTGAAGGTTTTGGAGTAAGGACTGGAAGTGGGACTGCAGGGAAGGACTTGTCCGATGTTGTGCATTTTAGACATGAAACAGTGCATGAGGGAATTTCATTCTGAGGTGGATGACGGTGTGGTAGGTGTGGGTGGGTGTGTGGTGAGTGAATTGACAATGGTGAGCATTTCCTGCTTTGCAATTAATGGTGTATTGAGTCCTTGGAGGTGGTTTCTAAGTTTTTGTGTTGCGCGTGGCCATCTTGTATGTCTTGCAGCAGTGTTTGAGAGGTGTTCCAGTGGTGCAGCATGGGATCTCTCTTTCAAGGTGTTTGGCATATTGTTTGATGGAGAGGAGGGAATAGTTGACCAATGGTTTGTGATGGTGGTCAGTGCCTTGGTGATAGTATGGTTGTAATTGTTGAAAACCATCGAGGAGTTTGTATGAGGGGATGTGGTGTGGTCTGAGTGGTGCTAATATTTGTTAGGAACATATTTGATGTGTCTGGTTGGGACTTGGCGATGTGTGGCAGTGATCACACCATAACACCCATATTGGATGCCACACAGAGACGTGGTTTGTGCAAGAAATAAGAAGGTCAAGGGTGTTGCCAGCAAGGTATGTGGGGTAGATGAAGAGTTGGTTGAGGTTGTAGGGGTGGGTGGAGTGAGGATGGTGTTCAGTTTGGGTCTGTCTTCTGGAATGGAAGTACCAGGGTTAAAGACACCAATGTAGATGTTGGAATGCACACCGATGTGGTTGTTAGTGGAGAAATCAGACCATTGTGGAAGTTGGGATTGTGTGTTGGGGTAGTAAATGGGGTGGATGCATGTGGGATGTGGAAATGATGGAGGGAAGCAATTGAGAGCGAGCTCCAAAGGGTGTGTAGTTTGAGTGGTGTTGCCAAGTGTGAGTGTGTGTTTGTGGATAGTCGACAGCTGCCAGCAGTATTGTGTGGGCAATCTCTGTGGTGGCTGAGATAGTACTGGGGGCATTCTTTTAGGAATGATAGGAGTATTGTGGGGTTTGGGACATGTTTCTGTTAGAAAGAGCATGTCTGGGATGTGTGTGCTAATGAGATAATGAATTGTGGCTGTGTGTGTGTGTGTGTGTGTGTGTGTGTAGGCATAGAGTGGCATTTGAGGAGAATTCAGGTGTAAGTAAACAGATTGTTCAGGTGAGTGTTGTGCTTGGATATAATTTGTATGTTGTGTGTTGTTGTGTGCTGTGTTTTTTTCATGTTTGCGGCACACTGTACCGAAAGAAAAAAGCTCCTACACTTAGTTCTGCGTGACCTTTCCTCTGGAAGTCTGAATGATTGAACTCCCAAAAGAAGTTGCTTAAATTCCCAAGCTGGCCTGGAAGTAGTTCAACAGGAAACATAATATATAATAATGGTGAATAACAAGACAATAACAGGGGAGAGTTGTGCAGGGAGCTTCCAAGTAGCAAGATGGTGAATTTGAAGGGGGAGCAGGGGGATAAATCCAAACCTACCTGCAAGGGAGACACAGAGAAAAAGAGGTAATCCACATTCCAGGTGGAGGTTTAAGAAGGGCTATTGGCACTTGCATTTTGGGGACTTCCAAGCTGCAAAATGGTGGCTTCTAAGGTTCGGGTGGAGTCAAAATCTGACCCTATCTGCAAGGGAGATAAAGAGAACCATGTACATGTTTTTTTTTAACGTAGCATGACAATATTACTTGAAATATAGGCAAAGTGAGTTTCCTACCCATGGAGACCAGCCTATGTTGGCACAGTGAGCCTTTTATGTGTTTTCCTAATGTGGCATGCCAATATTACTGGCATATTCGACAAAGCCAGTGTGAGTTTTCTTACATGCGGAGACCAACCAACACTCTTCTGGACATCCGTTACATGGTTTGGGTTCCCTTGCTATTGTCTCTTGCTCACACACTTTCATGGGAAATATTTATCCCCCAATTGTAGCAGCAATTTCTAGAGTTAGAATTACATCTGGCAAATAAAACTATCGTATCATTCTGAATAGTAAATGTATTTGTACATTGAATTGTGTATTGAATAATATTGCAAAAAATGTATTTGTATTTTTCAAGTACGTATATGTTTGTCTTATTAATTATTGCAAAATCCTGTCTATGTATTGTGACAATGGTTCCAATATACTGGGCCAAAATTATTGGTCGTTATGGTGGATTGACCAATGATTATTTTTTTTTTATAATAGTGTCACATACAAACAATGCATGTGAATGGTTGTAAACAAAGGCCATGACAAGGCCATGACAAGCATCATGTTGAATCATAAATGCGTGCATTAGATTGATTCACCCTAAAAAGATTTTTTTTTCAAAATCTGCACAAACCCGGACGTGACTTAGAACATTCTTGTGGATGAATTTAGACGGAGAACTAATATAAGCACGGCATATGGGACACAAGGGGGGGGCCAAGGGGAAAAGGATGGATGAACAGCACAAACTGACCCTGTCGTAAGGGGATAGAAACCCCTCTCACCCTGGGGGGAAGCATTCCAGGGTGGAATCCAGAGCCAGTCCTATCATAGCAGGCAATGGTGGCTGTTGAGAGGTCTGCATTTCCTGTCCCACCCCAAGTGATTTTCTTTATAAGAGCAGTACACACTTGCATCATCCCATATATCCTGAAGAAAGTGCTGGCTAAGGTTTTCCCTCTTTTGTCCAGAGCCACAAGAGAAGCAACAATGATAAAGTTGGACGATCTGTTGGATGAAAACACACTAGCGCCCCATGCAACCTGTCGGTAGCGCTCTGAGTCATAGGACCAATGTGGGGAGAGAGCACCAATGAAGGTGGAAACAGAGAACCTATTTGGCATTGCCAGGCACCCCACAACACTCCACAGACTCGGCACACACAGCAGAACTGCTGAAACTGACTTATGCCACCAGGGACGTCTGATGGAGCAAACAGCTCTCTGCAGGATTGACCTTACCATGGGGTGACTACACTGCTGCCCCCTACCATGAACTCAACACTTTGTAGCGCAGGTCACCATTGTTGCATTGTGGTCAAGCACAGAGAAAAAGGCTGGGGCTCAAACCCACTCTTTGAATCATCTTGTGATGGTAACACCTCATGGGTGGGGAAGACAGGGCGAGAATGGCCACGGACAGTAAGCCGATCAGGGGAAGAGGTGTTGTATTAGTGAGGCAACAGGAAGCCATAAGGTTTGGGTACTGGTATGGCAAGAGGAGAAGGAGGTAGCAGACCAAGAGACCAGCAGGAGAAAGGATGGTGGATTGGGGCATGATGCCAATTTTTGGAAAAGGTGAATTGTTTGCTGAGAGCAAATGGTACTGAGTGGTGAGTGTATGTACAAGGTTAGTGAGCGAGAGTGTTAGACAGAGTGTAGGGAGTGAGTGAACATTGTTTGTGAGAGTGAAAGGAGGGTGAATGGGAAGAAAGCGGTAGTTGCTGTGAAGAGTATTATGGAGGAAGGAGTAGGAGTGTGTAGGGTTAGTAGAGTGGAGAAACGAGTAGTAGTGTGGAGGAGGGAGCAGCATGGTGAAAAAGGAGATGTACAATGGAATGATGGAGGCAGGAGAGAAAGAGGAGGGAGGGAGAGAGGAGGAAGATGTAGAGAGTAAAAGGAGACAATTGGGTTAAGTTGGAGGAAGGGGAGTAGCAAGAGGAGAACATCAGACTGAGAGAGGGAAGGGGTACATGGGTCTGATAACAAAAAGGCTCAGCCCGTTTTAGTCAATTAACTATGTTGATAGTGCAGAGCCAGTTTAGGAAGACCCTGAGGTAGCTTAGGTAAATAAAGCATTTGCCTTTAGGCCCTCCTTCATAGCTAAGGAAGGGCTTGGACAGTAGGGAGAAACTGGCAGCATATATTAACCTGGGAGTAGGTTGGTTCCAGTGGCGTGATGAAAAACGCAATAAAAACCCTTGAACCTTCTTTGTGAGTGGGAGTGTTCCTTGAGCCATCTGTGATTATGGGGTCACACTCCTCTGCTCCCTTGGGCAATGTTCCAGCATTGCAACACATATGTTGCTATAGCTGGAGGTGGTAAACCAAATAAATGCACTTGGAGTGTACATGCGCACCCCCAATAAAGTTACAAATTGCTCCATTTTCTGGGCCACTTCCTACATTTTGTGGTTGATGCAGATGTGAATGTGCATTTTTGGGAGTAAATCAATTGACCCAGTTTTGCGAATAGCGGTTTATATGCAACTTTGCAAATTTTCCATGGCCACAACCTACTGGCACGATAGATGTGGCTGATTTATATGTTTTCTGCCCACGCTGTCTGTCTTTTGCCCCAGTATTCTATGAATGTTGGCACTCAGGCATATAACCGGTGTACATTTTGGTGAAACCTGTACATATTTTTCTTACACAAATAAAACATGTGTAGGTACTTTCTGGGGGCAATTGCACCCACTGAGCAAAAACCTGCTCCTCAATGTAAGACAGATGCCTGTGTGGATGTTCAGCACTTGTTTGTCAAAATTGACATTTGTTATTCGAGACATCTGTATCGCTAACATTAGCATAGTCATATATGTCTGCATTGCTAGGTACTTTTATTCTGAACATCCCCAAGATTATTTTAAAAAAATCGGAGCATCATAATTTCATGTAATCTCTGAAGTCTCTGGAGATTCAATGCTATTTGGCTCTTATAATTATGGCCTTAAAAGAATTGCACTCAACATTTTGAACACATAACAATAAAATGAAACAAATATGATTAGGCAGTTATAAATTGGCTCTAAACGAACTCCACCACCACATTTAGGGACTGTATCTGAAGTGGAAAACCTTGGTTTTTAAAAATTCATTTCCAGCTAATGGACTCTGACGTCATTTCCTGGCTCTGATAAGACTTTTCTACAAACCGTGATGTGCAAGCTCTAATAAATGACCATTGCCAGTCATCCATGAGGGAGCAGGATTGTCTGCAATTCATCTAATGGAAATCTAAGGTGTATAATGCTAGGTCATGTTCCAGATCTATCAAATGCAAAATAAGCAACCGTGGGCAAGAAGCACCCTTGTTCAGCTCATAAGCAGAACGAGATATAGTGACCCTGTGCTTACAGCAAAAGGGTGTCATGGTGTAACTACATGTCAGTTATATTCATCTTAAAATGCCTTTGGGGATTGCCAAGCATAGCGTAGCTCAACTTATACAGGCAAAGGACTGACTTAAGGCAAGTAAGGTCCCAAAAACAAATGATACACTTTCTTACACTTTGCATATTTCTCAACCATCTTGACTCATCATCCCATGTCTAGACTTTCAATTGCAGCCACTAAGTGAAGCTCTTTTCAAAATGGCCCAGGCAACAATGATATTGTGGCAATAAGCCAATACCAGCTGAGGTAATACCCCCGGGGCCGTAATTACACTCAACGAAGCCCTGGGGGCATTACCGTGGGCTGCATTGGCCCACTGCCGAGGGGCTTATAGCCATTAGTCATATAAAAGCGCCGCTGGGAAAGGGAAAACATAGTCCATTTTCCCTTTCCATGGCGGCCATCGGGAGCGAACGCGCTGGGAACATCCTGCTGATTCCTTTGGAATCAAATTCTTTATCAAAACATTTGGTATATACTTTAATACCATATGTGCTCCTTTACAGAGCTCTGGGCAGCTGAGCCATTGCCTTCTTAATTTCTAAGTAATTGTTTTGCAACATAGTCACTCCAGCCATTGGATATGGGAGGAAGACTTGATTGGCTAGTGTAAACTAGCTGGTCTACTTTAAATGTTGGCCTGTGTGAAAATGATGTGTATGGGGAATTACTGAAGGTCATACATGGTTTATGATGTCCTTTGATTATTTTGCAGTGTGTCACATGGGAATATATGTTGCAGTTAAGCTTTCCTTCTGTTGGGGTAGTGCAAACATTTTTAACGCCTTGCATTGTAGCTCATATTGAAGAAGCAGACTGTTGTAATCAATGTTAAAGGCTGGGGATGAAGTAGAGAACACCAGGGATCTTTTGGATAAATCTTGTGTAGTTTATCACCAGGATCTCAGGGTTGACAATGAGGATGGCCTTCTTATGAGATGTCCCTCTGATCTTTTAGATCACTTGTCAAGGGTTGATGACCTTGAAGATGTAGTCTCTCATTGTTTGAAGCTTGCCAGTCATCACAGGGGGAGGCTTGTTAAATGAGGTGATATATTGAGTGGTAGTTGGTATGTTTATCTATTTATTGTATTTATTTCTTAGCATATGTTTAGCCTGATTAGGTTTTTTATATATAGACAACTTCATATATAGGGCAACTCTTTAGAACAACTATACATGAGATGGTACATGAGTTATGGCAATGTAATACATAAACTGGGACACATATTTGATGGTTAATGTGATATAGTGACATAAGGTTTTATTCACACAGACGCAGTGATTCTACGGCACTCTAACAGGGTGCATCTGTACATTCAGCAGCTGACGCTCCACAGCTCACTGACTGAGCAGGATAACACACGCTTGTGATCAGGTATGTGTTTTCAGATACATGAAAACACCTGCATGCTTTGTACCACATCATGGAGGTGATTCTGACCATTTGCACTGATGTAAGAAACTGCAATAGAAGCTTAGGCTCAAACTGGGCTCCCCCCATCCTAGAACCCCCCCCCCTTAGTTTTTATGCCAGTGTTGTAACAAGGATATCAAATGTAGTCCTCTCATTAATAACACGCCCAATAGTTATGGGTTCTCAATGGGACACATGCATGCATAGCACTGACTTACCAACATGTAAGAGTGCTTTACAGGGGAAACATTATTCCTCTGTTCACCTTATGTCTCCCACTAAGGAACGGAGGTGCCGCCGGGATCTAATTCATGATCCACAGAAGAAGTGAAGCCTACTTAAAAAAAAATGTTATTGTAATTTTTAGTTTAGTTTACAAAAAACAAACTTTTTATTACATGAATACGTGAATCCAACACTCCTCGATCCCCACAGACCTCATTACCGCGCCCCCACCCATGCACAATAAAACCCCCAAAACACATGAGCCTGCTCTTTAAGGAAACGTCCTGTGCCCTGCACTGAACGTACAAGTTTCAACTTCTTCCTACACTTTTATTTCAAAATGAAACCGTTCCGGGACGGTTTCTTTTTTAAAATGAAAGTATAGGAACAGTAAAACCTAATTAAAAGAAGTAGAGGAGCACCGCTCCCAACCGCTCCTGCCCACTTTGACCACTGTCAGGGCGAGTTTAATTGCTATCCCTTTAGATAGGTGGTACACCACCAAATACCTAGGGAGAGATACCCCGAACAGGGTAAGGGTGTTCTTCTGAATAGGGACAGTCTGTATGTGTGTTTTGGCAAGAAGAGGAGAGCTTTGCCCCTTCATTTTCTGTAAATACTTCTCCAAGTACTATTTGTTTTGTGATCAAATGCACTGCCCTAATGGTAGGAACGCAATGTTAACCGATATGGTTTCCAGCTAAGCTCTAGGTGTTTTTGTTATTAACAATAAATAAGCCTCTTAGTCAGAATCCTGCTTGATGGCACAAAGTATTCCTGCACACCGACGGAGCATCAAGGGAAGACATAAGCCAACAACAGCAAGCAAACATAAAATCCTAAAAATCCTAATAATGGTAAAAGTACACTGTAAACCACCAGAACTTGGTCAATGCAGACTTCATTGTCACTTCATACCTATGGTGTAATGCTGCATCTATTCCAATACCTCACCACCATGCACCCAGGTGTGTTGCACTAGAAGCTGCATACACCATGTTGCCACATGCCTGAGAAAAGGATGAAACCCACTAACAATACAAAACCTGATGTGCTGTAAGACCAAATAGCCCACATACCAGAAGACATTGCGACATGTTTGTGGATTCACAATGCTGTATCACACACTAGTAGTTGAACCATAAATTCGACCCCCCAAATCTGAGAAACATCCCTAATCCCACAAAACCTCATAGGGATCAGAGGTGCTACTCATTAGTCCTTATAAAAGTTGAATGAGGCACACCTCAGCTCAAACATTTGTCCCTGCAACAGTCCACAAACTGTTGACCATGCTACACAATCAAAAACAACCATGAAAGCCAGAAACACAGTTAGAACACACAGTTATAATAATCAGTGAACAGTGGCCCCAGCAATCCCTCATATGAACAAGGCTATAACCATCATTGGAATCATCCCTGAGTGAGTAATTTAACCATCAAGTAATTGTGATAGAGCTAGGGTTAATAAATCCAGAGTGAACACATACAGTGCCCCACTCCCATGCAAACACCACGGAAGTGTCAGCAAATGCCATGTACTCACCTGTCCGTGGATCTCACCTGCCACGCATACGATGCAGAGTAACAGCACAAAGTACATGCACATACATGATCACAATTGGTAACAGAAAGAAAATATGCATACAACACAAAGTGCAGGAGCAACACAGGGTGACTGGCCATTGATATTGATTTGTACAGGAATACAGTGTACCACACCAGAGAGAGGGAGAGAGAGAGTGGCACAAAGAGTGAATAACCAGGAAATGCCAGATCAAGGAGTCCATGGCTCGGTTTATCGATGTACAATGACATGCTGCATAGCACAGTCAGTGCGCCCATTGAGGTATCCACATAGGTAGCTTAGAAAGTGACATTAGCTCTAATCAAATTACCACAACACCATGTGAGCATGCAAAGGACATATAAGACAACCGGCACATGCAGCAAAGATGCCCAACAATGAAGCATGCCCAACATGCAAGACAGTGCAAACGCTTACCAAATAACTGTGTCTGCATGTTGTAAATCCCACATGACCTTCACCAGAAAGTGTGTTTCCTAATTCATCAAAGGAAGGACAGTGTCTGGTGGAGGGCATGAGGAGTGTGGACTTTGAATATTGCAGGATATCTCACCTGGGACAGCAGTCACCGCCACTCACAGATTACTGGAACAACATGGGAGAACATATTAAAATACCCATTGTGCAGTATCATTGACACAGCACACACGTGCCATGGAACAACAAACCTATAATTACTTGCACATGTCATCCTGTGCACCCCCATGCAAACATGCTAGATGACTTCAGTAGGCATGCCTGCACGTATACCACTGCACATGTATAGTCCATGAGGAGTTAATGGCACACCTCAAGGCCAAACAATACAAAAAATAACAAAGACCACAACCCGGAAAGGTCAAAATATGTCCATCTTGGACCGGAGGGGGGTCCACCCAGGAGAAGGGAGGGACAGGGTGCACATCAACACCCACATGGGTGGATGTTGAAAAACATTATTCCAGGTTCATGGACTGCACAGCTATCTTGGATTGGCATGGCTGTCTCTGCTGTCACCACCTTCCTTTGTATAATCTGAAGGTGGTAGTGGTAAGGGGGGTAGACCACTTAGAGCCCTGGTCTTCCATGGCTTCGGCCAGGCAGGATTCAGATGAATGGATCTGCAACATGAAGCCTCGTAGGTCTGCATGCCACACCTCATGGGATGACCAGAGTTCCCCCAAGATGGTATGACTCAACATTTGCATCTGCTGTTGGTGCTGTGTACTGCGGGCTGCCTCTAGCACTTCCATTGAAGCTGAGGGGCAGAAACTCTTGCCTCAGGGCGTCCCTGTGGACCCGACCCTCTGCAAGCAGGGATTCCTGCAGAGACCTCATTTTGGCCCATCAGCTCCTGTTGCTGGCCTCCATGTGCAGCCTGTGTGAGCGGCATGTGGATCGCAATGTCTGCAGCTGGTGCTCTACCTGTGTTGCTGAGGGGATAATGGGATTGACCACCCTATGCATGCCCTGACCCAACATCTCATAGGAAGCACCCTGTTGTTGTGCAATTCTGTACAGGGACTGCTCCCACACTGTCTCCCCAGCCGTAACACGTCCACCACATGCGCGGGCCCCACGCCTGCTTGACCAAGGGGAGCATGGTCCTTGATGTGATGCCGCTGTCTGTGGCTGCAGGACTGCATCCCTCCCTTGGTTATCTGTCCCAGGACCAAAAACCAATAGTGTGGAACGTGACCCTGCAGCTGTAATCAACAAAGACAAACTTGACAACAATGACTGTCCCTGTGAGGGGACGTGACCCCCTGCAGACGCTCGGGCTACAACAGCTCCAACACTTGATGCACTCACCTCTGACAGCATAGAGGAATTGACATCCTGTTCACCACCAGAGCTTCTGGTTTCATTGGAGTCAGCCTCATACTGAGCCATTCCCCAGATGAACTGTAGCACCAGTGGATTCTCATGGGCTGCCACAACACCTCCTCCACTGGTGCTCTCTTGGGGCTCAGGCTCCCGTTCCACCTCAACCTCCTCCCCTGCATCTGGTGGCTCATCACCTGCACATGGACATATAAAGCCATGAAGATTCATGTAAATTGCATTGCCTACATACATAGGTATCACAATGCTGTCCTGCAACACATTACCATGCATGTTACCATGCCATCATTTGCATGCAAACACTATGTACAAAAATCTCACATATCATGGTGTATGCAGACCTGCCGCTACATCCCATGTCCCTGACCATGTAAGCACTGCACACATTGTCAACAGACATGTATCTGTGTACGCAAATCCTTCCCCATGATAAATCAACTAGTAGACTGAAATATTTTAATTCTGACCTTAAAAAAGGATGTGCTACATGCCATTAGGGTACATGAAAACAGGTCCACACATACTCACAGCCAAGTCCACTACAATTGCATCTAACACCAGTGTACCACTGGCACAGGGAGTGCACACAATGTGGAAATGCCCCGAGTCTGGTGTCCCAGGTGTGTGATGTGGAGTAAGTGATGACATGTGCTGTGAGATAGGAAGAGGGGACAGTGACACACAAGAAGGACAGGGCCATGCACCCATAGGGGGTGTGTTGAGTGTGGCTGGTGAACATGGTTGACTCCAGACAAATATTTTACAAGGGGGTCAGTGCTATAGCTGCGGCTGGGACTTGCACAGTGTAGTAAAATGCCATGTCACTCATGGCACAATGTCCCGCCCACTGCCAGTGTTCATGTAAGGTATGGGTAGCATGAAACCACCTAAGGACATGTGTGGATGGACTTTCTACTACATGCAGTGCATGATGTGTAGCACCTGCTTCACACACAAGCACTGACTGGCATAGCTGAGTCACTGGGGGCCATTACTCGGTAGGAGGTAACCATGCTGCTAATAGCGGCATGGCTACCCCCTTACTGTGTACTGGGTCTGGGTTACTTGGAGGGCCCAGTAATTCCTCATTCAAGGAACCCAGACCCGGTACATCCCCATTTCCATTCGTGCCCCCATAGGGCTCAATGGGAATGGGGAGGGTGCTAACAATGGGCCCGTTAATAGTGGGCCCGTTGTTAGCACCCTGGCCTACTCGCGGGACCCGTTAAGGGCACCTGGTTTTACCATGAGCAGTCTCATAATAAGGCGGTAAGGGGTTGATGGCTCCGGCACCTTTACCAGCACCATTAACCCCTTACCACCTCACTTGTAATGACCCCTACTGACATCACTGATGTAAATACCCAGATGCCACGTTGTGTTGGCATGCCGGAAATTTCTTTTAGTATCTAATGGTTGTTGATGACTACTGTCCCAAAGCCATGTTCAACCGATGTGCTGCACTTGGGTTGTAAGCACTCTGCAGTACACTCAGCATGGGTCAGTACACCATGACATGCTTCACCCATGGCAGTCATTCAAATGCAGGCAGAAGTGCTACACAATCATAGACATTTATTTAATCTACATACACAAGCGGTGCGCCTCTCATTCCCCAAGGTGTTGTTGCCATCTGTGACTCGCTGCCAGTGAACCATACGCAGAGCAGGCGTATGTGTGCCCCTGGCTGTGTGCACATGTCACGGTGGTTGTCGCGCACGTGGTCCACGAGGATCTGGAGTTCATCTTCATTGAAGCTCTTCTTCCTCAATGTGGCGGTCTCCTTTGCCATGCTTTGGGATTGAACGTTTCCCTGGTCTGCACACTTTTGCCTCTTGGAAGGTGGCTGGGACCACTGAGGGCAGTAGCGGCTGGACCACTAGTGGCCTGGGTCATGCCATCACCCATTGATGTTGGGTCAGTAACTGTATGTCCCTTCCCCTTGGACGCACGGACATCAGCTGCCCCTGCGTGTCCGTGTACCTGGGGAGATGACAACAGATACTGTTGTAGCTCCCTGACCCTGGGGGTTGGGGACAGCAGCTGCATCTGCAGATGCCTCACCATAAGAGCTGGGTCCAGGGCCTTTAACTGTACATCCCTTCTCCTTGGACGCACAGACATCAGCTACCTCTGCGTGTGCGTGTACCTGGGGAGGAACGACAACAGATACGGTTGTAGCTCCTTGACCCTGGCAGCTGGGGACAGCAGCTGCATCTGCAGGTGCATCAACCTTGGTGCTTGGGAGACCAGATGACCCTGCAGATCCCTGACCCAGGGTGCTGGGGACAGGTGTTTTGCGTGGATGTCCCTTCCCCTTGGACACAAAAACATCAGCTACCCCTGTGTGTACGTGTACCTGTGGGGGGACAACAGCTACTGCTGTACCTCCATGACCCTGGTTGATGGTGACAGGAGCTGGCCATGCAGCTCCCTGACCATGGGTGGTGGGGAGAGCAGCATCACCTGCAGCTCCCTGACCTTGGGTGCAGGGGACAGCAGCATCACCTGCATCTCCCTGACTCTTTTGGAGGTGGGGCACAGCTCTCTGTGCACGTCCCCAACCCCGGCCACCTCTGCCACCTCTGCCTCTTGCAGCCTTCCCACTCAGGGTGCAGATGAATGTTTACAATGGGAGGCACTACAAGCAATTGTCCTGGGCAATAGGAGTGAGGGGGCAGGGTACATGATGTAAAACGTACTAGTGTGGTCCAGCAAGGTACAATATTACCCCTGGTGAAAAGATAAATGGCGCACGTAACCCACAGGCACCTCAAATATCAAAGATGCGTGAACGTGACCCCTCGTTAGCTCCCATGAAAAGAAAAAGCATTACGCGATACGCTGTGGCACCCAGCAACATAATAAATGCGTACGCGCAGAGCACGAAAGCCCCTCTGATGTTAATAATGGGGGTACGCGATACACAAGGGCATACAGAGTATGAATAATGTGTACGCAACTATCTGTTAGCCTCAGAAAAAAAAGGAGATGCGCGTGTGCACAGAGGCAAATCCCCCATCACAATAAGAAGCTTGCGCTTTCACAGTAGTGAAAAAATTGCGTGGCACCCCAAAAATCTCTGAAGTCTGCGCGGCCATCCGCTCCAATTCTTACGTATGGTTTAATTTTCTCCTATGCACTCCTTTATACCCAATCTGAACGCCAACACCCAGCGCATGTCACGTAATTTACGCAATGAGGCCTTTCTCTCAGATTTCACGTGTACGCACTAATTTCAAACGCACATAGTAACCATCACACTGTTTCTGGTTGCCCACGCTAGAGAAACAGAAGAAGCATAATGATTCCCTCTTCCAAGCCCCAACGCAAGTTGGCAAGGAAGGATGGAAGCTGATCTGCGACCGGATAGTGGATGCCATTAACGCAGCGGGGGTGGCATCCCGTGACCTACAACAAGGCCCTCCGCTGGTGCCAACCAAGGGGGCGCAGGGGCCAGTTGAACAATACCGACATGCAGGTCCTGGAGAAATTCTACCCGGCACTGTCCGCCTCTTGGGGGTCATGTGATTTTCTGGTTCACATGCTCTCGTCTGCACATGTCATGTTCCAGCTATCACTGCACCTCCTCTTACAAACGCTGATGGCAACTCCGGCTTTGAGTCTATCTTATCACCTTGTATGTGGCTGACCTCCCTTGTACCATCTCCCTCCTTGGGATAGTGCCTCTCCACTTCCAAACTTTAAAGAGATTGGATACTTTTTAACCTAGTCATCTATTTATCGCCTCTTAACTGTTGTAGTAATGTCACCAGAGGTATTGTAACTGGGTGCTGCTGCTTCTTTCTCCTCCTGCAGTGTCCTTCTTTCTTTTGGCTGTAACGCTGTCCTTCAAATGCCCTGTGTGCCTCACAGAAAATGGAAAACATGCTACTTTCTAGACTGGCCTCTCTGGTACCACCTCCATCCAACCTGACCAAAACACGGTCTGTGTCTACACTGCAGCTCGGAGTCAGGTGGAGAATGTGATCCTGGACCTGCCTGTGTGTCCCCTTCCAGTCCATCTGTGCATGTGTGCTGCAGAAATCCCTTGCAGATGGCATACTTGCTTCATACCACCAATCACTGAGCATGGATGCCATTTGTGTCCTGGAGCCTTGTCAATGCAGTTGGATTGCCAGTAGAGCACTTTGGCACTCCCTATCCTCCTCATCGATCTGCACATGCGTGCTATGAGTGTCATTTTCTTTTTCAACAAATTTAAAATGAGAGAATGTGTGTTTATATTGGATTTTAGCATATACATCAAAAACTAGGGAATTGATCATTGGGGCGTGCTGACTTTCTTTATGGCAAGTATGCTTAATACGTGTGGATGATTGTTCTTGGTACTGTGATGGACAAATTTCCATCTGAAAGCCAACAAATAGCTCCTGCCACCTACCAGATGATTTATCATGACTCCAGAAATATGCCATATTTTACACTTTCAAGTTCATATTCATGATGTCTGCTAGTTAGGCCCACCAAAAATGTTCCTATTTAGTTTAAAATTAAATGTTCGTCATTACATGCATAATAATAAGCCACAGCTCTGTGCGAATGAAGACTATAGGCAGGTGACATTGTTTACATACTAAAAGTAAAGTTATAAATTACAATGGGTTTTTCAGGCACACATTCTGATACTTGTCTTCTGTTCTGGATGTGGAATATTAAGCAAGCAACAATCATCCCCTTTATGCACAAACATTTCTTCAGGGATTTATATATTTTCAAGTCTCTTTATTATGTGATGCATGCTCTTTGTAAACCGTCTTAATTAAACCGTTTTGTTTGATAGCACATTAAAAAATAAGTTTTACAAATATGTGTAACAAACACTGTAAAGGTATGTGGCCAAGTGCTTAAATTGCTGACCAAGCTCAAATCCCAGCTTCACCACTTAACCAAAGTGTGTCTGCCTGAGCAACTCGGTTAATCTTATGGTGCTTTTCCTGCAACTTTGTTATATCCATAGAAGTGATTCAGTTTAAAGTGTACCCTAATTGAATTACGCCACACCCATTTTAATAGACTATACTGTTGCCAAACAAATAATGATAGTGACAGTTGGTTTGCCTCTTTGCTTAACTTTAGCAACACCACTTGCAAACCAGGGCCCTGTTCTAATTGAACAGTGAAATAAACAATATATCTCTGTCGAGTGCCACCTTTGTGTTAGATCCATGTATGCTCATGGGCACATGTTGGCTATAATGCTTTTGCTCGAGGGCTATACCATTTTGTCACGGCCCATTCTGCTGACGTTCCTTTCTATGGTGCCACTGCTTATAATATGTCACTTTCCCCGGATGTTCTTGAGTATTACATATTAATGTCTCTCCCATTGATATCAATATGTATGTAAAGTAAACCCATTCACTCCATTTTTTCATCAGAGAGCCTCCTAAATCCGAGTATGAGCCCTAACAAAATAGGTGAATGGTTTTCTCTTGTGTTACTCTGCCTACATTCTAGGATTAACTTGTCTGCCCCCGAACACCTTACCCAGGGTGCATTCACAAAGATCCATACTGTTGGTGACTATCTGGACCCTGCCCCAATTCTCAAATTAGCAGCCCGATTTAGCTTTTTGAGCTTCCTATGCCGGCCTTACTAAATTCTCACGCCAGCGTCTGGCTCACTACGTTCTCACTCCACCGTGCTCTCCCTTTTCAAGTCTGTTTTCTCACCATGATTGAAGCAAATAGGATGGGTATGCCCTATACCGTGGAGCAAGGGAACTATGCGTATTACAAAGAGAAAGCTGTGGGTCACATGGATAAGTACAGTAATTCAAAACAATTAAATGACTCAGGTGGGTGAAAGGGTGATAAGAGGCATAGTCAGGTAAGTAATCAAATGTGCATATTTTATTCAATTGTACAAAAGTCACAATAGGGTAAAAAAAAAATATCCACAACATAACATTTTCTAAAATATATATAAATACATATTATATATAAAAAGAGTTCTAGAAAAAATCTTTAAAAAACTGTCTGATAGGGCACTGCTAAATATAGTGCATATAGCCACTGTGTATCTAAAACAGTGGGAAAGAGTCAGTGCAAAAGAGTTGTCAAGAAGTGCTAAGTGCCTACTCTGAGTATCTAATTTGTAAGATATCATCATGAGCGTAGTTTTGAAGGCCAAAGAACCAATCTAATTGAACACGAAAAAAGGAAAAAGCTGATAGCCGTCTTCATCAGGGCACACTGATAACATAGCAGTTAATCTTTAAATAGCCCACAACATTTTTAACATAAAAAACAGCAATACACCAAACGGTCACGTAGTAGTTGGTACATTGTTTTTCAATTTTGATTGAAGATCTGGACCTCTAGTAGAATGCTGATGCAAAGAACAAAAATTATATAAGCAAACTTAATATTAAAAATATTTTTTATACATTTGATGAAACCTGACCACGACTCAACATACACCCATCACCCATAGAGTTCAATTTATAGGACTACAAGATTCAAGTTAACCAAATCCACCTTGAAGGTTCCATAGGGGGAGCAGAGAGTAATTATTTCAATCGCGCTGCACAAAAATATACTGATGATAACTGGCAGTTATTCATCTCTACCGACAAAAAGCAGAGAAAAAGGGCCTTGAAAACATCATCCCGTATTCCTGACCTAGTTGTACTGAGAAACTGACAAGGAACGTGCAAAAGGTTGCATCTACAGACCCCATACTAACCTTGTAAAAACGGATGGAATCCATAAATCACAAAGTCAAACATATGTCCATCAGTTATGCCAAGTTCATGAAGTTCAAGTACGTGCAAATGACTCGGAAGAGTCACTGTCTATGCAGCAATACAAACGTGCGGCCACAGGTACTGCCTCTAGAGGAAACATTTATTTTAGAATAAAGGCAAATACATGTCAAAGGAAACCGCAATGAAAAACCAAGCAAACTGAGCAAAGCAGTCATTACGATGCTAATCTTGAGTGGCCATTGCATATCAAGCAGGAAATACCCCATAGCTCGACTGGGGAGCAAGATACAAAGAAAAATACCCAAAGGTTCCAATTGTATGGGAACTGCATAACAATGGATGTAAAAGACAGCCGTCAAACCATAGAAAATTTGAAAATCAAGCGGGGAACGGCCCCAGTAAAATGACGTAGTATAAACCCTTATGTGGTTGCATTAACTGGGCTCACAAATATGGACATGCCTCATAATTGCAATGTACATATGTCGATTCATACAAAATACAATGCGAGACAAAAAATGGAAGCTGTAAGATTCACACGGGTAACGGTTCGCAATAAAAAGCAGAAAGATCAAGGGAATTAATCAAACGTTCCAAGTCCGAAACGAACGATGTTCGTATGGAGGCCACCAGCATCATAAATGCATAAAAGGAAAACATACCGTGCGGCACGAAGGAAAGCGTATATTTAACTCGTGGGCCGAACGCACCAATAAAAGATGTGTTCACACCATGATTGGCCTTATCCAATCTGTATCTCGTTGGGGTCCCACACCTTCTAATCACCACTCCCTTCAAATCCACTATGTGCTTCCTTGCACTACTTTTATTGCCTTATTGTTCCCTCAATCATTGTGTAAAAATCCTTCTGTTTGCCATATTTTATTCAGGCTTAAACCAAAATCTGTATCTCAGTTAAACTTCAATTTTCCCCACACAATTCTACTCTTTCTTATTTCCATCCTTTACCATAACCTACATCTGAGGGTTTGGCAAAGGCATTTTGGTCACACGTAGCTTTGCCAAGCCCAATCAAATTTCTTAAATGGGGTTTTACAACCAGATCATGTTGACCTTTACTGTCCTACCTCCCGTTCAATTTGGATTCTGCTCTATGCACTGTGAGTGTCTCCCCTGTTAATAACCTTATTACTTGGTGCATTTAACAGTAAAACCTTTACCCAGTTGATCTTTCTGGATCCATCTAACTCCCTGGATATGGTAGAGCATTCTCTTCTGGCCCCACTCTGATAAGCACTATGTGTGTATGTGTGTCCTTCACTGAATTTCTGTTAAATACAAGCATTGGCAAAGCCAACAGTTTTGGCTGGTGTATAGGTATTAGGGATTTGTCAGGCACTGCCAATACATGCCCCGATACTTGCCCACTTTTTCACCTATGACCATCAATAGCCAGTTAATACCACTATGACAGTGACTACACAAAAGCCCAAACTTTCCAATGCTTCTTTACCTTCTTGTTGCTCCTTTGAAAAAAAGTAGAAACCTCTCATTTTCGGTGCTGTAATGCCATTACAAAAGACAATGCTTTCTCCTAAACTTTATTTCTAAGGCTCTCAATCATTCTATTGTGACGGCTGATGATGCAGTAGAAATAACATGGATAAAAAAGTTTCATCTCACAGAGCCTTCGGAGGTCGATGTTTTGTGACAGAATACCTAGTGCATGTTATCTGTTGGGAGTATGTCGCCCCTTAACAAGGGGACATTTCGTACACTTGTCTCTACCTACGCATTTATATTGGCATGGGCGCAATACACATGCTCGGAACAAGTCTCCTTTTCAGGATAAATGGCATGTTGCTGTGTGACGGCCTGAAGAGCTCCAGTAAATGAAGCTTGTGACGCGAGTACTGCAAAGCGTATATTTTAAGAAAAGGAATACACCCGGGCATTAATAGCTATCGATTGTCATGGGACGGGCAGCCAGCAGGGTGCTGAAACAGAAAATGTTCAGTGAAAAACTATGCATTCTTCTTTGTCAGAAAGGGGCTGATGTGGAGGAACCCGTGTTAAAAGACAAGGAGGTGATAATCAGTGGGCATTTAGTGTTGTCAAGCAGTGAGATGTGCCCCTTGCAATTTCTTTATTCTATGCCTTCTGACCACATAGGATTTCTTCCTTGCCTCTTTCCGAGATTAAAGTAGTAGACACCTCCAACTTTTTTTCTAGCACAAATAAGTATTTAATTGTGGAAGTCTTTTAACGACCCAAGAAAGGCTGAGATTTGCTTGGACAACAGGAAGATTCCTTCCAGATTATTTTTACTGTAGAATTATGTTAAATTGCAGCAGTACAGGAGGCAGCCTCTTTTTGTTGGAGACTCCCGCAAGTTGACCTTGTTTGGCAGTTCTGCTGTCAGCAGTTGGTAAAGCCTGGCGACACTGGGCACCCTAATCTAGAATCAACAACTGTATCTGTGTGGGAAGAAGCTGTGTTGATGGGCTGTAAAAAGCTTTTAAAAACCTTGTTGTTCTGGGCATATATTGATCTCAGTGGGTCCCACTATATTGATTGTTCATACACTGTTTTGTGTTCCAGCAGCAACAGATGTTCACTGGCTGGTTGATAGTGCTTTAATGTCTTACGGTTGTTGGTGCTATGCACACTGATATTAATGTTACATATGGTGATCCATTCTTGTATGAAATATATATTATATTACAGTGATATTGTGACCATATTTTTCTTAGTGTACTGGAACAATGTTATGTGATGCCACTTCCTGTTTTGTAAAGGGGTGAAAGGTTGTGTGCTGTTACGTCCTATTATGTCACTTGGGCATGGTGTCAAATGTGATGTCATCAGAGGTCAAGGGATGTGTGATGTCACTTCCGCTAACCAGAACAGGGCTTGGGGAAAAAAAGTGTGTTATAAATAACCTGCACTTGCAAATTCAATGAAACTAGTGCCTAGATACCTATGGGTTATGTGCGCTGCAAATAAACGCAAACATAAATATGTTTTGATGAGCAATATAGTTATCATGTGAACCAAAGCCTTAATATAAGCACATAACACATGTGAAGAAATCTCACACTTATTATATTCACAGGCAGAAAAATGAAACTTAATTCTAATATGTAACCTTCCGAATGGACGTCCAACCACAGTAGATCTAGCAAATCGATGAATAGAAGTGCAACACTCTAAAATAACTATACTACACAAAAACATTTTTCCTGTAAAGATGTCAGTGTCAGATAGCAAACCTCTCCCCTCTAAACTGAGGAAGGAGCGATTCAAAGTCAATCACCACCAACAAAATACAAGGAAGAAGATAGAAAAAAGAAAAACCACAGTATTGACAATCGATATTAGAAGAAGACAACACATTTAAATTAATATATTGCGACAAGTACATTTAAGCACTCAATCACAAATATCATCATTAAAAGTCAATGAACTCCTAAATCTCTTCACTAAAGTGCCACTGTGTTGTCAAGTAAAAAATCAATCCAAAATCAATCCATTGATAAAATGTTTCACACAATAATGTAACATCCACGTTCCTTTCTTTCCTTTCACGGGATAAAAGAACTTGGCTTCTATCTTTAGTCAAACTTTCACAAAAAATACTACATGTTTGACGGATTCAATTTTCATATGAATGATCTCTAAGAATTCCTCTGCACCCTGCCCCCCTTAATACCTCAAGTGATGTAACAGAGTTAAACTTAATCCTCAAAAAAGTGTGAACATTCCAGTTGTGTAGATATTCATCTAAATATGTAGGAGGATTAGGATAAGCTTGATATTGATTTAGGACCTCACTACTAAGAGATTTGGCTTCAAGATTTATTACATTTTGCTCCCTGTTAGTTGTATTGTTAGTGGTATTCATTTGTTTTTTGGTTATAGCTTTAAAACGATTAAAAGGGAGAATCAAAAGGGGCTAAGCTATGTCGCAAGCACCAATTAAAAGGTTCATTTACCAGTGCATATAGGTTATGATTAAAAGAGATGGGCCAATTAAAATAGGATAAGTAAATAAAGTGTGGAAATGTATCTAATGAGGCATTCTTGAGTTGTCAGAATAAGTTGAGCTTTTGAGACTTCAGTGTAGCATTAATATTGTGAAGGCCGAACTCAAGATATATTTATTCAATTGGAACAGACTTACAGCAATTCAATATTCCTTTGAGGGATAAGCTTTCGAATTTCAAAATTCTAGATTCCAGTCTAGTGCCCCAAATGTCTGCTCCATATAATAAGGTAAGTGGAATTATCGCTCTGTATACCTTTAAAATAGCCTGGAGAGAGTACCCACCATGATTCTTTGCAAAGCGTATGATGGCACCCAAAAGTTGATGGATTGTGGCTTCAGTTATTTCAAAATGAGCTTGCCAAGTAAGTTCATGCTCAATGGTTACTGTGAGAAACCTGAGGGCATCCTCACATTATCTCCATCTGGATCTTTTGCTCAGGTGGCCATGGAAGGGCCATTGCGTTTGGATCCTGACCCTATGGGTGCACAAGTAAGGGGAGATAACCTGAGTAGGGGGTCCTTGGGGAGTGGGAAGAGGATGCCTGAGGGTAAGACACAGTAGCCCCCTTTCCCAATTATCCACCACCCTACACTCTGTCAGCCTTCATGGGATACCCAGGTCCCATTATGCCTGATCCAAGAAGGAGGCTCGAGTATTGGAAAGGACCAATAGCTGGCAATGAGGAAGATCATTGGAGCCTGGGTTTGACCTCAACACCAATGTACTTTCCCCCATTTCATATCCTAGGGTTTGGTGTCAAAACCAGTCCTTTCATGTCAGGTTACCAGTAATGACAAGTAAACTAAGAAAATGGGAATCACCCTGGTTGTATAAAAACAGAGCTAGGGCGTCCCCTTCTCTCCTCTTTCAATCACTTTAGGATTCTCTACCTTATAAACATCTATTTTACTCTCATCCCGTTTCTCCCTCCCCATTTCCAATATGTACTGGGACGAGGAAGAGGCAACTGAGAGTTAGAGAGATTGCCCATGTGAAAAGTACTGTGAAGAGGAAGATGAATGTAGAGGCCTACATTCTAGCGCTAACATGTCCCCTTAATCAGGTAGGGTCAGGCACTTGACACTAACCATTCACACCTGACTCCAATAGACCCTCAGTTATGGTAGAAAAGGTCGAGGTCTGACAGAGTAAATAAGTGAGCTGGGGTTGCTGGATGGATCGTGGAAGTGAGGAACATGAGAATTCAGCCGGAGGAGCACAGAGGATCTGGAGGGGAACGGGACGCCAGGACGCTGACCTGGTGTGTCAGAGAGGTTGCAGCGTGGCGAGGGAGCCGAGTCTCCATGGAGCCGGATTGGGGAAAGCTGTCACTGTTGGCCGTATCCAGGCCAGTGCTCATTCTCCTGGGACGTGTGCAGATTGGAAGGGTGTTTGTGAGGCTGTTGGTGAGACCCTGACCTAGACACACAACATCCTCAGGAAACTGCATGCCAGCGCTGCGCTACTCGTTGAGTTTCATGAGAGAGAGAAACTCAGTACCGTGCAGGTGGCTGGAACGGGTGCAGTAGCAGCGGAAGGTGCAAGCAGCATGCTAATTGAAAACCAAGAGAAAGTAAGAGAAAGAAGGTGGGTGAGCCGCGCAAAAGCAGAAAAAGCAGAAACAGTAAGTTGTGAAAGACAGAAAGAAAAGAGAGGGTGCGAGTGACTCAAAAGAAAGAAGCAAAAGTGGAAAAGGAGAGAGCACCATGAAGAGAACAGAGAGAAAGTGTGCAAGAGGCACGACAAGGCAAAGAAAGTGTGCAAGAGACATGGCAAGACAAAGGAAGTATGCAAGAGGCACGGAAATGCAGAAGTTGCAAGAAAAGTGTGCCAGAGGGAAAACAACAAATGTACAGAGTGGGAGCAGCAAAAGCCAAGCATTCTTGAAAGTCTCTGATACTGCCCCGGTGTTGATCAAATAAGGTGTACAGCGCCACTTGATAGAAGGTGCAAAAAGGGGGAGCTACACTGAGAGTGAAGTGGGAGTGAAATCCTCCAACGTGAAGAAAAGGCTGTTGCAACCTCACCAAAAAGAGCTGTGCATTGAGAGGTACATCCTGAAAAGGTGAATTGTTGGTGTTTTGTGTTTGTGAACTTTAAAGTTAACTTTTTGAGCCAGAGATGCCTAAGCTTGGGGTAGGGAACCCTGAGAGGCCTAAAAGGAATGGTGAGAGACATTGTTGAAAAGAGAGAGGCCTACAATTGGGGAAGAGAAAACTGAGAGACCTAAAAGGAAATGTGACTTTTTGTTTTGGAACCAGAGGGACCAGAGCTTGAGGAAGGGAACCCCAAGAGACCCAGAGACATTGTGATCTATATTGTCCTGCTACAAGAGCCCTACCTGGAAGATCCCAAGGGCAAACTTTTTTGTGTTGAACTATTTTTAAAACTGGCAGAACTAAACCTTAAGCGAGGCTACCTGAAACTAGCCATGGTTTACATTTCTTTTTGAACCACAAGAAAACCTAACATCACATTTGTTTTAAGATTGAGGAAAAGCATAGGTTTGGACACAGACAGATTTTAGTTTTAGACTTATGGACATTAGCGACCCTTAGAAACATCAGTTGAGGGAACAACCCCCTTAGAGTAAGGGCCAGTTAGGCATTACACCAACCCTGCAGCGTTTTATAATAAATGATTTCAAACTGTTACTCTTGAGTCTGTGCCTCTCTTGATAACATGCTTGCCTCACTTTACCCATAGGTAGGGATATTGGCCTACTTTTTCAATTGGGTTAAAGCTGATATCCCAAGATAACCTTTCACCTAGGTCACTGAGAACAGAATATTCACATAGTTTATCTAGTAAATACTGCAAACCCTTCAGTGTACTATCTAGAATGACAAAGTTATTGGCAAAGCCTAAACACTGAATTAGTGCATTACCAAGACTTGGAGGATTAGCGTCCAGAGAAAATAAATCATGTTTGAGATCCGCAAGACACAATTGAATAAAATTAGCATAAGAATGCAACCCTGTTTCAGACCGAGGGTAGTTAAAATATCAGTTGTTGTCTCTGAGGGTGATAATCTAACCCTAATGATGGTATGAGAATATAACAAAATGACAATTTTGAGTAATCTCATAGGGATTCCCCAGTTTTGTATTTTACGCACAAATCACTTGCATCAAACAGAATCAAAAGGAAAAGGGGCACTATAGTCAATGAAAGCTGCAAAAGTTGTCTGTCCCTCTAAAGTCTCAAGCTGCTTCAATGATGGAAGTTAGTGCTAGTAAATTTTTCAGGGTACTCATCCCTTTACGAAAACCCATCTATTGAAAGGGTATGATTTTATAAGCAAAAGCCCAACTTTCTAGTAAAAGGACCCATATCTTAGCTGGCTATTCGAGCATTGCCACAATTTGGTATTTGGAGGTAAGCCTTCCAACTTTGCCAGATTTTGTATCCATGCCCATTCTTGCAGTTTTCTTTTTGCAATTTGTGGTTGAGCCGTCAGCATCTCACAGTTTATTTCGGTGGCTTGCATGATTGCCTTTAGGTCTTTTACCCATTTTGAGAGTATTCCCGCATATGGTCGACTGTGATTCGGGGCGAGTATTTCGTATGCCGGTTCTGGATTTGGGATTATCATCTTTCTTAGAAGGGCTAGTGACTTCCAAATCACATTTACGTAAAGTTTGTCTAATGCCAACTTGTGTCTGATCACTGTGATTGATATATATTTTGGCAGTTTTAATACTCACTTCCAAAATATCCCTTCCAGTTTTGCCCAAATTCTGTGGTCTACGTTCCACCCTGCTTCAGAACCGAAGGGGATGGCCGGTATTACCTTTTGCAGGTAGAACGTCCGTACTGGTGTTAAGGTGAATTTTCCATATAGACTGTGGATTTGTGCACCTTGTATTGCTAAGGTTTTGGTTCGTCGCACAATGTCTTGTACCCAACTCCATTCACATATTGATTTGCTGACCATGATACCCAAATATCTGATTTCCCCTATTTCTGCGATCGGTATGTTTTCAATCCTCCATCGGAAGTTTCTATTTTTGTCGCCTTTTACTGATCCAATCTGCATAATTTTTGTTTTGCTGACATTTATTTTTAGCTCATTGTGGTTCATATAATGCTGGAGATTTGTCAGCAATCGTTGGAGTCCTATCTGTGTTGTGTCCACCAAGACTAAGTCGTCAGCGTAGGTTATACAGTTGATATGTTGACAATTTATCTTTGGAGGAAAACATTTCACATCACTCAGTGCAGCCGGCACGTCGGCAATAAACAATTTAAACAGACATCCAACAATCGGGCAGCCCTGTTTTACGCCCTTTTGCATCGTCATTGCTTCTGATAATTGGCCTTTTTCATTTATTCTTATTTGAATTGTTGTCATTGTATGTAGAGCTTTTATAGGTTGTAAGAGACTTCCCGGGCAGTCCCAATTTATTAATTTCTGCCACAGCATTTCACGGTTGATTGTATCGAATGCTTGGTGCATATCAATATAAGCGATGAAAAGCTTTGTTCTTTTTTCTAGGGCGTCTAATTTTAATATGTTTACCAGTGTCAGATTGATTTCAGCCCCTACGCCCTTGGTGAAACCAGTTTGACAACAGTCGGTAATTTTCTTCTTGGTTGCCCATGCTGTTAGTTTCTGCTGTAGGAAGTTAGCAAAAATCTTGCCGATTGTATCAAGTAGGGTATATTGCAAATTTGTTGCTCAGGTCTACAGGAAAGTCCTCATATAGGTGACAAAATCCTTGTGTGTTCCATGAAAGCAGTGTAGAGGATGTTTCTCCAAGGTTCTGTATTAGCTAATGGTTTCTCCCAACAGTCTTCCCTTTTCCAGATGTTTGCTGCTGGTTTGGCGCTGTGGTCATATGTTGTCTTAACTCATCTCTGGGCTGCTCACTAGTAAACTCGTTCGGGCACTTGTTGCTGTTTTTAGGTTGATCTGGATGTGTTTCATGCAACACTTCTGACACCTCAAAACCTAACAGCAGCAGTTCATCTTTTGCAGACAATATGATCTTGCGTAACGCCTGAGATTTTATATGCAGGTATACTCTGTCAGCTTGATCTTCAGAAACGCATTCAACAATTGAAATATCACGAGAGGACACAGTTCTTAGAGCTGTTACTGAATGCAGAACTCGGATTATGTTTCTTCTGTTTAGATTAACATAGTTGTCGTCTTCAAGTACATTCACAACCAGAATTTTCGAAGTCAGTGGTTTGAGGTCCGCCCTCATTTTTTGTTCAACTTGACTTTGCTCCTTCTGTCACTGAGCTGTGGTTAATTTGGGATTCAATTTCACTGTCATTTTCAGTTTTGATTTTCGGTCGACAGTTCGTTGGCTTTCTTTGACACCTCTTTGGAAGGGTGCCGGAGTGACCTTTTCTTTCCTGATTCCGCTTTGTCCTTCCTTCCGTGCACCTTCATAATCGGAATTTGAGCCAGTATTTGTTTTTGCAATCCAAGGATTTCGAGTTTTTGTCTCAGCCTTTTTAGCCTGCTTGTCCAAGTCATCATAGTGGGATGAGCTCGCCTCATGTCCGTCGAGGCTATTATCTTCCGCATGATCTTCGGAGTAAGTGGAGAGGTTACATAAATCTTCGGATGACGTCACTGAATGGATTGACTCTGAGTACAATCTTAATCTTTTTTGGGGATTTAATGTAAGCGGTGGCACCGTGGTTACCTCTACAATTTTCGGTGCATCCAAGGGGCGTGGTTTGGCTGTCTCCCCCTTTTTTCCCGATCAAATAGGCTTGGTTTGGCTGATGTTGTTAGATTTCTTCTGAACTTTCTTGAGTTACTGGGCATTTTATTTGGTGCACCATTTTTCTTTTTCTCCCTTTTTTTTTAGTTTGTCCAACACCTGACTCTTGCACTTTCTGCTTTGGGTTTGCAATCTTCAAAGTTTTTGCAGCTCCACTAAGTATGCCAAAAGACATTTTTGATGTTGAGCAGTGTGCGATGACAGGAGATTGTTGTAAGAGGGCTTTTTCTGTCAGCTCGTTATTTGTCTTTTTCTCAGCCTTATCAGAAATCACTGGCTTTCTAATTTCAAGCTCAATGAATCCGACCTGGGTATTTTCTGTCACATGTGGAATCACACTCTGAATCGCCGGTGTCTTGTTTGGCAACATTGTTGATGGGGTCTCAGTTTCTTCAGGAATTAAGTTCCTTGAATCTTGCAAGGTATCAGGATTAAGGACAGCATTTTTCTGTGTGTTCATCATGGGAGCCTCAATTGGCATGATTGCCTGTGTAGTCGCATTTGGGACGCTGCGGCTCAACTCGGAGACTGTTGTAGAACTGTGTCTCATGATTTTAGTCAATTGGTTCATGCACTCGATCATAGTGTCCATCAGTACTTTTGTTTCCAGAGTGTCTTTCACAGCTATTTCGCTCAGTCTATTATGCCACAATGTTGAAGTTGCTGCTTCATTATCCAGACAACCTTGTAGCATTGTGTTCAGACTTTCCATTTTTGGTAACTTTTCATTTAGTTGCCCTAACATTGCCCCATTATTTTGTACCGCTTTGTGTACATTTTCATAAAGCTTGGTAAATGGGATTAGCGCCAGCGATGTCGCTGCTAATACATTGTTGTGGATCTGTATGGTGGGGCTGCCGACAGGTTGGATTTGATTGCAGAAGATGCCTCTTTTAGAACATGCGTGCAATCATTTTCATTGCTCGTGTTATACGGTTCATGTTCGTTTTGAACTCCAAGTCCCGCAGTTCCCTGCGACCGCTGGTTGGAACCGATCAAGTCGGACTGTGTCTTCGGGGTAGAACAGTGAGACGGGGGCCTTGCCGGTAAGCATTTATCTTTGGTGTTATGAAGGGGCCCCGTTAACTCAATAAATCACTGATTTGACATTTGAACCTTGTGCAGGATGTCGGCCGGACCCCAAATCCTTGCACTGTGGCGACTGCGCATATTGCATTTGGTCTGCATTGGTTGGCTGTGAGTTTTGCAGCAGACTGCATCCTTCCACCATCTGCGACTTTTCGGATGCCGAACCTTGTGTTTTTTTTGGTGTTTGCCAAGCTCTCAGACAGATGCTCCTTCATTATTTCGAAGTCAGGTCTGAGACGCTCTGTGAGCCGGGCTTCCCGCCCAGCAAGGTCGAGCCTGATGGGGTTTAAGGTTGGTTCTCTGGTCTGCACTATTGCCATTTTTATGTGCGAATGTGGGGTAATTTTTTGAAAATCGCTTTTTGCATTGGTGATAAGTTTCTCCAATATTCTTTTCATGCCTTTCTCTGTGAGCACAGTATTTGTTTTGTTAAAGTTTGTTTTTTCAGCGCCATGTTGGAATGTTTCTCGATGACAGGTGGCTCTTGGACAGCACTATTTGTGACGTTTGCCAGATTTAAACTGGCCGCCTTTATTTTTTCTGGAAAGGTGAATTTTAAGAGTCTTGTATCAGTGTTGATAGTTGGCACTTCCATCTCCAGCAACTCGATGTCAGTTACATCGAATGGAGACTGTAAGGCAGTAATATAAACTTCAATCACATTTGAATTTGCTTCCATGTTTTTATCGGCAGGCAACTTCATATTTACATCGCAATTCGTGTTGAATTTGCCGTCAGCCTCAGCTGCCTCCGCAGCCTTGCAGGGCGAGACCTCTGCCTCAGCCCGCGGGGCGCTTGTGGCAGCATTGACAGCATTGGCGAGACCGTCATCGCCATGTACATCGATGCCAAAGTCGGGTGCCACGTTGGTTTCCTTTGCCGCAATTGTGGCCACGTGTGCTGCCATCGCGTGCTGATTTGCGGTGTGTAGGCGCTCCGTTGCAATTTGCACTAGGGAACGGGGCTGAGAACTCAGGGGCATATGTGAGGAGATATGTGAAGGAGAGGTACGGGGATCACTGCTTAATGGGTGTCGAGTATCTTGAGGATTTTGAAGTCTACAAAGCATGTCCTAGTGCTCTTCCACCCCACTCCTTGACCAGTCATACCCATCCAATGACTCAGTTAGTTCTATCCCATCCCCATCTCCTTGATGTCGCAGCATGTTTTGGTTTACAGCACAGTCTCGCACATGCAAGGATTCTTTTAACTTAGAGCGTGTCTTTGGGCTGAATTCGGCCATATATTAAGTCTTACCTCTGCTTACGGCTGCGGACTGCTGCATACTGAACTCTGCACCCGAACTCTGCACTCCCCTGGAGTTTTTAAAGGCAATAGATGTTGTTTTCCTTAAAGAGATACTCACTCAAAGGCACAAAAGCGAGCAAATTCGCACTCCAGTAGCCAGTAGCTGCAGCTCCTCACTCCACCAAGACTGCTGCAGACTGAACTCTGCGCCCGAACTCTGCGCGTGCTCTGCTCTCGCCTGGAGTTTTTAAAGGCAATATATGTTGTTTTCCTTAAAGGGATACTCGCTCAAAGGCACAAAAGCGAGCACATTCGCACTCCAGTAGCCAGTAGCTGCAGCTCCTCACTCCACCCAGACTACTGCAGACTGAACTCTGCGCCCGAACTCTGCGCGTGCTCTGCTCTCGCCTGGAGTTTTTAAAGGCAATATATGTTGTTTTCCTTAAAGGGATACTCGCTCAAAGGCACAAAAGCGAGCACATTCGCACTCCAGTAGCCAGTAGCTGCAGCTCCTCACTCCACCCAGACTACTGCAGACTGAACTCTGAGCCTGAACTTGATATTCTCAATCCTGAAGGATCTGTATTGACTGTCAAGCTTGTTAAGAATCTCCTTGGGACCTACCAGTAGGATTTCTGTTTTGTCTCCATGTAGGCAGAATTTAATTGACATTAATTTTGTTTTCATTTCTCGCATTCCAACGTATTCTTTTTTTCCCATAAGCAATGTAAATGTCAACAATGTTACTGTAGGGTAAAGGAGTCAGCTAGGGATTCCCAAATGTAGTAAGGAGAGGAAAGTGAGCACTCTCCTCTTGTGGTACAACAATCAGATCCAAATCAAAAGTGAATAACACTTTGTTTCCAAATATGTAATCTATTATAGAAGCACTAGTTGTTGATACTCTTGTGAGGTTTCCTGGAGAGTCATGTGTGAAGCGACCATTCAACATGCATAGCCTCTGTGTTCCAAGAATACTATTATGGGACATATGAAATAATGTGGATTCTGGCATTCCTTCATGAGAGAAGAGCTGAGAAGGAATTCTCGCATTGAAGTCACCCATTACCACCCATTACCAGTATACCCATTACCAGTATATGGTTACTGTCATTGTAGAAATCAAGTAGGATATGTACTATAATGATTGGAGATAACTTGGGTTTATGACATGGGTGATCTTATAAATTAAATATCAATAAGTTGGGCAGATGACCAGTGGAGAGAAAATGTCCATGTAATCGTGTCAGCTAATATATGATCGGACTCAATCTCCAGTTTATATAATCAAAATGTGTTTTTTAATGCTAATTTTAAGTCCCCCTTCTGGGCGACCCAGCATACCTTTAGTTGCAACTCTCTGACTTGTACATTTGGCATCAAGTGTGACTTCCTCAGTTAGCCATGATTTATGTATGGCAATGATACTAAAAAAAATCTATATTTGTTAATAAGCCATCTTCTACTAAAAAATTAGCGTGACCCGTTGTGTTCCATGAAATCAAGTTGATACCATGGTCAGAGTAATTTCTGAATGTTGATAGGGAGGAAGGAGGACAATTTATTTCAACCTTTGTGTAGTCTTAGTTATACCCTGGTTGGGTAGCATGTTTGTGCATCTCTTTAAAATATGTGTTGTTAGGAACATCTCATCTAAAAGTGCCGGAGTATGAATGTTGAAGGTTATCCGCTGATTTAGGGGCTATTTTAACAAATGAGGGGTCATAAAACTGAATCGAGCAATCATGGCCAAGTTGGTAACATTTCTCTTCAAAAGTCATGATGTAGTGAATGAAAGATTCAGAGAGGAAATTAATGAGACTAGTAGCAAAGCTTCTGTTTTCAATAGTTTCCACTAGATCAATATCAGAAGACAGGATAGCCCTCAAGGGTATGATTTGGTGGCAAAGATGTAGAAATGCATGATTTAGAATACTATTTATCGAGTCACAATAGAGACTACGTACTTTAAGAATCGTAGTCTTTGATCTGTTTCTTGTAAGCTTGCTCAAAGGTTTTGTTAAATGTGTTGTGAGAAGTAGGGGAAAAAGAACAAGCAGGTTGTTTAAGAGAAGTCTGATTCCGGGAGGTTCCGGAGGGATCCAATTCTTTTTTCACATGTCCCATGAGAAGAAAATTCATTATTATTGGTATTTGGAAAGATATGTATAATTGGTCAACAACATTGGGAACAGTGTCTGCAAGAGTTGAAGGAGCCTTCTTGGTATCCGCTAAATTGCTTTTAGGCAGATAAAAACGGATATCCTGCATGGGTAATTTATTAGCTTCAATTACTGTGACAGAAAAGAATTTCGTTTTTTCAATTGTGTGTTTATAAATCTGCTGTTCAAGAAAAGGGTTTGATTGTGTTGGGCTAAAAGGAGCCAGTTATAGGAAATATAGGAACAGGAAGTTGCACTAGCAAAAGGAATACTCTACATTTATGTTTGGATTAACCTCTATGAGGTACCATCTTATTGGGTCGAAGGTTTCTAAAAAAAGATGTGAAGATTGACAAATCAAATCTTGGAAAGAACAGTAAAAATGTATTGGATGCTGTGTTGGTTATTTCTGATCCTAGCCCTAATGAATACCTATCATCTTGGAGGTCGAAACATGTGTTGGCAAGGCTAAAAATATTATCTACTGTGCATTAAATATTTAACATTGTTATCAAGTGTCAAAAATTGAATACAATTATTGTATAACAATCACATTCGAACAATGACTGGTCAAGACTGTATACATAAATTATCTGACAAATTTACTTTGACAAAGAGTGGGTAGAATTAATCTCATTAAACATGTTTAGCTTATTTCTTGACTGTTCAGTTAATTGGACGATAAATTAATGTTCTTTTTCTTATGTCAGGCCTGTTTTGGGACAGAGGGCCTGTTGTCACAGGTCCATGCAGCAAGAGCACATTAATTGATTTAGTGTAGTTTCTTGTCTAACATTCTACGGTATGTAGTGATACAATTGCAGCAAAATTATCACCTGTACAAAAAATCGTGCCACAAATGCTGTTGTTTGACCCCATTATACCATTTAAGGGGAGTGGGGGTTTTGGGGGTGTCCCCCGCTCCTCTTAAATGGTATAATGGGTCCAGAGGGTGCGGGGGTGTCCCCGCATCCTTTACATGGATTGCGGTGGCAAAACCACAGCCTTTTTGCTGCGATATTTTGTGTCACATGCCATTTTTGCTGCGATTTTAACACATGGAACCCATTCTACCTTATTATTAAGTGGTTTGCGCAGAGGAGTAGCCATCCCTTGTCTAAATCATTGTAACATTTAGCTTAGGTGTTGACCATTGCATTTCAAGGAAGGCTGTGGAATTGGGACAAGTAGACGCCTTGTTAGAATTAATTACCAATTTGGGTGAGCATTGTGAGCCGGCACCATCGGAGTAGGAGCCACCAATGAGTTAATAGCTTGAGCAAATTTACTTCTCAAGCACACCAGCAAGATTGATGGCATTTCTTCCTATCTTATGTTTGTGCTGGAGAGAGAGTCTGTAGCTCGAGGTTTGTCATTTTAGAGTCAGCTTTCTCAGCCATCGATACGGAGGAACTGGACTTAATAATTGTAAGTTGACGTGAAGAATTAGCTTTTGTTCTACGTGTCTTCATGAAAAACTGTGCTGTAGGATGTAATCACCGCTAGAGTAGTTAACAGGTGAGAATTCACATTTTCAGCATGTTTGGGGGACTTTTCTACTGATCCAATTTGAGGCATCAATTCTAATCCAGCCTCTAGCATACTGCAAGATGGCCAGACAGTGATGAGATTTGTGTGTGCTGCCCCTGTCATAGTTGCGCTGCTTCAACTCTGTGACTCAATTAATATCCAACAGGGAGTGGTGGTTCAAAGGGCCTGAGACACCAAAGAGCACCCAGCAGCAGTAGCAGCAACACAATTAGTAAAGGCAGAATCAACAACACTTCAGCTCTGCAGCTCAATTAATGTCCAAGTGGCAAGGGCGTTTCAAAAGACCTGGGCGTTACGCCCAACAGTCGCCATCGCACCCGCTGCAGTGGCTGCCACACAGGTGATAAAGGCAGAATCAATGTTAATCAATTGTAGTTCATTTAAGATGGATCAACATGCCTTTTTCAGCTGTCACCTCTGACTTTCCAAGTATTTTGTACCTGACTGGAAGTACTGATGACTAAGAACACAACCAAGGATTGACATAATTCCATCAACTTCTATTTCACAGACCTTTCTATTCTTGAAGAAATTGTGAATATTATCACCAGTTGGGATCTTGTAGCTAGATAATTGCTTTCTGGTCCCATTTTCCACTGAGATTTGTTCCTCACTGGGAACGAGATTCTAAGTCAAAAGAAATCAGTACCCATGTAGAAGAGGGCTTATCATCATCCCATGCAACCATAAAATGTCAGAGTGCTACAGGCTTTACAGCCACTAATCTGGTATAGATTATAGGGACCAGTCTACAATGCTGAAATATAAGTAGAAAGTTCACCAGCATCTAGTTAGCGGGAAATGGACTAAAAACGTCTGCACATATGGCTCTATATTTCACCCTAATTCTATGGTAATAATGGCATACACTATAAGTTACCATAGTCATAGCAGAGTCCCACAAATCCAAAAACATCAAGAAAGTGAGACCCACAGTCACATATCTGAACATAACCGTGCAGTTACTGTATATTTGTTCACACATCTTGCATCCAACTCTCTGAGGGCAATCATACCTTGATACCTTGAGATCAATCAGGAATAGCGCCTGTCAGATTTACTTTACTTCTTAACATCCCTTTATCAGAGGGTACATCAAATTGCAGGGCTGTGTTAACATATCCATTGAGTGTAACTGGAATTATCATTGTTTTAAAATCATAATGAACTCCATGCTTAAATGGGTTACTGATTGTCTTTGTCGTTTGAAGAGAGAATGTGCAGTGTTTTGAGATCAAAAGAATACTAGTTAATGTCTGTGTAAGTATACCAATCTCATCAAAGTGTCATAACCTATTCTCATTGCTCTTGCCTGTATGAATTCAAAAACCAATTAACATTTTCTCCTAGTGTAACATTTGGGTACTAAGTGTAGTAGATTCTGGAAGTGACAAAACAACCCCTTCCTCCTCACAGTTAACCCATACTCAGTTATACACACAAAATATGATTTCTTAATCTCATAAATGTATGCAGATAAACTCACACCTCGAATATTGTCCTAATTGGACATTTGGACATACAGAGTGCCATATACGTGCAAGGGGAACCACTCCCTTGAGGTAAGATAGCACACAAAAACTATGAACATGAACAAATCCACAAATCATATATGCCCAAAGATAAATAGATACACAGACTGTTCAATGCATGTACAGACACACACAAACATTTTACCTCAAAACATAAGTGTTGCTATATTTATAAACAGTAGCGCATTTGTTTTCATGTACTTATTAGGGGATTGACCATACTTACTATTCAACCGAAAACATGTTTATACACTGATATTGCTTTAGTGCCTATAGTTCTCATATACTTTGTACAACCAATTGGTACTATGAAGAATAGGGTATGCCAAAAGTATTTTTCATTTGACTCCTGGAATATCTATTTAGAAGACTACAAATAGTTAAACACTCTGCAGCGAGATTGATCATGTGGTGAATAGTTGTGAATGTAACACCCAACAACTCCACAAGCTCAACTGGCTCCAGATCAAAAGGACAATTATCCCCAAACAGCTACCCGCCTACATACGTACTGGGCGTGTCTAGTTGCAACAAGTTTTATCAATCATGTAAGTCAATAGATCAAAACATGAAAATTAGAGATAAACATATTTTAATTTATAAGTATAAAAACACTCAAAATATTTCTATAAAAGATACAGAAATGCATTTTGTTTACACAGAACATCACGTAAAAAGACAATTTGTGAAAGTCGATGTTTTCAACAAACCAAACCAAACAAAATCACTAGATTCGAACAATATTGTGAGGTTAGTAAGAAAGTGAGGTAGACATGGTGCTATTACATATATCCCCACTTTATCGTTCATTTGTCCTTGACTCTGTCGACACAGAGAAATGTGTTTCTGGGTTCTAGCAGCAATTTTTGAAAACACCCTATAGCTGGCTTAAACTGCTATGGGATGTGCGCTGGACCCGTCTTCAGGACGTTAAATAATGTCATCAAGAATTGGATGACAGAAAGAAGTTCATTGGTTGACCTTTCACATTATAACAATCTAAAAACCAAGACAGAAAAAGTGTGTTGGTGACATGATTAAAATCCAAATGGGAGTGTCATATCTCTATTGGTATGCACATGCAACTATTAACACTAACCTTTTCATTACTTCTTTGGCGTGTGTGGCATCGAATTAGGTCGCCGTCTGAACTGAATTCAATTGTAGGAACTGTGGATTCTCACAGTTGTTAGAACTAGAAGGAAAATATGAGGTAAGTCTTAGCTGCTCATATTAAAGAATTACTTGTTTTATGACTTTTTTGCGCAACTTAACTACTCATATTAGAAAGTTGCTTATTTTTTTGCTTTTTTGCGCAACGTGTTTCCTAATGGCAAAAACAAAGGCGTGAGCATTTTATTCAATGTGAGGAAAAGACAGAAAGGAGTCCAAAATGGGCTACTCGAACTTTTGGTTCCATATGGCAATAAAAACTGCCCAAAAGCTTTTGGCCAACTGTGTGGCTTTTTATTGTTATTTTGACCGAGTTTTGTTTGTTCAATTGCATATGAAAAGTGAGGCACATTTTACCTTTATGCGCAGTGGAAATTGTAGATGCACGGGGCTTTGGTAGCCATGGTTCTCTCGTGTTATATCCGACACTTGGAAGGTTTTTAGCCGTGGATACGGTCTGCAAATATAAGTGCTTAGAATGAGTGATTCAAAGCAACAAAAATGTATCTAAAAGTTTGTAGTGCAGCATGAACACTCGTTCGCTTACCTCTTTAATATATCCCGGTCCGTGACTCTCTGCCTACCACACTGTGGATTGCTCACGGTGGCTGATTACACTTGACAGATGTAACTACTCGAGCATACTAACAACTAGACCGTTGTTGGAATAACGATACGGTACCATCTATGCACCATCTTGGAAAGAAACATGGCGGATGTAAAAAATAAATTCTATTTTTAAACAGTGTGCAAGCCTGACTAAATGTGGTTATTTAAGCCGTGGTATTTTTTGAAAGAACATATCTATCACGCTAATGTATATATCTCGCTTGAGAACACGGCACGAGTGCGAGTTGAACTATTTCTACTGAGGGAAAAGTTTAAACCAGTAAAGCGAACGTGTGAAAAGTGTTGCAATACATGTAGATGTGACATGAATTACTAAAAAATGTAAAACCAGTTTGAACCAGTAAAGCGAATATATAAAAAGTGTTGCAATACATGTAGATGTAATATGAATTACTAAGAAATGTGATGTATAATAATCACAGAGATGACAACAGATGTTGTCATGTTGATTATGGGCCTGTATCTTGCGATTAGAATCACAGATGTGTGATGGGCAGTATTGTTGTTGCCATACTTTTCGAAGGAATGGAGGCCGATGAATTCTCTTGGAAAAAAGGAGGGGGCCCTGAAAGGGAATTTTCGATACAAAGGGTATTGAATGTATCATTTGTGCAGAAACAAACTCCATTCAATCCCAATGTTTAGACCAGCCTGTACAGTATTAAGATTATAAATCCATTTTTGCTCAAGCTGTCTCAATTTTCGGTCTCTGTCTCCCCCTGTTTGTATTATAAACCACTCTATATCTTTGGCAGTGTGTTTAGCTTTGACAAAGTGAGCTACTAGTGGTTTATCAGGCACAGAGTTTTTTACGCAAGAGCAATGCTCACAGATCCTCTGCTTGATGAGTCTCTTTGTTTTGCCGATGTATATGAGCCCACACGGGCAAGTGATGGCATATATTGCCCATGATGTGTTACAATTTGTGAAGCTTTTTAGATGCCATGTGAGACCATTTAAATTGGCGGATTTGAGATTTTTTGTCAAATCACATACCGAGCAGTTTCCACATTTGAAATGCCCACTGACTGATGGTAAATGCCATAGTGTCCTTTGTTGTGGAGTGGAAGATGTCTTTGGGACTTTATACGTGTGCACCAATTTATCACGTAAATTGGGCATACGTCTAAATGCAAAACGTGGTTTCTGAATCGAAAAATCTTCAGTTTGAATCAGGGGCCAATTTTTTACAATGCAGCGACGCACATCGTTTCTGCTAGGGGAATAGGTGGAAACACATGTGATTTTGTCTTCATGAACCCTATCTTGTTTCTCCAAACATTGAGGTCTGTTAATGTTACATGCCCTTTTCATTGATCATCGGATGATGTGTGGTGGGTATCCCCGTTCTTTCAATTTGTGAGACAGATGTTGACTTTTGCTGTCGAAATCTTCCTTTGTTGAACAATTGCGTCTGATTCACAAAAATTGGCCGAAAGGAAGGTTTTCTCGCAAAGATTATGGGTGAAAGCTTTTGAACGACAGCAGTGTCTTTTTGTCTGTTGGCTTCTTATATAAAGTGGTGTTTCGTTTGCCCAAAGGTATTTTATAGATCTTGAGATCTAGAAAGGCAATTTTTTGATGACTAAAATTCATAGTGAAGTTTATGCATGGATCTTGTGAGTTTAACCACACAAGAAATTCTGTTGAAGATGTTTCACTGCAATGCCATAACAAAAACACATCATCTATATAACAATGCCAAGTTTCGATTTGCATTTTGAAGGGGTTTTCCTAATGGTACACTGATCTTTGTTCTAAGTTGTCCATTAATAAGTTTGCTAGATCGGGAGCAAAGGTAGCACCCATGCTTGTCCTGTGTAGCTGTTGGTTAAAGGTATTTTCCACCATGAAAAAGTTATTGACCAATGCTATTTTGATGCATTCGCATATGAAATCTGATGGAACTGACAGGTCTTCTCTTTTTTCGAGATATGTGTGTATAATCTCAATGCATTGTATTTGTGGAATGCTAGTATATAGCGCTTCCACATCTAATGTGTCCAGAATGTCACTGGGATCGATGACGAGATCATTGACAATTTTGATCATATTAGTTGTGTCCTGGACATATGACCTCATTTTTAGTACAAACGGTCTAAGGAAATAATCCATATAGATAGACAATGGTTCTAGCAAAGAACCAATCGCAGCTACAATGGGACGTCCTGGTGGATTGAGGGTGTCTTTATGAATTTTTGGGAGACAGTATAGGGCTGGGATAGTTGGATGGCTTGTTGTAAGAAAGGCCTTTTCATAAACATCCTCTATCCAGCCTTCATTGGATGCATGTAACAAAAGACTGTTAATTTCATCCCGTATGTTGTTAGTTGGATTTCCACTGAGCTGTCTATAGAATTTTTTGTTTTCCAGGTGTTCATTGACTGTAGCTTTGTACTTTTGAGTATCCAATAACACCACTCCTCCCCCCTTATCCGCTGGTTTAATGATAAATAAATAATTATTTTCTAGACCAGTGAGGGCTGTTTTTTCTTCTTTAGAGAGATTGTTAACACATCTGTTCTTTGTTTTAATAAGAGTTTTCATCTCTCGTAACACCTTGTTTCCAAAACTGACGATCTCAGGCGAAACCATCAATACCAGTGGGATAAAGGAAGAGGGTGGCTTGAGACCTGTTGTACTTGTTGTTGTTTGGGCTATAGGATCTTTGTCCCGAAAGAAATATTTTAATCTTACAATGCGAAAGAAATTACGCATCTTGATTTCAGTTTGAAACAGATTGGCGCTGTCAGTGGGCACAAAAGATAGACCTTTGCTCAAAAGATTAATTTCGATTGGGGTTAAGTTATGCTGACTCAAATTGAAGATTGGAATCCTTGACTTTGGGGTTACCAGTTCTGGGGAGGGGTTTGCCATTGGCGGGTGCGCATTCCATGATTGGCCAGCTGTCGCGTTTTGGCTCTTTTGCCCCGTCCTTGAAAAAACTGGCCTTGTGAGGAGCTACCTCCTCTGTTGTTGGGAGCATTAATTGCAGAGCCTGAATCTCTGCTGTTACTCGAATTCGAAAACAAGACTAATTTTTTGTAAGATTTTGGCCAATTAGGGCCTCATGAAGGGCCTTGGTTGGCATTCATTGATTAAAAAAAACCTGGAACCAAGTATGGATAAGTGGTCTCTTCTTTGTAGTTTTGTATGTGTTTTTTTAGCTTTCACATTTTGTTTTCTATGGTGAATGTCTTGAATTTCACCATTTCTTCTTGTAATTTTTCAAGCAGTGTTTTAGTCTCTGGAATAACAGATTTATCTGAGATCTTTTTTTCTAGGATGGCTAGTTCTTTTTTCTGTTGTTTTGCCTCCTCTTCTGCCATGGAGATAACTAGAATTACTCAGTCCCTGGGGCATTTGTTCCCCACCCCGCTGAAACCCACCATGAACTTCGGGTTATCTAAGAAAACTCGAGGGATATTTTTGACCTGAAGGCCTTCTGGGATGACTCCCGCCTTTAAGTATTCAACCATGAGTTAACCGTGTGACTCAGTTCGAATGAGTTTCTTTTTCTTTGTGTTAACAGGTCCAAGTCATTGGTGGTAGGGGGTTATAGGAATTATCCTGATAAACCCAGGCCACCTGCCTTCTGTACGGGGGGGGGTTGTCAGTGGCAGACAAAGCAAAGGACAAAAAACCAGACAAAACCAGCAAAAACCAGAACAGTAGGGGCTTTAACCTACCATACTGATTTTAAAAGCCTAACAGCCTTTAAATACATATCGAAGGTCATACAGCCTCATAAAAGACTGATTTGCTCTATGTGTAGGGATAAAGCACAGAGAACACGCCAGAACTACATTGCCCAGCATGCTTTGGTCATTCAGGAACCAACGAGAAGCCAGACCGGGTGTGGCACGTCAACGCACATGCATAAGCCCCGAGGCACAGGGCTTGTGCTCGAGAACCTGATGGAGGAAGTTGCACGCACAGCAGCTCCATCAAACACACACAACAGGGAACCCAGCCCCACCAGAGCAGCAGCCCGGACCCTCGCTTTACACAGATAAGTGCTGAAGCGCCCTGGGCTATATTGGGGATCCTAGAGAAAGAACAGGGCGCCATCCTTAGCCCACCCTGAGCCCCTGCGCTCTTATGCAAGCTAAGTGAACGTGGCTAACATCGCGCTTTTAATCCTTACTGCTTCACAGTATATTTACCCAGCAAGCTTAACATTTAGCAACAACTGATAGTTTAAGTTGCTTCTAATAACTCGGGTGTTTTCCGCCTTGTGGAACCAAGTCCAATCCGATGCATGGAATGGAAAATACACGATGCAAGCCACGCGCGGCAACGCACGTGTTTACAATCTAACTATTTGCATGGGCAGAAAGCCACATGCAGCGAGTTATAAACCTGGCACAACAATCCACGTGCAACAGCGCATAATAGTAGACCAAGAACAAGTGTATGAGTGTGTGTGGTTTGTGTAATGTAGAGTGTGGCATGAGGAATGAATGACCACGGACTGTAGACCAGCACACGCTAATGCTGTACTCTTTCTTTTAGCCTGAACCTGCTTCAAACCAAAGGACGTGGCACAAGACTTGATGGACCCTGCAGAAAACAACAAGGGACCAAATCTCAGGACAAGACTTGACTTCTGTACAGCTAAGTGTGCATGTTTGCTTATGTAACCACACTAGTGTTATAGACTGGTCCTTGTGTGTTCCAAAATTGCTAATGTGACTATAATATGCATGTTTAGGAGTTGAAACCTGTTTATGTCAAAGGTTGAACAACGTCCAGCACAAATGGAACAGAAGTGCGCAAGAGTTTAACCCTTTCCTAAACTCCCCCAACCCTAACCATAACATCTAAGTAAACCTCATCTCGTTTTCCTAAAATCCCCCAAACCCATCCAACCATCCATACCCTAACCCTCCTTCCCTGCTCTGGTCAAGGAAATCTGTGTAAACTACGACTTGCAGGCCCCAAGCCCATAGTGTGGGTGGTTGGTTCAAGCCACTCCTGCGCCTTGGACCTTAGTATACCTCTGACAGCTATCATGCCACCACACTGCCAGAGAACCGGCATGAAAGGTATGTGCTCAATGAATCTGAAAATGAGCGTACTGCGGTAATGTCAGCACTGCACCCTAAGCGCTTATCACTGACACGGCTATCATGCCACCATACTGCTGGAGAACCTACAGGAGATATTTGTGATTAACAAATCTGTAAATTAGAACACTGGAGTATTATCAGCACTGCACTTAAAACACAAACAGAGTTATTTGCAGTGGGTGAGCTTATCTGCAATTCCCCACAAACATTACAAGCAGGCTACTGATGTATGTTGTGAATTTCGACCATAACGCCTACAGGGATCCTTTCCAAATATTATTGCATAACATGCAATAATCAATAGAAGTTTCGGAAAGCAGCCACCGTTTCAGATCTTAAAAAGAGCGGATACTCGAAACACATGTCGGCTCGGCACACTTGTTTCACAAGGATAATTAGGCTTAATATATGTATTAGTTGGAAATGACAAATATTCGCAATCACATATCTCCAGTTGAAACATACACATTCAGTATTCATTTTGCTTACTAACCACTCGGTCCTGCTGTAAAGTGTACCTAATACTTACCTTGTGGTTCAAATATAAATACAAAATACACTGCACCATTTTCGGAATACATGTAAACTTTTTTGTCAACTTAGTGTGAGGTGCCTGGTGTGACAGCGTGGTTGCACTTTACCTGTTCGCGGGTGTTCCAGGGAGACACACCAATTACTTGTCTCCAGGACCACTCACATTACCTCCATTTTTGCACACCCACTGGCAGCGCAGTAGACTGGGACACTCCCAAATCCTCAGTTTAATCAGATTTGATGTGAGCTAACATTTGGGCTTATTTGGATAATTGTTGTGGTAGTGGTATTGTTACTGAATATATTTAGCTGAGCGATTGAGATCCAAGACTGGATTAAGTTTGCTAGATCGTCAAACGGCATTTGTGTACAGATGTAGGTAGTGCCAGAGGCAAAAGAATTTGAGTTTGGCCAGGACATTAAAGGGTGCTGCTTGGGCGGTTTGTGTCTTCCTATATCCTTCTAGGGCAGTATGTTGTTGGGCTTCGTAAAAACAAAGTCTCTTAATACTGGAGGAGGGACTTCCTCTAGCTTATTCCAAGGGTTCTTCCTTTTGGAGGTTTATATTAACCTATTTTGCTGAAAGAGGCTGGTGGCTGTGTTGTATGTAAGTTAGCAGTGGGTGATCATTAAACAGTTATGGGGAGTCAGGAATACAGGGATTCATTTTAAGGTGGTAAACAAATTAAATTGCAAAGAACCTAATTCCAAGAATCGGTTTTGAGAAGTTTAGTGATTGTGTCTTTCCATTCACAAGATTCGAGATCAAGCAGCCCGAGTGGTGGTTTAACAGAAACTGGAGAGATTCAGAATAGAATGCCCAAGTGATACAACCAGATGATTGGTACAGGTTTGATCTGCTGAGAACTTTACATCTTGCACACATTTTAAGGAAATGGTATGGCCAAGAAAGCAGGAAGAGGAAGTTGCATTTTGAGGTAGGCTTCATGGTTAACTTGACTTTATGGGTGGCCAAGTTTCCAGGGTTATCCCTCCATATATTCATGTGACCAAGTTTGTGTGTTGTTTGCGTGTAGGTTAAGTTGTAAACTGAGGTTGACCAAGGCATTGGGGACTATTTGATTTGGGTGAAGGTAGACCTAGAGAATATTTCTGCGATCAATGTTGCTGGGACCCTTTGCTCATCTAAGTATATTTGAAGAAGTAGACAATATTGAAATTGATTATCTTTTTGACAGGGAGTGCTGGTCAACAGATGATGGCAACACCACGAACAGGCTATTTTTCACTTTGGGCATATGGTGTTGAAGACCTGAGAGACCACATCTTAAAGGGCAGAAAAGCAGTTGGCAGTGGGCTATGTTTCAATAAAGAAAAGCAGTGTCTACCATATTTACAGCATAGTTCGCAGTAAATCAAGTGCTCAATACCAGCTGGTTTAGGGAGGTTATGTGATTTCTTAGAATGGTTGGCGCATTGTGAAGTGGCTGGTGGATGGTGATGTTTGGCAGAGCAGGTCAAGTTACAAGAATGCAGGAGACGTGCGTTCATCAAAGGCACAGGTAGTACTTTAACTGAATACATGCAGCAAGTCTGATGTGAACTTTCCTTGCTGAAACTCCACACGGGGACACCAAATATTCCAAGCAGGATTGCCATTCTACACAAGAACCCCAGTTCCACCCTTATTGGACTGGTATGAGCATGGGGAGAAAGCACAGAAAGTTGTCCATAAATTGTCCTATATCACCCACAATCAGAAGGGGGGGATAATGTATATGTCCATTTAATCAATTGACCTGTACAAGTGGACAAAAGTGAAAGAAAATGATCATATCAAAATCTCCATGCAAAAAACACTGACAACAAAGTGACATTTTCCTTCTCCATCTTAGCATTTAAACATTTATTGGGTAAAGATGGACCTGCACATGTATAGCCTAGGTCTTCTTGGTAGAAGTTATCAGACAGGTGTATCGGTTAATCGTGGATCTGCCATCCATCTCTGCATATGTGTTCCTCATTGTTGTATCACGCTTGGATATTTTCTAGCCCCCAGAGCTCAGTTCCTTTCAAAAATAACAATAGACTTCTCACCAAAAGTTACAAACCCATACATGTTTAGGTTCAGCTCACTCTAAACAAAGTATTAGCACAATTTACGTGCCATTTATGGAAACACCACCTTCTCATATTTCTCCTGACCACCCACTGATGTATTACACACATGATGTAGTCGGAATGAGGCAACAAAGGAGTGTCCTACTTTTGCTTACAGTATTAGGGTAGCTCCCATAGGAATCATAGGTCTTGGGCCTACACAGTAGCCCAAGAAAAAAAGGAGTATTGTTTGTGTGCAATTACTTGATGAACAAAATTGCATTTTTCAGAAATACTTTTGATTATGCAAATGAATAGTGTTACTGTTGTCTATCCCAGTCGTTGTTTATGGATAACTCAATAGATATGTTCTCAGCATGCACAACCTTGGACACTTCTCCCTAGAATGTTTGCCCCTCGTGGCCTATACACTCTGCATGAACATTATTATAGTGATAGAACAATGCATTAGTTTGAAAGGCTTGTGTGGCATTGGTCAATTGTGCCTTATTGTGTTAACCTATGTATCAGAGATAAAGCTTACGCCGAAAAAGTGACTCCAACAATCCTATCATGCCATTTTAGGGGTACTGTTGGCACTTACAAATAACCCAGCTATCATTCGCGTGGTTTAATAAACCCACAGAATTCCCTGCTGTCTCCATAATACCACCCTAATTTGTATATATTAATACCCACCCATTAACATCTGCCGTGCCTTTATGTATTAAAATTGTATTAGAAGTAATTACTTTATCAAGTAAATGTATGGCTGCATATATAACAACAATTAATTCACCAGGACCAACTCAGTTCAAATCTGGTTATTTTGTTTAATTTTATTTTTTGCAAAAAAAGAAAGCATGCAAGTTGTATAATAGATTGCTATTGTTTCCACACAGCTAATATTATCGACACACGATTGGCTACCACCTTTCCTTCTTTTACAGTTATATAGGATTTAAACATAGAACAAATTAACGTTGCAGGTGGAAGTGCTTCGTTGTGTATAAACAGATATTGTGTGAAATAACTTAGGCATGTGTCCTGATAATGCAAACTGGTCTCAGTGTGTCTGGGCACCATTTTAACGTTAAGTTGAAATGTTTCCTTTCGTGTTGTGGCATCAATTCCTAACACATATAAAGTATCTTGCCCGAAGGAAATGGATTAATATGAGGCATAATGCTGAAGTATGTGTCAAGTGTAACCTTTATAACTTTGCTTGTCAGGTTTTTCCATTAGAGGCCTCATAAGCAGCCCCTGCATATCAGTCAAAGTGTACCCTGACAGCTTTAACCTTCCCAAGTGGCTGAATTCACCATCTTCACTGCAGCCTATTGACCAAAGCAATAAGCCATTCTATATAGTGTATTAAAGTCATTTCCCACATGCTACCTCAGCACGACCCATTGTTCATGCAGGCCCTGCTGACCATGAAAACCTGCTCTCCGCACTAAATTGCTACACTTTACACCGTTGCACCGGTTAAGCAATAAGCCCCCAACTGAATTGTTTTTTTTCCTCCATAGTCTAAAAAGCACAGCGATTATCACAAATGCCCAGGATGCAATTTTAGACTGTCAAAAACACCCTGCAAATAATTTAAACACTTACAATATATGCTGACTGCAGAAACTTTATTTTTGGTATAATTCACGGGTCCTTTGTTCCGTGCTGCCTTGGGGTGGCAGGCCATCTGTGCGTGTCTGAGCGGCCCTAGGTGCTCCGTGTCAAAGGTTGCGTTTCAGCCCCATGAAATTCGCCCAGTCTCAGCTTTGCTGCTAGGCCCTGTGACAAATGAGCGCATTCTAGGCTCCGTGCCCTTGACTTGACCCTGACCAATGCAAACAATAGGGCATGCTCAGCCAGTGGGAAAGATGTTCTGCACTAATGAACCCAGCGGTGGCTACAGGTCAGTAAAGACAAAAAAATACCGCGGATAATGTTCCATCTTTTCACGTGCGCAGTTTTAATGAGAGAAGCACCGAATCCCTGTAAAGACTGAACGTATACAACAAAGAAGGTTTTTGTACACTCATCAAGGCTAATAGACCCTAAGGGTGCGATAGGAATATGTTTTTAATTTAATCTTTCTCGAATGACCTTACGCACTTCATTTTCTCTGCATGGCAGCATGAAATGGACGCACTCTTGCCAGGTTCGGCACTGCACGCAGATGAATATATAAATGACCAATTACCTGCTGGGTACGCAGATTAATTTTCTTCCTTCATTTTCACCTCTATCCACCCCGCTGTTGATCCTCAATGCCTTTTTAAATTGAAGCCACTTTTTTTTCCTTTTCTTTTCGGGAAACCATGATTACGTCTATAATGCCACTTGCATTACTTGTTGTGGAGATTGACGTGTGAAGCTCTGTTTGTATTCATTCATATTTTCATAAAAGACACTTTAATCTGAGCAAATGGAAAAGGCACGAAGGTGTTTTCTTCAAAGATCTTGCACATTCCAAGTAAACATTGTTTTAATGCTGGGCTAGTTTTGATTTTTTGCCGGTATGCAATACACATCAGGCCCAACCGATCTATGATGTATAGTAACAAACCATGTGGCGCAGTAAAACCCAACTGAAGTGTCAACATACATGGCGGATAGTCATTCCAACTGCGGACTGGGATGGCAATTGCACATGCAAACTGCCAACACTTCTGCAAAATGAGCATTGGTACGGGTGGTTCGGTTGCACTGGCATGAAAACCACTGCTATTCGTGGAAACAGCAGGGAAATGATGACACAAATTAGGTCACGTGACAATTAAGGTACAACTTGGTCATGGGAAGAAGAGATTAAAACCTGGGTTTATGTGTAAAGGCCATGATCCTATGGAGAAAACCCTCAACGCTCACACCAGAAAAAATGCAACCCACTAGGGAAAAAGGCTCAGCATATCTCTTGCAAGGAGAGCACGTTTTAATTCCATAAAAGGTTAAAAATGCAGCAGCAAGGAATTCTGCTGCAACAGAGCGCTCTGACGAAATTGGTATAAGCAGCAGATTATAAGGGCACACAGCATCGTCAATGACGTAATTTACATGGGTTACAAATCCTGGTGGCTGGTTGGTGCGCCCCTATACATATACAACCTACTCCATAAGGGATGCCAGGCCATTGGTCCAAACTTCTCCTGTTCATCTTCTTCCACGTGGGCTTCTTCTTCGCATGTCACGGGGGTTCAAGTTACTTAGTTGGCAATTCAAAATACAAAAACATTTCCCTCTCTATCTGTAACTGAATGAGCACCTGGTACTGCAGACATGGGTGTAGAGTACACTTTCGAGGTCACTATGACTTACAAACCGCAGTTCTATCCCAGATGCGTCGGCATCCCTCCAAATTTCCCCACGCTGTTTTTAGGTTTGTTGCTTTTCCCCTCCTGGCACCTGGCAGCACACATCACATGACCTGAGGGTGTGGGCATCCTGCCCCTGCTCTATGATATTCTCTGATCGATCGGTGATCTAACAGATTCATGGTCGGTGGTCTGGGGCTGGCTGGTACCTTGGAATGCTGGGGTCTTGGGACTGGGGCAACTGGGTACTATAACTTAGAGTTAGGACTGGGGAAGGTCGGAGACTCAAGCCCTACTTCTCGTGGGATAACTCGGCACAGGGAATGCTCAGCCCCCACATGGTCTTGTAGGGCACATCCTTTTGGGATACGAATGCTGGCAGTGTAAAACAATGAAAGGTTTTTGAATCTCTGCGGCTCTGGTCCTTCTCACTGCTGTCCATGTTACAACCCCCTCCCGCATACACACGCTTATTCGCACATACGTGACTTGAGGGATACTGCCCTGGCTACAGCGCAGAATTAGGCCTCGATTTCAATATAACTGCTGTTTTCTAAAATGGCGTTTCATTCCTACCGCAATCCGCAACCAAGCATCCGCTAACCTACCCATAATGCAGCTTTCTGCGATGCCACCCTTGCCCCTACAGCCTCCCCAAATATCTACAACACACTTTGAGGCCTCTGCCTCACCCTGAACTTCTTGTGAGCCTGGGACGATTGCTCCGCTTCCCAACAATCCCCTGTAGGTCATCACTGGGATACATGAGTGACATGGCATGTTTTCAAAGAGCTTCACCTTTAGCTATCCACATACATACAAAAAATATTGTGTGCAGCGGCACACATAATAATGAGACAAATATTGGAGTTACCCATTGTCATTTACAGTGCAGGCTAAAATAGTCGGGTCTCGGTTTACTTCTATCTCGAGCAATTCTGTACTTTTGAAAGTCACATTTAAATTAACTCACCTTTGCAAAGCACCAAGGAAAGCGTAAACATGAGTTTGCCCTTTATGTTTTATTGTTAACCTGCCAAAAGAAAATGATCTAATAAATATGCCTTTATTGAAAATCACTAATCATTTGAATATTTAAATTTGTTTGTACAAGGCCCATGTGGCAGCGCTGGACGCCAACTCTAGAGTGGAGAAATGTACCTAAATTTTCATGGAAAAGGTCAATTGCAGAGTGTGCCTCACCTGCGTGCTACCTTCCCAGTGATAGTGCTTTTGCTAAATTGAAACACAGCTTATAATGAGCAGCAACTGTGACCATGGCTCCTTGCCAAACATCGTGTGTAGTCATAATACACTAATGTATATGTGGAGTGTCTACATGGCTAATCTTAATACCATTGGAATGGTGTGTTTCACTTCAGCTACACTGTGACACAGAAGCTCTGTGGACTGTTGCTACTGTGCTGCCCTTATCCATGCATGATCACTGTTAAGCATAATCATCCAAACACTGGACAACAGGTGCAATGCTACAGCTCTCGGGCTGTTTGCCTGCCACTCGAACATTGACAAATGTATCTTTGCCATGACAGACTGTTGTAAATAATGAAAGGGACACCAGTGGTGTATGCTGACCCAGATTCCATCAGCAGAAGCAATGAGGGTAGGTCATGTGACCTCACTCCTCCTGTCTTCTGCCCACCTTCCACTGTTATCCGCATTAACTTTGAGCTTCATTAATGCCATCTCCATCAGATCTCCTCATCACTGGGCATCCTTGCCAAAGGATATATGAAGACAAGGATGCCACTATTTGTTCCTGTACATGTCTGGCAAGGCCCAGGGCCAGACCCTCTGCACCTCACTGCTACTAAAGACATAACTATTTGTCTCTCATAAACCCAGCTCACCCTCCCACTCTCTAGGGACTGCCCAGGCAAGTGCACTAATCCACATCAAACATCTAACCTGGTCAATATTCTCAAAATGTCCTCATCGCCGCTTATCCTTCCTTTTCGTGTCTTCTGCACTAATGCTGTTTAATACCCACTCATTCAGTAGACATTTTGCACATGATCACCATCAATAATTGTGATGCTATCTCGATTATCAAAAGTTGGCTCACACTAATATCCTCCCATGCCTTTGATGTTGTTGTCACACTTGGTGCAACATTCAACATCTAGACCAGTGGGGGAAAAAGGGGGAGGAGTGGCACTCTTCCTTAACATTGATTAGGCTTCAACTCTCTCTTCCTAAATATCTTCCTTCTCGGTCTCTTCGCTCATCTGCCTCCCACTCCCTCAGGGTCAGCCGCTTCTCCAAGCATCGAGTTGATGGTAGATCTCTTTCTAAGGCTGGGGCCTCCCTCTGGAACAGCCTCCCTGCCTCCCTGAAACTTGAGGGGAATCATCTCCGGTTCCAGAAGCACCTCAAGACTTTTCTCTTTGCTTCTGCTTTTTCTCCTTTTCTCTCCTGCTGACTTCCTGGCTGAAACTGAAACTGCACTGGTTACCTGGCCACCCTCTGATCTCAGGCCCAGGTCCCCTACCCTGGCAGTTGAACACTGGGGACTGTTTTTCTGTATCCCTACAGTCCCACTACCAGCACTTGTCACATGATGCCTTCACTTACCCTTGTGCTTGCCACCTGCTGGCCGTACTTTTTACTTATTGTTTATTTATTCTATTATCTCATGTACTGCACTGTCTCCTCTCCCTTACCCCCTGCACTTTCCCCCTTCCATGCACTTGAGCGAGCTGTATGACACCTGGCCTAATAGGATCGCTGTCTGTCTTTCCTCTGTTCCCCCTCCATTGCCTCGTCGTGCCTTGAAACACTTGTGTATAGGCACGTTATAAATGCCATATCATATAATATCATATCATATTATATCATAGCATAACAGTACATAATAAATTACCATCACATTCAATGGAAATTCTCACTTGCCAATTCCCTCTATCACAGAACTCGGCCACTTTACACATTGTCTATAGAAAATTCCACAAGTAGAGTACCATCTTAAATGTGATTACAGATTTATTTGGTACAGCTTCCTTCTCTCAAACAACCAAGTTCTTCCTTGGAGATTTCAACCTACTCATTACCCATGCAGCCTTAAAGACTGCATTCCTGTCCCTGGCAAAATGTAATCTCTGGACACAACCCCATGCATAATAAATACCCCACTCATAACGGGTAATGCCCTAGAGTGCAATCCTTCCTCTTCTTTTCACCTAAGCTGCAAGGACCCTATTACTCTCAAATGGACAGACCATGTAGCCATCCGATTCTATGTATCACTCTTCCCAACAGTCCAAAAGAGTCAGGATGAATACACCATGGTTGGCAACTCGCTTCTTCAAAAACATTTCAGAAGAGGCACTGAATAACCGTTTCACCAACTTCCCCATCTCTGAAAATGTCACCTTGCTGTTAGAAACCTTTATCTAAATTTCAAAGGATTTTGATCCCCTGGTATACTCAAGAGATCTATAGCAACAAATGGTAATTTAGTGCTTTTGACACATGCTGATGCATAGCCCACAAACTGGAGGAACTTCTATCCCTCGAGGCTTTATGTTCCAAGTGGGCAAAACTGATATCCAAAGCCAAGGGTACTTATTATAACAACACAAATACAGCAGACTCTAAAAGGAGCACATTTCTTTTTGCATCAAACACTGCTTAAACCCCATACCAGACAAAGAGGTATCAGAATCCCGGGAGAAGAGTGGGAGTATCAATCAGTTCTTTATCAATAGGATTAATACTCTCCAGATCCAGAGCGAGGGCTCTTATTCATATGACCATGTGAGGAAATTAGTACTGCTCTGCAGGAGTACAAGCTAAACCACCTTCTCATCTGTATGCTTTGACTAAACCAGAAATAATCCCAATTATGAAGGTGGAACAGGCACAGCTCAGCAGGTATACAGATAAACATCATGTAAGAGAAACACAGAAAATACAGACTTTAATGTTAAAGGGCACTCTGGGTTGATGAGTATAGGTGTTCAGGCAAAAGATTTTTGCAGAATGTCAATTGTTCAAGAATATGTCTTTGAAAAGTAAAAAAAGGGGACTTAAAAGTCACTATGATCCCTTAAATGTACCCATGAGGGACAGGGCCTCTTCAGAATACCTCATTCTTGTCTTGGGTGATTGGCAGCATTGGGCATCAAGCTAGTCTCCTAGGTGCTTCATGAAGTTGAGTTCAAGTCACAACGGGTGAGTACATCTATTCAGAGGTGAGTCAGCATTGGCTCTGCTTTGAGATGCTGCTCCACTTGGATTGAGTTAGCACTCGAGAAAATGCGTGTCAATAGGTCCCAACAGAACGAGCCCCCACGCAAAATAATTGCTTTTAGCTGCTCGAGTCAGCTTTCAAGTCGGGTCAAACTGATGCTCCTGTTGGATCAAATCAGGGTGCGGGAGCAAAGCTGCAAGACGGCACTTGAGATGTGGCAGTAGTGCTTTTTACTGCTGTGAGATGGCATCAAGACAGTTCAAAGAAGCAAGTAAGCAGTTCGAAGATTGTAGAGTAACAAAAGCAGTTCTGCAGATCCTGCAGATGCTCTTAATCCATCAAGTGCAGCGGAAGTGGTTGAATGTAGGTCTAATGCAGTCTAAACGTCTCACAGATGTCTCGAGATGATGAAACAGGGATCCGACTGCTTCTGGAAGTTCAGGTCCTTGGGAGGCCTAATCCAGGGTCTACAGGGTCAAGATGAGTCCTTAGTCCCACACTTCCAGTCTAGGAAGTTGTCTGGCATCTGCAGAGAGTTCTTCACCCCTGCTTCACCTGTCTGGCAGAGTACATAAGAAAAGGCTCTATTCCCAACAGAGGTTGAGTCAATATTTCTTCTTCTCGTAAAAGTCCAACGAGAAAGCAAACAATGCAAGGCTGTCCCCTCCTTATAAAGGAAAAATGTTGAATGGGATTCGTCCAATCCAATCCAAGCTACTATAACACATATCTTTTGCAGGAAATTGAACAGAGTCATAGCAGAAACCAAGATGGTGGGATCCCACTCTCCTATGGCTACCTCCCTCCTACGGCTACTCTAACTCTGCCCCCTTCCCTTGTCTGCTGACTTCAAAGTGACTTGATTGGTCGGCAACCTAGTTTTAATGTGGATTTGTTATGTCAGTGGTGCCTTTCAAACACTAATTTCCAGAGGATATCCTTGGGATGAAGGAGTTGGTATTTCTCTGGGATCAAAGAATTCAGCTTCCTAGCCATTTCCCCACACAACAGTTCCGAATACATCAAGGCTAGACAGCTGATACACGTCAGCCTTGCCATAGCTGAAACCCTGCCCACAGAGCTGACATAGTATGATATCCAATACTGTTGCTATTTTTTCATTGTGTGCACCTGGTAGCTATCATGCCATAATCAGGAATGGCATATATTTAAAGATTAGCATGCCACTAACTAAAATACACAATCATTATGTTTTGAATTATAGGTGCAGAGGATTATAAAGCCACCTCTGCCTGTTTAAAATTGTGTTACAGCAGTTGTCAGGAATGCAAATGTGACCATTTAACCTATTTTACTGTGAGTGCAGAACAGGTGTCAGAAGACTGTTGCAGCAAAGGCACTTGATTTCACTACACTTCTGGCATTTCACTTTATAAAAGGTGATCTAATTAGCAGATCTCTCTTTAAGAAACATAATTACATGCATCATTTTATTCAATGAAAATTAAAAAAGCTATCCTGCCCTCACCAGATAGTCATTCGGTCACAGACCCGTACATATATCCCCCATGTGAAGTTCAACCTTGGATCTCAGGCTCTTCCCTTTTGCCCAAAGACCACTCATACATGATTGTATGCTTAAAAGTAACCTCTTACTCTGTGTCCTATCAACCATCCTTGAAAAATGTATTGGTTCTGCCTCTTCTAAGGATAGTAAATGCCTCCCTAACTAAGGGTACATTCCCAGATGTCTTATAAATAGGGCTTGTTTGCCCACTACTTAATAAACCCACCATTAACCCTGACAACCTAAGGAATGATGGGCCGATCACAAGCCTTCCGTATATCGGCAAAATCATGAAAGGTGGTTTCTAACTAAATACTCACAAAAAATGAACAACTTGATTTGCTCTGGAATTATCAATCCGTGGTCCACTCCAAATGCAGCACTAAAACAGACACCATGTAGTTGTTGGACAATGACATTCAGATTATCGATAAAGGGGACTTGTGCCTGTTATTCCTCCTGGACCTTTTGACTAAGTTCAACACTGTCAACCTTCAAACTCTACTCAGCCTCCTTCTGTACACTGTGGGTTTATCTGGAACTGTCCTATAATGGTACACAGCCTTCTTATCTGGCAGTCATCAGGCTGTCCAGATGTGATCCCCTCAGGTCTGACTGCCACCCCTTCTCCTATGGAGTCCCTTAGTGTTCCATTCCCTCCCCAACAAACGTTAACCTCTAAACTCAATCACTGATCTCACTCCTAGATGACCCCAACATTGTGATACACCAGTGCAGACATGATACTCAGTTGTACCTAAAGGTCAAGGGTCCACAAGATATCACTCGCCTTTGCTCATGCCTTGCATCTGTTCAAATGTGGATGACAAGTGCCTACTTAAAACCTATCCCCACCAACATTTATAATCTTGGTTTACCCTTCCAAGCAGGAACTCACTCCAAGTTGACTGGATAAAATGCATTCAGACAGGTTCAAACATCATATCATCCACTCCGTAAAATCTCTAGGCTTCTTTGTGGATAGCAATGGTTCCTTCTAACAACACATTGTGACAAATAAGCATGCTGCTTTGCATCAGATCTCTCTGCTGTGCAAGAACATGCCCTTCCTCCTGCTCCAAGACATCTTAATGGTGGTGCAACCTAGTGATTTTGCATCTCAACAGGGGTTATGCCATCCTCACAAGGATCCCGCTGCTCATCTGCCCCCCACAAAGCGCCCCACCATGCCCCACCATGCCGCGTCCCACCTCATTACTGGCTCTAGGAAATGTCACCACATCACACCCACCTTGCGAAAATTACACTGAATCCCCAACCAGGCTAGGATCTTGTTCAAAACTGCATGTCACAATTATCAGGCAACTACAACTGGTACGATGACCTGATGATGGACAAACAAAGAAATTGGGAGCACATTGACATCTCGCAGTAAGACAATCACTAGGCGGGAAACTAGTCTTGCTCACAAGGAGAAAACTAGGACATTTCCTTTCTATTGCTCTGCTTTGGTACTCTCAAACTCCATCCCAGGGGCAATCTGGCCTGCTATTAGGAAAGATATGAATACCTGATACTCCCAACTCACTTTGGTGAAACCTACATTCCTGCTATCTTGAGAACACTCCCATCCATGTATTGAACTGGGAAAAGTATTACTAGTGTTTACTTGATGACAAATTAAATTCTTGCTACCAATGATTTGCTTTGTGACCTGTAAAGCGCCCTATTGCTCCTGAGCTAAATTCATGCCATAAAAACAAATAATTAAAACAAATAATATATTTAGGCATAAGGAAAAGAGGTGGCACTACTTGAAGTGCACTATAAAGCACAGAGATGAATATCATTTTCTTTCCAACAGGTAATCAGGGCGTGCAACCATGTGTGTAGTATTTCCAGCCAATTGCTCCACTTTCAGTAACATTATTCATACTGGACATCTGCACAAGCATCCCACATAATTGGAAGCTCAAGCTAGAAGCTATGACTGTCATCCTAAAACAATGGCAAAGTAGAGTTCATCGTTATCGCTATATTTGGAAAATATACATTAGGCCTTGCAAATGTCTCTGCAGTATTTTGTGCTGTAAATCCACTGGATATAAAAATCACTGTGCTGGTGCTAATCTGAGTATTCAGACCTAATTAAATCTTTATGACTATAGAAGTGGTCAACAGAAATCAAGAAATACATTGACCATAAGAGATACATTCAAAATGACAGTCACCGATAGTAGACTTTAATTAAAGTATGCCATTGTCAGACTTTTTGAAAATATCTTGGCTGTCAGCATGAAGATAATAACTGTCGTGGCTGCCACTTTTGAACATGTTACTACACTTAGAATCATTACTTTCAACCTGTATTCCAGATAAGATTAGCCAATAAGGTGGATCAATTGCATCTGGAGGTGAAAGGTGACTATAGAAGCTAAGATTTAGATACATAAATCCATCATCCTTGCAGATGAGAGCATAAAGGGGCCCCCTTCCCTGCCCCTGATTACAACCCGGAGCATGGAAAACAAGCACCAGGAAGAAGAAGCTATGGAGCCTATGGCAGTGCATAGCTGACAAGATGGCAGCCCTCCTCTCACACCCCAGACCCCTGGATGACAAACACACATAAGAATGACCTGAGAGTGTCAGGTCCAAGGTATTGCAACTCCATAGGGAGACCTTGGTGACTAGAGGGTGAACGTTTCCATGGTTGGTACTATGTTCATGGGAGGAGGTGTTGGCTTATAAGGATGGCATCTGGAGACAGGAGGTGGGCACTAGGAGACATTTCTCCTAGTGAGTTTACATGCACATTATGCAGTTATTTGTTGACATGCCACTTACTACATGAAACACAGCACTGCTGACAATGTTCACAAGTACACATCCAGGGACATGTTCACCTGCAGTCATCCATATCCAACCCTAGTACAAATCTTAGAAAGTTTACATGAAACCAGGATTGGACTGCTATCTCCAGAATGTGACATGGTGCTGTTTCTGTATGGTTTGATGTACTCAGCAGCGCCCGCACTTGGGTAAATGTGCAGTGTGCTGGGCAATGAGCCAACATCAATAAATAGGCCGGGTTGGTGTTTAAGTAATCAGTGACATAATTTGCGATGCCATCAGTGTGCTTAGAGGCTACCTCATAGTTAAGTTGGCATAGCTTGTAGAATTTCAGTTGTTTTGTTTCTTCAAATCAGCACTTTAACATCACTTCAACTTTTTTTGGACTGGATTTAACTAAAGTTTAACTAATATTTCTTCGCTGAATTTCAAGGATTTTCTTATGCTATGCATCTCACCACCTGCAATTCTACTTTATTCTTCAGATGGCATAAGTGATGTCATTTATTTTGTTATCAATATGTGGTCTTCAGCTATGCACCATGTGGTTTATCAAGTATTTCATCTTTTCTTGTCCACTAGGTAAGAATGCATTACTTAAGGGGGTCTGGGATGACGAGAAAAGAGGTGGGGACAATACAATGGATTACTAATGTGGTATTGCGACAAGCAAAAGTGAGGTGTAAGTGATAGAGAAGTGGGAAAAGGAAGAGTGAGGTGTGGTTAAGCAAAGGATTACTAATGGGGCACTGGGACGAGGAAGAGGGAGGGCTATGCAACAGACTACTAATGGGGTACTGGGATGAGGGTGAGGGAGGCAAATGACAAAGTACTGTTATGAGGAAGCAAGAGCTGCAATAATGTAGTAGATTAGTAATGGGGAACTAGGGCTTGTAAGAGGGGTGTGTGGGTATTGTAACAGATTACTATTAGGATACTAGGACGAGGAAGAGGGGAGTGGAGTCAATGCAACAGCTTACTAATGAGGTACTAGGACAAGTAAGCGGGAAGTGACATATATGCAACATATTGGACAAGGAAGAGGGAGGTGGTGGTAACAGAGTTGTGGAATAAGAAAGTGAGAGGTGGTAGTAATAGAGTACTGGGAAGAGGACAAAGGGGGTTTGGGTTAATGTAATGGATTACTAATGGAATTCTGGGATGAGGAAGAGTAGGTGGCACTAATTTACCAGATTACCTATGGTGTACTGGGGTGGGGACGAGGGAGGTGGTGGTAATGTAATGGATCACTAATAGGGTGCAGGGAGCAGGAACATAGAGGCAGGGTTTATATAGTACTGGGGCGAGGAAGAGGGATAAGGGATTAATGCATCAGCTTACTTTTGGGGTACTAGGCCAAAGAAGAGGGCAGTGGGTGTATTAACGCCAATCAAATTAAGAGACTCAATAGTCGGTTAAAGAATGGACAACACAAGAAAATGTATTCAAACCAGGTTTGCAAACCGAATAAAAAAACAGTACCCAATTAGCCTGCCAACCAATTTAACCTAACCCGCCTCCAGCTCGCCTTCCTCTTATATCCCCTCTTTGTCTGTCCCCATGCATTTTACATCATATCTGTCTGACCTCTTCCACCCCATGGCAACACAATGACCCCAATTTTTCCTTATGGTGGTCCGTCCTAGGTTTCCATCTAGATCCTCCTTTCCATGTGATTGTTCCTCTCGGTCAGTCAGTCACTCTAGTCAGATGATATCCAGCATCTTTCTCCTCAGGCGATGGGCATTGGGGCACCATCCCCAACGTATTTCCAGCCATGAATAAGGTCCCATTGGTCTGTTTAGTCAAAACTGTCTGGATCCAAGATGGAGGTTCAAGTGGCCTTCACCCAGAAACCCTCAGAGCTCTCAAAGCGCTGTCTCAGCAGTCCTACAGTGCATGCTTGTACTCTGGAGCTCCTGGGGCTTGGACAAGTATTACCAAAGCAAATAGATGGATACTCCCTAACCAATGTCCAATGGAATTGAAAGAAAAATAATACACACTCTGGCTCATCCATGTACAGATAGCACATTGGGTATTTGAATATTTCCCAAACTCCTCCCATATCCTCATTTCCCATTTTTACATTCAATGTCATAATAAACCGTGAAACCACATATTACAGTGCAAATCATATCCTCATTCACTCTAGGGGTCCTTAACCATTCACAGGACCCCCTTTTGTGCTTAATGTGCAACAATTCTAACTACAACTATCCCCTGCTCTGAACCCCCATTCACCATTTTTTTCTTTTGTACCGAGAATTCTGTCCATTACTATGCTGTGGTCCAATCATGATTTTAGTTTGTGCAGGTAAACTATCTACCACTACTAACATCAATTATGAAAATTGCATTCTTCGTCATTAGTTTTCAATAATTGCCCTAATTATTTCTGTAGCATCACAGTTTCCTCCTGTACTTCTAGCAGAGCAAAAGAGGGGCTTAGGTCAGGGGCCGACAAAAGGAGGCGAGTTGGAGGGTCTGTTATGAATCACAACTACTGCGTGACAGCAGCAATATTTCATATAACACCACGGCATCCCTGCCATCAGGAGAGAAAATACGAGACATGCTATGGTGGCAGTGTAAGATTGCTCAGCTACTTCCTGATTTACTGCTCATCAAACATCTCCTCCAGCAGATATCTTCAGAGTGCTATATGAAAAATCTCCTTCTACTGATTATAAACAGTTTCTAAAATCTGTAAATTCATAGTCACGTCAGTTCTAAGTCTTACCGCATCCTCAACCTTCCCAAATCTATGGGGTACCAATTTATTCCATACTGTCAAGAACTCAACATATACCTTCACTGTCCCCCTCTCAGTCACTAGCCAGAAAACTTTTAATTGTATAAATAGCGAAAATGTACATCTGACACTCAGTTCCACACAACAGTCCTACCTCAAAATAACCTCCTTCCTCCCAAACTATATTGGACACCTTCACCTTCCCAACACACTCTGTTCCCAACTAATATCCTTTCCCAGTTACACCATTCCCATGGTTCGGGTAGTTTTCTGCTAGCCAGTGCCTATTATCCTCTGATTGTTCCATATGCAGTGAATACACATTCTCTTTTTGTCTCAGCACCCACTACTGTACTTCCAGAAATGTCTCCATTGACACAGTCTGGCTGGCATTCCAGAATTATTTTTCAACAGTCTAGGACAACTATTATGTGCAATCAACTCAAATTGACATCAGCTGGCTATTCAAATAATCCTGTACTTCCTCAAACGCCATGAACCTTATCCAAATTACTCCCTGCTTCCATCACACCTTCCATCAGCTTCTGCAGGGCACCTTTGTTAATATGACTGAGCATTAATTTGCACCTCCATTCCTGTCAAATATGCCCCTGGTATGAGCCCATTTGACTTTTCTAATTGGCCAACATGGCCTTCTTAATTTGTACCTTTAAAAATCCCCATATGGCAAGTGCTCTGTTAGCTCCACTCTACACCTTATCTAATGTTTTCCTTTTCTGTTGTCCTTCCACTAATTCTTCCTGCTGCTGAGTCAACCAGATTACTGCCCCACTGGTACAATTGTGGTACTGATTAGTAACCTGAAAGGCAGACAGAGAGATGGTAAACAGTACCGTAGTGACTGTGGCATTCAACACCATATACCTGTAACCAGCTCTTTCTAGGTCTGACACTGAATTGTACCATAACAATTGATTGTACACCAGGGTATACCCAAGGAACTCATCTATCTCCATTTCCGGAGATGTTAAATACTGAATTAGAGTGCACACTCTATTATCCAAAGTATCTGAGAAACGATAATGAGCATCCGTCAAATTAGTACACCTCTTTATTGTTCTGGTATAATTCTGCCCATCCGCCATTGTTAGTAAATAGCACTCTAACCATAATGAACAACCTTTTCCTTTACCTGCCTTCACACTAGGGTCTTCCATTTCACATAAACCGGGTACCCCCCCCCCTATGCATAGCCATACATACATTTACCAAATCCGGAACTGCACCTATATTACCACCAAGCTCTCTTTGTATTGTCATAGCTGTGGTCCCGATCCACTGGTTATACCAGTAGATCAGTTTAGAGATGATTGTATTCCTCCTCCTGGTGAAAAGAAAAGATTGGTAGTAATAGATTAGGTCGGTGATATGTGAAGGCTCCAGACACAACACAGTTGGTTTAGTTGCTACAGTCGTAGGAATTTTATTGGTTACACTCAGTTCTTGATCTACGAGGCTACTTACGGGTCTCACTTTGGGCTCTTCCTGTTCTGAGTTCAATACCTTCAAATAATCTTCATCACTCATCCAATTGGGTAGTGCCTCATATGGAGATGGCACTACCCTTACTGGGCTTTCGGCTGTCTGTGGTATACATTCCAACCATACCATCCACACTCCCAGGCTCTATTCAAATCACAGGTTCCCATTTTCCAGTGTACTATCCATTGTTTCTTATACCATGGCAAGGCCCCAACATCACTATTGGTTACTACGTTAGTCAGAATCATCATGGCTAATATGGTATGTTCAATTGAATCAGATTCTCATTTAACTCAGCTAAAGTGAACACAAATAGGCAAATCAGCAGAACAACAGAACCTACAATGCAGGGTTTAACACCCTCTTGCAGTGACTAACATGCACCCATGGTGGGTGCCCCTGAACTTTATACTGCCGAATTTGAGACAAGAAGCATGGTGAAGGGTGTCTTGCATCACAGAGTCTGTGTTGTCTTTCTCTGGTGGACTTTTATTAGTACACTGTCACCAGGCTTTAGGGAATGACCTGTGGTGTCTGGTTCCCATGGCATAGCTGCTTGGACCTGATTTTGAATGAGACTGACATAAGACATTAAAGTCTTGACATATTCCAAAAGTAGATCATCCAACAATTGCAAATCACTGGGCACAGCTTTCACTCGTGTACCAACAGGCAATCACATAAATCTTCCATACAGAATTTCATATGGGCTCAAACCAGTTTTCCTAACCTGGGTACTTCTTATACTAAACAGAACTAGTCGAAGGGTATCTGGCTGTTTCATCCCAGTTTCTTGACATAGCTTAGCCAATGTATTCTTTAAGTTCCCATTCCATATCTCCATTGCCCTGGCTGACTGGAGATGGTGGGGCAATGTAAATTATACTGAATCTTCAATGTGGTTAGCAACGTTTTAATGATGTTATTCACAAAATGTGTTCCCTGATCACTGTTAATATACACTGATATTCCTAATCAAGGCACAAACTCTTAAATCAGTATATTTGCAACGGTCACAGCATCAGCTCTCCTACAAAGATAAGCTTCCACCTACCCAGAAAAACACATCTTTTACCAACAAATACTGGCAATGATTGCACCTGGGTAACTGTAAATAATCTATCTGTAATCCCACCAATGCACCATAAGGGGGAGTATGTCCCCATTGCCTAACTGGCACAGTTTTGCCCACGTTATTCTGAAAACAAATTGTACAGCATTGACAATACTTCTGGGCCATCGTACTGAATTCTGGACTGTCCCATCAGTGTAGTCATCCTGTCCATATCTACGTATGTTGACCCATGATACATCCTAACCAAATGGGATACTTATATTTTTTGAGCCAGTAACTGGCCCTGTTCATCTCTCCACAGATAGTCTTCATGCAGCTGGCAACCATTTCTAATCCAATTAGCCTTTTCACTGGGTGGTGCACTTTCCTGCATCTGAACGATTTCTTCCATGGTTTTATATGGTGCATCTTCCTGCACCAAGTGAAATGGCAATACATACACCTGGCTATTGTCTGCTACTAATTTGGTCAGTGCTGTCAGTGAAATAATGACCCATACTTATCGGATCATCCAATGTCTGGTGAGCAGCCCATTTTATAATGGCAATCTGTTTGGGTAACATAGCATCTAAAAGTTCTAATAGATATGGACTGTTTTTTATAGGTGTTTCGGTTGATTATGTGAAACCCCTATGTTTCCAGAGTTGACCAAAATCATGGGATATGCCAAATGTGTATCTCAAATCCACATACATGTTAACTGACTGTTGAGCTGCCAGCCAGCAGGCTCGTGTAAGAGCCACTAACTTAGCTACTGGATCTGACATGGCTTGAGGTAATCTACCACGTTCCACCATAACCTTAAAAGTACATATGGGATACCATGAAGCCAACTGGCCCTCCTGATTCCATAAACTTGATCCATCCATGAAATATTTGAGGTCCAGATCCGTCAATGGTATATCATAAAGATCTGTATGGGGCATTACCAGACAATCAGTTACTGTCACACAGTTATGTGGAGTAACATCATGTGGCTCTCCGTCCAAGGGAGTGGTTAACATTGATGCCAGATTTAAAACTGAACATCTCGTCAAGGTGATATTAGACACATTTAGTAAGAGCATCTCATAATTAGCTGCTCTCGATACAGACATGTGCTGAGTCTTAGTCTTCAATAGCAGTGACAAAACAGCATGTGGCACTGCCACCTCTAAAGGTGATCCTAGGACTATATTATTGCTCTGTTCCACCAACAGGAGGCAGCAGCCACTGATCTAATTCCTTACTATAATAGGGTACAGATCTATTATGGATTCCTTGCTTCTGGGTAGGCACTCCCAGAGCAAACTATTTTTTCTCATGACAGTACAAAGTAAATCCCTTTTTATAATCTGGCAGACCCAATGTGGGGACTTCAGCCAGTAGATGTTTAATCTTAACAAAGCTTCAGGTGTCCATTGCAATGGCTCAACTGTGTTAAGTCGAGTACAATTCTGAAGTGGTTTAACTATTTCTGCACATTCTGGTATCCATTAGCGGCAATAGCCAACAGCACCGATAAATGCTCACATTTGGGTTATGGTCTGAGGCTTTGGTTTGTTTTAGACCACCTCCTTTCGAGAACAGGATTTCAGCCGGCATCCTTTCATGATATGATTTCCTAAGTAGTGTATACTAAGGAAACACAACTGTAGCTTCTTCTTTGAAGCTTTCTGCCCTTTCTCCACCAGAGCAGTCAGTAAAACATTACTATCTTCTTTACAAGCCTCATATGATGGGGAGGCTATTAATAGATCATCAACATATTCACCAATACTGATTTTCCGGCCAAATTAATGTCATCCAAATCTTTCTTCAATTGTTGTGAAAAGACGGTTGGGACTCTGTATACCCCTGAAGAAAACAGGTCCACGTGTACTGGACCCTCCTTTGTGATAATGAAAACAGAAAATGACAGTCTTTTTGTATAGGGAGTGAAAGAATGCTGAACATAAATCAACCACAGTGAAGTGTTTAGCATCTGGAGGTATACAGGACAATATGGTAGCTAGATTTGGAACTAAAGGGTAAGAAGTTATCACCACGGCATTGATAGCTCTCAGGTCCTGTATAAATCTTTACATTTCCTTAAAAGGCTTTTCCAAAGGAAAAATCAGAGTATTACACACTACTGGATGGTACAATAATTCCTTGACTCAGCAATGATTTGATGACCGGGTTGATGCCTGCTTCCACCTCAGGCTTTAGAGGATACTGAGGTGTACAAGGCAATCTTTTAAACGGGTCTGACTTTATTTTCACTGGTTCAGCTGTACGGATATAACCCACCTCATTGTCATGGGTGGCCCATAAAAATGTTGGCATAGAATCATTTCATTCCTGCAAATCCCCTGACCACCACTTCTCTCTCTCCTCTTCACCCTCTCACAAATCTTCACTTAATACAGCCATCAACTATACAACATTATCTGGGGGCACTCTTAAGAACACCCCTGATCTATTAATAGCGCACCTCATTTTACACAACAGATCTCTTCCTAAAAGATTTACAGGTGATGTAGGACTCAAAAGGAATGCATGTTGCTTGGTAGTATGACCCAAAGTAACAGTCAAAGGGTCTGTTACCAGGTTTATGTCAGTGGTGTTCGAAATACCCTCCAACCTCACTGTTTCTCTAGAAATTGGGACATGAGAAATGTATTCACTCGTAAGGGCAATCTATTTGCTCCTGTAACCACCACACATGGAATTGGTATCCCTTGCACAATACAGTGAACACAGTGACCATCCTGATCAACAGGAATCATCAGTGCTTCCAGAGTCCCCTCCCCTTCAGATTGTCATAATCCACTCAAATCCCCACTTGCCCCTAACAGGTCTCCAGGGATGAAGGGTTTGGAATTCAGATTGGCAAACTGAAACACTGGTGCAGCCTGCCTCAGAACCTGTACTCCCTGTTGCAGTATGGCATGTTATTTGGGATATTATTGCATTGTGGCGGTAACCACTGTAGCCAAAATAGGCACTAATTCTTCCAATGGCCTTCCTAGTTACAACACAAAGAGTTTGGTCCCTTGGCTCCAGGAGCCTATTGGTTACTCCAACCTCCCTGTTGTCCCCGTGTTTCCCATGTCAGTTGTAGTACCGCCTGTCCACCTTGTCTTTACTGTTGTGGTTGACCCATATATCTCCCCTGGGGGTGTTTAATATCCCGGTGGGCCCGCTTGGCCTTCGCCTCTTCCTTGTCCTCTCTGTCTCCCCCCCTTAGGGCCTGGTTTCCTTGACAGTGTGGCGCCCCTCGTTACTGTCCCTGCAGACTCTATAATGACATAGATTTGTTCTCAAATGTCTCTGTCTTTTCCATTTGGCAAGCGATGGCAAGCAAAGCAATGATTCTCCAATACCACCAGCTCCACTAGCAGCTTGGTCTGCCAACCTATACACACATTCTTAAGCTGCACTTGTACCTTCGGAAGTAAACCTGTTACAAATGAATTTGCTATAGCCTCCTGAGCTGTTTCCTCTGCCTTAGTAACACAGAGTGCTGTGTGAATACCACCTTCAGTCGGTCTAAATAAACTGTGGGAGATTCACCCTTATTCTGTTTACAATTTGGTATTTTTGCCTAATCAGTATTTTTAGGGTGCAATCCTACAGCTGCTGTGAATATTCTTTACCTCGCTTGCACCAGGGCTTCCCCTCTGACTGTATCGACAGCTCTCACCTCTGGTGGCATCACTAATCCCTATGAACTGTTTCAAATCGGCCAGTGAAGTATTATAACACTGTATCACTGTCTGTGACTTCTCCACAAACCATTCAGGTTCCTCCCTTATATTGGGAAACACCTTTGCCAAGGCCTGAGGGTCCCCTAGTGTCCACATTACATGGACTGTGACCAGAGGCTGCTGTTCCCCATCCCCCTGAACAGACAGTACCTGTTTGAGGGGTGTCTGAAAGGCATGTGATTCCCTGCAATATATCATATCTTCTCTCGTCATCAAATGATCGTACAAAGGTGGCAGCCCCCTGGATGTAGGTGCCCCTGTAGATTCCAACCTGCTCTGCCATTGCACCCCTGAAGCTGCTGGTCCCAAAGGGGGTAGCTCTACCATAAGCAACCCTCCACTCCCGGCCCCATAAATGGCGTTGTGATGGTGAAAAATTCAAGTATGTCCTTCAGTGTCTCACTGTCACGTTCCTTGTTACCCTTCTCTGTCTTATTTTGTTCAATTGATCCTTCCTTTTGAACTTTCTCAGGGCAAACATGAGCCCAATCTGTTCCTCTCCTACCCCATAAAAATGTGATCTGCCCCTCAATAGATCATTAATTTCCCTCAGCCCTACTGTCAGATCTTCTAGCCGTAGCCTCTTCCAGCCATGTAGTAAATACTCCCCATTGTACTGATGACATTGTAATCCCCTTGGCTTCTAGAGCCCTCCTCAGAGCACACACAATTAGTCCAAATTAAATGTCCCTTAAATGGGAAACTGAGTCCATCTGTTACGCCGAGACAAATAATGCCACAAGTCCAAATAGTGACAAGGCAAACTGCTGAACTGCCTAAACATATAATGGGCTGACCACACCTTTGAGGGTTCCTCTGCCTGTTTTGAGTGTTGTTTTCCCATTTTCCTTTCCTTCATTAATTTCACATTCACCTATCACTTGCCCCGGTACCCAAACACCCCTGTTCCTTTCACACATTAAATCCACTCTTTTGCGGCCAGAGACACCGCAGATTGGTCCTGACAGGGATAAGGACTTGCACCCGTCTCACATTCTGCTGTCCCTAATTCATTATTTGGGCTTTGTTCTTCTCCCAACCTAATACCCGAATGTATGTATATCCAAATTACCACACTGACGCAGCCCCTAACCTTGATATTTTTACCAAATAATCTCTAATTCACCAAAATCAAAACAATAACACAACCAATAACAAACATCTACACTATATGTCCAACCCAGAATTTCCATTTAATTTCTGCATGCCCCTTAAAAATGTTCCTTCCTTCATTGTCCATTTCCTGCTCCCAATTGGAACCCTTGGTCCCCTGTGCAGCCCTCCATGAACTCTCACCTGCCCTGATAGTCTCCTCTGGAAACCCCTTTGGAGATTTAAAGGTAGGTCTCCTATGTTATCATGTTGAGCGCTCATGCGGGTGGCGCTCCGGAGCCGGAGGTCTGCAGCACACACAACGGGATCCATGTCCCAGACACCATCTATCCAAATTAGTCCTTGGAGTACTTGGATAAGGAAGAGCGAGCTGGTGGTAATATTATGGGTTGCTTATGGCGTACTGGGACAAGGAAGTGGGAGGTGATGGTAATGTAACATTAATAATGTAGTACTGGGATTAGGAATGAAGAGCTGGGAGCAAAGCAACAAATCAAAAACGGGGTACTGGGCCAAGAAAGACTGAGGTGGGGGTAATGCAATAGATTACTACTGGGTTAAAGGTACACGGAAGAGGGAGGTGGGGCAATGGAGTACTGGGATGAGGAGAAAAGAAGCATGGTAATGTAGTACTTATATGAGGAACAGGGCGATAGTTACAATGTAAAGGATCATTAATAGGGTACTGGGACAGGAAAACGGGAATGGAGCTATGCAATAATAATTTGCATTTATATAGCACTACAAACCCTCAGGTATCTGAGCGCTGCATAATTACCCACGGTGTGTGGTACTCACTTATTGACATTTAAACAATGAAAGGCTGCCTTTGGCCCTGCAGGGGTTCGAACCTGCGACGACAGTCTCTGCACAGATGTCAAAGTGAGCACTCTACTCGCTGTGCTATCTGACTGGCTAAAAAAGATGATTACTAGTTGGGTCCTAGAATGAGGAAGAGGAAAATCGGGGTAAAGCAACAGATTACTGATATACTGGGATGAGAACTAAGGGGGGTGGGGGAATGGAGAGATCTTCAATACTGATGTGCTGAGAAATTCGATATCTTCACTCTTAAGTCATGTGACACACTTTCGAATCAAAACAAAGACTTTGAAAATAGGCACCACTCGAGCTTCTGTGGCACACTTTATTTTCAATGATATAAACCAAATGAAAACTTTATACCCTGATTCACATCCCCAAACACTAATATTCCCTAATACCACACTCCCACCCATTTTAGGTTAATTTATGAAGCAATCACTGTATTATTTTTTTATAATATAAAACAGGGGTTGCTTCCTAAATGCATGTACAATCCTCGTCTTCCGCCTACTAACATTTACTGTGCTTGGCACATTTCAATATTTTATATATATATGTACTCAGATATCGATCTCTGAAAAATGCTATGAAAAGCAAATTTGCAATATCGCCAGACCACAAAGCCCTTCCTCCATGCTGCTGAGCCTCAAAGCTTCCCTGCCTACTCGCCTTATATCATTTTAGGTCTGAATCTTGATTTTCAAGCTGAACATTTTTCAGAAATGAAAAACCTTGGATTCAGCACTGCATCATGAGAGATAACCTTTTGGGTACCAGGGGTACCCCTCTCTCAAACAAATTACTTGCTGGATTTATGCCAAACCAAAGAATTTCCTTCGAGCATGTTGTGCGCAATTTCTTTCTTGTTTGACGAAAATCCATCCAGCAGTTTGGCCTATGTGCATTAGCAAACATTGGACATTACCTCCGTGGGAAAAACAATGGAAAAAGTGAAAAACACTCCTCTTTTTCACCCTTTATATCTTTTGAACCATAGCACAGATTGGCACTACAATTTCCAGTTTTCTGGGTCCCCGGCAAGCCAGACATGCGATTTAGAACATTCCATGATGATCTGTACAATAGTTCAAAAGTCTGTATATTCCCAACAGTATACATCTTTTCCCCCTCGTCCTTCTGTATGCATGTCATGTCATAGTAGCACAATGGTGGTTGCTTATTGAGCTTGATGGGCCCTCTTGAGCGACATCCCAAACCACCTCTGTAGTCAGTCTAAACCCCTGGCATCCCAACTCCATTATATGTTCTTCTGGTCCCATGGCCATGACTTCAAGGTACATCAGTCTGTCCATGTTGTTCATCATCTTAAGGCTAATTCGTCATATAACTGTGAACAGTCTCCTTATTTCAACCAGTGTGGCCACACAAAGATTGAGTGTTACCAGATGGAGCATTTACATGGCTGTTGTGATATTTTTCCATACCAACAGGACATTTGCGGTGTACAGTGAGGAGGTGAGTGCACTGCACACATTTGTTGTGGCTCTTCTTTAAGTTGTGCATACTGCATTTCTGCTTTATGGACAAGTCCCATTGATTTAATGATCATTATTCTTGAAATCTTGCATATCTGTGTTACCATGAGTATAACTGGGTATATTTCACTGATGATTTTAGAGGTAAATGTCTCTATCAGGTGCTGTGGAACCGTCTTACACAGTGTATGTATTCACCTCTTACGACAAGGTCCTAATGAAATGGTTTCCTACATTTAGGAGTCATTCATTTTCTAATAAAATCACTTCCCAAGTGGCTGCGAACATGATATTTTTATCCTCCACTTTGCCCTATTTCTGTTTATTATTATTATTTATTTAATGTGTTTCAGTTTACAAGTAAACTTTTCACATGACATGAATTTTAAAGACATTCAGTTATACATTTCATCAGAATAATATAAAATATAAGATACCACATTTTTTAAAAACATACATTTGCAATATTTAAACACTAGATCATCTAATCAGTCTCACAAATTAATCAATATCCAATGATCAATAAGAATTATATACACATACAATATTCTCAAAATATATATTCACAGTTTCCCAAGTTTTACAAACTCCTTACTATTCTATTGTTTTGAAAATGGTGACCTGTTTCTGATTCTATATGGTAATTCCCACAATCCTCTCTATTTTTTGCCAGACATTATACATTGAAATATACACTTTCATATTCTTTGTATTAATGCACTGTTGCCAAAATGCCAGATCTTTTATCGTGTCTGGATTATATACATATCTACCATACGATTTGAGATACAACTCAGACAAATCAGGGCATTCAAATAATAAATGCTTAACAGTCTCCATGGTGTCCCTGTTTTTACATATACAACACCATCCATCAGTCCATGGTATTTGACTTACAGTCCCCGTAACTGACAATACTGGCAGATGATCCCTCTAAGAAGCAATATAAAGTGTCTCAGTCTTGGAGACGGAGATAGGTTTAAATACAACTGCGGCTTCTTAAAAGTATATAGGAAATGGGACCCAGATTTATACTTTTCCAAACTATTCAGATGAGCATAGTTCTAAAGCCAGTGCCATAGCTCAACACGCCTAACAATGGCGCGTTTCTTTTTGATGATATCATTCCCCTTTCTCCATATCCAACATATCTCCTCAAAGAGCGTTTCCATGCTTTTTTTTAAAAAATTGACATGTCGTAGATTCTTTTAGTGATTCCTGTTTCATGGCCCATAACAAACTATTATTGGTATCATTACTCATTGTGATATACAGCTCTGCCCGTGTTTTTAACACAATTGATTTAAATGACATATGGCCTAGCTCCAACCTGATTATAGTCATTGGGATACAACCCGGGAGACCTAAAATCCTCCTCCAATATTTGCCCTCTATGATCTGTAGCCACCTTGAATCAATAGATAAAAGTGACTCCAAACCATAGGTTATCATAGATGCCAATACCTGGGTATAGAGCTGTTGGGCAGCCCAAATGGTATATCCCCCATAGTCAATGGTGAATCGATGCACCATGGCCGTAATCTGCACAGCTCTAATAATGCGCGTTTGTTTACAAGAGAGATAATCTCCCTTATCATCAAATTCTACACCCAGGTATTTATACTGCAGAGTATAAGAGATCTCTAAGTCTTTGATAATCAACCTCGGGCGAGCAATCCTCCTGTTGCTGAAAACCATCTGCTGTGATTTTCCGCGGTTGATAATTAGGCCATTGGAGTCTGTGTATGCCCATAATGCTTCCGTAGATCTACGTAGGCCACTGAAGGTGTGTTCCAGGATCACCAAATCATCTGCGTATGCCAGGACCGGCCACTGAAGGTGTGGTCCAGGATCACCAAATCATCTGCGTATGCCAGGACCGGGCAACGATCAGCGCCAATCATAGGTGGACAGTCATGAACAGACCTTACAGCAATTGGTAGGTCATGTACAAACAAATTATATACCAGTGGGGCTGTAACACACCCTTGCTTGACCCCTCTATTTTGGATCATTTGCTTGGTCATGTTCCCTTGCAAATCTAATTTAAGGGATACACTAGTATTGTGGTGCAGTAGCCTAAGATAATATAACAGACCATCTGGGCAGCCCACTAACTTAAGTTTGGCCCACAACTTTTCTCTAGGAAAAAGATCGAAGGCTGCTTTAAAATCCACAAATAGGGCATACAGAAGGGGATTGCCCTTTGATCTCGCTCTCTTACGTAATGTATCCATAATGATCAGGTTATGTGAGGTCGAATATACACGTCTAAATCCCAACTGGAATTTACAGAGAAGACCTGATTTATCTACCCATTCCTGTAGTTCATCGAGCAATATTGATGAAAAATTCTTGCCCGTGCAATCAAACATGGAGAGCAGTCTATAACTGCTAGGTTCCATTTTATTGCCTTTCTTGAAAATAGGTATTAAGAAGGCAGTCTGCCATGACGGTGGTATAATGCCTTCGGCTAAAACCTTATCAAACAGGATTTTTAACAAGCCAGCCCAGAACTCTGGCTTGCTCTTCAGTGTTACATTTGCCAGGCCATTAGGCCCGGGCGCACGTGAGGATTTGAGTCTCTTAATCTTAGCTAAAAACATGTCATAGGTCACTTTAAAGGGAGGTCTAAGTGGTGCAATAAGCATATTCACTTGACTGTCTTTCCTGACAGGGTCATTTCGGTTTTCCAAAAAATATTCCCACTGTTGTGCTCCTATGGGATTGATCAAGTGTGTTTTTCCTTTTCCCCTTGCCTCTCCCAAGAGCACCCAGATATTCCTGGTATTTTTGGTACATAGTATATGGACCGTCTTCTGCCAGCGATTGATCTTGTCTAGAGGTCTCTTTCCCCTAATAAGGGATCTACATTTGTTCTTAATAACCTTGCAGGCAGAAAGGAAGTTTTGGACATGATTTCTTTGACAAGCGGAATTTCTGAACTGCGTTCTCTTTTTACATCTCTTATATACCGATCATAAGGATTTTCTTTGTAGTGATCATTTCCTTACAGCTGAGGTTGCATGAGTACTTGAAAGTAGTGTGATCCAATGTTCTATGGCAACCATCGACATGGATCCAAACACACCATACCCACATTCTCAAATGTTACTGCATTTGCAGCATTGATTATATGTCCTTCTGACCAGCATATACAAGATGCAGCATGATTTACTACCATATCACCCATTGGTTTAGGTTCAGAGAGAATATTAGTTACTTCAAACTTGAGAGTCAATGATTTATGATCGCTCCACTCATTCGTATTGATCTTCATATCCTTTACACAGGTGGCAACTACTGGACTTATGATAAAATAGTCCAGCGTACTCTGAGAGTTAAAATTTTCCCACGTATGTTTCCAGGGGCAATCACTCATTGTTCTCCCATTCACCACTTCTAGATCCCAAATTCGAAAGAGATTCAGCCAACACTGTCCCTCCGGGTCAACCATGGAGTGAGTCATTGAGCTCTTGGTTTTTAATAGGGAATTATTCAATGTCCCATTGATCCCGCCAATATGACAGTTAAAATCTCCCATTATTATGATGCCGTTGTTCCCAGGGACTAATGACCACTGTCCCAAAAGTTCATGTATAGCATCTTGCAAGGACTCTCTCCAAGTAGCCCCAGGAGGGTTATAAAGATTAATCGACAAAATCTTCTGCAGTACTCCCCCAATACAACCTTCAATTTCAACAGCTGTGATATTGTCATTGCAACCACAAGTTTTACAATATGATTTAACCATTTGCGAAACACCTATTTCTGTTTATAAATGAATAAAGCACACACTGCTACTCAATTGCTTTTAGGTGCACAAACTTAAACAGCAGCTCATTATCAAGGCAAGTTCATATCAATAACAAGACTTAGATAGTGTTTTTGATGCACTTTGAAATTATACACATTCCTGGATGCCCCTTATATTACTGGGTAAAGTGTCCCATGGTCAATGCACATGTGTAGAGAAACCTCTCCCTCCTGGAGAGGAGCGTCTTAACTTGCGAATAGTGAGTAATCCCTCACAGGGTAATCTGAGAGCTTGATTGTTAGTCTACAAGGTAATCTTCAAAGACAATCTAGAGGTGGGAAATGAATACATTTAAAATTCAGAAATAGAATTTTGAGATCTGTCATATCCTTTACTGAAATCCAGTGGCGGGAGTCCTTAGTCTGAGATCTGTTTCCAGATACCTCCCAAGATTTGTTGCTTCGTCCCATAGGAGAAGTACAATCTAAGCAGTCTCTGGAAGCAGGTACAGTGTCTTGGCCATTTTTTAAATATAAATGCCACGTCTGTTTTAGTTGCATTGAGCCTCAACCCAACACAGTTTGGTCAATGTCGATTCTTTTAAAATAGGAATTAATTTGGGAGAATTTCTCTTCAGATCCACTCATAAACTACCCAGGCAAGGCCAGACAACCAAACAAAAGGCTGCTGACAGATCCAGAATCACTATAAGAGGGCAACAACCTTCATCAGCAGCTCTTAAAATATCATTCCAGGTGGTCATTAATGTATTCTCTGTCCCTTCAACTGGTTAGCAGGCTGATTGGCAATTATCTAAACCTTTCAGATTTTTAATACAATAATGAAGTTGGGAAGTAATGGCTTTCTCTCACACCTTCGAGAAGCATGGCAAGCTTGCTATAGCTTTAAAGCTATTCAGGACCATTGATTCTAAAGATGGATTCTTTAAAAGAGAAGTCAAAACAGAAGATTCCAGGGCAGCCAAGACCTCTGTGAAACTTCGCGAAAGATTATGGAAATGGTTGACTAATGGTTCAGTTCCGTTAGAACATTCTTTAGCAGCTAAAGTTGGTAGAGGATCTTCAGGTCACCAGGCGGAAGTAAAGCAGACATAAGTGGAATAATCTGTAATAAGAGATTGGCAGAACTTGAAGGATGTTGCACCTAGGAAAAACATTTAATAATTAATTTTTAAGTCTGTTATTTACTGTGACTTCTGCGTGGGTATACTAGACATTATGCCAATATCCAACTAAATCAATGAAAAAATGAGAGGCCGTATGTCACATTTTGTTAACTGTAATATATCGTTCAAAATGTATGATGCCAATTTCACAACATCAATTGAATTCAGTTATTGAAGTTCTTCACAACATCAGGTCTGTTAGGAACAGTGCAGTCATGTATTAAGTTGTTACAAAGGCAGAGACGTCATTTCACTGAAATGCCAGGGGTAGCGAAAGTCACAATCACATGACCCTTGACCCCTGATGTCATCACAGGAAGTGATGTCATTTGACCCACCCCAAAGTGATATCGCGGGAAGCTATGGAACACGACCTTTCACCCATTGACAAAACAGTGAGTGGCATCAAATAGCACTGCGAAAAATATGGTTATGATATCACTATAATGTGATGTACATTTCATACAAGAATGGATCACCATATGTATCGTTAAGAACAGTGTGTATAGACCCATATTACCAAATCACTGTGAATGCAAGCAGATGTCCATGACCAAATGATAATGATGTGTTATTATATAGCACTTACGCTTAAGCTCTTTATATAGAAAAAATATACACCCAATTTCACCCAACCTGTGTTGGTACTCATTTATCAACCTCAGAAGTATGAAAGGTTGAGTTGAGGCGTTTTATGAACAGACTAAATCAGTGACTCACCCCCTGAAGTGTGCCTGAAATATACCTTTAATGAGTCTAGCAATTATTGTATAGAATTCCAGAAAGACACATTATTTTCTATTCCTATTCTTTCTTATTTAGGGCCAGTGCTGAAAGTGTTAGACTTGTGGCACTCCTGTTCTAAGGGGCCTGAAAAAGAAACTCCAGAAGTAAAGAGCCACATCGTGCTGGCCACAGCCCAGGAGGGTGCATTACAAAAAAAAAAGGGGAGTTTTTTAACCAGAGGCCGCAAGGGAGACCACAGAGGTCGCAAGGAAGACCTCAGAGGTCACAGTTGCGACCTCTGGCAAACCCCTAAATGACGTCCCTGTACAAAGGATTTATTTATTAGAGTTGCCAAGAATTAAATTATTAGAGTTGCCAACACGTGTTTCAGCACAGAATCTTTTTCAAGGCAAACATGTTCATCTTTCTTCATTCAAGAGCAAAGGAAGGAGAAAGAATCAACACATGAGGAGAAAAATACAAATATACAAATGATTGCTATTCGAAAAACATTTAAGTTTATTTAACATTATAATTGAAATTTAAATAATTGAAAAGTTGTATTGGTTCCTTACCCTGTGTCATCAAATAGCAGGTAATTCATCCTTTCTGACTCTCATTTGGAGATTGTTTAGAACATGATTATTCTGTTAATGAGTATATATATAATTTAAATCAGCAAGTGCTTTTGTAGCATTACCCCGCATACACTGACACACAGATATTTAAATCATCTACAACATTGTTCCTACCTATAATTATGGATGGATAATGACTGTTGTTAAATTCTACATTGTGGTTTTCAAGATTCCTTTATGTTTACTAAAAAGATAGGTCGAGGTATATTAAATGTAAAGATTGAGGTTGTACATTGTTATTACCTAATATGCCACCTATTTATTTTGGTGGGGTACTTTAAAAAAGTCTCATATTTGAGCCTGAGACTGGATTGTTTTAACAAAATGATTACATAATATTGAAACAGATGTTGTATATTCACATCATGTTCAGCGTAACAAGTGGCATGCTGCATGTTCTGCCGCCAATCCTCTTTATTTTTATATGTCACTATGACGTGACTACGTCTGCATATGACTTCATTGTAGTGACGTGTATACGCAATACCTTTGTTTCTATAGGCAATGAATATTCTAATAGAAACAAGTATTGCTGTATATTCAATTTTTGAATTCTTGAACACAAATACTTATCTTGGAACTGGTGTATGGAAATCAGTATTCCTGGATGAGGTTATTTTGTTTACTTGTACCAATATAAGTACCTTGCATGTTCTATTCAAAATGTGAGAATATATGACAAATTGCCAAAAAAGTAACCCCTTATAAAAACATTGATTTCTGGAAACACACAGATTCTATTATCTAGATTTAAAAAATGTGCAATACTATTTTATTGCAAAATTATTTGTGTGTCAGTTCTCCAAAAGCATGAATTAATATTAATTAAAGATTGGCCTTAATATCCTGTGTGCCAGCCATTATGCACATAGGCTCACCCACTCAGCAGGATCCATATATCATAACCCACATTATTTTATGTATGTGTATTTGTTATTTACCACTAAGACCAAAGGGGAAAACCCAAGTAATCACTCTTAGGTGATAATCTACCTTGGTTTAGAGAAAGTGAAACTAATCATAAACCGAACGTAGATACAAAATTATGAACAGTCATTTCCTCATAAAAAACCACGGCAAATCAATTCGACAATTTATTAACACTCATTCTTTAAGAAATCTCAAACCTGAGATCACAGTACAAAACAATTCATAAAAAACTCTTAAAACATACACATAAATTGCAAGTAACAACAAATTCTTCTGGATAGAAGGTTGGATGTTGCATACATCCACTGTTTATAGAATAACACTAGAGAAACTATACATCTTCTTATTCTTCAGACCCTTAGTCAGTCTAAATATCAACTTCTAGGTTTAACTAGCACTAGAGGGAAGACTGAACATGTTTCAGTCCTGTGGATTATTATGGGACTTTCATCAGAAGTGGTCACAAAAACTAGAGTTCCAAAGTTTCACTGACTTATTTCACTAAAGTAATGGTCATGAATTAGCGGGTGTAACTGTTGATAAAATATAATAAAACAAGAGTAAGCTATAATTACTCAAATTTCTTGCGACAGAATTAAGTTGTCGGAGCAAGACGAGGTATAAAATTACCTGGTCAGGCTGGTGGTGCGGGTCCTCGTGGGTCATTGTCTTAATTTGGACTGGTTTTACAAATACATGAAGAAGTAAAATCCTTCTGTGTTGAACCTGTAAGTCAATTACATAGGGGGACTGTCAAATCATGCCACATAAAATTGCCACCACCAAAGGTTCTCTCTTCATTTGGTTAAAACCATCTTGCTTTTAGGCTATTGCCTCATGTTTGTTAAAAATGGCCACTCTGTATTAGTTGCCTGTATTGGAACTCATATACCTTTTTGTCCAGTCAGGTTAGGTACAGTGCCTCGATCTCTTATGAATCTAGGTACTACAATCAACTATAAGAATGTTAAAATCAACTTTGGGCTTCTTATCTCTTAGGAGTTTATTTCTTTAGTAGAGCTAGCTCTTGACTGTTTGTTAGCTGTCAACAAAAGCTGTGACGCCAGCTGTGCCGGGGTCCAAACACGCTGGATTTAGGATAACTGTGTTGTTCCTCAGGCTGTTCAGTACGGTAAGGATCTAAACTGATTATAAATAATCCGTAAGTGTCAGACACGCTTAGTGAGTTGGTAGTCACTAACGTTCTTATATCTTGCTTATATCGTACCTTTAGGATGTTTCTTGGATTTCAATGAGCGGTCGTGTCTCGTTGAATAGCCGATCACTAGCAGGTATAAATCACTGCTTAGAATGCTGTGGCATGGGCCTGTAAGCATAACAGAAATTTCCATTAGTGGGCCAGGCAATATATAGGTTACTGAACACACAGGGTGTTTATCCAAAGTAAAACGCAGTTCATTATAAAAACTGCGGTTACATTTACCTCGTTAAAACATCAAATCTTACCTCAGCTATAGGATAGAGCCAACTGCAAAGTCTGGCTTGGCGTCTAGTTAGCAAGTCGAATACAGAAAAGTTCTAGCATTCCATTATTTTCGGTGTTTTCACTAGCTCTGCATTCAGCAGTTCCTGAAATGCCCAGGAAACCACTGGAAAACACTGGAACTCTATCTTGGGTGTATACAGCCGTCTGGAAAAGTCCTTTTTTTGTTTTTAGCGTATTAGCGTACATGTAGACATAACAATTTACAAGAAAACATTTAATTGTAGATCATTGAGATGAGGAGAACTCTACATATAGGAGGGTTGTGTATAGACCAACCTTCTTTGTATTACCTCATCGAGTAAAAGATCATGCAAGGGGTTCACTTGGTTTGAACTGATCCAGACTTTATATTAAAGAATGGCAATGCCTCTAGTAATTCTAAAATGTTCAACCCTTATCTCATTGGTCATTTCAGTGGTAGAGTCTAACACTGTATATACCACAAAATGAATATCCCGCCACTTGAACATGGAAAGTTTCGTTAGCTATTTAATAAATCAAGCTAACTTCTTGTTGAGCCCAGGCTTGATAGTTGCCTGACTTTCCCGCACGTGTAGATATGTTATAAAGACTGGCCTGCAGTTCTTTAAGCAGGTGGTGGTTGCCCACTTATACCCAAGGGTGACACTGGATTATCCACAGTAATTCAGATATTATGCCATTCAATGGCTTCATTCAGGCCCCTAGCATCACTTTGAGTTAAGAAAATTTGCCTTTGTTCTTTTTCAAATAAGATTCTGTTTTTGATGTTATGGTTACTGCCCTGTATACTCATCAATACAGTCCACTTAAAAGCTTCATGGCCATGTTCTTTCTCCACAAAGTTTTTCACCATCGGGCAAGTAGCGTCTTATTTTTTATACAACTCTTATGTTCGGTAATGTGTGTTTTTACCTTTCTGTTAGTCTTGCCTATATATTTGAGCTGGCAAGGACACGTGCTCATATACACAATGTACTATGAGTTACAATTGGACAGATGCTTTTGTTGCCATGGTTTTGAGAGCCGAATATCTACTTCTTTAATATTCAAGGTTAGTTTACATACGGTACAGTTAAGAATTGGGCAATGCCAAGTGGGAGGCTCAAGTCCCCAGGACCGAGTGAGGCTTGTTGTGCTCAGAGTGTTTTCTTTCAATTTGCTGCTGCTAACCCGATTGCCAATAGTGTTGGATTTTATGTATGCAGAGAGAGGAAATGGTACTCTCGAGTTAGAATCTCTGAACACCTTCCTATGTTTATGAACAATATTGCTTATCTTGAGACTCATATTAGTAAAGGTATTCACACAGACTAGTCTTTTGCCTGGTGGTTGTTTGATCTTTTCTTGTAAAAGGGCATCTCAATTATTGTTATACGCTCTTTTTGCAGACTTCTTAATCAATTTTTTAGGATACCCTCTTTGCCTCAATTTTCTTGTCAAGTTGTTGGCTTCTTCCTCAAAGGCTGTCTGTTGGCTACTGTTCCTCTTGAGCCTTAAACATTGGCCATAGGGTAGATTATACTGAGGTGTTTCACGTGATGGCTCTGATAGTGGAGTAATGAGTTTTTATCAGTAGCTTTGTAGAAAGGTTTGACCAATAATTGGCCTGCTTCATGAAAAATTGTCAGGTCCAAAAAGTCTATAGAGTCACTCTGAATGTTCATTGTGAAGTTCAGATGGAGGTTAAACTGGTTTAGCCATATTAGACATTCTTTAGCTCTCTGAAGTGTGCCCATCTATATCATGATAATATCGTCGATGTAGCGTGCCCATGACTGTAAGTATTGTTCAAATGAATGAGCTGTATATATGAGAATCTTCTCAAATAATTCAACATATAAGTTTGCTAGCGATCCCTTCAACTTGTTGAAAAAATGACCCCTGAAATTCAAAGTAATTCCTTGTCAATGACACTTCGATACAACATAGTATAAATGAAGTTGGGACAGGATCACTGTCCTTTCTAGTTAACAAAATGTCTTCAACTGCATCCAAAGTTTTGCGTTGTAGTATGTTAGTTGTAGTATGTTAGTATATAAAGAAACAATATCCAACCCAACAAGGTAGGTATTGTTAGGATCGTAGTGTAAATATTCAAATTTCTTAATCGTGTCCTTAGTATCTTTGAGATATGATTTCATGTTAACTACATATCCTTTGAGGTAGTGATCTGAGAATTTCGAAAGGGGCTCCAAAATGGAATTAATCCCCGAGACTATGGGTCTACCCAGAGGGTTGACCAACGTTTTATGAATTTTGGGCAAGCAATAGAAGGTGGGAGTAGCAGGGTCAGGGTTGTTCAAATAGGAACATTCCTGTTTGCGAATCTAACTTGTATCGCGAGCTTTGGTGGTTTTCAAATCAATCATGGTTTTTAATTCTCGAGTGGGATCATGGAGCAACTTCTTATAGTATCGGCTATTGTTCAGCTGTTTATGGCATTCCTCAATGTAATTAGTTTTATTCCGCATTACTATAGCCCCGCCCTTGTCGGCTTTTTTGATGATAATACTGTCATTAAAAAACCAACATCTCAATGTTTCAAAATCTTAAAACACTAGAAAAAGAGGCCCTTAAATCACTTTACAGTAATGACAGTATTATCATCAAAATAGCCGACAAAGGCGGGGCTATAGTAATGCTGAATAAAACTAATTTTTTGGTGCCACCTTCCTCTAGTGCTGTACGCTAATTGCTCTTTTTATGAGTATGAACAGTATGCCATTGCCATGACAGGATGCACAGGGAGCATCTAGTGTTCCCGATAGAGGCGAGGGACAAAGCAGCTCAGGGAAGTCATTTGTGTTTACCTGCGATGCAATTCAAATGCAAAGTACCCTGGTCATTGCTGCTGGCTGCATCAGAAGAGCATCATTCGGGCATAATAATGCCAGGTGGCAGTGGAGAACAGGTGGTGGTATACAGACAGAATACAATCAAGAGATCAGTGTCTTTACACTGTATAGGGTCAACTGTTTGATGGCGCTGATTCAACTGTTCACTCTGTGGTGTTACCATGATGTCTATTAAACCGTGTATGGAAATGTACCCTTAATGGGTTCTATGGGGGATTATGAGTAGAGCAGGATATGGCCACACTACTACAGGCTGGCACTTAATGGAAGATGGAGCGGTAAAGCCAGAAACCGTATAAAGAGATGGTGGAATTAATATACAGTAGCCAATAGAACGGATGTTCCATCTCCTTAGTCACATACCTATTAGCATGCCCAAAACACAAATAACTATTATAAATGTTACCAGAGTTGCACAAAAGCAAATAAAAAGAACATTGGTAATCTAATGACTATCAGTCTTTTAATGGTGATGTTCATTTTGACTGATAAAGGCACAATTTGACCAACAGTCACCTAAGAGAGATCAAATGGTTTACTGCATAACTGTATGATTTAAGTCTGCATCCAGATTACCAATGCCCTGGCCAAATATGTATTTCTCGTTTCTAGTACTTATGGTGACAAGTAATATAGTTTTTCACTTGGAAAAACAGCATTCACTGTGGTTGATGCCTTATTTTATATCTTGTTCAATATTTGACCTAGAAGAAACATTTATGCCATGCAAATTGTTTTTCACATTGTTTTGGTGAAGTTATGTCACTGATGTCTTTGGGATTTCATGACCAACCATCTCTGGAAAAATAATTGAGAAACACTGAAACTACTGAAAAACAAACAGCTGTTTAATATTTCACAAAGAATGATTAAACAAATAATGCAGGAATGCAAATTCATATATGATAATTGGTGGGAAAGACCAAAGCCACAACTCCTCAATAATTGAAACTTCTTTCTGCTCTAGTACCCCTAATGGTGGGAATCCTCTAAGAATCAGTCCTGGGCCTACTCCTCGTCACTCTCACCACCTGCTACCTTGTAAACACATCTCATTCCATGGATTTCACTACCTATGCTTTGCTGATGACACCCAGAACATCTTCTCCCTGCCCTCCTTCACTCTGCCTCAGCACTGTCTGAATTCATCACCAGCTGTCTCACAGCCATCAGTAACTGCATTGCCTTACTTTGCCAAATTCCTCCCAGAATGAAGTCATGTTTCTCACATCCTACAATGGTAAACCCACTCTCCCATCACCAATCTCTTTCCTTCCTTAACTCCTCGCTCCCTCGCTGAAGGTTCTCAAACTTAGGAACCTCATGGAGAGAGATCTACGACTCATGGCAGCTGCCACTGCCACAAGGATTGATCATTTCAATATAGGTCAATTCAACCCCATCTCACCAACCACTCTAGAAAACCTTAATGTATACCTGTTGTCAGCAAACTTGATTACTCAAGTCTTGTCCTGAGTCTTCCTCTCTACTACTTCTCACCCCTAAACTAAGTTCTTTACTTCTCTGCACAAACCCTCTACAACCTCTCAACTCTGCACACCCACATCAAACTGGATGGCTTGCTATGAAATATCACATTCTCTAAAATGTGTCCTCTTCATCTACAAATCTATCCATGGTGTTGCCCTCCTCCACCTTGATTGCTGCATCCCTCTCTACTCTCCGTATCAAGCAGAATTCCTCTTCAATCTATCTATCCCCATTCTACCTTGACTCTCCTCGCTTCCCACTCTTTCTCTTTCCTTGCCCCTGCCTGCTGAAATAACGTCCATCATGCAATACTGCCAGCCTGTCTCAATCTATTACGACAAGGCTTATCAACCACTTATTAACCAAGGAAGCAGTGCTCCTTATACCATCACCGGCCATTTCAAACTTACGTTTACCTACCCCTCCAGAGTGAGTGCCTCATGTATGTGAAAATTGTAAAAACTTACATTTAAAAACATTCAGCCTATTTGCTCTATGTCTTTTATACTATTCATGCATCAACTAGTTTAGTCTCACTCTGATATCTACCCCGACTCTAAAATCACGCAACCCCAGGATTGTCTTTGGGCCTCATTACACGGTAGGCAGTAAGGGATTACCGGCACCGGTAAGGGCACCAGTGCCGGTAATCCCTTATCACCCTACTACGAGGTCTCTTAGCGGGTCCCGTCCCTAATGCCTGGTTTTACCAGGCGTTATGGAAGGGACCCGTTGAGGGACTTCAGAGCTAATAACAGTACTGCAAATTGTGGTACCGTTATTAGCTCCATCCCATTCCCATTGAGCCCTATGGGGGCTAAATGGGAATGGGGAATGGTTCCCGGAATGGGGACTTACCACGTCCTCCAAGGTTGGAATGACCTGGTAAGTCCCTATTCCAGGAACACGGACCTGGAATGCGGTAATGGGGTAGCCATGGCACTAAAAGCTCAATGGCTACCCCCTACCGTGTAATGAGGCCCTTTGTCTTCTATATATCAGTTCCCATGTACATATTTTTTAATTGGGAATACATTACTATTGGTTAACACACACGCACACACACACACACACGCACACACACGCACACACACACACACACACACACACACACTAACTTCCTCTTATAACTTCTATGATGTGTACATTTCTATTGTTCAAGCCTGGCGCCAGACTGAAATGTTGAGGACACATCCATTTATTGCTTATTTTGCCAAGTCTGTGTCCTACACAGATAGATACAATTGAAATAACCCAGACATTCGATGTCTGAGAAGGGTCAGTCTGTATCAGTTTTGCATTTTTCCCCGAACAGCACAGGCTCCTTGTTGGGGCCTTCATTGTCACCTTAGAAATAACCCGGGAAAGGTTTGCAGCAGAAGTAGCCCCTAGTACACATGTGCTAATCTCAGTGTCCCTACCTGACTCTGAGTGTACCACCAGTGCATCCTTCACTTAATGGACAACACAGTTTTCTGTGCTGGAAGTGACACAATATTTGACTTCCATCTTTTTGCTGAAGGTACAAATTGGCAGCATTTACCACACACGGTCCTTCTATAATGTTCCATGATACCTCATCAATCCCATACCTGATGACTGATTAAAAGATGAGGTTTTTAGAAATCCAGCCTGTTTTAAAATTCACCCACGTAACATATCAGGAGGGTCTAAAGAGTGCATATCCTGATACAGGTTGCTTATTTCCTTTTTTGGGATTTTCTCACGGATCAAGTAGTGCTTGAAACAACAGTATGGCCTTTGGGGGACCTGGATATGAGGGATGGCTGCTATTTGATGAACGTTGTCCAGCAGCAGGGTTTGCTTCTTTATATGATGAAATCTCACTATTTCACTGCTCAGCCATCCGAGAAAACACTACACCAGGGCAGGGACTTGGAACATCACAAAGGAGTTGATCTTTCCTTACTCTTCTTTAGTCCCACTTCATTATGGATTGGATATTCCCCATTCTTCATCTGATAGTGTAGGAAACACATCAAGAATGCAATCAGTATCTACCGCTCTAAAATCAGTAAAACACAACACAATCAGCTTCTAGTCACGCTGGGGTTTCTCCAAACCATTTCATTAATGGCCATCAGTTTGCTTGTGCTACCTCACATCACTACACAAATGAAGGGTTCCTCATTACTATAATAGTACAGTAAGTGTACACTGTTGTTGTTTACCCCACATATAAGTAAAGCTTAGTTCGCTTTCAGCCCTTCTTTAATGGTACATCAATGTGCCCTCCACTGCAGAATGCATGATGATTTTCTGATTGACACTCAATATAATTTCCTCTATGGAGGACCAGCGGCACATGTGAAGACAAGCACCCAGCATTTATAATGCTGTGGTTCACTGTCAAGGAAGAAGAAAGCGCTGTTATACTTCCTCTTAATGTAATAACAAAGGTGGGACCTTAACGGCCTCTAACTCTCAGGATTGTTTTTTTAATTTCTCAAAAACTGTACAACCCAGCTCTCCCAAACAAGTTCATTACTTGAGCTATTTATGATACTAGAAAGATTGGGCCCACCATAGGGTATTAGATTTTACTTTACTTTACCTACAAATGCAGTTTGCAGGTTAAGTTATTGCTACAGAATAATGCCCACTTGTTCTCTCTCTTTCACTCAAACTCACTCATAGTGTACCTCACTCACAGACTACTTGCCAGTTGAATAAGGCAACCTATATTGTATGCAACGATTCCCGTGTGGTTCCAACACCCAGTTATTCCCATTCGCCGCATTAAATAATTCCACTTGTGTTTCTATAATACAGCTCTTTTTCCAGGAGTAGACGAGATCTATGATCTGCTTGTGTTTCTTGCTGCGTACCACTAACCACAGAACAGCACCAGCGACCCGAAACATCGAAAAGTCAGTCAATGCAGCTTTACAGATTCCTGTATTCAGGTGGAGCATCGCTCAAAATATCATCTTAATACATGATTAGTTCGGTGGAGGAGAAGATCAGAGGACAGTTCGTCGCCACTCCCTCATTCAAACCCCTAGAAAATATGCTGATAGTTGGAGATACAGGGTGACACATATGTGTGCATCAGTCAATGCGCAAAATGATCAATTTCCTTAATAGGAAAGAAATGGTTCACCAACAATGTTAAAACCTGCCACGTTAATGCGTGTATAAAGACTGAAAGGCTTTCATCCACAGATTGGTTTTTGGGTTTAAATTTGCATTATTGTTATTCTATATGGGGAGTCATGTGACTCAACCTAACGCACATTATGCATTGCAGAATATGCAGTTCAACAAAAACATTGATTAGTTGCTTCTGATTACAGTCAACATATGAATCCCTCTTAATTAGGAGCAAGAAAGCACTAGCTAGGTTATTAACACACATCCGTTATACTGCTGAATATCAATAACATATGTTTATCACTGCAAATAACCTGTACTCAATCCTTAGTTTTCACAACAAGGAGATTGCTTTTAGCCAATGTACCAAACAAAGTAAAAAGTAAAACAAAATGATCAAATGGGCACATCTTAATTTAAAATGTGATGTTGTGTGTTATAGTGACTGCCCATATTCCTTGCAAAATGTCTTTAAAATTGGGAGTTGAGATTTTCAAACAAGAAGACATTTCCTTTTCCATCAAACAAAACAAACACAAATAGCTCCCCCACTGTCTATAATTAGCATGCTAGCAGGAAGTAAACATTGCCGGGTTCCTGTGTGTTGTATTTGAAATCATCCTTTCAAAAGAATAATCTCATTTTGTGTTAGAAACACCATGTATTCTCAATGTTATAGTGAATTTAAACAGCATCACAGGTCATTGGAAGAGCAATAGGAAATACAGGGCCATTAAGTAGACCATGTGCAGGTTCCTGAGCAATTTGTCTGAAAATTAGAAATGGAAATCAAGACACCTCATGGGTCGACTATTTGACACGTGAAATGTGACGGATGTTGGTTATTTCCAAAGAAACATAACTACAACAAACCTGCATTTATATTTGCTTTTCACTTTTTGGTGGAGGGTGAAAAAAAATACCTCTGAATGAACATCAAAAGTCTAATGAGGTAAACAGGGGCACGGTCACATTTTTCAGAATATTCTCTAATCCTGGGTGATTGTATTTGTCTGCATGCCTAATGGCCAGAATTTGTAAGGTATTTGGAGTTCAACAAACACACCAGCTTTTTTTAAAAAAACAGTTCAGGTTCAAGCAAGCTTTAGACCCCAATTTAGCAGGCTACAAAAGGACCAATTCCCCTCCAGGGAACTGTAGGGGAGGATTGGTCCAAAAGACCCCCCTCGCCTGCATCCCCTCCCAAGGTGAGGGCCATGGCTCATCAGGTGTCCCCTCTTTACCACCAGGGCCCAGGTGGTGGATGGCTCACCTGCTGAAGGCATCGCCCAAACGTATTGAATTTAGCCAGGCCTTAAGAACCATTTTGTCTGATAAAGATGGTGTGGGCTCAGCGCACTGCAGCGTGGCCCCCACCTCTAGAGAGTTTCAATTGTCCCTGTGGCCACAGCTCCCTGGCAGATCCGCTGTGAGCCCGTTCCCACGGACAAGACGGACATGAGCTAGTGCAAGATACCAACACTGTAGCATTTCACCTTCAGCAGTGTATCACTGATCCCAACATGACCCGGCCAGCAGAGCCTGAGTGGGAAAAAGAACTATAAAATGGCCCTCGGGATAAAAGCAAGAGTTCCCAAATACTAATGCCAAAACTACCTGCGATGGGCGCATTTTCCCCACAACCCTCCTTGATTTGCAAACCTGTAAGATGTATATATATGGCGGAATGCATGTTCATATGGCATCAGAAATGAAGCACCCACACCACTGCAGTTATGTACAAATAGTAGAAGCGTCCCGGGGGGTTATTTGTTATGCGTGTCATTGACTAGTTTACACCCCACGGTCCCGCGCCATAACCGAACTAATGCTGCTAGAGTGCAAAAGAAGACAAATGCACCCATACTGAGGGCTCATGTGAATGACACGCAAGAATGCACTCTTCATGTGTGTGTGTGTGTCCAAGCCCCTCATGTGCCCCTACCGTCACGTACGGTGGCAAGTTGTTTTCTATGTGCTCCACCAACCTCACTACTACCTCACTTACTGCAAAATGTATATGCATATAACAAAATGTTGTAGTTGTTAAAACATAGTGTACACATAATGTGCTCGGACTGACTATATCTAAGAGGTAGCAAAGTTAAAATATCAGCTTTGGAATGATTCAATGAGTATTGTATAGTATTCGAATGTTTATGAGCTTTCTCCTAAAAACGGCAACACACGAGGAAGACACCTTTTGTGAATATGTGCAAGGCCATTCCCCCTCCCTCCCTGCGAAGCCTGCCTGACGAGAGAGCAGAGGCCTGCGCCGCGCTTCTCCACCTCCCCCAAATAGGCTGGAGCCGCTTCAAAGATTTGTAGCTCCCTCTGCAGCACCCAAGGCCACGGCCCGCCACCTGCATTATTTACAGCCAGGCAGTAAACCTCCGCCTGAATATACAAACCCAGAGGAGCCCTCTCCTAAACCCCATAACCCACCGGATCACCTCAGGTTAATGGCCCCTGTAAAATTAGGATACCCAATATTATGGCAACATTCCAGCAAGACATTCATAACGACTTCTAACAAGACAGGAGGACATGTACCCTCTGTCCCATGCCCTGAGACCTAGCCCCATGACCTATGGTACCCGGTCAGTAGGACCCTAGTAACCGTGTACTGATGAATCGCCATCAAACCCCTCTTAAGGTGCATTCCTCCTGTGTTGCATTAACCCGTAGCATAACCTATTGGGAGATTTACTAAAGAGGAAAATATTGCAAATGACTGAATGATTGCGGTGTGCATGGCCCAGGGCAAAGAAGTCAGGAAAAGACATTCATCTCTGACACTGGCCACGATGGCACAACACTGCCCGGATGAACCCAGCTGACCTGCCAGGCCCAGCCCAACCCACGAGGCTGACCAGCAACGTCCTCCAGCCAAGACCAATCACATCACAGCAGCACCTATAGCTAGTCGTCGCCACCCAATCCCATTGAACTTGTGCCCCCTATAGTGTGTAGGTTTTTGATGACGTTTTTTGTAAATATATACGCCTGTCTTTGCTATTGTCAGACAGAGCGCTCTCGGAGTTTGCAGAGCTCTTTGCATGCCCTATTCTAATTGATAAACTCCTATTTACGCTCACCCGCACTTCGTCCTGGCCTTATTCCCACTCTGGGAGAGTCTATTACTGTCTCTCATTGCGGGGAGGATCGTGCTATCTGGGGGACGCTTGCCTTCAATGGTGACCCCGAAAGCGTGATTATTATTTTTTCCCGATATATGCCCGCCGTCCCCTGTTGGCACGAAAATCTCCGGTGGAAAAGGGATACGCACGGTGCGCCGGCTCCGGGAGGCTGCCCGCCAACGGCGACCGGTACGCTCAGAAGTGTGCACTCAACAGAGAGAGGGTACGGGATCCCGGTTGAAAAATCCCCTTTGAGTACCGCTCGCCGGAGCCGGGGCTGACTGTTGAGCATACGGCAACACTGCCTGGACGGACCCAGTTTCGGAGACTCTCGGTTCAAGACGGGCACGTGAGTATTGAGTGCGAGCGATCTTAAAAGGAGTAGAGGAAGAAAATTTAACGAGGTGGGGTAAAAAGGGGAACGTTGGGTCTACTAAAGACAATCTTAACTTTCTTTTGCTTTTCTTTGCATATGGCCATTAGGACTATGAAGTGATTGAGAGATAAAAGTGACGGGAACCTAGCTCCGAGAGGGGGTGGAAGGCGGCGCCGCATAGTGCTATCTTGACTAGTACTGGGAATATATGAAGAAGTGGAAAACAAGATAAAAGTGTCTGGCAAAGGGAGACACGGAGAATATATTAGTGACTGCTATTCTTTCTATTCTTTTCTTTAGGGTTACGGGAAAAATAAAAGTGGGTCAGGACAAAACCAAAGAGATAGAGTAAAGAGACAGAGAGTTTTACTTTAAAATTGAAGATCAATCCTATATATCTATATATATATATATGTCTGAAAAAGACGGACAGGGACAACCGGCAAGGGAGGAAAGGGAGGACAAATTGAACTGTGAATAGAGTGTTACAGAGGGATGTGTGAACATCTTATGTGTCAAGGGATAATTTGGTGTAATAAGTGTGTAAAAATGGTCAGAAATGTATAGCCATTGAGTGGTCATGGTAAGTGTGACCAGACAAAATATCATAAAGTCAAGAGTAATGTGGTGAAGTGAGTATGTACCTTTCTGGTTTTTGGATGAACATTGTTGAGATTACTGACGGTTTGCTCTTGTACGTGCTCCCCAAAGAGAACAGAATAGAGACTGTGCGCAGCCAATCCCCTGGTGTGCAGGCGGAGGGAGGAACACGAAGGCCCCCACGATTCAGTAAGACATAAAACACGCAGACTTACCATTTTATATTGAGATATCGAGGTACACAGAGATATATAAGTACCAGGTGGGCACGAGGTATGGGGGCAGAAACACCCTTATCACATATTTGTAAGAACCTACCTGGGTACGCGGAACGGATTAAGAAATATCATGGGTCACAGAGTTGAAGGGGGAGGGGTTGCCTCAGATATGGCCCGAAGGGGGTTCATTTGACAAAAGTGTCCTAGATATGGTAGCCACATGCATTTGTTTTAAATACAAGGGGAAGCAATTGCATAATAGGAGAGAAATATTAGATCTCTGGAGGTTGTTTGAAGAGATACCGCCGCCCAAGGTAAGGGAATTAGATTCTGATCTACCATCAACCACTGACAATCCATTAATGATACAAAAAGATGATAAGGTATTGCCAGAGGAAGAGCCTCCGATAGAAGTAACTAGGTTGTACCCAATACTAAAGAAGCCAGTGCCCGCAGAGGGATATAGTGACCCGACTTATGTGCCCCCGCAGACAACTATCACAACACAGGGGCCAACAGCACCCCCTCCGTATGAATGTCATAGGGAGCGAACACAGGCAAGCACACCAAGGTGGGACATAGAAAAACTAACTGATGATCTAGAATCAAGGCTCTCCATAGCGAGAGACGAGCTCTCGACGATAAAAAGCATATGTGAACGGACCGCACTTAACACGGCCAGATCAGAGCACCCTTCTAGAGCACCGAGTGAGGGTAGAACATTTGAAGAAGGGTGGAAGAAAGGCGAAATACTGTTCAGAATCTAGGAAGAGCCAGCCCGAATAATTGAACTAGAGACAAAGGAGGGATGTACTGATAATGAAGAGAGGTCTGTAGGGGATAGGGAGGAGCTACTATGTGATATGAGGGATGATTTGGAAGAAAGCAACAGGCTAAGTATGGCAATGGGAGGGGAAAGCGAAGGGGTGGATGGTGTATATTCAATGCGAACACTGGAGGATGAGTGGACAGGGCGATTAAGGAACCGGGTGGGGAAAATGGCATCATTAGGAAAAACAGGAGTGAAGGAGGGTACAGATACGACAACGAAAGGGAAGTTGCAGCTCCCGCTAATACATAGGGGAGGAGGGAGGCCGAATTACATACCCTGGGCTCAGATGGATAAGGCCAACTTATTAAAGTTATTGCCCCCGTTATCCGGAGGGGCGAGCAAGTGGATATACGCCTTTGAGAAACACACTGCCGGGGTACCCCTAGCAATAGGGGATGTGAAGAGCTTGCTTGTATTGGCAGTGGGGGATCAGGCCGACAGAGTATGGGTCAAGGCTGGTTTCCCGGGAGTAACATTAGACTGTGATCGCCATGATGGGGCATCCTTTAACACAGTGCGTGCAAGAGTGTGGGATGCTTTGCGGGAAACGTTTCCAGATACCCCAGATTTACAGTCAGTAATGCAGTGTACAATGAATGACGACGGAGATGAGGAAGAGGAGGGGCTGGTAGCAATACAAGGAAGGATGGCAACTATTTGTACAGGAGCAGGACAGCAGCAGTGGAACGAGCAGGAGCAGGGCGGAGATCCGTAGTGGCAAGAGTGGGCCCCTCGAGGGGGACGAGGTGGGTACAGGGGCCGAAGAGGAGGTGGACAAGGAAATGGGGGAATGGGAGGAAATGGATGACAGGGTCCCAGAGGTGCGCAAGGGAGTTGTTGGAACTGCGGGAGGTGGGGACATTACTCTAAGGAGTGCAGAAGTAGACCAAACAACGGATTTCCAGAGGCAGACCATTATGGTCATCCCCATCCGGGCAGCCTATACGGTCTCCCAATGGGACAACAACAAAGAAACGCAGGGCAGGGGTACAATGAGCAACAACAGGGGCATCAATGCAGAACACAGAATCACCCACAAAACAATGACGCCATGCACTACACGCCAGGAAACCCGTTCGCGACAACAGCAAACAGAGCCCCAGCACCAGCCCCCTATAGTGGCGTGTCAGTGGTTTCAGGGAGTGTGTTCAACCAAGGGGGGGCAATGAGACACCCCGCATAGGACAGCCCACAGAGAGCACTTGCGTGTCCAGTTCTATCTACCACCTACGATGTAGCAGAGGAACCATTGGTAGGGGCGCAGATAGGAGACAAGCAGTTCATATTCATGGTGGATTCGGGAGCGGAGAAATCATGTATTAGGGAGGGCCGGTTCCCGTTATCTAACCGGAAGTTAGAGACGCAGGGGTTCTCTGGGGCTGTAATTGAAGTTCCTTATACAGAAGCATTGGATGTAACGGTAGGGGGTAAAACTGTAAAAACACCCTTACTGTATTATGAACATTCAGCAATAAATTTACTAGGAAGGGATCTTCTTAGCAAACTCAATATGACAATATCATTCACTGTGAGAGGCATAGTGTGTTCAACGCCAGGAATATGCCCGTTACGTGTAATGCTGGTGGTACAGGCTCACACAACCACTCCAGAAATACGTGGGTTGCCAGTGGACGAGAGAATGTTTATTGAAGGGCTAAAGACGCTGGCCCTCATAGTCCCTGAGCTAAAAAGAATGGATTGGAGAATACCAGCGAGTTCCTCTTCCGCCCAATAGTGTACCCTGACACAGCACCAGGATCAGTGGTATCATTGGATTTGCACGCTGTACAGGTATCTGCCAAAAGGATTGTCGTGATTGGAGTGGATATAGAAGGATGTGAGTGGCGTACAGTACTGTGTACAAATGCCAACATTGCCCTGAGAGACTTAACTGATGAGGATCTCTTTTCAGATTCGGAAGGGGATGGTGAAATAGTAATGGAGATAGCAATGCCTTGTGACATTTTAATTCAGGCTAGAGAAATCCCTGTCCAGCTGATGGCAGTGGTGGGAGCACCACCGTCATTCTTCGATGATGACATGAGACTAGTACCAAATAATTTGTGGACAACAGGTCCTCATGACGTAGGGTTATTGCATGGAGTGCAACCAGTGATAATAAAGCTCAAACAAGGAGGAATTCTACCCCGAGTGAAACAATACCCATTGTCCCGTGAAGCTGAAGAAGGGATAAAAGAGACAATAAATGCACTACTAGCACAAGGGATAATAGTGCCTTCAAACTCCCCATGTAACACATGCATTTACCCAATTAAAAAAGCAAAGGGAGGGTCTTGGAGGATGATCCAGGATTTACGCCCCCTAAATGACGTAATACAGAAAGAGTTCCCTTTGGTCCCGAACCCTGCATCTATATTATGCAGCATCCCAAAAACGGCATCACATTTTACGGTGGTCGATTTGAAAAACACATTTTTCTCCATCCCTTTGGCTGAAGAGAGTAGATACCTGACAGCCTTTACACTAGGGGGGAGGAGATATGAACATTGCAGATTACCACAGGGATACTGTGAGAGCCCGAGCATATTCAACCGCATATTACATGAAGACTTAGGAAACTTATCAGTTGAAAGCACAATTATTCAGTATGTAGACGATGTACTCGTCTGTGCACAGGATGAAGAAACGTGCAGAAAAGATTCGATAACACTCCTAACGCTGTTGGCTAATAAGGGGTACAAGGTAGAGAAGGAAAAGCTACAATACTGTCTGACAGAAGTGCTATACTTCGGACAGCTGATATCAAAAGATGGGAAAAGAATAATACCCGACAGGGTAGAAGAAATAAGATCAGTAAAAGAACCCACAACAGTGAAGGAGATGCAGAAATTCTTGGGAATGTGTAACTCTTGCCGAGCATGGATATTGGATTATGCAGCATACACCAGACCCTTACTACAAGCGCTTAAGGAGGCCCAACAGGAGAACAAGAAAATAGAATGGTCAGAGGAAATGAGCACATCCTTCAACTCATTAAAAGAGTTGATTTCAAGCGCTCCAGTGCTCGCAAATCCTGATTATGGACGCAAATTTTACCTGTTCTCGCACTGCAAGGGGACACTCATGACAGCTGTACTGACACAAAAGACATCCCTAGGACACAAACCATTGGCCTACTATAGTGGCACTTTGGATGCTGTGATGCAAGGACATTTCGCGTGCGAGCAATCGCTCGCTGCAGCTGCGTTCGCAATTGAAAAAAGTGCCACAATAGTAATGGGATGCCCTGTGACATTGTTTGTAGAGCATTCATTATTTGCAATACTGGAAAGGTCAAAAAGTACACTGACCACACAGCGGGCAACGGCCTATGAAATAATATTGTCCAGCGCCAATATCCATGTGGTACGATGCAGGACAATGAATCCGGCCACATTTATTACAGAAGCATGCACACTAGAGGACATGCAGGAACACGATTGTGCAACTTACACAGGAGAAAGAGGAGAGGACACAGTGGTGTGCGAGAATGCCCTGACAGAGGGGGAAGTGTACTTTGTAGACGGATCAGCATCAATTGATGTGGACACAGGAGAAAAACATGTGGGTATGGCAGTGGTGAGATTAGAAGACGGTGAGTATGAAACACTAGTGCAGTAAAGCCTTCCATCACATTTTTCAGCACAAGCAGCAGAACTCATTGCCCTAATAGAAGCATTGCATGCAGCTAAAGGGTGCGCGGAGACAATTTACACGGATACAGCTTATATGATGACAACAGTGCATGGAGGTCTGGCAAGGTGGGGACGGAGGGGGTTTCGACGAGCAGATGGGACTCCAGTGCAACATGCAGAATTGCTGAAGGAGCTAATTGAAGCTCTACGAGATCCCACCATGGTAGCCATAGTGAAGTGCCAAGCACATACGTCCAACACAGACGTTGTGTCTTTCGGAAACGTGGCAGCGGACGCGGCCGCCAAGGAAGCCTCATACTTTGAGAAATGTGAAGCAGGTGAGTACATGTTACAGCAGAAGACAAACGAGGACCTTCCAGAAGGGTACAACACAATGCCTATATCACAAATACTAGAGTTGCAGGAGGGAGCAAGTGCAGATGAAAAGGCGATGTGGGTAAAACGAGGGTGCAGCCAATCAGCAACCGACTTACTGTGGTGACAAAATAATACAGGAAAAGTGGTAATGCCAGTAAAATTATTAGAAATAGCGTTTCAACAATTACACTTCCCAGCACACAATACGAAACAACACATTGCAGCAGAGATACAGGAGGAGTGGTTCGTGCCCTGTCTGCAGTAGCACTTGTCTAGATTGACATTAGAATGCACAACATGCCAGATATACAGTTCTGGAATGACATTACGAACACTAAGGGGAACAATCCCAAGACCGATTAGACCATTCAAAGAGCTACATATTGACTACGCGGACATGGGAGAGAGGTGTAATGGGGCACGTTACATGATTGTGGTTGTGTGCCCATTTTCAAGATGGGTGGAAGCAGGCCCATGTGCACGACCTGATGCTAAAAGCGCTGCAAAGTTCCTAGTGAGAGAAGTATTTCCGAGCTGGGCAATTTGCGACGTGATTCGCTCAGACAACGGCACACATTTTGTAAACAAACTCTTCAAGGAAGTAACGACGCTATTGGGAATAAAGCATAAGTTGTGCTCAATTTATCATCCTCAAAGCAATGGCGTGGTGGAAAAGATGAACGGCCTGTTAAAAGGGAGATTATCGAAACTATGCTTTTCATTAAAAAAGAACTGGATTTATTGTTTACCCCGTGCACTATTTGAGCTGAGAAATCAGCCAAGCAAGGACCACCATTTGTCCCCGCACGAAATTGTGACCGGAAGACGAATGCACACAGCACACTCCCCCCTGCGCGAACAATCAGATGCACACAGAAGCGCTGCGATATTAGGAGAAGAGTTTACAGACTACTTGAAAAAATTAACAAAGGCAGCGCGCGCAATAGCAAAGCAGCTTTCGCCACCGTTCACGAGAGAAGAGGGGATCACAACAGGGTCAGTTACAGAGCCTGAGGAACAGGTACAACTGACACCAGGCAAATTCATTTATGTCTGGAGCTTTGTGCGCCGGTGGAATGCACCACGGTTCCATGGCCCATATGAAGTGGTGTTTTGCACACCTACGGCTGTAAAAGTGAAGGGCCTAAAATATTGGATACATTTGACAGATGTACGAAGAGCATATAATAGTGTGCAGGAAGAGGTGGATGAGGGGGCACAGACAACAGCAAACAATACAAATGAAAAGAACATGTGAATATGAACTTGTATGTGTGACAGAAATGCACCGGATTGAGAACATTGCCAACATTTAAGGATGTTAAAAAAAAATGTGTTATAGATTTATCTGTAAATAACAATGTGATAAAAGTACGTAGTATCAACTCCCTTGTCTGTGCATCCCCAACCCTACTACCCTACCCGCTTCCCTTCCCCTTCAGTATGCATTGGCACTGGTAGTGTCAACAAAATGTTTACATTCATGCACTTAATGCACTTTTATATCTCAAAAAGGAGATACCATGGCATCTAACGGGCAGCCTGCAACGGATAGATTTGCTAGATATCGAGAGTTGTTAACTGAGAGATGTAGATATTCGTATGAGTGTGGATTGTCTGTGTGCATTACTTTGTTTTTCACAATAATGTTTGGCCTGGTTACATATTGGTTTATAGCATTCATCTCTATCGAGATGAACGAGGGGGGAGGGATTAACAAAGAGACTAACAGGACTAATATGACCAATGCAACAGCAAGTGCAAATAACAGAGAAGGTGATTTTTTAGTATGGGATGGAACTAAACTTGTATGGGGATATTACACCACACCATCCAATACTGCCATCTCGGAAAATGAAGAGCTACAGGGAGAAATGCAAACCAACACAGTGTCCCCGCCAAAAGTATCTAACTACAACGCCCGCAGTTTAAATGACCGAAACCCCTCCACCATATCCTGGTTGTATAACACCCCCACAAGCCAGCCTGCCCCCATAGCCAAAAACACGCAGTCAGATAACATGAAGGAAGAAAATGAAAGAATGAAAGCAACACATGAAATATTATATGATGATTGGGTAAAGGGGGGCGGGAATGAGAAAGGGGGGCCCACTTTGTCCATTGCCCATGAGGCTGGGAAGTACATTAAGAACAAAAATAACAGACGAAAAAGAGAGGCGGGAAGGAGGAAGTATGATAAGTATTATGGGTTAGAACTAGATAAAATGGAAGACCCAAGGCACCCCCACCAGACAAATAAATGGTATGCGGACATGAGTGCAACAGCTAAACAAACAACAAATGAAAGTTGTTATGTCTGCTCCCTCATCCCCCATGCTTCAGGCACGCCCAAAGTATTGTTACCCGAAGAGTTGCCCATTGTAGATGCCCAATGTCTCCTTCATCTCACGTTGTGCAGAATTAAGAACACCTTCCAGGCACATGAAGTTACGTTTAGGATGCTGCAGAACGAGAAAACTTGCTATCCAAGGACAATAGGAGTGGTATGTCTGGAAGAACCATTTTTTATAATACAAGGGACACTTTTTTCAGACAACAAATGGAAGGACGAAGAAGTAATGTGTAAGGCTGAAGCACTGAGGGGAGTGGCACCAGAGAAATTGCAATGGATAGAAGAAACGTGCACACCAGTATGGAAGGAACACATTTCAGAACTAACTTGGGTACCAGCCCTTGAAAAACCCTTCAAGCTGCAGAAAGAAATAGGCTACGAACTATGTTTTAAAGGAGAGGGGAAAACCTCCATGGGGACAAACAAGAACTGTAACAAGACCCTCAACATCCCAGACTTACGAAAAGGGACAGCGGCCCTGATGGACACATATTGGGTATGTGGCAATCAAGCATATCTGCACCTCCCACAATCATGGAGTAGCAGTTGCTCAATGGCCACTCTGCACTCAGCACTAATGGTAATACCAGAAAGCCACATTGACGGGAGCAAAAAGACACGAGAAGGCACCCAACAGAGTGCGGCCCAGCCAACTTCAGAACCACAAATCTATGTCCTGTCCTCCGAGAACAAGGAAGAGGTGCTGTCCCGAAACAGACGAGCATCAAACTACATATCTAAGGCATCATCAGAATTGCTGGCACAGATTCCAGACAGATACCGATTATTCAGCTCGGCAGAAACATTCTTCGCCTCACTCGTCCCAAGTATACAGGCAAGAGCAAACGTAAAAAGGCTCCAGATAACACGTTGGGAGCTGATCCAACTGGCAAATGACACTGAAGAAGGGTTCAACGTGATAAAAGTGGAACTAAGAGCATTACGGCTGATGACCATGCAAAACAGGTATGTCTTAGACCTGTTGACAGCGATGGATGGAGGTGTTTGCCGAAAAATCGGAAGTGCCTGCTGCACTTTCGTACCTTCCGAAGACGCAGACAACGGCTCCCTGTCCCATGTGATCGAAGAAGTACATAATCTAGGAGAAAGGATGAAAATGGAAGGTGGGGCGGAAGAAAGTACTTGGTTCGACAATATTTTTTCCTGGGTCCCATCATGGCTGGGAATGACTGTGAGATTTTTGATGCCGGATGTGGTGTTCCTCCTCTTTATTTTTTGCCTGTGCCAGGTGGGTCTTCGATGTTGTGCTAACGCAGTACCGAATGGTGCAATGATGATGGTGACAATGGTCAACACCCGTGGTACAATACAAGATATGCAGGAAGTGCAGGTACAAACAGGAACGGATGACTCACCAAGATATCAGCTAGTGCCTAGATATCATGACAAGGATATCGTAGATAAACTGTGGCATACTACCATTAGAGAGCCCTGAGTATTAGAATGGTACAAAGAGGTGTGGGTAGACTTGGAAGGAGTGAGCGGATGTATATACCTGACCTGTACCCCAGATGAGTATGCCAGGAGAGATGAGAGCTTAAGGGGGGTGTGCAGAGCATGGATGCCCATAAAAGGCACACCCGCTTGGGATGCTGCAATAATTGATGAGGAGGAGTGCAGGAGATTGGAGGATTTAAAGAGTTTGTTACTTAATTAACGAAAGGGGGGAAATGTAGGGGAGGATTGGTCCAAAAGACCGCCCTCGCCTGCATCCCCTCCCAAGGTGAGGGCCATGGCTCATCAGGCGTCCCCTCTTTACCACCAGGGCCCAGGTGGTGGATGGCTCACCTGCTGAAGGCATCGCCCAAACGTATTGAATTTAGCCAGGCCTTAAGAACCATTTTGTCTGATAAAGATGGTGTGGGCTCAGCGCACTGCAGCGTGGCCCCCACCTCTAGAGAGTTTCAATTGTCCCTGTGGCCACAGCTCCCTGGCAGATCCGCTGTGAGCCCGTTCCCACGGACAAGACGGACATGAGCTAGTGCAAGATACCAACACTGTAGCATTTCACCTTCCGCAGTGTATCACTGCTCCCAACATGACCCGGCCAGCAGAGCCTGAGTGGGAAAAAGAACTGTAAAATGGCCCTTGGATAAAAGCAAGAGTTCCCAAATACTATTGCCAAAACTACCTGCGATGGGCGCATTTTCCCCACAACCCTCCTTGATTAGCAAACCTGTAAGATGTATATATATGGCGGAATGCATGTTCATATGGCATCAGAAATGAAGCACCCACACCACTGCAGTTATGTACAAATAGTAGAAGCGTCCCGGGGGGTTATTTGTTATGCGTGTCATTGACTAGTTTACACCCCACGGTCCCGCGCCATAACCGAACTAATGCTGCTAGAGTGCAAAAGAAGACGAATGCACCCATACTGAGGGCTCATGTGAAGGATGCGCGAGAATGCACTCTTCATGTGTGTGTGTGTCCAAGCCCCTCATGTGCCCCTACCGTCACGTACGGTGGCAAGTTGTTTTCTATGTGCTCCACCAACCTCACTACTATCTCACTTACTGCAAAATGTATATGCATATAACAAAATGTTGTAGTTGTTAAAACATAGTGTACAAATAATGTGCTCGGACTGACTATATCTAAGAGATAGCAAAGTTAAAATATCAGCTTTGGAATGATTCAATGAGTATTGTATAGTATTCGAATGTTTATGATGCTTTCTCCTAAAAACAGCAACACACAAGGAAGACACCTTTTGTGAATATGTGCAAGGCCATTACCCCTCCCTCCCTGCGAAGCCTGCCTGACGAGAGAGCAGAGGCCCGCGCCGCGCTTCTCCACCTCCCCAAAATAGGCTGGAGCCGCTTCAAAGATTTGTATCTCCCTCTGCAGCACCCAAGGCCACGGCCCGCCACCTGCATTATTTACAGCCCAGCAGTAAACCTCCGCCTGAATATACAAACCCAGAGGCGCCCTCTCCTAAACCCCACAACCCACTGGATCACCTCAGGTTAATGGCCCCTTTAAAATTAGGATACCCAATATTATGGCAACATTACAGCAACACATTAATAATGACTTCAAACAAGACAGGAGGACATGTACCGTCTGTCCCATGCCCTGAGACCTAGCCCCACGACCTATGGTACCCAGTCAATAGGACACTAGTAACCGTGTACTGATGAATCGCCATCAAACCCCTCTCAAGGTGCATTCCTCCTGTGTTGCATTAACCTGTAGCATAACCTATTGGGAGATTTACTAAAGAGGATAATATTGCAAATGACTGAATGACTGCGGTGTGCATGGCCCAGGGCAAAGAAGTCAGGAAAAGACATTCATCTCTGACACTGGCCACAATGGCACAACAACACCGCCCGGATGAACCCAGCTGACCTGCCAGGCCCAGCCCAACCCACGAGGCTGACCAGCGACGTCCTCCAGCCAAGACCAATCACATCAAAGCAGCACCTATCGTCGCCACCCAATCCCATTGAACTTGTGCCCCCTATAGTGTGTAGGTTTTTGATGACGTTTTTTGTAAATAAATACGCCTGTCTTTGCTATTGTCAGACAGAGCGCTCTCGGAGTTTGCAGAGTTCTTTGCATGCCCTATTCTAATTGATAAACTCCTATTTACGCTCACCCGCACTTCGTCCTGGCCTTATTCCCACTCTGGGAGAGTCTATTACTGTCTCTCATTGCGGGGAGGATCGTGCTATCTGGGGGACGCTTGCCTTCAGAACATATATCAGAAAGAGTGGAGGGTGATTGGTAATTTCTGTTTAAGTGATCTAGACGGTTCCATGTCTTAAAATCACGTCAAAAATGGCCGTAAATACAAAATATTGCGGGAAAAATGCCATGGTTTTTAGCGCCACAATCATGTAAAGGATGCGGGGGACACCCCCACAAACCCCGGACCCATTATACCATTTAAGGGGAGCAGGGGACACCCCTGCAACCCCCGCTCCCCTTAAATGGTATAATGGGGTACACCTTTACCGGGTCAAACCAGGCAATTTTTGCAGCGATTTTGTTTTTGTTTTACTAGTGACATTTTTGCCGCGATTTTATTACCTGATACCATCTAGACTAGACTTCTCTGAGAAGGGTTAATAAGAACATGTTATTTAGGATTTTGAAAAGGAGTGTAAGGGTCCAGGCCGTGGAATTCTATGTATAGCTGTACTAGAATTACTGTCAATCTCGCAGCACCGCCATCTTCAAAGTTTAGAAGTAAAATGGAAGAAAAACTTCTATCACTTTCTCTCCAATTTCCCTCGGGATTGATACTTGCTGATACCGCCCAACTCGTGATGAGTCCCATATGTGAAGGGTAGTGCAAGCTACCTTTGGCTCCACACCAAAATCCTTTTGTGACGAATAAGACAAAATGCTAGTTGTGGAGAACATCTGTTAGATTTCTCTGGGCAGGATGTGACTTGATTCAGTGGCTGTTAATCAGTGTGCCATCTTGTTATGATAAACAAAGGAAAGTACTTGTAATTCATTTGAAAGTGTGAAGAGAATGCTTTCAGTGGTTGCAACTCAGTCTGCAGTTATTTTGTGCTCAGCAAAAGAAAAAAGAGTTAAATAGAAAAAATGTCTTAAAATTCATTTAATTGCGGTAACTCAGTGCACACTATTTGTATGATGAATAAGAGAAAGTGCTATTTGCAGAGAAAACATTTTAAAAAAATTGACGTTTGGGATCAAATGCAATGGCTATAACTCAGTGCTCCATCTTGTTGTGGTGAAGAGGAGAAAATATAAATTGTGCAGTAAAGGTCTTAGAATTATGTGAAGGCAAGAAAGCAGTATAAGCCGTGCCTGTATCTCAGTGCAGTTTGTGTTGAAGGAAAAAGAAAAAATGTCTGTGGAAAATGTCTTTAAACCCTTTCATGAAGTCTTTGAAAATCAGTGCACTGTTTTTGTGACAAATAATACAAATGATAGTTTGATAAGTGATAGTATACATGACTTGCAAAGAACAAGTCAATAGAATTATTTGGTGGCAGGAGGAGATAATATGATGTGGTTGCAAATCAGTGCCCCACCTATTTGCAATAAGAGAAGATGCTAGCTGTTTGTCCCCCCCAACTTTTGTGGCACACCATATATTGCCCCTTTTTGGCAGAGCCCCTGTCCTCTAGATGTCATGTCCCCCCAACATTTTCAGCAAAGTTACTCCACTGTTGAAGGCAGGAGCAGATTACATTTTGTAGCTGCAACATTGTGCTCTATCTTCTTTTTTTTAATAGACGTTTTATTGAATTCTATATCAAAGTTGGGTTCATAAACATCAGCAGCAGACCATACAGCAATGAAAACAACATTAATACTAATAGCAGCAAGGGTCAGGCATTGGCCTGTCAGCACTCTAGGCCCATGTATCCGCACCCGGGGCCCTCCCTGCCTCTTTTGTCCGATACATCCCCTCCTCACCTACCCTTCCTCAACCCTCCCATCTGTGTCTCTGCCCTTCACTCCATAAGGCCTCCCCATCTTATGTTTTTCCCCTCCTGCCTATCTGACCCCCTGTCTCTCACCCCAAGCTCCCCAAATTGTTTTTTTTTTTTTTTAACAGGCTATGGTTAGTTAAAACCTTATACACAAATTGTTTTGTATATCCTCTCGGTCTCTACACCATCTGATCCCATCTTCTTATAACATCCATTGCTACTTTCCACGTCTCCGGCCTCTGGGTTTCCAAACTCATAAATTTCTCTGCTATGGCTTGTTTGGCTACAATGCATGCTTTGCATATAATGCTCTTGGCATACCAATCTGTCTTCATAATTGCATACCCCCAGTATTGCTGCTTTGGGTTCCAGTTGCACCGGCCTCTCCAAGACCCCCTCTACTTCCCTCTGGATCTTCTCATGGTATATTTGTGTCCACCTGTGTCTCTTGCGCTTGGGGCCGGTTTCGTCCTCACCTCTATTCATCCTCTTCAGTATGTCCCTGGAATAGTATACCCTGTGCAGGTACTTAAATGGTATCAACTGCAATCTGGCCATTATAGCCACCTCCTTTGATTATTGTAATGCCTCCCTCCACTCGTCCTCATCTGTGTCTGCCACATACTTGACCCATATTTCTTTCAAGGCCCCATGTTGATGCTTAGTTAAGATTGAGAGATCTATAGAGTGTTGAGATCTGTTCTGCCTGTTTCTATCTAAGACATTTTGTTCAATGGGGGAAGCTTGCAGGACTTCCCTGCCTCCTGCTGTATGTGATATCAGGGCATGTCAGAGTTGAAGGTATGTATTGTGGTCTTGTCTATGCACCCCCCATATGTACCTGAGCTGCTGGATGGATCCAATGCCTTAGGGAGTCACCAAATCCCCAACTACCTTGATCCCCTTATCTTTCCACTCATCTTGCCATCTTAAATTCTGTAACCCTCCAATCAGCCTATTCCCCAAAGCATGGATGCCATAATGACATGTTTACCCCAGCCTTGCTGTTAATGGGCTTGTGCCCAGGCCATTCCCACTGCGTTTGTCACTGGCAGTAATGCCCTGCCAGGTTTTTCCATATAGTAGCCTTTGTCACCCATTTCTCCCCACCAGTCACAATTCCATAGTCACAAGCGAGTCACTACCTGCCCGGCACACCCACCCATTCACTAGTACTGTTGCAAATTCTGGAAAACTAAAATTCCCTTGCAATGGGAGTTGTAACATGTTTCCAGTTTGATTCTGGGTGTTCTCCATTCCGATAGGAACTCCATCAGCACTTTATCAATTTGGTTGAAGTCCCTTGATGATATAGTGCTAGGGGTGTACTGCACAATGTAGAGCAGCCTGGGGAGGGCAACCATTTTGTACAGTGCCACTCTACCCATCAGTGAGATCGTGGGGGAGGAGGTTCAGCCACTGAAAGGTATTATGTTTGAAGCTCTGGAGCACAGGGAAGAGGTTGAAGCTATTGAAGAGTTTCTCATCCTTCTGGATAAACACTCCTAGATACTTAAAGCCGGTCCTGTTCATGTAAGCGGAGGATATCCACATGGATTCCCCCTCCCCACTCCACCGGGTAATGGATGTATTTGCCCCAGTTGATTCTCAGGCCGGAGTATGATCCAAACTCCTCCAGAATGGCTATGACTCTCTGCACCAACTTCTCTGAGCTGGTCAAATACAATAGGATGTCATCTGCATAGAGAGATGCACATTCCTTCCTACCTACCAGCCATGGGAATCTTGTCAGTTCAAGCTCCTCCCTAATCAAACCTGCTAAGGGCTCCACCTCCTTTGAAAACATCATGAGGAAGAGTGGACACCGTTGCCTGGTGCCACGTTCCAGTGCAAACATTTTGGAGATCAGGCCATCAACCCTCACCTGTGCCTTGAGGCTGCCGTACAGTAGCTGACTCCAGCCAAGGAAACTTTCCTCAAGCCCCGTCCTCCATAGGGCAGCGAATAAGTATATACATTCAATGCAATCAAATGCCTTGTGGGCATCAAATGCAAGGATGTTGACCGTTTTATTTTTCCTTTCCTTACTTAATATCATGTGTAGGCATCGTAGGTTCATCCTGGTGGATCTGTATGGGAGGAATCCACACTGGTCTACCTTCACCTTGGTGGCTATGACATTGCTCAATCGATATGCCAGGTTTTAGCCATGATTTTAATCTTAATGTTAATGAGGGAGATGGGTCGATACAACCCACATTGTTCCTTCAGCTTGCCCTCATTGGGTATCATGATGATCGTCGCTTCCCTAAGATCCAGTGATAGGGTTCCCTCTTCCTATTTTCCAGGAACATCCTCCATAGTGGACCCATGACTTCGTCCTTTAGCTTCAGCCATAATTCCAATGGAAAACCATTTGGTCCTATGGTTTTGCCCCTCTTCAATAGTGTCATTGCCTCCAGGATATACTCCGTCTGCAGTTCCCCCTCCAGGACCTCCCTTTGCTCTGGGGTCATGGCAGTCAAACTAAATATTCCTCCATTTCTGCAGCTCCTCTAGCCACATGTGATGCTGTAGTACGAGGTGAATGCTTGCACGATTTCTGTAGGCTCCCATGTCATCTCCTCCATCTCTCCCCTTTGGATTTCATAAACCAATCTGTAAGTGTCCTCCCTTTGGGCAAGCTAGTTTAATAACTTCCCATTTATAACCCCCCCCATTCATAGATATGTGCCCCAGTACACCCATCCCACTTTTGCTCTTTCAAGGGCACTGAGTCACACCCCCTCTTTCACTTTTTAGTGTCTCAATGTGCTATTTCAGTGGTGTGTGGTCCGAGATACCCCTAGCCAAATACTCCACCCTCTGAATGTTGTCTGCCCCATTGCCAGCGTAAAGACATATATAATCTATCCTACAAAATGAGAATTCCTTCCTTCTTGGGTGTGTCTCCCTCCATGGGTCTGTCAACCCTGGTGCATCCAAAAATCCCTTACATTTTGTATCCTGGTGTTCTCCCCTTACAGTACCTTTCCACCTGTCCAGTACCATTTGGATCATTTCATTAAAATCCCCTGCAACTATCACTAGGCCAGATTGCACCTCTAGCATCATTTTTTAACCTCCTCCGGGGTGCTCAGCACTAACTTCGGTGGGGAGAATACATTAATGAAGGAGATAGCATCCATATCGAGGCCCTCCACTCCCATCACACAACCCACTCTATCTTGGAGCATTCTCAATCACCTGAAACAATAGCAATTTCTTCATACGTATCCCCACTCCACTAGACCCTCTTCTGAAGCTTATGTGCACCACACAATTGTACAAGCCTTTCCACAATATCCTACATGTCTCCCCCAAAAGATGAGTTTCCTGGAGCAGCAGCACCTCTGGCTGGTGTCTCCTCAGGAACTGGAAAACCACACTCCTCTTTTGCTTTTCATTCATCCCATTCACGTTCCATGACATACATTTTATTGGGTCCTGGTTATCCATATCCATACAGCCAATCCCCATATCGTCATGGCAGTTTTAATTTTTGAACCCCTATCTTTTCCATCGCTAACTAACTTGTGAACACATCTTGAACACCCTCCACATTTCCAACTTAGTATCACCCCACTCCTCCGCTCTCCTTCCCCTCCTCCTTTTATATTTCATACCCTTCTCTTCCCTTGCCCCTAGCCATCCTGTGAACTCATTATGTTGACAATCAAAACTCAGAACTTTAGTTCTTCCCCCAACCACTGCCTCCCCTCCCTGCCCACCCCATACTTCTTCCCCAACATGAAGCATCTATATCCCTTATATCTATTCCCAGAACAGAATGACTCACTACCCCATGCCTACTTCCCTCCTAAATCCACTCTCTAGATCGCCTGCCCCCTTCCCTTTTCACTTATCGTTTCCAAAGCCCTATTCCATCCCTCCACCCCTCCTCTCCATCACCCCTGAACTCAGTGCATCTTCGCTGTGGGTAGTCCCCCTCGCCAGTCCTGGTTACACCAGTCCTGATTTCCGTTCGGGCCGATGCCCCATCTTCTCAGCCTTCCACCACCTCTTCTGTGTTCACGATCTGGGGACTGGTTAAGTTCTCCACCTGCTTTGCCACTCTTCGTTCAGTTCTTCATAGCGTCCCATCCTCCCCCATCTTAATTCTAAAGGCTTCTGCTCACTCTCTCGATGGTTCACATCTCCACTCTTCTCTTTGCACTGTCACAGCTGTCTTACCATTACCTTCTTTAGCTTCAAGAGGACGAGACCTGCTCCCGAAAGGCCCCAGGATCTGCAGCCCCATGCTCGCCATCCATTACCAGGCTTCTCGTGTATCCTGAAACATCCAGTATTTTTCTCCTACCATGACACTGAGTTTTGTCAGGAATATCAGCATGTATTTCACTTGGTTGTTGCACAAGAGTCTCTTAACTTCCTCAAGGGACCCCCGTATAGTCTGGGAAAATCATCACAGTAGCATTCTCAACTTTGAGCATTCCTCTGATTCTGTCAGCTTGTAATGCAATGTCCCTCTCTCTTTAATCAATGAGTTCTGCCTGAGACTCTGTGAACCCTTTTAATTGAAAAGAAATTGGTTAGGCCCTTTCCCCTCAGGACATCTTTTATCCTTTCCCCCCCAAAACAGGTCTATTGCTAGCCCCTCAATCCTTTCCAGAAGACCCACAAGCCTGATGTTTGACCTTCGTTATCTCCCTTTAGCGTCTTCCACCCTTTTCATCCAAAGTACAAGATATTGCTTGGTGGACTTGGACCTGCGCGTTGAGCAATTTCACTGTGTCCTTTAGCCTGATAATCCTCTCCTCAGCTTCCCCCACTCTGTCCGATTCTGCTCGCAGCTCTGCTCTGAGGAGGGTCACTTCCACCCCAACCTGCCCTATCTTATCTTACATACCTGGAGTCTGACACTGCCTACAGGACCTGCATCATCATAGGCTCCACCCCCCTCAGGCAGCTCTTCCAGAATGCGACGTTGATTACCTTGGGGTAAAGGGGGTGTTTCCTGTGTTTATCCTGAAGTGCAGAGTGTGTATTTGCCCATTTTGCTTTGGGTGGCTTTTGCAGGTTTGTCTTTACCCATATTTGTGTCTGGCGTGCCTCATCCCACCAAACTCTCTTCACCGCTCCCCTGCTGCTATCTCTGAATGTAAAATCACACCCTGTTGTTCTTCCACAGATAATGGGCTGTTTTCTGTTCCCCTTGCTCTGCACCCACTTCTGTGGAGTCCTTCCTTGCATCCATTCTCCCCACCTTCTGCAGGTCTTCCTGGCTAGTTGAGCATCTGCAGGCTATTCCCTCACCACTCGGCACTCACCTTTTTACCTGTGACTTCCCGGAGAAGGGGGAGGATCCGCCACTCACCGGCCACCTGATTCACCTGTGGGGGGTACAATTATTTTATCCAGCCTGCGCTCACTCTCACCCCCGGGTTGAAATGCATGTCTGTTCAGCCATCTGGGTCCAGGCTGTTTCTCGGTAGTCGTCTGCTGTGTATGTTGAAATGTTCCTCTTTTTTCTCACCCTGGGCTTTTCCCCAGATCCGGCTCTTTCCTGTGTTCTGCCTTGCACTAGCGGTTTTACTATAACTCACACTTTGCATTCACAAGTGAATGATTTTCTTAGGCAGCACAGTCACTCCAGTGGGCAGTGGTTGGGTTCAGGCTTGGTCGCAGTCCATTTGGTCTCCTCTTCGGAAACCTCGGGGTCATCTTCGACTCCACACTCTCCATCTTTCCTCCCATATCCGACGTCTCTAAGAAGTCACACTACCAACTACACCTCCTCAGAGGTATCCTTCCTTTCCTCTCCTTCTCCCAGAAGCTCACTGTCTCTAGAGCCTTGTTCTCTCGAAGCTGGACTACTGTAACAGGCTCTACCTAAATCTGTCCGCCTCTACTCTCTGCCCTTTGCAACTCATCCAGAACAGGACTGCAAGACTTGTGCTTGGCCTCAAGCCCAGGGACCGTATCTCTCCAGGACTGAAATCACTACACTGGCTCCCAGTGACTGCGAGGATCAAGTTCAAAACCCTTTGCATTGTCCTCAAGGCTGTCTGGGGCCTTGGGCCAAAATACCTTCAACTCTCTCTTCCTAAATATCTTCCTTCTCGTGCTCTTCACTCATCCGCCTCCAACTCCCTCAGGGTCAGACGCTTCTCCAACGAGTTGGGGGCAGATCTCTCTCCGCTGCAGGGGCCTCCCTCTGGAACAGCCATCCTGCCTCCCTGAAACTTGAGGAGAACCATCTCCGGTTCCGGAAGCACCTCAAAACCTTCTCCTTTGCCTCCGCTTTCTCTCCCCCTCTCCCCTGCTAAAATTACTGAAACTGAACTGAATCTGCAACTGGGCCACTCACCGTTCTCGGTCCTTGCCCCAGCCACTCTCCCCTGCACTGCCTCCCTGGCAACCCCTGCACTGCAGGACTGTGTCTGTATCCCTACAGCCCCCCTTCCCAACACTTGTCTGCACTTACCTCACACTTGCCACCAGCTGGCCCTTGTTATTTATCCTGTATGCTATAACCCTGTACTGCACTTTTCCCTCTACCTTCCCCCTCTGCACTTTTCCCTTCCCCTCTAGCCCTTGCACTTGCACAATCTGAATGACACCTGGCCTAGTAGGATCGTTGTCTGTCTCCCCTTGATCCCCCTCCCCCGCCTTGTCGCACCTTGAAACACTTGTGTATAGGCGCGTTACAAATGCCATATCATATCATCATATCAGCAGGCCCAAGGAATCCTCCATCTGCAGTCAATTTAAGGAGAGGGAGGGGTGGGTTATGCTCTGTGCCATCCAGCATGGCCCAGCTTCACTCCCTTAGTTCTTGCGGCCCCCACTCACCTCAGCAAGGCCTGTCGGTCTCTGTCAGCCCTCTTTCCAGCCTTCGACAGTTGTACCGTCTGGATGCAGGATGCAGGGAGAGTTCCTCGACAGGCTCCAGCCAGTCCCTCTGACTTTGTCATCCTAGCCACGTCACAGCCACTCCGGTCCACCAGTTTCCCTGCTGGTGCTCCCCACCTCACGTCCTTATTTCTGCAGCAGAGAGGTGGGGGTGGGCTTCGGTGGTGCTTGTCTTTGTGTTGAGCTGCTCCTCCTGGCCGTGACCTCACCAGCCGCTCTGGGTCTCACTATGTCCACGCTGGTCTATCATGCCCCTCTAATTCCAGGTGTCCACTCACGAAACCGGATCAGATTGCTCCTGGGAGTGCTCCTTGCTTATTAAGCACTCTTGCCGAGCTCGGTTCCCTCGCCGCCTGTGGGGGAACGGATGACATTTCAGATTATTGAAAGGGGGTCGGACAGGAGCCAATCTTCAAGTGGCCATATTGCTCCATGCCCCCTAGCAGACAGCTCTATCTCTTTTTGATTAATTAATGAATATGCTAATTGAAGGGAAACATCCCAAAATTAGTTTGAGATGGCAGGATATTCCATTCAGTAGCTGTAACTCAGTGTGCTATCTTTTTGTGAAGAATTAGAGAAGTACACTATTTGTGGAGACACTTATGATTCCTCAAACACAGGGGGAGGGGATTACATTTGTATGATGTAACCTAGTGCCACATTTGCTGTGATGAGATAAACTACTGGCTGCTTTCTTCCTCTTAAAGGAGCCTGATCTCTGTTGGGACACCTCCCTATGATCAATGCACTGAATTCACAGATGATAAGTGGGGCCCTGCTGGGATTGGTATCACAGGAATACATTAATCTACACACCTTTTCGCTCCTTTCCAGCCTTCAGGAAATCGCTCAAAACATGGCTTTTCAAATAATTTGAAGGACAATAACCCTGAGTGACTGTAAATATAACTAACTTTTTCCTCATGTAAAAATCTGTAACTATGTTCTGCCTGCCATATTGTTTGAATGATTGGATGCCTAGAACTAAGCATTTCAATCCCACTGTGTAACTATGTCAATATTCTGCCTGTAATCATGAACAATGCTTTTGCAACCTCGCCGTGATACCTGTGGGTCTGGGCATGTAACAAATGTAATAAATAAATCATAAATAAATAAAACCTGTGCATGTGCCTGACTGTCTGAGATAAAAAGTGGTATGGCTGGGAGACCACCAGGGGCGCAGAGGTAATGGCTTCCTAGTGCCAAGCTCCCACCAGGACCTGGCCTTTTAAGGGGATTGAGCCCCCCCTAGACACCCCTAGGCGGAATCGCTGTGCTGCCATCGACCCCTGAGATACGCCTGCACAAAAGAACGGATCTCGCCGCCCCGGGGGACCGGAGTTCGGGCCGCATCAGAGCCGCGGCCGAGCGCCCGAGGACGGGGAAAGGCCTGCGGACGGGTGGAGCCCAGCTGGTGAGTCCGGCTGCTTGTCGGATTGCAGCGCTCCGCCGACACAGTCGGGGCCAGCGTGCGGAGTTAGCCGACAACGCTCCACGGAGGAGATAGGGGGGGCACGGTGGAGAGGCGGCTTGCTGGCCGGGCCCTCCCCTGACAGATCCCAGCAGATGGAACAAAGAAGTGGCTTGCAAAGGTGAGGCCCCAGACGGGCGGGAACAGCCCCTCCCGCCGCCACCAGTTCTCCCCGCCGGCCTCACCCTGAACAATATCCCCCGAAAGGGGAGTCAAGCCCCTAGCTCCTCCTCCCCATTCCCAGGGACTGGGCCTCCCCATGACCGCACCGGCCTGGGAAGCACATACGAGCGGCCCCGAACCCAGCACCCGGGGCCTGGAAACGGCGACGCCGATCCCGAATATCCCCAGGAATCAGACATAGGAAAGGGGGAGCGCACCTGGGAGCAGCAGCCGCCATGGCTTATCACGCAGCACCCGCCGGCCTGTCGCGGTCGCGGCTCACCCCGACCCCAGCAACACAGACCCACCAGGGCCCCGGCTGTGCTGCCGAGCCCAGCGTGAACACACTGGGGAGACAGGATTATACCTACCCATCCACCGAGGAACCCAGTGAGCCCTGAGGCACAGAAAAAAGGTCAGCTTCTATCCGCTTCTGTTCAATCAGGTGGTGGCCCCCGGTACCAATCCCGGGGCGTGTACCCGCCTGACTCCCCCCCGGGTGGAGAACTCTGACAGCAAACAGAGGTTTGAACACGATGCCAGCAGCCCCCCGCCCCACGAGACCTCACCGAGACGAGGAAGAGGCCCCGGGTGAGAGGCCCCTAACCCAGAACGGGTGGGGCGTGTGCCCGCCTGGGGGTCTCCCCGGGGAAACCCCCCCAAAAAAGTTCTTGGCCGACGGCGGACCCCGAGGGGGGCACAGCGGAGGATCGCATGAACTGGCTAGAGTCTCTACAAGCGTTTAGGTACAGGGAGACGGGGAATCATAGCAACAGCTACACGGGCACCAGTGGCCTGACCCACCCGGGAAACATGACGGAATCTACGATGGCGATGGAGAGGGGCTTTGCCTCCATCCTTCAGGAAATCAGGGAAATGCGATCAGACATCGCCCAGAAGTTCAAAAAAATGGACCAGAGGGTGGACAAAGTGGAAGATAGGCTCCTACGGGTAGAAACCAACCAGTCCTCGTCAACAGCACAGGAAGTCCAATTTGACATGAGGCTTTCGGCCCTGGAGAAAAGGGACGAGGAGAAGGCCAGACAGTTAGACGACTTTGAAAACAGGGAAAGGAGGAATAACCTAAGATTTTTTGGGATTCCGGAAATGGAGGGGGAGACAGAGAGAGACCTAACTCGAGTTGTGAAATACATTATTACCCTTCTATTCGCGGAGGAGATGACCACAGAACTTACGTTCGACAGGGTGCATAGAGCAGGAGGCAAGGCAGGGAACCCCCGATCTATCCTAACCCGATTCCACTACTATACGGAAAAGACCAAGGTCTTGGAAGAAGCGAGGAAGGCAGGGGTGATCACTTATAACAACGCCCAGATCACCATTTTTCAGTACCTCTCCGCCTACACCTTGGCAAAGCGCAGAATGTGCCGCCCCCTGATGCAGCTACTCAAGGAGAAGGGGGTGCGTTACAGGTGGGGGTATCCTTTCTCCCTGTCCTTCGAATACATGGCCCAACGCACTATGTTGGTCACAGAAGAGGATATTAGAGGAGCCATACGCGACTATGTGGTGGACCCTACCCCCCAAAGAAGCTCGATCGGCCCGGAAGCAATGGCTAGGGGTGGTCAAGGTCAGTCGGGATTCAGGAGAAGGAGGACCGCCTCGCGAAAATACCAAAAATTGAATACTCGGCCTCCCGCCCAGGAAGGAGAGCAAATGGATTCGGAGGGCTGACGGCGGGAGAGCCCCGACAAGCTGCGGGACAGGATTGGAAGTTTGTGAGATCCTAGCGATGACACTGTCCCCCGGAACAGCAAGTATAGAGGAAGCAACCGACGGGACGAGGCTGGGGGGGAAAAGGAGGGCTCAAGGAGATGAGCATTGTACTGCGGGCCTGGCCAGGGGAGGTCAAGCTGGTGGTCCGGCCATATGCCAGCAATGGCAGAACTTACTGGCTGGATGTCAGGTATGGGGGTGGGGGGTTCTTTCAAGTTGGCAGGGGTTGTTCCTTCAGGGAGGGGGGAGGGGGGATGTTTGGGGCCAGTCAGTTTTAGGGTCCCTCGGGAGGGAGGATGCAAGCAATCCAGAAGTGAGACAAATGAAGTGAGATGGGAGTTTTGACATGATGTGGGTGGCCAACCGGGAGAGTTGCATAGATAATGGCTGATGGCTTGCCGGCCCTGGGGGTGGGCACCTTGAATGTGCGAGGTCTGAATACCCCCGCAAAGAGATCCCTGGTTTGCAGGGAGTTTAGAAGGGCCAAACAAGACCTGCTTTTCTTACATGAGACACACTGGGCCCGGGGGAAGGAACCCAAGATGAGGGGAGGAGGAATCGGCGAGATGTTCTGTGCGTCACACAGGTCTAAGAAGAGGGGAGTGGCTATCTTGCTAGCGAGGGGCATAGGCTTTGTGCAGGAAGCAACTCTGAGGGACCCTGAAGGCCGCTACCTACTGGTAAGGGTCTCACTACAAGGTGCCCCCTAACTCTCGCAGTTGTATATGGTTCAAATGAAGGCCAATCCCAGTTCTGGGAGGAAGTAAGGGACAGGCTTAAACTCTTTGTGCATGGTAAAATGGTGGTAGGGGGAGACTTTAACATGGTCCTGGGCCCGTCCTCAGATAGAAAGTGAATTGGTCCTCCAAACGTTAGACCTGCGGACAAGGCCATGGCACGCAGCTTCCAGAGGGTCAACGCCGAGCTGGGTCTGGTAGACAAATCCCGTCCCCTAGGTCTGACATCCCCTCATTCACGTACTACTCGGCCATACACACCTCATTCTCTAGAATTGATTATATTTTGGTGGACGAGACTCTTCGCCCATACTTCTCGGGCTACAGAGTTGACTCGATCCCCTGGACGGAAAATGGTATAGCCCGCATCTCTAGCTGAGGGCTGGCACGCGGAGCGCAGAGGCCGCTGGAAATGCAATGACTCCCTTCTTAAAGACGAAGTCCTCGCACAGGAAGTGCTAGATGCCATATGGAGTTGTTTGATTTGAATGATAATGGGGAAGTCGGCATACACACACTGTGGGACGCCTTCAAGGCGACCCTACGAGGAGTGCTCATCAAAATAGTGGCCCAGAAGAAAAGGGAAAGGGAGGCCCGGGAAAAGACCCTAAGGGAAAAGATAGCCCAGTTCCAACCCGGTGGCCCTCCGGAACGGCCGCTCGAGCGTGACTAGGTCACTGCTCTGGAGGACTATAGACTCCAACTGAAGGACCTCCTCCTACACAAAACAGAGAGAAGCCTCCAGATGGTGAAACAAAAATATTACGACAAGGGGGATAAGGCAGATAGTATCCTAGTCTGGAAGCTGAGGGAAGTCCAATGTAGCAGAATGGTGAAGGCGGTGAAGGACGCCCGGAGGACGATAGGTTATGACTCTCCCCACATAGGGGAGGCTTTCCGCCACTACTACGAAAAACTGTACACTTCAGAATATGACGAGGGTAATGCCCAGATAGAGGGCTTCCTGGAATCCATTCAAGTCCCGGCCTTAACAAAAGAGATGTCGGAGGGGCTAGAGGGTCCGGACACCGAGGATGAGATAGACAAGGTGATTAGCGGGATGAAGGTGGGAACCTCCCCGGGGGAGGATGGTTTTACGGTGTACTTTTACAAGAGGTTCCGCTCCACCCTGGCCCCGCATCTGGCGAAGGTTTTCAATTCTGTGCTCAAAGGAGGTATTCTCCCCGACTCCATGATGGGTGCCATCATAGCAGTACTGCCCAAGGAGGGTAAAGATCCCACAGAGTGCTCCTCTTACCGCCCAATATCATTATTGAACACGGATGTCAAGATATTGGCCAAGGTAGTGGGGAGGCGGATGGAGGGGATAATGCTGAGGTTGCTCCAAGGGGACCAAGTGGGCTTCATAAGAGGGAGGCAGGGGTCGGACAATATCAGCAAAACAATAGATCAGTTCCACTTCCAGCAGGAATCGGATCTGGGCGCATGTGTCCTCTCCCTAGATTCCAAAAAAGCTTTCGACAGGGTGAAGTGGAGATACATTGAACTCCTTCTCCAGAAAATGGGCTTCGGGTTACACATTAGGAGCTGGGTATCAGCACTTTATAGAGCCCCCACAGCAAGGGTCCAGGTGAACTGGAGGTTGTCCGAGTCCTTCGCACTCTCACGAGGGACCAGGCAGGGTTGTCCCCTCTCCCCTTTGATATACGTCCTCACGATAGAACCACTAGCTATAGCGATCAGAGCACATACGGGCATCAGGGGGATTAGCAGAGGCGAAGTGGAATTTAAGCTATCCCTGTTTGTGGACGACATCCTTGCCTATGTGGTGGACCCTGCCGCCTCGCTCCCCCCCTTTTTGTCCCTGGTGACAACATTTGGCCGCTTCTCTGGACTGAGAATTAACACAACAAAATCAGTCCTGCTCCCAATGAAAGTACGAGACCCCGAGCTAGACCGGCTGGACAGGTTTGAGGGGATTGCGGTGGGACAGACCTTCATTCGATACCTGGGCGTCCTGCTAACTAGGGATCTGTCTAAACTAGCCTCCACCAACTATGACCCCATAATGGCAGGGATCACGTCAGATTTGAGGAGATGGGGCAAGATGATCCTGTTCTGGTATGGCCGGATGACAGCGGTCAAGATGAATGTCTTACCAAGGCTTCTGTACCTGTTCACAGCGCTCCCCACCACCGTCCCAGAGCAGACCTTTAGGGTCCTACAAAACGCAGTTCAAGAATTCATATGGCAAGGGAAAACCCTGAGGACCAGGAGAGTGACCCTGACATTGCCGAGGGAGGAGGGGGGGTTCGGGCTTCCTGATTTCCGCCTGTACTTTTGGAGCTGCACAGTTGAGGGTCCTCTTGGAACACATGAAAGAAGGGATGGGGACATACTGGTCTTACTTAGAGGACATGGATGCCCACCCCTGAAGGTCAGGGACCTCCTATGGGCCCCATGTAAATCTATCCCAGGAAAGTTAAGAGGTCACCCGACCCTGGGAGTCCTCTGGGAAATTTTGAAGGAGGGCCCACAGACAGCTTACCTCACTTCATGGCCGTCCCCAATGTCCTCCCTTTGGGGACTCCCCCTCAACCTGGGCAGAAGGGGTATTGAAATTCTCAGATCTGGTCTGATTTGGGGATGGAATGGGCAGGGCAGATGTTCAGGGAGGGAGAATTCCTCTCATACGAGGACCTGAGGGAAGCACTGGGCCAAGGCTCCCTAACCATTTTTGAGTACCTCCATCTCAAAGGCATATTGTGTGACCAATCATGGGGCCAACATTTGAGGAGGCAGCTGACACCCTTTGAAAAGTTCCTAGACACAGCGACCTCGAGAAAGGGCGCGGTATTGAACATGTATAAAATTTTGAACACCATCAACCTCCCCGGGAGAAGGGGTTTCCGCTCATTCTGGAACGATTTGGCGGGGGAGGTCATTTCAGAAGACGCCTGGTCAAGGATTTCTAACATCGCTTTCCACGGGAACTTATTCACCGCGGATATGGAGCATAATTTCAAGATATTGCAGGGGTGGCATAGGGACCCAGTGAAACTAACTAAAATGTTCCCAGGTGTATCTCCGATGTGCCTGAGGGGATGTAGCCAGAGGGGATCCAGGAAACACATGTGGTGGCTTTGTCTGAAAGTTCAGGACTTCTGGGGAAGGGTTCGGGCCTGGACCCTTTGTCGATGCTGTTGGGCTTACCCCCGGAGGACATGGAAATATATAGATATCCAAGGATGACGGAAACAATGCTGCGGGCGGGGGGGGTGGCCCTGGCACAGAAGTGGAAGAGCCCGGAACCCCCTCCAAGAAAGAATGGCTGAAAAAGGTAAAGAATATGTTCTTGATGGACAAACTCACAGCAATGGTGAACAATGACTCAGGTTCTTTCCTGGCAAATTGGTATGGGGTGCAACAGTCTTGGGGATGGGACGTCCACTGACCTGAGACACTAGCCCGCGCCTTGGGGGGGAAGGGGAGCCTGGAGTCCAGCTGGGTCTGCTTTGAGTGCCCATGACCGGGGGAGCAGCAATGTCTACCTCAGCTGGCAAAAATGGTCACCTACCACATCATCTCCTGAGTACAAGATATGATAAGGTCGCTTATTGTCTCACATGTCCGAAGTTAGAACAGGATTGTGGGGGGGCATTGTTGGGGAGGGGGTCAGAGGGAAGAGGGGGATAAAGGGTTGAACGGGTCATCTAATCGCATCATGTGCATTCTTGTTTATTTAGCCCGGTTTGTAATATTAAGAAAATGCCAATAAAACCAAACTTTAAAAAAAAAAAAGTGGCATGGCTGAGCCACCTTTGTTTTGATTTAACTTGTGAAAATCTTAATCATCATGAAGCCATAAAAATGGCAAAATTCACAACGTAACATTACATTTATCGTTGTGCCACTGATACCAGTTGACAATTGTGGTCCACGCATGCAAATGAAGCAGGACACATATTAAATGTGCAACCAGTGCCCATTACTCTGAACTCAGTCAAACCTCTTACACGTATTCCACAGTACCTCATTTAAAAAAAGGTGGAAGAGGGTATACAGTCTGTCGTTGAGTCAGTGCTTGAGTATGGAATTATTGTGCCTACTCCAACTTTGTCTATGTAAATGCCTGGGAAAGAAATGTGGCATTTTGTACAAGACCATTAAACAGGGTTGGGCCAGACCATACAATTGTCTCGGGCACCAATGAAAATGTTGCCCACATTTGTAAACTTGCTATTCATTCCCTGTGAGACACTGTTTGAATAGTAACTAAGGGGGGGAGTTTTTTGCTGAAGTGTGAGATTATTTATTCAGCAACACTGATCAAAACTACTAGCCGCAGAGTGAACTATTAACTCATCAAACTGTCCCAAATTGGCCAAAAAAGCAGCCCACTTTGACCAAAAAAACGGGCCTACACCAGCATTTTGTATTTTTGGTTCGGCCATGGGCCTATTGCCCCTATAGGCCAGTCCTACCCTGCGTATTGCTGACTCCAAAAGGTGGTGAGTGTGCTCTTATAGGATCTGAATGTTGTACCTTTTACCCCAAATTATGATGACAATTGCACTGATTTTCTTTCTCATAACAGAAAATGTATGGCCATATTAAACAAAGAGAACATATACATTAGGGGGTCCCTCTGGTCCTGGCTTACTAGTTCAGTTAGCTTTCTGTGAGTCTCCATAATACACAATGTCCAGATGATATTTGCTATCTCCTTGGAAATTTAGGAGCCGATTCATGGAACAAACGTGCGCCGAAAATCCCAGCGCAAGCAGGCGTAAGGTGCTGCAAGCGTGAGAAAGCAAGCGCACCCACACGATTCAAGGAAGGCGCTGCGCGTGTATACCACTGGTTGTGCGCCAAATCTGTACGTCATCAAACGGCGTGCGCTACGCGCACAGCGAAAGCACACGTAGCGCAGCGCACACAACAAAAGTGGGCGGAACAGTGGGCATAACACACGGAATGGGGAATAACACGTGAAAAAGAAGATGTAACTGGGGAAGTACTGCCGGGAACTACACGGAACACCCACACGCACGCGAACAACCCGTATTCATGGATCTGAATATGGGAAACCTGTGCATGGCAAAAGACACGCATAGGCGTCAACGCATCCGCCACAGGAAGGCAGGCAGAAGCGTCCCCATGCACAGTATAAAATTGCACGCAAACAACAAACACGTATAGTTTTGCAAAGGTAGCGGGCGCCCCTCTCTCGCAAGAACAGACATGATAACCTGTTCAGTGGTTATTAACCACTTGAGAGTTCGCAGCCACTGCTTTTACTCACTGTGCCTTTCACAGATGGGAAATATCCATTTGCATATCAGTCTTTGTCCTGCCCAGGGGCAGTCCAGCACCGAAATACAATGGCAACTCCAATCTGAACGAGAGTACCACCAGCAACCCCATACACGTGTTTCACCCTTGTTGGGGATCATCAGTGAGGTGAAGCTGATGCCTCTCTAAGCACAGTGAGAGGGAGACCACGTCTGGTTGCCCCCAGGAGACCTAGGGTTACCAATCCCAGGTTCCTTAACAAATAGTTTTGCAAAGGTAGCGGGCGCCCCTCTCTCGCAAGAACAGACATGATAACCTGTTCAGTGGTTATTAACCACTTGAGAGTTCGCAGCCACTGCTTTTACTCACTGTGCCTTTCACAGATGGGAAATATCCATTTGCATATCAGTCTTTGTCCTGCCCAGGGGCAGTCCAGCACCGAAATACAATGGCAACTCCAATCTGAACGAGAGTACCACCAGCAACCCCATACACGTGTTTCACCCTTGTTGGGGATCATCAGTGAGGTGAAGCTGATGCCTCTCTAAGCACAGTGAGAGGGAGACCACGTCTGGTTGCCCCCAGGAGACCTAGGGTTACCAATCCCAGGTTCCTTAACAAATAGTTTTGCAAAGGTAGCGGGCGCCCCTCTCTCGCAAGAACAGACATGATAACCTGTTCAGTGGTTATTAACCACTTGAGAGTTCGCAGCCACTGCTTTTACTCACTGTGCCTTTCACAGATGGGAAATATCCATTTGCATATCAGTCTTTGTCCTGCCCAGGGGCAGTCCAGCACCGAAATACAATGGCAACTCCAATCTGAACGAGAGTACCACCAGCAACCCCATACACGTGTTTCACCCTTGTTGGGGATCATCAGTGAGGTGAAGCTGATGCCTCTCTAAGCACAGTGAGAGGGAGACCACGTCTGGTTGCCCCCAGGAGACCTAGGGTTACCAATCCCAGGTTCCTTAACAAATAGTTTTGCAAAGGTAGCGGGCGCCCCTCTCTCGCAAGAACAGACATGATAACCTGTTCAGTGGTTATTAACCACTTGAGAGTTCGCAGCCACTGCTTTTACTCACTGTGCCTTTCACAGATGGGAAATATCCATTTGCATATCAGTCTTTGTCCTGCCCAGGGGCAGTCCAGCACCGAAATACAATGGCAACTCCAATCTGAACGAGAGCACCACCAGCAACCCCATACACGTGTTTCACCCTTGTTGGGGATCATCAGTGAGGTGAAGCTGATGCCTCTCTAAGCACAGTGAGAGGGAGACCACGTCTGGTTGCCCCCAGGAGACCTAGGGTTACCAATCCCAGGTTCCTTAACAAATAGTTTTGCAAAGGTAGCGGGCGCCCCTCTCTCGCAAGAACAGACATGATAACCTGTTCAGTGGTTATTAACCACTTGAGAGTTCGCAGCCACTGCTTTTACTCACTGTGCCTTTCACAGATGGGAAATATCCATTTGCATATCAGTCTTTGTCCTGCCCAGGGGCAGTCCAGCACCGAAATACAATGGCAACTCCAATCTGAACGAGAGTACCACCAGCAACCCCATACACGTGTTTCACCCTTGTTGGGGATCATCAGTGAGGTGAAGCTGATGCCTCTCTAAGCACAGTGAGAGGGAGACCACGTCTGGTTGCCCCCAGGAGACCTAGGGTTACCAATCCCAGGTTCCTTAACAAATAGTTTTGCAAAGGTAGCGGGCGCCCCTCTCTCGCAAGAACAGACATGATAACCTGTTCAGTGGTTATTAACCACTTGAGAGTTCGCAGCCACTGCTTTTACTCACGGTGCCTTTCACAGATGGGAAATATCCATTTGCATATCAGTCTTTGTCCTGCCCAGGGGCAGTCCAGCACCGAAATACAATGGCAACTCCAATCTGAACGAGAGTACCACCAGCAACCCCATACACGTGTTTCACCCTTGTTGGGGATCATCAGTGAGGTGAAGCTGATGCCTCTCTAAGCACAGTGAGAGGGAGACCACGTCTGGTTGCCCCCAGGAGACCTAGGGTTACCAATCCCAGGTTCCTTAACAAATAGTTTTGCAAAGGTAGCGGGCGCCCCTCTCTCGCAAGAACAGACATGATAACCTGTTCAGTGGTTATTAACCACTTGAGAGTTCGCAGCCACTGCTTTTACTCACTGTGCCTTTCACAGATGGGAAATATCCATTTGCATATCAGTCTTTGTCCTGCCCAGGGGCAGTCCAGCACCGAAATACAATGGCAACTCCAATCTGAACGAGAGTACCACCAGCAACCCCATACACGTGTTTCACCCTTGTTGGGGATCATCAGTGAGGTGAAGCTGATGCCTCTCTAAGCACAGTGAGAGGGAGACCACGTCTGGTTGCCCCCAGGAGACCTAGGGTTACCAATCCCAGGTTCCTTAACAAATAGTTTTGCAAAGGTAGCGGGCGCCCCTCTCTCGCAAGAACAGACATGATAACCTGTTCAGTGGTTATTAACCACTTGAGAGTTCGCAGCCACTGCTTTTACTCACTGTGCCTTTCACAGATGGGAAATATCCATTTGCATATCAGTCTTTGTCCTGCCCAGGGGCAGTCCAGCACCGAAATACAATGGCAACTCCAATCTGAACGAGAGTACCACCAGCAACCCCATACACGTGTTTCACCCTTGTTGGGGATCATCAGTGAGGTGAAGCTGATGCCTCTCTAAGCACAGTGAGAGGGAGACCACGTCTGGTTGCCCCCAGGAGACCTAGGGTTACCAATCCCAGGTTCCTTAACAAATAGTTTTGCAAAGGTAGCGGGCGCCCCTCTCTCGCAAGAACAGACATGATAACCTGTTCAGTGGTTATTAACCACTTGAGAGTTCGCAGCCACTGCTTTTACTCACTGTGCCTTTCACAGATGGGAAATATCCATTTGCATATCAGTCTTTGTCCTGCCCAGGGGCAGTCCAGCACCGAAATACAATGGCAACTCCAATCTGAACGAGAGTACCACCAGCAACCCCATACACGTGTTTCACCCTTGTTGGGGATCATCAGTGAGGTGAAGCTGATGCCTCTCTAAGCACAGTGGGCAACCAGACGTGGTCTCCCTCTCACTGTGCTTAGAGAGGCATCAGCTTCACCTCACTGATGATCCCCAACAAGGGTGAAACACGTGTATGGGGTTGCTGGTGGTACTCTCGTTCAGATTGGAATTGCCATTGTATTTCGGTGCTGGACTGCCCCTGGGCAGGACAAAGACTGATATGCAAATGGATATTTCCCATCTGTGAAAGGCACAGTGAGTAAAAGCAGTGGCTGCGAACTCTCAAGTGGTTAATAACCACTGAACAGGTTATCATGTCTGTTCTTGCGAGAGAGGGGCGCCCGCTACCTTTGTAAAACAAACACGTATATACCGCTACAATGAATGCCCCATTTGTCGTAGCACTGATCGCGGGACACTGCAGGAGGAGGAGAATAGCCAGGGCACACATTTTTTCACCCCAGACAAGCCTTTTTGGGATGCCTGATGACCAGGTCTAGGACAGGTATAGGTTCCCATCTTGTATCATCCTAGACCTGGTCAGGGAGTGGGAAGATGACCTTACATCCCCCACCCTCTGCTCCCAAGCATTGAGCCCCTTGGAGAAGGTGCTCAATGTCCTGCATTTTTTGGCCACTGGGTCATTTCAGCAGACTACTGCCATAGTGGGGGGGGGGTCTCACAGGCCACGCAGTCACGCTGCCTACACCAGGTCTTGGCAATCATGACAGCACGCCCCTCAGTCCGCAGGCACATATACATGCCCAGAACACCCGCAGAAAGGCAGGCCGTTGTCCAGGACTTTTAAAGGGTGGCACACTTCCCCAGAGTGCTCGGTGCCATAGATTGCACCCATGTGGCCCTACGTCCACCTAGGGCCACTGAGCACATCTACCGAAACCGCAAGCACTTGCATTCCATCAACGTGCAGGTGGTATGCGATGCAAAGGGAATCATCACCTCTGTCTATGCAAACTACCCTGGCTCCACTCATGACAGTTTCATGTACAGACAGTTTCTGCCCTGAGCCGGGCCCTGGAAGCTGGGCAGCATGGCGACACATGGCTCCTAGGTGAGTACAAATGCCTGTGCACATGCATGCATGTCACACACACACACAAATACACAAACCCCAATAATCACAACCATCATCACCTCTCCAGGGGACAGTGCCTACCCTCTGAGGAACCACATGCTGATGCCAATCTGGAACCCCACCACACCACCCCAGGTAAGATACAACGCTGCCCATATTGCAACCAGGGCCATAGTGGAGTGCACATTTGGAGTGCTCAAGTCACGCTTCCGCTCCTTTGACCGCTCTGGCGGGTAGCTTCTCTATGCACTCCCAGTAGTGTGCAGGATCATTGTGGCAGCATGTGTCCTGCACAATGTTGCAACACGGCAGGGCGTACCGGTGGACATGGTGGTGGCCCCACATCCCCAACCACAGGCACAGGCGCTGCCCATGGGAGGGGACAGGGCACGTGGCGAGGCAGCCCGGACCCAGCTTGTGGCCACATTTTTCACCTAAACTCCCACCCCTGCGGAGTGCACACAGGCACAGGTGACAATCGATGATGGCAAAGAGACAGTCAACTGTCACAACCTTACCACCCTGAGAATGTTGTCATGGAAGTTCCACATTGTGTGCATCCCTAGCTACTTAAACATAAGCAATCCTGTGTGACCAAAAGCACACATGCAGGGTGTGAATCACACAGACCTGAAAAACAGGCCAAGACTATCACTGCTATGTCACTCAAACCCTCCCAAACCACAACATGACATGTCAAGAAATAGCTATACACCAACACAGTACCAATAAGGTACACATCGACATGTGAAAAATGTAAAGTGGCATTACACAATGATGCCTGACACGGAATCAGATGAAATGACTGACCAACAACCTCCCACCCAAAAGAAGTCATACCCAAATGCATTCCAACAGTTGTAGTTGTAACATAATAATGAATGCCTGTCTACATGCACATTGTGCATTGCAAAATCAACACTGCAGCTTCTGTGTGCCATGCCCACCTCATGCAACACACTGCTCAGCACACTGCATAGTGAAGAGCCATTGTGTGTGAGGCACACCCTCAGCATCACATCCAAGCGACAAACTACATCAAAAAGCAAATTACGCATGTACAGGATCCACAATTGTTCATAGATCATGTGCTGCAGGGACACAGTGGGCACCAGAAGGCAAACAGAGTGTACATGTGGACACGGAAGGGTGGTTGTACATGTAGTGGATCATAGTGCGAGTGTGTGGGTCAGTAGGAACATGCACTCAATATATCCATGTGTAATCAAGTGACCATGAGTTTCCTCTACACATCACATGTGAACATTGACCATGTGTACACCCCAGCATGTCAAATATCAAGCCACAACTATTCCTTCACACCTAAAAGGTAAACACAACGGATGACCAGGTATTGATCAGCAGAAAACATCATGTACATAGGATACCACAATTACAATGTCAGGGTGTGCATCACACTGTAGGGCAAGGCAACTGTCAACAACAAACACCCCCCCTCCCTCACAAATCACCATGACCCACTGAACAACTTTACCTAGGTTATCTAGCCTTCATCATTGAAGTTCACCTGGCCACAGGATCATCCTTCCCCTTTTGTCACCATCTCCCACCTTGTGTGCAAAAAGTGTCCAGCACCCTCAGAGGCCACCTTGACTTGCAAAAACACCACATCAAAGAGAACTCAAAGCAGGCCAACACAGAAGCCAAGCAAAAAGCCTGCAGGCAGCAAAACAAACCAGAAGACCCTCCAGTAGATGACTTGAAGTAGCAGTACGTCACAAAGCCAAAGTACTACCACACTGACATAACAACGAAGGTAGCACAGTAAAACAATGTCACAACAGGATGTGTACCATGTGTGGTACATAACACAGAATAATGCACCAAAAACTGATGTGTACTGTCACTGCTCCCGTGTACAGGTGCAGGACTGGCATGAACCAACCACCCCCACCGTGGCTGGGTGCCTGCAAGGTCAAACTCACACAGGCCTCTGAGACCCTGGTGGGGAAGGAGGGTCAGGGATATGCAGCCGGGACAGGCATTGCTATACTGGATAACCGGAATGAGGGGCAGGAGAGGGGAGTAGGATTCACATGGGAAAGTAGGAAATGCACAAAACTGTACCACTCACATTAACACATACACAAGTACACCAAACCTGATCATCATGCACATAGTAACAAATTACTCAAATGGAAGACAAAGAGAAACTTATCTCTGGGGTGAGTGCTGGCCTCCTGCCTGCACACTCTCAGGTCCTCTAACAGGAGCAGTTTAATGCTGCAAAGAGCGACACAGTTACTAATCTGTGCGTGCCTATAACACACAAACACATCACCATATATGCCCCAAAGTAACAAAATACTCTACAAACAAACAATCTGGTGTGGATGCTTCGTACCCATACGTAACATTACCCCTGTGATGATTCATACAAAGTCAGTGCAGGAAGTCATGCTACGCTGGGAACATTGCAAATGGAAGACCAATGTGTCACAAATTCCCTGGGTAAGCAGCCAGACGCCTATGGCAAGGAATGACTTCAGAACAAGTCGTGTTCCACCATGACCCAAAAAAGTAGGTAGTGCATGTGTCAAATTCTACATGGTAATAAAATGCACTGCACACAAGTCTGTCCCTTGCTGTCTGTCCCTGTGAGCTGCTTCTTTCCATGTCTCGGAATGCTACATGGCTAATATAAGTGCCTCAATGGACCATGGTGGACCGGAGGGTATGTGCCACTGTCCCTGCAGGTGCCCCAGACAACTTTCCCATCAACTGGCCATTAGTCCACCAACGCATCTCAGCTGTATTGTGTGCTTCAACACCAATATTTGTCCAAGCTCACCGTCAGTGCTGTTACTAAGCATGCATGTGCAACTGGCCAGGTGGAAGGTCTGCTGCATTGTGGCCCCCCTGTCCTGATCACCTTGCCTGGAGTCCCTTGAAATATGTTTTCGGATGTATGAGCGCAATCCCTGTGCCTCTGGTTGCGCACACATGCGCATGTCGGCACCACCAAACGTGTCCAGCTTCCAGACGTCCAATGGCCCACGTCTGCTGGCAAAGGTGTTCTGGAGGCTCATCCCCCTGCAGAAAGGGCATGAAACACATGATTAATGCTTTAAAATCATCTGTGTGTGTCTCTTCAGGCATTACATCACTGGACCATGTCAGACGTAGAACATAAATCACACCATCAGTCCGTCTTTCACAGGCAAACTGTTGAACACACCATCTACGCCATGAATTGCAACAAGCACATGTACAGTATAGATAAACATACTACACAATGAATAGCAATGAATGTACACATCAATCATGAAACCTCCCATCTAGCGAATGAAGAACAGTGGTCAATAACACCCCTATCATCCCCACTAGGGGTGTTAACACAAGTTTCACAGCAGCAGACATGCCACAGATATGACAGGTCCAGAGCCCTTGTGTAATAGGCTGTTACACCGAACCATCCTTGCAGGCCCATGGATAAGGGAAGCAGGAGTGGCATATGTGAGTCAAGGACCCCAAGCTGCAAACACATACACAAGACAAGCTTGAAGGGCCCAGCTGGAACAGACAGTGGATGCTCTCAAAAGCCACAAAGCACCACTCCGTCACATGAAAGCACAATAGACAATTTCAAACTATATTAACTAATTACACTAACTATGAAAAACCTACATTACCTATTTAAGGGCCACATACGACCCGGGGGGGCACCCAGGGGGGGGGGAGGTACAGGGTGCTGCTCAACACCCACATGCAATGATGTTGAGGAAAAAAAAAACCTCCATTGGCTCAACGCCTGCACAGCCTGACCTATGTGGAAGATAGATTGTCGTCCGAGTCTGGCTCTTCCTGGAAAGGAGAACGTGGCACAGGAGCCTGACCATGCCTAGCTGCAGCTTGCCCTTAGTCGGCAGCAAGTCTGCCGGACGGGTGAGCCTGGTTCTGTGCGGCGATCACACATAGGTCTGCATGCAGAACCTCCAGTGATACACGTGCTTCCTCTTGCAAGGTAGCACATGTAACACGGAGTTCATCCTGCAAGGCCTGGCTGGACAGCTGCTGCACCTCCCGGCAAGCATGTAGCTCAGCCGAGATGGTACACTCAAGCTGCGCAAACCTTTCCTCTGTCCGCTCCCTCTGGGAGATCAGAAGGACACCCAGAGTGGATTTGAGGGAAGCATACTCTTGCCTCAGGGCCTTCATGTGTGCCTCTGCGTGAGCAGCAATTGCTTTACGCAGAGACGACATTTCAGCCTGGCGTGTCCTGTCTGAGGCCGCCATGCCCAGCCTGAGCGAGCGGGCTGTGGACAGTGCTGCCTGCTGCTGGAGAAGCACCTGCCTAGCAGGGGGGAGCACGGATTGGTCCACACACTCCATGCTCTCAGTGATGTTCTCCATTGCTGCCCCCTGCCGTTCAGAATTGGCAGTCATGTCTTGCTCCCACTCAGTATACTGCGGTTGGGTGCGGCGACCGCGTTGCTGGGCTTGACCCCTGCGGGACCCAAGGACAGGGTGTCCTCGTTGTGTTGGCACCGCCCGTGGCTGCACGACTACATGCCCCCGTTAACGTGATGGCCCAGGCACATCAGTGACTAGTGTGGAGGGTGACCCTGCGTCCCGATCCATCACAGGCGGAGGTTCCAAGACTGTCTGACCCCTCAGTGCAGGTGTCGCGGACAGAGGAGTGTCCACATCAGAATCACTCACCCCTGACATATGGACCTGATGCTCATCCAACTCGACATGGACATCAGAGTGGTCATCAGGGCTGGACTCATTGCCAGCTAGAGACAAGATGGACTGTAGCACATGTGGGTTTCCATGGCCTACCACCCCACGACCCCCGCTTGTGCCGTGATGACAACCCTGTGCCTGGCATGACAACACCATCCTCTGGCTCCATTGCGTCATCATCTGAAAAGTAGAGAGAAAAAAGGTCACTACACATGTTAGAAGCACACAACACACACACACACAGACACCAAACACATCAAGCAGACATGTCACACACAGAATAGAACCTGCCAGGCATGCTGGGTCAACTTGAAATTGTTTCTGTGATTAGGCATGTCGAAAGGTGTCAGTTTGCACTGAAGTGGGTCGATGCAGTGCAGCAAATATGTTTGTTGCACACTATCTACATGTACAAGAACTTCATGATGTGTGTCAGAAAATGTGAAGGCAGTGCAAGGTCAACTTCAGGCATCACGTGCAATGTGCATTCAATGGGTAGTATGTCTACAAGTAAACCACCCCTCCCCCCAAGTGCAAATGCAGGGATGCCTAGCATGGTATCAAAAGGCTGAACATAGACCTGTTTATTGACAGTGTTGACTAGCATCAACTGCATCATGTGAGTCAAGTGACAACTCAGCAAATGATGATGGGACAGTAAGCAGGACACATGATGAAACCTTTAGAGTACACCCACATGTGAAGAAGACACTACACCAGTTGGACAGAATCATTGGCCATTAAACAGGCTGAGGCCTGTGACCCACACAGACCGTCAGACCCTAAACATGTGTGTGACGCAGGACTGAGCCACAGTGGAAATGGGAAGATTGATGAAATGCCATGCAATGTGGGTCCCCCTGGACTCCTACTACAATGATAATCCAGTCAAGGACACATAGGGGCATGAGTGGAATACACAAGGAGCATGAATGGGCACTCATGCCCCTGCTGGGCATCTGACCTTTGCACAGTCCAAGTGAGACACCCTTCATCAAGTACAAAGGATGTAGCACACAGCATATGTCTTGCAGATTGGCTGCTGGAAGTCAGCATGTACACAGGACGCATGAACAGGGAAGTACTCAACGGCAGAATTGAAGCATACCAGTGTTAAGGTGGAATTGGGGTGCAGAGAGGGGATGGAGGGGCAAGGGAGCATGCCTACATGGAGTACCCGCATGCAGGCACAGGACACATGCATGTCAGTTATGCTATGACATAGTCCCTGGGCTGAGAGGAAGGTCACCCCACGCTACATGCTGATGGGCCAGTGAGCTGGAACATGGACTTGAAGGGCATCATGGTGACCAGCATGTGCGTAGGGTGCAATAGTGGTGATGCTGACAGTCCCCGTCCTCTCCACATGTCTACCATCCAGCAGAGCAGACATGCCTCAGGGAAGCATCGCATTACTTGCACATCAGAACCATGTACACGTGACATGTAGTGCAGTCATGCACAACACCTCAAACAAGTGAAACACACATGTCCACAACAAACATGCAGCAACACTCACTGGACTGGGCATCAAAGTCCGGCATCTCTACCACTCCTTCAACCGATTCAGATGGAATGAACTCTGCAACGAGTGACTCATGCAGAGTGAGGTCTTCCTCCTCAGGTGCAGTCCCAATGCCAGTCACCAAGTTGTAATTTGAGGCACGCTTAGGCTTGGCGCTGCGTTTGAGGTCATTCCAACGCTTTTTGCACTCTTGCGCCGTGCGCACCTCATGGCCGAATGCACTCACATGTTCCACAACTTGCTTCCAGTGGGTATCATGGTGGGCAGCTGTAGTCTGACAATTAGGACCCACTAGCATGTCATGGCTGTGGCCCAGCACGTAGTCCACGAGGCAGTCCAGTTCCTGGTTGCAGAAAGGCTTCTTCCTCGACGTGCTGGAGGTCGTGGCTCTGTGTGGGGTCCCAGCCTGTGCTGCAGGTGCAATCTTCCTCCTCTTGGATTGTGGTGCAGACCCTGGCTGGCAAATGCCACCCTGATCACTATGGCCAGTAGCACTGGTGGATTGAGCCAAGGGAGTGGCAGGTGGAGGGTCAACCAAAGGCCTGCCTTGCGTCAGTGGCAGCTGGGTGCCCTCTAATAGGCCCTGCGCAGCAACATCCGCTGTGGCAGGGTCATTGACCGCGACTGTCCTGGTTGGCAGACTCACAACCGGGGTGTTGTTGGCTGCATCTGCCCCTGTACTTGCCAACACCCGGCTGGTCGGGGCAGCAGATGATATTACTGCCCCAGGGACATGTGTCTTGGTCAGGGCAGCCCTCCGTGCACCTACGGTTTCCCTCCTGGCCTGTTGGAAATCTTCCAAGGGCTCTTCAAGTGCCAACGCAGCCTGCACTGGCAGACCCTGAGCCTGGGTGGTGGTGTCCACAGCTGCACCTTCAGCTACCACTACCCTTGAGCCCGTGGCAGTCGATGAAACAGACTGCCAGGTCACATGGGCGCCAGTGCCAGATGCAGAAGCTGCATCTCCCGGAACTAAAGGGGTTGGTGGCAAGACTGCACCGACACATGGCACAACATTGTGCTCAAGTGGCGCACCCCTGCCTCTTCCCCCTCTGCGGCCACCCTGGACACCCTGGAGTCCCCCTACTCCCTGGTCACCCCGGCCACGTTCCTGACCATGCCAGCCACGAGGAGGATGCCCAGCTGAGGCGCCCCCCACCTTTGGTGGCCTCCCAACCATGGCACAGATGAAGTGCCGGCACAGATGGAGGAGTGCCAATGGGAGGTGTAAACCACATTTGTCCTGGGCAATTGCGGTATAGGGGGTGGGATGCAAGATGTTAACAGCCCCCCTGCAACTACAAGGCTGTATGGGACCCCGGTGATGTAGTGACGAGTCACGCAACCCTCAGGCACCCCAAACCTGCAGTAAAACCGTGCACGCAACCCTGCAGCCTACGTGCGTGGAATCAACCTCCTGCAGCACGCAGTGGCACCCAGTAACACGAAAACTGCATACGCTTGGGACACGCAGGCTACTATGACCTCGAAAACGGGTGCGATACGCAGGGGCACCCACAGTGGGAAAAATAGCGTGCGCGACTCACCGTCTGACTAGCGTGATAATGAAAAACACGCGTAGCCAATACCCCCGCCAAAAGAAGAGATAAGTCCTCGATCCACTGTGAAGTTGTGATGGCGCGCAACAACACGAAGCAGCAACACACGTCGGTCTCTACGAAAGGCACATACAGTGAACTGCTGGCCCCGCTCACCTTTAACCCGTGCTGAGGGAAATGCCTGCATGCGTCACATCCTTACGCATAGGCCCTTTCCTCAGATCACACGCATTCACACGCGAACGTGCAGTTTTTTCACACGCGCTGAACCACTATGACCACGTCACGAGGGAAACGCCCGTGCGCGTAACGTCACAGACGCGCTTACGTGCTAAGGGCCTTTCCTCTAATTTCACGCAGACGTGCAATTTTTTCAAGTGCCAATTCACTCCATATCAAGCTGGCCACGCAACAACACATGGAAGACCACGCTCCTGCCCAGAAGGCCAAATTACTGCCCCCCAGATCCCTGAGCACACTCCCACCTGCCATCTGCTGCTGCCTGCCTGCCTGCTGCCCACGTGCCCTGCTATTTGCTGCCTGCACTTCAGCCATCTGTAGGGGTGCAGTTGTTGTGACCACCCCTGCTGGAACTGAAGACTCCCGACTGGGATACCATCGCTCCACAGCCCAGCCCAGGACCCAGTTGCCCACCCACACCTGCCTCTGGGGTTGCCATGTCGGGCACACCACCATCTGGCACCACTGGCAACCACCAGCCGGGGGCAGAGGGCAACCAGCTTCAGTGCCAGGGAAGTTGGTGTCCTGGTGGAACAAGTCCTGGGGCAGTATGATGCCCTCTTTGGAAGTTCTCGTGCCGACTATGAAGGACGGACCAGGATCTGGATGGACATCGTGACTGCCATCAACAAGGAGGGGGTGGCAGTCCGCGACATCAAACATGTCAAGAAGCGCTGGGAGGACTTCAGGTCCAGGACCCTCTACAAGGCCCGGCACCTTTTGAAGGCAGCGGATGCCAAGGGGTCGCCGGGGCCACCTGTCCGACCACCAAATGAGGGTCCTGGAACGCATATGCCCAGCGCTCCACATCCAGGTCCTTGAGAGGCAGACCCGTCTGGAGTCGAGCGGTAAGTGTACATGCATACTGATTGGACGCTGTGCATGTCGTGGTGTGCCAGTAGTGTGCAGGTTGCACATGTGTTTTTGTAGGGCTATGTATGGATGTGTATGTACAGGGGCGTGAGGCTGACACATGCGAGTCCTCTCATGTGTGAGACACATGGATGGTGTATGTGTGGGTAAGCATGCAGGCCAAATGCAGATGTGGGAGCACACATGTTTGAATTACTGTGTATGTACATTGGCATGGTTGTGGTGTCACACATGGATGTTGGTTCTAGCTTCATGTATCTGCACTGTGTACATGTGCATGTGTGTGTATTTGACAAGTGTGCAGCTGTGATGCAACATGGATGCATGTGACACTCATTTACTCATCTTTTGCTATTTTGTCATTGGTTTATTTTTGTACATAATACATTTTGATGTTTTAGTTCCATGTGTGGGATTCGCTCATTGGGTTAATGCATGTGAAAATGTGGGTTTACACAATCAATGCCAACCAGTGTGTGTGTGTGACAGACATGTGTTGATGTACATAGTTGACTTTTGGTTTGTGTCTTGAGATAGGCATGTCAGTGTGGGGTGGATTGGGAAATCATTGCGTCTCAAGAATGGGGTGTCATGCTGTGGTAATTTGGTGTAGAAGTGGGCCATGATTGTGCATCTTTATTTCATGTAGGGGGGATATGAGTGGGGGCCTGCTGGCAGGTGCCCCTCACTGCTGGGGGGTGGGGATGCAGGGGGACATGAGTGGGGGCCTGCTGGCAGGTGCCCCTCACTGCTGGGGGGTGGGGATACAGGGGGACATGAGTGGGGCCTGCTGGCAGGTGCCCCTCACTGCTGGAGGGTAGGGGTGCAGGGGGACATGTGTCGGACATGAGTGGGGGCCTGCTGGCAGGTGCCCCTCACTGCTGGGGGATGGGTGTGCAGGGGGACATGAGTGGGGGCCTGCTGGCAGATGCCCCTCACTGCTGGGGTTTGGGGGTGCAGGGGGACATGCGTGGGATATGAGTGGGGGCCTGCTGGCAGGTGCCCCTCACTGCTGGGGGGTGGGGATGCAGGGGGACATGAGTGGGGGCCTGCTGGCAGGTGCCCCTCACTGCTGGGGGGTGGGGGTGCAGGGGGAAATGAGTGGGACATGAGTGGGGGCCTGCTGGCAGGTGCCCCTAACTGCTGGGGGGTGGGGATGCAGGGGGACATGAGTGGGGGCCTGCTGGCAGGTGCCCCTCACTGCTGGGGGTTGGGGGTACAGGGGGACATGAGTGGGGGCCTCACTGCTGGGGGGTGGGGGTGCAGGGGGACATGATTGGGGGCCTGCTGGCAGGTGCCCCTCACTGCTGGGGGGTGGGGATGCAGGGGGACATGAGTGGGGGCCTGCTGGCAGGTGCCCTTCACTGCTGGGGAGTGGGGGTGCAGGGGGACATGAGTGGGACATTAGTGGGGGCCTGCTGGCAGGTGCTCCTCACTGCTGGGGGGTGGGGGTGCAGGGGGACATGAGTGGGGGCCTGCTGGCAGGTGCCCAACACTGCTGCAGGGTGGGGGTGCAGGGGGACATGATTGGCGGCCTGCTGGCAGGTGTCCCTCACCGCTGGGGGGTGGGGGTGCAGGGGGACATGAGTGGGACATGAGTGGGGGCCTGCTGGCAGGTGCCCCTCACTGTTGGGGGGTGGAGGTGCTGGGGGACATGGGTTGGTGATCATATTGCAACGTGACATGTGGATTGGCTGGGGGGCATGCCCATGGTGGATGGGCTGCCTGCGGGACATGGCCAAGGGTGCAGGGTCGTCCCCTGTGGTGTGGGCTGCCTGCAGTGGGCGCAGAGGGGATAGAGGGGACACCTGGGAGGACCCACACTGCAATTCACATGTGGGACTCCCCGCGCACCCCACTGGATACACGTACCACACTCTGACAGCGAAATCGCATGTGAAACTTCACGCGCACCCCCGAAATACACGTACCCCGCTCTGACAGCGAAATCACATGTAAAACTTCCCACAAACCCCAGTAATACACGTACCCCGCTCGCACAGGGCCAATTGCGTGTGAAACTTCCCGCGAACCCCAGTAATACATGTACCCCACTCGCACAGGGCCAATCGTGTGTGGAACTCCCCATGAACCCCAGTAATACACGTACCCTGCTCGCACAGGGCCAATCGCATGTGACACTTCCCACAAACCCCAGTAATACATGTAACACGCTCGCACAGGGCCAATCGCGTGTGAATCTTCCCGCGAACCCCAGTTATACACATAACCCGCTCACACAGGGCCAATAGCATCTGAAACTCCCAGCGAACCCCAGTAATACACGTACCCCGCTCGCACAGGGCCAATCACGTGTGACACTTCCCGCGAACCCCAGTAATACCCGCTCGCACAGGGCCAATCGCGTGTGAAACTTCCCGCGAACCCCAGTAATACACGTACCCCGCTCGCACAGGGCCAATCGCATCAGAAACTCCCTGCGAACCCCAGTAATACACGTAAAGTGCTCGCACAGGTCCAATCGCGTGTGACACTTCCTGCGAACCCCAGTAATACCTGCTCGCACAGGGCCAATCGCGTGTGAAACTTCCTGCGAACCCCAGTAATACACGTACCCCGCTCGCACAGGGCCAATCGCATGTGAAACTTCCCGCAAACCCCAGTTATATACGTAACCCACTCGCACAAGGCCAATCACGTGTGAAACTTCCCGCGAACCCCAGTAATACACGTACCCTGCTCGCACAGGGCCAATCGCATGTGAAACTCCCTGGGGGGTGTACATGTATTCGGAGGGGTGCGCGGGGAGTTTTACAGGTGTTTTCGTGATTGGGGGCCTGTGCGCCATGTACGGGATTTGTGCGCTGTGCATGGCGCACGGGGAGGGGTTGGGGGCGTAACTGGCGCTGCTGCAGGGTCGCTGCGCCACTCTGCACCACGGCTGGTTTTGGATGTTGAAAACCATGAATACGCTGTGTGCGGAAATGGATTTTAGCGCAAGTGGCTGGCGCAGACTGTTGAACGCGCACACTTTGCGCCAGCCGCGTGCACCACTTGTGCACTCGATTCTATGAATTACCCCCTTAATTTCTCTGGTGAAGTGTGCTTTCAAATGCTTGGAGATGAAGACAGCTAACACCTTGAAAATTCACATGAAGTTGCTTCTAAAGGAAACCTCAAAAGAAATGTATGGAAAATGACACATGTCTGTTTGAAATATTCATTGAGAATGTACATTTGTCTGAGACTAGCACTTATTAATTAGGATGCTAGTACATGTTTAGTGAACTGTCCTCCACGAGAATAGAGTCCTGTGTTTGATTTCTTTGACAGCAGTATTCCTTGTGGGTGGGGCTCACATGATGAGGACCCCTCATGTATTGCCCATTTTGAAACCCCCTTTGCAATTAATTGTGGAATGTTGCAAGTCAAACAACCACATGCAATAGAAACCAAAATAGATATCTTTGTTTAATACATTTCACCGATTTAAAATATTATTTCATGCCATTATCATAGAATAAGAGCATACATTTGTAAAATGATTCAGATCCTAGTGTAAAACATTTCCAAACTTTGCCTTATCATAATAATGTTACGTAATCTTAGGGACTTTCATTAAAAAAAAATCTAATTTTGACCTCTGCAGCCAGTCTCTCCAAATATATTGAATAACCGTAAAGCGAACAGATTCAATTTCAGTTTGACATCAGAACTCATATGCTATTACTAATATTTAAATAATATTTGACACTCAAAAGTAGTTAAAGCCAGCAAGTTTAAGCCTGTGAGATCCAATGTAAATAATGCTTGCATAAAAACATAGATGTATAATGTCAATCCCATGTAAATTACTCTCATGAAATGTGAGAGGGGTGAATAGCCCAAGTAAGAGAAAGAAGATTTTAAAGTGTATAAAGAAAAAGAAAGCAGATTTATTTTTATACAAGAAATACACCTCATAGATAAAGATAGTGAATCGAAAAATATGAAACTGATTTCAATCCAAGACGTGAGGAATGAACTATATTGTGTCATAAACATTTACGTATTAGTATAACAAAGAAAATAGTGGACAGAAAAGGGAGATGCATAGTAGCAGAAGTAGTATTAGAGGGTAAACCCTTAATTCTTGTAAATATGTAGGCTCTTAATACAGAACAATATATTTTCTTTGAAAGAGATAGATGAGGTATAAGGAAATGAGATAATAATGGGTGGTGATTTTAATTTGGCAATGTACTCCAACTTGGACATCTCTCCAGGTAGCATACAAGAAGGACACTAGACAAGCATTGCATTCACTGTTAAGTGTATGGGATTTGATTGATCATTGGAGAAGTCTAAATCCAACAACTAGACAATATACATCCCCTCATGGTACATAATCACCCATATATTATCCTTTTTTCTCACAATCATTATTCCTAGTGGTGATGGGTATTGAAATGGTTGAGATAGTTATTTCAGACCATGCAGACATTAGTCACATTAGACTGTTCAAGAGGAGGGAACACTCAATATAGAGTATGGTGTCAAAATAATTCCATACTAAATATATAGCCTTCAAACAATATATTAAAGATTAAATAATAATATTAAAGAAGAAATACAACCTTATATAGAAGATGCAAAAAATTATCTGTACACAACATTTGTCTTCTTTTGGACACTTTAAAAGCTGCTTTCGGAAGAGTATTATATGCTTTGCTTCACATCAAAAAGAAAATGAAAACAGCAGAGGGAGAAGAATTGGGGAAAAACTAAGAGGCTGAATATAACAATATTTAACACCCTACAGAAGAAAATAAAAGAATCGTTTTGTAGGCCAGACATACTGTGGATTGTTGGCTCATGAATAGAATGAATACAGCATTTTATATATTAGACACTCACATTGGAAAAATGTTGAAAATGTAGGATATTTATTAGGAAGAGGTTTAAAAAATTTAAATAGAGAGGCACATTTGATCTATTATGCAAGAAAATTGGGAAATATTGGCAAACAAATAAAGAAATTAAGAGACATTTGAACAGTATTGTGAAATTCTATATAAAGGTGAGAATGTTTGTATGGAAGAGGAGACAGATTGTTTCCTGGAACAAATAGAAGTGAATGCATTGAATGATGTTGAGTCTATTATTTTTGATGCTGAAATTAAAGGAGAAGAAATACTTAAAATAATAGGAGCTTTAAAAAAAAGACAGCACTCCAGGGCTGTATATTTACCCAATAGAATGTTATTGTACATTTCATGAATCATCACTAAGAATGCTGCGGGAGGTTTATGGGAGCAGTATAGATGGGTACTATACCAGAATCTATACAATTGCCACTAATTACATTAACCCTTAAACCTGGAAGAGGCCATAATGACTGTGCAAATCTCTTTGATAGATGCCTCAGCTAAAATCATGACAACTATCTTCATAAAAAGAGTTAATAATTTGGGCAGAGCGTATTAATCTCTTTAGACCAGGGGTCCCCAACCTTTTGTGCGCAATGAGCAACATTTGCATATCAAATTAAATGGTGAGCAACATCAATTTTTCGACAGAATATATCGGCGCACAGTTGGCGGACAAATTGCTTGCAACACAAATTAGAAATGTAACAAAATTAAAACTGCATATAGAACATTTAATTTGCAGTACTTAATAGTTATCTAGACCACGTGTTATTCTAGTCAAAGAAATGTGCAAGGTCTTTAACTTCATTTGACGTTAAGTGGTGGTTTACAAGGAATGTTGAGGAAATTGAGTGGTCAGTAGTACATTTATAGACATATAGGACCAGTCCAGCTGTTGAAAAATAGAGTAGGAGTAAATAAACATTACCAGGGGTTTCAGGTTCCCAAGCAAAATATTAGTGCAAATGTATGGACAGTAAAAATGGCCACATGAGATTCTGCCTAGGATTCTATGGGATGGCAAATGGTGCATTCCTAAGCATGCAATATCGGCAATACTGTTCCACAGTCATTGATGACTGTATTGTGGATGTTTTTTTTTTCCTTCAGGAATGTTACATTTCTTATTGATCAGAGAGTAAACACAATCCTCTTGAGTTCATTTTCCAATGGCCAGGGTAGGCACCACAAAGAAGATATCTGACAGCCAGAGAGGCTGGTTGGCGATGCCTACGCTGGAAAAGGAGGCATTGGAAAGAGTTACTAATTCACAAGAAATTAACATATTCTCTTAAAACTGTTGAACAGTTCAGAGGCCACAAAGGAAAGCGTCAGTTTGTCTGAGTCTTTAGGAGAAACTATCCAGGACAGAGCTATTGGCAAACCGTGCCCCCAAGTTCAGGGGTTCCAGGTTATAGAAAGGGATGCACCATGGTTCGATGCAGAATGTAGAATCTCGAAAAGAAAACTGAACCATGATTTAATGAGGGGTGTGTACACTGCTGGTCAGATTTATAGTTTCAAAATGGCATAAAAAATTGTGGTAAGACAAAAAAAGAATTTGAGAAAAAAATGGAAGCTTTTTTGAAGGATGCCAAATCGTTTTATGTTTATTGTTGTTGTCAAGACAGGCATTATGCCATCCCCTTAGACAGGTATTTCTTGGAACACCAGCCCCTCAAGGTTATAGGCCAATTCCCTTACTGGACATTGGGGCTTATTACGAGTTTGGTGGCATCTCAACGGTACAGTTACTGCTACTTGGTGCAGGGGTAACACTGCCACATTCCAAGTGGTGGTTTGGCGGTGTTAGTCCCCAATTATGGAGTCTGTAGCACTCCAGGGTGAATTTTGTCGGTATTTGATTGAAACATAATGTGGTGGAATTTACATTTTATTGGAGTCTGTGACAAATCTGTGGATGCTGTCCCTTCTCCCCTATGGGGGAGACCATTCCCATGTGGCCAGGGCGGTACATCCTCGGTACAATAGTTCCCCTGAGGGTGGTGCACAGGGAGAGAATCACATGGGAGAGGAAACCCCTTCTGGGACTAGGAACAACCCTACCCTGAGAACGCAATATACTCGCCAATCCCCAGACCCTAGGACCCCTCCCCCCATTTCTATAACCCAAAGAACAACCCCTTCCCTAGATACCTACTGGGACTATGAAGAGCACAACTGACCCAAGGGAGATCAAGGTTAGAAATACTGAGACGAGGAAAAATGGGGAAGAGTTGAAAGATATGTTATTGACAACCATTGAGACAAATAAGCTGCATGGAGGAATGTAGAGTGTTCTGCATAACCAACATGAGCATTCTAGACAACTTGGAATAAGTACTGGGATGAAGAGGAAGAGCGGAGGCATGAAGACTTCTCCTAATAACCACAATGAGCAGTCTAGTTGTTGCTGGCCACTCATTGGTCAATGCATAGTAGAAAAGGATGAGGGACTCAGGAAGAAGTTGTCTAGTCCTTCATGAAGGAGCTGCAGGAGCCAGCACGGTGCAGGAAAGTGCAAGGAAGCACACCAGGATGCCAAGAGAGGAGCTGGAAGGACAAGGGCCAGTCCACAGTGGAAGGACCGAAAGGCGAGCTGGCAGAGAGAAGCTCCCGGTGTTCCTGCAGACAGGGAAGCACGTGAAAGGAAGACCACGCTGTCCTGGGAAAAATTGACACTGCAGTGTTCCTGGGCAGACCAGAGCCCACTACAAAGGGGAGCACTCAGGCTGGCTGCTGGGAAACACAGTACCTGGCAGGCATGTGAACCATGTCTGTCCCCCAACAAGAGAAACTTAAGAGTCTGGGACCCACCAAACGAAAGCAACAGGAGTCCTCTTCCTTGTGGCGATACTTGGGAGGAAAGGGCTCCAAGTACTCACACACAAAGAAGGTGTCTGGGACCCACTACACGAGAACCACACAAGTCATCTTCCTCGTGGTGGTACATGGGAGAAGAGAGCTCCAAGTACCCTCAGGCAAAGAAGGGGGGTTTGGGACCCACTACAGGAGAAACACACAAGTCCTCTTCCTTGTGGTGGTACTTGGGAGAAGAGGGCTCCACAGTAACCACAGAGTAATTTACTAAGGACCACACTTGGCAGGGAAGTGAACCAAGTTAACCCAAGCAGAAAGAGAGAAAGGCAGAGATCTAGGACCTACAAGAGAAGGAACCAGAGCAAAGGAGTCATTGCCCCTGGCTGTGGTCCAATAAATAGAGAGTTGCCAAGAGAAGGAACCAGGACAAGGGAGTTGTTGCCCAGGTTGCTACGAAGTTTGTGCAACAGAGAAATGTGTAAGAACTTTATGGAACTTTGTTTTATATTTAAGAACTTTGGGTTTGGAACCTGTGTTTTTTGGAACTCTTTGATTGGATCTACAACCTATTCTTCTGAATTAAGAAGACATTTTGTTTTTTATAGGTTAGTAAATGGTGTGAGGGATGGAAAGAGGCTTCGGACTTGTGACAGACAGTGGATTATTTACTTTAGACAAGACATACTGGCAGTTTCCTTAGTTTTGGTTAAGGATGGGAAACCCCTCTTAGCTTTAGGGAAGGACAGGAGTTTCCCCAGTCCCCCACCCTTTTCCTTTCAATAAAAGTATATGCCAATCAACATGAGCCCACTGTGTCCGAGTCCTACTTCTACATTCTTACGGGTCACTAATGGTTTTTTAAGTCTTATCCAACGTGATACGCAGACATCTCAACATCTGTCCAAAATACAAGATTGTGGAATTATACATTGTTTCCCAACACAAATAAAGGTGACAAGCAGGGATGTCAGTTGGTCCCAATGTATTCCTTCTGGATGTTGATTCTAGTACTTCTCTTAGGAAAGTTCATCCACCCTCCACCTGAAGGGTTCATTTTATAGCATGCACCCTTATGCAGCCTTATTTAATGAATGTAGAGATGAGGGGGCAGTCTCATTTTTATCTGAGCCTAATCTTCTGAAAGAGCAGTGCTTGTGTCAGTAATTTTAATAAAATAGCTGAAAAGGCATCATTCATGATTAAATGGCTTTTTACGTTATTTCAGGTTTGCGGCATTCTGATTGGAGAAGTTGGAGGTATATAAGACAAAGGTCTGCTCCATGATTTTAAGGCCGCAAAATCTAGGGTTGTTAGAACTGTCATTTCTTGGAGGGGTTGCAAAATAAATTCCTGGGCCAAATAGCAGGTCTCTCTGCAGATACACCTGCTAGCCCCTTGTGAGCCGAATTGAGGGTGTTCAATTTGAGTGTCAGGCCAGTTAAGAATGTTCCTTATTTTTTAAAAGCACATCTGGGATTTTCTGCTAATCATAAAGTGAATTTCAGTGCAAGTGCGATTGTAGCCTTCCCTGGTGAAGAGAAATACTTGTGGTTATGGGCGGTTGTAAGTCACTGTCCATTTGAATAGAGATGCAATATAACTACGTTTGGTGCATTAAGCCACCTCAAAATAGCTCCAAAAGCAAGAGCGTTTCCGATGGAAAAAGTCAGATGTCCAAAATATACACAGGCTGCCAACTTTAGCCTTATATACAGACTTACATACACATATAAAATGGCAAGGAGAAATCTGTCAAATAAGATTCCCAGAATGCAGGAGGCTGGTGGTAATGGTACGTTTAAATGTACCCACTCCTCAATAAATTAAGAAAGTGTGCAGGAGGAAGCACAAAGTGCGCTTGCAAAATAGGAGTCAAAAATTTGGTTCATTTTCTGTTCATTTGCTGTTGGTTCTGTTTTGCATAAGCGTGGAATGCATGGGAGCTATGCTATATATAATTAATTGTAATGTTCAGACTTGTATATATAGCAAGTTTGATTGTGTTAAAGTTGCTTTTTTATTTTGGGCTTGTTCTGTGTGAATTGTATGAAAAATATGAAACATGTTTTTAAATGTTGCTGACTTAATGGAGAAATATAAATATGAATTAGTATTTCAGGTCATTACATGGTAGCCTTTAAAGATCACTTCATTGGGCCTTTGGAGGTTACCTCCTGAGAATTATTTGGGAATGTTATGGCAAATGGTGTGTATTAAAGCTCCAGAAGGCTGTTGCATTGGTGAAAAAGTGGTTAGGAATAAAAGTAATACCTTTCTCAATTATTTGGAACCTATTTACTCTGCCCAAAAGGGATTTTACACAAGACTTAGTGGCAAACATTGGTCAAACCTTTGAGCATTTGATGACCACTTCATAGAGGGGTGTGGTGCTGTTAACTGAGTATTTGAATCAATTAATTGACTTGTTAGTTTAAACCTATTAACAATCAATTAATTGTATTGGAATACAGGGCGAATTAATTATGAAAAATGTGGCATACATTTACCGTATCTGCCCATTAACCATGTGCTAGATGGGCAGGTTATCAAACGAAGACCATTTTTCTGCTAGGACACTATGTAATAATAAATACAGGAGACACCAAAATGAATATTGTCGATAAATGTACATGGTGGGATGAAACACAAACATCACTTGTACAGAAAGTGTGCATGCACATTATTTAATAAAGGAAAGTTGGGTATGCATACCACCTCCTTGTCCATTATGCTCATACTAGTTGTATCAAAGAACAGAATATGCCAATTTTCTCCATGACACACACATGGTTCAAATATTGTACTCATTAATACATTTGTCACCTGGGCAAAGTAACTGGAGATGACAGGGTTTTAGCAATGACACTACCATAACAAGTAAGGACATTTACTGAAGAAGTATGTGCATGGTGGCACCAAACAAATCTTGCATGTATAAAAATAATCCAGCTGGAAACACAGCGGCTCATTGGCCAACATTCTTGCACAGTCCAGGACTCTGTCCTGACTACAGTGCTACTGAGGTCTCATCCATTCAGCACCCCCTTCTAGGCCTTCACACCATGGCCCAGGGCAACTGGCGAGCAACAATTTAGGGTGCCGTGAGCAACATGTTGCTCCGAGCTATACGTTGGGGATCCCTGCTTTAGACAGTTCCAGATGGGTTATAGGAGGGGAGTGGGTACAAATGAGAGTTGTATGGCATTAACTACTTGTGTGTCACTTGTTAGTGATGGTTCAGGTTGAACACTCTATGTGGCAGTCTTGAATTTATCCTTGGCGTTCGGTAATGTAGATATAACATGCTTGTGGCAGAAACTCATTAAGTGGGGGATAGACCTAGGACTGCTTTGAAGGATTCAGTTGTTGTATTCACACAATTTGGCTAGGACCAGATTGAATCTATCAGGAGCCTTGTCTAGCCCAGTATCTTTGGTTTGGGGAATCCACCAAGGGTGTGTAATTGCACCTACATTATTTAACCTTTACTTGGTGGATTTATTAAGTGAATGCAAACAATGGGGGGTTATCCTCTATCTTCCACATGAAAATGTTCGGGAGTGAACACATTTACTGTCTAGGTAACACAGACGATTTAATCCTGATGTATTATACTCAAGCTGGTCTAAAAAGATCCTTGAATGGAGCGACACTCTTCCTAAAAAATAGCCATTTGGAGAAAACCCTGACTAAATCAGTTGTGATGATGGTAATTGCAAGACTAAAATTGAAGAGATACAAGTGGCTTAAAAATTAGGTAGGAGTTAGGGAGGTTGGATCTTTTAACTACCTAGGCTTTGTGTTTTCAGCTATAGGTGCTCTCCTAAAATATGAGGAAAAAGTGGAGGAGAAGTTGTGATTTTGCATTTCTTTGTTGAAAGTGATCAACCGTAAGTTCTGTGCCTTTTCTCTGATTTCTTTGTTAGAATTTTATTGCCTGAAGGTTACTCCAATGTATTTATATGACTCGGAACTCATTTTGTTTTTATCAATAAGGTATCTGGATGGTCTTGAGGGCTATGTTTTGAAGGAGGTCATGGTACTCCCGAAATCTGTACATGTTAAAAAAATAATTTGACTAGAACTTGGCCTGCTGTCTTGGTGGGCACAATATATGAAGAAGGCCATACTTTTGTACAAAAGAAATCTTGAATTCTGAGAATTCTCACTTGCGTTGCACCTTCCTGAAATGCTCGAGAATGGTTCCAAAGGACACTTGTCGAAATTCCATAAATAGTGTTTGAAGTTTATGGTGCTTGCAGACATTTCTATTTTCGATTCACAGGTAATGATAAAAACTAAAATTAAAAGGTGGGACAAGTTTCCGGATCTCAACGATCGGCAAAGATTAAAATTGAATAGGAAGAATGGATTTCATTATATTCCCACCAATTATATCATACCCTACATACGTACATTTCCATCAAAATCAATATGGGCTTGGTATTTAAAATTTAGATTGAACTGTTTACCAACAATAGAGATGATTGGACCTAAATTAGGGATACCAAAAGAGCTCACGGCTTGCAAACTTTGTAGGCATTAACTGTTGGAATCCATATATCATGTAGAAATGGAATGTACTAGCCTTACTAAAATCAGGTTTGCATGTATGGGTCCTTAAATCCATTCTACATCACAGGTTTTGTCATTTAGCATTTGGAATAGGCTTATGATGGGCACTCATATATCAACTACATTGGCCTTGTCAAAGTTTCTTATATGACTCTTTGAACAATTTCAAGCAGTAATAGACCAAGGCGACTCTCTCCTAGTTCTTTAGAACTTAACAGTAGGAAGTTTTGTTTTAATATACTATATATTGAGTATTTCAAGTGTGTCTATTTAAAGGATGTTATGGTTACATAATTGAAAGACTTCATTTTTTGATTATTCTGTCATTTAAATTTTGGATTTTTGATTTTGTAATATGAAATTGAAGATATGAATGAATGAAATTGTCTTTTTGTCATGTTCTTGCTTGTGTACGGTACAATAAAATTAAAAATAAATAGAGTGTGCAAACTACATACAATATCTTTACAGAATGTTGATATTGAAATATTAACAAACATATTTCAATTCCGACTAGGCATACTAATTCCACTTCTGTTACTAATACCACATTTGTTAAATAGTAACCTAATAGGTTTTGTCAAAGTTAGAGAAATTGACGACAAAATGAGGCTCTGTTAAATGTGATACTGCCTTTTAAGCATCACATTGAACCTCTTGCAGAAATAAGTGTTGATGCTGAAAGGGCATTTGATGGAGTGAATTGGTAATTTCTCTATTTGGATTTAAAACAATTCTGTTTTGCACCTACATTGTTTAGCCTTTTTAAAGCATTATATAATAAAGCAAAAGCTCAAGTTGGAATAACATCTGAGAGGTTTTAAATATGTTGTGGAACTCATCAAGATTGTCCATTGTCACCTCTCCTTTTTAATCCTTAAATGGAACCTTTCACAGCATTGATCCACTGTCATTATATGCATATGATTTGCTCATTTTGAAGTCAGAACCAGAACAGTCATATTACAACAGAAACCTTTTTCAAGTATGATTCATGTTCTAATTTTAAAATAAGCATATTAAAAACTGAATATCCCCGATCACAAGGACATGCTTCCACTGGGCTCAAGAGGGATTAAAATATCTAGGAAACAAATCACAAAGCATGTCCTGAAGTTAACAGTGTAAATATGAATCTACAAAACATTGGGCCTCATTATAAATGTGGCGGGAACGGTATGAACGGTGCCAGTAAGGCACCGGCACCATTCATTTTGTCCCTCCGCAGTACGTTTCTGCTCTCGGGTTCCTGACAGCCCGCCAGGTCTTACCTGACGGGCTGTGCGGCACCCGCGAGCAGAACACGTGATTGCACCAGCACCGTTATCAACGGTGCCGGTGCAATCATGCTCCCCACCCCTATTCTATTCTGCCCTATTGGGCAGAATGGGGATCGGGAGCCCGGCAATACCACCACCCACGAATGGGCAATCACCAACCCATTCATCTCGTAATGGGCTGGTTATTGCCCAATCACGGGTGGCGCGGTCTGTAGCGAGCATGGCGGTAGCTGTGCCTGCCATACAGGCACGGTTACAACCATGCTCGTAATGAGGCCCATTATCTGAAGTAGCACATGGGCAAAACTAAACCTCACTTTATGGGGTAAATATGGCATCATCAAAATTATTCCTCTCCTAGCTAAACTGCTTTATCTTTTTCACATGCTTCCACTTCCCCTCTCTAAAGAAATACTGAAAAATATACAGAAGGTATTCAATACATTCATGTGGGGTGCTGCATCATGACCACATATCTCAATGACAATCTCGAAATTTCCAGGTGGAAGGTGGATTTGTTTTTCTATTTCTAAATAATGATCACATGACATACACTTTGTGTGGTTTACACAAATGGATCAATATCCGTACCAAATCAAACCTAGCATGGGTAACAGTTTAAAAAGATGCAGTGTCTGCTGACCCTATTGATGGTCTACTAACAATAGATAAACATTGTAAAACTAACACAGTTCCACCAACAATTTGTCACACTATAGGAGTTTGGAAGACTGCCAACAAAGAAATAGAAATAGATATAAAGATCCTTTAATCAGGGGAATCAAGTCTTGGGTATAATCTGGCAATCAATTGGGAAAACAAATCATTACATTGGTGCTCCTGACAAACAGCTGGAATCTGGAAAGTTAAAGATGTTCTAAATGGAAATACATTGATGTATGTTAGTCACTTATGCTCCAAATACAAAAAAACATGTGTCTGAATCCCAAAGGTACCAGGTAAATTGAGAATGGTTGCATACATCGTCTCCCTAATGAATGCTAAACTGCACAATGAATCAGAATTAAGTCACCTTTATGAGGATATACCCCACATCTATCTGAAAAAAATATTGCTTGCTGTTGCCCAAACATCATAATATTGATTTGGAATATTTATACTGGGAAAACAAACTTGGTTTGCCTTTATCAGAAAAAGACTGGACAAAATATTTAGAAATATGTTTCAAATTAAAGTAGATTTGAATCAGCTGTATACTTAATAGAGAATTATCCACCGTTTCTATTGGACAACATGAAGAGTGAAATATGAAACTAATACCCTCAGAAATATTCTGGACCTGTAAAATTGAAAGTGGAACAAACTTACATAGTTTTTGGAATTTAACAAAATGACTGGATATTGCTAACATGTCGTAAATTGTATGGAGATCTTCACACATTTTACCATTTCTATATAATCATTACTTTGTGTATTGGGTTTGTAAACAAATATTCCTCATATTTCATAAAAGACAAAACACTTGTTGTACAGAGCTCTAATCATTTTTAAAAAACTTCAGAAAATGGAAAAGCTCAGAGAAACCAATGCATGAAGATTGGACACAAGGAATGATATTGTTGTCAGCAAAAGAAAAAAGTATAATTTCTAAAAATCCCAAAAATACTTTGCATGACTTAAATGAGATAGGGGTCTGTTTAATGACGGCCCTGTAGTTATGGTTAAGTTGCTCAACCCATTGGAAAAGCACTTTTTGGGCAGCTTATAACTTTACCCCCCCCCCGGATGAATCCTCACAAAACTTATAGTATAGTATTTGACCCCGTCAGATTGATCCTGCAAAGTTTGTTGAAGTCTCGTGTATGGGGGGCAAAGTTATAGAGGGGTGCCAAAATGTGTCTTTTTTCCCCATAGATGCAATGGAAAAACAAAATGGGCTTGCGTCTACAGCCCAAACCGCTGTATGGATTTTCACCAAATGTGTGGCATGAGTGGCGGCTTGGTCCCAAAAGTGTGCCTTTGTAAATTTGGTGTAAATCTGTCCAGTAGTTTTTTTTAAAACAACCAAAAATGAGGTAAAAAGAATTAGTGTTATCTGGGTTTGGTGCACGGACTCACTTCCGTGTTCACTCCATGGATGGGCGTCCGATTGTCCCAGAGATTGGCATGATGTCTGCGGACTTCAGACGCGCTCGCTGATTGGATGGTGAAAAGCATGAGGTGCATCAGATTTGTAGGTTGAAAATGGTTGGGCTGGTGTTGTGGCTGCCTGCAGACACTGCAGTATTTCACGGGTGGCGCTGTGAACGGACAGCTTGGAAAAGACATTTGGGGGTTTTGATGGCTGAAAGAGGGCGCTGAAATGGTAGGGAAGTGGAATGGAGGTAATGTGGAGCTGTTCTTATAGGTGAAAAAAGGTTTTGGAAATGTGGGTGAGTGTGAGTTGTATTGACAGTGTATGGTACGCACTTGTTATTTAGTTAATTGTATTGTGCTGGTTGAGGCAAGTCGCCAGAATCTAGGGTCCTGGCCGCAGGCCATGGTCCCAGGTATATTTGAACTGGGCACAACCACCACAGTAGTAATATGTAAATAGTAATTATAGGTAATGTAGTGGGAGTACACAGTGTTTGTAATATGAAGGAATGATGTAATTGAACTGTATATGGTACTTTAGATTGTAGTACAATTGAGGATAGTGCTCATGGAATAGGTCTTTGATTATAATTGCTGTGGTTACTTGGTTTTATAGTGTTATTAAGCTGGTATCTATGGTTTATTTTCTGCAGAAAAAAACAGTACAATTGGTAGTATAGTTTAAAAGCTGTATTTGAATACAATTTTACATGTCCATTTTTTTTAGACCCTCATAAACAGTACATTCTAAGTACTATGTTTGGTACAACATAAGTGTATGACACACTGCTGTTGTTTTGACATTAAATAATCATTGGGTCATTGGTAAAAAATAAATCTAATGGATTAAAAAAACTGTTTATAGTTACGTGAGTGTAAGGGTGAAAGCATGTTTCTTTGAAGTGTGTTGTGATTAAGGGAATGCTTGAAGTAGTTAAATATATGCCTATTGGCATATTCTAACTACATTAGAAGTTAGAAAATGTTTTGTCATATAAGAATTGAGATGGCGTATTTCAAGTGTTTTGGAATGAAGGGTGTTGTTCAAGTAGTTAGATACCTGTTGGCGTATAGTAACTAGATTTCAAAAGTACTTTTGTAGTATTATGGTTGTACTTAGATATCTGCTGGCGTATTCTAACTTTTCATTGTGCTATAGTTTAGTGACTACATTTGGGTTGAAGGAATATTAAGTAGGCATTTGTTAAATGTTATAGTAACCTGTTTTTGAGTAACAGAGGTATTGTTTCATTCAAACCAAACATCTCTTTTTTTGACATATGCAGTGTAGTGCCCTGTAGTAGTTGTGGCACCAGTGTGGTATACTATACCTACTGTTGTGAAGGTTTTCTTTCCAAGAGACACTTCGCCGTGTGTGAAGCCTCTAAGCTCACAGTTATTTTTAGTACCGTATGTATTGTACCTTGGAAGCATTAGTAATGTGGAACGATTGCCTGAATTGCAAAAAGGGCATGATATGCCATGATGTGCGTTCTGCATAAGCTGGTGAAATGCAATGGATTCAGAATTTGGTATGGATACATATGGATACATATGCAAATTGTACATTAGGGATGTGCGCCTGTGAAATATGGTTGCAGAGAGTGCATGCATGTTTGCATGTGTATGACATTTGTAAGATTTCATTTATAGGAATGTTTTTGGTTTCCAGAACTTGTAGTAAATACATTAGGAATTCTTGGGGATCTTTGTGTGTGTTTATGGTTAATTATACCATTCTTACACAGTATTCCAATTGTTGCTTTATACCTGAGACACTATAAGTATTGTCAGGAATGATTGTGGCATTTCTATGAATGACAAGCAATTACAAACACAACTGGTCTGAGTCGTTAAAGTAAATGTTGTGAATAATTAGTGACAATTGAAAGAGAAGACTCATTGTTACATTAGCATAACAATTTCCTACATTTGTGTTAATAAATTTAAATGGACCCGAGAGTTCTGTTTGTGGATTGCAAAACATAGGTACCATCAATATGTTGTATGAAAAGGTACTTTATAAATGAAAACAATGATATGATATGATATTATATGGTAGGTTATTTATAACGCGCTAAATACCCAGAGGTTTCGAAGTGCGGACCCGGGGATCGAACATGTTGTGCTCTGTGTCGTCTTGCTTCCAAGGCAGGTATGTTGCCCATGAGCTATCTTCCCAATGCCATACATTTTACAAGTTAGTGCAACAAAATAAATGCAATTATTGCATTCATTCCAGTAATGTATGTCTGTATCTGTTACATAGGTGGTGCAGGTTTGTGGCATAGCCTGTGTTTACATGATGAATTCATGGAAGACTCGGATTTTGCTTCCGAAGAGTAATACCTGCTTGTGTGGCTCAAGCCATTATTGATGAATTCCCCAGTGACAGCAGACAATACTGTGAATTGATGCAGCCAGTATGTCAACCACAGCAGTATAATTTGTAGTGTCATTAATATCCACTTTACCAAACTAAATACATATATTAAAAATAATTCAACAGTTGTGAGAACGTTTTGTAAGTGCACTACACGTTCAAACATATTCGTCATTACATATTGGTGTGCATTAACACATGCACTGGCCTATGGCACTCACCTCACCCTCATATACTGCCCTCCAGTATTAATGGCAGTTGGCACCGATAATCGTGCACTCACAAGGGGGCTGGGTAGATGGGGATGCTCAAGTGGCGGTACGCTATGTCCACCTAAAAGGCATCTTATGCACTGTGACTATTGTCCAAATGGACACCACAGTCCTGCTGTCTACAGATTCCCCTTTTAAGGCCCAGCTCCTGCAATGAACATTTGTATGTGTCCCTTGAACATTGTCCCATGCCTATCATGCTTGCCCCATCCTCATCCTCCCCCTCTCACTTTTACCTAGAAGCTCAACATCTGTAGAGCTCTGGTACATTCTAGGCTGTACTGTTGCAACAGCCTCTTCTTTAATCTACCCATGTTCTCTCTCGGCCTCCTCCAGCTAATTCAAAATAAGGCCTCAAGAACAGGAACCACATATCTCACTGTGGCTGCAAGACTTGTCCTTGGCCTTAATCCAAGGGATGATATATCTGCAGTCCTGGAATCTCTACACTGGCTGAAATTGGTAGCTGCAAACATCAAGTTCAAGACCCTCTGTATTATTCACAAGGCTTTCTAGGGACATGCAACTTTATCTTCGTAAGCATTTTTCTTCTTTAGCCCTTTGCTCATCCACCCCCAGACCAAAGGTTTATGTGCCACAGAGTTAGCTAACATTGAAATAACGGGCAAAGGAATTTGTATTGCCTAAGTGCATTAAGAAAATGCACCAGTGTCATTTGCACATTTACATCTTACTGTGGAGGGCAACCAGGGGCACGTGCATGAAGACAAAAATGGATATGATTATGGGAGTATATGTACACAGAAGCTAGAAAGCCTGTACTCCACTGTTATTGTCTCTACACTTTTACATGATCACTGTACTTGCCTTTCCGTCACTATTATTCCTTCAGGTTCCAGCAATTATGCCAGACAAACTCTGATGCTTTTGTGGTTGCTTTAAGGTTGAAATTCAAAACCCTTGCATTATACACAAGGCCCTGACAACCATTGCAGCATAAGACACCCGTGCAAGCAACCATTTTGGGTTGTGGTGAGTGGTTAGGTGTTTGCTTTTATGGGTGTGTTATGTTGCCTTGTTTGTGACTCCAATCATTGTACACTTACTGTTCCCTTTGTTGACATTGTATGTAGTTTTTACATGGTATGGGAAATTGGAGCAGACATTGTTTTATTACTCTCTGTGATAAAAGAAAAGATCACATGTTAGTTAAGGTAGTTAGTAATGAGTTATTGCATCGCATAGCAGACATTTCTGTACTTTGTCGACCCTCATAGTTAGTGCTTTAGAAGCACTATGCTTCAAACCAGTGTACTTTGCATTTTGCCCAGTTCCTGTGTTTGTTCCTAAATCATTGGGTCTGTGGGATAAAAAATCCATGAAGATAAAAAAAAACATTCTACATTATGGTACACTATTTTTCAGTGATTGATTTCAGTAGGAGGAACTATTGTTATAATTAGACACCAGGAGTATTCTAATTGTTTATTTCTTGTTGTATTTTAGCAGTATTCATTTATCTGTTTGGTTGTTGCAGAATTTTGAGGCAGTTAGTTAGCTGTTGGCGCATTCTAACTGTTGATAGTTTTGAAGTTGTTGAGAATATTTTTATACATAATAAGTGTTGTAGGGTTCCTTAGAAAAATGTATATTGCAGTTGTCTGGTTGTAATTAGATACCGGTTGGTGTATTCTAACTGTTTATAGTGTTTCACTGTTAGATAGCTGTTGTCCTATTCTATTAGTTTGTGGATTTAAAGGTTGTTGAAGACATTTTGTAGATGTTTATACTCAGGTTAGTGAATACATTTTGGTCTTAAGAATATTAAGTAAGCATTTACAAGATTTGCTGGTAATCTTTTTTTGTGTATGCAGTGTAGTGACCTGCATTGGTTGTGGCTCCTGCAAGGTAGATTATGGCTACTGATCTGAAGGTTTTCTTACCAAGTGATACTTGTCCATGTGTGAATCCAGTCAGCTTTCAGCTGTTTTTGGTACCATCTGCATTGTAATGTAAAAGCATTACTACCACATATTCACTATGTGATTGTATTTGTAAGGTGGACCAATTATCAGAATTGCAAGTAGTACATAACCTGCCACAGTTTGAATTTTGTACAAGTTGCTGAAATGGGATGGATTCACAGTTTGGTATGGATACATACACAAAGCGTTCATTAGGGATTTGTTCCTGCGCCACATGGTTGCAGAGAGTACATGTATGTTTCCATATGTATGGAATCTGGAAAGATTTCATTTATAGGTATGTTTTTGTTTTCCAGTATGTGTATTAAGTACATTAGAAATTCTTGTGGATCTTCTTGTGCATTTATAGTGAATCTGACCATTCCAGCACAGAGTCCAATTCCTGCCTTATTCCAGAAACACTGTAAGTGTTATCAGGATTGTTGGTTGCATTTCTGTGAAGGACTAACATTAGCAAACATAATTGGTCTGTCCCGTTTAAGTAAAAGTTTTCAATAACTAGTGGCAATTGGAATAGAATATTGATTGCTACATTTGCATAGCAATTTACACCAGTTGTATTTGAAAATTTGAATTGACCAGACAGTTCTGTGTCTAAGACATTTGTTGGAACTGTGCGTTGTTTCTTTGAAGATGTAGTTGTGTTGGTTTTGTTTGTGCAGTAGATCCTTCTTTGGTTGTGGTTATTGATGAAGTATTAGCATCTTTTAATTTCTTTAGAGGTATGGTTGTTAGATCCTGTATAATTTACATCTGAACTAGTTTTCTTTTACAAACTTTTGCTTTTTGAGGAACAGGATAGGTTTTGAGATGGGGTCCATAGAGTACATGTAGTTTGTTGTATTCTAGAATTCAAGTAATATCAGTGTTTAATTTACTTGCATCAAAGTTGACTAGAAATAGTCCTTCAAGTGTACGTAGGCGTGATAGTGCTACATAGCTCATGCCTTCTTTAAACACTGTGCTGCCAATATCTAACAATGCTTAATCTAGGGTAAGACCTTGTGATTTATGAATGGTGACTGTGCATGCTAGAGATAGAGAAAATTGTCTTTGAAAAGAAGGAATCGGGCTGTTGAACATCCTATCCTTTTAACTTCTGATAGTTTGTCAAAGTGAATATTGACAAACTGAATGTTGTTGTCATGTGGGTATGTTTGAAAGCCAACAACTGTACCAAGTTCTCCATTAACTAGTCCTTGCTCGACATCAAGGTTACATTTGAGGATTACTCTACAGTTTAAAGATAATTTTAATATTTTCTCTAAACCAGCTAGGTTGGAGATAGAGATTTCTAAGGTATTTAGTCATGCTGTGGCTTGTTCACACATGGGTAGTGTCATACCGTGCACGCCCAGTTTGTCTGTGGAGCAAATTTGAAGTATTGGTTGCATTTCTTTTTTCAACATTGTTTTATTGAATTGTGCACAGCTTGCAAGAGTTGGCATCAAGGACATACAGTTTACATTTTTGTGTGCTAATTGTGGCATGACATCTGTAGCACATGAGTTATGGCCATATAGATCATGGATGCGTCCGGTATTCAAGATACTCTGTGCTTCTTTACATAGAACACCTATCCGAATACTTTTCAAAATGTTGGCATAGGTGAGGTTGGCAGACTGACACATGTTTTCAGTTAATTGTTTGTGTTGGAAATGCTGCCAAAAATTGACATTTCCTATGCTGCCAGGAGTTTTACGACATAGTTTGTGCCCTAAGATTTTAAAAATAGGTTCAACTTTAACTAGTGTTAATTGAAGAATATCTCCGAAAGCAATAATATGTTTTTCCTCCAAAGAGGTCTTCGTAGTCTGTTTTGAGGACCTCTTGTAATATGAGGTGAATCAAAGCCAGCATTAGGTTGGAGACCTTGCTCACCTGATCTATTAGCAGCATTTTCATTTGTTTCATAACTCTTGGTAGTTCCATTGCAACTCTGGAGAAAGTTTGTAGTAGTCTAATTTGTTTTGGTGTTCAACTGGAAGAAGTAGTAATCACTGTAAACTGATACCACCTATGTTGTAGGCAGCTAAACCTGTGGGGGCAGTTATAACAGTTGACAGTTTATTGTTTGTCAATTTTTGGAGGAACTTGCTGATGATTTTTATTAAGAATTTTTTCCCTGAACCAGCTTGACCACTCACATATAGCAGTATAGGTCTGTAGTCTTGGCATGGCAGGTACAAGTTTTAGTTTCATGCTGCATACCATGTTCAATTTGTTTTGTTCTTTCTAGGAAAATGCTACGCTGTTCATTGTTTAATTGTGATTTGAGTATAGCAAAATCTTCTGCAGACTCTTCATACTGTTACATGGTGTTTTCTACTTCAGTCATGGCTAATTCAGCCTCATTTGCTATGAGTGGTTGTCCAGGTGGTTCTCAGCTTCCTGTTATAGAAAATTGACTGCTGTCAGGAGTGTCTATATTTAGTTGTGCTTGGAGTTCTTCTTCTTGTTGCTGTTGATTGTCTAACATTGTTTTGTATTGCAAAAAGTTTATGGGCCTCATTACAACCTTGGTGCTAAGTGCACCAACTTTACCACCATGGTGTAAACTCTATTTACACCATGGTGGATGGCGGATTTACTGCCCCATTCCAAGGTGAGTGGGGCGGTAAATCCCCATTTCCCATTTTCCCTTCCCCATTCTCATTTTTGCCCCATAGGGCATAATGGGAGTGGGGAAGGCGCTAATTACGCCGCCGTAAATTACGGCGGCAAAATTAGCACCATGGCAGGTTAGCGCCATGGATTTTAACGCCTGCTAAAAGCAGGCGTTAAAATCAGAATCAGGCCTTAAGGGTTAACGGTGGCGTTAACCCTTAACGCCTGAGTTTTAATGAGGCCCAATGTCTGTTATAGTGCTTGCATTTGCTTTGAAAGAATCTTAATATGAGACATCTGTATCTAATAAATCTTCTTCTTTTCTCCATGGTTTAAAAAGTTGTAGTAGAGACATGTAATACAGTGCTTTATGTTGAGGAGTTCGTAATGACAATTTCATATGCTTCGTTTGGTAAGTTTCAATAGTCTGCCTTCACAATTTTTGACTTTGTATCTACCTTTCTTCTCATATAGTTTAATATTATTTTTGTATGTGAAGTTTTGAGCTACATGGTATAGACACATGTTTTCCAGAGTGATACTCCTGTTTGGTTAGTATGTGCCTAGTAAATTGTTATTCAAAATGTCTTGATTGTTGGGATAATTTTTGACTATTGTTTCTATGTCTTCATATGATTTGAGAACTCTTTTTCTAGATTTAGCAGGACCAAGGCTTAGCCATACTATGTTTTCAGATTTTCCATACAAGGCAGTACCGGTTACATGGTCTGCGGCTTTGTAGCAGCCACATTCTCTATGGGAGAGCATTTTTATGCCTAAGCTGTACAATTTCTGTGACAGTGTTTTGTCAGATGATATGTCATCCCAGAGGTCTTTGAGCTCTGTTTTTTCTGCTTTGGTTAAATAGGCTGTGACATATCATGCAACTGCAGTGGAATTGTCTGCGGTGTATTGTACATCTATATTTGCATTCCATAGGAGGGCAATGATTGATGCACTTTGATCCTTCTGTTCTTTTTATGCAGTGTGTGTTCTTAGGTGTTCTTAGGTGATTTACCTTTGAAACTATGTCTAACTGAAGACATGAAGTTGTTCACTTGACCTGTTGTTGAAACTGGTCTAGGGAAATCAAAACGACATTTGGTGTAGTATTTCCCTTTGTTTTTATATTTGCACCGACAATACTTCCCACACTTGTGTCTTTGAAATTGTAAAACCTGTGCATGTAGGTCACTATGTGTAATTTGTGAAGGGATTTCACAAGTGACATATTTCTGAATGAAATGTAAAACAGTGGTATCACTGTTGTGACCAAATTTAGGAGCATCTTTAATCCACTAAAGCATGTGGATGTGTGGTGCTCAGGGCTTTAAGTGGGCCGGGGCCTGCCGGGGCTGGGCCCCGGCAGGCTCCGAAATTTCGTTTTGAGGCGGGGCCCTGCCGGGGCCCACTAATCTCCCCGGGCAGCCCGGGCCACTACATGAAAAGGCATTTTTTTCTACAGCCTGAAGCTCTCGCTCGTGTGCGAGAGCTTCGGGCATCAGAAAAAAATGCCTTTCAGCTATAATGGTGGCGCCGCACCTGCGAGGCATCCCTTTAATCAAGGGATGCACGTGGGCCGGCGCCACCATTATGGAGAAACGTGAGGCCGCTGGAAGCAGAGGCCTTGCTTTCTAAGTACTGAAGCTCCCGCGGATTCGCGGGAGTTTCAGTCTTTAGGAAAAAGGCCTCTACTTCCAGTGGCCTCACCCTTTCAGCCTTAATGGTGACGCTGCCCCTCCCCAGCTGGCGAGGGGCAGCACCACCATTAAGGCTGAATAGGCGAGGCGCTGTCCCCTGCCAGGCAAGCCTATACAAAATAAATGCAGAGATCAGCACCTTCTCCCCCAGAGGGGAGAGGGTGCTAATCTCTACAAAAGGCTGCCTGGCAGGGGTGCCAGTAGCCCATTGAGCCGGGGATCGTCAAGGGGGCGTGGTCTAATGGCCCATCAAGACCCCGTTGTTAGGCCACGCCCCCTCGATGGGCCCCGGCTCGATTTGTAGTGCCACTCAAGGCACTGGTGGTGCTCCTCTGGCTTGGTATTCTTTTCTCCAAAAGAAGTGTTGCACTTCGCCCAGGGGAGCCACTGTTTCATTACAAATGAAGTGTAGCATGGAAATAAAGCGATGATGGAAATATCTGAATACATTTACAGGATCTAGAGAGCAGCGTTCTCCTGGGGTTTTTATATCTATAATAGTTTTGTTTTTGTTTGCCATGCGTAGGAAATCATGCAAATCTTCTCATGCATATTCTGCACAGCTTAATGTAACAAACCATGTGGGTGGGAGAAGGTTTCTTATCATACACTGTACGCCTGCGTGTCGTCGAAACCAGTATTCTTTTGTACCATGCATGTTTGCTAAAAGGTTTGTAATGCTCAACTGTAAACATTTTGTCTTTTTATTGTACTTTTTGTAATAATTGCCTAGCAGACATATACTGAAAAGTGATACCTGATGTGTGTGCAACTCCGTAGCATGGAGTTGCTAGTTTGCATTCAAAGAGAAGGTGGAATATGTATTCCACGTTTTGTCTGAATCAGGGTCTTCAGAATACATTCGTAAAATGCAGTATTCTGATGCTGTTATTTGTGTTGGTCTTTCATCGTACCTTCCTCCATTTCCAGTCGGAAAGAGTAGAGGGAAGGCAAGTGCTTCTACACTTTTTTTCCCCATATGCTAATTGGAGATCCTTTGGCTTGCTGCATTTGGTAAGTTTTCAGTTCAACATCTAAGGTGTCTTTAGAGTGCAATGGGTGAATTGTACAATGGTCTAAAATATTGGATTCTGTTGTAGGATCTAGAAGTTGAAATTGTCCAGTTTCTGATTAGTCTTGAATTATTTCGGTGGTTTCCCTCAGGTTTTCTTCAATGTCTATTTCTTTGTAGTATTCATTGTTGTCTTTCAGATATTTCAGGGCTTTTCTAACTTTATGTAAGTCCACTAGTTGCTGCCAAATTGCTTTGTCTTTTGTAGGTACGCCATTTACTAGGATGATCAAAGATTGTTCTATTGGCCATGGCACTCCCAGAGTGTGTACATTTTCTTTAAGAAATAATGGCAAATAAACTACTTTGCCACAAATGCCTTTTAGTAATTCAGAGGGAGGTAGTTTTGCTGTTTTGTTTGAAGGCGTATTATTGCTTAAAATGATTGCACTGTTTGAATTATAATGCTCTCATACAAGTTAAGTTGTTGCAGTGGTTATGGTAGTGGGAATAATTCCAAGTTATTAGTGATAGCACGTGAAGGTATTTGGTTGTTGTCAAGTTTTGTAGTTCAGTATTTGCAAAGTATTGAGGGGTTAGTAATTTCGTATTTGTTTTCTTCTATAAGATAGAGAGCCAATTGGAACCATTTGGCATCTTCATTGGCTTCTATTTTGTACATTATGTCTACAGTTTTTGTGCTATTTTTATAAAAAGTCCTGCGGCAACACACACACACACATGGTTTGGTACATCAGCAGATATGCTTTTAAACTTAAGTATTTCTTTTTTGTATGTGTGTAGTAGAAGGTTGCCATCTGTAAAGTTGTTGCTAGTCTGTTGTAAAGATATTGGATTTTGTAAGTGGCTTTTCACTTCCAAAATATTTTCTCTGGATGTGCTCTATTTCTTCGAGTTGTTCATTGGCTGTACCATGTAAAAGATTGTAATTTAAATTGGCAAGTGCTAAAGCAGGACGTTGGCATAGTACAGTTTATGAACGAGATTTCTTACAGTTTAATGGTGTGTTGCTATCATTTTGATATGGTGGAAGGAGCTTTTTCAAATAGGTCCAGAAATGCAGGCTAATGAATGTGCTTGTAGTCCTGTGTATTTGCGCACTGGACAGGAGTCCAAAGTTTGTAATAGTTTTATTTTCAATTTGTCTTTGCCTTTTACATACTGATTGAGAAACTGGCGTACAGGTGTGAAAGATTTCATGTGCAGGGCCATGTCTAGACTGGATGTATTGGTTCAGTGGAATGGGGAGTTGATGCTAAGTTTGCTGGAGATATTTGTGTGAGCATCCTTTCTTGTTCCATGATGGTATTATTAATCTTTTCATACCCTCATCCCCTGCTATGTATGGCAATTTGGTTTGTCTGCTTTTGTTTGTAAGCTTCATTGAAATATGGTTCTGTGCTGGTGGTGTGACTCCCCTCACCTGCACGGATGTTTGCAAAGCTATCTTTGTTGATATTCCATTTGTTGAGAAGTCATTGTTGTAGTTTAGTAGTTTATTTTCTTAGTGGTTTCATTCTGTTTAAAGCTAATATAAATAATTTCCTTTTCAGAAGGATTGCACTGTCTATGAGCGCTTCCAGGATTAGATTTTTGCTGTAGGTTTTAAGGGTTGAGCATGATTTCTCTCCTGTTTTTATAAGGTTCTGAAGGATTCTGTGCGTAATATTTTTTGTAAAATCATTTTTTGGTAGGCTTATTTGTGGCTACATCAAGATTTTTATGTATATTGTTAGCACTAGTGGTAGCTGCAGTCTTTTTAACAACTGTTTAGTTTTACATTTTGAAAGAGGAGTCAAAGTTTCTATAATGCAAGCTTCTTTAGTTACGCTTAGTGTCTGTGTTAGCGGTTTTGTTTGAATTTTGTGAATAAATTCTGCTTAAGGTGGATGCCTATTGTGTTCACTTTTATTTTGATTTGCTCTATTTTTGCATTGCTTTCTACAGAGTTGCTTTTTGGTAGGCATTCTTTGATGTCTGCTGGAGAAAAACTGAAAGTCTGTGTTGGGACATTGTGAAATGTATGTGTGCATTGTGCATGAGTGTCTGAGTATGATGGTAGACATGTATGCAGAGGAGTGTGATTGTTGAATGGGCTGTTACTTCAGGTTGGGAAGGCTATTCTCGTATTTGTGTGTTACTATGCTGGTTATGAGATAACAATACAAACTGTGCACCTGTTGAGGTGCAATTAGTAATACTGAATTTAATGCTGTAGGGTTGATACAATTGTTTGTTCTACAATACTAGGGTTTTACAGTGTTTGAGTAACAGTTAGAACATTATGACAGCATTGCACTTACTTTGTTGGAGGCAAAGAGTAGTCTTCTTCTGGGTTCTGTCTTCTACTTCAGGCGCTGCTCATTTTCAGGAGTGTGGTCTTCACTGCAATTGTGAAAGAAGTTAGTACATATGGGTGATAATGTCACAGTAATTTACCTTTAAGAATAGATTAGTTACATTTGCAAAAGGAATTCTTTCTAGGAAGAGGTACTGTATGTGTTAAATTGCGTAGCTTTGAAATGAATGGGGATTTTGGAGCATCAGCTTCATTCCTAAGGGGGTTAGTGGAGTTTTCATAGGTGTGTCCTATGAGGTGCACTTTTGAAAGTATGTGTTGCTGTTGCACTGTTTAGTGTGGTAATAGATTGTGGAAGTTGTAGTAGGGTGAGAAAGAAAGTTTGGAAACATATACAGTTTGAAAGGGAGAATGTTTTTTTGTGTGTAATTCCATCATTTTCTTCTGCATTCATGTTTCCTACATGAAAGCTGGAAACCTTTCAGTTCTTTGATTTTTCTATCCGCATTCCAATTAGCACTGTTCTAAATGTACACTTGTATTTGTTTGCTTTTGCAAGTATGGCAAGTGTCAGGCATTCTGTTTAAATAAATGAATTTGCTGTACTTGCAATGATTTGTACGATAAAGCTGGTCTCCTGTTTTTTGTGTATTCTAAGAATTTTTAATAGTGTGCTAAGGGGTAAGTTGTTGTGAAAATCAAGAAGGAAATACGATAATTGTAGGTTCGACACTTCAATGAGTAATATGGGTAAATATAAATTTGGAAAGTGAACTTGATTATAGGAGATGGGAGAAATGAGAGTATGTTTTTTGCAGATTATGCAGGGTGAATGGCAGGTAGGGTTTATATGCATTTATAAAAGAGTTGCAAGTTTACTGTAAACTAAATATTCATACCTGTAGTTTGTATTGATGTATCTAGATGCAGTTGAATCTGGAAGGAGACATCTTGAAGAGTTTTACAGTAGTTTTAGTTGCAGGTACTTTGCAATCACAGGGCATTTGTACTCAGAGTGAGGAACAGTTCATCTAAAGTGCTGAATTGTGATGACAGAGTTAGATGTAGAGTTCTTAGATGTGATTGGTGGATGTTTGTGTGACTCTTTATGTGTATCCAATGAGAGAGTTGTGCAGACAGTGATGTGGAACGTGAAAAAGGGCTGCCCTTGTTTTACGGGGTCCGCGGACACTGCGGCAGTTCGCGGACAGGGCTTGCCACATCCAGGGTTTCTCAGCAAATCCAGCATGGAAAGGGAACTGTAGGGCTTAGCCAAATAGGTGTTGAAGTTGTTCTTTGCAGGAAGAGAGGCTCTGTATGTAGTGAAAATGGCAGAGGTGAAGAAAGTGAGGATGTTGGTTGTTGGAGATGTGTTTGTAAATGGTTTGGAGAGGTATCCTATGTTTAAACATAAGGCTTCCAGTTTGGGTTTTGAAGGAGTGGAGGTTTTCTGGTCAACTGGGCCTGGTTCCAATATGCAGGCTGTGGCTGGAGCATTTAAGAGTTTCTGCATGTGGAAGATTCCAGATGTAGTGGTACTGCATTGGGGTGCTGTCCATTTTGAATATATCAGTGCTCCTAGTTTGTTGAGTGTTCTTGAAAACTTGTTTCAGGCAGTGATGGAGGTTGTTCCAAATACCAGGGTGATTTTGTTCTCAAATATTGCCTATTGCCTATATTTCTTGTTTAGAAGTGGAATGTTGTCTTGTAAAAATGACAATATTTGATTTTGTTAATGTTGACTATTTTAAAGCAGATGGCATTTCTTTATCCATATTGTGAAATGCTATGTTATTTCAAAATATAAGGAATTCTTTACAGAGGAAAATGTGAAGACATCAGGAAGGAAATAAGTGAACAAAAATAACAAAATGAAAGGTGTTTTTTATAAGCACTTTCAAAAAATAAAAAAGCTCTTTTCAGAGCCACCCTCAAAGGGGAAGCGGGGTACACTATTTACATTTTCATTTCCCACTCTCAGATTTCATAATATGTCTGCGACACCGCGGCTGTCCGCGTATCACGCGTGTTACATAAAGGGATTTTGAGGCTGAGAGGCACGCACAAAATACTGTGCTGACCAAGGGACTGGTCAATAAGGTTTACTGGGTGTGATGTGTAAGGAGAGACTTTGTCAGAAAGTCTGTTATCCTGAGAGGAGAGCAGATAGCTGTGGCTGTGTCTTTTAGAAGGCATATTGTCTAGATCCTGGGTGATTTGTGGATAAATTGGTTGGAGGTGCATGTAGATTGCTGTGGAGTGGCTGGAGATCTTGGATTTCCTCATGTGATTGTGCACTGGCATGATGTGCGCAGAATGAAGTGGTTAGATTTGGTTTCTCTTTGTACCACTTCAATGACACACTGTCATTCAGACAATATTATTATTCATTGCGGAGGGAACAGTTTAGGACATGTCTCTGGAATACCCTTGCAATTTGAAATGAAAGAAGGACTTGGGAAAGTCATGGACATGTTTCCAAACTCCCGAGTAATTTTTTCTCATATTGTGCAGAGACAAATGTGGCTGCGTTCTTCTTCATTTGGTCCAGAAATGGAGAAAGCGAGGGGCAATTTCAACAAGGCTGTTTGGGCTTCTTTGAGAGATGTTGGTATGTCCTCTTTTCACAATGAAAATATTATGTTTCGTAGCACACACATTTTACGCGGAGATGGAGTCCATCTTACTCATGCTGGGAATCAGATTTTTCTGCCAAATATATAAAATGCATTGCAACCCTTTTTGAAATTATTGTAATCCTTTTTCCAGTAGGTTTTGACCAATTGAAGTTTTCAAAACACAAATACTCCACAAAAAGGCTATTTGCAGAGCCACCACTTTCTCCCAGAGAAGAGTGTAATGGTTTTGATAGCGCAGTACCCCAAAAAAGTTCACATGTCCGCGGACAGACCGCAGACTTAAAAATGCACAGGGACCTGCAGCATTTCATTGGCACTTCTATTTTTAAACTGTGAAAGGCGGCTCTGAAAAGAGCCTTTTTTTTGTTTTGTTGTTTTGTATTTTTTTTTAACAAGACACACAAGGAAAGGAAGGGAAGGGAGGGTAAGGAAGGGGTACCAACCACGGGGATAGGAAAGGGCACGTGGAGAGAGGAAGATGTTGTGAGCCTCACTTGGGTAGGAGGCACTTTTTCTCATGCTCCCGGTCCGAAGCCACAAAAGCACTTTGAAATTGTTCCCCCATGCAGAGTACTGCATCACAGTACATACACAATACGGTGACCCTCAAAAGGTAAGGGTCTGCTGCAGCATGTACAACCTGCAAGGCTGGTTCAGGGATGCGCTGCTCCACAGGAGTGTTTCTAGTGGTGACAGTAGCAGAAACTGAGCTTGCTGTAGAGGAACTCAACCTACTACTTTTATCATAGGGGATGACCCTCAGAATTGCCCCTGTGTGGAACGATGTTAAGTCTTGCCGCATGAAGGTAGTCCCGTAACTGTACAAACCCGGTTTGCCACAACTGAGCTCCATCTGGCACTCAGCGCAGCACACCTTGTGTGCATCAACTTTGGGTACCCCTCCAATGGTGGTAAACAGCCTCCACACCTAAGATTCACGGGGGCTGCTAGTAGTAGGCACTTCCACTACCTCAACCTCATCATCCTATTCATCACTCTCTGCATCTTCACGCCTGTTCCCCTCTCCAGGCCCTTGAGGAGGTGGTGGTGGTGGAGTGGGTGGGCGTGGTGCTGAGGCAGAACTAGCACCAGCAGCAGCAGCAGCCATGGTTGCCATCTGTAATGGTGTTAGGAACCACCAGGATGTGAGCAGTCTGCAGACAGGAAAGAACAAACAAGAGCAATGCAATCCAGCAAGTAGTACCCTAAGGAAAGTAGTGTAACAACATATGAGAAGGATAAGGTCTACTAATATAGTACTTTTTACTTTTTTAATTCCTGACTGACAGTGAAGAAATCCACCTGGCCTAGATAGGTCACTGAACAAAAAAAGAGGGAGCCAGACATGTGATGTCATCAGTGATGTCATCAATGAGATTTGTGATGTCATCTTTGTTGTCCTGGTTGTTAGTCTTAGCAGTGTACAGTGGTGGCGCGAGTTATGCTTGCTTAGCTTACCATAACTGGCAAATTTCAGGGGTTTTTCGGTTTTACTTGTAACCATTATGTCCCTTTAACAAAGTTTTTTTATTATAATATATATTAATATATATATATCTATATATATTATGTATATTATATATATATATATATTTTTTTTTTAAAATAAAGGTTTTGTAGTCGCATCTACAATGGATACATGCACAGCTACATACAGCAACGAATGTGGAAGTGGGTAACCTGCGTGGGCGAAATGAGCCAATTAAACGTTCACATCCTTCAACACGACTGCAGATCTTCATGTATAATATGCCAGCGAATGGTAATACGCACTGTGGTTCCGCACCTACAAGTTATGCATGTCAACAAAAGATCCAATCACACATTGCGAAGTATTGATGCAAGTACGCCCATCCCGTTTGATGTAACCCACATGTGTGAAATAATCCAATGTGATGTCGAACTCCTGTAATGTGGCTAAACCTCTATGCGCATAATTCATCAGCCAACCATAACACACACTGCAGCTCCTCGCCTACACGTGTCTTTTATACACATCAACAAACTATCCAATCACACACTGCGGCGTATTGACACAAGTATGACCATGCCGTTTGTTCGTAACCTGTGCATGCGAAATAAGCTAATGGGATGTCAAACTCGTGTTATGCGGCTACGACTCTTCACGCATAATGCATCAGCCAACCATAACACACACTACAACTCCTCGCCTACTCTTGAATTGTATACGCGTCAATAAACAATCCAATCACAGGTTGCACTGTATCGACGTGGCTATGTCCACACTGTTTGATGACATCCGTGCATACAAGACTGTCCAATCATACAGCAGGCAGTCTGTAGCTGTGATTAATCACCACACCCCCAAAAAACAACTGTACATCAATCATTGCTTTCCTCATTTGCTAGTAAAAGGGTTTCTGAGTAAGTGCAAGCACTTTTGGCACCTTACCCCTTAAACTTTCCATACTTTTTACCCAGTTATCCCAAAATCCAATTATCCAATTTTCCTTTGTCTTATGATTTGTTTAGTTTGTCTATTTTTTGTTTTACTTTTTTTTCTTTTTCTTTTTTCACTTTTTCATTTGTTGCAGCATTGTCTTTTTCCTGTTGTCATTTTTATTCTTTTATATTTTCCTCCCCGGTTGGACATTCCAACATGTCCGACCACAACAGTAGGAGCTGTGAGGATGACATCATCATTTGGGTCAACAATCCTTCACCACCAAGGAAGAAGCATTAAGGAATGAAAATAACTGCTGACAGTTGGTGCTTCTTTAAAGTGAAGGAACACTGCTCCAGAAAAGAGGCAGAGGAGGTACTGTGCACCTTCTGCAATAAGACTCTACACTGTGGGCCTTCTGATATCTCACCTCAAAGTCTAGGAACATCGATAATGATCAGCCATCTTGTGCTAGTCCACTGGGACGCTGTTGATGATTAATATCGTAAAGCCCATGAGCATCACAAAAGAAAAATGCATGGGACCTGTTCCTTGAATAGACGAAGATCAGACCACCTGCAGAACCTCCATCCAACAGTGCATCAACAAAACCAACTGCAAATGCAACCTCTACACCAGCAGTGGTGCCAGTAGACAAACTCCTCTCTTACTGACACCCAATCTAACCATGATGAAGTCATGTGTACAAAATGCTGCGACTGGGTAGTTAAGGAAGATGCCACATTTAGCGGATGGCAGAATTGAATCGCACAACACCAGATTACCTGCCATCATTCGTTTTTTTTTTAAGTGCCAATTTATTCCCCCCTCTTTTTTTTCTAAACTTCAACAGCGGTATCATAACCAAGTTTGTATTCACCAGGTGCACTGCCTCATAACACTTCCCAGATACAGTGATGAAAGCCCTGTATGGACAATGCCTCAAATGGATAGTCAAAAGAAGTTGCCACACTGAAGGAATGGGAGTGATTCCACTCAATGTGAAAAATCATTATACATACTAGAAAGGTCACTAAGAAAGCTTTCCATACATCTCCTGCTTCCATCTTCAGCAGTACCACCATCTTTTGACTATAGGTTGACCTTTCACAGGAGTTAACTGTACAACATCTGGTGCAAATCCACTAGGAGGATAATAAAAATGTAGCTACAAGAAAATACAAAAATAAGCACATTACAAAAATGAACGTGCACAACACCAGCAATTGAACTACCTCTCAAAACACTCCAAACACCTAAAAGTACTGCATACCTCAAAATACATTAAAAGTACAAGAAGTGCAATCAAATAATCTTCACCCTTAATAGCAAATAAAAAAGCTCCATGTCCACATTTTTGAAAATTTAAAAAATACATTAAAAATGACTAGCCACTCAAACACAAAAAAATGAAGAAAATAATAATGAACACCATCTCTTTGCAATGGCCACTGCAACTAAAACACACAACACTGCAAATAGACCTTCAAATGTGTAAATAAAGATTAACACTTACTTTCATATCGGTCACACTCCTGCCATGTGCACAATCAGAGTTAAGGAAGCAAAAGGACAAAACTGAAGAAAATTGTGTTTTTTATACTTTCCTAAACAAATACCAAAAAAAGAGAACTATATACCAATAGAACTACTAAGATAGCTGACACATTTTCAGCACAACCCATCACTAAGCCCTACACAAATGTAAAAGTAACAACAGCCACTAGTAAACAATAAAAATGACAGAAACCTATTTTTACCCCACCTTGCATTTTTCATTACTGCAGCTATTTGACACGGCTACAGATCTTGATTTTTATCCGCAGCTACACGCACATTTTTCTGCAAGCCCGAAATCAAACTAAATTGGCCTTCAAACCTTCAAATCAAATAAGTGAACATCTAAGTACATAAAATAGCACACACAAATACAATTCTGTAATGTATCATCCACATGAACATATGATTATTGCACAGAATATTTATATTTAAAAACGCAACTTTAAATATACCTGCGGTACCAGCCACAACAAATGTAATGCAGAAAAGTATCAACGTGCCCTTTGTAGATGTGGCTTTACAAGAGCCCCTTCTAGATGTTTGCTGATAACCGCGGCTATTCGCAAAAACTATGAATTCAAAATTGTATTTTCCCTCCAACAAACTCCCAAAACTGTCCCCAACATGCCTACTATCCACCCCCACTCCACATAGTCCTCATTCACTCCCCTAGTCTCCTACAATCCCCCTAAAACACTCAATGCATATAGGGTGCCATCTCACCCAAAATTTCAGATAGCGCGGCTACCACACGTCCACAAACAAATGACGTGTCACTTGCTGAAATATAGCTGTGGCTGCAACAGGGGGTGGGGTGAAGATCTACCCGGAAATAGCAATGCCGCATGCTGGGTGGCTTTTGGGTAGCCACAAATAATACCAACAGCACCATCGACCACTCAGAAAGTACAACACACACACACACACATCATACATACCCAGCTCATACGTAATACTAGAAATTCAAACTAGGAATCATGTTCCTGGAAGCAGAGAAGTACTGCAGATATCAAGGCTAGTTTGAGACTGTATGGCTGATTGTAGACAGATGGCTTTTTTGGTTGCTGGGTTTTTCTGAGAAACTAAATATTAACATGGGCCTAGGTTTGAGAGATTTTACAATTAAGTGGTTTTGTTTGTGGTGAATGCATTGGTTCCAGGTTTTTCCAAAATTGTCAAGTCTGAGAAGCACAAGGTCCTCAGATGTCATACTAATTAATCGTGGAGGCAATGAGTTGGGGAATGTACACGGGGTGTCCACAAGACATGGAAAAACTAATGGGACTATTTCCTCACACCATCTTCATATTTTCCTATCTCAATCAGAGGCTGAAATGGAGATGGACAACCAGATTTAATGGTGAAATTGAGACATCCTGGATAAATGTTAATAAAGCAGTTTCAGCATTCATGACAGACCACAACCAATTATGGATTGCGAACAACAACATACAGTTCTTCATGGCTAATTTCTATAGACATGATGGAGTACACCTAACCGATGAAGGAAATGCAGTGCTCCTTCATAACATAAAAACAGTACTCCTAATATGCTAAAGTTCTACACTAACAGGGTAATTCATAGAATTTCGCAGAAAAGTGTCGCAAGCGGCTGGCGCAGAGTGTCCGCGTGCGATTGTCTGCGCCAGGCACGTGCGCTAAAACCGATTTCCACGCACAGCATATTCATGGATTTTAGGCTCCCAAACCAGCCGTGGCGCAAAGAATCGCAGCGACCCTGCAGCAGTGCCAGTAACGCCCCGAAGAACGCCCTCGCGCAAGGAAAAGCCATCAAAATCGCAAAATCATCGCAAAGGGCTGCGCTAACCCTGGACCAGTTCACCGGGCTGGCAAACAGCAAACGCCAAGCGGGGAACGTGTATTTCAGGGGTGCGCGGGAAGTTCCACACGCGATTGGCCCAGTGCGAGCAAGGTATGTGTATTTCAGGGGTGCGCGGGAAGTTCCACACGCAATTTCAGCAGGGTACGTGTATTTCAGGGGTTCGCGTGAAGTTTCTCACGCGATCGGGCCTGGGGGAGCGTGCTATGTGTATTTCAGGGGTTCGCGTGAACTTTCTCACGCGATCGGGCCTGGGGGAGCGGGCTACGTGTATTTCAGGGGTTCGCGTGAAGTTTCTCACGCGATTGGCCCCGTGCAAGCAGGGTACATGCATTCCAGGGGTGCGCGGGAAGTTCCACACGCGATTTCAGCAGGGTACGTGTATTCCAGGGGTGCGCGGGAAGTTCCACACGCGATTTCAGCAGGGTATGTGTATCCCAGGGTTGCGCGGGAAGTTCCACACGCGATTCCAGCAGGGTAAGTGTATTTCAGGGGTGCGCGGGAAGTTCCACACGCGATTGGCCCCGTGCAAGCAGGGTACGTGTATTTCAGGGGTGCGCGGGAAGTTCCACACGCAATTGGCCCAGTGCGAGCAGGGTACGTGTATTCTGCGGGAAGTTCCACACGCGATTTCAGCAGGGTAGGGGTTCTGGGGAGTACTACACGTGAATTGGCCGTGTGGGTCCTCCCAGGTGTACGCTCCACAACCTCCAGGGCCCCTGCAGGCAGCCCACACCACGGGGGACTACCCTGCACCCCTGCTCATGTCCCGCAGGCAGCCCATCCACCATGGGCATGCCCCCCAGCCAACCCACATGTCACCTTGCACTACTGATCAACAATGCATGTCTCCCACCACCCCCACCCCCCAGCAGTGCAGGGGCACCCTCCACCAGGCCCCCACTCATGTCTCCCACCACCCCCACCCCCCAGCCACCAGGGGCACCCTCCACCAGGCCCCCACTCATGTCTCCCACCACCCCCACCCCCAGCAGTGCATGGGCCCCCTCCACCAGGCCCCCACTCATGTCTCCCACCACCCCCACCCCCCAGCCACCAGGGGCACCCTCCACCAGGCCCCCACTCATGTCTCCCACCACCCCCACCACCCAGCCACCAGGGGCACCCTCCACCAGGCCCCCACTCATGTCTCCCACCACCCCCACCACCCAGCCACCAGGGACACCCTCCACCAGGCCCCCACTCATGTCTCCCACCACCCCCACCCCCCAGCCACCAGGGGCACCCTCCACCAGGCCCCCACTCATGTCTCCCACCACCCCCACCCCCCAGCAGTGCATGGGCACCCTCCACCAGGCCCCCACTCATGTCTCCCACCACCCCCACCCCCCAGCCACCAGGGGCACCCTCCACCAGGCCCCCACTCATGTCTCCCACCACCCCACCACCCAGCCACCAGGGGCACCCTCCACCAGGCCCCCACTCATGTCTCCCACCACCCCCACCACCCAGCCACCAGGGGCACCCTCCACCAGGCCCCCACTCATGTCTCCCACCACCCCCACCCCCAACCACCAGGGGCACCCTCCACCAGGCCCCCACTCATGTCTCCCACCACCCCCACCCCCAAGCCACCAGGGGCACCCTCCACCAGGCCCCCACCCATGTCTCCCACCACCCCCACCCCCCAGCAGTGCATGGGCACCCTCCACCAGGCCCCCACTCATGTCTCCCATCACCCCCACCCCCCAGCCACCAGGGGCACCCTCCACCAGGCCCCCACTCATGTCTCCCACCACCCCCACCACCCAGCCACGAGGGGCACCCTCCACCAGGCCCCCACTCATGTCTCCCACCACCCCCACCATCCAGCCACCAGGGGCACCCTCCACCAGGCCCCCACTCATGTCTCCCACAAACCCCACCACCCAGCCACCAGGGGCACCCTCCACCAGGCCCCCACCCATGTCCCCCTGCACCCCCACCCCCCACCAGTGCATGGGCACCCTCCACCAGGCCCCCATTCATGTCTCCCACCACCCCCACCCCCCAGCTGTGCAGGGACACCCTCCACCAGGCCCCCACTCATGTCACCCACCACCCCCACCCCCCCAGTCACCAGGGGCTCCCTCCACCAGGCCCCCACTCATGTCCCCCTGCACCCCCACCCCCCAGCAGTGCATGGGCACCCTCCACCAGGCCCCCACTCATGTCTCCCACCACCCCCACCCCCCAGCAGTGCAGGGGCACCCTCCACCAGGCCCCCACTCATGTCTCCCACCACCCCCACCCCCCCAGTCACCAGGGGCAGCCTCCACCAGGCCCCCACCCATGTCCAACTCATGTCTCCCACCACCCCCACCCCCCAGCACTGTGGGGCACCTGCCAGCAGGCCCCCACCCATGTCCAACTCATGTTCCCCACCACCCCCGCCCCCCAGCACTGTGGGGCACCTGCCAGCAGGCCCCCACCCATGTCCAACTCATGTCTCCCACCACCCCCACCCCCCAGCACTGTGGGGCACCTGCCAGCAGGCCCCCACCCATGTCCAACTCATGTCTCCCACCACCCCCACCCCCCAGCACTGTGGGGCACCTGCCAGCAGGCCCCCACCCATGTCCAACTCATGTTCCCCACCACCCCCACCCCCCAGCACTGTGGGGCACCTGCCAGCAGGCCCCCAACCATGTCCCCCTGCCCCCAGGTCCTGACGATACACAATCATGGCAGTAATGGGCAGCATACCCAGCACAAACACCCAGCCAAGGATTGCATGCACCCACATAGCAAATGCAATTACATGATACAACCCCAATGGCAAGTATGTAAATGAACACATGTCCGTCACACACACATACACAATGGGTGCAAGTGAATGTCAAAACCCATATCATGACATGCATGAAACCAATGAGAAAATACCACAAAAGAAAGTTATAAAAACATGTATTCTCGAAGAAAATGAAGTAAACTAATCAAACATACAACAATGGGGATAACAAAATAAATTGTCCTTGTCCGATAAGTAATGTAAAAATCCAAAAAACAAAGGAATCCAAAAACTAATGTTGTCCAAAGCAAAATCATGGTGAAAAAAAAATAAGGAAAAACCATTGCCTCATGGTGAACACAAATATAAATCAAAAAAATGTATATTAAAAAATCCAACTATACACAAGAATATTCCAGGGTCCATGAGCCCAACACTATAAATGAAACCTACTACTACCTAATAAAAAAACTATATACAGAAAAGTGGCCATTGTCCGAGCGGTCCAAAAAAATCTCAAAAAATAAAGGAAACCTAACACTAACTAACTAAAGAACTATATACAATGGCAGCGGGCAAGTCCTGCGGCTCACTCTGTGATGTTGCCGGCCAGGGCATCATCGAACTCCATGTCGATGTCCTGGAGGCGGGACTCTGTCCTTGCCCCGAGGTCTCGAAGGGATAACCCAATGTTCACCTCAAACTCCCTGCGAGCTTCCTCGAGGCACTCAGCCCGCCTCAACGCCCGACGCATGGAGAACTCCGCCCTGACCATGGTGAGCCGCTCCTCTTCTGCCCGCTGCCGCTCCGCACCTATCCACTGGACCAACTGCTCCCACACGGAAGACACTACCATCCCAGGGTTCTCCTGCCCTCCGGCCGATGCCTGCCCCTCTGATCTTGATGGCCACGTCGAGCCTGCTGCTGCCTCCGACGCCACTGCCTCTGCCAGCACGACGGCATCCAGGATGATGGAAACCACCGACGCCGTCGTGCACGTGCCCTGCCCGATGATGCCGTCACATCCTCCATCTGCTGGGGTCCAGTTGCTGTGTTGTCCACCCCTGCTGGACCTCTGACTCCCGACTGTGGCAGGGATGGGATCCCCACCGAGCTGGCTGCATTGGTCAGGGCAGGTCCACAGGGGGCCCTGGTGGCATCTGGGCCGGAAGACGGCAAGGAGAACGACTGGCGTATAGTCTCCACAGAGGAGGAGAGGGCCGCCAGATTGGCCGACACATGCAGGAAACCCCCGAACATGGCCGATCCCAATTGGGCCACGTCGGCACGGTGATCTTCGTGATGACGTGCGTGCTCCTCCTGGGAAGCACGCACGGCATCACGAATCACAGCCGTGCGCATCGCGACCCCAATCAGGACCTTCTCCACACGGCCAGGGGTCCCCTCGTCCGCAGGTGGAGGGGAGTCAGATGACATGGACATCCCCTCTACCTGCGGACGGGCCTGGGACGGGGCATCCCTGCTGGTGCAAGGTGGTGCACCCACAGGTTCAGGGACAGCGACATGCAAAGGCCCCTCCACGGTGACCTTTGCTGCCTCCTGCCCCTGCCCCTGGACTGCACCACTTCCACCAGCAGGGATGCCCCCACCAGGCCCCATGTGCGCCTCAGTGGCGGCCTCCTCCTCCTCTGTGGAAACCACCAACCTGGATGGCTCCTCGCCGTCTACCACCGTAGCAAGCCCCTGTGGGGGCTCACCCACCCCTTCCGCTGCAGCCGTGGGGGCATCCCCGCCGCCTTGCTCCACAGCGCCATCTCCGCCCTCTCCTTCACTAGCCGCTGCGTAGAGGGAGACATAGAACACAAGCATCAGGGTACTGTACAATGGTCCCCTAGACAGGAAGCAATAGCAGATGAGTGCCACTGTCAAAGTACACTTCCATCATGTCACACCACAACACATGTGTCAGTCCAGGCAAAACACACACAGTGACAGTCATGGTGCGTGCCATGGACATTTCAATGCATGTCCAATGGACTCTCGAATCATACAATGTAATGGGACTCACATGCATCATGGGTCATGCCTATCACATGCACACACTTCACCTCAGTCACATCCATCTGGCCCCGTACACCCCAATCACAGTGCATACAAGGATGACTAGGCTGCATCAGTGAATCTGTACATTGTCACAGACATGTGTCATGCATCCATGGCACTCACAAGTCACAGACACGCAGGTCAGGCACACAGACATGGATACCACATATGTATCTGGCATCAGCACCCATCCCTCGCCCCCACCCATGTCCAGGAACAGAGACTGCCATGCTCTCATGTGTGCAATCTGCACAGGGCTCCCCATGTCACATTCAAACACATGCAACAACCGTGCGGTTCACACATTACAGGTCGCACATGCATTCCCATGATGTCCCTGCACACATACATGCGTACATGGCCTATGTCACACATGCAGGCAAGTATCAGACAACCAGCACACTGCAACATGCCCTGTCTCACACAGCAATGCTTGGCCACTTACCGCTCAACTCCAGACAGGTCTCCCTCTCAAGGACCTGGGCGTGGAGCGCTGGGTGTGCGCGTTCCAGGACCCTCAACTGGATGGAACTCATGCAGCCCCGGCCCCCCTCCACGAGGCGCCGGAACCTTCATGAGGGTCCTGGACCTCAAGTCTTCCCAGCGCTTCTTGACCTTCTGCATGGTGCGGGTTGCCACCCCCTCCGCGTTGATGGCAACCACACAGTCGGCCCAGATCCTCTCCCGTCCTTCCTTGTTGGCGCGGGACGATCCATCATTCTGCCCCAGGACTTGCTCCACCAGGACACCAACTTCGGTGGCAGTGAAGCTGGTGCCCCTCTGGCCGGGGGTTGCCACTGGTGCCAGATGTTGATGTGCCCGACATGGCAACCCCAGAGGCAGGAGTGGGTGGGCAACTGGGTCCTGGGGCTGGGCTGTGGAGCGATGTTATCCGAGTCGGGAGTCTTCTGTTCCAGCAGGGGTGGACACAGCAACTGGACACCTGCAGATGGCTGATGTGCAGGCACCAAATGGCAGGGCACGGTGGCAGCAGGCAGGCAGGCAGGCAGCAGCAGATGGCACGTGGGAGGCTGCTCGGGGCACTGGGGGGCAGAAATTCGGCCTTCTGGGCAGGAGCGTGGTCTTCCGTGTGTTTTCGCGTGGCCAGCTTGATACTGAGTGATTTGGCATGTGAAAATCCTGCACATCAGCGTGAAAATCGAGGAAAGGCCCTTAGCGCATAAGCGCGTCAGCACGCGTACGTGATTTCATTGGACCAAAGGCCCTTACAGCGTAAGCGCGTCTGTGACGTTTTGTGCACGGGCGTTGCCCTGACAGGGCTTGGTGATCCCGCGTGCCTTTATGTTCTGTATGTGCTTTTCGTGCGGTGCGTGTGTTTTCCATCCGTTGGGGTTCACACACTATTACTTCACAGCGGGTGTTGGCTACGTGTTCTTCTACACGCAAGGCAGACGGTGAGTGGTACCCCGCCAGGCCCGATCGCGTGAGAAAGTTCACGCGAACCCCTGTAATACACGTAGCCCGCTCCCCCAGGCCCGATCGCGTGAGAAACTTCACGCGAACCCCTGAAATACACGTAGCCCGCTCCCCCAGGCCCGATCGCGTGAGAAAGTTCACGCGAACCCCTGTAATACACGTAGCCCGCTCCCCCAGGCCCGATCGCGTGAGAAAGTTCACGCGAACCCCTGAAATACACGTAGCCCGCTCCCCCAGGCCCGATCGCGTGAGAAAGTTCACGCGAACCCCTGTAATACACGTAGCCCGCTCCCCCAGGCCCGATCGCGTGAGAAAGTTCACGCGAACCCCTGTAATACACGTAGCCCGCTCCCCCAGGCCCGATCGCGTGAGAAAGTTCACGCGAACCCCTGTAATACACGTAGCCCGCTCCCCCAGGCCCGATCGCGTGAGAAAGTTCACGCGAACCCCTGTAATACACGTAGCCCGCTCCCCCAGGCCCGATCGCGTGAGAAAGTTCACGCGAACCCCTGTAATACACGTAGCCCGCTCCCCCAGGCCCGATCGCGTGAGAAAGTTCACGCGAACCCCTGTAATACACGTAGCCCGCTCCCCCAGGCCCGATCGCGTGAACTTCAGGCCCGATCGCGTGAGAAACTTCACGCGAACCCCTGAAATACACGTAGCCCGCTCCCCCAGGCCCGATCGCGTGAGAAAGTTCACGCGAACCCCTGTAATACACGTAGCCCGCTCCCCCAGGCCCGATCGCGTGAGAAACTTCACGCGAACCCCTGAAATACACGTAGCCCGCTCCCCCAGGCCCGATCGCGTGAGAAAGTTCACGCGAACCCCTGTAATATACGTAGCCCGCTCCCCCAGGCCCGATCGCGTGAGAAAGTTCACGCGAACCCCTGTAATACACGTAGCCCGCTCCCCCAGGCCCGATCGCGTGAGAAAGTTCACGCGAACCCCTGTAATACACGTAGCCCGCTCCCCCAGGCCCGATCGCGTGAGAAAGTTCACGCGAACCCCTGTAATACACGTAGCCCGCTCCCCCAGGCCCGATCGCGTGAGAAAGTTCACGCGAACCCCTGTAATACACGTAGCCCGCTCCCCCAGGCCCGATCGCGTGAGAAAGTTCACGCGAACCCCTGTAATACACGTAGCACGCTCCCCCCGAGACTTCCCGCGCACCCCGGTATACACGCAGATGTATTTTTTGTCAGCGGGTGTCCGTGTTTGTGGGTACCCCTTTGCACGTCATTTGTCCTGGAGGGCCACAGTATAGGACATTCATCATGGCAGTATATAGGTGCTATTTGTTGGCGCACATTTTGGCGCACATTTCTTACAGCCGCAGAGCCGCTACAGCCTGCTTTCTTGTGGCGGTCGTGTTTGTGCCTGTGCGCTGGTTTGAGCGTGCGCTTTTTTCCCCTATTCTATTCCATGAATACGTGTTGTAGGCGAGCGTGTGGGCGTTCCGCGCACTTGTGCCCTGTACTTCCCCCATGACGCCCACGTTTTGGCAAGTTGTTCCCCATTCCGAGTGTTACGCCCGTGTTCCGCCTACTTTTGTTGCGTGCGCCGCGCTATGTGCGAATTTCGCTGTGGCCTGTGCGATTTTCGCTGTGACCTGGCTCACGCTGTTAGATGGCCTGTGCGCCAACGTGCGCCGCACACTTTTTTATCGCACATCCGCTGGTTTTCTCGCGCACGGACTTCCATGAATCGATGTGCGCTGCTTTTCATGCGATTTTCGCACTTGCACTGTGATTTTCGCTATTCCACTGCGATTCGCACGTTTTTGCCCACTTGCGCCGCGCTAATTATTCCATGAATCGGCCTGTAAGTGTACCCCAAAACAGTCCTTTTAAGGACTAATTATCATATACAAATACACAAATACAATAAATAATAAAAAAACTTATCTCTGTGATAAAAGAAAATATCATATGTTAGTGTAGGTAGTTCATAATGAGTTATTGCATTGCATAGTAGACATTTCTGTATTTTGTCGACCCTAATATTTAGTACTTTAGAAGTACTATAGTTCAAATCATTGTACTGTGCAATTTGCTCAGTTCCTGTGTTTGTTTATAAAATCATTGGGTCTGTGGGAAAAAAATCCATGCTGGATTAAAAAAGAAATGTTCTATGTTGTGGTACAATATATTTCTTTAATTGTTTTTAGTAGGAGGAATTGGATAGGTGCATGGTTTTTGATTGGGATGTGGTGGTATTATTGTTGTAATTAGATAGCAGTTGGGGTATTCTATTTGTTTATTTCTTTTTCCATTTTAGTGGTACTCATCGATCTGTTGGCTTGTTGCACATTTTTGGGGCAGTTAGATACCTGTTGGCGTATTGCAACTGTATATTTCTTATTTGATTTTAGTGGTATTCATTTATCAGTTTGCTTGTTGCAGAATCTTGGGGCAGTTAGATACCTGTTGGCGTATTCTAACTGTTTATTTTGTGTTTCATTTTAGTGGTTTTCATTTAGCTGTTTGTTTGTTGCAGAATCTTGGGGCAGTTAGATACCTGTTGGCGTATTCTAACTGATCATAGTTTTGAAGTTGAAGTTTTGTTTATGTTCATACACAGATTAGTTATTACATTTTGGTTTTAAGAATGTTAAGTAAGAGTTTACAAGATTTGCTGGTAATCTCTGTTTTAGAGTAATGAAAATAAAATTACATTCAAACCATCCACAACTTTTTTATATATGAAGTGAAGTGAACTGCAATGGTTGTGGCTTCATTGTGGTAGATTATATCTATTGTTGTGAGGGTTTTCTTACCATATGATACTTGACCATGTGTGAATCCAGTCAGCTTGCAGGTGTTTTTGGTACCATGTGCATTGTAACGTAAAAGCATTACTATTATGTATTTACTATGTGTCTGTATTTGTAAGGTGGAACAATTATCGGAATTGCAGGTAGTACATAATCTGCATTGGTTTACATTTTGAACAAGTTGCTGAAATGCAATTGATTCACAGTTAGCTATTGATACATACACACAGGGTTCATTAGGAACTTCTTTTTGTGTGACATGGCTGCAAAGAGTGCATGTATGTTTCTACATGTATGAAATCTGGATGATTTCATTTATAAGTATGCTTTTGTTTTCTAGTACTTGTAGTAAGTACATTAGAAATTCTTGTGGATTTTCCTGTGTGTTTATAGTCAATTCCTGCATTATTCCATAAACACTGTAAGTGTTGCCAGGATTGTTAGTTGCATTTCTGTGAAGGACTAACATTTTCAAACACAATTGGTCTGTCCCGGGTATGTAAATGTTGTCAATAATTGGTGGCATTTGGAATATAATATTGATTGCTACATTTGTGTGGCAATTTACAGAAGTTGTATTTGAAAATTTGAATGGACCTGACAGTTCAGTGTCCAAGTAATTTGTTCGGAGTGTGCATTGTTTCTTTGAGAGGTAGTTGAGTTAGTTTGAGCAGTAGATTTTTCTTTGGTTGTGGTCCTTGATGAAGTAGTAGATTCTTGTACAATCTTTGGTCGAATTGCTGTGAGATCCTACATAGTTTGAGTCTGAAGTAGTTTTCTTTTACAACGTTTTCCTTTTTGTGGAACAGGATAGGTTTTAAGATGGGGGTGTAGAGTGAACGCAGTCTATTGTATTCTAGAATGCAAGGAATATCAGCATTTACTTTACTTGCATCAAAGTTGATTAGAAATAGTCTGTCATATATACGTAAGTGTGATAGTGCTACGTAGCTGATGCCTTCTTTAAAGACTGTGCTTGTGATTTGTGAATGTGAGAGTGTATGCTAGAGTTAGAGAAAATTGTTCACTGCGTACATAGATATCTTTGAAAAGAAGGAAGCAGGGCTATTGAGCATCCTATCCTTTTAACTTCTGAGAATATTGACAAACTGAATGTTGTTGTCATGTGGGTATGTGTGAAAGCCAACAACTGTACCAAGTGCTCCATTAACTAGTCCTTGGTCCACGTCAAGGTTACGTTTAAGCATTAATCTACAGTTTAAAGATAATTTTCATATTTTCTCCAAACTAGCTGTATTAGAGATAGAGGTTTCCCAGGAGTTTAGCCTTGTTTTGGCTTGTTGACACATGGGTAGTGCCATACCATGTACATCCAGTTTGTCTGTGGAGCAAATTTGAACTATTGGTTGCATTTCTTTTTTTAACATTGTTTCATTAAATTTTGAATAGCTTGCAAGAGTTGGCATCAAGGACATACATTTGATAATTTTGTGTGCTAATTGTTCCATGACATCAGTAGCACATGAGTTATGGTCATATAGTGCATGGATGTGCTTGGTTTTTAATATAGATTCAACTCTAATACTTTTTGAAATGTCGGAGTATGTGAGGTCTGCACATTGATGCATATTTTCAGTTAATTCTCTGTATTGGAATTGTTGCTAAAGGTTGACATTTCCTATGCTGTCAAGAGTTTTACAGCATAGATTGTGCCCTAAGGTTTTAAAAATAGGTTCACCTTTAACTGGTGTTAATTGAAGAAGATCTCCGAAAACGATTATGTGTTTTCCTACAAAGAGTTCTTCATAGTCTGTTTTCAGTACCTCTTGTAATCTGAGGTGAATGAAGGCTAATATTAGATTGGAAACCGTGCTTACCACATCTATTAGCAGTATTTTCATTTCTTTGAAAACTCTGCATAGTTCCATTGCAGCTTCTAGAGAAAGTTTGTAATAGTCTTATTTATTTTGGTGTTCTACTGGAAAGAGGAGTAATCAGTGTAAAGTGACACCGCCTATGTTGTAGGCAGCTAAACCTGTGGGGTCAGTTACAACAGATGACAGTTTGTTGTTTGTCAATTGTTGGAGGAACTTGCTGATGATTTTGATTAAGAATGTTTGCCTGAACCAGCTTGACCACTTATGTATAGCAGTATAGGTTAGTAGTCTTTGCAGGTAGAGTTTTTATTTTCATGTTGCACACCATGTTTAATTTGTTTTGTTACTTCTTGGAAAATGCTACGCTGCTCGTTTTCAGTTGTCATTTCAATACAGCGAAGTCTTCTGTAGCTTGTTCATACTGACACATGGTGTTTTCTACTTCTGTCATGGCTAATTCTGCCTCATTTGCTATTAGTGGCTGTCAAAGTGGTTCTTGGCTTCCTGTTACAGAAGGTTAACCACTGTCGGGATTGTCCACTTCTAGTTGGGCCTGGAGTTCCTCTTTGTGTTGCTCCTCATTGTGGAACATTGTCTGTTATAGTGCTTTCATTTTCTTTGAAAGCATCTTCATAGGACTCATATGTATACAGTAACTCTTCTTCTTCTCTCCATGGTTTAACAAGTTGTAGCAGGGACATGTAATACAGTTCTTTATGTTGAGGAGGAGTTTTTAATGACAATTTGATATGATTAATTAAGTTGTGTTTGGTAAGTTTCATTAAGCTGCGTTCACAATTTTCCACTCTGAATCTACCTTTCTTTCCATCTGGTTTAATATTATTTTTGTATTTGAAGTGTTTGGCTACGTGGTTTAGACACATGGTTTCCAAAGTGGTACTTCTGCTTGGGTAGTATGTGTCTAGTAAATTGTTTTTCAAAATGTCTTAGATTCAGCTGGACCAAGACTTAGCCATACTATATTTTCAGATTGTCCATATAAGGCAATACTGGTTAAACGGTCTGCAGCTGCACGTTCTCTATGTGAGAGCATTTTTATGCCTAAGCTGTAAAATTTCTGTGATAGTGTTTTGTCAGATGATATGTCATCCCAGAGGTCTTGAAGCTCTGTTTTTTCTGGTTTGGTTAAGTAGGCTGTGACATATCGTGCAACTGCAGTGGAATTTTCTGCAATGTACTGTATATCTATATTTGCATTCCATAGGAGGGCAACGATTGCATTGTAATCATTGATGTATTTTGATTCTTCTGTTCTTTTTATGTAATATGTGTTCTTAGGTGATGTACCTTTGACACTATGTCTAACTGAAGACATGATGTTCTTTACTTGACTTGTTGTTTAAACTGGTCATGGGAAACCAAAGCAGCATTTGGTGTAGTATTTCCTTTTGTTTTTATATTTGCAACGACAATACTTCCCACATTTGTGTCTTTGAAATTGTAAAATGTGTGCATGAATGTCACTATGTTTTGTTTGTGAAGGGATTTCACAAGTGATATATTTTTGGATGAACTGTAAAAAAGCATGTGGATGTGTGGTGCTCCTCTGGCTTTGTATTCTTTTCTCCAAAAGAAGTGTTGCACTTCTCTGAGGGGAGGAAAAGTTGTATTACAATTGAAGTGTAGCGTAGCAATGCAAGTGATGATGGAAATATCTTGATTCATTTACAGGATCTAGAGAGCAGAGTTCTCCTGGTGTTTTTTATATCCATGTTGTTTTGTTTTTGTTTGCTATGCGTAGAAATTCATGTAAATCTTCCCATGCAAATTCTGCACAACTTAATTTCACAAACCAAGTGGTTGGGCCAAGGTTTCCTATACAGCTTACATCTCAGTGACATCAGAACCAGTATTATTTTGACCAAGCATTTTTGCTAAAAGATTTGTAATTCTTGACTGTAAAACCTCATCTTTTTCTTGCACTTTTTCTAGCAGTTGTGTAGCTGACATATTTTGAAAAAGGCTACTTGATTTCAATGCATGTGCAACTCCATAGCATAGAGTTGCTAGTTCACTTTCAAAGAGAAGGTGGAATGTATATTGCACGTTTTGTCTGAATCTGGGGCCTTCAGAATACATTCGTAAAGAGCGGTATTCTGATTCTGTTATTTTTGTGGGTCTATCATTGTACCTTCCTCCTTTTCCAGTAGGAAAGAGTAAAGGAAAGGCAGGTGCTTCTATACTTTTTCCCATATGCTGATTGGAGATCCTTTGACTTGTCGCATTTGGAACGTTTCCATTGCATCATCTATGGTGTCTTTAGAGTGTAATGGGTGAATTGTATAATGGTCTAAAATATTGGATTCTGTAGCAGGATCTAGAAGTTGAAATTGGCCAGTTTCTGATGAGTCTTGGATTATTTCAGTGGTTTCCCTCAGGTTTTCTTCAATATCAATTTCTTTGTAGTATGCATTGTTGTCTTTTAGATATTGCAGGGCTTGTCTAACTTTATGTAAATCCACGAGTTGTTGCCAAATTTATTTGTCTTTTGTAGGTACGCCATTTACTAAGATAATTAAAGATTGATCTATTGGGCGTTGCACTCCCAGAGTGTGTACATTTTCTTTGCGATCTAATGGCAAAAAAGCTACTTTGCCACACATGCCTTTCACTAATTCACAGGGAGGTAATTTTGCTGTTTTTGGTTGAAGGTGTATTATTGCTTGAAATTAGTGCACTGTTTGAATTATGATGCTTTCATATAAGTCAAGTTGTTGCAGTGGTAGTGGGAATAATTCCAAGTTATTTGTGATAGCACGTGAAGGTCTTTGGTTGTTGTCAAGTTTTGCAGTGCAGTAACTGCAAAGTATTAAGGGGTCAGTACATTTGTATTTGCTTTTTGCTATAAGATAGAGAGATAATTGGAACCACTTGGAATCTTCATTGTCTTCTATATTGTATGGTATGTCTACAGTTTTTGTGCTATTTTTATAAAAAGTCCTGCGGCAACACACACACATGGTTTGGTACTGCAGCAGATGTACTTTTAAACTTTTGTATTTCTTTTTTGTATGTGTGTAGTAGAAGGTTGCCATCTGTAAAGTTGTTATTAGTCTGTTGTAAAGCTATTTAATTTTGTAAGTGGCTTTCACTTACAAAATATTTTCTCTGGATATGCTCTATTTCTTCGGGTACTTCTTTGGCTGTACCATGTAGAAGATTGTTATTTAAATTGGCTAGTGCTAAAGCAGGACTTTTGGCATAGTTCAGTTTATGAACCAGATTTCTTTTAGTTGAATGGTGTGTTGATATCATTTTGATATGGTGGAAGGTGCTTTTGCAAATAGGTCCAGAAAGGCAGGCTAATGAATGTCCTTGTAGTCCTGTGTATTTGCGCACTGGACAGGAGTCCATATTGTGTAGTAGTTTCATTTTGAATTTGTCTTTGCCTTTCACATACGGATTGAGGAACTGGTGTAAAGACTTCAAGATTTTTTGGCTATGTTACACATTGATGTGCACGGCTATTTGTGGACTGGAAGTATTGGTTGAGCGGAGTTGATACTATGTTTTCTGAGGATATTTTTGTGAGCAGTGTTTCTTGTTCCATAATGGTATTGTTAAGTTTTTCATAACATTGTACATTGCTATGTATGGTAATTTGGTTTATTTGCTTTTATTTGTATGCTTCTTCATTGAAATATGGTTCTTGCTTGTGGTATGACTCCATTCAGCTCCACAGATATTTGTGAAGCTATGTTTGTTGATATTCCTTTAATTGAGAAGTCTTTTTTGTAGTTTAGTACTAGTTCTGTTAGAGGTTTCATTCTGTTTAAAATTAAAATAAATCATTTCCTTTTGAGAAGGATTGCACTGTCTATGAGAGCTTCTAGGATACATTTTCTACGGTAGGCTTTAAGGGTTGTGTGTGATTTCTCTCCTGTTTTTATAAGGTTCTGAAGGACTCTGTGGTGGAACATTTATTGTAAAAGAATTTTTTTGGTATCCTTACTTGTGGCTACATCAAGATTTATAGTTGCAGTGCTCGCAATAGTGGTAGCTGCAGTCTTGTTAATCACGTTCTGTTTTGTTTTACATTTTGAAAGGGGAGGCTGTACTGGAAGCTTGTTTTGTTTTGCTTAATAACTGTATTAGATGTTTTGTTTGAACTTTTTTGTACAAATTCTGCTAGAGGTGGATGATTAATTTGGAGACTTTTATTTTTATTTTGTTTACTTTGTGTTGCTTTCTACAAAGTTGTTTTTTGGTAGGCATTCTTTGGGGTCCTTTGAAGAAAAAAAGAAAGTGTGGGTTGGCATCTTGTGCCGTGTATGTGTGCTTTGTGCATGAGTGTCTGAGTATAGTGGTACAGATGTAGAGGTGTGTGATTGTGCAATGGGCTGCTACTTCAGGTTGGGAAGGCTATTCATTCATTTGTGTGTTACTATACTGGTGTTCAGATGTCAATAGATGTCAATACAAAGTATGCAGCTGGTGAGGGGAACCAGTAATACTGAATCTAATGTTGCAGGGTTAATACAATTGTTTGTTCTACAATACTAGAATTCTACAGTGTTTGAGTAACAGATAGATTATGATGGCAGTATTGCACTTACTTTTGCACTTACTTTTTTTGGATGGAAAGAGTAGGTTTCTTCTGAGTTCTGGTTCGTACTTCAGACGCTGCTGCTTTTCAGGAGAGTGGTCTTCACTGCAATTGTGAAAGAAAGAAGTTAGTAAATATGTGTGTTAATTGCACTGTTGTTAATGTAGACATGGATTTCCTTGTTTTTTGCAGTAGTAGTGCTTTCTGATAACTGTGCATAGAATGAACATGCACTTTCCTTTGCCTATGTGCATTCTGTCAATTTTACTTAGAATCTGTTAGTTGAACGTGCTTTAGAAATTATTACAATAGTAAGCACATAGAGCAGACTTGGCTTCTTAAGGCAATGTTATTGGATGTCAGGTGATAGACGAAATAATCAGATTAATTTTTGCTATTTTTACAATGTAAGGGACAGGAACTGTAGGGAAAAGCATGCAATGTATGCATTTGTGAAGGTGTGGGAAATAAAGCAGATGTTTTGATGGGTTCAGCAGTTTATTACTCAGCAGGTGATTACCAAACTATTGGGTGATCCTGTGGTGCTTGGAGATGGGAGTCTGAAATAAAGTAAGGGTCAAAATGAAGGATCTGGTACTTGCGTTGCAAACTGAAGGGAAGGGGGAGATGTTGTATGTATTGCTTTACAACACTGTACATGGTTGTACATGATGTGATAGCCATGACTGCACCTGTGCATAGTTGAATGCGGTTTTAAATTCTAGAATGGAATGGGCAACTAGCTGGAATGAGAGAGCTGTCTAGATTGGAAGAACAGTTGTAGAGGCAGTGGTGTTGTTTCAGCTGGAAGCCTTTAAAATGATATTAGCTATATGTGTGCATTAATAAAGATGCATGTACTCATCCTGGTTGTGTGTCATTTTATAACACACTAGAAAGTCTTCTCCTATAATTATATTGTTATTTGTCCCATATTTTAACATGAAATTACACTTTGTTAGATAACTGTGTGTGTTGTGTCTGATTACTATTATAATCATTTCTAAAGGAAGTACAAATGATAGAATGTATGTTAAATATGCAGACTGTATAGGAAGGAAATTGCATGTACATCCTATGCACTATAATGCATTAAATGCTATTATAGTTGAAATGTGGATAAATAGGTGGCAGTGGTTACAGAAATGTTGGAATGAATGAACAAAATAATAGTTTGCACATTACAGTTAGTAATATGGGTAAATAAAAATTTGGAGCGCAGACAGGTTTGCAAGTGACACTTGATCATAGCAGATGGGAGAAATAACAGTAAGCTTTTTTTACAGGTTATACAGGGTAAGTGGCAGTTACGCTGTTTATATGCATTTATACAAGAGCTGTACTGTGCAGAAAATATCCATACGTGTAGTTTGTGTTCATGCATGTGGATGTGCATGAATCTGCAAATAGAAATGTTGGAGATTTTTGCAGTAGCTGATGTATGTGCTTTGCAAACACAGCCTAATTGTACTCAGAGTGATCAACATTACATCTAAAATGATGAGTTGTGATGATGGAGTTAGATATAGAATTCTTGGATGTGATTGGTGGATGGTTGTGTGACTGCTTAACAGTAGCCAACGAGGGAATGGTGCAGAGAGTGAAGTGGAAAGGGTAGAAGGGCTGCGCCAGTGTTCCGCACTCCTCGGACACCGTGGATGTTCGCAGAGAGGGCGTGCCACATCCGGGGTTTCTCAGCCTATCCAACATGGAAAGGGGCAGTAGGGATTAGCCAATCAGGTGTTGAGGTTCTGCTTTTTATTAGAGAGGCTGTGTGTAGTGAAGATGGCAGAGGTGCAGAAAGTCAGGGGTTGGTGCTTGGAGATATGTTTGTGAATGGTTTGGAGCAGTATACTAAATGTAGGAATGTGGCACACTATTTAAATGTTCAATCCCCACTCTAAATTTTTTCGATTTGTCCGCGGACATCGCATATTACATACAGGGAATTTGAGGCAGAGAGGCATGCAAATGGGACTGTGCAGAGCAAGGGATTGATCAATATGGTTTACTGGGTTTGATGTAAGAGGAGAGCAGATAGCTATGGCTGTGTGTTTCAGAAAGCAGATTGTCTGGATTTTGGGAGATTCATGGATAAATTGGTTGGAGGTGAATGCAGATCGCTGTGGAGTGGCTGCACATCTTAGATTCCCTCATGTGGAAGTGCACTGGCATGGAGTGTGTGGAATGAAGTGGCTGGATTTAGTACCTCTTTGTGCTACTTTAGTGACAAAGTGTCATCCAAACATCATTATTATTCATTGTTGAGGGAACAGTTTAGGACATGTATATGGAATTCCTTTGCAATTTGCAATGAAAGAAGAGTTTGGAAAATTCATGGACATGTATCCAAAGTCCCGAGTAATATTTTTTCCGTATTGCGCAGAGACAAATATGGCTGTGTTCTTCTTCATTTGGTCCACAAATGGAGAAAGCGAGGCGCAATGTCAACAAGGCTGTTTGTGCCTTTTTGAGAGATGTTGGCATGTCCTCTTTTCAAAATGAAAATATTATGTTTCGTAGTACACACATTTTTCGCAGCGATGGAGTACATATTACTTATGCTGGCAATCAGATATTTCTGCGAAGTATACAAAATGCATTGTGACCCTTTTTGGAATTACAGCAATCCATTTTGCAGTAGGTGTTGAACATTTGAAGTTTTCGAAACACAAAAAAAACACCACAAAAAGGTTCTTTTCAGAGCCACCACTTTCTCCCAGAGAAAAGTGCAATGGTTCTGATAGGACAAAACTGCAAACATGACAGTCCGTGGACTTCTAAAATTGCACAGGGTCCTGCACTATTTATTTGCCACTTCTATTTTTAAACTGTGAAAGGCGGCTCTGCAAAGAGGCTTTTTTGGGGGGATTTTTGTTGTTTTATATTTTTTGGTTTTTTAAACATGACACACAAGGAAAGGAGGATAAGAAAGGGACACCAACCATGGGGAAGTCCTTATTCAGCGTGGGCCTTATTCAAGCATGGGCCTTATTCAGGTAGGTCAAAGTCCTTCTCATGCTCCCAGACTGCAGCCTCAAAAGCACTTTGAAGGTTCTCCCCCCTGCAGAGTACTGCTTAGCAGTACATGCGCAATACTGTGATCCTCGACAGGTAAGGGTCATCAGCATCACGTATGGCCTGCGAGGCAGCTCGATGGATGCGCTGCCCCACAGGAGTGTCTCTTGTGGTGGCAGAAGCGGAAACTGAGGATGCTGCAGGGGAACTCAACCTACTACGTTTATCGCAAGGTACAACCTTACGAATAGATCCACCGTGGAACGAACTTAGGTGTCGCTTCATTAAGGTAATACCGTAGCTGTACAAATCCGGTTTGCCATGACTCAGTACCAACTGGCACTGAATGCAGCGCATCTTGTTTGCACAAGTTTTTGGTACATCAAGAGTGGCAAACAACCTCCACACCCAAGAGTCACGGTGAGAACTAGTAGTAGGGACTTCCACTACCTCATCCTCATAATCCTCTTCATCACTCTCTTCTGCATCCTCACACCTGTTCCCCTCTGCAGGCCCTTGGGGAGGTGGTGGTGGTGGAGGGGCTAGGGGTGATGCTGAGGCAGAAGTAGCACCAGCAGGAGCAGTAGCAGCCATGGTTGCCATCTTCAATGGTGTCAGGAACCACCAGAATGTGAGCAGACTGCACACAGGAATGAGCAAGAGCAATCCAATGCAACAATGCAAGAAGGAGCAGTCTCTGTCCTCGAAGCCCAAAAACAGAATAAGGAGCAGCTCTGGGGTGTGGCCTTTTATAGGGGTGCTGGGGCACGCTTTGCGGTCACCCGTGCCGTCCGCGTACACTTTGAACACCAAGAAAGGCCTCAAAAAGCTCCAAAAAGTATGTAGATTGCCAGGGACATTGTCTGGGACATGTGCAAGGGTGAACTTGCACTGGAAAATACATTGGATTGCTCAGAAAATCACTTTTTAAATTGTCGCAAACAAGGACCCACGCTGAGCGTGGGTGCGGTCACATGATGACGTTGCAGACACGCTTGCGAATGGGATGGCTATCCGTAGGACACCAAATGTGCAGGGTCAGTTGTGTGCATGCGTGCGGGTGTTCTACAGACAGTGTTCCTGTCCCTAAGCTAATTAAAAGTGTGACACACGTGTGGCAGACAGTTGCGGACAGTCACAGTGTTAGTAGGAGCCAAGGTTATGATAGGCATGCATGCTGGTGTTCTACAGACAGTGTTCAGGTCCCCGAACAAAATAAATGTGAGTCCCAACTTTGCGCTTCAGGCGGACGGAATATGTGCTCTATGGACATTCATTCTGGTTGCGGACAATGGACAATGCGAACAGGGGGAATGTTCTTAGGACACCTTAATTTGAATAGTTACGGACATGCGGACAGATTTGGTGTCCTGCGGACACCCCCATTTTCACTACGGACAGCACGGACAGGTATAGTGTCCTTAGGACACCCCCATTTTGGTAAATTGCGCACATCCGAGACACCCGTGATCTGTCCGCGGACACCTTAACTGCCTTTTAATAAAAAGTAAGACACAGAGGAATATAGTAACATCACACAAAATATTGTATTATTGAATAAAAATATAAAAATTATGAAAGCGAGGGGGAAGCAGAAACTGATAGAAATACAGGGGAATTAGGGATTTGTACATGTTGGATAGTGGGGGAGGAAGGGAATGAAGTCTCATCAAAACATTTTTCTTGCTGGGGAGTTTTTGGGGATGTTTGGCTGGGACATGGAGAAAGGGTACAGGCACATGTGGGACAGTGATATTTAATTATTTCCTTTATATGGTCCTCCACAAAGTTTTTTAAAAGAATGACATTTCTCATTAATAAATACATGTTTTGCTCCACATGCTGCAGATGATTTTCCAAGGTGTCTGTTTCTGTATTATGTTTAATGTCTGTATGGTCTGTTAAAAAAAATATGTTAAGTACACATAATGTAGTGGTTATAAATTTGTTTATTTACAGAAGTGTTGTGTCTACCATTAGTATCAATGTTTTCACTCATTTCATCCCAAGGAGAATTTTCTTCTAGCCATTCTAAAGTACTAGACATTTCTGCCTAATACAGAAAGTTTATAAATGTGTAAAATTAATGGAGTGTAATTAAAAGTTTCTATTTAAGTTTTGCTGTTATTGCTGCATAGGTGTGCTGTTGATGTTTCCTGTGCAGTTTCTGTGAGGTAATTCTGCTGGAGGCATATTTATTTTCCTTTGGTATGTTCCATTATGTTGCATATGCTATGTAATTGGACTGTTGGTGTCTTACATATACAGTTTCTTTTCTTATTTATTATTGAATGTAATTTATTTGTCTGCTGCTTTTTTAACATGTTCAGTGTTTTTTTATGCATGATATAACAATGTAAGATACCCCCATAGTGTTAATGTTGACCGAGTCCATTCGCAGACATGTGCATGGTCCACGAACATCAGAACCACTAGCGTAGGACAGGGGGTTGAGAATGTTATGTGTTATATGTATTTAAACTTAGGGAATCCTACTAAATACCTATAAAATTCATGCTATCTATATCTATACTCAGTGAAAAAACTTTGTTAAAGGGACGTTATGGTTAGAAGTAAAAACGAAAAACCCCAGAAATTCACCAGTTATGGTAAGATAAGCAACCATAACTCGCACCACCACCGTGGACTCCTAAAACTAACACCCAGGACAAGAAAGATGACATCACAAATGTCATTGATGACATCACTGATGACATCACATTTCTGACTCCCTCTTTTTTCCACTGAACCAAAATGTCCAGTCTACAAATGGCCGTGCATATCAATGTGTAACATAGCCAAAAAATCGTTCAAGTCTTTATGCCAGTTCCTCAATCAATAAGTCAAAAGTAAAGACAAATTAAAAATTAAACTACTACAAAATATGGATGCCTGTCCAGTGCGCAAATACACAGGACTACAAGGACATTCATAGGCCTGTATTTCAGGACCTATTTGCAAAAGCACCTTCCATCACATCAAAATGATATCAACACATCATTCAACTATAAGACATCTGGTCCATAAACTCTACTATGCTTTAGCACTAGCCAATTTAAATAACAATCTTCTACATGGTACAGCCAAACAACTACTCGAAGAAATAGAGCATATCCAGAGAACATATTTTGGAAGTTTGAGACACTTACAAAGTGCAATAGCTTTAAAACAAACTAGCAACTACTGTACAAATAACCTTCTATTACACATATACAAAAAAGAAAAACTAAACTTTAAATTAAAGATGCTCCTACATTTGGTCAGGACAGTGATGCCACTGTTTTGCAGTTCATCCAAAAATATGTCACTTTCGAAAAAAGGGAAATACTGCACCAAATGCTGCTTTGGTTTCCCTAGACCAATTTCAACAACAAGGCAAGTAAACAACTTTATGTCTTCAGTTAGACATACTGTCAAAGGTAAATCACCTAAGAACACATATTACATACAAAGAACAGAAGAATCGAAATACATCAATGATTACAATGCAATCATTGCCCTCCTATGGAATGCAAACATAGATGTGCAGTACATTGCAGACAATTCCACTGCAGTTGGACGATATGTCACAGCCTACTTAACCAAAGCAGAGAAAACAGAGCTTTAGGACCTCTGGGATGACATATCATCTGACAAAACACTATCACTGAAATTGTACAGTTTAGGCATAAAAATTGTCTTTCATACAGAATGTTGCTGCTATAAAGCTGCAGACCGTTTAACCGGTACTGCCTTGTATGGAAAATCTGACAATATATTATGGCTAAGTCTTGGTTCTGCTAAAAATAGAAAAAGAGTTCTCAAATCATGTGAGGACATAGAAACATTATCCACAAATGCTCCCAACAGCCACGACATTTTGAAAAACAATTTACTAGACACATACTACCCAAACAGGAGTACCACTTTGGAAACCATGTGTCTCTACCACGTAGCAGAAAACTTCACACACAAAAATAATATTAAACCAGAATAAAACTATGGTAGATACAGAGTAGCAAATTGTGAAGGCAGCTTAGTGAAACTTACCAAACGCAGCTAAATTGACCATATCAAATTGTCATTAAAAACTACTCGACATAAATAACTGTATTACATGTCCCTGCTACAACTTTTTAAACCATGGAGAAAAAAAGAAGAGTTACTGGATACGTATGACTCCTATAAAGACGCTTTCAAAGCAAATGAAAGCACTATAGCAGACGTAAACATTACACAGTTCTAAACAATGTTGCACAATGAACAGCAACACAAAGGAGAACTCCAAGCCCAACTAGAAGTGGACACTCCCGACAGTAGTCAACCTTCTATAACAGGAAGCTAAGAACCACTTGGACAGCCACTAATAGCAAATGAGGCAGAATTAGCCATGACAGAAGTAGAAAACACCATTTGTCAGTATGAACAAGCTACAGAAGACTTCACTGTACTGAAATCACAACTGAACAATGAGCAGTGTAGCATTTTCCAAGAAGTAACAAAAAAATTAAACATGGTGTGCAACATGAAAATAAAAACTGTACCTGCCGTGACTTCAAACCTATACTGCTATACATCAGTGGTCAAGCTGGTTCAGGCAAAACATTCTTAATCAAAATCATCAGCAAGATCCTCCAACAATTGACAAACAACAAACCGTCAGCTGTTGTAACTGCCCCCACAGGTTTAGCTGCCTACAACATAGGCTGTGTCACTTTACACCGATTACTACTCCTTCCAGTAGAACACTAAACAAATTACTATTACAAACTTTCTACATAAGCGGCAATGGAACTATGCAGAGTTTTGAAACAAATGAAAATGCTACTAATAGATGAGGTGAGCATGGTCTCCAACCTAAAGTTGGCTTTGATTCACCTCATTACAAGAGGTACTCAAAACAGACTACGAAGAGCTCTTTGGAGGAAAACACATTATTATTTTCGGAGATCTTCTTCAATTGACACCTGTGAAAGGTGAACCTATTTTTAAAACCTTAGGGCACAAACTGTGCCATAAAACTCTTGGCAGCATAGGAAATGTCAACCTTTGGCAACAGGTCCAATAGAGAGAATTAACTGAAAACAAGCGCGAGTCTGCAGACCTCATATACGCCAACATTTTAAAAAGTATTAGAGTTGGTGTACTATCTCAAGAAGCAAAATCGATAATAAAAACCAGGCACCTCCGTGCACTGTACGGCCATAACTCATGTGCTAATGATGTCATGGAACAATTAGCACACAAAAATGTCAATTGTATGTCCTTGATGCCAACTCTTGCAAGTTGTTCCAAATTCAATGAAACAATGTTGAAAAAAGAAATGCAACCAATAATTGAAAATTGATCTGCAGATAAACTGGACATACATGGTATGACACTACCCATGTGTAAACAAGCCACAACAAGACTAAATACCTTTGAAAACTCGTTCCCCAACACAGCTGGTTTGGAGAAAATATTAAAATGATCTTTAAACTGTAGATTAATGCTTAAACATAACCTTGACCAAGGACTAGTTAATGGAGCACTTGGTACAGTTGTTCGCTTTCAAACATTCCCACGTGACAACAACATTCAGTTTGTCAAAATTCTCTTTGACAAACTATCAGAAGTTAAAAAGATAGGACGCTCAACAGCCCGCTTCCATCTTTTCAAAGACATGTATGTACGCAGAGAACAATTTTCACTAACTCTAGCATACGCAGTTACCATTCACAAATCATAAGGTCTTACCCTAGGTAAAGCATTGATAGATATTGGTCGCACAGTCTTTACAGAAGATATTCCTTACATTCTAGAATACAGTAGACTGCGTTCACTCTACACACCCATCTAAAAACCTACCCTATTCCGCAAAAAGCAAAACATTGTAAAAGAAAACTACTTCAGAATGAAACGATACAGAATCTAACTGCAATTTCACCAAAGAAAGTCAAAGAAGCTAATACTTCATCAAGTACCACTACCAAAGAAGAATCTACTGCTCAAAGTAACTCAACTACTTCTTCAAAGAAGCAACACACACTCTGAACAAATGACTTGGACACAAACATGTCAGGTGCTTTCAAATGTTCAAATACAACTGGTGTAAATTGCTATGCAAATGCTGCAAAAAATGTTCTATTCCAATTCACACCAATGATTGACAACATTTAATTACACAGCACAGACTTGCAAATGTTAGTCCTTTATAGAAATGCAACCAACCATCCTGACAACACTTACAGTGTTTCTGGAATAAGGCAAGAGTTAGATGACTGTGCTGGAATGGTTAAATTCACTATAAACTCACAAGAAGATTCACAAGACTTTCTAATGTACTTACTACAAGTACTGGAAAACAAAAAAAATGCCTATAAATGAAATCTTTCAAATTCCATTCATATGGAAACATACATGCAGACATGTGGCACAGGAACAAGTCCCTAATGAACACTTTGTGTATTTATCCATGCCTAACTGTGAGTCCATTCCATTTTAGCAACTTGTACAAAATGCAAACCATGGCAGATTATGTACTACCTGCAATTCAGATAATCTCTCCAACTTACAAATACAGACACATAGTAAATACGTAATACTAATGATTTTACGTTATAAGACAGATGGTACTAAAAACAACTGCAAGCTGACTGGATTCACTCATGGTCAAGTATCACTTGGTAAAAAAACCTTCACAATATGTATAATCTACCACACATGAGCCACAACCAATGCAGGTCACTGCACTGCATACATAAAAAGGAAATGAGGATGGTTTGAATGTCATGATACTACCAATACTCTAAAACAGAGATTACCAGCAAATCTTCTAAATGCTTATTTAATATTCTTAAAACAAACATTTAATAACTAATCTCTGCATAAACATTAACACAATTTCAATTTCAAAACTATAAACAGTTAGAATATGCCAACAGGTAACTAACTGCCCCAATATTCTGCAACAAGCAAACAGATAATTAAATACCGCTAAAATGTAAAAAGAAATAAACAGTTAGAATACGCCAACAGGTATCTAACTGCCCCAAGAATCTGCAACAAACAAACAGATAAATAAATACCATTAAAATCAAACAAGAAATATACATTTAGAATACACCAACAGGTATCTAACTGTCCCAAAAATCTGCAACAAGCCAACAGATGGAAGATTAGAAAGAAACAAGAAAGAAACACTGAAAGAAATATATTGTACCACAACATAGATGTTTTTTTTAAATCCAGCATGGATTTTTCTTTGCCACAGACCCAATGATTTTAAAACAAACACAGAAACTGAGAAAATTGTGCAGTACACTGGTTTGAACTATAGTACTTCTAAAGTACTAAATATGAGGGTTCAAAACATCCAGAAATGTCTATTATGCAATGCAATAACTCATTATGAACTACAAACACTATCATATGATCTTTTCCTTTATCACAGAGATCAAAAAAGAATGTCTGCTCCAATTACCCATGTCAAATAAAGTCATCTAGTAAGTAAGACTCACTAACACTGCTGCATAACACACCCATTCAAGCAAACATCTAACCATATACCGCAATCCAAAACGTTTACTTCCATGGGTATCTTATGCCGCAGTGCTTGTTACAAACTCTAAAATCTTAACTCCATAGCCTAGCCAAAACTTCACATACAGACTCTACAAATGAAACAGTACACAAACTTTTGAAAACATATATACCCTATAAGCAACCCACATTCCACAGTCAAAATGTTTGTTAGCATGGGTGTGTTATGCTGCAGTGATTGTGGCCAGGGCCTAGAGTCTTGGGTGCATGGCATAGCCATGTTTTTAGCTCAATTTTACCTTCCTTGCGAACAAAAAGGACACATACTCCCCACCATTTAGTTTATTTACAAAATGTCAGAATAGCAGTGTTCTCCGTGGACAAATTGAACACAACAAAAGCGTATAGCACATAAAAAAAAAAAAACATTGAACCTATCTCATACTCCCCCACCCTCCCCAAACACTCTTACACACCAACACACTCCACTAAATACAATTTTTAATCCAAGTTTCACCGCGGTGTATGCGAACAATGGCAAATACAAGATGGCGGGCGCCACAGAAAATCTGACGCGCTCCACGCCCCACGCCGTCCAATCAGCGAACATGTCGCATGTTCGCGGACATGACGCAAGTCCATGGGCCAATCAGGGCACTGTCCACGGAGCAAACAGGGAAGTCCGTCCGCGAAGCGAACACAGATATCACTAATTTTTTTGCCTTACATTTTGGTCATTTTTTAAAAAACTACTGGATGGATTTACACCAAATTTGCAAAAGCACGCTTTTGGGACGAAGCCGCCACTCCTGCCGCAAATTTGGTGTAAATCCGTCCAGCGGTTCGGGATGTAAAGTTGCGCAAAGTTTTTTCCCATTATGTCTATAGGAGAAAACAAAAGTTTTGGGACCCCCCTATAACTTTGCCCCCCCTGGACCAAACCTCTCCAAACATTGCAAACTGGGCAGACTGGGCCATATACTTTTTTTGCAAAGTTTGGAAAGTTTGGTGAGGATTCGTCCAGAGGGAGCGAAGTTATAAACCACCCAAAAAGTGCTCTTCCTATGGAAACATCAATTTAACCATAACTACATGGACGTTACCGCGTCCATGCTTTAAAACAAGGGTTAAACCAGGTATATAGTTGTCCTGGTAGCGTGGCAAAAGTCTGTCTTGGGTCGATTAAGCTGTGAATACAGTAGCACTGCCCTCTTAGAAAAAGACAATCTCCTGGAGAAAAAAGCTTGCATTTGAGCTAATTTGCATACACACAATGCCTTGCTGTTGTGGCTCAGAACTGGAGATTAACTTCCAGCGATGGCTTCTAGGTGGCGTTGTGGAATGTGTGACTTGGCTCCAATGGACTTTCCTACTTAATTATATATTACATGGCCTGTGGTAGCGGCCCTGTAGCTATGGTTAAGTTGCTCAACCCATACGAAGAGCACTTATTGGGTGGCTTATAACTTCACCCCCCTGGACGAATTCTCACGAACCTTTGCAAAAAGAGTATAGATTAATCGTGCGAAGTATGGTGATGTTTCATCAAGGGGGTGCAAAATTATAGGGGAGTCCGAAAATGTGTGTTTTTTTCCCATAGACACAATGGAAAAAATGTTTTGCTCAAGTCTACAGCCCAAACCGCTGGACGGATTTTCAACAAATTTGAAGCAGGAGCAGCTGCTTGGTCACCTACTTTTGTAAATGTGGTAAATGTGGTAAATCCCTCCAGTAGTTTTTTTTAAACAACCAAAAAGTATCTAAAAAGGAATTTGCGATATCTGGGTTCGGTCCGCAGACTTACTTCCCTGCTTGTTCCGTGCATGCAAGTTGGCCAATAAAAAATTTGAATTGCGTTAGATTGTTGGAAACACCCACCATGTTGGATCTGCAGTGGAGAAAAAGTCTAACAAACACATTTTGGGTCATTTGGTGGTGGAAATAGGGGCTGCGAAGGTCCGGGGAGTGGAAAACAGCTGTTTGTGTAGTCTGAAAAAGGCCAGGCAGGTGGCGTAGCTGTCCGCAGATATCGCAGTAGTTCGCGGACAGCGCCTGAGCAGACATCTTGGAAAATAAATTTGGGGTTATTTGATGGCTGGAAGAGGGCGTAGAAATTCTATAGAAGTTGAATGAAGCACTGTAGAGCTTTTTTTAAAAAAGAAAAAAAAGGGTTTTGAAATGCTGCCGGGTCCGTGGTCAATTTTGGTGTCCGAGGACATCATTTTGATTGCAGTGGGCGTGGGGGGGGAGTTATATTAGTTGACCGTGTATGATACGTACTTGTTATATAGTTAATTGTGTTGTGGTCAGTGGCTAGTTTCTGGGGCCAGTTTATTTGTACTCCCACTACAGATGTTTGTAATATGGAGGAATTATGTAATTGAATATGGTACTTATGATTGTAGTACAATTGAAGATAGTGCTCACAAAATATGTAGTTGATTAAGATTGCTGTGGCAACTTAGTGCTGTAGCGTCATGAAGCTGCAATCTCTGGTTTCTTTTCAGTGCAAAATGTAGTTTTAAATATACATTTTCTTTTCTAGACCCTCACAAAAAAGTACATTTTAAGTACTATGTTTGGTACAACATTAGTGTCTGACACACTGCTGTTTATTTGACATTACATAATCATTGGTTCATTAGAGACAAAAATCTGTACTGGATAATAAAATGCTGATTACAGTTACATGAGTGATAGTATGTTTGTTTGAAGTATGTTGTAATTAAGGGAATGCTTGAAATAATAAGATACCTGTTAGCGTATTCTAACTACATTAGAGGTTAGAAGATGGTTTGTCATATAAAAATTGAGATGGCATATTTGAAGTGCTTTGCAATGAAGGGTGTTTTTGAAGTAGTTAGATATTCAAACTGGATTGACTTTCAAAAGTGTTCTTGCAGTATTATGGATGTAGTTAGATACCTGTTGGTGTACTCTAACTATTAATTTGTGCCACAGTTTAGTGACTAAATTTGGGTTGAAGGAATATTAAATAGGCATTTCTTAAATTTGCTGGTAACCTATGTTTTGGGGGTAGCTGAGGTATTGTTACATTCAAACCAAGGACCTTTTTTCTTCATATTTGCAGCGTAGCGCCCTGAAGTAGTTGTGGCACCAGCGTGGTATATTATACATAACGTTGTGAAGGTTTTCTTTCCAAGAGACACTTGGCCGTGTGTGAAGCTTACAGTTATTTTTGGTACCATCTGCATTGAACCATGGAAGCATTAGTATGACATATTGCTATGTGAATTTATTTGTATGATGGAACGATTGTCTGATTTGCAAAATGTGCATAATATGCCATGATTTGCATTCTGCAGAGGCTGGTGAAATGGAATGGATTCACAATTTGGTATGGCTACATATAGAAATCCTTCATTAGGTATCTGGTCTTGTGAAACTTGGTTGCAGAGAGTGCATGTATGCTTCCACATGTATGAAATCTGGAGGATTACAGTACTTGTGGTAAGTACCTTAGGAATTGTGGATCTCCTTGTGGGTTTATGGTAAATTTGACCATTCCTGCATAGTAGTCAAATTTTTCCCTTATACCTTAGAAACTTAAGTGTTGTCGGATTATTTGTGGCAATTCTGTGAAGGGTGAGCATTTGCAAACACAACTGGTCTGAGCTGTTTAAGTAAATGTTGTGAACAATTGGTGGCAATAGAAAAAGAATATTCATTTTCACATTAGCATAACAATTTACTCCACTTGGGTTTTTGAATTTAAATGGACCAGCATTATGTTTGTGGATCATTAGATGGGCCTGAGATCTTTCTGGAGAAGAGACATGTGTGTCTTTCTATTCTGATGGATGTGTAGTTGACCTTATACTAGACAGTTTCAGGGTTGTATTGTTTGATGCAGGAGTTAGTTGTTGTTTTTTTAGTGGTATTGTTGGGAAATCTGCTATAGCTTCTGTTTCTATTACATGTCTTTTAAAAGGTTTCTTTTTGTTGAGGTACAGGGTACATATGTAGATGGGCTGTGTATAGTGCCCCTAGCCTATTGTATTCTAGTGTGCAAGGAATGTCAGAATTGACTTTTGACTTTGATGAGACCTGTACCTTGTCCTTTGGACACCAAATTGGTCTGCTGCAGAGGACTTGTTGAGTTACAAAAGAACATGGCTCACTATTTTGATGTAGGTGAATGTTGTTGTCCTTTGTAGGCGGTCCCATATTGAAGTTGGATCCCCTCAACTTGACCCTGGATTGCATGGTGGTGAACATTCTTATGCAAAGAAGGGTCCCCTGAAGAAAGTTCATGCATCCAAATCTGCAAAGAACTGAAACATGTCGGGATATGTGTTTTTGTGAAATTACAATTTTTTTAAGTATAGAGTGTGTTACAAATTGTTTTGTGTCTGCCAAATTATCATGTGTGAATTGTTGTTGTAATTTATCCCAATAGTTTTATGTTATACCCACAATGTGGGTGAAATCTTGGGTCTTGTTGTTTTAGAGAATAATAATCTTTTTGTGTTTCCTTTTACTTTGAAAATGTATTAAAATTATGAAATTTATATAAGGACATTGTGTACCAAGTCCATTTTTTCAGGACTCATTTTTAGATGAAACTACATACCACCACACTTAGATAGATGAGCTAGCCACTAGATTAGATCATTAGACCTTTTATCCTTCTTTGTATAAATATTTATGTTCTGCCTCTGACCGTGGACAGAGATGTTACACAAGGGGCACTTTTGACTTAGTTAAAACAGACAAAGCATTGACTTTGTTTGCATCAACGTTAACTAGGAATAGACTATTCACAGATGTAAAAGTGTGGCATAACTCATACCTTCTTTAAAGACTGTGCTGCCAATGTTAATCAATGCTTGATCTAGGGTTAGACCTTGTGATGTATGAATAGTGACAGCACATGCAAGTGACAGAGATAATTGCTCTCTGCGTTCGTACATGTCTTTGAAAAGAAAGAAACATCCTATTGTTCGGGCAATTTATTTAACTTCTGCAAGTTTGTCAAAGTGGATATTGACAAACTGAATGTTGTTGTCATGCAGATATGTTTGGAAGCCAACAACTGTACCAATTGTTCCACTGACTAAACCTTGTTCTACGTCAAGGTTACATTTTGGAATTACTCTGCAGTTCAGACACAAAGTTAATGTTTTCTCCAATCCGGCTGTGTTGGCGACACATTGTTCTAAGCTATTTAGTTGTGCTGTTGCTTGTTGTCAGGATCCGTCCTTGGAGACTATGGCAGAAGTGGAAGTTTTCGCCGCGGAGGACCTTCACTTAGCAGTCCAGTCCTCATCCAACATGGCGGCCTTTGTTATTTAAGCAAGCCCCGCCCACCTCCCGGTGCATTGTATCTGTGTTGTTACTCCTAGTTGATACCAGCGCTCAGCGTTATACTCTGTTCAGCTCCTTCCAGTGCCCCTCCAGTAGTGCTTATTTCTTCCCGCTTGTCATACCTCTGTCTTTTCTTCTGCCTCTCCGTGCTCCCTTGTCCGTCCTCGGCACTTTGCCCAACTCTTCTTTTCAGACTTTTGCTTTAGGCATCTTGCCACTCGCGCTAGCGGTCCGCCGCCATCCTCACGTATCTTCGTGTTCCTCTCAGTGCCTTTCGTGGATCCAAGCATTTCTGGTAAGTAGGAACTTTACTGCTTCTCCCTCTTTCCCTTCCTTTTCCACTCTGCTCGGTCCGTTTTCCCCATTTCCTTCTTTTCTTTCCTCCTTCATTGCTTCTCGTAGCTGCTACCTTGTATTCGGCCAAGCCTTTTCGGATTGGACTCTGCCTTCTTTTTCCCGAGTCATCATCACATTGGTGGACCGAACAAACTCGCTGGATCCTCTTGTTTCCTGATCTCGCTCTGGATCTCTTGCTACCACATCCACCATTGGAGTCTCCCATTTCATACCATCTCCGGAAGACTACACAGGGTTTTTTTACCGCACATCGGTTTTTTTCCCTGTCGCGGGCTTTGGCTCCTCGTGGCCCCCCAAGACAGGTTCCACCTCCTGTCGAGGTGGCCTCCGAGGGAGCCAGACCCTATTTGCATGACAGGAGGTCCAGAGACAAGTCTACCAAGGAAGATACTAGAACCCCCCGAAGATCCTCCAAGCACTCCAAGGACAAGCAAGAGGAAGCATCAGGTGAGGAGAAGGGTGGTGAGGGTGAACATTCTGACACTTGTTGACACATAGGAAGTGTCAGGCCATGCACTTCTAGTTTGTCTGTGGAGTTGATATGCAGCATAGGTTGCATTTCTTTTTTCAACATTGTTTCGTTGAATTGACTACAGCTTGCAAGGGTTGGCATTAAGGACATACATTTTAGATTTTGTTGAGTTAATTGTTCCATGGCATCAGGAGCAGATGTGTTTCACCCATATAGCTTATAGATTAGTGTACTATCTAAGATAGATTTTGCATCTTTAGTAAGCAGCCCAGTTGTAATGCCTTTTAAAATGTTAGCATATGTGAGGTCTGCAGGCTGGTGCATGTTTTGAATGAGTTCTCCATAGTGAAAATGTTGACAGTGATTTACATTTCCAAAGCTGTGAGAGTAATACAGCATTGTTTGTGTCTTCATATTTTGAAAATAGATTTCCCTTTCACTGGAGGTCTCTGAAAACAATAACATGTGTTCCTCCAAACAGTTTCTCATAGTTGGTTTTTAGGACTTATTGCATTCTGAGATGAATTAAAGCTAACATGAGGTTGGACACCATGCTTACTTCATCTATAAGGAGCACTTTTATTTGTTTTAGAATTCTGCATACTCAGTAGCAGATTCTGCTGGCAATTTGTAGTATTCTAATTTGTTTTGGTGTTCTATGGGGAGGAGTAGTAGTCGGTGTAAAGTGACACCACCTATTTTGGGAGCAGCAAAACCTGTGGGGGATGTTACTACAGCTGAAAGGTTGTTTGTTAAGTTAAGTTTTGTAGAAATGTGCTGATTATTTTCATTAAGAATTTTTTGCCAGAACCAGCTTCACCACTTACATACAGGAGCAGAGGTGTATAATTTTTTACAGTTACAGGTTTTAGTTTCATGTTTAAAACCATGCTCAATTTCTTGACTTCTAGATAATGTTGAGTTGTTCATCATTTAGCTGAGATTCCAGAACTGACAAGTCTTCCTCAGTGTGTTTATATTTATACATGGTATTTTCTACCTCAGTCATGGCTATTTCTGCTTCATGAATGAATGGTTCTCCAAGTGGGTCTTGGCTTCCTGTAATGCAGGTTGACTGCCCTCAGGAGTGCCTTTGTCTAGATGAGCTTCAATTTCTTCCTCTTGTTGGCGTTCATTGTACAACATTTGTTTGTATTGTTTGAAATTGTCATTTGTTATACTGCTTTCATTTGCTTTAAATGTAGCTTTCGATGAGTGATAGTCACCTAATAATTATTGTTCTTTTCTCCAAGGTTTAAAAGTTAGGGCCATGCTATATAGTTCTCTATGTTGTGGAGTTTTAAATGATAACTTTACATGATTAATTAGTCTGGGTTTGGTTAGTTTTACTAGGCTTCCTTCACAAGTTGAAACTGAATATTTGCCAGTTGTCTCATTTGGTGTGGAATTGTTTTTGTAGGTGGCGTTTTGGGCAATGAATTATAGCCACATGTTTTTCAAAGCCATACTTTTGTCTGTGTAGCATGTGTCAAGTAAATCATTTTTTTTTAAATATCCTGGCTGTTGGTATCATTTGCGGCTGTGTTTTCTATCGCTTGGTTTCGGGATGAGGCTGGTCCAAGGTTCAGCCAGACAATGTGCTCAGATTTGTTAATATAAGGCTGTACCTGTTAAACGGTCTGCAGCTTCGTAGGACCCGCATTCTCTATAGGAAAGCATTTTTATCCCGAACCTGTAAAATTTCCGTGATAGTGTTTTGTCAGATGATATGTCATCCCAGAAGTCTTTTAGCTCTGTTTTCTCAGCTTTTTGTGACATATCTTGCAACTGAAGTGGAATTGTCTGAAATGTGTTGTATGTATGTTTGCATTCCAATGGAGGACAATAATTGCATTGTAATAATTGATGTTCTTGGATGCTTCGTCCCTTTTAATGTTGTATGCATTTTTTCGGGGATTTCCCTTTTGCACTGTGTTTTACAGAAGACATCAAGGTATTTACTTGTCCCTTTTTGCACACTGGTCTAGGGAAGCCAACGTGACATTTGGTTCAGTATTTCCATTTGTCTACGTTGGCAATATTTGCACATTCATGTTTATGGAAGCGTAACACTTGTGTATGCAGATCACTATTGGTGATTTTTGAAGGGATGTTGCAGGTAATGTATTTTTCAATGAACTGTAAACAGTGGCATCACAATCATGGACACATTTCAGAGCACCTTTAATTTACAAAAGTATGTGGATGTGTGGTGCTCCTCTAGATTAATATTCTTTTCTCCAAAAGAAGTGTTGCTGTACTCTGAGCAGAGGGGTAGTTTTATTGCAGATAAAATGCAGCATGCCTATGAAGCGATGCTGAACATACCTTGATAGATTTATAGTGTCAAGAGAAAAGAGTTCTCTTGGTGTTTTTATGTCTATTCCATCTTTATTTTGGTTTGCAATGCGTAAGAAGTTGTGTAAGTCATCCCATGCGAAATCTGCACAACTTAAAGTAACAAACCATGTGAGTGGGCCTAGGTTCCTTAGCATACAACATACATCAGCGTGATTGCGGAACTAGTATTCTTTTGTACCACACATGTTTGCGAAGAGATTTGTGATAATAGACTCCAAAATGTCATCTTTGGCTTTTATTTTTTTAAGTAGTTGGGTAGCAGATATTTATAAAAAGTTAGAGCCTGTTTCTAATGTGTGTGCAACTCCATAACATAGAGTTTCTAATTCACTTTCGAAGAGGAAGTCGAAAATGTATTCAACATTTTCCTCGAATCTGGGGTCTTCAGAATATATTCATAAAGAGTGATATTCTGATGCGCTCATTTGTGTGGACCTTTCATCATATCTTCTTCTGTTTCCTGTAGGAAAGAGTAGAGGAAAAGAACATGCTTCTACACTTTTTTCCCATATGCTCATTAGCAATCCTTTTGCTTGATGCATTTGATGTATTTCTAATGCATCATCAATTGTGTCTTTGGAGTGCAATGGGTGAATGGTATAATGCTCTAAAATGTTTACTGCTGTCACAGGATCTACACGTTCAAATTAGCTAGATTCTGATGACTAGATATTTTAGGGCTTGTCTAACTTTGTTTAAGTCAACTAGTTGTTGCCAAAAATGTTTTTCTTTTGTTGGCACACCATTAACTTGTACAATCAAAGATTGATCTATTGGCCTTTGTAGTCCTAGAGTTTAAACATTGTATTTTAGATCCAATGATAAATATACTATTTTGCCACATATGCCCCTTAGAAGCACAGATTGAGGTAATTTGGCTGATTTTGGTTGAAGGCATATTATAGCTTGATATGGGTGCACTGTTTGTATTATAATCCTCTCGTTCAAGTTAAACTGTTGGAGAGCTTTTGGAAGTGTGACTTTTAGTATGAGCATGTGATGGCATTTGGTTGTTGTCAAGCTTTGTGTTGCAGTACGTGCACACTCTTGAGAGGTTAGTTATTTTGTATTTAACTTCTGCTGTTAGATATAAAGCTAATTGGAAACATGGGGATTCTTCATTGTCTTCTATTTTATAAGCTAGATATACTATTTTCGTGCTCTTTTTATAAAACTTTCTGTGGCAACAGGCATAGATTTAGGGGTCGATTCATGGAACCAACGTGCACCGGAAAAAGTAGCGCAAGCAGGCGCAAGCGTGAAAAAACAGGCGCACATGCACTCGTGTGATTCGTCGAAGTCCCTGCGTGTGTTTTCCTGGGGATGTGCGTCAAACCCATGTATGACGCACATGTCACTGCAACATCCCGAACGGCGTGCGCGACGTGCACAGTGAAAGCGCACAACCTCAGCGCACACACCAAAAAGGGGGCGGAACACGGGGCGTAACGCGCGGAATGGGGAACAACACACGAAAATAAGGGCGTAACTGGGATGTACTGCTGGGAAGCAGACGGAACGCCCACACGCACGCGAACCACACGTATTCATGGAATCGAATAGGGCAAAGCCGCGCACGGCCAAAGACATGCACAGGCCTAAACACGTCCGCCACACGAAGGCAGGCGGTAGCGTCCCTGCGCATCACAAAAGCGCCAATATACAGCAATGATGAATGTTCCATACTGCTATTGTGCCCGTGCGAGCGGGGTACGTGTATTTCAGGGGTTCACGTGAAGTTTTACATGCGATCTGGCCTGGGGGAGCGGGCTACGTGTATTTCAGGGGTTCGCGTGAAGTTTTTCCCGTGAACGGGCTATGTGTATTTCAGGGGTTCGCGTGAAGTTTTTCACGTGATCGGGCCTGTGCGAGCAGGCTACATGTATTTCAGGGGTTTGCGTGATGTTTTTCACACGATCGGGCCTGGGGGAGCGGGCTGTGTGTATTTCAGGGGGAAATCGGCCTGGGGGAGCGGGCTACCACTCACCGTCTGCCTTGCGTGTAGAAGAACGCGTAGCCAACACCCTCTGTGAAGTAATAGCGTGTGAACCCCAACGGCTGGAAAACACACGCACCGCACCCCACGAAAAGCACGTACAGAGCAATGTAAAGGCACATGGGATCTACAAGCCCTGCCAGGGAAACGCCCGTGTGCAAAACGTCACAGACGCGCTTACGCGCTAAGGGCCTTTGGTCCAGTGAAATCGCGTATGTGTGCAGACGCGCTTGCGCGCTAAAGGCCTTTCCTCGAATTACACGCAGAAGTGCAAGATTTTCACGTGCCAAATCACTCTGTATCAAGCTGGCCACGCGTAAGCACACGGAAGACCACGCTCCTGCCCAAAAGGCCAAATTACTGCCCCTCAGAGCCCAGAGCAGCCTCCCACGAGCCATCTGCCTGCTGCCTCCATGCCCTGCCATTTGGTGCCTGCACATTAGCCATCTGCAGTGGTCCAGTTGCTGTGTCCACCCCTGCTGGAACAGAAGACTCCCGACTGGGATACCATCGCTCCACAGTCCAGCCCATGGACCCAGTTGCCCACCCACGCCTGCCTCGGGGGTCACCATGTTGGGGCAAACACCATCCGAGACCACTGGCGTCCCCCAGCCAGAGGAGCAGAGGGCCACCAGCTTCAGTCAGAAGGAAGTTGGTGTCCTGGTGGACCATGTCCTGGGGCATTATGATGCCCTCTTCGGATCATCACGCGCCGACAAGGATGGATGGGACAGGATCTGGACGGACATCGTGACTGCCATCAACGCGGAGGGGGTGGCAGTCCGACTATTACATCATGTCAAGAAGCGCTGGGAGGACTTCAGGTCCAGGACCCTCAACAAGGCCCGGCGCCTCTTGAAGGCAGTGGATGCTAAGGGGGCGCCGAGGCCACTTGTCGGATGATCAGATGAGGGTCCTGGAACGCATATCCCCAGCGCTCCACGTCCAGGTCCTTGAGAGGCAGACCCATCTGGAGTCGAGCGGTAAGTGGCCAGGCATTGCTGTGTGAGACAGGGCATGTTGCAGTGTGCTGGTTGTCTGATACTTGCCTGTATGTGTGACATAGGCCATGTACGCGTATGTGTGCGCAGGGACATCATGGTCATGCATGTGAGACCAGTAATGTGTGAAGCACACGGTTGGTGTATGTGTTTAAATGCTACATGGGGAGCCCTATGCGGAATGGACACATGAGAGCATGCCAGTCTCTGTTCTGGTGGGGGTGAGGGATGGGTGATGATGCCATGTACATGTATGGTGTCCATGTCTGTGTGTCTGACCTGCGTGTCTGTGACTTGTGAATGCCATGGATGCATGACACATGTCTGTGTCAATGTTCAGATCCACTGATGCAGCCTAGCTATCCTTGCATCCACTGTGTCTAGGGTGTACAAGTCCAAATGGATGAAAGTACGGTGAAGTGTGTGAATGTGATAGGCATGACCCATGATGCATGTGAGTTCAAAAACAACATTGTATGTTTCAAGAGTCCCTTGGACATGTTTGCTTATGTCCATAGCATGCGCCATGCCTGTTACTGCATGTGTTTTGCCTGCACTGACCCATGTGTTGTGGAGGGACATAATGGAAGTGATCTTTGACAGTGCCACTCATCTACTATTGCTTCCTGTCTAGGGGACCATTGTACAGTACCCTGATGCTTGTGTTCTATGTCTCCCTCTACACAGCGCAAAGTGAAGAAGAGGACGGAGACGGCGCTGTGGAGCAAAGCGGCGGGGATGCCCCCACGGCTGCAGCGGAAGGGGTGGGTGAGCCCCCACAGGGGCTTGCAATGGCGGAAGACGGTGTGGAGCCATCCAGGTTGGTGGTTTCCACAAAGGAGGAGGAGGCCGCTATTGAGCCGCACATGGGGCCTGGTGGGGCATTCCTGCTGGTGCAAGTGGTGCAGTCCAGGGGCAGGGGCAGGAGGCAGCACAGGTTGCCATGGAGGTGCATGTGCATGTCACTGTCCCTGACACTGTGACTGCACCACCATGCACCAGCAGGGATGCCCCATCCCAGGCCTGTCCACAGGTAGGGGGGATGTCCATGTCATCGGACTCCCCTCCACCTGCGGACAAGGGGACCCCTGGCCGAATGGAGAAGGTCCTGATTGGTGTCGCGTTGCGCACAGGTGTCATTTGTGATGAGGTGCGTGCTTCCCGGGGGAGCACACACGTCATCACGAAGAGCACCGTGCCAACGTGGCCCAGTTGGGAGCGGTCGTGGTCGGGGGTCTCGTACATGTGTCGGGCACTTTGGCGACCCTCTCCTCCTCTGTGGAGGCTATGCGGCAGTCGTTCTCCATGCTGTCTTCCGGCCCAGATGCCACCACGGCCCCCTGTGGACCTGCCCCGACCAATGCAGCCAACTCGGTGGGGATCCCATCCCTGCCACAGTCAGGAGTCGGAGGTCCAGCAGGGGTCGACACACCAGCAACTGGACCCCAGCAGATGGAGGATGTGACGGCATCATCGGGCAGGGCACGTGCACGACGGCGTTGGTGCATTCCATCAGCCTGGATGCCGTCGTGCTGGCAGAGGCAGTTACGTCGGAGGCAGTGGCAGGCACGACGTGGGAGGCATCATGGCTCGGGGCCATCAACATCAGGGATGCAGGCATCGGCCGGAGGGCAGGAGAACCCTGGAATGGGAGTGGCTTCCGTGTGGGAGCGGTTGGGCCAGCAGATAGGTGCAGAGCGGCAGCGGGCAGAGGAGGAACGGCTCACAATGGTCAGGGCAGAGAACTCCATGCGGAGGGCACTGAGGCGGGCTGAGTGCCTTGAGGGTCTTCGTAGGGAGTTGGAGCTGGACACTGCTTTATCCCTGCAAGACCTCGGGGCCAGGGAACATGCCCACCTCCAAGCCATTGAACAGGAGTTTGATTATGCCCTGGCCCATGACAACATCCAGTGAGCCGTTGGACTAGCCCGCTGCCCTTGTAAATAGTTATGTAGTTAGTGTTAGGTTTCCTTTGCTTTTTTCTTGATTTTGGACCTTTTGGACAATGGCCAACATTTTTGTATATAGTTTTTTTATTACGTAGTATTTTTAGATAGGTTTAATTTCTTCAGTTGGGATCATGGACCCTGGATTGTTTATCTGTATATAGTTGACTGTTGGATTATGTTTTTTTTTTATTTTTTTATTTACCCATGGAGCAATGGTTTTTGGTTTTGTTTTTCCCTTGGATGTACTTTTTTGAACTGTGACTTTGGACACCTTTCCTTTGGATTATGATTTGTGGTTTTTCATTATTTTACGGACATGCTGCTTTTTTGTTTTTAATTCCCATTGTCATTTGTTTATTTTTAATCCCATTTATGTTGCTTTTAATACATGTTTTTCATCAAACTTCAATGTGTAGTATCATATCATTGGTTTCATGCATGTCATGATATGGGTTTTGACATTCACTTACGCCCATTGTGTGTATGTGAGTGACATGTTTTCATTTACATACTTGCCATTGGGTTTGTATCATGTAATTGGCAATTCTGAGTGGGTGGATGCAATACTTGGGTGGGTGTTTGGCATGTGGAGGCTGCCCATAAGGGCTAGGGATCTAGATTGTGATGACGTGTTGGCTGGGGGACATGTGTCAGGGCCTGCTGGCAGGTGCCCCACAATGCTCGGGGGTTGGGGTGCAGGGGGACATGAGTGGGACATGAGTGGGGGCCTGCTGGCAGGTGCCCCACAATGCTGGGGGTATGGGGGTGCAGGGGGACATGAGTGGGACATGAGTGGGGGCCTGCTGGCAGATGCCTCGCAATGCTGGGGGGTGGGGGTGCAGGGGGACATGAGTGGGACATGAGTGGGGGCCTGCTGGCAGGTGCCTCGTAATGCTGGGGGGTGGGGGTGCAGGGGGACATGAGTGGGACATGAGTGGGGGCCTGCTGGCAGGTGCCTCGCAATGCTGGGGGGTGGGAGTGCAGGGGGACATGATCGGGACATGATTGGGGGCCTGCTGGCAGGTGCCTTGCAATGCTGGGGGGGTGGGGGTGCAAGGGGACATGAGTTGATGTTCAGTAGTGCAAGGAGACATGTGGCTTTGCTGGGGGGCATGGCCATGTTGGGTGGGCTTCCTGCGGGACATGACCAGGGATGCAGGGTAGTCCCCTGTGGTGTGGGCTGCCTGCAGGGGCCGTGGAGGGTGTACAGGGAACACCTGCGAGGACCCACACTGCCAAATCACGTGTGGGACTCCCCGGCATCCCAGTAATACACGTACCCAGCTGAAATCGCGTGTGAAACTTCCTGCGCACCCCAGTAATACACGTACTCAGCTGAAATTGCGTGTGAAACTTCCCGTGCACCCCAGTAATACACGTACCCCGCTCGCACAGGGGCGATCGTGTGTGAAACTTCCCCCGCACCCCAGTAATACACGTAACCAGCTGAAATTGCATGTGAAACTTCCCGCGCACCCCAGTAATACACGTACCCCGCTCGCACAGGGCCAATCGCGTGTGAAACTTCCCGCGCACCCCAGTAATACACGTACCCAGCTGAAATTGCGTGTGAAACTTCCCGCGCACCCCTGTAATACACGTACCCAGCTGAAATCACGTGTGAAACTTCCCGCGCACCCAAATAATACACGTACTCCGCTCGCACAGGGCCAATCACGTGTGGAACTTCCCGCGCATCCCAGTAATACACGTACCCCGCTCGCACAGGGCCAATCATGTGTGAAACTTCCCACGCACCACAGTAATACACGTACCCAGCTGAAATTGCATGTGAAACTTCCCGCGCATCCCAGTAATACACGTACCCAGCTGAAATTGCGTTTGAAACTTCCTGCGCACCCCAGTAATACACGTACCTCGCTCGCACAGGGCCAATCGCGTGTGGAACTTCCCGCGCACCCCAGTAATACACGTACCCCGCTCGCACAGGGCAAATCGCTTGTGAATCTTCCCGCGCACCCCAGTAATGCACGTACCCAGCTAAAATCGCGTGTGAAACTTCCCGCGCACCCCACTAATACATGTACCCAGCTGAAATTGCGTGTGAAAATTCCCGCGCACCCCAGTATAACACGTACCCAGCTGAAATTGCGTGTGAAACTTCCCGCACACCCCAGTACTACACATACCCCGCTCGCACAGGGCCAATCGTGTGTTGAACTTCCCGCGCACCCCAGTAATACACGTACCCCACTCGCACAGGTCCAATCGCGTGTGAAACTTCCCGCGTACCCCAGTAATACACGTACCCAGCTGAAATTGCGTTTGAAACTTCCCACGCACCCCAGTAATACACATACCCAGCTGAAATCACGTGTGAAACTTCCCGCGTACCCAAATAATACACGTACCCCGCTCGCACAGGGCCAATCACGTGTGGAACTTCCCGCGCATCCCAGTAATACACGTACCCCGCTCGCACAGGGCCAATCATGTGTGAAACTTCCCGCGCGCCACAGTAATACACGTACCCAGCTGAAATTGCATGTGAAACTTCCCGCGCATCCCAGTAATACACGTACCCAGCTGAAATTGCGTGTGAAACTTCCCGCGCACCCCAGTAATACACGTACCCCGCTCGCACAGGGCCAATCGCGTGTGAATCTTCCCGCGCACCCCAGTAATACACGTACCCAGCTGAAATTGCGTGTGAAAATTCCCGCGCACCCCAGTAATACACGTACCCAGGTGAAATTGCGTGTGAAACTTCCTGCGCACCCCAGTACTACACATACCCTGCTCGCACAGGGCCAATCGTGTGTTGAACTTCCCGCGCACCCCAGTAATACACGTACCCCACTCGCACAGGTCCAATCAAGTGTGAAACTTCCCGTGTACCCCAGTAATACACGTACCCAGCTGAAATCGCGTGTGAAACTTCCCACGCACCCCAGTAATACACATACCCCGATCGCACAGGGACAATCGCGTGTGAAACTTCCCGCACACCCCAGTAATACACTTACCCCGTTTGCACAGGGCCAATCGCGTGTGAAACTTCCCACGCACCCCAGTGATACACATACCCCACTTGCCGTGCTGGTACAGGGTTTGCGCAGCCCTTTGCGCTGGATTGGGGATTTTGATGGCTTTTCCCTGTGCAAGGGGCGTTCTTGGGGGCGTAACTGGCGCTGCTGCAGGGTCGCTGCCCCACTGTGCACCACAGCTGGTTTTGGTGGCTGGAATCCATGAATACGCTGTGAGCGGAAATGTATTTTAGCACACGCAGCTGGCGCAAGGATTTGCATGCGCACACTGTGCGCCAGCTGCGTGCGCCACTTGTGCGCTGAATTCTATGAATTACCCCCTCAGTCTGGAATTTCAGCAGATGTGCTTTGAAACTTAGCTATTTCCGTTTTGCATGTGTTTATTTAATAGGGTGTTGCTGTTTATGAGGTTTTCTGTAACGCTTACTGAAGATACAGAATTCTCTAAGTCACATTCACTTCCAATGTATTAACGTTGGATGTGATCCATTTCTTGAAGGAGTTCCTTGGCTGTTCCATGTAGGAGAATGTTATTTAAATTTTTCTGTTCTAGGGCAGGACTTTTTGCATGGTATAGTCAATGCACAACATTCCGTACAGTAGAATGGTGGTTCGCTAACATTTTGATGTGGTGGAAAATGCAGGCTAATTACTGTCCTCGCAGACCAATCTGGCTGCGCACTGGACAGGAGTCTATGGTTTGTAAAGTTTTCATTTAATTTTTGTCTTTTAGTTTTACATAGTGATTGAGGATTTGCTGTAAAGATTTAAAGGATCGTTGGCGTACATTACACATTGAGCTGCATGTTCATTTGTAGATTGGACAGTTTGTTTGGGTGAAAGGAGCATTTGGTTCAAAGTTTGTTGGGGATTTTTTTTTAGATAAGGGTTTCTTTTTGCCATAATGGTTTGTTCCACAATTTCATACCCACTATTGTCTATGGCAATTGTTTTCTGTTGTTCTTGTTAATAAGCCTCTTCTTTGAAGTATGGTTCTGTGCTGCTTGTGTAAATCCATTCACCATTACAGAAGTTTGAAAAGGTCTATATAATGACAGTGCGCATGTTTAGAAAGTACTTGTTGTAATTTATTGATTAAATTAGTTAGTAGTTTAATTCTGTATATAATCAATATAAACAATGTTCTCTTTAGTAGAAAAGCGCTGTCAATTAGAGCTTGAAGCATTACTCTCCTGCAGTAGAATTTAAGGGGAGATCGAAAGTTTTCAGATGTTTTTATAAAATTGTGAAGAACTCTACGGTGGAACATTTTTTGTAACATAATTTTTTTGCATGGCTTTTCCGTGACTACCTTGACACTGGTAGATAGCGGTTTGGGTTTGTTAGTAGGTCTGCTTTTCTTTATACATAATTTTTTACTTTTTGTGTTTGCAAGAGGGGCCTTATCTTCTTTAGTTGCAGTTCGTTTAGTTTTGTTGAGTGAGGTTACTAGCTCTTTTGTTATAATGTTTTCTATAAATAGTTTTAGAGGTGGATGACTATGTGGTGTAATTTTAGTCTTATCTGCTTGAGTTCTTCTTTCTTTTCTACAGAGTTGCTGTTTAGTAGGCATTTTGTTGTGCCTGTTGGGAAAAGAGAAATGTTGTATTGGAAAGTTGTGCAATGTATATGCATGTATGGTGCATGGGTGTGATTGTAGAGCTGAATAGAGTGCTGTTTGATTTGAGGTGGTATATTAGGTATGGTTGGGAAAGTAGTGAGAATACAAGTGTACAGAGGTGTGAATGTGTTGGGTTAGTGAGGAGGGCAGCCGTAGTGTGATGGAATCTGTATGGTGATTGTGCTGTTTTGAGCAACAGAGTGGGTGTTGCAACTTGTGTGTGTAGATGACAGTAGTAGGATTTGAATCATGGAACATAATGGGCTACAGTGAAAGAAATGTTGGTTTCAAAAGAGTAGTCTGGAAAAATATATATAGTGGCACTGTGCTGCTATAATAACATAAATATACCTGGTACATGAATATACTTACTTTTTCGGATGCAAAGGATATTCGTTTTTCGGTTGTTGACTACAGTGATGTGCTTCTTTCCTGTAATTGTAAAAGAAAGTGAGTTAGGATATGTGGTAATGGTGAAATACTGTTAGGAAGGAAGGGTCATATTTGTAATGGAAAGAGAAGTGGTGGGAATAAAGTTAATTAAATTGGTGGAAGGTTAAAAATTGTTGCTTTCAGTAGCATTTTCATGAAATTTAAGAAATGTGTATGTGCATTTGCAGAAGCTCTGTAACATTCCGTAAAAGGGAAGAAAAGTTGATGGAAAAGATTTGTAGTACTCTTTCAAATGGCAGCTGGTGTGTATAGGTTTAATGTGTTAGGAGTATATGCATACTTGCAAACATGATTCATTCTAATCTGTAGGTGTTCATGAAATCCTAGAGTTTTTCTTTGCATTACGGGACTTTTAGTTCTACTTTTACCATTGTGAAAATTGTAGTACAAGTCACAGAATGTAGAGAAAATAGTAGGACTGCATATGCAGCTGAAGATTGGAATAGGTTATGTTAGGAAGAATAAATGTACGGTTAATATATCAAACTGGCACACGCTGATTGCCAATTACAAATGGTATATATCTATTTTTTCTGCTTTTACTTTCTTTTATGAAAAGGTGACACAGTGCTGCTGGAAATGCAGATATGCATTTTTTTACTTTATTAAAAAGGCTTCCCCAAAAATATTTTGAAAAGCAGAGCAATTTATATGTTTATTTGATATACATGTTACCGTTTCAAATCTTTAAGTTTAGTCATGTTTTTTTCTTTGCAATCTGGGACTTATAGTTTCAGTTTTATAATGGGCGAAGTGAATTGGAAGTGACAGAATGCAGAAGAAAAAAGAAAGACTTAAGAAGCATGTATATATTGGAAAGGGTGAAGTTTGAATGCATGTATGTGCTGTCAAAATATTAAACTGGCAGACACTAAGTGCCACTTCAAAACGGTCTGCAGGTCTGTTTTATCTGGTTTTCCCTTCTTTTATGGAAAAGTGACACAGTGCTGCTGGACATGCACATATGCATTTTTTTACTTTCATCAAAGTACTTGAAAATGAAACATTTTTAAGTGCAGCACATTCTAATTGTTTGCTGCTTCATGTGAGCAGGTGATGAATTCTGCACTACATGGAATTTGCTAGAGTGGATAAAAAGACAACATGCTTATTGAGAAGCTTATTAGAGGGTAATTAGCAGGAACCCTCTACATATATATATTTGTGAAACAGTTCAAGAAAACATTTTAAAAAAATATAAGCATTCCTGTACTATGTTTTATTAGATGCAGATCTTGTTGAATCTGGAAATAAACATCTTGGGCAGTTGCACAGTAGTTTTGATGCAGATGTCTTTCATTAGCAGGAGATATGTATTCTCAGAATTCAAGTGTACATCTGATGTTTTGAAGTGAGATGATAGGGCCAGGTGTAGAGGTTTTGGATGTGGTAGGTGGCTGGATGTGTGACTCTTTGAAAGCAGCTAATGAGGGAGTGTTGAGAACATGGAAGTGGAAAAAGTAGGAGGGTAGCCCTCTGTAAATGGGTCCACGGACACCACAGTGGTCCACAGATGGGAGGTGCCACATCCGGGTCTTTTGAGGATGTCTGTCATGGAAAGGGGACTGTGGGGAGTAGCCAATCAGGTTTGCAGGGTGTGGTGTACAGAAAGAGAGGGTAGAAGGAGTTCTGTTTGCAGGGGTTGTGAGATCAGTGATAAAGGTTATAGCTATGTGTTTGAGAAGGCAGACTGGGTGGATTCTGGGGGACTCTTCAATTCAGTCATTGAAGGTATATGCAGATAATCATGGCATTGTTGGAAATATTGGATTAGCGAAGTGGAAGCTTCCTGGCAGACGTTTCCTGGCATGCAGTTTGTGGGTCAGTCTGGACAAACTTGCTTTCATTCTGTGAGAGTATGGCTCACTTAAAATGTCAAGGTATTGTGATTGTCTGTGTGGAGGGGACAGTTTGGCGTTTGTGAGTCCAGTGTCTTTGCAAGTTGCACTGACGTTTTTTTTTTAAAAGCCTAATGCAACTCTTTCCTGCTGCTCAGATTATTTTTTCAGAAATAAATCAGACACACACATGGAAATATACAACAAACCTTTTCAGTCCTCAAATTGAACACTCAAGGCAGAATCAAGGTGTATCTGCTTTTGTATATGCTGCAGGAATGTCATCTTTTGAGAATGATAATATCAATTCTCAGGGAGTGAATTACTTTTGTCCAGAGGGATTTCACTTCACAGATGTTGGAATGCAGTTTTACTTTACAATCTTAGGAATGCATTGAGGAGGTTCATGTAAGGTAAAAAAAAACATAAATACAAAATAAAAAAAGGAAAAAATTATGTACAAAGAAAAGCAGACCTACTAACAAACCCCCAAAAAGGTTATTTTCAGAGCCACAAGATTAAATAACTTGAATTGTTTTTAATTTCCCTTCCCACCCCCTTTCAATTATACGATCGGTCTGCATACATCGCGGGAGCACGCGGACGGCACGCGCTACATCCAGCACTTTTGGGGTTGCCTTGGATGGAAAGGGGACTGCGGAGGCCGTAGACAGTCGAGGTGTCCGCGGACATCAGGGCATCCACCAATCGTGTTTCCTGTGTGTGGTGTACAGGAAGAGAGGGTAGCATGGGATTTTTTTGTAGTTTTGAGTGGATTGAATATGCCCATGGCAATGCCTTTTATCAGGCAGAGTGTTTGGATTGTGGGGGACTCTTTGGTCCACTGGGTCAAAGTGTATGCTGAGCATTGTGGAAAACACAAAAAATATTGAATTCCCTGAATTGGAAGTGTTATGGTATGAAGTCCGTAACATGAAGTGGGTGGACTTGCTCCCATTTTATGCAAATATGGTTCAATTGAGGCATCCGGACATTAATATCATTCATTGTGGTGGGAACAGTTTTGGGAATTCAGAGTCCGTGGATCAGGCGGCATTCACAAAGTACAGAATCATAGGGGAGACCCAACATTGTACCCACTAACCATCCAATCCTGGTACATAACATCACTACTAATGTTTACAACACAGAAATATACATTTTGTACAAACAATTACTGCCAAAAATACTGCCAACAATACTAAATCTGTTTTAATTTAGTACACATAATAATGGAATGCACCAAACAGAAACCATAACTGTACATTTCATATAATCTCCTCAGTAGAACTCTGCATACAGATTGACAAACACCAGGTGCTTATTGGAGAACAAATTCTCACTAAATATTAAGTGCTTTGTATTTACTTCTCTATTATTAGTATTCATTACATAAACATGTGTTATAGGACAGAAGCATTTTTTTTCACAGAAATGGCAAACACACTTGTTTGGTTAGAGGAGAACTTGCCGAAAGGAAAATGAGTTATGATAACATCTCCAATGGTACACAATACTTATTTTAATGCAAACAAATAATGTAATTTGTACACACCTTACTAACAAAATCATTTCTGTTTTTCTTAGAGTATATAGTTTTCATGAAGAAACCACCACCTAGTTTAATTGTACACAATGTGAGAATACCAAATGCGACAAGCCAAAGGATATCCAATCAGCATATGGGAAAAAATATAGAAGCACAGGCCTTTCCTCTACTCTTTCGTACTGGAAAAGGAGCAAGGTACGATGATAGACCCACACAGATAACAGCATCACAATACCGCTCTTTACGAATGTGTTCTGACGACCCCAGATTCAGACAAAACATGGAATACATAATCCACCTTCTCTTTGAAAGTGAACTAGCATCTCTATGCAATGGAGTTGCACACACATTAAAATCAGGTAACAATTTTCAAAATATGTCAGCAACGCAATTATTTTAAAAAGTACAAGAAAAAGATTAGGTTTTACAGTCAAGTATTACAAATCCTTTAGCAAACATGCGTGGTACAAAAGAATACTGTTTCTGACATCACAGAGATGTATTCTGTATGATAAGAAACATTGGCCCACCCACTTGGTTTGTTACATTAAGTTGTGCAGAATATGCATGGGAGGTTTTAGATGATTTGCTACGCAGAGCAAACAAAAACAAAACAAACAGATATAAAAACACCAGGAGAACTCTGCTCTCTAGATACTGTAAATGTATCAAGATATTTCCATCATCACTTCATTGCTATGCTACACTTTATTTGTAATAAGACTGTTCCTCCCCTCAGAGACGTGCAACACTTCTTTTGGAGAAAAGAATACCAAGCCAGAGGAGCACAACACAACCCCATGCTATTACGGATTAAAGATGCTCCTAAATTTGGTCAGGACAGTGATGCCACTGTTTTGCAGTTCATCCAAAAATATGTCACTTTCGAAATCCCTTCACAAACGACACATAGTGACCTTCATGCGCACATTTTACAATTTCAAAGACACAAATGTGGGAAATATTGTCATCGCAAATATAAAAACAAAGTGAAATACTGCACCAAATGCTGCTTTGGTTTCCCTAGACCAATTTCAACAACAAGGCAAGTAAACAACTTCATGTCTTCAGTTAGACATACTGTCAAAGGTAAATCATCTAAGAACACATATTACATAAAAAGAACAGAAGAATCAAAATACATCAATGATTACAATGCAATTGTTGCCCTCCTATGGAATGCAAACATAGATGTGCAGTACATTGCAGACAATTCCACTGCAGTTGGATGATATGTCACAGCCTACTTAACCAAAGCAGAGGAAACAGAGCTTTAGGACCTTTGGGATGACATATCATCTGACAAAACACTATCACTGAAATTGTACAGTTTAGGCATAAACATGCTCTTTCATAGAGAATGTTGCTACTATGAAGCTGCAGACCATTTAACCGGTACTGCCTTGTATGGAAAATCTGACAATATATTATGGCTAAGTCTTGGTCCTGCTAAAAATAGAAAAAGAGTTCTCAAATCATATGAGGACATAGAAACATTATCCACAAATGATCCCAACAGCCATGACATTTTGAAAAACAATTTACTAGACACATACTACCCAAACAGGAGTACCACTTTGGAAACCATGTGTCTCTACCATGTAGCAGAAAACTTCACACACAAAAATAATATTAAACCAGATGAAAAGAAAGGTAAATACAGAGTAGCAAATTGTGAAGGCATTTTAGTGAAACTTACCAAACGCAGCTAAATTGATTATATCAAATTGTCATTAAAAACTCCTAGACATAAAGAACTGTATTGCATGTCCCTGCTACAATTTTTTAAACCATGGAGAAAAGAAGAAGAGTTACTGGATAAGTATGACTCCTATAAAGACGCTTTCAAAGCAAATGAAACCACTATAACAGACGTAAACTTTACACAGTTCTAAACAATGTTGCACAATGAACAGCAACACGAAGGAGAACTCCAAGCCCAACTAGAAGTGGACACTCCCGACAGTAGTCAACCTTCTATAGCCAGAAGCTAAGAACCACTTGGACAGCCACTAATAGCAAATGAGGCAGAATAAGCCATGACAGAAGTAGAAAACACCATTTGTCAGTATGAACAAGCTACAGAAGACTCCACTGTAAAGAAATCACAACTGAACAATGAGCAGTGTAGCATTTTCCAAGAAGTAACAAAAAAAATTAAACATGGTGTAGTACAACATGAAAATAAAAACTGTACCTGCCAAGAATTCAAACCTACACTGCTATAGATCAGTGGTCAAGCTGGTTCAGGCAAAGCATTCTCAATTAAAATCATCAGCAAGTTCCTCCAACAATTGACACACAACAAACAGTCAGCTGTTGTAACTGCCCCACAGGTTTAGCTGCCTACAACATAGGCTATGTCACTTTACACCAATTACTACTCCTTCCAGTAGAACACTAACACAAATTAGACTATTACAAACTTTCTACATAAGCGGCAATGGAATTATGCAGAGTTTTGAAAAAAATGAAAATGCTACTAATAGATGAGGTGAGCATGGTCTCCAACCTAATGTTGGCTTTGATTCACCTCATTACAAGAGGTACTCAAAACAGACTATGAAGAGCTCTTTGGAGGAAAACACATTATTATTTTCTGAGATCTTCTTCACTTGACACCTGTGAAAGGTGAACCTATTTTTAAAACCTTAGGGCACAAACTATGCCTTAAAACTCTTGGCTGCATAGGAAATGACAACCTTTGGCAACATGTCCAATAGAGAGAATTAACTGAAAACAAGCGCCAGTCTGCAGGCCTCATATACGCCAACATTTTAAAAAGTATTAGAGTTGGTGTACTATCTCAAGAAGCACAATCGATAATAAAAACCAGGCATATCTGTGCACTGTATGGCCATAACTCATGTGCTACTGATGTCATGGAACAATTAGCACATAAAAATGAAATGTCAATTGAGTGTCCTTGATGCCAACTCTTGCAAGTTGTTCCAAATTCAATGAAACAATGTTGAAAAAAGAAATGCAACCAATAATTGAAATTTGATCTGCAGATAAACTGGACATACATGGTATGACACTACCCATGTGTGAACAAGCCACAACAAGACTAAAAACCTTTGAAAACTCTATCTCCAACACAGCTGGTTTGGAGAAAATATTAAAATTATCTTTAAACTGTACAGTAATGCTTAAACATAACCTTGACCTGGAGCAAGAACTAGTTAATGGAACACTTGGTACAGTTGTTCGCTTTCAAACATACCCACGTGACAACAACATTCAGTTTGTCAATATTCTCTTTGACAAACTATCAGAAGTTAAAAAGATAGTACGCTCAACAGCCCGCTTCCATCTTTTCAAAGACATGTATGTAGGCAGAGAACAATTTTCACTAACTCTAGCATACGCAGTTACCATTCACAAATCATAAGGTCTTACCATTAGGTAAAGCATTGATAGATATTGGTCGCACAGTCTTTACAGAAGGCATGAGCTATGTAGCACTATCACGCTTACGTACACTTGACAGACTATTTCTAATCAACTTTGATGCAAGTAAAGTAAATGCTGATATTCTTTACATTCTAGAATACAATAGATTGCGTTCACTCTACACCCCCATCTAAAAACCTACCCTGTTCCGCAAAAAGAAAAACATTGTAAAAGAAAACTACTTCAGACTGAAACGATACAGGATCTAACTGCAATTCCACCAAAGAAAGTAAAATAAGCTAAAACTTCATCAAGTACCACTACCAAAGAAGAATCTACTGCTCAAAGTAACTCAACTACTTCTTCAAAGAAGCAACACACACTCCGAACAAATGACTTTGACACAGAACTGTCAGGTCCATTCAAATTTTCAAATAGAACTGGTGTAAATTGCTATGCAAATGTTGCAATAAATGTTCTATTCCAATTGCCACCAATTATTGACAACATATACTTACACGGCACATACTTGCAAATGTTAGTTCTTCATAGAAATGCAACCAACAATCCTGACAACACTTACACTGTTTCTGGAATAAGGCAAGAGTTAGACTACTGTGCTGGATTGGTTATATTCACTATAAACTCACAAGAAGATCCACAAGACTTTCTAATGTACTTACTACAAGTACTGGAAAACAAAAACATACTTATAAATGAAATCTTTCAAATTGCATTCATATGGAAACATATATGCAGACATGTGGCACAGGAACAAGTCCCTAATGAACATTGTGTGTATGTATCCATGCCTAACTGTGAATCCATTCCATTTCAGCAACTTGTACAAAATGCAAACCATGGCAGATTATGTACTACCTGCAATTCAGATAATCGCTCCAACTTACAAATACAGACACATAGTAAATACGTAATACTAATGCTTTGCGTTACAAGACAGATGGTACTAAAAACAGCTGCAAGCTGACTGGATTCACTCACGGTCAAGTATCACTTGGTAAGAAAACCTTCACAATATGTATAATCTACCACACATGAGCCACAACCAATGCAGGTCACTACACTGCATACATAAAAAGGAAATGTGGATGGTTTGAATGTCATGATACTACCATTACTCTAAAACAGAAATTACAAGCAAATCTTCTGAACACTTATTTAATATTCTTAAAACCAACATTTAATAGCTAATCTCTGCATAAACATTTACAAAATTTCAATTTCAAAACTATAAACAGTTAGAATACGCCAACAGGTAACTAACTGCCCCAAGATTCTGCAACAAGCAAACAGACAATTAAATACCACTAAAATGTAACAAGAAATAAACATTTAGAATATGCAACAGGTATCTAACTGCCCCAAGATTCAGCAACAAGCGAACAGATAAATAAATACCACTAAAATCAAACAAGAAATATACATTTAGAATAGGCCAACATGCATCTAACTGCCCCAAAAATCTGCAACAAGCCAACAGATAGAACATTATAAAGAAACAAGAAATAAATACTGAAAACAATGAAAGAAATATATTGTACCACAACAAAGAATTCTTTTTAAATTCAACATGGATTTTTCTTTGCCACAGAAACTGAGAAAATTGGGCAGTACACTGGTTTGAACTATAGTGCTTCTAAAGTACTAAATATGAGGGTTGAAAACATCCAGAAATGTCTATTATGCAAAGCAATAACTCATTATGAACTACAAACACTATCATATGATCTTTTCTTTTATCACAGAGATCGAAAAAGAATGTCTGCTCCATTTACCCATGTCATTAAAAAACTGCATACACCCACAAAAAAGTCCTCTAGTAAGTAAGACTCACAAACAATGCTGCATAACACACCCATCCAAGCAAACATCTAACCATACACTGCAATCCAAAATGTTTACTTCCATGGGTATTTTATGCCGCAGTGCTTGATACAAACTCTAAAATCTTAACTCCATAGCCTAGCCAAAACTTCACATACAGACTCTACAAATGAAACAGTACACTAACCTTTGAAAACATATATCCCCTATAAACAACCCACATTCCACAGTCAAAATGTTTGGTAGCATGGGTGTGTTATGCTGCAGTGATTGTGGCCAGGGCCTAGAGTCTTGGGTGCATGGCACAGCCGTGCCCCCAAGATTCTAGGTGCTACCAAACATTTTGACTGTGGTATGTGGGCTGCTTATAGGGGATATTAATTACAATCAATGTTCTACTAACAACCCAAAACCAACATCATACTAAACTAAAATAGCTAGTAGTGCGTCCAGCATTTAGTATGCCTGCGGACAGCTGCAGTGACCGCGGACATCGCAAACAAATCAGGGGCACCTGCCATCTAAACAAATACAGCATTTGACCCATCTCTTACTCCCTCACTCCCCCCAAGCACTCCTACACACCAACACACTCCCCGAAATTGCATTTTTCCTCTGTTCGATGCCCTGCTTTCAGCGGATCCAAGATGGCGGGCGCATCGAAACAATATGACGCACCTCACACCTCACCCCAGCCAATCAGCAAACACGTTCCTTGTTCGGGGACATGACGCAAGCCGATTAACCAATTGGTGTCCTGTCCGAGGAGCGAACAGGGAAGTGTGTCCGCGGAACAGACATAGATATCATGCATTTTTTTAGACCTACTTTTTGGTCATTTTAAAAAAAAACTACTGGATGGATTTCCACCAAATTTACAAAAGCACGCTTACGGGACCAAGCTGCTGCTCCTTTCGCAAATTTGGTGAAAATCCGTCCAGCGGTTTGAGCTGTAGGCGTGAGCAAAACATTTCCCCCATTCACTCTATGGGAAAAAAAACATTTTGGGACCCTGCCTCTAACTTTACCCCCCCCGGACCAAACCTCAACAAACTTTGCAAAGAATTCAGAGTGGGCCATATACTCTTGTTGCAAAGTTTGGTGAGGATTCGTCCAGGGGGAGCGAAGTTATAAGCCTCCCAAAAAGTGTTCTTCCTATGAGATGAGCAACTTGTCCATAACTAAACGGCCACTAGCACGGGCAGTGTAATATATTCAGTGGAAAAACTTTGTGAAAGGGGCGTTATGGTTAAGTTGAGCTACTAAAAACCTATGAAATTCAGTGAAAAAATCTTTGTTAAAGGGACGTTATGGTTAAGTTGCGCTACTAAAAACCTATGAAATTCAGTGAAAAACCGTTGTTAAAGGGACAATATGTTTACACTTAAAACTGAAAAACCCCTGAAATTTGGCAGTTTTGGTAAGCTAAGCAACCATAACTCGTGCCACCACCATGCACTGCTGAGACTAACACCCAGGCATCAAAGATGACATCACAAATGTCATTGATGACATCACATGTCTGGCTCCCTCTTTTTTCCTTTACTGGCATATGTAGGCCACATGTTTTTTTCAGTGACAGTCAGGAACTAAAAATTCAAAAGGTACTATATTTATAGACTTATCCTATGCTCTTAAGTAACTCCCTTAGGGTCCACTCACAGCATATGAAACATATACATAGTGAAAGGCACAGGCTAGAAAGACAGCAATGCTTTCTATGCATGTTTTTTATTACTGTACTTTCCCTGGATATGCTCATGTTTGTATAATTTTGTACACAAACTACTTTCCTTATGTTCCAGTTACATCATGTGATACTTATAAATAGGGGAAGTAGCAGCTTTGTAGCAGAGCAATCATTTCTGTGCATGAAGATAATCAGTTAGGTTACGAACATTGTCTGGTAGTACTGCTGTTTTTTTTGCTTACTTCACTTTCCCTGTATATGCTTATATTTGTATGTGTTGTTGTCCCTTTGTGTTTTGTCTGTGCTAATCAATTATGTAGTATGTGGGTTTTATAAGCTACTTATTAAATGTTTCACAGTACGCGAAAGTCTAATAAGAAAGCATTTATCATTTTACTATTCAACATGGTATACTCACAATACTTTCTCGTAAGAAAGAAGCTGGTGGCCCATCCGCCGACTCAACTACATAAAATCCCAGAAGTTCAGGAGGTTCACACTGCAGCACTTGCTCGGCCAGCTGGAGGAGGGGAGGACTTTCTGTCGTTGTTGGATCTAGAAGACGCATACTTCCACGTCCCCATTAACAAAACGCATCGCAAGTTCCTGGGCTTCATCGTGCAAGGGAAGCATTACCAGTTCAAGGCACCCAGAGTCTTCACCATCTCCTTCCGCAAGGCTTATGAAAACTCTTCTCTTTACATAATGATTTCATCAATCATGATCAGCTTAAAATGACCAACCCTTGACGCATTTCTTAAACTGTAATAATGTATTCATGCACTAACCCAGAAATGCATCTCACAACTGGATCACCTCTGTATCTAAGTTCCTTGCAAGTAACAGCGCCTCAATGACCCTGGGCTGTTTGTGTGCTATACAAATGTAATAAATAAAGTGCCTGGCTCTGGTGGTGGCCCACCCACGACTACCGGGGATTCATGTGTATCCTTACCTGGACGACTGGCTCATCCGGGCCAAGTCAAGGGACATCACAGTGGATATCTCAGTGAGGACCGTCCGACTGCTGACGAACCTGGGGTTCTCAGTAAATTATGCAAAGTCCTGCTTGACTCCAAACTCAACACTGTATCCTTCCTGGCATCACTGGAGGAGAGGATGGTGCCCATCTTGGGCAAGGTGCAACAACTGTTAGCACTGAAGATCGGCACAGTGAGGATTGTCTAGTCGCTTCTCGGCTTGATATCGTCATGCATATGCCTGATCTGGCTCTGCAGATTGCAGATGCTCCAGCTGCAGGAATTCCTGGACACCCGTTGGGTCCAGGTGTCTGGAGGCTTCAGGACAGAACCGCGCTCGACTAAGTTCCATTAAGTGATAAGGTGGTGGGGCGTGTGCTCCAACATCACCAGAGGCACGGACTTCCAGAGCCCCTCATAGCAGGAGACAGTCACGACGGGCGCTTCCCTGGAAGGATGGGGAGCCTACAATGGACGTCTTCACGACAGAGTCCTGTGGCTGCCGGAAGAGAAGACACTACACATCAACGTACTGGAACCAAGTGCAGTGTTTTGGGCCCTCAGGTCATTTCTGCCGTCCCTCAAGGGCAAAATGGTGAGGGTCTTTGTTGGGGAGAATTCTCATAAATGTGCCGATTCCTCCCACCTTGGGGCCCCTGAGCTCTTTTGATGAACTTTGGGACTTTGAACTTTTTAATTCTGTTTGTTTTCTGCATTTATTTCTTTTGGTTATGGAGTTTAGACAACTCCATAGGCATCATCTTTTCTTTTTGTGGCACACAGCACCCTCAGTGCAGTGGTGCAGAGAAACCTTTTCAGGCTTTCCCAAGGTTTAAACACCTTCTCTGGGATAAACTACTGTTTCCCAGAGTATGTCAAGTGAAATTGACTTTACTAGTCTTTTTAAATTCCTAGACCCAGCACACCCCATCTTACAATAAAGTGCTGAAGGTGTTACTTAATATCCCCTGTGTCTAGATACTCATGTAGCAGTCAAATGCTACCTCTTCCTCTCGAAATGGCTGGTGGCAGTGTTTTTACAATGAACGACCATGATTTTGCCTGACCGCGAACACCGGTAGCGTTAAATCGCAGGAGCCATGTTTTTCAAGATGGCGTCCAAGCACCCCAAAACAGGTCCCTGTCTTCTTGTTTCACTGTTTCTTTGTGGAAGGATTCTTCTAGAGTTTTGCCCTGCAAGCCAAACCAGGTTTGGTTCCTTTGTTCATTCGCCTTTAAGATTATGAATATTGCACCTTCATCATGTATGCTGCACACACTGCCTATGTTTCTGCATGAGTAGCTTAGTATACTGTATAGAACTTCATAACAGAATGCTATTTATATCAATGCATTGCTTAATGCACTAATTAGCTCATGATATTTATCCCAATGATCCTTGACAGTTTTTGGTCAGCATTATAAGAATCCCTTGTACAGAGTTATCATGAAAAGTAAATGCACATGTGATGTCATCAGTGATGTCATCACTGACATTTGTGATGTCATCTTTGATGTACTGGGTGTTAGTGTTAGCAGTGCACTGTGGCGCGAGTTATGGTGGCTTATCTTACCATAACTGCCGAATTTCAGGGGTTTTTCGGTTTTACTTTGAACCATAACGTCCCTTAAACAAACTTTCTTTATTAGCACGCAAACAATATACAAAGATGTAGTGTAAACAGCAAGTTATCACAGATGGCTTTACACAGAATGTTGCAAAGTAAGCATATGTGCTCGTTCACAGTGAAGGTCAGCTGCTTCCATTTTTTTCTCACGGCCCGAAGAGGCCCACGACTCCCAGTATAAGGTTCTATTTTTTTTTTACCTTGACAGAGATTGTGCTGAAAGACTTCTTTTGAAGAAGTGTAGCAAAAACGTAAGACACGAACAAGATGAAATTTCTGAAAAGAAATCACTTTTGTATATTATATCACTTTGAGAAAGATCGTTGGCACATGCAGAGTCGTATTTTGGGACTGCACTACACTTGGACAATGGAAAATGCAATCATAATGTAAGTAACCCTTTACATTATTTTATACCGGAATATAATAACAATAGCGTGGCATTAAAGCCCGGTCAAGTTGTACTTGTTCGTTCAATGTGGCATATTGTTTTCTACCGCGCACTATCACTGCCGAATTGATCCCCTGTTGTTTAGAGGGCTCTGAAAAAGGCAAACGACACAGGGTGGGTTAATAGAAATAATTTAACCGGTCTGTAGCCGGTCAAGCGCTCTACTCACTGTGCCACTTCACTGTAGCCGGTCAAGTGGCACAGCGAGTTGAGCGCTCGCTTTGAAATCCATGCACAGCTTGCTAATGCAGGTTCGAATCCCAGCACAGCCAAACTCAGCCTTTCATCCTTCCGTGGTCGATAAATGAGCACCACACACTGTGGGTAATAATAAGCAGCGCGGAGATACCTGATGGTTCTTAGCGCTATATAAATGCGAAAATATTATTATTTTATTATTAACATACTCCGTTGCACTATCTTCGCTAGCAAATAGTTTCACGCCCTAAAAAATAAAATGAATATTTTTAATGAAGATCGGCTGGTGAGACTAATTTTGTTTTTTAAAACAGGTATGTTGCCCCATTTTGCCAATGTCACGATTTTCAGACTCCAGTGGATCGATTTTTCAACTGCCAGGTGCAGCTCCATGTAAGCAATTTCATGACCCTCACCATTTTATGGGACAATCGCCAAGGACCAATATGCCCTTACGCAGTACTAGCAGCTAGAATCAACATACCAACCATTATGGTGGTCTAATGCCTCTTTTTTGGAGCAAGCTTCTGATTATCAGTGCGACCATTTACTGCTATTATCATAAACCAACAGCCTATCTACCGCAAAGGAACAGTGCATGGCTCAAAATGAACTTTTGCTGATCAACAGCAGAGACAATTGCAAATCGCTGAATATTTACTAAACATTTCATTTGAAATAAATGTACTTTACCAAATGTGCAATCCTGCTGTTTACTTTTAAACCACAGTTTCATATTCTGAATTGTGGTGCACTGTGTTCTAAGCTGATCTAACACCCTCTGTACCGCAAAGGAACATCGCGTGGCTCAACATGAACTTTTGCGGATCGACAACAAAGACAAATGCAAATCGCTGAATATTGTCTAAACATTTGATGTCAAATAAATGTACTTTACAAAATTTACAATCTTGCTGTTTGCTTTTAAATCACAGTTTCATATTCCGAATTGTGGGGCGCTGTGTTGTGACATAATGTGTGTTGTCTTCCGGGTTCTTTGTAAAGTTGCGTAGGACTGGAGACGACTGGGCGTGTTTGATGACGCACCCTGTAATGTCACAGAGAGAGGCAGGGAATATGAATGCTTTCATAATGTCAGGCTTAGGGGCGGGAGATATGATTTAGTGTTGCCAAAGCAAGTCAGCCAGGTCAAGAGCGCCAGTCATAGGATTATCACATAATGTCGGCGCACACCAGCCTGATTTAGAATTTCTTTAGTGGACAAAAAGTCGAGTGAGGCCCATAGGAAATTGTACTATCAGCGGACAAAAGGAGGGTTCGTAGAACACTTTCAACCTGACAACGAACAATACAAACAATGTTCTCAGAACACCTCCATTTTGTGTAATTGCAATCATTTCGGGACACCGCAAGTGTTCTTAGAACACATTCAACTTGACAGATTACAATACGGACAGTGTCCTCAGGACACGCCCAGTTTGTGTATTTAAGAACATTTAAATACGCTGCAAGTGTTTTTAGCTCAATTTTACCTTCCTTGCGAACAAAAAGGACACATACTCTGTCCTCTGAACACCCCACCATTTAGTTTATTTAAAAAATGTCAGAATAGCCGTGTTCTCCACGGACAAATCGAACACAACAAAAGCGTATAGCACATAAAAAACAAAACATTTAATCTATCTCATAATCCCTCACCGTCCCCAAACACTCTTACACACCAATACACTCCACTAAATACAATATTTAATCCAAGTTTCACTGCGCTGTACGCGGTCGACGGCAAATACAAGATGGCGGGCGCCACAGAAAATCTGACATGCTCCACGCCCCACACCATCCAATCAGCGAACACGTCGCATGTTCGCAGACATGACGCAAGCCCATGGGCCAATCGGGGCGCTGTCCGCGGAGCAAACAGGGAAGTCCGTCCGCGAACACAGATATCACTAATTTTTTTGCCTTACATTTTGGTCATTTTTAAAAAAAAACTACTGGACGGATTTACACCAAATTTGCAAAAGCACACTTTCGGGATGAAGCCGCCGCTCCTGCTGCAAATTTGGTGTAAATCCATCCAGCGGTTCGGGCTGTAGCCGTGCGCACATTTTTTTCCCATTATGTCTATAGGAAAAAACAAAAGTTGGGACCCCCCCTATAACTTTGCCCCCCCTGGACCAAACCTCTCCAAACTTTGCAAACTGGGTAGACTGGGCCATATACTTTTTTTGCAAAGTTTGGAAAGTTTGGTGAGGATTCGTCCAGAGGGAGCGAAGTTATAAGCCACCCAAACAGTCATGCTTTAAAACAAGGGTGGTAGCGTGGCAAAAGTCTGTCTTGGGTCGATTAAGCTGTGAATACAGTAGCACTGCCCTCTTAGACAAAGACAATCTCCTGGAGAAAAAAGCTTGCATTTGAGCTAATTTGCATACAAACAATGCCTTGCTGTTGTGGCTCAGAACTGGAGATTAACTTCCAGCGATGCCTTCTAGTCCTACTTAATTATATATTACAGGGCCTGTGGTAGTGGCCCTGTAGTTATGGTTAAGTTGCTCAACCCATAGGAAGAGCACTTATTGTGTGGCTTATAACTCCGCCCCCCTGGATGAATTCTCACAAAACTTTGCAAAAAAAGTATAGATTAATCGTGCCAAGTATGGTGAAGTTTCATCAAGGGGGTGCAAAGTTATAGGGGAGTCCGAAAATGTGTGTTTTTTTCCGAAAGACACAATGGAAAAAATGTTTTGCTCAAGTCTACAGCCCAAACCGCTGGACGGATTTTCAACAAATTTGCAGCAGGAGCAACTGCTTGGTCACCTACTTTTGTAAATGTGGTAAATCCCTCCAGTAGTTTTTTTTAAACAACCAAAAAGTATCTAAAAAGGAATTTGCGATATCTGGGTTTGGTCCGCAGACTTACTTCCCTGTTCATTCCGTGCATGCAAATTGGTCAATAAAAAATTTGAATTGCGTTAGATTGTTGGAAACACCCACCATGTTGGATCTGCAGTGGAGAAAAAAAAACAGCTGTTTGTGTAGTCTGAAAAAGGCCAGGCAGGTGCCGTAGCTGTCTGCAGACATCGCTGTAGTTCGCAGACAGCTCGTGAGCGGACATCTTGGAAAATACGTTTGGGGTTATTTGATGGCTGGAAGAGGGTGTAGAAATTCTATAGAAGTTGAATGAAGCAATGTAGAGCTTTTTTCATAGGTGAAAAAGGGGTTTTGAAATGCTGCCGGGTCCGTGGTCAATTTTGGTGTCCGAGGACATCATTTTGATTGCAGTGGGCGTGGGGGGGGAGTTATATTAGTTGACCGTGTATGATACGTACTTGTTATATAGTTAATTGTGTTGTGGTCAGTGGCTAGTTTCTGGGGCCAGTTTCTTTGTACTCCCAATACAGATGTTTGTAATATGGAGGAATTATGCAATTGAATATGGTACTTATGGTAGTAGTACAATTGAGGATAGTGCTCACAAAATATGTAGTTGATTAAGATTGCTGTGCCAACTTAGTGCTGTAGTGTCATGAAGCTGCAATCTGTTGTTTCTTTTCTGTGCAAAATGTACAGTTTTAAATATACATTTTCTTTTTTAGACCCTCACAAAAAAGTAGATTTTAAGTACTATGTTTGGTACAACATTAGTGTCTGACACACTGCTGTTTATTTGACATTACATAATCATTGGTTCATTAGAAAAAAGAATCTGTACTGGATAAAAAAAAGCTGATTAGTTACATGAGTGTAAGAGTGATAGTATGTTTGTTTGAAGTATGTTGTAATTAAGGGAATGCTTGAAATAGTAAGATACCTGTTAGCGTATTCTAACTACATTAGAGGTTAGAAGATGGTTTGTCATATAAAAATTGAGATGGCATATTTTAAGTGCTTTGCAATGAAGGGTGTTTTTGAAGTAGTTAGATACCTATTGGCGTATTCAAACTGGATTGACTTTCAAAAGTGTTCTTGCAGTATTATGAATGTAGTTAGATACCTGTTGATGTACTCTATTAATTTGTGCCATAGTTTAGTGACTAAATTTTGGTTGAAGGAATATTAAATAGGCATTTCTTAAATTACTGGTAACCTATGTTTTGGGGGTAGCTGAGGTAATGTTACATTCAAACCAAGGACCTTTTTTCTTCATATTTGCAGTGTAGTTCCCTGAAGTAGTTGTGGCATCAGCGTGGTATATTATACATAACGTTGTGAAGGTTTTCTTTCCAAGAGCCACTTGGCCGTGTGTGAAGCTTACAGTTATTTTTGGTACCATCTGCATTGAACCATAGAAGCATTGGTATGACATATTGGCCATGTGAATTTATTTGTATGATGGAACGATTGTCTGATTTGCAAAAAGTGCATAATATGCCATGATTTGCATTCTGCAGAGGCTGGTGAAATGGAATGGATTCACAATTTGGTATGGCTACAAATAGAAATCGTTCATTAGGGATGTGGTCTTGTGAAACATGGTTGCAGAGAGTGCATGTATGCTTCGACATGTATGAAATCTGGAGGATTACAGTACTTGTGGTAAGTACCTTAGGAATTGTTGATCTTCCTGTGTGTTTATGGTAAATTTGAGCATTCCTGCACAGTACTCAAATTCTTCCCTTATACCTTGGAAACTTAAGTGTTGTCGGGATTATTTGTCGCAATTCTGTGAAGGGTGAGCATTTTCAAACACAACTGGTCTGAGCTGTTTAAGTAAATGTTGTGAACAATTGATGGCAATAGAAATAGAATATTCATTGTCACATTAGCATAACAATGTACTCCACTTGGGTATTTGAATTTAAATGGACCAGCATTCTGTTTGTGGATCATTAGATGGGCCTGAAGATATTTCTGGAGAAGAGACATGTGTGTCTTTCTTTTCTGATGGATGTGTAGTTGACTTTATACTAGACAGTTTCAAGGTTGTATTGTTTGATGCAGGAGTTAGTTGTTGTTTTTTTAGTGGTATTGTTGGGAAATCTGCTATAGCTTCTGTTTCTATCATATGTCTTTTAAAAGGTTTCTTTTTGTTGAGGTACAGGGTACATATGCAGATGGGGTGTGTATAGTGCCCGTAGCCTGTTGTATTCTAGTGTGCAAGGAATGTCAGAATTGACTTTTGACTTTGACGAGACCTGTACCTGGGTCCTTTGGACACCAAATTGTTGTGCTGCAGAGGACTTGTTGAGTTACAAAAGAAAATGGTTCAATATTTTTATGTAGGTATGTTGTTGTCCTTTGTAGGTGGTCCCATATTGAATTTGGATCCCCTCAACTTCACCCTGGATTGCAGGGTGGTGAAAATTCGGGATATGTGTTTTTGTGAAATTACAACATTTTTAAGTATAGAGTGTGTTACAAATTGTTTTGTGTCTGTCGAATTATCATGTGTGAATTGTTGTTGTAATTTATCCCAATAGGTTAACGTTATACCCACAATGTGGGTGGAATCTTGGGTCTTGTTGTTATAGAGAATAATAATCTTTTTGTGTTTCCTTTTACTTTGAGAATGTTTTAAAATTATGAAATTTATATAACGACATTGTGTACCAAGTCCATTTTTTCAGGACTCATTTTTAGAGGATACTACATAGCACCACACTTAGATAGATGAGTGAGCCACTAGATTAGATCATTAGACCTTTTCTCCTTCTTTGTATAAATATTTATGTTCTGCCTCTGACCGTGGACAGAGATGTTACACAAGGGGCACTTTTGACTTAGTTAAAACAGACAAAGCATTGACTTTGTTTGCATCAAAGTTAACTAGGAATAGACTATTGTGTGTACACAGATGTGAAAGTGTTACATAACTCATACCTTCTTTAAAAACTGTGCTGCCAATGTTAATCAATGCTTGATCCAGGGTTAGACCTTGTGATTTATGAATAGTGACAGCACATGCAAGTGACAGAGATAATTGCTCTCTGCGTTTGTACATGTCTTTGAAAAGAAAGAAACATCCTATTGTTTGGGCAATTTATTTAACTTCTGCAAGTTTGTCAAAGTGGACATTGACAAACTGAATGTTGTTGTCATGCAGATATGTTTGGAAGCCAACAACTGTACCAATTGTTCCATTGACTAAAACTTGTTCTATGTCAAGGTTGCATTTTGGAATTACTCTGCAGTTCAGACACAAAGTTAATGTTTTCTCCAATCCGGCTGTGTTGGTGATACATTGTTCTAAGCTATTTAGTTGTGCAGTTGCTTTTTGACACATAGGAAGTGTCAGGCCATACACTTCTAGTTTGTCTGTGGAGTTGATATGCAGTATAGGTTGCATTTCATTTTTCAACATTGTCTCGTTGAATTGACTACAGCTTGCAGGGTTGGCATTAAGGACATACATTTTAGATTTTGTTGAGTTAATTGTTCCATGGCATCAGGAGCAGATGTGTTTCACCCATATAGCTGATAGATTAGTCTACTATATAAGATAGATTTTGCATCTTTAGTAATCAGCCCAGTTCTAATGCTTTTTAAAATGTTAGCATATGTGAGTACTGCGGACTGGCACATGTTTTGAATGAGTTCTCCATGGTGAAGATGTTGACAGCGATTTACATTTCCAAAGCTGTGAAAGTATTTCAGCATTGTTTGTGTCTTCATATTTTGAAAATAGATTTCCCTTTCACTGGAGGTCTCTGAAAACAATAACGTGTTCCTCCAAACAGTTTCTCATAGTTGGTTTTTAGGACTTATTGCATTCTGAGATGAATTAAAGCTAACATGAGGTTGGACACCATGCTTACTTCATCTATAAGGAGCACTTATATTTCTTTTAGAATTCTGGGTACCTCAGTAGCATATTCTGCTGACAATTTGTAGTATTCTAATTTGTGTTGGTGTTCTATGCGGAGGAGTAGTAGTCGGTGTAAAGTGACACCACCTATGTTGGGTGCAGCAAAACCTGTGGGGGATGTTACTACAGCTGAAAGGTTGTTGTTTGTTAAGTTAAGTTTTGTAGAAATTTGCTGATTATTTTCATTAAGAATTTTTTGCCAGAACCAATTTCACCAATTACATACAGGAGCAGAGGTGTATAATTATTTTACAGTTACAGGTTTTAGTTTCATGTTTAAAACCATGCTCAATTTCTTGACTTCTAGATAATGTTGAGTTGTTCATCATTTAGCTGAGATTCCAGAACTGACAAGTCTTCCTCAGTGTGTTTATATTGATACATGGTATTTTCTACCACAATCATGGCTATTTCTGCTTCATGAATGAATGGTTCTCCAAGTGGGTCTTGGCTTCCTGTAATGCAGGTTGACTGCCCTCAGGAGTGTCTTTGTCTAGATGAGCTTCAATTTCTTCCTCTTGTTGGCGTTCATTGTACAATATTTGTTTGTATTGTTTGAATTTGTCATTTGTTATACTGTTTTCATTTGCTTTAAATGTAGCTTTACATGAGTGATAGTCACCTAATAATTATTGTTCTTTTCTCCAAGGTTTACAAGTTAGGGCCATGCTATATAGTACTCTATGTTGTGGAGTTTTAAATGATAACTTTACATGATTAATTAGACTGGGTTTGGATAGTTTCACTAGGCTTCCTTCACAAGTTGAAACTGAATGATTGCCAGTTGTCTCATTTGGTATGCCATTGTTTTTGTAGGTGCAGTTTTGGGCAATGAATAATAGACACATGTTTTTCAAAGCAGTACTTTTGTCTGTGTAGTATGTGTCAAGTAAATCATTTTTTTAAATGTCCTGTTGGTATCATTTGTGGCTATGTTTTCTATCTCTTGGTTTCGGGATGAGGCTGGTCCAAGGTTCAGCCAGACAATGTGCTCAGATTTGCTAATATAAGGCTGTACCTGTTAAACAGTCTGCAGCTTCGTAGGACCCGCATTCTCTATAGGAGAGCATTTTTATCCCGAAGCTGTACAATTTCTGTGATAGTATTTTGTCGGATGATATGTCATCAAAGAAGTCTTTTAGCTCTGTTTTCTCAGCTTCTTGTGACATATCTTGCAACTGAATTGGAATTGTCTGAAATGTATTGTATGTATGTTTGCATTCCAATGGAGGGCAATAATTGCATTGTAATAATTGATGTTCTTGGATGCTGCTGCCCTTTTAATGTTGAATGGTTTTTTCTGGGATTTCCTTTTTACACTGTGTCTTACAGAAGACATCAAGGTATTTACTTGTCCCTTTTTGCACACTGGTCTAGGGAAGCAAACGTGAAATTTGGTTCAGTATTTCTCTTTGTCTACGTTGGCAATATTTGCCACATTTATGTTTATGGAAGCGTAACACTTGTGTATGTAGGTCACTATTGGTGGTTTTTGAAGGGATGTTGCAGGTAATGCATTTTTCAATTACCTGTAAACAGTGGCGTCACAATCATGGACAAATTTCAGAGCACCTTTAATTTACAAATGTATGTGGATGTGTGGTGCTCCTCTGGATTAATATTCTTTTCTCCAAAAAAAGTGTTGCACTACTCTGAGCAGAGGGGTAGTTTTATTGCAGATCAAATGCAGCATGCCTATGAAACGATGCTGAACATACCTTGATAGATTTACAGTGCCAAGAGAAAAGAGTTCTCTTGGTGTTTTTATGTCTATTCCATCTTTATTTTGGTTTGCAGTGCGTAAGAAGTTGTGTAAGTCATCCCATGCGTAATCTGCAGAACTTAAAGTAACAAACCATGTGAGTGGGACTAGGTTCCTTAGCATACAACATACATCAGCGTGATGGCGGAACTAGTATTCTTTTGTACCACGCATGTTTGCAAAGAGATTTGTGATAATAGACTCCAAAACATCATCTTTGGCTTTTATTTTTTTAAGTAGTTGGGTAGCAGATATTTGTAAAAAGTTAGAGCCTGTTTCTAATGTGTGTGCAACTCCATAACATAGAGTTTCTAATTCACTTTCGAAGAGGAAGTCAAAAATGTATTCAATATTTTGCCTGAATCTGGGGTCTTCAGAATATATTCATAAAGAGTGATATTCTGATGCACTCATTTGTGTGGACCTTTCATCATATCTTCTTCCGTTTCCTGTAGGAAAATAACATGCTTCTACACTTTTTTCCCATATGCTCATTGCCAATCCTTTTGCTTGATGCATTTGATGTATTTCTAAGGCATCATCAGTTGTGTATTTGGAGTGAAATGGGTGAATGGTATAATGCTCTAAAATGTTAACTGCTGTCACAGGATCTACAGGTTCAAATTAGCTAGATTCTGATGACTCTTGAAAAATATGGGTGGTTTCTTTTAAGTTTTCCTCTATCTTTATATCTTTGTAGTATTCATTGTTTTCTTTAGATATTTTAGGGTTTGTCTAACTTTGTTTAAGTCAACTAGTTGTTGCAAAAAATATATTTTTCTTTTGTTGGCACACCATTAACTTGTACAATCAAAGATTGATCTATTGGCCTTTGTAGTCCTAGAGTTTAAACATTGTATTTTAGATCCAATGATAAATATACTATTTTGCCACAGATGCCCCTTAGAAGCTGAGATGGAGGTAATTTGGCTGATTTTGTTTGAAGGCTTATTATAGCTTGATATGGGTGCACTGTTTGTATTATAATCCTCTTGTACAAGTTAAACTGTTGAAGAGCTTTTGGAAGTGGGACTTTTTCTAAGTTATTAGTATGAGCATGTGATGGCATTTGGTTATTGTCAAGCTTTGTGTTGCAGTATGTGCACACTCTTGAGGGGTTAGTTATTTTATATTTACCTTCTGCTGTTAGATATAAAGCTAATTGGAACAATGGGATTCTTCATTGTCTTCTATTTTATAAGCTAGATCTACTATTTTTGTGCTCTTTTTATAAAACGTTCTGTGGCAACAGGCACAGATTTAGTCTGGAATTTCAGCAGATGTCCTTTGAAACTTAGTTATTTACTTTTTGCATGTGTTTATTAATAGGGTGTTGCTCTTTATGAGGTTTTCAGTAATGCTTACTGAAGTTACAGAATTCTCTAAGTCACATTCACTTCCAATGTATTAACGTTGGATGTGTTCCATTTCTTGAGGGAGTTCATTGTCTGTTCAATGTAGGAGAATGTTATTTAAATGTTTCTGTTTTAGAACAGGACATTATGCATGGTATAGTCGATGCACAACATTCCGTAAAGTAGAATGGTGTGTCGCTAACATTTTGATTTGGTGAAAAATGCAGGCTAATTACTGTCCTCGCAGACCAGTGTGGCTGCGCACTGGACAGGAGTCTATGGTTTGTAAAGTTTTCATTTAATTTTTGTCTTTTAGTTTCACATAGTGATTGAGGATTTGCTGTAAAGATTTAAAGGATAGTTGGTGTACATTACACATTGAGCTGCATGTTCATTTGTAGATTGGAAGGTTTGTTTGGGTGAAAGTAACATTTGGTTCAAAGTTTGTTGGGGATTTTTTTTTCAATAAGGGTTTCTTTTTGCCATAATGGTTTGTTCCACAATTTCATACCCTCAACCACTATTATCCATGGCAATTGTTTTCTGTTGTTCTTGTTAATAAGCCTCTTCTTTGAAGTATAGTTCTGTGCTGCTTGTGTAAATCCATTCACCATTACAGAAGTTTGAAAAGGTCTCTGTAATGACAGGGCGCATGTTTAGAAAGTACTTGTTGTAATTTATTGATTAAATTAGTTAGTGGTTTAATTCTGTATAAAATCAATATAAACAATGTTCTCTTTAGCAGAAAAGCACTGTCAATTAGAGCTTGAAGGATTACTCTCCTGCAGTAGAATTTACGGGGAGATCAAAAGTTTTCAGATGTTTTTATAAAATTGTGAAGAACTCTACGGTGGAACATTTTTTGTAACATCATTTTTTTGCACGGCTTTCCCATGACTACCTTGACACTGGTAGATAGCGGATTGGGTTTGTTAGTAGGTCTGCTTTTCTTTGTACATAATTTTTTACTTTTTGTTTTTGCAAGAGGGGCATTAACTTCTTTAGTTGTGGTTGGTTTAGTTTTGTTGAGTGAGGTTACTAGCTCTTTTGTTATAATGTTTTCTATAAATAGTTTTAGAGGTGGATGACTATGTGGTGTAATTTTAGTCTTATCTGCTTGAGTTTTTCTTTCTTTTCTACAGAGTTGCTGTTTAGTAGGCATTTTGTTGTGCCTTTTGGGAAAAGAGAAATGTTGTATTGGAAAGTTGTGCAATGTATATGCATGTATGGTGCATGAGTGTGATTGTAGAGCTGAATAGAGTGCTGTTTGATTTTGATGTGGTATATTAGGTATGGTTGGGAAAGTAGTGAGAATACAAGTGTACAGAGGTGTGAATGTGTTGGGTTAGTGTGGAGGGCAGCGGCAGTGTGATGGAATCTGTATGGTGATTGTGCTGTTTTGAGAAACAGAGTGGGTGTTGCAATGTGGTGTGTAGATGGCAGTAGTAGGATTTGAATCATGGAATATAATGGACTACAGTGAAAAAAATGTTGGTTTCAAAAGAGTAGTCTGGAAAAATATATATAGTGGCACTGTGCTGCTATAATAACATAAATATACCTGGTACATGAATATACTTACTTTTTCGGATGCAAAGGATATTCGTTTTTCGGTTGTTGATTACAGTGATGTGCTTCTTTCCTGTAATTGTAAAAGAAAGTGAGTTAGGATATGTGGTAATGGTGAAATACTGTTAGGAAGGAACGGTCATATTTGTAATGGAAAGAGAAGTGGTGGGAAAAAAGTTAATTAAGTTGGTGGAAGGTTCAAAATTCAAAATTGTTGCTTTTAGGAGCATTTACATGAAATTTAAGAAATGTGTATGTGCATTTGCATTTGCAGAAGCTCTGTAACATTCTGTAAAAGGGAAGAAAAGTTGATGGAAAAGATTTGTAGTACTCTTTTAAATGGCAGCTGGTGTGTATAGGTTTAATGTGTTAGGAGTATATGCATACTTGCAAACATGATTCATTCTAATCTGCAGGTGTTCATGAAGTCCTAGAGTTTTTCTTTGCATTATGGGACTTTTAGTTCCACTTTTACCATTGTGAAAGTTGGAGTACAAGTCACAGAATTTAGAGAAAATAGTAGGACTGCTTATGCAGCTGAAGATTGGAATGGGTTATGTTAGGAAGAATAAATCTACGGTTAATACATCAAACTGGCACAAGCTGATGGCCAAATACAAATGGTATATATCTATTTTTTCTTCTTTTACTTTCTTTTTTGAAAAAGTGACACAGTGCTGCTTGAAATACGGACATGCATTTCTTTACTTTCTTAAAAAGGCTTCCCCAAGGATATTTTGAAAATATATGTTTATTTGATATACATGTAACAGTTTCATATCTTTAAGTTTAGTCATGTTTTTTTCTTTGCAATCTGGGACTTATAGTTTCAGTTTTATAATGGGCGAAGTGAATTGGAAGTGACAGAATGCAAAAGAAAAAAGAAAGACTTAAGAAGCACGTATACATTCGAAAGGGTGAAGTTGGAATGCATGTATGTGCTGTCAAAATATTAAACTGGCAGACTGTCTGGGGTGTCTGCATTCAAAATGGAGGTGCCCCCAGTCAGGTTCAATGTCTGGACATGTCCGTTTTTGCATGACAAACTTTTAATTATTCTGCGGACAGCATGTCTGTTCTACGGACACTTGCGCGCATGCAACCTACGTCTCTCACACGATGGGTGTCTGTGGATGGCTGTCAGGGCCACATGCGGCTGCAGATGTCATCATGTGACCACACATGTATGCCATGAAGGGGGTGTCCTCAAATGGTGTCCGTGGCCGCGGACAGTTTAAAAGTGCATTTTCTGCCAATCTAGGCGGTTTGAAGCTGAAACATTATCATTCCACAGCTTCCAGACCCATTCTTTATTGATCTGGCAACTTTTTAAAACTTTTTAAGGCCTATTTGTGACTCGGTTGTCTGTGGACAGTATGACTGTCTACCAACGGTTTCCCCTGGAGGGACACACCCATTACCTTATATCATTCTCAATCTGGCTATTGACAGGAGACCGTCTTGCAGCACCTGTTTTGCAGAACTTTCTTTGCGGACAACATCATGGCATTTGCTATGGCCACTTCTGCTACCCAAACACCTCCATCACCACCACCATCACCATCTGGATGGTATGGAGAGGGGAAGAGGCGCGGTGATACACATGAGGATCAAGAGGAAGAAAAGGATGAGGTGGAGGAAGTCCCAATTTCCAGTTCTCGGAGTGAGCCCTGGGTGTGAGAATTTCTTACAACCATTGAAAATACCCTGAAAGCTTGTGCAAGCAAGTTTCAGTGCAAAGTTGTACCCGGTCATGGGAAACCTGGCTTGTATTTCTATGGGACAACTTCCATGAGGAGCCACACCAAATCTAACCACTGACTGCTGTGGGGAAGCGATACCTTTCTCAGGTAAGCGTAGGTTGACATAATCCACACCATCATCTTCAACTGCTCCTGTTCCCACAAAGGATACTCCTTTGAGGCAGAAGATCCCAGCGGCGGCTTCACAGGCCATACAGAATGCTGTTGGCCCTAACCATTCGAAGGTCACAGTACTATGTTTGTACTGTGAAGCATCGATCTGTAGGGGGAGCAGTTTAAGGGTGCTTTCGAGGCCACGGTCAAGGAGCACGAGAAACACTGGCAAAACACAAACAAGCCAAAACAAAATACAAAACCAAAAAAAAAGAAATACACAGTTCCTTTAGGAGCCACCTTTCCCAGTTCAAAAATCTATATATATAGAAATGTAAATGTTTGTTTGTTCAAAATCTTAACTCTCCGAAAGTTCTTCACTGAATGCTTTGAAATTTTGCCACAATGTTGCATTCGAATACGCGCGTGTTTTTATATACCTACCATACATCGATGTCACACCTGTGATAGGCAATGACATTCTTTTTTCCAAAAAACAGCGCCATCTGTTGGACGTAAAAGCAACACACGCTATACTAAATATGTTCATGCTTTTTTGGACAAACATCGGCATCTGGTGGACGTAAAACAACACATGCTATTCTAAATATTTTACGATTACATTTTAATTTTTCCGATTTAGAATGGCTCCAATACGTGCCGAGGAAGCAGCAGAGCGACGTGCAGCCTGACTTCAGGATGCACGGATGCGAGCACGGCGATCACGTTCTGCAGCTTCAGATCTGCTTCATTCTCAAGAGAATGAATACGACAGGCTGAGAGTGGCTGAAAGACGTCAATGGGAAACAGCAGATCAGCATCAAACACTACTCCGTGCTCAGCAATCACACGATTACAATCGCCTTGCATTCCGGTACAACCCAGCTGATGATTATAGTTTAAGCCGGAATGTTCTCATCGGCACTATGACTGAAGAAACGAGAAATGGCAGGAATGAGTTGTGCCACTGGGAAAAATAAACTGCCTCAACTTGGAGAACCGCCAGAGCCATTAAAAACTTTGCTTGCCGCATATACCGCTGAATCAAAGCATTTCCTATCTAACATCGGGAAATATAACTCATGCTTCCAAATGACGTCATTCGGTGCAGAAATCGTAACAGCTCAATTCATGCCAACTTGCGTTTGCAATCACCATCAACAAACCTCAAGGCCAATATTTAGAATTGTGCGGTTTAGACCTAGAAACGGAATGCTTCTCATATGGACAATTATATGTTGCGTGTTCTAGAGTCAGCAAGCCAGACAATCTCTTTATCTACACAGACAATGAAACAACACCAAATATTGTATACCCACAAGCATTGTGAAATGAAACATATTAGAAATGTGTGGTTTCTCTTTTCTATTTTTCCATTTAACCAGACTGAGCCACAGCAACGCGTGGCTGGGTGCAGCTAGGAGAAGTGATAACAAAAGTCACAGGCCACCTGTGCAGCCAGCATATTCTGCAGACAGCGCGGTAGTTGGCAGACATCAGGAAAATTCCAGGCATGGGGATGCAGAATTAAAATCATTTTAATTGTTTTGCGCTAAAAAATGGTGGCTCTTAAAAGAATCTTTTTTGTGTTTTTGGCTTTTATATGTATATTTTTTGGGTTTTATAAACTGAACTAACAAACATTTTACTGAACTGAATTATTTCTTCTAACTTTCACAAAAACTGCTTCAAAGCATGTTGAATGTTTTCCAGTAAAATCTGATGACCCACATCAGTTAGATGGACTATATCTCTCCAAAGAATTGTGTCAATATCCCATGTAATGTTCTCATTATGAAAAGATGTCTTGCCAACATCTCTCAGAAAAGCACACACAGCTTTTTCTTTATGTTGGGCCTCGCTTTTTCCATTTGCAGACCAAATAAAGTCTAACGCATTCACATCTGTCCCTGAGCAATAAGAGAAAACATTATTTTTGTATTTGAGGGCATTTCCTTCAACTTTCCCAATGTCTCCTTTATTGGAAACTGCAATGAAATTCCTGTCACATAACCCAAATTGTTTCCTCCTCAATGAAGATTAATAATGTCCGGATGCTTCAAATGAACCATATTTGTACAAAATGGGAGCAAGTCCACCCACCTCATCCCTCGCTGTCCATACCATAAAAATGCACATACAAGGAATACAAAATTATTCACCAATCCACACTGCTCTGCATACAACTTTAACCATAGCCATTGTCAGTGCTCTCACAACTCCTGCAAACATTCTCCTGCTACCCTCTCTTCATGTACATCACACCCGGCAAACCTGATTGGCTAATCCCCACAGTCCGCTTCCCATTTGAGGCCTTGTTAAAAGACAGCAATCACACGAAAAGACCTGGCTGTGGCATGTGCTGTCCGAGGACTACTGTCTGTGGAAATCGCGGCCAATCAAAGGAGTGGGTGGGAGTGTAAACTCAATTTCAGTTATTTATTTTTTAGTGATGTCTCTGAAAAGAACCTTTTTTGGTGGGGTTTGTTAACAAACAACTTTTTTCCATTGTTTGCATTTATTTACAGTAGTACTGTACACTCTACATCTTCCCTTACAATTTTCTTACAGGAACTTTTTCAATGCATTCCCGACATGAACTCCATCTTCACAAAAATATTCACACCATCAGACCTTATATTGTGATTCTCAAAAGATGACATTCCTGCAGCATATAAAAAAGGAGATACAACTTTATTTACAATCTGCCTTGGTCTTCCATTTGTGGACTGAAAAGGTTTGCAGGAAACAGTTCCATTAGGCTTTTAAAGAAATCCTTCAGGGCAACCTGCAAATACACTGGAGTCACATACCCCAAATTGCCCAAATTGTCCCCTCCACAATCCACAATTACAATTTGTGTACATTTAAAGTGACCAATACTCTCACCAAATGAAAACAAACTTGCCCAGTTTAAGTGACACATAGCATGCCGCAACACTTCCACTTCTGCCAATCCAATACTTGCAAAGATGCCGTGATTTTGAGGATACACCTTCAATAACTGAATTGAAGAGTCCCTGAAAATCCACACACTATGCCTTCTCAAACACATAGCCATAGCCATGTGCCATGTTCAGTGCTCTCTCATTTCCTGTAAACAAAACTCCTGCTACCTTCTCTTCCTGTACACAACACCCAGCAAACCTATTCTGCTGATCTACACAGTCCCCTATCCATAGCAGACATCCTCCAAATAAATAGATGTGGCATGTGACATCTGTGGACTACCGTGGTGTCTATGGACCTCATAACACAGGGGCAGCCCTTCTGCCCTTTCCACTTTCATGTTACCAACACTCCCTCGTTGGCTGCTTTCAAAGAGTCACACATCCATCCACCAATCACATCCAAAACCTCTAAAGCTATCCCTATTGTCTCAGTCAAATACTTCAGATGTACACTTGAACTCTGAGAATACATATCTGCTGTTAATCAAAGGCAGCTGCATCAAAAACTACTGTGAATCTGTCCAAGATTTCTATTTCTGGATTTACAAGATCTTCATCTAACAAGACATAGCACAAGTATGCTTATATTTTAAAAAAATATTTTCTTCAACTTTTTCACAAATCTATATATATAGAGAGGGTTCTCTTTTTTAACAAATCTAGCAAATACCATGCATTACAACATTCAACACATTAAGTAGCAAACAATTACAATGCTTACTTTTTTCATTTGCATTCTGTCACTTCCAATTCCACTTTTCCAATTATAAATCTCAAACTACAAGACACAGAATGCAAAGAAAAAAACAGGACTGGACTTCAACATTCAAAACTGTGACATGAATATAAAATAAACATATACCATGCTGTGCATTTCAATATATTTATTTTTGAAAGCATATTGATGAAAGTAAAAAAATGCATATGTGTCAATTTTTCATTAAAGAAAGTAAAAGCAGATACAGTAGATTTGTAGACCATTTTTAATTGGTACTCAGTCTGTGCCAGTTTAATAGATTGGCAGTACATGTATACTTCCTAACATAACCCATTCCAATCTTTAGTTGCTTATGCAGTAAAAAAAACTATTTTCTACAATCTGGCACTTGTACTCCAACTTTTAAATGGGAAATGTCAAACTGCATGCCCCACATATCCCAACTAACTTTCTTTTGCAATTACAGGAAAGAAGCACATGGCCAAAGATAGGAACCAAGAACAGAATACCCTTCACATCCTACAAAGTAATTTCATTAATGTACCATTTATATGTATGTAATTACAACAGCACAGTTCCACTATATATTACCCCAGACTACTCTTTTTGAACCAACATTTTTTCACGCTAACTCATTATAATGCACCATTCACACTCTTCCTAATCCCATCTACACACCACCATTTCAACACCCACGTTTTTCCTGAAAACAGCACAATGTCCCTACTGATTCAATCACACCACCACTCCCTTACTCACTAACCCAACGCCATCACACCTCAATAGACTCTTACTCTCACAACCTTCCCAACCAAGACTTATATGCCATCTCACAATCAAACAGCACTGTGTTAGCTCTCCAATCACACCCACACACCCATTCACAATACATTGCACAACTTTCAATCCCAGACGTTCTCATTTGCCAAAAGACACAACAAAATTACTACTAAAAAGCAACTCCATAGAAAAGAAAGTAAAAATAGAGCAGATAAGAATAAAACCAAACAATATAGTCACCCACCTCTAAAATGATTCATAGAAAACATTAAAACAGAAGAGCTAGTAATCTCACTCAACAAAACTAAACCAGCTACGACTAAAAAAGCTAAGGCCCCTCATGCAAAAACTAAAAGTAATACAATATGTACAAAGAAAAGCAGACCTACTAACAAACCTAACACTGTATCTACCAGTGATAACATAGCCACGGCAAAGCAATTAAAAATAAATATTTTCAATAATGCTTAGCATAGATTTCTTCACAATCTTATAAAAACAGCATAAAAGTCACAACCTACCGCTAAAAACTACTGCAGTAGACTAATCCTCAAACTTCTAATAGACAGTGCTTTTCTACCTAATAGAACAATACATTTCAAAAAGTACTTCTAAACATGTGCAGTGTCAATATAGAGACCTTTTCAAACTTCTATGATGGTGAATGTATTCAGACAAGTAGCACATAACTATATTTCAATGAATAAGCTTATAAACAAGTGCAATAAAACACAACAGCCATAGACAATAATGGTTCAGAGTATGAAATGCTAGAAGACATGATTATGGCAAAAGAAACCCTTATAGAAAAAACATCCCCAACAAACTTTCAACCAAATGCTTCTTTCACCCAAGCAAACCATCCAGTGTACAAATATGGACATGCAGCTCAATGTGTAATATACACCAACATTCCTTTAAATCTTTACCACAATTCCTCAATCACTATGTGAAACTAAAAGACAAAAGTAGAATGAACACTTTGAAAACCATGGACTCCTGTCCAGTGCACAGCTACACTGGTCTGTGAGGACATTCATTAGCCTGCATTTAGGGAACTGCTTGCAAAAGGACCTTCCACCAGATCAAAATGTTAGCAACACACCATTCTGCTATTAGCAATCTTGTGCATAGACTGCACTATATAACATGTCTAGAACTGCAACATTTAAATACCATTCTTCTACATGAAACAGCCAAAGAACTGCTACAACCTCTTCAGGAAATAGAGCACATCCAAAGTAAATATTTTGGAACTGACGTTGACTTAGAACATTCTGTAACTTTAGAACACATTACCGAAAACCTCATAAACACCAACGCCCTAACAAAGACATACAAAAAAGAAATAGCTACATTTCAAAACATATCTGCTGAAATACCAGACAAGTATGTGTCTGTTGTTGCAAACCTTTTTATAAAAAGAACATGTACTATCATGTACTATCATTAGAAATTTTGCCACTTCCAAAAGCTCTCAAGGAACTTTACTTGTATGAGAGCATCATAATACAAACAATACACTCATTTCAAGCTATAATATGCCATCAACCAAAATAATCCAAATGACCTCCATCCGAGTTACTAAAGGGTATCCGAGGCAAAGTAGTATATTTTTGCCATTAGATCTCAAAGAAAATGGAGAAACTCTAGGAATACAGAGATCAATAGATCAATCTTTGATTGTTCTAGTTAATGGTGTACCAACAAAAGACAAAAATATTTGGCAACAACTAGTCGACTTAAAAAAGTCAGACAAGCCCTACTTTATACAATATAAAGAAAACAATGAATACTACAAAGATAAAAACATAACGGAATACTTAAGAGAAACCCCCCAAATAGATTGGGGAATTACCGGGCCATTCCGAGTTGGGAGGGCCTGGTAATTCCTCCCTCTGGGAACCCAGGCCCGGACCTTCCCCATTCCCATCATAGAGCTCAATGGGAATGGGAGAGGGAGTTAACCATGGGCCGTTTACGACCGGCCCGTTGTTAGCTCCTTATTCCCCTCGCGGGACCCAGTAACGATGCCTGGTTTTACCAGACGTCCTTACCGGGCCCCGCGAGGGGACCTCGTAATTTCGCAATATGGGTTTAATGGGTCCGCCTCCATTAGCGGAGCCCGTTAACCCGTTCTGCGAAGGTCATAATGAGACCCATTGTCTGGCTGAACCTTAGTCTAGTTTCATCCCGAAAAAGAGTATTAAAATCCTACCAAGAGATAGGGCCTCATTACAAGTCCGGCGGTAACAGTACCGGTAAATCCAGCAGGTTGCTGCCGGACTTGTATATTTTACCGGCAACTGGCTTGCTGGAAATACCTGGGCATTACAACCCCGGTGGTCTGGAAAGTCAGGTGCCGGTAAATAGTAATTCCACATTCCCATAGAGTCCAATAGGACTCTATGGAACTTGGGAACACAGAAGCACTGACACCATTAATAGCAGTGCTGGTGCTTCTGTGAAAGTCTGCCTACCATGACTGCTGTGTTTCGCCAGGGTCAGACCTGCCAAACACAGCAACTCTGGCAGGCAGACTCGCAGTGTGTCGGTCTGGTAACAATGGTGCCGGTAGGCTTACCGACACCGTTTTTACCGGGCCAGCACACTTATAATGAGGCCCAGAGAACACCTCATTACACGGTAGGCGGTAAGGGTTAGGGGTCACCGGTGACCGTTATCCCTTACCGCCTTACTACGAGGTCCCTTAGCGGGTTGGTACTTTAACGCGTGAAAAACCAACCCGCTAAGGGACCTTGGTGCTAATTACGGCACCGCAAATTTGCGGTACCCTAATTAGCACCTTCCCCATTCCCATTATGCCCTATGGGGCAAAAATGGGAATGGGGAAGGGCAATGGTGAAAGGGGGAATTACCGCCCCGCCAACTTTGGAATAGGGCAGTAATTCCCCTTTCCACCAAGGCGGTGCCGGTATTTTACCGGCATGGACCAAGGTGCTCATAGCACCTTGGCCCACCGCCTACCGTGTAATGAGGCCCATAGCCACAAATGATTATAATAGCCAGGACTTTTTTTTAAAACAATTAAATTGACAAATAATACCCAAACAGAAATACTGCTTTAGAAAACGTGTGTCTGTATGACATTGACCAAAGCTACACCTACAAAAACTGTCACACCAAATGGGACAGCTGGAAAATATTTAGTCTCAACGTGTGAAGGAAGACTAGTGAAACTCGCAAAACCCAGTCAAATTATTCATATAAAGGTATCATTGAAATCTCCACAATATAGAGAACTGTTCTATATGGCCCCAGTCCAACTTTTTATATCTTGGAAAAAAGAAGAAGGTAAGTACTGTCCTTACCGGCATGGAGCAAATACTGTGTCCGTGTAGGTAAGAGCCTGCTAATAGAGGGCTATTACGACTTCGCAGGCACAAGCTTTGCACCATGCCGGTAATGACACAACCGGCATGCCGCTAAAGTCCTGAAAATGGCCCTTAGCGGCATCATCCAAACCGCAGAAAGCACTGCCGGCATGAATCAAAATGGAATTAGTGGTCACCGATATTAGCGGTGACCACTAATAACAGTGACCGCTAATAAGCAGAACTAGAAGTAGCGCCATCGCATAGGAACGGGAAAGAGCACAGTGGCCATCTTTAAAAACACAATCCATTGCCATGCTCAGCACCCAGGAGCAGGAGTTTTTTGTTGTGTACCCACATCAATCCACAACAGGTATATAATGCCCAAGGCAGTTAAGAAAGGCACCTCCCACCTGCGCAAGGAGCGCTTCAACGAAGAAGAGCTCACCATGCTGGCCGAGACCCTGGACGAGAATGCGGACGTTGTTTTTGCTCAGAGCCTCAAGAGGGAGGCGGTCATCCATAAGAAGGAGATCTGGGCACTAGTTGCACAAAGGGTCAGCGACGTTGTCAACACCCCACGCACAACTAAGGATGTGAGGAAGAGGTGGGATGACATGCGCCTGCGCGTCAGGAATATCCTGGCCGCAAACAGGAGCTAGGCCGTGGCAACTGATGGAGGAGAAAGTTCTCAGATAAAGCTGTCCCGGTGGGAGGAGCTATGTGCCAGTATGATCAGCGTAGAGGCCATTGAAGGCGTGGTTGATATGGAGTGTGGCGCAGCATCATCGGCGGAAGGAGGAGAGTGTCCTAAGAAAACACTGTGATGCATAGTCTGATGATAGTCCACCAATGTGTCTGTCTGAAGAGGCAAGCCAGGCCCTAATACACACACATTCCAAGCCTACCTGTTGTCCGCAGCACAGACACATGCAGATGCCTGCAGCAAGGCAATGCCATACCTAACACAAACCACATTAAGATGTCAATGGCAAGAGTCACACTGCATGCAGGCCACAACAGATATGCATGTCACATAGCATAAGTCCGCCCCAACATGAGTGACCCAACAGATGCCTGCATTGCCCACCCATATAGCAAGCAACGTGATCATCCAAACTACACTGCCTATTCCCCTCCAATGTGTAGATCATCAATTATACAATTGTATGCATGATGCTTCTCAAACCATCACTCATGCTGTCCATCTCTTCAACCCCCACAGGCTCAGATCCTGACAGCGAGGCCTGGTATTCACCCCCACAGCAGACCACACCACGGAAGAGGGCCCAGGATGAGGGCAACAGGCCCTCCACCTACAAAGCCCCACAAAAGCCAGGGCAGGCTCCAAAGAGCAAACCGCCTCAGGATGCCATGGCACTGGTGCTGCCAACACCTGTCAACATCGTACCTACAACTGACTAATGATGAGGTGCGGGCACAGGTGTAGGTGCCCATGGAGGATGATTCCTCCTACCTGACTGGCACACCAAGTCCAGCACCTTCCCCCCAGCTCACATCGGTCGACTCTGACCACGGCACCACTCCGGTGCAGTCTGGGGGTAGAACATACAAGGGTCCATGAGTCCCATAGGGGACCCAATTGAACTTGAGGAAGACACGCAGGCACCCTCCACCTTCACTGGTGTACCAGCGGGGGAGCAGCAGACAGGGCACACTTCGCAGAGGTAGGAGGAGCTGACTTCCCTGGTGCAACAATTTGTTTCTGACAATGCCCAAGCAAGGCAGGAGTGGGGTAGGAGTGGGGCGATAATACCGCCTCTCTTGGCAAAAATCATAGCTGATTGCACCAGTAGACTGTGTGAGGAGGTTTCATCCCTGCGGCAGGTCCTCAGCCGCATTGCTGATGCAAAGGAGGCTGAATGTCCGGCCCCTCATATGGAGCAGGCGGCCACCCCATCATCCTCAAGCTCCACACAGACCAGCCCACTACGCAGGTCGGCGCCCACCCTGCGTTGGCCGGACATTCCGCCACCAGGTGCAGGGAGTGGCAGAATGTAGACTGGCCAGCCTGATGAAGGCACAAGACAATTGTTTGGATACCATATGTGGGGGAGTCGTTGGGTGAGGGTGTGTGGGGAAGTTGTGGCGGGAGGGGGATGAGGTATGTGGAGGGAGTTGTGGGCGGAGGGGTGAGGGTGTGTGGGGAGTTGTCGGAGGAGGGGGGAGGGGTGTGTGTGGTGGAGTGTTAGTGCACATTCACCTTTGTTGTACAGTTGAATACACCTGTTGTGTTAAAAAAAATATCTTGAGTGGACATTCCTCATTGTGCATTTGTCATTTATTCATAAACAGTGCATAATGTACATGTAGTCCCACACCCAGTGCCCTCTGTCCAACCATCATGACAGCCGCTGCAGCCATGTGTGTTAGAAATATTGTGCTATCACTGACTGACGCACAGCACATCCCTCCTGTGCATCGGCACCGAAATGATGTGCAGCCAGATCTTCTTCATCCCCTTCGTCATCACCAGGTGGTAGCAGTTCAATGTCAGGGGGAAGAGGCACGTTCTGTCGGATACACATGTTGTGCAGCATGACACATGCCATGATGATCTTGGCCAGCTTCTCATGCCTGTAGAGGAGTGCCCCACCCGATCGCCTAAGGCAGCAAAACCGTGCCTTCAACAGGCCAAAGGTCTGCTCAATGACCACACGAGTAGTGATTGTAGTCCTCCCCTTGCCTGTTCTATGGGTTTCGGGCAGGGGTGAGGAGCCACGGCTTCAAGGGATAGCGACTATCACCTGCATAGGAGACAAAAAAAGGTATATGTCAGTTGATTCATGATGGACAGCCGTACTAGTCACATGCCTGCAGATTATCGTTGGTCACATGCACATGTCCCTGCTTGTATGCAGGCCATTTTTATGCCCTCAATGTGTCCTGTGCCATGGACAGTAGGCTCTGCAATATTGGGCATTCAGTGCTGATATTTCACCTGGTGACGTGCTGCACTCCTTCGGTTGTGGTGGCCCAGTGTCAGACAGTGGATTTCCTTGGTGGTTTTGTTCAATGCACTCCCATGGATGCATGTCCGGTGTGGTGATTCATTGGAGACTGCAACATAGCGCATATTCCGTGCAGGTTGCAGGATGGTGTTACGGAGGGTGAGGTCTACTGATGAGTGGTGCACGTGTTGTGGGATGTCACGTGGATTACTGTTTGGCATGTTGGGATAGGTGTTGAACTTACTTCAGTCCTAAGGAATTAGATTGTCATGTTCTGTTTGGGATGCTTTGGGACACAGGGCCTCATTACGACCCTGGCGGTAAGGGGTTAGCGCCAGCGTTAGCTGCGCCGACCCCTTACCGCCAATTACGAGTTCCCTTTCCGCCATGGCGGTTTTTACACCTGCTTTTAGCGGGTGTAAAAAACCATGGCGGTAAGGGAACTTGGTGTTAATTACGCCACCGTAATTTACGGTGGCGTAATTAACGCCTTCCCCACTCCCATTATGCCCTATGGGGCAAAAATGGGAATGGGGAAGGGTAAATGGGGATTGGGGATTTACCGCCCCGCCAAGGTCGGAATGGGGCGGTAAATCCCCTTACCGCCATGGCGTTAACGTAGTTAGCACCATGGCGGTAAAGTCACGGCCCTGGCGGTAACTTACCGCCAGGGTCGTAATGAGGCCCACAGTGTTTTACACCAATGGTGACACCATGGTGGTGTCTCAACTCACCCCCATTTCACTGCCATGTTCCTGTCATGCTACTTACCAAGCAGCCAGGCACATCGTCCTGCATGTTGCTCCATGTAGCGTGGTAGCGTGGAGTTGTGCAGGACCATTGAGTGATGAGTTTATCCGGGATATCGAGCATAACAATGTGTGATGATCTGGCTGGTGTCACATACCATCTGCACATTGATGGAGTGGTATTGCTTGCAGTTGCGGTACACCACCTCCATGGCATGCGGGACCACCAACTCCATGTGGGTGCAGTTGAGGGCACCTAAGCAATTTGAAATGCCTGCCAGTGCATGTAAGGCACCTTTTGTGTCAGAGATCTCCTGGGGAGTCTGTGGTAAGGATATGTAGTCCCTTGTGGTGTGCTTGAGGAGGGCATCCAGCACTTGGTTAAGGATGCGAGAAAATAAGGGTTGTGATATGCCATGTATGTGCTGGTAGGAGCCTGTGGCAAGGAAGTGGAGCACCGACACTACCTTGAGTAGAGGGGGGATGGCGGTGCGTATTTCGATGAGGCTGACAATGTCGTTGTGTATCTCTTCCACGATGGTGGTGATGGTGTCCCGGTCAAGACGGTACAGGGTGTGGATCTGCTCAGGGGTTAGGTTGAACGGACTGGCTCTTATGATAGGGATAGGGGGCTGCCTGTGTCGTACCACTGGCTGCACTGGTAGGGCATGCTGGGCCTGTCTCACCCTCCTTCTCCTCCTGCGTCTCCTCTGTGGTGCCTGCTGTTATTGTTGTTGTTGTAGCTGGTGTTCCAATGCAATCATGTCCTCCAGCCCCAGTATGGCTACTACTAGTGGAATCATTTTGGTGTGGGAAGGGGTGTGGTGTTTTGGTGTGTTCCTTTTGTGCTGGCTCAGACTCCATTGCCTCTACCTGTGCTGATTGTGTGCATCTGTGGCAGTTGGGAACACTGCACATAGCATTTAACGGTTGGTTCACGATGCCGGTATCCACAATTAGCACCTTCATGATGCCGGTATTTTCATGTCCGCCTGACTTTTGATGTCCACCCATTTGCAGCATACCGATATTGCCGCTATGATGGGCCACGTGCCCGTGCACTTGTCCCTATTAGCGGCACCGTTATTAACCGGGGGTCTTAGGCCAGAATAGCCCGGAGCGGTATGCAATGCCGGTAATCCTTTACCGGCATCATTTTTCCATTACCTACAACCTCATAATGACCCCCGAAGAATTATTAGGAGACTTTGAATCATTTGAAGCTGCATTCAAAGCAAAGGTAAGTAGGATCACAAATGACAATGTCAAACAATACAAAGAAATGTTGGAAAATGAACGCAAACAAGAGGAAGATATTGAAGCTCAGCTAGATAAAGACACTCCTGAGGGCAGTCAACCTTCACTTACAGGAAGCCAATGACCATTTGAGAACCACTCATTCAACATTAAGCAGAAATAGCCATGACTGAGGTAGAAAATACAATGTATCAATATAAACAATGTGAGGAAGACTTGTCATCGTTCGAATCACAGCTAAATGATGAACAACTCACCATTTATCTAGAGGTCACTCAAGAAATTGAGCATGGCTTGAAACATGAAACTAAAACCTGTAGCTGTACAAATTATAAACCTCTGCTCCTGTATATAAGTGGTGAAGCTGGTTCTGGTAAAACATTCTTAATACAAATAATCAGCACATTTCTGCAAAACTTAGCCAACAACAACCTTTCTGCTATAGTAACAGCCACCATTGGTTTAGCTGCCTGCAACATAGGAGGTGCAACTTTACACAGACTACTGCTCCTTCCTGTAGAACACCAAAAGAAATTAGAATACTATAAATTATCAGCAGAATTCTGAAACAAATGAAAGTGCTCCTGATTAAGTAAGCATGGTGTCCAACCTCATGTTGGCTTTAATTCATCTCAGAATGCAAGACATCCTAAAAACCAACTACAAACAACTGTTTGAAGTAAAACATGTTATTGTTTTTGGAGATCTCCTACAGTTAACACCAGCAAAAGGTCAACCTATTTATGAACATTAAGACACAAACAATGTTGCAATATGCTCGGCAGCATTGGAAATGTAAATCTCTGGCAACATTTTCACTACAAACAATTAACTCAAAAGATGTGTCACTCTGCAGACCTCACCTATGCTAACATTAAAAAAAGCATTATAACTGGTCTGATTACTAAAGATACAAAATCCATCTTAAATAGTAAACCAATCCAGGAGCTATATGGACGAAACACATCTGCTCTTGATGTCATGGAAAAATAACTCAACAAAATCTAAAATGCTTGTCCTTAATGCCAACCCTTGCAAGCTGTAATCAATTCAACGAGACAATGTTGAAAAAATAAATGCACTAGAAGTGCACAGCATGACACTTCCTATGTGTCAACAAGCAACAGCACGACTAGAAAGCTTAGAAAAATGTATCTCCAACACAGCTGTATTAAAGAAAATATTGACTTTGTGTCTAAACTGCAGAGTAATTCTAAAACGGAACCTTGACGTAGAACAAGGTTTAGTCAATGGAGCAATTTGTACAGTTGTTGGCTTACAAACATACCAGTTGTATGCATGAAGAGAACAATTTTCTCTATATCTTGCATATGCTGTCACTATTCACAAATCACAAGGTTTAACCCTAGATCAAATATTGATTGACATTGGCAGCACAGTCTTTAAAGAAGGAATGAGTAACGTTGCACTTTCACGTCAGCTTACACTCAATGTTCTAGTCCTAGTTAACTTTGATGACATAAAAGTCAACACTGACATCCGTTCCATCCTGGAATATAACAGGCTACATGATCCTTACATCCCCCAGCTAGATATACACCCTGTATCTCAGAAAAGAAGCATTTAAAAAGAGAACTAAAACAAACAAAATCTATAACAGATCTCCCAACAATACTGCTAAAGAAACAATGACCAACTCCTTCTGCATCAAACAACAAAACCACAAAACTGTCTAGTTCAAATTCAACAGCATGTCTATCAGAAAACAAAGACACACATGTCTCTGCATCAGATGATCCACAAATAGAACTCTTTGGTACATTTAAATTCAACAACACAACTGGAGTAAAATGTTATGCTAATGCAATAATCAATCTTCCTTTCAATTGCCAAAAATTGTTCACAAAATGTACTTAAATGACTCGGACCAGTTGTGTTTGCAAGAAATCCTAATGTACTTACACCAAGTGCTGGAAAACTAAAAACATCCCTATAAATGAAATATTCCAGATTTCATACATGTGGAAGCATACATGCACTCTCTGCAACCATGTTTCACAAGAACACATCCCTAATGAACGATTTGTATATATATATGCATACCAAATGCTGAATCCATTGCATTTCACCACTTTTTCATAATGCAAATCATGGCATATTATACAATTTTTGCAATTCAGACAATCGTTCCACCATACAATATGTCATACTAATGCTTCTAAGGTACAATGCAGATGGTACCAAACATAACTGTAAACTTACAGGATTCACACACAATGGGCCTCATTACGACCCAGGCGGTAATTTACCGCCTGGGTCATACCCTTACCACCATGGTGTAAACTATGTTTACACCATGGTGGATGGCGGATTTACCGCCTCATTCCAAGGTGAGTGGGGAGGTAAATCCCCATTTCCCATTTTACCCTTCCCCATTCCCATTTTTGCCCCATAGGGCATAATGGGAGTGGCGAAGGCGCTAATTACGCCACCGTAAATTACGGTGGCGTAATTAGCACCATGGTCCTTTAGCCCCATGGATTTTAACGCCTGCAAAAAGCAGGCGTTAAACTCACCATGGCGCTAAGGGACCTTGTAATCAGGCATTAAGGGTCGGCGCCATTTACGGCGCCGTTAACCCCTTAACGCCTGACTCGTAATGAGGCCCAATATCTCTTAAAAAGAAAACCTTCACAGCATTAGGTATAATATACCACACTGGTGCTACAACTACTTCAGGACACTATGCTGCATATGTCAAAAAATGAAGTGGTTGGTTTGAATGTAATGACACCTCTGTTACACTAAGACATAGGTTACTAGCAAATCAAGCAAATGCCTACTTAATATTCCTTCAACCCAAATTTAGTCACTAAACTCTACCACGATTAACAGTTAGAATACACCAACAGGTATCTAACTACATCCATAATACTACAATAGTACTTTTAAAAGTCAGTATACTTAGAATACGCTAACAGGTATCTAACTACTTAAAAAATGCACTTCAAATACACCACCACAATTCTTAAATGACAAAACATCTTCCAAACTCTAATCTAGTTAAACTACGTCAACAGGTATCCAACTATTTTAAGTATTCCGTTAATAAAGCATACTTCAAACAAACATACTATCACACTTATACTCACATAATTGCAATGAAGTATTTTTTTTAATCCAGTATGGATTTTGTTTCCAAATGACTCAATTATTACTTAATGTCAATATAACAGCAATGTGTCATACACTGATGTTGTGCCAAAAAAGTACTTAGAATATACTGTTTATGATGGTCTAAAAAAGTAAATATATGTGTACAATTGTATACAATTAAATCTTTTAAACTATCCTTATTAACAAATTATACCATTTTTTCCCCACAGAAAATTAACCAGATATTCCAGCTTCATAACGCTATGGAACTAAGTAAAAACACCAAGTACAATCAAATACATATTCTATAAGCACTATCCTCTATTTTACTATAATCATAAGTACCACATACAGTTCAATTATATAATTCCACCATATTACAAACACATTATACTCCTACTACACTTCCTCGAAAAATTATACACATATTACTACTACATTACTTATAATTACTACACATATTACTACTGCAGTGGTCATGGGCATGGGCAGATTCTGGGGGCATGGACATAATTAACCACAGAACAAGTATGTACCATAAACCGTCAACTAATAAAACTCACTCTGAACCCCCTGCAATCAAAATGATGTCTTTGGACACCAAAATTGACAGCAGATTCAGTCGCATCTGCATACCATTTTTTCCACTTATACAAACAGCTATATGTAATGTTTATTCCACTCCCCTACCCTTTCCAAAACCTCTTTCGCCCATCAAATAACTCCAAATGTGTTTCCCAAGCTATTTTCTGTTTATTTATTCATTTACATGTATATAGTGCACAGAAGCCCTGAGACATCGTGGTGCTCTTACAGAATACTTGCTTAGTACAGACTTACATAAGAAGAGCAACAGTGCACACAATATTGACAGCCGTGGGAAAATGCAAGTTCATAGGTTACAGAGGAACAGCATAATAGTCCTGAAATAATGTTTCAGGTTACAGAGAAGTGGCAGAATTAGTTGAACAGTTTGGTTTTCAGCATTTTACGGAAGACTGTATAGGACTTGTCATTTCTGAGTGCAGTGGGTAGGGCATTCCAGTGTTTGGGTGCTAAATGTTGAAAAGTGAACCTCCTGCTTTGGACCTTTTGAAGGAGGGGACATAGATCTGGTTTGTGAGGTGCGATCTCGTAGGTCTGGATGATGAGCTGGGGGTGATCCTTTCCGATAGATAGGGGAGGCATTAAGTGAAAGGCATTTGTGTGTAATGTCCATGGTTTTAAAGAGAATGCGCTCTTTTACCAGCAGCCAGTGTGCGTCTTTCCTTGCCTGGGAGATTTGCTCCCTTTTGGGAATGCTCAATGCTGCCATGAGGGCATTGTTTTGTGTAACTTGTAACTTGTTTGGGTTTTTGGCCGATGGTGTCTAGGAGGAGGGCATTACAATAGTCAGGCTTGGTGCCGACTATGGCTCTGGCAACTGATAGGCAATTTTTGGTTGAAAGGAATGGTTTGACTGCGTTGATAACTTTTGTGGTGATCGCAGTTGAGGAGGCTATGGCACTAACCTGGCGTGTCATGGACAAAGAGGAGTCAAGGTATACTCCTAAAGTTGTCACTGCTGATGAGACAGTGATAGTGGTGTTGTCTATGTTGAAGGTGCATTATAGCGGTGAGAGTTTATTGAGCATTTCTTTTGTGCCTACCACAGGGATCTCTGTTTTATCTCCATTGAGACAAAGGCCATTGGCTGCCAAACAGTTTTGGATGGCTCTGTAGATGTTGATTAGGGCTGCAGAGTTTTGTTTATAGATTCCAGTTAGGGGGAGTAGAACTTGCATGTCGTCGGCATAGTTTGTGTATGCTGTGTGACGATGGTCCAAGTCATTGAAGAGAGGGAGGGTGAAGATGCTATAAAGAGTGGGTGTAGTACATGATCCTGTGGGACTCCACAGTGTATGGTGGTTGGAGTGGCGCACGCAGAATCTAAGAAGACTCTCATGAGTCTTCCATAGAGAAAGCAATGCATGCTGTGGCTTGCAGGGAAAAATGGGCTGCGTTTTTTAGTTGCTTACCGAGAATGTCATGGTTGACAAGATTGAAGGCAGCCAACAGATCTAGCAGGATGAGAAGTGCTGGTTTGACTTTGTCCATAATGTCGCCAAGATGTATTTTGAGATCAAGTAGGGCATATTCCGTCTTGTGACCTGGGCGAAATCCACATTGCCTTTTGCCTAAGATCTTGTTTTCTTCCAGAAATTGCTGGATTTGCGTATAGGCATCCTTATCCAAGATTTTGAGCAAGCATAGGACGGTGGTGATAGGCGTCTAGTTGTTAGCTATTTCAGGGTCCAGTGAGGATTTTTTCAGAAGTGGCAAACCCATGCTTCGTTTAAGCTGTCTGGAACTGTATTGGAGTTGAAAGAGGCGTTGATGAATGTTTTTATCAAGGGGGGTAGGGTTTCTGCACAGTCTTTTACTAGTTTGGCTGGGCAGGCATCTCCTTTACAGTTAGATGGCCTGATTTTGTTGACAATGTCTACTTCTTCGGACTCAGTAATTTCCCTTAAGGAGAAGGCTTTTATTTTGTCTTTGGTGACTATGCTGTCAAGGTGGGATTCTAATATGATATGTTTAGAGAGGTTTTTGTGATGGTCATGGATCTTCTTTTGCACGAGTTGAATTATATTTAGCAGGGCTGTTTGTGTAGTAGTACACCATGCTTTATCTTAATGATCCCTAGAGATTTGGTGACTGAAGTGGATCATTCTTTAACAATGGCAAAGAACTGTTTTGATTTGGAGGTGGCATTGGTGATTCTGCCATTGAAGGAAGAAGGTTTGGCTGTAATTATGTCTTTCTTGTATTGAGTGGCCAGAGTTTTGTAGGAGGATAGCATGGATTCCTGTAGGGAACCCAGCCATTTGCTCAAGGCTTTATGTTTTAGGGCATGTAGTTCTTTTATTCCTACGGCGAACCAAGTGTTGGAGTGTTTGTTTTTTTTGTTGCTTTTTTATTCTGTAGTGGTACAATGGTGTTGATAGCTGTTTTCAGCGTTGTGTTGTAGATATCTGTCCATAACAGATGGGTCTGAGGAGGTTGAGAGGTTGATCATTAGGGTGTCTAAGTGGGGGAGGATCCTTCCTGTGCACTTCTAGCTAAGGCAGGTGGGGTGGGGCTGATATTTCTGGCTTTGTAGGAATGAGGAAGGAATAAGGAAGTGTATAAAGTTATGGTCAGACCAGGGGGTGGAGGTGTTGGATCTGACGTCTACATCGCAGTTGTGGTCTCCTACACATTCAAGGGTGTGCCCTTTCCAATGTAGATGTTTTGGTGGAAACAGAGCTCAAGCAAGGCTTGGGCCAGGGCTTTGGAGGGTCTATCATTCTGGACATTAAGTCCAAGCTTGAAGTCTCCTAGGAGAACTGTTTTGGTAGAGGTTTTAAGGTTTTCACCTAGGTGATGGATGAGGTTATCATGGATGTCCGCTATTGGGCCTGATGGGCGGTAGGCTAGGTGGATGGTGAAGGTGGAATTAGGGGAGGTAGAGATCTTAACTGTGAGGGAATCAATGTTCTCCCCATGGTGTGAGGATGTTTGACTGCAAGGCAAGCTTTGACTATTTAGCTGTGTATCTATTTTACCTATAGATAGAGTGTTCTTGTGGGAGGGCTAGTGAGAGGTCAGCACCAGCAGCTTCATGAAGCCAGGTCTCAGTGACAGCCAAGATGTCAAGGTAGAGATTAGTGATGAGGTCATGGATTTCTGTGACATGTGCTGGGAGGGATCTGGCATTAATCCGAGCACATTGCAGGTTGGTTGATGCCATATTTTTTTTTGTTTTGCCTTTTCCTGAGTGGGTGGTCATGGAGGTTCCTCTGACATTGGGCATGGTGGGTGGTGATGGGACTATGGCAGTCTCAGGTGGGCCAGTTGTCTTAGTAGCGCTGTGGTGTGCCTGTGGAGGGTTGGGGTTCAGAGTATACTGGGAGCATAGACCAAGGAGTTTATATCTGGTGTCAATGGATCTGGGCCATTTAGATGGTTTGGGGGTTCTGGAGAGGTTGTCTGGCAGGTTGGGTGTGGTGAAGAAAGATAGTAGGAAGTAGGTTGGTGGGATGTTTGAGAGTTTTTGGAATGCTGTTGTTGCCATGCAATGCCCAGTAGCGCACGTGTGGGTTAGTTTAGCCATTGTGATCAGAGGGCTAGATGTCTACTGGGTTTAATGCTGGTGACTAGTAGATACTTTGAGTAGATCACAGTTAGGATTCTAGATGTTGTACAGTGGGCTCTACTTGGCACAATTATTGCTTTTCCCATACACGACTGGAAGTCTGCTAGAGTAAGGGAGAATGATCTGACTTCAATCATACAATAATTGGACCATAGGTAGCTGAGGAGTGCATCATTTAGGGTAAGCAGTTATCACTGCGGGTTAAAAAGCTAGTAGAATGACACATGTATTATAGCATTGCTGGAGAGATAGGCGATATGGCCTTTCACATGAACAGTGCCATGTTACAATGGGGTAAACATTACATTGTATGTACATGTGAGCACCATATGAGCAGTCAGTCTGCTCGTCAACCAACAATAAATTATATAAAAGTGTACAATACAGTTAGCAGAAATGACAATGCGAAATGATGCGGGCAAAGTGGAGCTGTGCTTAGGGCACGGTAGCGGCAGGTATCAGACAGGCAACGTACAGCAGGCTGCGTACCATGGAGAATGTTAAGAAATGTTTCATGAGGTGCAGGACAGGCCCGACAAATCACAAGATGTTGCATACGAGTCACAGATGTTTGGTAGTTCAATCGATGCCTTGCAGGCTTGTGAAGGCAGCAGGGCTGCTAATATATTGGTTGCATACTTAGATGTAGGAGACATTGAATAGTGAGTGGCACGTAGGTGCTTAAAGCATTATTATATTGGGGCGAGGACGGAGTTAAATCAGGAAATGTTAGCATACTCACAGTGGCAGCGTCAGGGTGAATGAACAGCATGTCCAGCCGATGGCACGAACGGCCACGGACAGGACACAGACAGGTCCTCAGTTGTGTTGGAAAATGTAAATGGACCGGAGAGTTCTGTCTCTGTGTCATTTGCTAGACCTCCACTTCTTTTTTTAGAAGACATATTTCTCTTTGTTTCTGCTGTTGGATGCAAATTTGTGTTTGCACTAGATAGTTTTGTGGTTGTGCAACTTGTGCGTAGTAGTTGTTTTTAGTTTCTTTGGTGGTACAGTTGGGATATCTCTTAAAAGTTCTGTTTGCATTACTTTTCTTTAACAACTTTACCTTTTTGAGGAACAGGTTACATAACGAGAAGGGCTGTGTAGAGTGCATGTCAGCCTTGACTTTCCTTGCATCAGAATTTACTAGAAATAGTCCTTCGAGTGTACCTAGATGTGACAGTGCTACATAACTCATATCTTCTTCTGTGCAGCCAATGTCAACCAATGCCTTTTCTAGGGTTAAACCTTGCAATTTGTGAATAGTGAGAATTGCTCTCTGTGTACATACATGTCTTTGAAAAGGAAGGAATTGTGCTGTTGAGCATCCTATCCTTTTAACTTCTGAAAGTTTGTCAAAGTGGATGCTGACAAACTGAATGTTGTCATGTGTTGTCATGTGGATATGTCTGGAAGCTAACAACTATAACAATTGCTCTATTAACTAAACCATGATCCACGTCAACGTTATGTTTCAAAATTACTCTGCAGTTTAAACACAACATTAACATTTTCTCAAAACCAGCTGTGTTGGAGATACATTTTTCTAAGCTATTTAGTTGTGTTGTTGCTTGTTGAAACATAGGGAGTGTCATACTGTGCACTTCCAGTTTGTCTGTGGAGCGAATATTCACTATTAGTTACATTTATTTTTTATAACATTGTCTCATTGAATTGCGTACAGCTTGCTAGGGTTGGCATTAAGGACATATATTTTACATTTTTTGTGCTAATTGTTCCTTGACATCAGGGGCAAACGTGTCATGTCCATACAGCTCATGGATGAGTCTACTATTTAAATCCAGTCCTAATGTTTTTTTAAATGTAAGCATAGGTGAAGTCTGCAGACTGATACATGTTTTGAGTTAGTTCTCTGTATTGTAAATGTTGCCAGAGATTTACATTTCCTATGCTGCCAAGTGAGTTGGGGTATTGTTTGTAAGGTTTTAAAAATAGGTTCACCTTTCACTGATGTTAATTGTAGGAGATCACCAAAAACAATAATGTGTTTTCCTCCAAAGAGTTCTTCGTAGTCCATTTTAAGGACTTCTTGTAATCTGAGGAGAATTAAAGCCAACATCAAGTTGGAGACCATGCTCACCTCATCTATTACGAGCATTCTGATTTGTTTCAGAATTCTGCGTAGTTCAGTAGCAGCTACTGTTGATAGTTTGTAGTACTCTAATTTTTTTGTATTGTTCTACTGGCAAGAGCAGTAGTCGGTGTAAAGTAACACCTGCTATGTTATAGGCAGCCTGTGGGGCCTGTTACAACAGCTGAAAGCTTGTTGTTTGTTAACTTTTGGAGGAATTTGCTGATCATTTCTATTAAGAATGTTTTGCCTAAACCAGCTTCACTATTTACTTAGAGGAGTACGGGTTTGTAATTTTGACAGCAAAAAGTTTTACTTTTATGCTGCAAACCATGTTCAATTTCTTTAGTCACTTCTAGGAAAATCCTAAGTTATTCATCATTGAGTTGTGCTTTCAGCAGTGCCAAGTTTTCTTCTGATTGCTCATATTTATACATTGTGTTTTCTTCTTCAGTCATGGCCAATTCAGCTTCATTTACTGAGAGTGGTTCATCAAGTGGATCTTGGCTTCCTGTAACAGAAGGTTGACTGCCCTAAGGAGTGACTTCATTTAGTTGTGCTTGAACTTCTTCCTCTTGTTGGCGTTCATTGTTCAACATGCTTTTGTATTGCATGAAATTGACATTTGTTATACTTCTTTCATTTGCATTGAATGCAGCTTCAAATGAGTCTTGGGTGCCTAATAAATCTTCTTTTCTCCATGGTTTAAAACGTTGGAGTAGGGACATGTAGTGACGTGTTCTATGTTGAGGAGTTTTAAATGATAACTTGATATTAATAATTAGGCTGTGTTTGGTAGGTTTGATGAGGATGCCGTCACAAGTTTTGACTATGTGTTTTCCACCTTTTGAATCTAGTTTAACATTATTCTTGTAGGAGAAATTTTGGGCTACGTGGTACAGGGACATGTTTTCCAAAGTCCTACTTCTGTTTGTGTAGTATGTGTCTAATACATTATTTTTCAAAATGTCCTGGCTGTTGGGATCATTTTTGGCTATTGTTTCTATGTCTTGGTATGTTGTCAGCACTCTTTTTTGGATGCAGCAGGACGAAGGCTTAGCCAGACTATGTCTTCAGATTTCCTATATAAGGCTGTGCCTGTTAAACGGTCTGCAGCATCATAGCATCCACATTCTCTAAGGGTGAGCATTTTTATGCTGAAGCTGTACAATTTTTGTGATGGTGTTTTGTCAGATGATATGTCATCCCAGAGGGCTTTTAGCACTGTTTTCTCAGCTTTGGCTAGGTAGGCTGTGATATATCTTGCAACATCAGTGGAATTGTCTGGAATATATTGTATATCTATGTTTGCTTTCCACCAGAGGGCAATGATTGTATCGTAAACATTAATTTACCTTGAAGCTTTGTTTCTTGTAATGCAGTATATGTTTTAAGCTATTTTCCTTTCACACTGTGTCTAACAGAAGACATGAAGCTGTTTACTTGTCCTTTTGATGAAACTGGTCTAGGGAAAGCAAAGCGGCATTTGGTATAGTATTTGCCTGTGTTTTTATATCTGCGTTGACAATATTTGCCACATGTATGTCTTAAGAAGCATAAAATGTGTGTATGTAGCTCACTATGTGTGCTTTCTGAAGGGATTTTGCAGGTTACATATTTGTGAATGAACTGCAAAACAGTGGCATCACTGTCATGGCCAAATGTAGGAACATCTTTTATCCACAAAAGCATATGGATGTGTGGTGTACCTCTGGATTGGTATTCATTTCTCCAAAAGAAGTGTTGCACTTCTCAGAGGGGAGGAATTGTTTTACTGTAGATGAAGTTCAGCATGGCAATAAAGCAGTGGTGAAAGTATTGTGATACATTTACAGGGTCAAGAAATCAGAGCTCTCCTGGAGTTTTTATGTCTATCCCTTCTTTGTTTTGTTTTGCTATGTGTAGAAAGTCATGCAAGTCCTCCCATGCATATTCTGCACAACTCAAAGTGACAAACTATTGGGGTGGCCAAGGTTCTGTAGCATACACTGTACATCAGCACAACGTCGGAAGCAGTATTCATATGTACCAGGCATGTTTGCCAAGAGGTTTGTGATACTTGACTGCAAAACTTCATCTTTGTCTATTATCTTTTGAAGTAGATGGGCAGCAGACATTTTTAAAAAATTGGACCTTGTGTTCAATGTGTGTGCAACTCCATAACACAGAGTTGCCAGTTCACCTTCAAACAACAGGAGGTGGAATATGTATTCAAAGTTTTGTCTGGATCTGGGGTCTTCAGAGTACATTCGTAAAGAGTGGTATTCTGATGTTGTTATTTGTGTGCATATTTCATCATATCCGTTCCCTTTTCCAGTAATAAAGAATAGAGGAAAGGCTTGTGATTCTACACATATTTCCCATGTGCTGATTGGAGATCCTTTGGCTTGACACATTTGATATGTTTCTAGTGCATCTTCTATGGTGTCTTTGGAATGCAGTAGGTGAATTGTATACTGATCTAAAATTATTGGATGTTGTAATGAGATCTATAAGTTCAAATTGGCCAGTTGATGAGGATTTCTGAATTATTTTGGTGGTTTCCCTTAGGTTGTGTTCAATGTTTATTTCTTTGTAGCACTCATTGTTCTCTTTTAGATATTGTAGGGCTTCTGTAACTTTGTTTAAGTATACCAGTTGTTGCCAAATTATTTTGTATTTTGTTGGTACACCATTCAATAGGATAAGCAAAGGTTGATCTTTTAGCCATTGCACTCCTAGAGTGTCTATATTTTGAATAGCAAATAAACTACTTTGCCACAAATGCTGTTTAGTAATTCAGAATGAGGCAAGTTGGCAGTTTTGGGTTGAAGGTGTATATAGCTTCAAATGGGTGTACTGTTGGGATTGTAATGCTCTCATACACATTAAGCTGTTGGAGAGGTTTTGGAAGTAGGAATATTTCCAAGTTATTAGTGATAGCCAGTGGAGGCCTTTGGTTATTATCAAGCTCAGTATGTACAAACTATTGCAGGGTTATTTGTTTTGTATGTGTTTTCTGTTATAAGATATAGAACTAATTGGAACCATTGGGATTCCTCATTGTCTTCTATTTTGTAAGTTGCATCTACATTTCTGGTGCTCTTTTTTATAAAATGTTCTGTGACAGCACACACATACATGCCTTGGTACTTCAGAAGATGTGCTTTTAAACTTTGATATTTCATTTTTGTACATGTTTATTAGAAGATTGGCATTTGTAATATTTTCACTACTCTTCTCTAAAGTTAATGGATTTTGTAAGTGATCTTTACTTCCAAAATATTTACTTTGGATGTGGTCTATTTGTTGACGGAGTCCTTTGGTTGTGCCATGTAGAAGAATGATATTAAAATTTTTGAGTTCTAAAGCTGGACTGTTTGCATAGTACAGTCTCTGGAGAAGATTGTGTATAGTGGAATGGTGTGTTGCTAACATTTTGATGTGGTGAAAGGTGCTTTTGCAAGAAGGTCCTGAAATGCAGGCTAATGAATGTCCTCGTAGTCCAGTGTAATTGCACACTGGACAGGAGTCCATGGTTTGAAAAGTTTTCATTCTAATGTTCTATTTTACTTTCACGTAGTGATTGAGGAATTGGCGTAAAGATTTGAAGTATTGTTTCGGTATGTTACACATTGAGGTGCTGGGCCATTTGTAGACTGGATGGATTGGTTCGGTGGAATGAAGAGCTGATTGTAAGTTTGTTGGGGACATTTTTTCAATGAGGGTTCCTTGTGCCATAATGGCCTTGTCTACCATTTCATACCCTTAGCCACTACTATGTATGGCAATTGGGGTTTTCCTGCTCTTTTTATATGTCTCTTCATTGAAATATGGTTCTGTGCTACTTGTGAGAATCCATTCACCTGCACAGCAATTTGCAAATATATCCATGTTAACATTGCACATGTTTAGAAGTACTTTTTGAAGTTTACTGATTCATTTTTTCAGTGGTTTCATTCTGGTTAAAATTAATATGAACAATTTCCTTTTGAGGAGCATTACGCTGTCAATGAGAGCTTCCAGGATTAGTCTTCTGTGGTAATTTTTAAGGTTTGGGCATGACCTTTCTGCTGTTCTTATAAGATTTTGAAGCACTCTATGGTGAAATATTTGTAAAATTAATTTTGGGGAATGCTTAACTGTTGCTACATTACGACTGGTAGAGGCAGCGCTAGAACTATTAGTGGTTGTATTCTTCTTTATATATTTGTTTTTACTTTTACTTTTTTCGAAGAGCGGGCCTTTTTTTAGTGCTAGCTGGTTCAGTTTTGTTGACTGACTGTATTAGCATTTTTGTTTGAACATTTGCTATAAATTCTGCTAGAGGTGGATGGGTATTGTGCATGCTTTTATTTTTATCTGCTCTATTTTTCCATTGTTTTCTATGGAGTTGCTTTTTAGTAGGCATTACGTTCTGCCTGTTGGAGAAAAAAGGAAAGTGTAGGTTAGAAAGTTGTGCATTGTGAATGAGTGTGTGAATGTGAGGGCAGACATAAATAGAGGGCTTTGTGATTGTGCAATGGCCTGTTTGTTCTGGTTGGGAAGGTTGTTAGAGTAGCTGCGTGTGTAGATGTGTGAAAAGCTTGGTTTAGTGTGTAAGAAAGTGTGCTGTGCATGAATAAGCAAGGACATTACAATGTTTTCACAATACAAGTGGGAGTTATGATATTGTTGTTCAGATCAGAATACAAAGAGTGTACCTGCTGAGGTGCAATCAGTAAGAGTGAAGTAAATTCTGTTGGTTTGGAAAGAATGTTGTAGGCAATATACAACTACATTGCACCGTATGAGTAACAGGAAGAATACTATTACACTAGTGCACTTACTTTGTAGGATGTTAGGAGAGTTTTCATCTGGTTCTTGTCTTCCATGAGAGAGGTTGACTTTCAGGAGGCTATTCTTCACTGCAATTCGGAAAGAAGAAAATTAGTCGGTATGCATGGTAATGGCAAAATAATCATAGTGCATGAAGAAATTATTTTGCACTGTAGGAGGAGTTGTTGGGAAGAAGAGTTAGTAACATTGTACGTGATTACAAGTATGCTTGTAACACTGCTATTGCTGCAGATGGGTTACCACCAGTTTCCTAATAATTCTTTGGCAATTTGCTTCCCAATGTCACTAGGGCATTACAAGTCATATTGGCCTGGAAAGGCAGGTGGTGGAAAATGTTAGTCTCTATTTGCAGAGCACTGTATGGGAATGGGGACATCGGATCACCGGAAGCATTGGTAATTGGACCGGTGGTCCTGTGATAAGCATGCCTTGCGGGGCTGGATCTTTGAAAGCGCTCTTTGGAGGCACCTCCATTTTGGTTGCGGACAGTCCGGGCAGTCGTGGGGGCTTTAAAAAATAACACACACACACCAATATTACATACATAGATATTTATTAAGACATAGAAATACACTCAATTATGAAATGGAAGGGGTACCAGAATGGGAAACATATTTGGGGTAAGTGGGGTTTTCTACACTGCTCATGAGGAGAGGCAGGGATTGAGGTTTGTCAAAGTGGATGCTGACAAACTGAATGTTGTCATGTGTTGTCATGTGGATATGTCTGGAAGCTAACAACTATAACAATTGCTCTATTAACTAAACCATGATCCACGTCAACGTTATGTTTCAAAATTACTCTGCAGTTTAAACACAACATTAACATTTTCTCAAAACCAGCTGTGTTGGAGATACATTTTTCTAAGCTATTTAGTTGTGTTGTTGCTTGTTGAAACATAGGGAGTGTCATACTGTGCACTTCCAGTTTGTCTGTGGAGCGAATATTCACTATTAGTTACATTTATTTTTTATAACATTGTCTCATTGAATTGCGTACAGCTTGCTAGGGTTGGCATTAAGGACATATATTTTACATTTTTTGTGCTAATTGTTCCTTGACATCAGGGGCAAACGTGTCATGTCCATACAGCTCATGGATGAGTCTACTATTTAAATCCAGTCCTAATGTTTTTTTAAATGTAAGCATAGGTGAAGTCTGCAGACTGATACATGTTTTGAGTTAGTTCTCTGTATTGTAAATGTTGCCAGAGATTTACATTTCCTATGCTGCCAAGTGAGTTGGGGTATTGTTTGTAAGGTTTTAAAAATAGGTTCACCTTTCACTGATGTTAATTGTAGGAGATCACCAAAAACAATAATGTGTTTTCCTCCAAAGAGTTCTTCGTAGTCCATTTTAAGGACTTCTTGTAATCTGAGGAGAATTAAAGCCAACATCAAGTTGGAGACCATGCTCACCTCATCTATTACGAGCATTCTGATTTGTTTCAGAATTCTGCGTAGTTCAGTAGCAGCTACTGTTGATAGTTTGTAGTACTCTAATTTTTTTGTATTGTTCTACTGGCAAGAGCAGTAGTCGGTGTAAAGTAACACCTGCTATGTTATAGGCAGCCTGTGGGGCCTGTTACAACAGCTGAAAGCTTGTTGTTTGTTAACTTTTGGAGGAATTTGCTGATCATTTCTATTAAGAATGTTTTGCCTAAACCAGCTTCACTATTTACTTAGAGGAGTACGGGTTTGTAATTTTGACAGCAAAAAGTTTTACTTTTATGCTGCAAACCATGTTCAATTTCTTTAGTCACTTCTAGGAAAATCCTAAGTTATTCATCATTGAGTTGTGCTTTCAGCAGTGCCAAGTTTTCTTCTGATTGCTCATATTTATACATTGTGTTTTCTTCTTCAGTCATGGCCAATTCAGCTTCATTTACTGAGAGTGGTTCATCAAGTGGATCTTGGCTTCCTGTAACAGAAGGTTGACTGCCCTAAGGAGTGACTTCATTTAGTTGTGCTTGAACTTCTTCCTCTTGTTGGCGTTCATTGTTCAACATGCTTTTGTATTGCATGAAATTGACATTTGTTATACTTCTTTCATTTGCATTGAATGCAGCTTCAAATGAGTCTTGGGTGCCTAATAAATCTTCTTTTCTCCATGGTTTAAAACGTTGGAGTAGGGACATGTAGTGACGTGTTCTATGTTGAGGAGTTTTAAATGATAACTTGATATTAATAATTAGGCTGTGTTTGGTAGGTTTGATGAGGATGCCGTCACAAGTTTTGACTATGTGTTTTCCACCTTTTGAATCTAGTTTAACATTATTCTTGTAGGAGAAATTTTGGGCTACGTGGTACAGGGACATGTTTTCCAAAGTCCTACTTCTGTTTGTGTAGTATGTGTCTAATACATTATTTTTCAAAATGTCCTGGCTGTTGGGATCATTTTTGGCTATTGTTTCTATGTCTTGGTATGTTGTCAGCACTCTTTTTTGGATGCAGCAGGACGAAGGCTTAGCCAGACTATGTCTTCAGATTTCCTATATAAGGCTGTGCCTGTTAAACGGTCTGCAGCATCATAGCATCCACATTCTCTAAGGGTGAGCATTTTTATGCTGAAGCTGTACAATTTTTGTGATGGTGTTTTGTCAGATGATATGTCATCCCAGAGGGCTTTTAGCACTGTTTTCTCAGCTTTGGCTAGGTAGGCTGTGATATATCTTGCAACATCAGTGGAATTGTCTGGAATATATTGTATATCTATGTTTGCTTTCCACCAGAGGGCAATGATTGTATCGTAAACATTAATTTACCTTGAAGCTTTGTTTCTTGTAATGCAGTATATGTTTTAAGCTATTTTCCTTTCACACTGTGTCTAACAGAAGACATGAAGCTGTTTACTTGTCCTTTTGATGAAACTGGTCTAGGGAAAGCAAAGCGGCATTTGGTATAGTATTTGCCTGTGTTTTTATATCTGCGTTGACAATATTTGCCACATGTATGTCTTAAGAAGCATAAAATGTGTGTATGTAGCTCACTATGTGTGCTTTCTGAAGGGATTTTGCAGGTTACATATTTGTGAATGAACTGCAAAACAGTGGCATCACTGTCATGGCCAAATGTAGGAACATCTTTTATCCACAAAAGCATATGGATGTGTGGTGTACCTCTGGATTGGTATTCATTTCTCCAAAAGAAGTGTTGCACTTCTCAGAGGGGAGGAATTGTTTTACTGTAGATGAAGTTCAGCATGGCAATAAAGCAGTGGTGAAAGTATTGTGATACATTTACAGGGTCAAGAAATCAGAGCTCTCCTGGAGTTTTTATGTCTATCCCTTCTTTGTTTTGTTTTGCTATGTGTAGAAAGTCATGCAAGTCCTCCCATGCATATTCTGCACAACTCAAAGTGACAAACTATTGGGGTGGCCAAGGTTCTGTAGCATACACTGTACATCAGCACAACGTCGGAAGCAGTATTCATATGTACCAGGCATGTTTGCCAAGAGGTTTGTGATACTTGACTGCAAAACTTCATCTTTGTCTATTATCTTTTGAAGTAGATGGGCAGCAGACATTTTTAAAAAATTGGACCTTGTGTTCAATGTGTGTGCAACTCCATAACACAGAGTTGCCAGTTCACCTTCAAACAACAGGAGGTGGAATATGTATTCAAAGTTTTGTCTGGATCTGGGGTCTTCAGAGTACATTCGTAAAGAGTGGTATTCTGATGTTGTTATTTGTGTGCATATTTCATCATATCCGTTCCCTTTTCCAGTAATAAAGAATAGAGGAAAGGCTTGTGATTCTACACATATTTCCCATGTGCTGATTGGAGATCCTTTGGCTTGACACATTTGATATGTTTCTAGTGCATCTTCTATGGTGTCTTTGGAATGCAGTAGGTGAATTGTATACTGATCTAAAATTATTGGATGTTGTAATGAGATCTATAAGTTCAAATTGGCCAGTTGATGAGGATTTCTGAATTATTTTGGTGGTTTCCCTTAGGTTGTGTTCAATGTTTATTTCTTTGTAGCACTCATTGTTCTCTTTTAGATATTGTAGGGCTTCTGTAACTTTGTTTAAGTATACCAGTTGTTGCCAAATTATTTTGTATTTTGTTGGTACACCATTCAATAGGATAAGCAAAGGTTGATCTTTTAGCCATTGCACTCCTAGAGTGTCTATATTTTGAATAGCAAATAAACTACTTTGCCACAAATGCTGTTTAGTAATTCAGAATGAGGCAAGTTGGCAGTTTTGGGTTGAAGGTGTATATAGCTTCAAATGGGTGTACTGTTGGGATTGTAATGCTCTCATACACATTAAGCTGTTGGAGAGGTTTTGGAAGTAGGAATATTTCCAAGTTATTAGTGATAGCCAGTGGAGGCCTTTGGTTATTATCAAGCTCAGTATGTACAAACTATTGCAGGGTTATTTGTTTTGTATGTGTTTTCTGTTATAAGATATAGAACTAATTGGAACCATTGGGATTCCTCATTGTCTTCTATTTTGTAAGTTGCATCTACATTTCTGGTGCTCTTTTTTATAAAATGTTCTGTGACAGCACACACATACATGCCTTGGTACTTCAGAAGATGTGCTTTTAAACTTTGATATTTCATTTTTGTACATGTTTATTAGAAGATTGGCATTTGTAATATTTTCACTACTCTTCTCTAAAGTTAATGGATTTTGTAAGTGATCTTTACTTCCAAAATATTTACTTTGGATGTGGTCTATTTGTTGACGGAGTCCTTTGGTTGTGCCATGTAGAAGAATGATATTAAAATTTTTGAGTTCTAAAGCTGGACTGTTTGCATAGTACAGTCTCTGGAGAAGATTGTGTATAGTGGAATGGTGTGTTGCTAACATTTTGATGTGGTGAAAGGTGCTTTTGCAAGAAGGTCCTGAAATGCAGGCTAATGAATGTCCTCGTAGTCCAGTGTAATTGCACACTGGACAGGAGTCCATGGTTTGAAAAGTTTTCATTCTAATGTTCTATTTTACTTTCACGTAGTGATTGAGGAATTGGCGTAAAGATTTGAAGTATTGTTTCGGTATGTTACACATTGAGGTGCTGGGCCATTTGTAGACTGGATGGATTGGTTCGGTGGAATGAAGAGCTGATTGTAAGTTTGTTGGGGACATTTTTTCAATGAGGGTTCCTTGTGCCATAATGGCCTTGTCTACCATTTCATACCCTTAGCCACTACTATGTATGGCAATTGGGGTTTTCCTGCTCTTTTTATATGTCTCTTCATTGAAATATGGTTCTGTGCTACTTGTGAGAATCCATTCACCTGCACAGCAATTTGCAAATATATCCATGTTAACATTGCACATGTTTAGAAGTACTTTTTGAAGTTTACTGATTCATTTTTTCAGTGGTTTCATTCTGGTTAAAATTAATATGAACAATTTCCTTTTGAGGAGCATTACGCTGTCAATGAGAGCTTCCAGGATTAGTCTTCTGTGGTAATTTTTAAGGTTTGGGCATGACCTTTCTGCTGTTCTTATAAGATTTTGAAGCACTCTATGGTGAAATATTTGTAAAATTAATTTTGGGGAATGCTTAACTGTTGCTACATTACGACTGGTAGAGGCAGCGCTAGAACTATTAGTGGTTGTATTCTTCTTTATATATTTGTTTTTACTTTTACTTTTTTCGAAGAGCGGGCCTTTTTTTAGTGCTAGCTGGTTCAGTTTTGTTGACTGACTGTATTAGCATTTTTGTTTGAACATTTGCTATAAATTCTGCTAGAGGTGGATGGGTATTGTGCATGCTTTTATTTTTATCTGCTCTATTTTTCCATTGTTTTCTATGGAGTTGCTTTTTAGTAGGCATTACGTTCTGCCTGTTGGAGAAAAAAGGAAAGTGTAGGTTAGAAAGTTGTGCATTGTGAATGAGTGTGTGAATGTGAGGGCAGACATAAATAGAGGGCTTTGTGATTGTGCAATGGCCTGTTTGTTCTGGTTGGGAAGGTTGTTAGAGTAGCTGCGTGTGTAGATGTGTGAAAAGCTTGGTTTAGTGTGTAAGAAAGTGTGCTGTGCATGAATAAGCAAGGACATTACAATGTTTTCACAATACAAGTGGGAGTTATGATATTGTTGTTCAGATCAGAATACAAAGAGTGTACCTGCTGAGGTGCAATCAGTAAGAGTGAAGTAAATTCTGTTGGTTTGGAAAGAATGTTGTAGGCAATATACAACTACATTGCACCGTATGAGTAACAGGAAGAATACTATTACACTAGTGCACTTACTTTGTAGGATGTTAGGAGAGTTTTCATCTGGTTCTTGTCTTCCATGAGAGAGGTTGACTTTCAGGAGGCTATTCTTCACTGCAATTCGGAAAGAAGAAAATTAGTCGGTATGCATGGTAATGGCAAAATAATCATAGTGCATGAAGAAATTATTTTGCACTGTAGGAGGAGTTGTTGGGAAGAAGAGTTAGTAACATTGTACGTGATTACAAGTATGCTTGTAACACTGCTATTGCTGCAGATGGGTTACCACCAGTTTCCTAATAATTCTTTGGCAATTTGCTTCCCAATGTCACTAGGGCATTACAAGTCATATTGGCCTGGAAAGGCAGGTGGTGGAAAATGTTAGTCTCTATTTGCAGAGCACTGTATGGGAATGGGGACATCGGATCACCGGAAGCATTGGTAATTGGACCGGTGGTCCTGTGATAAGCATGCCTTGCGGGGCTGGATCTTTGAAAGCGCTCTTTGGAGGCACCTCCATTTTGGTTGCGGACAGTCCGGGCAGTCGTGGGGGCTTTAAAAAATAACACACACACACCAATATTACATACATAGATATTTATTAAGACATAGAAATACACTCAATTATGAAATGGAAGGGGTACCAGAATGGGAAACATATTTGGGGTAAGTGGGGTTTTCTACACTGCTCATGAGGAGAGGCAGGGATTGAGGTTTCATCGTAGCATCGTTGATTGAAGGAATTTGGTGGGGATGATTGGCTGGGACAGGGGGAAGGAGCACAGGTACAAGTGGGTCAGTGGTATCGAATATTGTCTTTAATATGACTTTTGACAAATGTCGTTAACTGTACAAAATTAGTGTCCAGTTCATCAATTTGTGCAGACAGACTTAATAGTTCTTGTGCTGCATTTTGAGTTTGGGGCTGTCTGCGCTCATCTTCTTGCTCATTTAGTAGTCATTCGGGGCCACTTTCTTCATTTGCAGTATGTACTGTTGAAAAGAAAACCATGTTTTAGTGACACGTGCAACCATTTAAAACGCTTTTTCTACTTTAAAAATTGTATTCTGTACCATTAGAGTTATTTCCTTCACTCATGTGATCATGGGGGACATTTTCTTCTAACACTCCAGGGTGCTTGTCATTTCTGTTTAAAGAAAACAATTGTGCTATTTCTTACAAGTCATGTAGACACAGCAAACTTTAATGTTTCAAGAAGAAATATAGTTTACTTACTACTTTCTGTAAGGGTTTCTTCTGAGGAGCTTGGAGTTGCTTCTGGGTCTGTACGCAAAGTTGCACTGAGGTAATACTGTTAGATGTACAGTTCACTTTGGTGCATCGTTCTGGTTTCATAAGTACAGAATGTGTACACATTTAATTTTTGAATGTGCTACTTATATCTGTTGTAGTTTAAAGTAAATGTCTTTGTTCGTTGCGGGATAAAAAAATGTAAGGTAACCCCTGTGCTTTTGGGGAGTGTGAATGCTGCCCGAGATCCGCTGACTGTGTGACTGTCCACGGACTCTGTAGCTATCATGTTGGGGGGGGACAGGGGTTCGCTATGATGTGAGGGACATGTAGAAAAGTTAAGGGGATCCTGGTAAAAACTCATGAAATTCAGTGAAACATCTTGGTTAAAGGGATGTTGTGGTTAAGTTGCAATAATAAAAACCTATCAAATTCAGTGTGAAAACTTTGTTAAAGGTACATTATGCTTAAAAGTAAAACCAAAAAACCTCATAAATTTGCCAGTTATGGTAAGCTAAGCAACCATAACTTGCGCCACCACCGTGCACTACTAAGACTAACACCCAGGACATCAAAGATGACATCACAAATATTCAGAAAAACCCTTACTGAAAGTAGTAAGTACACATTTATTTCTTCTTCTGACATTCAAGTTTGTTGTATGTACATGACTTGTAAGAAAAAGCAGTATTGTTTTCTTTAAACAGAAATGGCAAGCACCCTGGAGTGGTTAGAAGAAAATTCCCCCCATGATGACATGAGTGAAGGAAATAAGTCTAATGGTACAGAATACATTTTTTAAAGTAGAAAAAGTGATGTAAATGTTTCACTGAATATATATATATATATATACATAATATATATATACACATAATATATATATATACAGGTATGTTTACGTACCCAGCTGATGCAATATATCAGTGTTATGCTGTCCGTTGCTGTCCAAATGGCAAAGTGCACCTCTGTGTGCCCTTTCACTTCAACAACAACCATCCTTTTAACAAAGCAATGTATCAGTGTTAAGTTGACCTCTGCTGTCCAAATTGCAAAGTACACCTCTGTGTGCCCTTCCACTTCAACAACAGCTATCATTTAAACAAACAGAATGAGCAAGTAAAGAATATTTATATCAACCTCACCTTACACTATTTCAAATATTTGGAATAATTTGAAGTTTCTTCTTTCTACCCGAACTTCCCTTCACACAGGGCACGGCGGTTCCAGTGTCAATGAACAGTTAATTACTGGCTCAATGCAAAACGCTGTAGGAGGAATGCCTCCTCACAAGCTAATACTGGAAGGGGGTGCTGTAATTATGCTACTACACAATCTAATGCCATCACAGGGACTCTCCAATGGAATAAGGTTGACAATTACGCGTCTACAAAGACACATCATAGAGGCCCGTGTAATTGATGGATTAAACGTAGATACTGTTCTTATACTGCACATACCTCTCATTCCATCTGATACAAATATGCCTTTTAAAATAAAAAGAAGACAGTTTGCTAGATGTTTAGCCTTTTCAATAAGTACATTTAACTGGAAAATTACTCATTGCAACACATGATTTCAAAAACTCGTCCAGTTATTGGCCTTCCGTAAAGGTTCAAAATTGCCTTAACTACACTTTTGTCTCTAGGTACACAGTACACTCTGGGAGAACACTAAAACCGCAGCTGTGAGTTGTTATTTACATTGCGCTTTTATCCAAATCACTTTTCATGGAACACATTTCATATTTACATTAGTATTACCCAATCAAAATAGTTACTCACTTTATTGACTTTGGAAGGTTGAAATGCTGAATCTGCCTTGACTGGATTAGAGCGGGCGAGCTGAAGATCAAACACAGATCACAGCAACAAATGCTAAAGTAACATAACAGAATGTTAAATAATTGGACTTTAACATTCCATTCATCTTATAAAGTAGAAAGAAAAAGTGAATCTGACTCAGAACTTATCTATACTGAAAGTGAATACATTTGGGATGGACACAGGGTTCCTACCAGCCGCTTCAAAAATGGATTTTCAGTTTTAACTAAGCCTCTCAAATTCATCTATCCCCACAATCCAGCACCACACTCCCCATAATAAACTTCTGATACATAATTGCCCACTATTATCCTCGTTGATGTGATTGTGCTATGAACTAGTACTGGCAAACATTATCCCTAAATAGCTTTAAGATTTCACCAGTTTGTGTGGTGTATTATCCATATAAAATACAGACTTAACAGGCACACAATTCACTATGTTTATAGTCATCATTTCTGCAGTATTCATTTCAGGATCATTAATGTAACCAAAAAAGTTAAATGCAGCTAATAAAAATATCAAATCAATTTCTGTGCAGGACACAATTAAAGTATTGTCTACATGTAGTAAGTGAGATCAGCCAACATCCAGTGCCTACAATAGGCAGATCCACCTAGATGTTTCTTGATTTAGTTAAAACACCACCAATAAAGCCAGATAAAAGTGGCTCTGACAAACTGCTTGTTTCTGGGGAATTTAATTATTCAATTCACATTCCGTTTCAAAACATGCACTATATGAATAAATAGACTAGAGTTGATGTATAGATGCCACCATATCCACCTATATTCAAATGTACTGTAATATTTAGAAAAAAAATACACCAATTATTAGGGCCAAGAGAAGCTCTTAAATCTGCAAAAGCTAAAAAAGGGAGAATGTTTGAGAAACATATTTAAAAGTAAAAAGACACAATATAGATATATGATACATTGAACTGTGTCCTCATATAAAACCTGTCTGAGCATGAGAAAGTAGTTGCTTCTCCTATATTTCCATTTCTAGTTTGTTACACATTATTCTTCCACACGCTTTCCCAAGAGAGTCTAGAAAGTGGCTGGTCATCAGGGCACCATAGAATGTGTATGCACTTTTGATCAACTGATAAATTCAAGAAGTGTCCATAAGATTTCAATTTAAGGATGATGATACAAATTGACCAGCCATTTCATAATACATAAATCAGAAATCTCCAATGAGATCCAATGAGATCCATCTATCTGAGTGGAGGAAAGTTAAGAAATAGTTCAACTTCAGGCTCTTCATGAATTCTCACAAATGAAAAAGTAGCAAGTTCATAACACAAATGTGTGTACATCATTAGCTTAGAGACCATAACTTCAACATATATTCTCTGATTTTATGGGGAACAGGGTAAGAGATCCTTAAAAATGTGTACACAAAAATAATTTAAAGCATTACAAACAAGAAGAATCATATGGCAAGTACACAATATTTATATTCACCTTACCTTATGCATTCTCAATGTCGCTTTTCAGGGGACGTTGTTTTGGCATTCAGGCACTGAATTAAATGGTTCACATGTTATAAAGTTATTTCCTATAAATCCATCATGGGTGGCCTTACTTCACTCTTGATCTACTGTTTGGTTACTGGATTTTGCCTTTTTAATATGAATTCCACAAATATTCTGGACAAGAGATTTTGGATATGTGAATTTTGGAAATAAGCTTAAAGTGTTCCTCTTTAAGGCAGTAACTTAAAGGATAGAGACACCACCATGATGTGGTGATTTCCATTTGAAATGTGAAACTGTGAAACAACACTTAAAATAAATCAGCCATTTTGTGACCCAGTTAAGTGATTCAGGAGTTAAGATCAATCTACCAAAATCCTGGTGTTTTTGAACTATGGTTAATTTCTCAGTTTATGAAGTCACTACATAAAGCCTCAATACTCAGAAAAAGAAAGTTGTGGTCTTACTGTAGTTGAGTAAACAACCAGTGTCAAGGAATTTAAACATTTTATAGCCATCACGAGAAAACTCCTGTAACTGCTAAAGAAAAGCATGAAATAGGATTGGGGAAAATTCATATGTTAAGCACTGTAACAACTCATGAGAAACCTAAGCCACACTTTCTACTTGACATAATACATTAAGGGAAAGTCATTCTTCCAATATGACAAACTGCAGTAGCAGAAGTGAAAGATTTCTGCACTGGGAAGGTAAACGTTAAAACAGTTGGATATTGGCATGAACGTTTTCAAAGAAAGGATTCCCGGTAGGGAAGAAATATGTACAGAATAAAAAGAGCACCTCACCAATGGAGCTGTATACACTGCAAATTCTACCAAAGAAGACTGTCCTGAAGAGGTTGTGGAGATTTTAGATAATATAGAGGTCTATTTTCATGTTCTAAATAGGGTTTTTAAATACTAATTTCCTACATGAAGAAGATTAGTGTAAATGATTACAGACTGGATGTGTAGACAGATTGCTTTATCTGTGAATGATGAGACATGGATAGGGTTGGTTGGTGGACTAGGGCTTTACAGGATATATTAATACTCAGTGCCATCAATGGGCTAGTAGATCAGTTGTGGAAGTCTGTGCAGCAGTATGAAACTTACAAAAAAAACACTATGTTGATTAAAAGAATTCCTGATTGTGAGCAGTTTATGTTGATGCTACAGTTTTAGAAAAAGATAAAGGGTCTAAAAGAGAAGTAGACATTAAGGAAAGAAAGTAATTTGCTAAATAATTAGCCAATATAGGGCTCTTTTATTCCAAGTGATTCTTGGAGAAGTTTACACAGTGATGGCCACTTGAGCTCTGTTCCTAAAAGGAAGACAAAGGGCAGCTTGCTCAGCCTAGTTTAAATATGACAGGTATAGATTTCATTAAAAAAATAATCTATGTATTTGGTGGAATCAGGTAGAGCACATATTCACTCTCACAGTGCTTCCACTACCTGAAAAGGACTGAGTGGCATACATTTGAGAGTATTCATGAAATTCATAAAGCTGCTCCACATCCAAGATGTTTTATTAATCCATAATCCTCAATCTGAATACGTGCAATATGTAATTTCAATCTCATTCTGTGTTCTCATGATGCACCATGCCTATAATAACATCATGGATGTGTAGAGCGCATCCCAGAAAGGCTTTGAAATTTGAAGACAATTAGCACAATGGTTACAAATATTCCAAAATATCACCTTTTAAAACTGAGATTTGCCCTCCATTTTCAACACAGTCACAGAGGCCCATTCATCAAACGTGCAAATTCTATTCCTTCATTAGCTCTCCAGGCAGTATTTATTGGGCAGGTACAACATTGAGCACAACGTAATAACAAAAGTGCACATTATATTGCCTCATGACAAAATCGGGAAGTGCAATCCTGCACCAAATGCAAAAGCTGAAACTGCAGCAATGCTTTTCATTAAGAACATGTGCACACATTTCAGACTGCCATAGTCGACTGAATAATATTTTAGGGGTTAATATACATGTGCTGCTAGGACAAAGATGTGGAAAACACCACAAACGAAAAGAAAGAATTTCAGGTATGCACTGGTGGAACATTTTCTATTTATTTAATTATTTTTTATTGTTTAAAGTGTGGCCCTAGTTCGAGAGCAGCGGAGAGCTGCACAGAGTGTGGGTAGCCAACATGTGGGTTGCCATATTTTAATAGTAGTGAAGTACTTTGTGGTCTGTGTGACGGTATGTGCATTCATTGTAATTAGTCTTTGGTAAGGTGTTGTTGAAATAGCCATATTTTGAGAGATTTGGGAAATTGGAGAATTGTGGGGGCATTCCGAGCTGACATGGTGATCAAGTTCTAGAGGGTGGGTGCGTGACAAGAGAAGGATTGCTTGCGGGCACGTTGTGATTCAAGCTGGTTGTTCGATATTCTGCATGAGGGCCGTGTGCCACCAGTTATGCAGGGTTTAGCTGCCTGGTAAGCTGGTGTGCTACTCGTGACTGCTTTGTAGATGATAAATTCAGTCTTGAACAATATCCTGGCTTGGAGTGGAAGTCAATGTAGTTCATGTAGTATGGTCAGATTTCTTTGCTACTGAAATACGATGTGCTGCAGCATGGTGGACTGCTTTTAGGAGAGCCAAGTGAGCAGCTGGGAGCCCTGTCAGGAGAGCATTTCCCCCATTGATGTGCAAGAGCACAAGGGCCTTACCTACCATCTGGAAGTCCTGTGATGGGATGAAGGGTTTGATTTTCTGAAGGCTAGACATTCTGAGGTATTTGGGCCTTCGTGGCTATGTGTTTCTGGAAGGACAGGCTGTTGTCAATGGTGAAGCCTACAGATTTTGCTGAATCTGAGAGTTGTGGATCAAATCCTTCTAGGCCCCTATCATTGAGCCGTTCTTCGACAAGTTGTTTTTTAGCTGGCGGAACGATGAGGACAAATTCAGTCATGGATGGGTTTAGTTTGAGGTAGGCAGTCTACATCAAGGACTGGATGATGGCTAGATAATCATATAGAAGAATGATGACCTGCATGCAATTTACTCTCATGTACAACTGAGCATTATCTGCGTTATGGTGGATCATCAGGATATAAAATTGTCACTGTAAATGAGTTTCAGGCAGCAATTGCACTGGGAATCGGCAGAATTACTGTTACTGCCACCATATTCAGTGCTTATTCTGCTGCTGGCGGAAATATTGTAATCATCAAAACGGGAACCACGGTGGTAATCCACTCTGAATCCCCCATTTACCATTGCTATCTGAACCCAGAAGCCAGACAGAACATGTCACAGGCTAAAGCCAAAGGGAAGGTGTCAGATATGACTGTTTGGAAGCAAATATGTACTGAGGCTGAGTTGCAGGTCCTCACAGATGAGATAGTAGCCCATGCTAAAGAGATGAATGGCTCAAGGCACAGGTAGGCATTTTGGCAGAGGAAGGCTGCCATCTGGGCCAGTATACACGATAAGGTTGCGGCAGTGGGCACAGTCCCATGGGACAGCAAGGACTGTCCTAAGAGGTGAATTAACCTCATGGCCAGCATCTGAAGCCTCCTGTACAAAAACTGTCAAGAGACATCTGCCATAGGTGGTGGCACTGTAGACCTTGGCCCGACCCCATGGGAGGAGAGGACAAGGCACTTTCTCCATAAGGAGGGAATTGAGGGTGTTGGGAGTACCAAGGTAGTAGCCATCAGCCAAGGCAAAGTTGGTGACAATGCACTGGCCAAATGACCATCCGATGCATATGGGCCCAATAGACAGGGGAATGGGCAACCACATGCCAATGCATAAAAAGGCAATGCCACCACATGCATATGCAAAGGAAGGTGGGCTTGGGAGCCCATGCAACTGTGGGAAGCACCCATGTGTGCTGGGAAAGACCAAGTGCCAAAGGGAACTCCCAGTGCAACTGCAAGCCGAGCAGGGTGAGTCCTCACCAGGGAGCCAAGTGGCCTAACCAGCAGCATTGCCCATGCCACTGCTGGCACTGCACCTGATACCAGCACAACACATCCAGATGGATGTGCTGATCCCACAGTGGCTACAACCAACATTCCACAGCCAGCCACTGTGGTTGTGTTTGAGGGGCCAGATGCAACTACTGGTACACATTGATCTACACCCGCACCCACCCATCTGCCCCATGACTCCCTCACATCACCTGAGCAAGACAACCAGGCACATGTGCAGCATGACCTGGAATCAGAGGGTGACACTGATGCCAGTGGACTGCACAACAGAGGTGACAGGGGTTTTGGGCCCCCCTGCTTCAGCTCCAGTCCTCCTCATAGCCCACATCCCATTGCACAACATGCCATCAATGCTATATGGAGGAGACTGGATGTGATGGAACAGGCGCAGGATCATTTGGAGACAATAGAGGACACACAGACGCAGCATCTGCAAGCAATCCACGACTGTGTAGGATGCCTCATGGAGGATTACAAGGTCTTTGGAATGAGAGCAACAGCAATCGTTGATGGCAATTGCTGCCTTAACTTTTGTGGGTTAGAGGGTGAGAGAGCTGTTGGAGGGCATCTCAGCATTTGCTGAGTTGAAGCAGGCCAGCATGCGCCTGACCCTGCAGTACATCTGGGGGCTAACGTCTGGCCTCCGAACCCCAGTCACCCCACATAGAGGGATCATCAACTGGCAGCCCACAGGCCACTCTTTGAGAAATGTGGCTCGCCCACAGTCAGAACAGCCTGGCAAGGGCAAGAGGCCAAGGAAATCATTTTTACCTCATAAACCTTTTCACCAGGAATGGTGGAAGAGGGTGGGTATAGTTGTTGGAGTTGGGGAGGTGGATGGGGATGGGTGTTGGGGGATGAGGGAGGTGAGCAGGTATGGGTGTTGGTGATTGTGGAGGTGGGTGGGTATTTGTGATGGGGCTTTGGAGGTGGGCAGGTATGGGTGTTTTACAGATGGCAGATGTGGGTGGGTATGGGTTTTCGGGATGAGGGAGGTGGGTGGATATGGGTGTTGTTGATAGGGGAAGTGGGTGGATATGGGTGTTGGGATGAGAAGATGTGTGGATATGTGTGTTGGGAATGTATGTTTTTGACACATGACTTTTAAATACTAGTTAACTTGAAGCAACGCTGGGACAATCCTTGCTGTGTGAATGTGATGTGATCTGAGAAGCAGGTGATTATCAATGTTTTCAGAAATAAGTGTCAAACAGTTCTTGCTGCACCAGACAACCATCCCTTCTCTCCTCCTGCTCACTGTGTGGCAGCACTGCACCTGCCGGTAGTGAGTCATTGTCTTCTTGAGGGACATGTCCTCAACAGGGGTCAGGAGGGCATATCACCTGAAGCAGATGTTGTGCAGCATGGCACAGGCAAGGCATATTTGTCCAACTTCTCTGGGCTGAAAATCAAAGCCACCTCCAGTTCTGTGTGGATACCGAAAACGACACTTCATCAGGCAAAAGTTTTGCTCTATGCACAGCCTGGTATTGACATGTGCCTCATTGTAGGCCACCTCCTTTGGTGTACATGGATTGCACACAGGTGTCATTAGCAATGGTAGCTGGGGGTATCCAGAGTCATTTTCAAAGGCCAAAGGTCACATGTTTCAGTCACAGTGCATTGTTTATGTGTTGCCTTTTCTAAAGGTATACTGATGGACTTTCTGTGCATGCATTTTTCATAAATTGTTGAACAAAATGGTTTTACATCCCTGTAATTGGATGTAGGGTCATTAACTATGGGGGGACATATGCATTGTCGTGTTACACCACACACAGAGCTCACAACCAGCATTTGACACTTTCATGATCCATGATTGGCATTGTAGAGTGCATGCTGCCTGTGTTGGGCCTGTGCGTTGTTATCATACATGTGCCTTGATGGGTGATTAGTTGTTCTTCTGCATGTTTGCAGTGTCTGAGTGCCTTACATTATGGCTTCACATACATAGATCACATGGCATCACTTTTTGTGTTGCATTGTCTTTGTGCAGTGAAAAACTGTGACATTCGATGTGCATGTGTATGTTCCCTTGTATTCTGGTGCCTGCAGTCCTCTGTGCTTGTATTGCCTACTTTTTGGAGTAGTATGCATTACTGACATACAGCTGCATTGTCCTGCACGGTCTAGTTATGTGGGTTAGTGACTACCATGTGTGCGCTGAGAGGACAGGTCCTGCATGCACAGGGCCTTAACAGGGCATGCATTGATCAGTTGTGGAAATGCTCTCCCTTTCGCATAGCAGTTCACTAGTGCTGCAAGATCAGTTTGTGTGCTGGAACATGTACTAACCCATTATCCATGTCCGTTGGCCTTTGTGGCTCTCCATGCAGGCAGTGTGCTGTTTTGCAGGACCATCGCATTGTGTGTGGAACCAAGGAAGTGGGCACATCACTGTGTAATCACGAGGTTAGCATTGCAGGTGACATGAACATTCATTGAGTGATACTACTTCCTGTTGCGGTACGCCTTTTCGGATGCCTGAGGAACCACAAATGACACATCAGTGGAGTCCAGAGCTGCAATTATCTTGCGCAGGTAGGCTGCTGCATAGAATCGTGCCTTTGTGGAATTAATCTGTGCCTGGGTGGTGGGCAGGGAGATGTGGTGGGAGGCATTGCACAAAAATGAATTTTCTTTTTTATTTATTTATTTAATTATTGTGCATATAGTCACACAAAAGGACTTGTTACTCATTTTCAAATTCGACTTACAAATTATCAATACATGTTACAATATCATATAAACATGCAAACAAAATACCATAAGGAAATCAACACATAACTAAAATCCCATAAAAACAAAACAGTATTCAAATACAAAAGAAACTAAGCAGCAATCATATCTTCAAAGTAACAATATCTGCCATGTATTTAGTCTCTTGCTCAATTTTGTTCTAATAAGTTACAATGACAGTGTTACTAAGTTCAATTCATTCTCCTCCTCCCCTAGCTGACTCCCACCCTGACACAGCCCTATCCACGCCCTACTCTTCTATATCTGATACTATCGATATCCTTGCCCCTGTCATGAGAATCAGCCTGAAGCCCAAAGCCAAGTGTAACTCCTGGTATGACTCAGACCTCGTCACCCTTAAACGCAAGTGTAGGGTTGCCGAGAGGAAATGGCGTGCTTCAGGATCATCCTCCGACAAACTGGCATGCCGCCTGCTGCAAAGGCAATACCGGCTCTCCATCCTCACCAAGAAGAGAGCCCATATCCAAGCCTGCGTCTCTGCGGCATCTAACAACTCGGCTGAACTCTTTAAAATCTGCAAGGAACTGGCCAATCCTGCCGCAGTCTCTACCTCTCCTGACCCTTCCCAGGCCCTCTGCACGGCACTGGCTTCTCACTTCATTTCAAAAACTCAGGACATCCTGTCCTCACTCTCCCTCTCTCACCCCCCTCCCTCTATTCCCTGCTCTTCCTCTGGCCCTTCTGCAGCTACCCCTCCTCCCTCCTTCTCTGCCTTTCCCCTTTTCTCTCCAGACAAGATTTCTAGACTAGTCTGATCTATGAAAGTCTCGTCAAAACAGGTTCACCCCTATTCCTCCAAAACTATCAAGGATCACATCGACTCCCTGGCACCTGCCGATGCAGATTTCTGCAATCACTCCTTTGCCACAGTAATCTTCCCTTCACCCCTGAAGCACTCCCTTGTGCACCCTCTTCTTAAGAAACCCTCTGCCGACCCCTCCTGCCTGGCTAACTATCGCCCAATCTCCATCACTCCCTTCCTGGGCAAGCTCCTGGAGAAACTGGCCATCTCCCAGCTCAATCTCCACGCTGAATCTGTTGGTTGTCTTCATGACCATCAGTCTGGCTTCAGAGCTGCCAGAAGCATGGAAACTGCTCTCTTGAACATCCGTTAAGACCTGCTCACCAACCTCGACTCTAACACCCCTTGCGTTCTTATCTTGCTTAATCTCTCCTCTGCCTTTGACACGGTCAACCATGCCATCCTGCTCAGCCGTCTCCATGATAACCTGGGTATCACTGGTCAGGCTCTGGCTTGGCTGACTTCTTTCCTCTCCAACCGACCCTCCCAGGTCCAACTGGGGTCCTTCCTCTCCGACATCTTTTTCTCTACCTGTCGTGTCCCCCAGGGATCTAACCTCTCTCCCTGGCTGTTCAACCAATACCTGCCACTCCTTGCCCACCGAAATTGCCACCCTCTGTCCCAACTTTCAGTGCTATGCGGATGATACCCAGATCATTTTCAGGCTACCCTCAGCCTCCTCCTCTCCTTCCCTCATCTCTACTGTCTGTCTGCCATTCAGGAATGGTGTGCCGCCAACGACCTCTGTCTTAATGCCAGTAAGACTGAGATTCTACTCATCGGCTCACCCACTCCCTCCTTCCCTGCAGCTCTCTGGCCGGCCTCTCTTGGCCCTCCTCCCACCTGCAAGGCTAAAAACCTCGGGGTCATCTTCGACTCTGCACTCTCCTTCTCACCTCACATCTTCGATGTCTCCAAGAAGTCACACTACCATCTGCACCTCCTTAGAGGTATTCTTCCTTTCCTCTCCTTCCCCCAGAAGCTCACTGTCTCCAGAGCCCTGCTCCTCTCCAAGCTGGATTACTGTAACAGCCTCTATCTAAATCTGCCTGCCTCTACTCTCCGCCCTCTGCAACTTATCCAGAACAGGACTGCGAGACTTGTCCTTGGCCTCAAGCCCAGGGACCCTATCTCTCCAGGATTGAAATATCTGCACTGGCTCCCAGTGGCTGCGAGGATTAAGTTCAAAACCCTCTGCATTGTACACAAGGCCTTCTGGGTCTGGGACCGAAATACCCTCAACTCTCTCTACCTAAATATCTCCCTTCTCGAGCTCTTCGCTCATCTGCCTCCAACTTCCTTAGGGTCAGTCGCTTCTCCAAGCAACAAGTTGGTGGCAGATTACTCTCTTCAGCAGGGGCCTCTCTCTGGAACAGCCTTCCTGCATCCCTGAAACTTGAGGAGAACCATCTCTGGTTCCGGAAACACCTCAAAACCTTCCTCTTTGCTTCTGCTTTCTCTCCTCCTCTCCCTTGCTGAATTCCTGACTGAAATTGCACTGGCTAAATGGCCAACCTTTTGATCTCTGGCCCAGGCCCTGTCAATTACCCACCTGCACTGCCTCCCTGGCAACCCCTGCACTTGGGGACCTTTCTCTGTATCCCTTCAGTCCCCCCCTTCTAGCACTTACGTCTGCACTTCCTTGCACTTGCCACTAGCTGGCTATTTATGTGTCATATTTATTCCACTTCCCATGTACTGCACTTCCCCTCTCCCTTCCCCCTTCCCACTTTTCCTTTTCCCCCCTTCCCTTACACTTGCGCGATCTGAATGACACCTGGCCTAGTAGGATCGTTGTTTGTCCTCCCATTGCCCCCCCCCTTGCCTCATCGTGCCTTGAAACACTTGTGTATAGGCACGTTATAAATGCAATATCATATCATATCATTCAACCGTTTCAATAGAGCAATAGATAATAAAATCTCTTTTCCTGCTGATAATCTATGCCAGAAGTCTTGAGTTGATAACCAGGCAGTATCATGTACAAAGTGTGCAAAATATCTTTCCCTCAAAGACAAAGTGGATGAGCAAGAAATGAATACATGTCGCAAATCCTGAAGATGTCCTTCTCCAAACAAATCACATTCCCCTGCAATAGGATCTAATTTATTCCAGATCCATTTAGTCTTGTTAGTTTTGATCAGATCCAACCAAAACTGTTATAATTAATTGTGCCACAAGGAATTAGGGAATCTCTTGATGTATAGTAATATATAAGAACTTGATTTTTCACATAATGGAAAATGTTTGGTATACTTTATATTACTTATCAGTGCTCTTGTTTTTATAAAATATGAATGCACAAGTGCTTGTTTGCCTTTCTCAGGATTTTCTATGAGAATCTAAGATGTGCATTCACATTGAACAAGGATGCATCATCTTGCGTTTTTATGAGCAAACTATTTTTTTGAGTGTTGGTATATTCATATATGTCTTGATACAGAGATTGATCAGGTGGAATCTGAATAAATCTGTATAGATCCAATACTTTCCAAAAGTAATCCCATTGTAAAGAGAGTAAATCAAGTTCATATCTCATCCTAGCTATTGGTAAGGATTGCAGCAGGGATAGGGTCTTTTTCCATAGCTGAACTTCTAAACTGTCCCAACTGATGTTACGTGAATATAGAGTACATTCCATTCCATATAAGAGAGGCGGTATGATCTTTCCTTTATACAGTTATATAAAAGGTATTAAGGGGAATCGACAATATGTGCACAGTAATTTTCTTAACTGGAATATGTATTGATGTATCTTCCTCTCAAGCTCTTGAGTTAATTCTTGAAGCAACAGCGTAGACCTGAGAGTAAGTCCCAAGTATTTAACTTTTTTTTTACTGGTGGTATTATTTACTGAGCTATGTACCATTGTGGTTTATGAGACCTGTTGCTTTGTTTCCCAAAAATAATAATGTTTGACTTTGTTAATTAATTAAGCCAACCGTGGCTATGAGTAGATGTTTCAGCCCTAGCTAGGTATTAGCTAGGGCTATGTCATTGGCATAAGCCAATAGATGTATCGAGAGGGAAGCAAATGCATAATTTTGTAAGAAAAGGACTAAGGGGCTGATTTATGGAATTTGTGCGCCAAAAAACATTGATTTGTGCACCATTCTGCCTGCAAATCCCTGTTTAACAAATGGGGATTAGCGGCCAGAATGGCGCACAAATCCCCGTTTTTTGGCGCACAAAAAAAGTAAGTCAGCAAGATAAAGGTTAAAGAGTAAGGCTGCTAATGGACACCCTTGTCTTAACCTGTTATCAGAAGGAATGTATGATGACAGATCACTTTGAAAATTAAGTCTGACTCTTATAGTAATACATTCATTCAAGGAAGTGATTATTTGAAGTAACCCATCAGGTATGTACCAAAGTTTATGTTCTTTCCATGATTTAGGCCTATTCTCTAAATCGAAAGCCTTTGATAAATCAAGAAATGCAATATAAATCAGAAGGGATTGCTTTTTTTGGCTTTGAGTGTGTAGAATGTTTGTGGCCAATCCGTTAAGTATAGTTGATAGCCCTTTTCTAAATCCTGTTTGACATTTTGACAGGATGTGATGACTTGTGGCACATTTTTGCAACTCACAGAGGATCACTCATGAACAAATCTTACTATCACAATCCGTGAGAAAAATGAGCCGATAGTCAGCTGGGTCGAGTGTGTTACACTTTTCATGAATCGGGATTATTATAGCTTGTTTACATGAACAGCGTATTACTTTAGATCTCACAATCTTCTTAAATAGTTTTGTATCAATTAAAGACCAAATTTGAAAGTCTGATTTAATCATCTGGTTTATTAGCCCATTGGGCCCGGCTGTGCTGGACTTTTAGGCGGTCAAGATTAAATTCAGAATTTCGTTTTCATCTATCTACAAGTGCCATTCAATGGAGCTGTCCATACAAGATTGTATTCGAGGACCTTTTCTTAATTGTTCTTTAAAATAAGACTCCCAAACAGAGGCAGAAAGACTACATGTTTGCTGTAGACTTTGAGTTTTATTTTGATTATTGATTAGTGCCCAGAAATGTTTAGTTTCTGATGGTAAAATGGTTAACAAGGTCTGTCCATCATTAATCTTACACATATATCGGTATGCAACCAATTTTTATAGATGTTTTTAAATGTGGTCTTATTGACTATAATGGTGTCGATTTTCTTTTCTTTTTTTCTCACATTGAGTTGTTTTTTTTGGTGATAGGTTTTCTGGCCAAAGGTATATACATGAGATATTAGTTGGTACATTTTCTTTTTGTCTGTGGCAGGTTCAAGTCCCAAAATAATTCTAGAAAGGTTCCTGGGGCACTCAACATTTAAAAATCTTCTGTCGGACCCTGCATGACTAATTGATGTAACTTCGTATTTAACTTCTGTCCCTTATTTGTGAAGCTGCCAATTTGATTTCCCCTTGAAATAATCTGGAGTTTAGTAACATAAGTCTCATTACTGTCATATCTTTTCAAAGAGAAGGTGATCTGTAAGGCGTTATGGTCACTTAGTGTCCAAGGGGCGACCCTAAACCATTTACACCGGTAAAGAAAATCAGGTGACATTATGATGTAAGCGATTATGGAGGAGTTCCTCCAATTTCACCAAGTTATCGCAGGAGGGCATTCAGAACTAATGTTGCCATTCACTATGTTCAAATTCCAATTTGTAAACAGCTCTTCACATTGGTCATCATTTGTATTACTTGTTGAGGATTTTGACAATAGCAATGCAGTGGAGGAACAGCATGCATAAAAATCTCCACCTATAATATTGAAATCATCATGATATTTTATATTCAATTCACTAAGAATATGGAAGAGGTCTTCCACGAATTATGGAATTATGATGCTAATGAACAGGAGGCTGGGTTCCATTAGATATTTATCACTTGGAGACTTTTCACTGTTTCACCCCACTTAATGTGACACCTGTGCACCAAAATACCTTGAATATCATTGCAGTAACATTCACTGTCATGGCTTATCATGTTTTTAACAGCTGTCAATAAACCACCAGAAGGGCGCCTCCGAGTGGGGTTAGAAGCAAGCTGAGATACAATAGTAAAGCCATCAAGATATAAATCAGCAATGAGCCATGTTTCCATGAAATAGTACTATGTCATAGTCCTTGAAAATTATTTCAGCAATTTCCTTGTGTTGAAACTACAGTGGCCCCTTTGTGTTCCAGCTAAATAGTTTCAAATATTCTGAAGTCTACAGTTGAGCAGTCATATTTAAACGTTGTAGCACATGTGATATCATATCTGGGAGGAGGGATAGCATTATTTCACTGTCTTTATTAGCATGAACTGCAGTTATTCCTTTTGAGGGAATGGTTTCAATTGCTGCTACTTGTTGCCCAAGCATAGTGGGTTGTTTAAGATCTGTTACTGTGCTGATCGGTGCAGGATACAATTTTGGGTGGGCAGCATGGGGTTTGAAGTAAAGGCCTCCACTCCAATTTTTGTAAGATCTGATGCACATGACAAAAGAGCTTGGACCCCTTCAGTGGATTTCAGAATTAGCTCGACAATATGCGTTGATTTGTCATAAGGGAAAGACAGCCTGTCTTTGTTGTTAGATGAGAAAATATATAAGTCGGGTATTTTTGTTGTATTAGCCAGAATGTTACTTCTGTTTAATGGTTTTTGATTTTTATTCAGACTAGTTTGTTGCATCCAAACTTTAGGCGCCGCAAACGGTTTATTTAGATTATCAGACTTGCAAACAGGATTAGCTGTGGCCTGTACTTGTGAAGATGACAAGTTTGTCTCGCAGTTGGTCGCAGACGATGTAGGTTGTAATTTGTGTTCCACATCACTTGTGGATTCTTCCCTTTTGTCAGTTAGTGTTTTCTGAACTTTTTGCAGATAATTTGAGCTATGTTTAACTATGTTTAATACCTTTACTGGAGTCTTGATACTTTTTGAATATCTTTAGTTTGTGAGCCAGTAGTTGAGTTCATTAGCAAAGCAGGTAGATATAGGTTTGAAGCAGTTGTTGGATTGTCTGAATTGAGTGAGTCAACTACTTCATTAGTTTTCGATGTGGCGTCTTTGTCTTCTGATCTTGTATCTTTCAAATGTTTTGCAACCAATTTGTTCTTTTTATTCACCTTGTCAAGTGCCTTGAAGAAATTTATTTTCCTGCTATTTTTTGTTTTTTATTTTGCTGTTTTTTTAAAAAAAGAAGAGGAGAAAACAACTTTCACCTCCACTCCTTTAACCTTTTTTTGTTTCCTTTCTTTTTAAGTTCACTGATGTTTCTCAGGGGAGATGTTTGTAATATAGAGGCTTCTGCACCATCTTCAATTAAAATCGGGGAGACCTCCTGATCTATTACATGATCAGGTCAAGATGTTTTTGCCAGAACTGGGGTCTCCTCTGAGTTTTGATGATCGGCAAGTCTCGGAATTTTGGATTGATTTTGTGCTTCATCCTCTACAATTTGGGCTAATCTCAAGTATTGCAGCTGTTAGTGGAGTATCATCTGCACCACTTAGGTCAGAGACAAATGGGATCAATTATTCAACTTCTGATGCAGTTTTGGTTTAATGTGCGAGCAGACATGCTTTGAATTCAGACCATATTGACTCATTACTATCCTTAAGCTGAAGGAAATCATTAGACAAAGATTTGATAGAATCTGTTTGAAACATCACGTTTTGTATTGCACCGGCAGTATACTCCTTGAAGTGAGCATGCACAGCTGAATTAATCCCAACCAAGTTGGACTCGCAACTACTCACTTCATTTGTTAGTTCCATAAGAATGCTGGAATAAGTATGTACTTCTCCTTTTAATGATTCAAAGACATTTACTAAAGAAGTTAGCACAAAACTTAACACTGAGATTGTGGGATCTTGTAACTTCAGTGTGTCCGTATGTGTGATTTTATCAGTAAAACTTTCTCCAGCAGAATTGTTACCGGGAGAAGTTCTTGCACGAAGGTCATGGCTTGTAATGGATTTCACACATGGCGGAGATCTTCAAGAAAAAGGTTAAATCAAGCTTGTGTTCTGTGTATTTATTCCACCTGCGTGTGTTAGATCCAATTGTGGACCCTGAATTTCTTAAGACAATAAATCCTGTGTATAAGGTTTATTGATTTCTAGATTTCCTTTTTCTTTTAATTGAATTGGGCTTACTGCCCATGAGAAATTTTCGAGAGCGTTCAAACTGCGTGATCTAGAGTGTTTTATATTTACCATGGTGCTGATGTGTCGTTTTATTGTAGAGGTAGAAACTGTCAAATCTAAGTTGTGAGTTAAACTATTTTTCACTAGATGAGGTTGAAGAATAGATGGCTAGTTTTGTATTGCCAAGACCGACCTTGAGGAACTTGAAGGCAGGCATGAAGCCTGGTTTTCGACACTATTTGTTGTAAGCATACATTGCTCATTATTATTGTTATGTAGGACACAGGTATTCATAGAGATCTGAGTAGGACCATGAAGGGACGTAAGATGATAGTCTGTCTCAGCAGCCCTCAAATCGTCTTTGAGCGTGGAGCTTCTCAGGTTATACATTCAGTCAGAAATAAATCTAACAATGTACGTTCTGCTGAACATGCTAGTTGTAGTGCACATTCAAAAGAAACAAAGCACGCTCAGTGAGTTCGAACATGTTCAAGAGAAAAATAAACCAACTTGTTTTTTCCATGTCCCTTCTGATTCCAGGAAACCTTGGACACTTAAAACCAAAAATAAATACAAATAAAATGTTATCACCTGACTGGCCGCATTCGCCCACAGCACGAGGCACATTGAGCCCGAGTACACACAGGCTGCAAAGCATGCAGACATAGAACTTTTAACACTAAGTAAGTGTCAAAAAAGGAAAAATCAAACATCCAAAAATCAGCATTAAAGAAACTCAAAGGCGTAGGTGCCTGCAGTCACCCTAGTACACTGCTAACATGTTGCAAGAGTGTAAAGTTATTGTAAAATATTATTGCACTTGGACTCAACGTCAAAGATATAACGTCAAAAAGTGTCTGCCAACAGTCACCCAAAAAATTAAAGCAGGCTTGATTTTAATAATATAGCACTGGCAAGGAACAACACAGCGGTACGTGATGACTCCGAGGTCGGAGCTCAACAGCCAAATTTCCCCAACAGTCACCCCGACTGAACATAAGCGTGATTTCCTCAATGAATGGATACACGCACCTTGTTAATGTTTACACAGATTCAGAAACTGACACGGCAGCAATTGCCGAGCCGTGGCTCAAAGGCAGATTGTGCCTGCAGTCACCCCAGTCTGATCGATGAAGGATGATATTGTCACAGTTGATTGCGCAATAATTGTGGAATGAGTGTAGATAGGTGTTCATACATGTTCGGAAGTGCCGTTTGTGTAGAGTTCAAAAATTGTAAAAACAATGATGGAGGCACAGATGCAAGATGTTTTTATCTTAATTCAAACACTCAAGTCCATTGTTCCCTTCTGCCTCTGCTGAACACTGCAGAACACTTCTCTACACACTTTGCGAGATGCTTCGCGAACAGCAAGTGTTTAAGTAGGCAGCCCCTTACAGACACAGCACTGTTGGAAAAAGCAGGAGAAAGTTGCAAATGGTTCCACGCAGTTTTTCAAACAAAAATTAGTACGCCAACACTACAACACTGCAGAACACTTCTCTCCACACTTCCTGAGACACTTTGTGAACAGGAAGCGTTTAGGTAGACAGCCCCTTAAAAGCAAAGCACTGTTGGAAAAAGCAGCAGAAAGTAGCAAACAGGTCCATGCTGTTTTCCAAGCAAAAATAAGCATGCCAACACTCCAACACTGCAGAACACTTCTCTCCACACTTGCCCAGGCACAAATGAATATGTGGTCTGGGACATGACATGCAGCATGCCCACATTGTGCTTGTCGGTGCCAGTTGCAAGGACATGAAGCACTGGCACAAGCTTCAGCAGAGGGGTAAAGCAGTTGTTATGATAATCCTGCTCTGTATGTCATCATGGGTCAGGGAGAGAAGCTCGAAAATGGTCTCCCTGTTGATCCGGTACATGGTAATAAGTTGGATATAAGTCAATGTCCAGGGTGAGGGCCTGATCCGGGAATGTGCACTCACCTTGAATGATGTCTCTTCCTCTCTGTGCCCTGGGCTGCTGTTCCTGTGCCTGCAGCTCAATGTGGAGCAAGGGGAGCTGCATATCCCAGTCAACGACAGCTAGTGGCAGCATGGTGTTGGAAAGTGTGTTTGGGTCAGGTGCCAACCATTTGTAGTCTTTCAGATTGGATTGGGTGCACCTGTGACTTGCTTTTCATCAATCGTATGCATTTACCTCCACTTTTCAGGTGGAGATAACTGCACTATGGTTTCAGCAGAGCAGTATTACTGTTCATTATCAGTGGTATTTCAACTTGTGAAAGTCAATTATCCAGGTATATGTTTTTTGTCCAAACTATTGGGGGAATATAATATTTTCAAGCAACTAATTATTATTATTATTATTATTATTATTATTATTATTATTATTATTATTATTATTATATTTACTGAGCATGGACCTAGCTTTGAGAAGCAATGGAGTGCTTTACAGCGGTATACATCAATACAGATACACAACGGAAGTGCTTTACAGAGGTTTACGACTGTACATATGCTGAACGAGGTGCTTTTCAGAGGTAACAACAAGACAGATATACAGTGGGGTAAGATACAGAGGGGGTACATCTGTACATCTGTACAGGGTGGCGTGGAGGAGATGGGTGGACATTATCTAGCGAGTCAGATGGCACAGCGCGTGCAATTCCATCAATACGAATCTTCGGTTTGGCAACATCCTACAAGCTTATCATGGCTTATCTACAAAATGGATAGACCCCAAAACAAGGTAAGAAACGTTTGTTTTTAGAAGGCAAATAATCATCAACCTTAGTTCCAAGCCTCAACACTTTAATTTTTCTTTAATTCCACTATTAGCTGTTTTCAAACAAAACAGTAACATTTGTGTTTTTTTCTCTTCCTTAAGTAACTTTTTGGCATACTAATAGCCTGAGAGTTATAACAATAGTCATTAAGGAACACTTTTTTCAAAATAAGAAGAACAGGATACCAAGTACAATTATTTTTCATCTAATCGAAATAAAAATAAACAGGGTGAGTTTAATTATCTCATTCTTTATGCACATAGAAATTGTCAAATAATATCACTTAAATTATAAAAAGCTCAAAATGTATATCTTTTTTCATGCACTTTACAAAAGAAATCATTTTTAGTCCAATTTTCTTGCTATTTATTTTGTTAGATTAAGCTCCATCTCCTGAAGAACCATTGGAACTATCAATGGAGAAACACGTGTCGAGCTAGGAACTGTAGAGCTAGGAACTGTTTGAAAATCAAATTGCAATTACAGCTAACGTACTGAGTTCAACAAACAACTCAAATTGTAACTACAGCTAAGTGTGAATCTAACACAGCAAAAGATGATTTGTATACATGGATTTAAGAGCATACACGAGGTGTGAAGTCAACACTATATGATTTGTTTTTTCATTTAAATTGAAGCTTGGAAAATAAAGAAGATTTGAAAAATATTATTGAAGACTTTGACTCACCTGTGAACCATTTTTACACATAAGGTTGGCGCATTTGAGTAAGCTTTTCCCAATCCCATATTTCTCTCATAGTGATTTCCTAGGTGTTGAGAAGGAGAGACTCCTTGAAGAGGTGGGTCTTGAGTTCTTTTTTTTTTTTTTTTTTTTATTGATTTAGTTGATTTTTACAACTTTTCAATAAACCAAGCAATTCATGGCATTAATAAGACTTGAGACCTAAGTACAACCACAAATTAACAATCATAAAAACAAATAAAAACTTTCAATTAAGACAAATAGAATCACAATGAGCATTAATCGTGAAACCAGTACATTGTTGGTACACTCACATGGTTCAATGACCTATATGCTTAAAAAGTGGGGCTTAAGCATTGTCTGCTTGATCTAATTTTAGTGAAGTTAAGAAATTTATAGTAGCTACTTGAACTCCCAAGATAGTCGAACCAAAAATGTGATTCCAACAATCATTTGGTTCAAACATAGCAAAACCCGAGCAATACTTGTGGAAATGTAATTGTCTTAGCCAATTTAAGTTAGTGCATTGTGTAATTAAATGGGCCAATGTTTCAGGACACTCGGTAGATTGACAAAACCGACAAATACTGTGAGAGAAAGGGATTAGTTTGCGCGTGCATTGAAGGTCTCTGGTTTCCCAGATATGCAAGTGAAAACGCAGAATCAAGTTTCTATATTTCAATGAGGGCGCTTTCGAGAGATACCTTTGTGGAAAACCTCTTTTATGAGGAGGAAAACGGAGACTAGTAGCATGTTTATATGACAAACATTTCTGGTGATTCAAAATCCATGATGACTGAAAGAGTTTTGATTTGGCCTTGTCAGGATTGTGTATTAAAACTTCAATAGTAATTTCGGCCTGTGCCAAGATCTAATGGACTGACAGCAGCCAACTTCGGACAAAAGAGTGATCTGTTGTAAATATGTAGGTAGAAACTATCTTGAGTAAATTATCAGACTGCGAGGAAATCAGGCACTTCCTGAGAAATGAACATTGCTTCCAAGCAAGGGACGAGGCCAATGATGTGAGACCCAACTCGTAGCGTAGCCACGAAATAGGTATACACTTCGGTAAGTGCAGCACACTCCTCCAAAATGTGGCTTCCCATTTATTGAGAGTGATTGGAGACAAAGGGGGCCCCGCAGAATAGCCCATAAAGGATGGTCGGAATGACTTTCATTTGCCAAAATGTGATGGCCGGGACTATGGAAAATTTACCAAATTTAGAGAGGAGGATGCGTGCCTGAGAGATGGCAGTGAAGAGTTTAACGTCAATCAGGGCCATATGTTTCAATGACTTTAAGGAAGCTTCAAAGATGACACCCAAATAAGTGTACGAAGATACTATAGACAGTTTGACATTATGTCCAATGGACCAATGTTTTAGCGTGTGAACACCTTGATGGGGATTAAACATTAACACTTGAGTCTTAGTAGTGTTAATTCTTAGTTCATTCTCTGCCACATAACAGTCAAGGGCAGCAAGTAATTTCTGGAGACCACTAGGAGTTTTTGAAATTAAAACTATATCATCAGCGTAAAACAACGCTTTGATGGGAGAACCATTAATTTTAGTAGTTAAAGATGGCAGAAGCCAGTAAACAGCCTTGTTTGAGGCCACGCGTAGTTGAGATAGGCTGCGAAAGTAAACCGTTCAAAATTAATCTGACTTGAACAGATGTTGAAGAATGAAAATGATAAATAAGGTCGCTGATTGTAGGTGGACAATGGTCATTTATAAGTTTATGCATTAGTTTGACTTTTGAAATTGAGTCAAAAGCAGAATGCAGGTCCACAAATGCAAAGTAAACCTGCTGTTTTTGCACATGACACTGTGTTTGGATGGCATTTAACAAAAGCATATTGACAACAGTGCCCATCCCAGCAACAAACCCTGTTTGAAACGGATTACGATGAAAATGAGTGAGCGTCCATGCTGAAAATTCAAGCAGTAACAATTTTGCAAATATTTTGCTTGGGGAATCAAGAAGCGCTATGGGTCGGTAGTTCTCAGGTAAAGCACGATCCCCTTTTTTATAAATGGGGACCAAGATGGACGAGTGCCAAGACAGAGGTAACTTTTTCGTGTGTAAGATATTTTGAAACAAACAAAATAAGATGCGGGCCCAATGGTGTGGGTTATGCTTTAGCATTATATTGCTGATACCGTCGGGCCCCGCCGCTTTAGAATTTTTAGCCAATTTGATAAAGTTGATAATAGAATCCAGATCACAATTAAGCGACCACTTGCAAACTGATTGCGTTTGATATTCAAACTGGACAAAGTCTGAGTCATTATATAAATTAGAGAAGTGGCGAATCCACTGCCCTTCTATTACACTGTTAGCTTGTACATCCAATTGGTAATTGCAGTTTTTGTGTTTTAGCAGTTTCCAAATACTCGCTGAATTTTTAGTAGCCAAAGTATTAAGCATAAGCTCGCTATCTTTCTGAAAAAGATGTGCTCGATGGGCACGTATCCAGTTAGTATAGCGAGTTTTTGCTAATTTGGCTGCATCAAACCGTGACAATGAAGATGAAGCAAGTAAGGATTTTCGCTCTTTTCTATAACAAATCCTTCTATGATGCAACTCTTTGTCAAAGGAGTGTAAGTGAGCCAGAGGTTTCTGTTTGGCAATTATGATATTGTTGTGGAACTGGTGTAACATATCCGTGTATTCAATGTTGGAAGTGTTCAAAGTGGAAGGGATAAGTGAGTGTTCTAGTAACCAGAGCTTACTTAGAGACCATGAAATACGGTTACCAGATTGGTTAATGGTCAGTTGAGAATGCAGCCTATTGGTGTTAAGAGGAGCATTGACGTGTGGTCTTGAGAAGTGTAGAGTTAGAAACTTGTGATCACTATATGCCTGAGGAGTGATTGCCAGAGCGGCGATATTCTGAAATAAAAGTAAATCCGCATAAATGTAGTCAATTGTACTGACACTTGAGTCACGTCGCCAGGTAGTGGTGGCGGCAAAGTCACCTGGTACCGCACCGTTAACCATGTTAAATTTATTATCAGACATGAAAGTGGACCACATGGTGGCTTCCTGTGAAGCGACCTCAGATTTTGGGTGGAAACAATCAAGGTTAATGTCACCAACTAGAAGAGTGGCAGTGATATCGGGCAATTATGATATTAGTTCAAACAAGTAAGACAATTCTCTAAGAAACATGTTCATAGAGAGTTTTACTGGGTTCCGATATACATTGAAAATGGCCATGTTGCCACCACAGCCAATTATCTTAACTAGTTGTATAAAAATGTCAAATGCGCACCACGGTTGAATTTGTAAATGCGCTGACTGACGGGCCGCTACCAGGAGTCTGGACATAGGGCGCCCCTTTTTGCCTCTTATAGCAGGAATCAAAGCAATTGAATAATTGTCCCAGACTGGTGGTGTTAAAAGCCAAGTTTCTTGAAAAGCTAAGATGTCATATGAATGAGTGCATACATTAATGGAGTGTTGCAAATGTGTATGTGCTCGAGTATTCCAACATTCTAACAAAAACAATTGACGATCTTGACAGTCTGATGGTTATATATGAGTTCTTTTCTGAATTGTAGAAACGTGTGGGTGAGTCTGATGCTGACGCGGAGGAGGTACCATAGTCTTGGGGCGTAGGCACAGAAGGTTTGTTTGCAGCAGTGGATTTCAAGTCTGCACATATCCTGGCTTTTGGTGGAGCACCGGAGATGCTGAATTCCTCTGCAGGGTAGCTGGGTGACTTGAGGGCGACTTCCTTATAGATGATGCAGCAACATTCAAAGGTGATTTGCGTGTGCACTGGGAGCAAGTGAAGGTCGATCGGGGCAGGATGATGTGGTCCTTTCTGAGTAGACCCTTGATGAGGTGTGCAGACGCTTGTATGACACTTCTCAGGGACAAAAGGGAGGACGACAGGAGGCCTTCAAGGAGGGCATTGCCCCCAACCAGGTGGGGTAGGGCCAGTGCTTAAACAGTGGATTTAAAGCCATCTGGAGGGAGGTCTTGACTTTCCACAGGAGGGGGAGCTGATACTAATCAAGTTCAACTAGGCGCTAAGCGATGTTGCACAATTTATGAGGATGCTTAAAACTCAAGCCTTGAAGCTTATCCCGAAGAGTTATAACAGTAAGGCAACCGCTACTGCCAAGCATGACACTTCATTGTTGGGGTTCGGGAGCATATCAGACCTACAAGTGCTATCAAATTACTTAAAAAACTTCATAGTTTGGCATGGTCAGCCTCAAATTACTCATTTGGAGTTGGGTCTTAAGTTGTTTAACTGATGATGTGCTTCTCCAGCCTATTTAACATTTATTCCGTACATGGAGTCATTCAAAGGCCGAGTTAACACAATCAATTTTACAGGTGATGCTGGTCAAAAGAGGGTCTGGTTGTATTCTGTGGTTGCACCATGTACATTTCTATCCTGAAAAAAAGATATGCCCTGGGTTATTTTTTCAACACCAAATAATTTGGAATTGTAGCAACTCAAAAGCTTGGCTGTTGAATTATGGCCACAAAGAGCAAGAAACTACAGAACTAAATATACCTTTTAACAGGAACCATGTAGTTATTTTGTCTGCTTCTATTCAAGAATGTTTATTATGGACCAACAATCCTGCAGAAAGAAATGTTATAACCAGAGCCAGATTTAATTGTGTACCCCTTAGAGCAGTGACATTGGTATGGTTATATAAGCCTCTTGAAAAGCATTTCTTGTTATGCCTTGCACAGGAATAAGACTTATTGTATTTTATATTTGTTTTCCCAGCATACACTGATATATGAGCAGGAACTCCGATGCCTATATTTAGGGAAATAGGTTTTTCTGACTGTTAGCCAGCCTTATTGTTCCTATTATGGGTGATTCCCCCCCGGACTGGATGATGTTTACTGTCACGCAGTTTGAATGCTCTAAGCATTGTCTAGGTGGCAACATTTGCTTGTACCTCAACATTGCTTTTAAAGTATTGTACAGAGGAAATCATGTCATCTTTACACATCTTTGTACATATTGTTGAATTCCTGTATCCCTGTTTTTATGAATATCTTTTTATGACCCGTAATAAACCTAATGAAATGCAATGACAAACAGAGTCTATAACTAGAGGACGCACTATAGGACAATGAACTGAGGGCAGTCTAGGAGGACCAGGGAAGGAAGCTTGTGAAACCAGAACATCCAAAGAGTAGCAGGCCAATAGAGACCCCATTAAACCTGTATGATAGCAAAGGCTAAGTTCCATTTAATGTCCACTGTATTGTATGATAAGCAATATTTCCAGGGGTTTAAGTAATTATGTGGCATGGCTAGGTTGCCCTAAACCAAGGCAGGTCTGAGGACATTCACTGTGTCAAGGAGTGAGGCAGTGATATCAATTATAGCAGTCTTCAATGTTTTGGTCTTCGAGAAAACAGAAAATGACCCCATGTACATAGTACATCCAAAGAGCACTCATTGTCTCAATAGTGTCAAGGAGAATGGCGCTGGCATTATTAATTATGAGCGTAATATATGACAGGTTGATAGAATTAAGCACAAAAAGGAGAAAAGTCAGTAGTTAGAAGTGTCATGCTGGCAATCTTAAAGTGAGAGCCACGCTTAAACAGTATTCATTTGTACTTGATTTGATATCATGCTGCAGCATTCTCAAGACGTTTGGTGTCCATGAAAATGATGAGGGGATCAACTTGGATATAAGGCGGTTCATAGCACAGATATTTTCCCATGGTTTTGGTGTGCGGATATCATTGGACTTTGCTGCCGGCACCCAGCAAGAAAACCTACCACCAAGGCTAACATTTAAAAGGGTGAGCACCCACACCCCATACGTGTTAATTTCCTATCTGACAGAACTGAGGGCACACTGATAGCAGTTTCCAGAAAACGGAACAATTTCTTGGCAGACACCTTTGTCTATTGCTTGACCAGAAACCTAGGGCTGCTAGGAGAAACTTTGAGCTGAAAGCCTTGATTAATGGTTTATATCCCTGGGTGTTGAGGTTTTTTTCTGTTGCATTTAGTGATGGAAGATAACCATGCATCATATTGTGCCTTTCAGTGAAACAATAGACCAGAGGGATGCTGTATCAGAGACAGTCAATTAGGGAGATAGGCAGGTCTATGTGTTGTTCTGTTTTATTAGATGTGTTGTTATTTTGGTTTGCTTACTTTCTCTTTTGCTCAGGTTCTGCATCATGCTCAGAAGGTTGTGCTGTCTCTTAAGTTTGTGGTTTGTACATTGAAGTGTCATTAAAGGATGTTGATGTGATCTTTTTGAAAATCATGATTTCAATGATTAACTGTGTAGGGGAAAGGATTTGTGTTCAATAGTTTCATAGGGTACACATATATGATGCTTCTTTGACAATGTGTTCAGGAATGGTGATTTTGTGTGAGGAGGAGTGAGGGGACTGAAGTGGTTGGGTGGAGGGAGAGTTCAAGCGGTGAGTGATGAGAAGGACAATGAAGTTTATATGGTACTCCCCCAAAATACAGAGAAAAAGTGGAATATGCAATTACTGCGCGTTCGGCTTGTGAAAAGAAATTGAGGCCCATAAGAGCGAACATATGGAGCGGGGGTTGCAGGGTCATCCCCTGCTCCCCTTGTTCAAAATAATGGTCTTCAGGGCCTGCAGGGGTGCCCCCCGCTTACATTCCACTGGAAGCGGGGTATAAAAAAGAAAAAGAAAATGGAACCCTGCAACATCAGCTCTGACCCACATTAGAGGAGGGGACTGATGCCACAGGGGTGTAGGAGTTTCGGCGGCACACTGCTGTGTGTGCCGCTTAAAGGGGTAAGTGGAGGTGGTAGGGGGATGAGGCATTGCATAAAGTGATGCACGTGATCACTGCGCAATGGGATTGTGCAATTCCATCTTTTCAGATTTGCAATTTCCCGATGCACAGTGATCACGTAGATCTGTTTTATATATATATATATATATATGTATATATATTCAGTCCAAAAACTTTGTTAAAGGGACGTTATGGTTAAGTTGCGCTACTTAAAAAACCTATGAAATTTAGTGAAAAAATTTGATAAAGGGACCTTATGGTTCCAAGTAAAACCGAAAACCCCCTGAAATTCGCCAGTTATGGTAAACTAAGCAACCATAACTCGCGCCACCACTCTGGAAGCCTTGACATCACAGGCCATGCCGACTTTGGAGAAAATAAAGTCCTCTCTGAACTTGGTGGTTAATACCCTTGCGCCTTCGAAAAAAAAAAAAAAAACCTGTAGAAACCAAAAGAACTAACTCATGGTTCTCCCCTGAACTTCAAACTCTCAAAGCTGCACCCATTAAGCTTTTCTACATATGGAAAGCTAATCAATCGCAATTAGCTCTTTCCAGTTACAAAACAGCATCCAAAGTATACAAAACAGCCATTACAGAAGCTAAGAAATTGCATCTGGACACTAGAATCTTACATGCATCCTCTGATTCTAGGGAATTGTTTAAAATTCTGAAAGAACATGAGGTCGTCCCAGAGCCTTTAGCATCCACAATCACCAAAAATGATGATTGGTGCCTAGATATCCAGAACGCCATGGCAAACAAACTGGTTGGAATCCGGGATGGCATAGCATACAGCCAGCAACACATTTACTAGGAGCCCAGATATTCCCATTTTTGATTTCACTCCTGTATCGGAGGAAGAATTAGCATTTATTATTTCCAAACTGAAAGCCACCACCTGCAGAGGGGATCCCTGTGCCTCTACTATCATTAAAACCTGCCCACCCACATTGTTACAAGCGTATGTAAATTTGTAAACTCTTCATTTCTCAATGGCATTGTTCCAGACGAGATGAAGCAAGCCTGGGTTAACCCCCTTTTAAAAAAAACCAACCTGGATCAGACGGTCCCTACAAATTATAGGCCGATAACCAACACCCCCTTTCTGCTGAAAATATTGGACCGGGATGCATATATTCAAATTGCTCAACATCTTAATGCACACCCTATCCTCAATTCCTTTCAATCAGGTTTTAGACAAGGCTTCGGCACCGAGACCTCTCTACTGGACCTTAAATCCCAATTGATCCAGAGACTGGATAACCAGCAGATTTCGCTGCTAAACTCGTTGGACCAGTGTGTGGCATTTGACCTTGTCGACCATTCCATCCTGACAGACAGGCTTATGTCAGTTGCCAACTGCTCCCAGGCTGCCACCAAATGGCTGCTCTCATTTCTATCTAACAGATTCATCAGGGTGTGTGAGAATGAGGCAAAGGCACCGGCCATTCAGGTGCTCTTTGGAGTTCCACAAGGTGCTAGTCTATCTCCTTGTATTTACAATATATTCATGGCTCCCTTCTTCGCCCATCTCGTTCAAGAGGGTATTTTATTTTCTAATTATGCTGATGCCACACAATGAGAAGGAACTCAATCGTATATTTTCCTTTATCGAACAATGGATAATGTTAAATAACCTCGCACTCAATCGCAGTAAGACTAAACTTATGGTGGTAGGATCGGAGGGCATTTTAGCTTGTAAGCATTTCCAGTTAGGGGATGATCAAATCCCCACCCTCCCTAAAGTAAAAATCCTGGGTGTGATCCTGGATCAGTCGCTTAATATGAAGCCCTATGTAGCCAGCATAGTTTCATCTGCCACCTACTATATCAAATTGTTGGCACACTTGAGACCATTCATCTCTCAACAAAATGCTGAGTCTATCGCCCAGGCGATTGTAGGAGCCACATTGGATTATTGCTTCAGTCTGCTAGCAGGCGCCAGTAAATTCACCATCAATCGTCTCCAGGTGGTTCAGAATGGTGCGGTCAGAGTCGTAGTGGGACTCTCGTATAGAGACCATGTCTCTAAAGCGCGTCAAGCCTTGCACTGGCTTCCCGTGGAGTCTCGGATACCCTTTAGACTTTTGGTTATCACCTTCAAATGTCTTAAGGGAATGATGCCCCCTTACTTACAAAGGTATATAAGGAAAAAACCCTGCCTTACGATCTAACAATCTTAACCTCCTTAACCAGCCAAGATCTAAAACCAAAAAAGCGCAATTGGGTGCCTTTGGGTTTGCGGCCCTGGCACTTTGGAATGCCCTGCCTAGTCACCTGAGTAATTCCTCAGTCTTGAGTTATTTCAAAAAGGGTTTAAAAGCATGCCTCTTTAAATAAGCATCCATCTGATATCCTCTCTCCGGCAACTCTCTGACCTCAGGATACCTCTGCCTGTTTTTTGTTATGTTTGTCTTTGTCTGCGCCCTCACACCCACGGATCTATAGCTGCGCAATACAAATGTCATAAAGTAAAAGTAAAGTAAAGTGCACTGCTAAGACTAACACCCAGGACATCAAAGATGACATCACAAATGTCATTGATGACATCACTGATGACATCACATGTCTGGCTCACTCTTTTTTCCTTCACTGTTTTATCTAGGCCAGTAACAGTCAGAAACTAAAATTTCACGGTACTATAGTACAAAGTACTATATTTGTAGACTTATACTTCAAATATGTGTTTACAGTAATTCACTTAGGGTCCACTCAAAGCATATGAAACATATACAAAGGGGAAAACACAGACTTGGAAGACAGCAACCCTTTCAATGTATGAAGATGATTAGTAAGGTTATAAACACTGTCTTATAGTTCTGTTGTTTTTTTATTGCTGTACTTTCCCTGGATATGCTAATGTTTGTACACATTGCACTTACACGACTTTCCTTAGGGTCTAGTCAGAATATGTAATAGTTATACAAAGGGAAGTAGTAGCTTTGAAGCAGAGCAATCATTTCTATGCATGACGATAATCCGTTAGGTTATGAAGACTCTCGGTTAATACTGCTGTTTTTTTGTTTGCTTCACTTTCCTTGTATATGCTCTATTTATATGTGTTGTCTGTTTGTATTTTGTGTGCAGTAATACAATAATGCAGTAAATGGGATTGATTAGGTACTTATTAAATGTTCCACATTATGCAAGACTCTAATAAGAAAGTATTTATAATTTTAGTATTTAACATGGCAAGATGATTAATATTGCATCTCCATCATGTCTGCTGCACACTATGCCTATGTTACTAAATGTGTACCTTACTATATTGGAAAGAACTTCATAATACAATGCTATTTGGATTAATGTATTACTTATTACACTACGTACCTCATGATATTTATTCCAATGATCCTTGACACTTTTATATTAACATTACAATAAGAATCCCTTGTACAGACTTTTCATGAAAGGTAAATGCACACGTGATGTCATCAGTGATATCATCGATGACATGTGTGATGTCAACTTTGATGTCCTGGGTGTTAGTCTTAGCAGTGCACAGTGGTGGCGTGAGTTATGGTTGCTTAGTTTACCATAACTGGTTTATTTCAGGGGTTTTTCGGTTTTACTTTGAACCATAAGGTCCCTTTATCAAAGCTTTTTCACAAAATTTCATAGGTTTTTTAGTAGTGCAACTTAACCATAACGTCCCTTTAACAAAGTTTTTTTGCTGAATTTCATAGGTTTTTAGTAGCACAACTTAACCATAATGTCCCTGACTTTATATACATGTAACATTGAACATACTGAATGCCCAGCTAGTGTTTTGGATGTCCGCAGACTGTGCGTATGTCCGCGGACAGACACAGACAACAGCAACACTACCCAAAAACTCAGGGGGTATCTTAAATTGTTATATTTTGCCATATGAACAGTGCACTAGTTCAAAAACCAGCACACAAACACATTATATGTAGTAATAAATAAGAAGTAGAACCTATATATCTAACACATCAACCATCCATTTAAATACCATATGTACTAAAATGGAATATACCATAAGAAGAAAGATAGGCTTCCAACATAATTACCTCACAGAAACTGCACAACTAGGAGCAACAGCAGATCTACAGACCAGTAAGAACACAACTTACCGGAAGCTAGAAAGTGAACTGCATTTTTCTTATATATTTCGAAAATTTCTGTATTAGATACAATAAAAGTAATATACTTTTTTTTCTCACAGAAATGTCCAGTACTTTGGAGTGGCTTGAGGAGAATTTCCCACGTGAGGAAATGTCTGAAGATAATGATACTAATGGTAGACACTTCTCTGTATAACCAAATTATAAGCATTACTTTATATATATTTTTTTAACATACCATACAAATATTGAAAATAGTACACCAAAAGATACATTGGAAAAGACTCTCCAGCGCATAGAAGAAAAAATGGACATGCTCATGGCAAATTTCAACCATTTGAAAAACTTTGTGGAGGACCACATAAAAGAAAAAAATAAATACCATTGTCCCACATGTACCTGTCCCCCTCTCCACATACCAGTCAATTATCCCCAAACCCTCTCCACGAAGAAAAACATTTTGATGAGACTTCCATCCATTCATCTCTTCCTATCCATCCTGTTGAAACCCCCTATCCCCCTGTGCTTGCATCAGTTTCTGCTTCCCATTCTCTTTCATAAATTGTACATCTATATATAATAAAAAAAATATTATATATGTTTTAATTCAGTTCTTTTTTGTGTTTTTTTTAAAAGGGCAGTTGGGGTGTCCGCAGACAGTGTGGGTGTCTGGGATGTCCATAATTAACCAAAATGGGGGTGTCCTAAGGACACTATACCTGTCTGTATTGTCCGTAAGCAAAATGGAACCGTTCTTAGAACACACTTGGTGCCCGGGATGTCCGCAATTAACCAAAATGGAGGTGTCCTCAGGACACTGTACCTGTCTGTACTGTTAGCAGGCAAGGTAAAACTGTTCTAAAAACACACTTGGTGTCCGGGATGTCTGTAATAAACCGAAATGGAGGTGTCCTAAGGACACTACAACTGTCCGTACTGTTCGCAAACAAAATGGAACCGATCTTATAACACATTCAGTGTCCCATATGTCCGTAATTAACCAAAATGGAGGTGTCCTAAGGACACTATACCTGTCCGTACTGTTCGCAGGCAAGTTGAAACTGTTCTAAGAACACATGCGGTGTCCGGGATGTCCGTAATCAAACGAAAATGGAGGTGTCCTAAGAACACAACACCTGTCCGTACTGTTTGCAGGCAGGTTGAAACTGTTCTAAGAACAAACACGGTGTCCGGGATGTCCGCATATGCAAAATGGGGGTGTGCTAAGGACACTATACCTGTCCATACTGCCTAAAGAACATCTACGCACATGCGCACCACACCCGTAAATTCTCCGAACATCGCGCCTGTCCGTAACTGTTTGTCTCACTTGTGCCACACTTTTAATTAGTTTCAGAACCCAAACACTGTCCGTAGAACACCTGCGCGCATGCGCAAAACCGTTCCCGTGCATTTGGTGTCCTGCTGATATCCATTCCCTTCGCGGACATGTTCGCGGTGCCATCATGTGACCGCACACACGCTGAGCGTGTGTCCTGAATTGCGGACACTGTCCTGGTCCCCGAACATTTTAAAAGTACCTTTTCAGGCAATCCACAGTATTTTATAGTAACAATCCACCATAGCATATGTCCCAGACAATGACCCTGACTTTCTAAATAAGTTTTGGAACTTTATGAGCCTTTTTGGGGTGTTCGATCTGTCCGCGGACAGCGCGGGTGTCCGTGAAGCGTGCACACGCACCCCTATAAAAGGCCACACTCCAGAGCTCATTTTCATTCTGTCTTTCTACCATTGAAGTTTGACCTGCTTTTGCTGCCTTTCCTGTTACATCTTGAAACCAGATTGCATCCATGGATGCTGTACTTCAACCTGATGCTACATCTGCTTCAGCTCCCCCCCCCCCCTCCACCACCACCACCTCCCCAAGGGCCTGAAGAGGGGGACAGGCGTGAGGATGTAGAGGAGGATGAAGCAGATGACGAGGTTGAGGTAATGGAAGTCCCTACTACCAGCACTAGCCGTGAGTCTTGGTTGTGGCAGTTATTTACCATTCATTTTAACGTACCCAAGGTGCGTGCAAATAAAGTCCCCTGCAACCAGTGCAAAATGGTGCTGAGTCGCAGGAGGCTTGGTTCATACAGCTTTGGTATGACAACTATGAAGCGACACCTAAGGTCGTTCCACGGTGGGGCCGTTCGCAAGGTTGTACCTTGTGAGGAGCGTAGTAGGTTGAGTTCCTCTACTTCATTCTCTGTTTCCGCTCCTCTCACCACAAGAGACACTCCTGTGGGAAAGCGCATCCCTCCAGCTGCCTCACAGGCCATTCACAATGCTGATACCTTCCGAGGGTCACAGTTTTGTGTATGTACTGCGACGCAGTACTCTGCAGGGGGGAGAGACTTCGAAGTGCTTTTGAGACTACAGTCTCAAAGCACGAGAAGACCTGCCCACTACCTAAGTAAGGCCCACCCTACATCTTCCTCTCTCCACCCGCCCTTTCTTATCCCTGTGGTTGGTGTCCCCCCTTACCCTTCTTCCCCTCCTCTGCTAGTGTGTCGTGTGTAAAAAAAACAAAAAATATAAAACAACAAAAATCCCCCCCAAAAAAGGCTCTTTTCAGAGGCGCGTTTCACAGTCTAACAATAGAAGTGACAAACAAATGAAGCAGGGCCCTGTGCTTTTTTTTTAGAAGTCCGCGGACAGTTTGCGAACATCAAAAATGTTGGGGTGCTGCCCTATCAAAATCATTGCACTTTTCTCTGGGAGGAAATGGTGGCTCTGAAAAGAGCCTTTTGATGGTGATTGTTTGTGTTTGAAAAACTTGAAATAGTCAACACCTACTGCACAATGGATTGCTGTAATTCCACAAAAGGACGCAATGCATTTTGTAAATTTCTCAGAATAATCTGATTACCAGCATGAGTAAGATGGACTCCATCTCTCCGAAAAATGTATGTGCTACGAAACATAATATTTCCATTGTGAAAAGAGGACATTCCAGCATCTCCTAGAAAGGCACAAACAGTCTTATTAACATTTTGCCTTGCTTTCTCCATTTGTGGACCAAATGAAGAAGAACGCAGCCACATTTGTCTCTGCGTAATACGAGAAAATATTATTTGGGAATTTGGAAACATGTCCATGACCTTCCCAAGTCCTTCTTTCATTGCAAATTGCAAAGAAATTCCAGACACATGTCCTAAACTGTTCCCTCCACAATGAATCATAATTATGTCTGGATGATGCTGTGTTGCCAAAGTAGCACAGAGAGGTACCGAGACCAGCCACTTCATTCCACGCACTCCATGCAAGTGCACTTCCACGTGAGGGAATCCAAGATCTGCAGTTACTCCACAGCGTTCTGCATGCACCTCCAACCAATGTATCCATGAGTCTCCCAAAATCCAGACAATCTTTTTTCTGAAACACGGAGCCATAACTAACTGTTCTTCTCTCAGGAAAAAGACTTTCTGACAAACTCTCTCCCTACACAACACACCAACTAAACTTTACTGACCAATCAATTGCTCTGCTCATTCTCTTTACATGCTTCTCCACCCCAAAATCCATGTATGTAATACGCGATGTCTGAGGACTACTGCCATGTCCGCGGACATATCATAACTTAGAGAGCCCTTCTACCATTTCCACTTCACTCTCAGTGCCATTCCCTCATTGGATACAGCTAACCAGTCACACAACCATCCACCAATTACATCCAAGACCTCTACATCTAACTCCATCATCAGAGTTCAGCACTTAAAATGTACTGTAGATCACTCTGAGTACAAGTCTCATATCATTGGAAAGCACCTACTACAAAAACTACTGTACAAGTCTTCAAGGTGTCTACTTGCAGCTGCATGCATATCCACATGCATGAATACAAACTAAAGGTATGCATATTTTCTGCACAGTACATGTACAACTCTTATAAATGAATATAAACAGACTAACTGCCACTTAACCTGCATAGCCTATAAAATGAATTTATTGTCATTTTTTCCATCTGCTAAAATCAACTACCACCTCCAAACCTGTCTGCTATCTAATTATTTTTTTACACACACACACACCTATCTAAAAAATTATAATATCAGAAAATGGAAGAAATAACAATATAATTGTGGAAAAACACTTAGTAGTGTATCATAAATTACACACAGCCAGTAAAATGTCATGCATCTTCAGACACTCACACACATAGACACGATCATTGAAATGATCCCAGCTATAATAACACCACTACCTGTAACTCACATCCTTCTACTGTATTACCCACAGCTTCACAAATGCAAATATTCCATGCTTTTCTATACAGTTTCTACCATTTACCTAATACAAATTGCAAAATAAATATAACATTATTTCTTCTTTCTCCTAACATTCTATAACACAGCTTTAAAAAACCAAGTGAATTCCATACACTTAATATTCAAATCATTTACAAAGCATGTTGAACTAACATAATATAAATAAAATATAAAGGCTGCACATAGTCAAATGAAACTGCATGCATACACTATGTTCAGAATCAAACAAGAATACTACTACAAAGACATAAAAATTAATCTCTCAATTAACATCACTGCTATAAACACACAAAATTACTGACTTCTTTCTTTTACAATTGCAGTAAAGACCACTCTCCTGGAAAACAGCAACATCTGAACTACAAACACAAATTACAAAGAAACCTGCTCATTCCACAAAAAATGAGTAAGTACAATACTACATTAGTTTCTCTACCTAGTCTTTAAATCTCTCCACAATCTTGCTCCCCCTTATCTCTCCTCTCTCCTATCTTTCTACACTCCCTCCCACTCCTTTCACTCTGCTGACCACTTTCTTCTCACTATTCCTCCTTCCCCCTGTGCCACATCCTGTTTCCGCTCCTTCCAACTCCAAGTCCCCCTGCACTGGAACTCTTTAAATCACCGGACACGTCGCATGTCCGCGGACATGAAGCAAGTCGCTTAGCCAATCAGGACACTGTCTGCACAGCGAACAGGGAAGTGTGTCCGCGGACCGGACATAGATATTACTAATTTTTTGTGACCTACTTTTTGGTCATTTAAAAAAATAAATGTGGTATGGATTTTCACCAAATTTACAAAAGCACGCTTTTGGGACCAAGCCGCTGCTCCTGCCGCAAATTTTGGGAAAATCCGTCCAGCGGTTTGGGCTGTAGGTGTGAGCTAAGTTTTTTCCCCAGTCAGTCTATGGGAGAAAAAGACATTTTGGGACCCCCTATAACTTTGCCCCCCTGGACCAAAACTCACCAAACTTTGCAAAAAAAGTCAGGGTGGCCCATATACTTTTTATGCAAAGTTTGGTGAAGATTCATTCAGGGAGAGCGAAGTTATAATCTGCCCAAAAATTGCTCTTCCTATGGGATTAGCAATTTAACCATGAGGTAGTGGCCGTGTAATGTTTGGAACAATTCAATCAGCTTAGTCCTTACAGAAATAATGGGGATTTGTTACACTGGGTGTGAAGGAATAGATGTATTATTCAAACACTGTGGATCATGGTGGAGAATGGTGTCAGCCAGTGTGAACATGGCATAAGAGCAGGTGGAGAAACAACTAAAGACTGCATTGAGAGTTTGTAAGTGGTCTGCATACTAAATGTAACATTGAATGTGATCTATGGAAAGTCAACTCTGGTAAAACAATCGCCCCCTAAGACTGCAGATAAATCTGAGTGATATTTCTCTATTTTGAAACTGGGGGCCTCTGTTTATTGTAGGGTTCAAGGTGTGCATGGAATCGTCATGCTGTTATTAATAGTGAAAGTTGCACGCAATCCCCAAATAGAGCAGAGGCTTCAGTTGTGCCAGAGATCAATGGTAAGGCATAGTTATAAAAAAGCTTCTCAGCTGCACATGGGTATATGCATTTCTGGTATCAGATCTCGTTCACGTGAATGCTGATGCACTCTTTGCAAGGGTATGACTGGTAAACTGGGGCTGGGTCGTGGTACTGCACAATATTCTTATCTTGCTAGCAATAGTAAATCAAGCTGTGCATGCCCTCTTACACCTGGTCTTTTTCATCATAAATGTCTGTATTCCATTTGAGAGTCATACATGCCTGGTTTTTAGCACACTTGTAAACAGATGTTTGTGTATTACATCTTTCTGTTGGACATTGTTTATGTACCTGTAGAAGCAAATAATGTATCTATAAGGAACTGAAAAAATGTTCCCAAGATGTATCTTTCTCTCAGTTTTCTGCTAAATAAGATGTTGCTACAGAAAAGGTCCTACCAGGAATTGTCTTATTGAAAGAAACCTTGCCTGAAAATTGCATGTTGCTTGCCTTTCTGCATTTTAAGTCAGAATGTTCATAATGCAGTCAATGGGGCTCATTCTGAACCTGCCGGTCCGGAAACAACGGTGCCGGTAATCACAGGTCTGCCTGCCAGAGCTACTGTCCCTGACAGGTTTGACCCTGCCGTGCACAGCACCCATGGTAGGCAGACCATCACGGAAGCACCGTTAACAATGGTGCCGGTACTTCTGTGGTCCCCAATCCCATAGAGTCCTATGGGACTCTATGGGAATGCAGACTTACAATTTACCAGCGCCTGACTTTTGGGTCCGCTGGGGTTGTAATCCCCCGGTGTTACCGGGAAGTCAGGCACCAGTAAATATTTACAGGTCCAGCGACAACCAGCCGGTATCTCCGGCATGGTTACCGACAGACGCGTAATGAGGCCCAATATCAGTAGGTCCTTCAGCTTCTATTTTCTCTGAGCTGGGCCAGTTGTTTATGGGACCAACACTAATTAATTAATATTCATGTATAAAATGCAATGAACAATGGGAAACACAAACACTGTTGACTTTGCCAATGCATGTTGCCTTTTGTTGCTTTACATTAACCTACTGCACATGCAAAGTAACTCTATATTGCACATCATAACAATCTGTGTTGTACTGCTAATTTTTTCAGTGCACGTTTTCATTTTTCAATTTTCATTGTCAGTTAGAGCCTCAACACATTTTAAACCCCCAATCCAAATAAACTATTATAGTCTAATTACACAGCCTCGGTAGTGGCTGTGTAGTTATGGTTAAGTTGCTAATCCCATAGGAAGAGCACTTTTTGGGTGGCTTATAACTTCACTCTCCCTGGACGAATCCTCACCAAACTTTGCAAAAAAAGTATATGGCCCACTCTTTTTTTTGCAAAGTTTGGTGAGGTTTGGTCCAGGGGGAGCAAAGTTATAGGGGGGTCCCAAAATGTCTTTTTTTTCCATAGACTGAATCGGGAAAAAACTTTGCTTATGCCTACAGCCCAAACCACTGGACGGATTTTCACCAGATTTGCATCAGGAGTGGCGGTTTGGTCCCGAAAGTGTACTTTTGTAAATTTGGTGAAAATCTGTCCAGTCATTTTTTTTAAAAAGACCAAATAGTAGGTCACAAAAAATTAGTGATATCTATGTCCGCTCGGCAGAAACATTTCCCTGTTCGCTCTGCGGACAGGACACAAATAGGCTAATCGGCTTGCGTCATGTCCACGGACATGCAATGTGTTCACTGATTGGCTGGAATGAAGCGTGAGATGCGTTGTATTGTTTCGATGCATCCGCCATCTTGGATCTGCGGACATCCGCGTACAGTGCCACGACGAATGGGGTGAAATACAACTTTGGCAAGTGTGTTGGTGTGAAAGCATGCTTGGGGAGGGTGGGTCAAATGCTGTATTTGTTTAGGTGGCAGGCACCCCTGATGTGTTTGTTATGTCCGCGGTCACCGCGGCTGTCCGCGGACATCAAAAATGCAATGCATTAGCCCATATAGCCAGTTAAAATGTTTGATTCTATGGGTGTGATCTATGGATGTGATAAGCTGGAGTGGTTGTGGCCAGGGCCTAGAGTCTTGGGTGCATGGCCGAAGGCTGCAGGCCATAGGCCATGCTCCCAAGACTCTAGGCCCTGGCCACAACCACTGCAGCATAACACACCCATAGATCACACCAATAGAATCCAATAGCTTTCAACTATTTGCAAATCTACAGTTTGTGTATTGTTTGATTTGTATAGTTTTTATGTGAAGTTTTGGCAATGTCATGTCATTAAGATGGTAGAGTTTGGAGACAAGCACTGCAGTATAACATATCCATGGAAGGAAACATTTTTTATTGTGTTGTATGGTTAGATGTTTGCTTCAATGGTTGTGTTATGGAGCAGTACTTATGAGTTGTATATGTGTTTGATTTTTTTGTGATTGAATATATTTTTTTCATGACGTGGGTAACTGGAGCAGATATATTCTTTGTCAATTTCTGTGATAAAAGAAAAGATCATGTTAGTGTAGGTAGTTTATAAAGACTTATTACATTGAATAGTAGACATTTCTGCTTTATTTCGACCCTCATATTTAGTACTTTACAAACCAGTGTACTGTGCAATTTGCTCAGTTTGTGTGTTTGTTGCTTAAATTATTGGGCCTGTGGGAAAAAAAAACTCCATGTTGGATTAAAAAAAACTTTTTTTGTTACGGTACAGTACATTTATTTCTTTGTTTTCAGTGTTTACTTGTTGTTTCTGTCTAATGTTCTATCTGTTGGCTTGTTGCAGATTGTTAGATACCTGTTGTCGAATTGTAATTGGTTATAGTTTTATATTTATATTCTCAAGTGGCTAATCTATCTGTTGGGTTGTTGGAGATTCATGGGACAGTTAGATACATGTTGGCATATTTTAACTGTTTATTTCGTTTTATAATTTAGTGGTATTGATTTACCTGTTTGGTTGTTGCGGAATTTTGGGGCAGTTAGATACCTGTTGGTGTATTGTAGCTGTATATAGTTTTCTAATTTAATTTTTATTAATGTTTATGCACAGATTAGTTATTGGTGGTATTGATTTATTTGTTTGGTTGTTGCAAAATCTTGGGGCAGTTAGAAACCTTTTGGCATATTCTGTTTATTTCTTGTTATATTTTAGTGGTATTGATTCATCTGTTTGGTTGTTCAAAGGCTTGGGGCAGTTAAATACCTGTTGGCGTATTCTAACTGTTTATTTATTCTTATAATTTAGTGGTATTTATTTATCTGTTTGTTTGTTGCAGAATCTTGGGGCAGTTAGATACCTGTTGGCATAGTCTAACTGTTTATATTTTTTAATTGAAGTTGTATTAATGTTTATGCACAGATTAGTTATTACATTTTGGTTTTAAGAATATTAAATAAGCATTTATACGATTTTCTGGTACTCTTTACTTTAGAGTAATGGTACTATCATTACATTCGAACCATCCAAAATTCTTTTTTATATATGCAGTGTAGTGACCTACATTGTTTGTGGCTCCTGCATGTTAGATTATACCTATTGTTGTGAAGGTTCTCTTACCAAGTGATACTTGATGGTGTGTGAATCCAGTCAGCTTGCAGTTGTTTTTGGTACCATCTGCATTGTAACGTAAAAACATTGGTATTACGTATTTACTATGTGTTTGTATTTGTAAGGTCGAACGATTATCTGAATTGCAGGTAGTACATAATCTGCCATGGTTTGCATTTTGTACAATTTGCTGAAATGGAACAGATTCACAGTTAGGTATGGATACATACACAAAATGTTCATTAGGGATTTGTTCCAGTGCCATAATGTTGCACAGAGTGCATGTATCTTTCCACATGTATGAAATCTGCAAGATTTCCTTTATAGTTATGTTTTTGTTTTCCAGTACTTGTAGCTAGTACATTGGAAATTCTTGTGGATCTTCTTGTGAGTTTATAGTGAATTTCACCATTCCAGCACAGCAGTCTAATTCTTGTTGTATTCCATGAACACTATATGTGTTGTCAGGATTGTTGCTTGCATTTCTATAAAGGACTGACATTTGCAAACACAATTGGTCTGTATTGTGTAAGTAAATGTTGTCAACAATTGGTGTCAATTGAAATAGAATATTTATTGCAACATTTGCGTAGCAATTTACACCAGTTATATTTGAAAATTTGAATATACCAGATAGTTCTATGTCCAAGTCATTTCTTCGGAGTTTGTGTTGCTTCTTTGAGTAGTACATTCTTGTTTGGTTGTAGTAATTGATGAAGTATTAGCTTCTTTTATTCTCTTTGGAGGATTTGCAGTGAGATCATGTTGCATTTCTGTTTGAAGTAGTTTTCTTTTACAACATTTTGGTTTTTGTGGAACAGGATAGGTTTTTAGATGGGGTATATAGTGAAAGTAGTCTATTGTGTTCTAAAATACAAGGAATATCAGCGTTTATTTTAATTGCATCAAAGTTGATTAGAAATAGACTGTCAAGTGTACGTAGGCGTGATAATGCTACGTAGCTCATGCCTTCTTTAAAGACTGGGTTCCCAATATCTATCAATGCTTTATCTAGGGTAAGGCCTTGTGATTTGTGAATGGTGACTGTGTATGCTAGAGTTAGAGAAAATTGTTTTCTGCATATATACATGTCTTTGGAAAGAAGGAATCGAGCTGTTGAGGGTCCTATCCTTTTTGCTTCTGATAGTTTGTCAAGGAGAATATTGACAAACTGAATGTTGTTGTCACATGGTTATGCTTGAAAGCCAACAGCTGTACCAAGTGCTCCATTAACTAGTCCTTGCTCCACGTCAAGGTTACGTTTAAGCATTACTCTACAGTTTAAAGCTAATTTTAATATTTTCTCCAAACCAGCTGTGTTGGGGATAGAGTTTTCTAAGATATTTAGTGTTGTGGTGCTTGTTGACACATCGGTAGTGCCATACCATGTATTTCCAGTTTGTCTGTGAAGCAAATTTCAACTATTGGTTGCATTTCTTTTTTCAACATTGTTTCATTGAATTTAGAACAGCTTGCAAGACTTGGCATCAAGGACATACAATTGACATTTTTGTGTGTTAACTGTTCCATGACATCAGTAGCACATGAGTTATGGCCATAAAGTGCATGGATGTGCCGGGTTTTAAATATTGCTTGTGCTTCTTGAGATAGTACAGCAAATCTAATACATTTTAAAATGGTTGCATAGGTGAGGTCTGCAGACTGGTGCATGTTTTCTGTTAATACTCTGTATTGGAAATGTTGCCAAAGGTTAACATTTCCTATGCTGCCAACAGTTTTACGGCAGAGTTTGTGTCCTAAGGTTTTAAAAATAGGTTGACCTTTCACTGGTGTCAATTGAAGAAGATCTCAGAAAACAATAATGTGTTTTCCTCCAAAGAGCTCTTCATAGTTTGTTTTGAGTACTTCTTGTAATCTGAGATGAATCAAAGCCAACATTAGGTTGGAGGCCATGCTCACTTCATTTATTAGTAGCTTTTTCATTTGTTTTAACACTCAGCGTAGTTCCATTGCAGCTTCTGTAGAATGTTTGTAATATTCTAATTTGTTTTGGTGTTCTATTGGAAGGAGCAAAGTGACACCGCCTATGTTATAGGCAGCTAAACCTGTGGGTGCAGTTACAACAGATGACAGTTTGTTGTTTTTCAATTGTTGAAGGAACTTGCTGATGATTTTGATTAAGAATGTTTTGCCTGAACCAGCTTTACCACTGACGTATACTAGTATATGTTTGTAATTTTGACAGATACATTCTTTATTTTCATGTTGTACACCATGTGTAATTTCTTTTGTTACTTCTTGAAAAATGGTACGCTGCTCTTTGTTCAGTTTTGATTGTAGTAAAGTTAAGTCTTCTGTATCTTCTTCATAGTGACACATGGTGTGTTCTACTTCTGTCATAGCTAATTCAGCCTCATTTGCTATAAGTGGACGTCCCAGTGGTTCTTGGATTCCTGTTACAGAAGGTTGACTACTGTCAGGAGTGTCCTTATCTAGTTGGGCCTGGAGTTCTTCTTCGTGTTGCTGTTCATTGTGCAAAATTGTTTTGTACTGTATAAACTTTACATCGGTTATAGTGCTTTGATTTGCTTTGATTTGCTTTGATTTGCTTTGAAAGCGTCTTCATAAGAGTCATAGATATCTAGTATCTCTTCTTCTTTTCCATGGTTTAAAAAGTTGCAGCAGGGACATGTAATATAGTTCTTTATGTTGAGGAGTCTTTAATGACAATTTGATATGATTATTTAAGCTTTGTCTGGTAAGTTTCGGTAAGCTGCCTCCACAATTTGTCACTCTGTATCTACTTTTATTGTCATCGGGATTTATATTATTTTTGTATGTGAAGTTTTGGGCTATGTGGTATAGACACATTGTTTCCAAAGTGGTACTCCTGTTTGGGTAGCATGTGTCTAGTAAATTGTTTTTCAAAATGTCTTGGCTGTTAGGATCATTTTTGGCTATTGTTTTGATGTTGTCATATGATTTGAGAACTCTTTTTCTAGATTTAGCAGGACCAAGATTTAGCCATACTATATTTTCAGATTTTCCATACAAAGCAGTACCGGTTAAATGATCTGCAGCTTCATAGCAGGCACATTCTCTATGTGACAGCATTTTTTTGCCTAAGCTGTACAATTTCTGAGATGGTTTTTTGTCTGATGATAGGTAATTCCAGAGGTCTTGAAGCTCTGTTTTTTCTGCTTCGGTTAAGTTGGATGTAACATATCGTGCAACTGCAGTGGAATTGGCTGCAATGTACTGCAAATCTATGATTGCATTCCATAAGAGGGCAATGATTGCATTGTAATCATTGATATATTTTGCTTCTTCTGTTCTTTTTACGTAATATTTGTTCTTAGGTGATTTACCTTTAACACTATGTCTAACTGAAGACATTACGTGTTTCTGTAACTGGTCTAGGGAAACCAAAGCGGCATTTGGTGTAGTATTTCCCTTTGTTCTTGTATTTGCAATGACAATATTTCCCACATTTGTGTCTTCGAAATTGTACAATTTATGCATGAAGATCACTATTTGTTGCTTCCGATGGAATTTCACAAGTGACACTGTCTTGACCAAATTTAGGAGCATCTTTAATCCATAAAAGCATGTGGATATCTAGTACTCCTCTTGCTTGGTATTCTTTTCTCCAAAAGAAGAGTTGCACTTCTCCGAGGGGAGGAACAGTTTTATTACAAATAAAGTGTAGTATTGCAATGAAGCAATGATGGAAATATCTTGGAACATTAACAGGATCTAGAGAGCAAAGTTCTCCAGGTGTTAGTATATCTATGTTTGTTTTGTTTTTGTTTGATGTGCGTAGAATATCGTGTAAATCTTCCCATGCATATTCTGCAGAACTTAATGTAACACACCAAGTGGGTGGGCCAAGGTTTCTTATCATACAACATACATCTCCGTGACGTCGGAACCAGTACTCTTTAGTACCACGCATGTTTGCTATCAGATTTGTAATGCTTGATTGTAAAACCTCATCTTTTTCTTGCACTTTTTGTAGTAATTGTGTAGCTGACATATTGTGAAAGTGGGTACCTGATTTCAATGTGTGTGCAACTCGGTAACACAGAGTTGCTCGTTCACTTTCAAAGAGTAGGTGGGATATGTATTCCACATTTTGTCTAAACCTGGGATCTTCAGAATACATTTGTAATGAGCGGTATTCTGATGCTGTTATCTGAATGGGTCTATCATCGTACCTTCCTCCTTTCCCAGTAGGAAAGAGTAGAGGAAAAGCATGTGCTTCTATACTTTTTTCCCAAATGCTGATTGGTGATCCTTTTGTTTGTCGCATTTGGTACGTTTCTAGTGCATCATCTGTGGTGTCATTAGAGTGTAATGGATGAATTGTTTAATGGTCTAAAATATTGGATACTGTAGCAGGATCTAGAAGTTCAAATTGACAAGTTTGTGGTGAATCTTGAATTTTATCAGTGATTTCCCTCAAGTTTTCTTCAATATTCATTTATTTTTAGTATTCATTATTATCTTTTAGATATTGCAAGGCTTGTCTAACTTTATGTAAGTCTACGAGTTATTGCCAAATGTTTTTGTCTTTTGTAGGTACACCATTTACTAAGACAATTAAAGATTGCTCTATTGGACGTTGCACTCCCAGAGTGCGCACATTTTCTTTCAGATCTAATGGTAACTAAACTACTTTGCCACAAATGCCTTTCACTAATTCAGAGGGAGGTAATTTTGCTGTTTTTGGTTTAAGGCGTATTATTGCTTGAAATGGGTGCACTGTTTCAATTATGATGCTCTGATATAAATTGGGTTGTTGCAGGGGTTTTGGTAGTGGGATTAATTCCAAGTTATTTGTGATAGCACGCAAAGGAGTTTGGTTGCTGTCAAGTTTTGTAGTGCAGTAACTGCAAAGTATTAAGGGGTCAGTCATTTCATATTTGTTTTCTGCTATAAGTTAGAGAGCTAATTCAAACCATTTGGAATCTTCATTGTCTTCTAGTGTGTATGTTACATCTACAGTTTTTGTGTTACTTTTATAAAAAGTTCTGCGGCAACACACACACACATGGTTTGGTACTTCAGCGGATGTACTTTTAAATGTTAGTATTTCTTTTTTGTATGTGTGTAGTAGAATGTTGACATCTGTACAATTGTTGCTAGTCTGTTGTACAGCTATTGAATTTTGTAAGTGGCTTTCACTTCCAAAATATTTTCTCTGGATATGCTCTATTTCTTCGAGTAGGTCTTTAGCTGTACCATGTAGAAGATAGTTATTTAAATTGGCTAGTGCTAAAGCAGGACTTTTAGCATAGTACAGTTTATATACTGGATTTCTTATAGCTGAATGATGTGTTGATATCATTTTGATATGATGGAAGATGCTTTTGCAAATAGGTCCTGAAATGCAGGCTAATGAATGTCCTTGTAGTCCTGTGTATTTGCGCACTGGACAGGTATCCGTATTTTGTAGTAGTTTTATTTTGATTTTGTCTTTGCCTTTCACATACTGATTGAGGAACTGGCTTAAAGATTTAAACTTTGTTTTGGCAATGTTATACATTGACGTGCATGGCCATTTGTATACTGGACTTTCTGGTTCAGTCGAATGGAGAGGTGATACTGAGTTTTCTGGGGATATTTTTGTAAGCAGTATTTCTTGTTGGATTATGGTATTATTATGTTTTTCATACCCTTGTCTACTGCTATGTATGGCAATTGTGTTTGTTTGCTTTTGTTTGTATGCTTCTTCATTGAAATATGGTTCTGTGCTCGTGGTGTGACTCCATTCACCTCCACAGATATTTAAGAAGTTATTTTTGTTGACATTCCGTTTATTGAGAAGTCTTTTTTGTAAATTAGTAGTTCGTTTTGTTAGTTGTTTCATTCTGTTTAACACTAAAATAAATAACTTCCTTTTGAGAAGGATTGCACTGTCTATCAAAGTTTAATACTTTTTTTGGTATGGTTACTTGCCACTACATCAAGATTTATAAGGGCAGTGTTAGCAGTAGTTGTAGCTGAATTCTTGTTAATCACTTTCTGTTTGGTTTTACATTTTGATAGAGGAGGCAAAGTTTCTGTACTGGAAGCTTGTTTTGTTTCGCTTAATGACTGTATTAGCTGTTTTGTTTGAACTTTTTGTACAAATTCTGCTAGAGATGGATGCTTATTTTGGCCACTTTTATTTTCATTTGCTTTACTCCTGCGTTGCTTTCTACGACTTGCTTTTTGGTAGGCATTCTTTAGAGTCTGTTGAAAAAAAAAGAAGGTATGGGTTGGGCTGTTGTTCAATGTATGTGTGCTGTGTGCATGAGTGTCTGAGTATGATGGTAAGGATGTATGTGGTGGTGTGTGATTGTGTATTGGGCAGCTACAACTAGTTGGGAAGGCTATTCTTGTGCACACAAATTCCATGAATCAACCTCACAGTGTGTTTGAGTAACAGTAAGAATATTATGGTAGTATTGTACTTACTCTTTTTGTGTGGAATGAGCAGGTTTCTTCTGAGTTGTTGTTTGTACTTCAGGTGCTGCTGCTTTTCAGGAGAGTGGTCTTTACTGCAATTGTAAAATAAATAAGTTAGTAATCTTTTGTGTTTATAGCACTGATGTTAATTTAGACGTTGATTTGTATGTTTTTATAGTAATATTCTTGTTTGATATCTGAACATAGTGTGTGCATGCAGTTTCCTTTGACTATGTGAAACCTTTATATTTTACTTACAATATGTTAGTTCAAGATGCTTTGTAAATGAGTAGAATACTAAGTGTATAAAACTCACTTGGTTTCTTAAAGCTGTGTTATTGAATGTTAGGAGGAGAAAGAAGAAATAATGATATACTTATTTTGCAATTTTTATAAGGTAGTGGCAGAAACTATAGAAAAGCATGGAATGTATGCTTTCGTGAAGGTGTGATTAATAAAGCAGAAGGATGTGATTTACAGGCAGTGGTGTTATTTCAGCTAGGAGCTTTTCAATGATAGTGTCTATCTGTGTGAGTGTATGAAGATCCATTACCTTATCCTGGCTGTGTGTAATTTTATAATACACTACTAAGTGTTTTTCTACAATTATACTGTTATTTCCCCCATCTTCTAATATTATATTTTTTTTAGATAGCTGTGTGTGTAAAAGAAAATGTAGATATCAGACAGGTTTGGAAGTGACAGTGGATTACAGCAGATGGGAAAATGACAGTAAGTTCATTTTATAGGTTATACAGGTTAAGTGGCAGTTACTGTGTTTACATGCATTCATAAGAGTTGTACATGTACTGTGCAGAAAATATGCATACCTGTAGTCTGTATTCATGCATGTGGATATGCATGCAGCTGTAAGTACAAATCTTGGAGACTTGTACAGTAATTTTTGTAGTAGGTAGAATCCAATGATATGAGACTTGTCCTCAGAGTGATCAACAGTACATTTGAAGTGCTGAACTCTGAGTTAGATGTAGAGATCTTGGATGTGATTGCCGGATGGTTGTGTGACTGCTTGGCTGTATCCAATGAGGGAATTGCACAGAGAGTGAAGTGTAAAGGGTAGAAGGGCTGTCTAAGAGTTACCCGGTCCACGGACACTGCGGCTGTCCGCGAACAGTGCGTTCCACATCCGGGTTTTTTCCAGCAAACCCAGCATGGAAAGGAGACTGTAGGGATCAGCCAATCTGATGTTGAGGTTGTGGATTTCAGTTGAAAGACACTATGTGTAGTGAAAATGGCAGGGGTGGAGAAAGTCAGGGTGTTGGTGCTTGGAGAGATGTTTGTTCATGGTTTACACCAGTGAGCTCAATGCAGGCATGTGGCAAACAATTTTGATGTTAAAGAAGTGGAAGTGGTGTGGAGCACTGTGCCTGATTGCAATGTACAGGGAATTGTACAAGTTTGTGAAGATATGGGCAGGATGAACAGTTCCCATGTGGTAGTTTTGCAATATGGTGCATTCCATTTGGGCTATGTCATTGCCCCTACTTTGTTGGCAGATTTGGAACACTTGGTTCAAGCAGTAATAAACATCTTCCAAATGCCAAAGTATTTTTTTCTGTATTAGTACCTAGGGCAATATGGGACAACAGTTCTGTTTTTTGTCCTCAGCAACACATTGCTAGGTGTGCAATCAACCAAGGCATGTGTGCTTTCATGCTTAGGCTGGTATGTTCTTCTGTAATAATGAGAATATCGATTCCAGTAATGCTGTTTATTTTAAAGAAGATGGCCTTTCCTCATCTTTTATGGGAAATGCCATTCTATTTTGGAATGTAAGGGTTGCTTTGATGAAGGTTATGTGAAGATTTTAGGAGTAAAGTAAGAAAAATAAAAAGAAAAAAATACAAAATAACAGGTGTCTGTCAAGCATCTGCAAAAATATTTAATAAAACAGCTCTTTTCAGAGCCAACCTCAAAGGGGAAATGGGGCACACTATTTAAATATACATTCACCATGTTCAGATTTTCGATATGTCCGCGGACATGGTGGTAGTCTGCGGACAGCCCGTATTAAATACGGGGATATTGGGGTGGAGAGGCATGCGAATGAGAATGAGCAGAGCAAGGGATTGGTCAGTAATGTTTACTGGGTGTGTTGTGTAAGGAGAGAGTTTGTCAGAGAGAAGAACAGATAGCTATGGCTCTGTGTTTCAGAAAACATATTATCTGGATTTTGGGAGACTCATGGATACATTGGTTGGAGGTGCATGCAGAACGCTGTGGAGTAACTGCAGATCTTGGATTCCCTCATGTGGAAGTGCACTTGCATGGAGTGTGTGAAATGAAGTGGCTGGACTCGGTACCTCTCTGTGCTACTTTGGAGACACAGCATCATCCAGACATAATTATAATTCATTGTGGAGGGAACAGTTTAGGACATGTGTCTGGAATTTCTTTGCAATTTGCAATGAAAGAAGGACTTGGGAAGGACATGGACATGTTTCCAAATTCTCAAGTAATTTTTTCTCGTATTGCACAGAGACAAATGTGGCTGCGTCCTTCTTCATTTGGTCCACAAATGGAGAAAGCGAGGCGCAATGTCAATAAGGCTGTTTGTGCTTTTCTACGAGATGTTGGCATGTCCTCTTTTCACAATGAAAATATTATGTTTCGTAGCACATACATTTTTCGCAGATATTGGGTCCATCTTACTTATGCTGGCAATCAGATTTTTCTGAGAAATGTACAAAATGCATTGCAACCTTTTTTGGAATTACAGCCATCCATTTTTCAGTAGGTGTTGACCATTTCAAGTTTTTCAAACACAAAAAAAACACCAAAAGGCTTGTTTCAGAGCCACCACTTCCTCCCAGAGAAAAGTGCAATAGTTTTGCTAGGGCAGCACTCCTAAAAATAAATGTCCATGGACTGTCCATAGACTTCTAAATACTGCACATGACCCTGCTCCATTTATTTGCCACTTCTATTTTTAAACTGTGAAAGGTGGCTCTGAAAAAGAGCCTTTTTTGGGGGGATTTTTGTTGTTTTATATTTTTTTGGTTTTATACACACGACACACTAGGAGAGGAGGGGAAAGGAGGCTAAGGAAGGGAGACCAACCACAGGGATAAGAAAGGGCAGGTGGAGAGAAGAAGATGTAGGGTGGGCCTTATTTAGGTAGGTAGCAGACCTTCTGGTGCTCCTTGACCGCAGTCTCGAAAGCACTTCAAAGATTCTCCCCCCTGCAGAGTACTGCGTCGCAGTACATACACAATATTGTGACCCTCGAAAGGTAAGGGTAAACAGCATTGTGAATGGGTTGTGAGGCAGCTGGAGGGATGCACTGTCCCACAGGAGTGTCTCTTGTGGTAGATAGCTTAAACAAGCATGTATAGTGGGGTCCTCTTTTTTATAGGGGGCCAACCTGGGAGAGGACAAAAAATGTAAGTACAAGGCAGAGACCCAGTTGGCTACCCTTGGATGTAACAATAGTCGGGGACTTTTAATCAAACCAGTAATGTGGAGGAAACCATCTTTCTAAACATATATCAAAGACGGTAGAAACCGGAAATATAGAAATATACAATTTATTAAGAAGCAAAGTAATAAAGCCACCAGAGAGTGCTCTTCAAAAAAGGATCAATCAAAGAAAATCAAACAAATGTTTCATGTGTAATCAAATCAAATATACAAGGAGCACATCCATTATTTTAATTTTTGTACAGTTGATATTATCATACAGTACTGTTCATAGATAGTGGACGACACAATCCAATTCTTGTCAAATCCCACATCACATATATTTCCGGTTTCCGGTTTCTACCGTCTTTGAAATATGTTTAGAAAGATGGTTTCCTCCACATTACTGGTTTGATTACAAGTCCCCGACTATTGTTACATCCAAAGGTGTCTCTTGTGGTGACAGGAGCGGAAACGGAGGATGTGGTAGAGGAACTCAACCTACTACGTTGATCGCAAGGTACAACCTTGTCATACCAAAGCTGCATGAACCAGGCCTCCCATGACTCAGCACCATCTTGCACTGGTTGCAGGTGACCTTGTTTGCATGTGCTTTTGGTACGTCACCATGAATATGAATAATAATAATAATGCTAAACAACCGCCACACCCAAGACTCACGGCGAGTGCTGGTAGTAGGGACTTCTACTACCTCATCCTAGTCATCCTCTTCCTCTACATCCTCACACCTGTTCCCCTCTGCAGGCCCTTGGGGAGGTGATGGTGGTGGAGGGGTTGGGGGTGGTGCTGAGGCAGATGTAGCAGCAGCAGCCATGGATGCCATCAGGGTTGAAAAAATCTCAGTAAGAGCAACAAAGGCAGCTAAAGTCAATCTGCAATAGCCAGAAGCACAATGAAGATCAGCTCTGGGGTGTGGCCTTTTATAGGGGTGCTGGTGCGCGCTCCGCAGAGAGCCGCGCTGTCCACGGACAGATCGAACACCCCAAAAAGGCTAAAAAAGTTCCAAAAAGTATGTAGAAAGCCAGGGTCATTGTCTGGAACTTGTGCAATTGTAATTTTTTACTGTAAAATATTTTGGATTGTCTATAAAAGTACTTTTAAAATGTTCAGGGACCCGGACAGTGTCCGCAAATCCGGGCACACGCTCAGCGTGGGTGCGGTCACACGATGACATCGCGAACATGTCCGGGAAGGGAACGGGTGTCCGCAGGACACCAAATGCACAGGAACGGTCGTGCGCATGCGCGTGGGTGTTCTATGGACAGTGTTCAGGTCCTCAAACTAATTTAAAGTGTGCCACAAGTGAAACAGACAGTTACGGACAGGCGCTATGTTGGTAGGACTTATGGGTGTGGTGCACATGTGTGTAGATGTGCTACAGACAGTACGGACAGGTATAGTGTCCTTAGAACACCCCCATTTGGGTTAATTGCTAACATTCCAGACACTGGGTGTGTCCTAAGAACAGTTCCAAGTTGCTTGCGGACAGTACAGACAGGTATAGTGTCAATAGGACACCTCCATTTTGGTTAATTATGGACATTCCGGACACCAAATGTGTTCTAAGAATAGTTTCATCTTGCTTGCGGATAGTACAGACAGGTATAGTGTCCTTAGGACACCTCCATTTTGGTTAATTGCGGACATTTCGGACACCTGGTGTGTTCTAAGAAACAGTTCCATCTTGCTTGCAGACAGTATGGACAGGTATAGTGTCCTTAGGACACCTCAATTTTGGTTAATTATGGACATCCCGGACAACAAATGTATTCTAAGAACAGTTCCATCTTGCTTGCGGACAGTACAGACAGGTATAGTGTCCTTAGGACACCCCCATTTTGCTAATTACGGACATCCCGTGCAGACACGCTGTCCGCACACACCTTAACTGCCTTTTTTTAAAAAAAAATAAGACACAAAGGACTGAATTAAAACACATAATATTTTTTTTATTACATACAGATATAAAATGTGTGAAAGAGATGGGGAAGCAGAAACTGATACAAATACAGGGGAATTAGGGGTTTGGGGAGAATGGATGGGAGGGGACAAAGGGATGGAAGTCTCATCAAAAGGTTTTTCTTGGTGTTGAGGGTTTGGGGATAGTTGACTGGGACATGGAGAGGGGGAACAGGTGCATGTGGGACAATGATATTTATTTTTTTCTTTTATGTGGTCCTCCACAAAATGTTTCAAAAGATTGAAATTTTCCATAAGCATTTCCGTTTCTCGTTCCAGGAGTATTTTATAATGTCTCTTTTGTTGTATTATTTGGTATATGTGTTACATATATAGGTTCCACTTCTTATTTATTATTACATATAATGTGTTTATATGCTGCTTTTTTAACTTGTTCAGTGTTTATATAGCATGGTAGAACAATCTAAGATACTCCCTAAGTTTTTGTGTAGTGTTGCTGTTGTCCATGTCTGTCCGCGGACATACGCACAGTCCGTGGACATCAAAATCACTAGCAGGGGGATCGGCATGTTCTATTTTGCATGTATATAAAGTAAGGGAATCCTAATACACATCTATCAAATTCACACTATGTATATGTACACTATGTATATGTATATGTGTATTCAGTAAAAAAAAGTTTGATAAAGGGAGGTTATGGTTAAGTTGCGCTATTAAAAACCTATGAAATTCAGTAAACAAACTTTGTTAAAGGGACGTTATGGTTCCAAGTAAAACCGAAAAACCCCTGAAATGCGTCAGTTATGGTAAGCTAAGCAACCATAGCTCGCGCCACCACTGTGCATTGCTAAGACTAACACCCAGGAACCATAATGTCCCTTTAACAAAGTTGTTTTACTGAATTACATAGGTTTTTAGTAGCGCAACTTAACCATAACGTCCTTTAACAAAGTTGTTTTTACTGAATATAATATATGTACCTTTTGTGTACACATTTAAATAGTTGACAAATGCAAATGTGTTTGCAATGGCGTTTCTGCACTGACAAATTAGTGTATAATCTGCACTAAAAAGAGTACCACATTTGTGACATCGAACAATGCAGAGGGGTCAATTCTAACATCATGATGAAAAGAGTGTGGGAATACGACATTCTCCCATCCAGTTTCCAGCACCACCATTCTGAAGTTGGTGGAAGTATTTGAGGTGAGATGTTGTGCTTTCTAGTAGCAAAAGCTGCTAAAATCACACGTTGTGGGGGAAACATGTGCTCCAGTGACATTGCAGGCATTTCTTAACAGACTGCCACTTTTCTAGTTTAACAAAGTTTTCTTAAACTCTCATTAAACTGGAACAGTGGTGCTGCAGTCTAAGACATTGATTAATTATGAAGGAAAAAAAGTTTGAAGTTGAGTTTAACGGTACCTCAAAGGTACTGTATTTATACTCCTTTTCTGTTGTGCTAAACCTGTGCTGCTGGGAGGAGAATCCCCTCCATGTGGCTGCCCTGCATTCCAGATGGTTGCTTGGGATGTTGTCAAGCCATAAATCAGGCCCATGCAAAAGCCAAGGCTCTCATGTTACAACACTGCATTCTTTCTTCATCAGAATATGGTGTTTGTAAGTAAAGTGTTCCTCCTTCATGGAGCAACAATTTCTTACATTTGCACACACCTCAGAACTGGCTCCTTCACGGACATAATTTGAGAGTCACTAGGGGTCTTCCTTGCTACCCCAAAAAACAAGATTTTATTTTTAGTTTTAATTTGTTATTGCTTTAAATGTAAGCTGCTGGGATGTAACCAGCACCATGTGGCTCTTTGTTTCTGGAGTGGCAGGCTTTCTTGTTACAGTACTCTTAAAAAAAGTGTAACACTTTGAGCAATGACCCTAAATGAGAAAGAATAGGAATAATAAATAATTGATCTTTCTGAAATTCTATACAATCATTGCTAGACTCATTAAGGTTTATTTCAGCCACACTTCAGGGGGTGAGTCACTGATTTAGTCTGTTCTTAAACAACTCAAATTCACAATGCAGTCTAAAACCTCCAAAAAGCCTTAAGAGTAGAAGTAGAATAAGCATCCATGTCCGACTAAGTATTTTGCTTTTGTAAGTTGCATTTATAGAATGTTTTCTTCTGCCGATGTCTCTGTTACAATCATCTCAAGGCATTCCATCTCGGTGTCCTCGGTCACTTGACAAAATACTTGTGTACAGTGTAGAAATGTTTGACCATAGCACATAAAGTGGCCCTTGATTTCATTGTGCCACAATTAATACTTTGTTGCAACGTGTCCATCATTCTTATCTCTATGGCATGCTGTTCAGGATGTTTGTTTGCATGTATGAGGTAACAAGTGCCCAAAGTATGCGATCCCGTGTGAGTGTGCTGCTTTCCCTGTGTTGCTCTAAATTAGTTAATACAGTTATTAATCCAGTGGTATGTATTTTGCCACCCTCTGAAGCCTGAAAAGTAGATCCATGCAGGCTTCACATGTGGCCAACTTTGCAGCAGACCTGCTGGTGAACTGCCCCACTATTAAATCTTTGTTACCAGTTTAATGGTATCCACTACAGAGTGAAATTTGTTTTCTGGCTTTGAGAACATTCAGAAATGTAAGTGCTCAGTTTACTATAGGCGGTAAGATTGCTCAGTGGGTTAAGCACTCGCTGGTCTAATGTGTGTGTGATCTGCAGGATACAGGTTTGAATCCCAGCAAGGACAACTCAGCCTTTCATCATTCTGAGGTTGATAAATGAGTATCAACACAGGTTGGGTGATATTTTATGTATATTTGTTCTATATAAAGCGCTTAAGCCTAAGTGCTATATAATAACATGATTATCAGTTGGCATTGTGTGTCTGCTTACATTCACAGTAATTTGGTAATATGGGCCTATACACACTGATATTAACGATGCATATGTGATCTACTCTTGTATGAAATGCATATCACATTACAGTGATATCTTAACCATATTGTTCGTAGTGTACTTAGGAACAATATATGTGATGCCACTTCCTGTTTTGTCAAGGGGTGAAAGGTTGTGTTCCATCACTTTGCGTGGAGTGGGCTCAAATGACACCCCTTCTGGGCAATGCTGCATGGGAATCCTACAAGCAAGGCAAGGTAACTGCTGTTACCATTGGCAGCTGGGAGAGGGGCAGCCCCTACCTTCTCTGTGCCTGCTCCTCTCCTCCCCCAGCTACAGAGACACGCAGTGTCGGCAGCACAAAGCCACGGAAGGGTAAGGTGCGAACAGTCATCTCACCCTTCCTCAAAACAGCAAGGTGCTAAGCACCATAAGGAAAACAACCGTCAGGCAGGTCCCAGGTTCAATAGATCTGCCCCCACCAGGGAGCCAGACAGTCGGCTATCGGCCGTGGCTGCGACAACAGCAGCCCCCACCACATACACAACAAAGACCCAGGGCCTCCCTGGGTCCTATAAATATGAACAGCATGCTCAGAGTAAACACAATCTGTTGGTGGACCCTGAATGGGGACCCAAGAAAACAGGAGGTTCACTGTTTACTCAGTGTCTTCCAAATCTTCTTGCTTCTTTACCACAGAACCCGCCCACCCTACAAAAAGGGGAGAAGAACAAAAAGAAGTACAAGGCACTGTTCGGTGCCCACAAGTCTTGGGACACAAGAAGGCGGCACGGGTCAGAGGGGGTAACCTCAGGACCTGGTGCCAAAAAGTATGATACCATCATGATATGTGATATTGTGTATTTGCCATAACTCATATCTGTACAATAAAATCCTAAGGCCTTTTATTGCCAACACTTGACACAAGTTGTGAGCTTATCATTACGGGAGAGGGTTTGGGGTTCGGCCAAAACTAATGCATGCATATGGGTTCAGCAGTTACTGTCATGTTATCAGAGGTCAATGGTCGTGTGATATCACTTCCACAACCTCTGGTATTTTGGTGAAATGACATCCCCGGGCCCCTTAGTCTACAATGACCTCGGAACCTGAAAGCACACGATTTACGAAAAGCTATGTCAAAAAATAGATACCACCTTAAACGTGAACATGTTTAACATTAGCCTTTTCAAATCTGCATCGATGCACGTATTAGCATTTAGTCGGATAAAGTACCAAGAACTGCACACGAGCCAGGAAGCACTCTGCTTCACATATCATCGGCATGCGACTGCTCAAATCAGGCATTACATCACAATGTACCTTTCAGCCGTCTTGCATCAATCACAGTTCCATGGGGATTGAAAAGCGGGGCAGGCAAGGCTGCGGGTTTCACACCATTAGTGTCCATCCGCATGGCACGGTAACCTGGCCGAGCTCTCACGGAAGATCAACGCATAAAGCAAACTAGATTTAAAAATGTGTGCACAATGCATTGTTGTAATGGTGCATATAGCATTCCCAGTATTCCTCCATCACCCCAAGAAAATAGTGTTATCAGCAATGTGGCAATTAGGTCTTTCGGGATTGCTAAACCAGCGTGTGTAAGAACTACTTTCAAAGACAGCCTGCTATATTGCTATCCATTTCATTTCTCTGAGTGCACTTGCAAAACATGTTTTAGTGGCTACTTTAATATAAACACTTTCCAGTAACTGCCATTATTAACAGGCGTAGCGTCAGAGAAAATGCTGCCAGCCTTTATTTGGATGCTCTCTACATACATTCTCAGAATATGTATACATCCGAATCCTAAAGTACAAAAGTTGGCTAAAATTAGAATGCATTAAAGTGGAAAGTGATCCACGTCACCTGGAGCTTTTCTGAAATGTATTCTGCGGAAAAACGGCAAAGACGCTGCTTACTTTGAATATATATGCTGCACACTATTATTGCCATTTAGGGGTGGGTGGTTGTGGCGTCCAGGTGATGGCGACCATGACATCTGAAGTACCGGCACATAAACACCAAACGGAGACGACCTAAAGAGAAACTTCGGCCAAAATATATCCAATGAAGGCAAAGGGTTTGGGTTCGAGCAAAGTGTCACTAGGGAACCGATAAGTTAGTAATCTCCACAACAAAGGGCACTACTATCCTACGGGCCTTACTCCCCTCCCTCCACAGGTGACTGCAATCTAGCACACCACAAATGCAGAATGGGCAAAAAAAAAAAACCTGACCTCCCGTGTTCCGGGAAAGAAAACAACGAACGAACATCTTTTCTGAATACAGACATCCTGCGAAATGCACACATATTTCACCGAGTCAGTGCGAACTGCGGCAAATTATGTGGCACGCAGCACGAGCACAGACTGCGGGGTCATATTTGAACACAGTGGTTGGAGACGACATGGCGTTGTTTTTTAATACCGAAGTAAAAAAGAACAAATACATAAAAAGTTGAATTTTCAAAGACATGGATCCATGCATCTTATTTTATAATGTATAATTGTAAGAAACATTCGTATGTTGGTAAACACTTCCCCTAACTTCCAAACAGTGCATCTTTTTTCTTTGTTATATACTTCTATTAGTTCATGAAGCCTCATAAAAACAATGATTTAACACGGTCCCGCCCACTTCAGTCCCCCGCCATCTGCATCCTCGCTCTAAAAATAACCAGTCCGGCCTTCCCACCAATTGTCTCGCCCCTCGAATTACTATTAAGGGGTCTGAGGGAGAACAGGGGATTTACACAATTTCTGGAAGCGTCCTCCCGACATCCCACCTGTTAGTAAACCCCTCCTGAGCATAACAGCATGCAAAGTCATGTTAAAGGGTTCCTTTAGCCAATGCAAGCCTTCCACATGGGTATTGATTAGCTGTATACCTTCGACTTAATCTGCAGGGCGTGTCATACCTGGTTAATGTCGCAGCCAATATTGATTATCCTACAGGTCCTTCTAGGCATTTGTCAGGCTTTCAGTGGCCATTGCCCATATATATTCGACATGGAAGGAATGCGCCTTCTATTTAATGCTTCCTCACTAGGCGGCTCTCATAATTGTAAACACATTAAATAGCACAAGGAAATAGACATGAAGCCACTAGACTCCTTTGTGATGGAACCTATGATCTCCAACATTGGAGACAATTCCTAACCTGTCTATATTTCGAACATATTCTTCATTAACGCATATTTCAACCTGATAAGATCGAAGGTACACATATAATGACACACATTTAGCTGACCTAGAATTTCCAACCAGTGTAAGGCCTGAAATCCCAGCATAGCAACTGAGAAAATACTCGTGAAGGTTCCTGTGTTCCTCAAAATAGCCACACCATGTACTGTAGAGATCTCTAAGACTGGTAAGAACTGGACACATGGATAGAGGCCGTGCAACTCGACTCTATAGCCTTTAACTTGTTGTATAGTTGAATTGACCAAGAATTAAAAAAAAGAAAACGTATGAACTTTACATGTTGGAGGCACCACCTTCCGGGGTGAACCAGCATATGTGTTCTGGCCATCATTGTGCCCCAATTCTGTTTTGGGATATCTGGGAAGAAGAGGCTTCCTTTAGCATGTCCATAGATAAACATTCTCTACTGCAGTGCCAGAATACTATCTGGCGAAGGTGGGGTTGCCTGAACTTATGTGAGTGTGAGTAATGGAAAGGTGTGGGTAATTCTCTTTCCAAAGAGAGGCCCGCTAATCTGACCCCCCTTTAATAATGCTCCATGCCAAAAATATAATGCATTCATGCGCCTTTGCTGTGACAGACTCCTACCATCTCCAGCAACTGCCCAGCAGTGGCAGCTGAGTAGGTACAGAGGTCACATGTGCATTCCTGACAACTGCTGAAACACAAAGCTCCAACAGGCAGAGGTGTTTTTTTTAATTGTCTGCGCCTCTGATTCAACACATATATATTGTGCACCTTAGACAGCCTGGTGGCATGATAAGCTATATAAGATGAATGGAAAACCTACCAGAGAACAGTTTTTTTGAGCCATGTTCATTCTCAGCACAGGGCTCCCTCACTCTTGTTAACTTTACAAAATATGGAGTTTCACTCTAAGTAATCAAGAGTAATCCATGAACACATTGTTTACTGGGTGTTAGGGAGGCTCAGCTTCACTTCACTCAGGAGGCCCAAGAAATCTCAAACATATGTCTGTGATTGCTGATGGTACTCTTGTTCATTGGAGAATTGCCTTGCATTTCAGTGCTGGACTGCTGTTGTGGGTGGGAACAGACTGATATGCCAATGGATATTTTTACTCTGTGAAAGTAGCAGTGAGCTTACACCCATTTCTGACCATTCTGCATGGATGAAATTCCATAGAACAGGTTATTTGAATCATGTTTGTTCTCAGTAGAGGGGCACCCACACTCTTGTAAATATATAGAAGTATAAATAGTGTGTGAATAAAATCCATTCATTTTCAAAGAGCGTTCAATAGTTTCAGGTCTCCATTAACATATTGACTACCATGCTACACTACATATACAATCTGACTTTCTACTTTTTTCTTTTTTTTATTGTAACATTTAGTTTATTTCAAACTTTTATTACACTTTTTCTCAAATCATATTGCTAACTTTCCTCTACTGCAATGTTCATAACTTAATTTCCAAGTCATTCATCTAAAAAAAACTTCTTGATATAGTAAATTATTTCTTTGAGTTTTCCAGGAATCTCATTTCAGTTTCAAACCATTATTTTGTCAAGGTAATTTATAGTTGCACAAGTTAATTGCACAGTGGTCCCACTTAAGATATGCAACCACCAGTCGTCCATGTTGTCATTTTGTGGCGGAAATCTTCGAAGATAGAATGACCTTTGATCTTTAAGGGCTGGACATTCGATTATAAGATGTTTCGTTGATTCAACCTTGGTTAGGCAATATCTACATACATTGTCTTTGGTTTGTGGGTCATGTCTCATAAACAACATTTCCTTTGTTTTATATGCGTTTGTCCGCAATCGCATAAAACAGTCTCAATGATGTCTTGACGGGAATTTTAGTAGATATTTTGGCAGTTTTTCCAATTAGTTCGTAGTAGGTCCCAGCTCAAGTGCTGTTGCTAGGGTGTTATACTTGGCCAAGTTTTGAATCCATGATCATTGTTTCAATTTCTTTTTGGCAATTTGTGGCTGAGACAAAAGTCTATCCAACTTTATGTCGACCGCTTGGAGAATCTCCTTCAACCTCTGGTCACATGTCAATAACAGGCCTTCGTATGGATGCTTGTCTGTTGGGGCCAATATTTCATAACCGGTTCAGGATTTGTTATAATCATCTTCCTTAGAAGCACCATTGATTTCCAAATCACTGTTCCATATAGAGCATCTAGCGCTATTTCATGGCGAATGATGGTCATTGAGTTGTTTTTTCGTAGCCAAAACACTTGTCTCCAGTAAAGCCCTTCTAAATAAGGCCAGATGTTATGGTCTATGTTCCAGCCGGCTTCTACTCCAAATGTGATGGCTGGAATACATTTTTCAAGTACAATGTGTGTACTGGACTCAGGGTGAATTTCCCTTATTGGTTATGAATTTTTGCACATTGTAGGGAGAAGGATCTCATATGCTGGATTAGGTCTTGAACCCAGCTCCATTCTCGTATTGACTTGTTTACCAGCACACCTAGATAGCGAGATTCAGAAATTATTTCAATTTGTTTGTTGTTAATGAACCAACTGAAGTTCTTGTTCTTGGTGTCTTTGGATGGGCCGATCATTATTTTTGTTTTTTTCACATTTATCTGTAATTCATTTGCTTGCATATAACTTTGGAGTTTTGTAAGGAGTCGTTGGAGACCTATCTGTGTGGAGTTGAATAAGACTAGATCGCCAGCATGTGTTGCACAACTAATATGGTGTCCATTTATTTTTGGTAGAAAACATTTCACAGCCTTTAGGGCATTTGGAATATCAGCAATTAACAATTTCAATAATAACACAGCGAGGGGACAGCCCTGTTTTACTCCTTTATCAATAGCGATTGCCTCGGATAAATCACCTTTTACATTTATCCGAACTCGGATTGATGTATTTGAGTGAAGGGCCTTAACCAGCTGTAGTATATTTTCAGGACAGTCCCATTTCTGTAATTTTCACCATAACATCTCACAATCTATTGTATCAAATGCTTGTTGCATATCTACAAATGCCAAGAAGAGATTTGACCTTTTTTTCAGAGCATCATATTTTAACAGATGTAAGATAGCTAGATTGGCCTGGGTTCCGACACCCTGTGTAAAACCTGTCTGGCGGCAGTCTGTTAGTCTGACTTTGATTGCCCAGGCTGTTAGATTTTTCTGCAAAAAAGTTGCGAGTATCTTGCTAATTGTATCTAGAAGGGCAATCGGGTGATAGTTCGATGGATCGGCCCGATTGCCCCTCTTAAAGTTTGGCACAATTATCATGGAGACCCAAGAAAATGGAATGCATTTTAGGTCAGCGTTTCTTGAAAAGAGCGTCGCAATGAATCTGGATCATTCTTGTTTGTTTGCCTTGAGCATAACATTCGTAACGCCATCGGAGCCAGCAGCTCGCAAGTTTTTTAACTTTGAGAAAGTGTGTATAATGTCTTCTTCACTCTCGTATATGTCCCAGGTCATTGTATCTTGCCAAGTTGAGGTTGAAGTTGTATTAGCTATCGCATTAAATACCTCTGTGAAGTGTTTGATCCAGGCGCCCTCTGGGACCCCATTTGCCAGTATTGCATTTTGCTTTACGTACCCTTTGCTCAAAATGCGCCAAATGTCTCGAGTTGTTTGTTTTTATTAGAGACAACATCTGTTCTCCGCGCTCTTGGTCCCGCAAATAGGACTGTGCTTTTAGCCAATTGCGATATTTTTGTTTCAGTTTTTTTATTGCATTTAAGGCTAAGTCATCCAATTTATTCTTTAGTTCTTGAATGTCTTTGTGCAATTGATTTTTTTTCCCTTATTCACAGTCTTGCTCCATTCATGGTTGTGTGGTTGTAGAGTTTGTTTCACCTGGGTTTTTGGTCTATTAGCAACGATGCATAATTAATTGTTTCCTCAGGTGAGAATTTTGACGATTGTAGAATATTTAATTGGTTTATCTGTTTCACATTTATCCTGAGTCTGTTCCTTCTATACTTCCTCTTAATTATTTGATTTGAGTTGAGTCTTACAGTTTTCCAAAGTAGTTGCCAGGACAGTTCTAAAAATCATGTCACTATTGGCAGTCGGAATTATCGTTAGCTTTCCGATTTTGTGCCAGAAGTTTCGGGAAGTCCAGGTATAATAAAGGGTCTTGTAAGTGCTCAGGTTATGCCATGTGGGCTTTGGCGGCATATCGCCGCTAACATTCCCATTGATCATCTTGCAATCTCATGAATCAATAGCTTTTACCCATCTAATTCATCGGCTGCTTGTTCTGTGTGTTTCGTGATGCTTAGGCAGCTTGTGTTCCTTCTCTGAATTGAACCATGAAAGATTCATGTCTCCTCAAACAATGATTAATACCTCATTGTGGTATTTTTGGTGTTTGTCTATTAAGGACATTACTGAAATTATGAACCTTTTTTGATGAGATCTTTGCTGGGTTCCAATATACATTAATCAAAAGAAGATGTTGATGGAAGGACGTTATAAGAGAGTGCTTTGAACTAAGATGTTTGCATTTTCATTTTTAATCACTTCGCAACTTGTTCTTTTTTTTATCATCATTATTAAGCCAGAGAATGGCCGTCCTTGATGATTTTTCTCGGCCGGGTTTAATAATGTCAATTAACCATCTTTCGCTGGTGGAGTTCGCAGTCAGGTTTCTTGTAGACAAATGGCAAAATTGTTGGTCAGATCCATTGTTCATTATTTGAATAAGTGTTGGAAGTCTCTCGTATTCCCTGATATCAATGTTGAAAGGACTTATTTTCCTTCTTGTACTAGATCATTTTTTGGCAGACCTACTTTTGAATATTGATAGATGTCTGACTTTTGTCAGATGTATTTTGTTTAAATGGTAAGGCCATAGGCGAGTTGTTCAATCTTTTCCTCAGCTCATCTCGTTTCTGTTCATTTGTTAGGACTTCGAATGGAATGTCATTTCCAGTGGTTTGGTTAGTGTTTAATTTGGGGTCTTCTTCTGATATTTCAAAACCGAGGAAAAGTAGTTCATCTCTCGCTGCCAATAGAGTTTTTCGTACTGCCTGTGGTTTTATATGTAAGAAGACCCTATCAACCCGTTCTTCGGTTACATACTCAACTATACATATGTCATGTGTAGTTACAATACGAAGAGCTGGAACGGTGTGCAATAGACGCATTACATTTCCTCTATTTAGGTTAACTTTGTTGTTGTCTTCAAATACGTTTTTGATTCGAAGTTTCCAAGACAGGGCCTTCGATTCAGCCAAGTTTTGTTGCATTGAGTGGTGGACTTTTTTCTTTCTCTGGACTGTAGTTAATTTTGGATTGAAGATGACTTGCATCTTATTTGTAGTGGAGCCTTTTGTTGAGGCACATTTTGATTCGCCTGTTTGAATGAAATCCCTTGCGTGATCAAAGCCTCTGGTTTCGATTGGTTCTTGTTTTCTTTTTGAGTATCTTGATTTTTGATGTTAGCGGGTTTTTTCAGTGCAGTATTACTCAATGGCTCTGGGTTTGAGGGGCGTTCCATCACAGCCTCATAGCTGTCTGGACTACTACCACCGTCTGAGTCTACTGAGTATGTTGACAGGTTACATAGATCCGCAGAAGAAGATGTTGATTGTGTCGAGATGCCGTTTAGATCTAGTCACAAGTTGATGAGTTTTCCTCGTCTTGCGAGGACGATATGCCTATTTTCTGGGGTCTGGCCAGGAATTGCTTCATTTTTTTGCCGAGTCAAAGGCCCGTTGTCAGCCATAGCCGCTCACCACTTAACTGCTGCCTGCTTCCTCCTGCGGACTGCTGCAGACTGAACTCTGCGCCTGAACTTTGCGCGTGCTCCGCACGTGCCTGGAGTCTTTAAGGTGGTGGGACTCGCCGAGTTAAAGGGCTGGTCAGCAGCAACAGAAACCAGAGCACAAGAACGCCAACAGTCACTGCAGCTCCTCTCACAATCACCTCACAATCACCACTTGCTGCAGACTGAACTCTGCGCCCAAACTCCATCACTTTCATTTTTCAGCATTGCTCTACTTCTGTTCTCATGGACCCATGCACCATTACGTCAATCCACACCCTCCTGAGTCAACCTCTTCAATTGTCTGAATATTATTGTCTTTGATTTGCACATGTATGTTGGCAAGTCGAGCTCCATCTCTTATACCCCTAACATGCTCCCACTCTGTGAGAGTGGGAGTGCAGGACCCACCTGGATAGAAAATCTGTCCCTCGCAGTGATTCTGACATCTTGGAGTGGCTGCTAGGTGGCACATAGTCACAATGGTGTTTATGGCTTTGCTTATGTGATGCAATCCCTGTGGCCATCTTGGAATGATGTAGTAACACCTGAGTTCTATTGATTCCTGAGTAACAAGATGCTGGATAGGCTAATGGGATTTTATACCTGGAGGATCTTGGCCCAATTTCTCAGCTTGCAGACAAAGCATAAACTTCTTGTACCATAAGTGAACTGCTAATATTCTGCCTAAACCTGTAAACATCTGCCTGTATTGGCATGTCTTAAAAGAATAACGTGCATGTTTCAGGCGATATATCTGAACCCCATCTTCTTCAAAATGGAAATTCTCCCCTACACGGGAAGATGGGGCATTACAGAGCGACCTAAATGCTGTACTGTCTGAAAACACCATCTTTTAGCACACTATGTCCTCAGCGGATAGGCACATTCATGAAATGCAAGCGGTCAGTACGGAAACACACACTAATTTAACAGGTGACTCACTTATGTGGAAGAGCAGACAACGTCATTGGAAGCCAGGGTCGAAGGTATGGAATATCTTCAGAGCACACTCTTCAAGCTGGAGGCCTGCACCAATGAGTTAAAGGAAAGAAACAGACACAATAACATCGTACTGTTTTGGGTCTATGAGGCGACAGTGGAACTGGAGATTTCCACTTTGCTCAAGAAGTAGCTTCCATCATTACTACAGATTACTTTTTCTCCCACATTGGACACACAGCATGCACACCAGATTCCCCCCCCCACAGAAGTGCAGAAAGCGTGAAGGTGAAATGCAGACCCTTCATAGCCTTCTTCCTATGATACACACAGCTGAGCCAGATTATGGATGCTGTCAGGAAAAAATCAGGAAATGTATCTTTTCAATGACGTCCAATTTTCATACAACAGGGCTTTTCCGAATGTACAATGGTCAAGAGGAGGTGATTTCTGGAGTTTCTTGCTGAATTACATTGACGAGGCCTACGGTATCACCTACATACTCCGGCAAAAATTATGGTTTTCAGTTCAAAAAGCCTCACAAAATTCTTTGTTGATCCTGCAGATCTCTCCCGATTTCTAAAATACACATCTGAGTACCAATGGACACTGTGACTGTCGATGCAGATGCCTGGAGGACTGCTCTTCCTCCATATATGGAGGCCAGGAAGCTATGCCTAATACTCCAGGAATAGATGGTAGGCCATCCCTATACTGTTCTTTCCCACCAGGCCTAGGTTGGGGCTCTCTGTGTACAGCTACTATGTCCAGCCCATCTCGCCAAGACAGGGACACATTTTGGTCTCCTTTGAAATCCAAACCACCCTTGTTATGGACACGGTAACTTGAAAACAATAGAGGCTATGGTGTTGTGGTTTCCCAGGTAATGTATGTCTTCTAACGGATAACCACTCTTTTCCATTTATTTTCAGTTACTAAAGCAGTTTGGATCTGTATCTGGAGCAGTGTGTGGAGCGTCACCATCTCCCACATATTCTGCCACATGTGCTTTTGGCGACAGGTGAATGTGGCGATTTCTATTGTTGGAGCAACATGTTTCTCTAGAGCACTCCTTTTTGAGGGTCCATCCAAGGACTCATATTCCCCAATTGCAGTTGTATGTTTGAAATGGTTTGTTCCAACTTTAATATTTCTTCTTCTGTTAATTCCTAGGCTCTACATGCTTGATATTACAATGCTACAGCAAAGCGGAGTGCTTGCAGCCAGTAAAGTAGACTGAGACATTTGGCAATGCCATGGCCATGCTTGGGATTCCTTTCTCAGAAGGTCAGCAATTATCTTCAGTATATCCTTTAGCTATGGCTTTATCATACTGGCCGCTCCCTATATGTTAGCCCTACCATGATGAACATTATTACAAGGAATGTGAAAGGGGTTACAATCGCCTTTAAAGAGACACATGGTTCTGTCACATTTAAAGGAAGCGGCTGCTCGTGTGGCTGTCATTCAGGAAACACAAATCTCTGACAAAGAATCTGCCATACTTCAGAGGTATGGGTGGACCAGGTATTTTGTTCAGAGGCCAAGTTAGGTGACTATACTAATTAATAAAAATAGCAGAGACAAAGGCAGATAAGTATGGAAGATGGGTTCTAGTAAATTGTAAAATCAAATTCAAATATCAATCTCAATATTTAAAGCCTGAATCAAGCAGATATTGGGGTTCGGGAAAATTATGCCAGATGATCAGTCTTTAAACTGTTCATCCCTGGTAATTGGGGTGATTGCAATCTTTCCTTGGATCCCAGGCATAATAGGAAATCACAGTAAAGGTTTTGTTCTTCGAAGATGCATAAAGCTTTGAATGGTTCATTCAAAGCAATGAGCTGGTAGATGTCTGGAGGCTTTGTAATCCCAGTGCTCTGTAGTATACTTTCAATCTCCATTTCATTCTTCGTTTTCTAGAGTAGATTAACTATTTTTGAGTAGATGGTTTATGGACCACTTAAATGTCACGCCTTCTTATCTCCATTCAGTCCTCTGTTGTTACCCTGGACTGGCATGTATTGTAGAATAGAGGCAGTTCATGATGAATGAACACAGACCTACTCCTTTCCTTAGATTTCCAAATCTCTGTTGAGAAATTCATGCAAGAATTTTTTTACTTAAATGAGTTCACAGCCTTCTCCCCTATGTTAATTTTGGATGAGTACCGGGCTGCACTCTGGGATCACATTATAGGGTATTTAACTAGTCAAAGTGCAATAGGAAATCACGAGGTAAAACAAATGTTGAACATATAAAGAACATGGAACTTGACTACGTTTATGAACATCAGAATAAATAAAAATGCGGGTGAAAATATATTATAACAAATAATGTTAAAAAAAAGCATCCAATATTTTGTTTAAATAAGTTGATTGCTGGTGCTAATAGAGCAGGAGCGTTACTTGCTGTCTACGTAAAAGTTTGGAACAAGAATAGAAACGTTGCTGTGTTTAAAGTGTGGGAGTAACATTATAGTAAAGGACGAAGATATTGCAAGTTCCATTGCTAAATATCATGCATCAATATACACTCCCGAATCATACCCTTTCCGAGGTCAGTTAGATGCCTTCTTACAAAATATCCCTCCCCCACATGACACACCATTTCTATAACGTTTTTTTCTCATCTAAGACAGGATATCATATTAGCGAAAGTTACACTAGCCATCACCAAAATAAATAGGAAAAGCTCTGGGCCCTGGCGGCCTTCCTATTGATATTCTTTGCATACATTTACAGATAAGCTCTCTCCCAAATTGGTAGTTCTATTTGGGTGTTATAGCTCTGATAAAAATACATACTACATTGTTTGATGCCGTGATACACACATACCAAAATCATGCAGTGATTCACTCAAATTTACCTGATCAATGAAGAAGCTGAGATTTTTGCCAGAATTATGGCTATTTGACTCGAACCACTGGTGCCTACATTAATCCATAAAGACCAAACTGTTTTCTTTTTTTTTTCAAGGGTCGACTAACTTTGGCAAATACTCATCTGCCATGCAATATTTTTTGACATGGTTGGGAAAACTGATGAACATTGGGCAACGATTACACTGGACATCAAGCAAGCATTTGAGAGACTGGGGTAGGCCTTCCTGGCTGAGACATTGAGCCTCATTATGAGTTTGGAGGCAGCCATGCCCCTAGTAAGGGCATGGCTGCCTCCAAACTCGGGTCCGGGTTCCCTGAATGGGGAAATACTGGGCCATTCCGACCTTAGAGGGCCTGGTATCCCCATTCAGGGAACCCGGACCATCCCCATTCCCATTTGGGCCCCCATAGGGCTCAATGGGAATGGGGAGCATGCTAACAACGGGCCGATAATGACAGGCCTGTTGTTAGCATGCTGTTCCGCTCACGGGACCCGCTAAGAAAGTCTGGTAAAACCATGTGTCCACAGCGGGTGCCGCGAGCAGACCTCGTAATAGGGTGGTAAGGGATTAACGGCTCCGTCACCTTTACTGGTGCCGTTAACCCCTTACCGCCCACCTCGTAATGAGGCCCATTATGTTGGTATGGATTTGATCGTAAGTTAATATCTCTATGTTTTACTTGTATCAGCATCCTAGATCTGATACAATGGAGGACATATTCTCACCATATTTCCTGTTACATCATTGTATTAAACAAGGTTGCCCTCACACTCCCTTCTTTTTATTCTGTCCCTAGAACCTCGCCACCAATACATACAGATTAGCTACATGATTAAAGGAGTGGGTTCTGCGTATGCAGATGACATCTTGTCCGTTCTGGGAGAACCACAAAAGCCCCTTCTTCCATTCTTAGAAACAATTGCACAATATGTCAGTGTTTCTGGTTACAAGTTAAATGCCAATGAGACAGAAACTATGCCCCTAAATAAGCATTGTCTCTTTTGAAATCCAGTAGGTATTAAATACATGGGCATTCTATTTTGCAACACTACTTAACACAAAACAGAAATGAACACCGGAGCAAACAAAACGAAATTTGAAACACTACTGACTAAGTGGTCCCCATTCCTTTTATTATGGTGGGGTAGTTTAGAAACCATTGCAATGTCTATTAGTCCTGTGATTCTAAACAGTCTCACCATGTTGCCCCTTGAGTGGCCAACACATTTCTTTAATATAATTATTATTATTAAAATGTTTCTAAATGTGCTGTGGAGAGGAAAGAAGGCAAGAATCTCGATTAATACTTTTATCGTACACCCTACTTAGGGCAGAGCAGAATAAGCTGCCACATTCCAAAAGGTATCTGGATGCATTCACGAATAGCCAGGTCACGCGCTGGTACTCTGATAACACTCAGTGCATCTCGAACAGGTAGCTTGCATTGGAAGTAGAGGTGGCTGTGTCATTCCAAGCCCAAGATACCCTGGATTTGAAATCTAAGATCCCCCACTAGGGGATGCATACAATTGCGAATACACACACCTGGTTAGACTGTACAGAGTGGGATGCCCGCTCTAGCTCTGAGAGGCCACAACCAGTATGGTTTAATGATAACCTAAAGGTGGTTGGTAAACCAGATTTCTAGCCCTCTTGAGTTAATTCAGGGTTATTATATGAAAAACAGATTGGGCCTGACTTTGAGATGATCTCCTTCCAGGTCCTGCAATCAGCCACTAGTCTCCATTAGTTGAGTTCCTGAGGTACCTTCAATTGGGTTACCGTGATTGCAAACAGACACAGCCTTCTGCTTCAGTTATTTGCAGTGACACCTGTGCACCAACTTCATCCTTGGCTATAAATAAATCAAAATCTGTAAATGCTCGCACTCATCCAAACCTCAAGAATGTGCAATCTTTGTTTAAAGGATGCAATGTCAATGTTCCGATATGCATGTGGCCAATCATCGTGATGAGGATAAGGCATACCTCATCATCAGCCTCAAATACCCATACTCGGTTGATGTTTTACCATAGAGCCCCCTTTACACCATCAAGATCAGCAAAATCAAGATGCGGCATTGCCACGTCGCTCTGTTGGTCATATCATGAGGTGACAGGGACACTCAGGCATATGTTGTTTGACATCAGATTTCTATTGTATTTTGAAAGTCGATATAGGCCTTATTTGTACGCAACGCTGATGTTACTATCCACTGACATTCTCGTCTATCATTTGTGGTAGTGGCATCCTGACTTTCATGTTAATAACAACTAAAGACATCTGTTCAACATGTTGATTGCCATTTCAATTAAAATGATTAGATCCAATTGGAGACTCTTAAACTGGCTCTCTATGTCAGAGTGGTGTAAAGGTTTTGCATATGCACATGTTATGCAACGTTTTCTCTCAAAGAAACACTGTTGCCCCTGCCAGTCTCCGGGCCGATGGATCCAGCTACAGACTTTCTGTGTCATTCAAAGGTATGTCTACCTTAAGTGTCTCTATAACCCATATGGTTTTAAATACTATGGGCCTCATAATGAGGACTATGGGCCTCATTACACGGTAGGCGGTGGACCAAGGTGCTATCAGCACCTTGGTGCATGCCGGTAAGGGGAATTACCGCCCTACTCCAAGGTTGGTGGGGCGGTAATTCCCCCTTCCACCATTGCCCTTCCCCATTCCCATTTTTGCCCCATAGGGCATAATGGGAATGGGGAAGGTGCTAATTACAGTACCGCAAATTTGCGGTGCTGCAATTAGCACCAAGGTCCCTTAGCGGATTGGTTTTTAACGCCTGCTAAAAGCAGGCGTTAAAGCACAAACCCGCTAAGGGACCTCGCAGTAAGGCGGTAAGGGTTAACGGTCTCCGGTACCATTACCGGTGACCGTTAACCCTTACCACCTACCGTGTAATGAGGCCCTATGTCTCATCTTTTGGTACAATCTTTCCGGTTTACTGGTAGTCGGGTGACTGCTTGGATTACAATCAAGATTACAATCAAGACTTAATTAATAATCTGTACACACTTGCTAAGTGAACTATGAAGTATTCTGCCATAATGTCTATTGCACTATAGGGTTCTGTCTTGCATTACTTGTTACTTTCACAATAAATATGTCAAACATGAAGACTACCGAAAGCAATCCCAGCCACATAATTCTGCCTTTTGGGTGTCATCAGTATCATCTAGGCACAGAGAGAAAGGAGCCCACATCTGATTAACCATTTACTAACTTACTGTAGGGTGAAATATAGCAATCCATAAAGAGGGAGACATGAGAAAGAAATGTTGCGAATATATTAAAAAAGGTGTGTCTCTTAAATCTACCTAAACCCTAGAATAACAATATTTTAATATCGCAATGTCTGCAGACAAAAGCTAGAGGAGAATTAAAGGGGTTCTGGCAAACAATTGTACAACCCTAACCTCGTCTGTTTATCTCTTCCCATGCTCATGATAAGTATAATTAATTCTGCTTATTTCTCCTAAATGATGTGCCAAAAACTGAGCCTTTTGACTCATAGCTTGGTAGTCCTCAATAATTGAATCTCAACCTCTTCTGTTACTTTGGTATGTTAATGTAAGTAGATATAGCCACCTGCTGGCACTATTCTTGTAGCTATTGAAATAGCCCATAACTGTTCACAATCATGAAAACATAAAAAGTAAATAGATTTGTCAGGATCATACTTGGTGTCTCTATTTATATATTCTAAATCTGGTAGCCCTATACTCCCACTGAATTTCCTTCTGGGGATTCAATCAAACCTTCGGATTGTCACATGTTGAATTAAAGATATACACCACAAAGTCTTTTGGATCATCTACACATAGCTCTATTACCTTTGGGGCACCAACAATCCTCGTGTTGTTGTCTCATGTATTGTTTCCGGGTAATCCACCTTTAGTTCCAGAGCCTCCAGGTGCTCATTTGTCTTTTCAATGATTTCCAATGGAGCACCAAGATTATCTTGAATAGTAGAAGTAATCCACCTTTCTTGAATATTAATATATCCTTGAACTCAACTCAATTAAGTACCCATTTTAGTGCGGCAATAAGACCTGAGTCGGCGGGCCAATACCACCCCAGGTAATGCCCCCGGGCCATAGTTAATGAAGCCTCGGGGTCATTACCGTGGGCGGAATTGGCCCGCTGCCGAGGGTCTTATTGCCAGTAGCACCCCGGCCCGTTAGACCAGGGTGTTAATGCCATTTTTTCTTCTGTTTTGCCGCGTTTCGAAACAGAAAAAAAAAATGGCCGCCGGGAAAGGGAAAACGGAGTCCGTTTTCCCTTTCCATGGCAGCCATCGGGAGTGGACGCGCTGGGGGCACAAGTGTTCCGAGCGTGTCCGCTCCTGAAAAAAAAAAAGAAAAAAAGAAGAAGCAGAATATAAGTGGGGATGGGAGGGTGGAAAAAAACGTACCTGCGTCCCCGCTGGGGGACGATGGAAGCCTCCAGCCGTATGGAGGCGCGGAGCGGGGATGGCCCGCTTTGAGTCTCCACAGTGCTGGAGCCTGCTATCGTTGTCCAGCGGGGACGCAGGAGCAAAAAGGTAAGTGGGGTAGGGAGGAGGGAGGGAGGGAAGGAACAAGAAAAAGCTTACCCGAGTCCCCGGCGGGGGGCAAAGGCAGCCTCTCAGTCGTGGGGAGGCTCAGAGCGGGGACGGCCCCGCTTTGAGCCTCCTCATTGGCTGAGGGGCTGTCACGCCCCCGCTGAGGACAAGGCGGCTGAAATCCCGGCTGAGAATCGAAGAATTTTCGGCCGGGTAATGACCCGGCGAGAGCCAATCAGAATGCTTGTTCTAGGTACTAATGATTGTTATATTCCGCTTCATGGGCATGGATTCATTAAACAAACTGTTGTCTTTGATGAAAACTGTCATGGAAAATAGGGCATCCAGGTCCACTGAGTCTCCTAACTATTTCTTCCCGCACTTTGTAGCTTCCATCATTCCTTAAGGGTTACCTAAAACTGAAAAGGAATGCTGGACATTTGCAGTATTCTTTAAGAGATTGCTTTCACTATACCTATAACTCTGATTTACTCACCACTAACAAACTACACCATTCTGAACTTATTCTAACTCTTTCTCCTCATCGCCGTCGTTGCTTCCAACTATTGAACCATATTATTTCTCCTTCTCTGCATGACCCTACCTGTTATCTGACTGTTCCCCCACTGGTTTTGCTCTCTACTTGAATGAAAAAAGTATCTGATCTTCTTTCTTCGATTTCCTGAACTGTAAATCCTGCTCACTGTTCAACTACTTTGGCCTGACCTAATACTTCTATGTTCCTATCATTTGCTACTCTTTCCGATTATCATACAGTCCAAATTCCCTCCCGGGCTCGCCCTACTGCTTTTTGGCTTGACCCCATTCCCTCTTCTCCTGTTCTTAAAGTGTTTCCACATTTGATACCTTTGTTTACTGCACTCCTGAATACTCATCTGATTTCAAGCATGCTGTAGTTCTACAAATGTGTACTCCCTCTAGCTATCATCCTTTATCTCAACTACCCTACCTATCCAAAATACTAAAATGCATTGTTTACACTCAGGTCCCTACATATCTTTACAAGCAGCTCTTCTTTCTCCACTTCATGCTACAAAAAAATTCACACCTCTATGTCACAGATTCTATTCTTTCAACTCGGCATACTAAACATCCTATTCTTATTCATTTTGACTTAGCTGCTGCCTTTGATACTGTTGATAACTCTATACTACTAGCAGCTATCACATCACTGGAATTATCTGATTTGTTCAGTCTGTGATCCAAATCCTAGGTTTCTGATAGTTTTTTCAGTATCTTGGACGGATAAAACTTCAGGGATGTTTCTTCTTTTGCACTGTGTTCTGCAATGATCTGTTCTTGTCCCACTTCTTTTCTCCCTCTATATTTCTTCTCTTGGTACTATTATTAAGTTGTTTCGTGTGTCTTGTCGATGTTATGCTGATCACTCACAAATTGTTGCCTCTTTTTCTACTTTCTCACACTCTCTTCATTCATATATCTCCTCCTCTCTCCTGGGAATCCAATTGTGGATGCATTCATACGTTGTTCACATAAATGCATCCAAGATGGAAATCTCATTTTCCCCTGATTATTCTGTCTCTTAAAGTTCTTTTTCTTTCCCACTCTCCACCATTCCTATCAATCATTCGGTATGTGTCTCATTCTTATCACTGTCCAGTTCATTACATTTTAAAAGATTGTCTCTCTCTGTCCTTTCAAGCTACTAAACTCTTAATCTCCCCTGTGGTCCCGTCATGTTTTGACCATGGTACTGTACTGCTAATTGGCCTTCCTCACTACAGGCTTGCCCCCTTAAAAAATTTCTTCAAATCTGCAGTTCCTACTTTATTTTGTCTTTCCAGTCACATATCTATCTACTCTTCAGAGAAATCTATTTGATATGATGTGATATGAAAGGTTATTTATAATGCGCTTAATACCCAAAGGTTTCTAAGTGCAGACCCGGGGATCGAACCTGTGTTGCTCTGTGTCGTCTTGCTTCCAAGGTGAGCACGTTGCCGCTGAGCTATCCTCCTGAGGCTTTCCTGGTTTTCCTATGATTCGCGCATGATTCATAATTTCTTATGCATCAACTTTAAATGTATTCAAGGCCTGCTCCCCAAATCTTTCTTCCCGTATTCCTGTGTATGACCAAGCCCGTTCTCTTCGTTCTGAATCTCTTCACCTTCTTACTGTCCCTAAACCTCCATGTCCCCCATCTCCCTTTCGTGCTTTCTCATTATTGGCACGCAAGCATTGTAATTTCCTGCCTCTCTGTATCTGGTCGTAAACAACAAAGCCTTACTAATTGCTCAGCCCACTTCTATTCTGACTGTCCTAATCCTCTATTTCACTGCCCCCTCCAAAACTGGGGAGGGCGGTCAGTTTAAAAATTTTATGTTGTCTGGATTCTGACTTGATTTGGGTTTTATGGGTATCTGGAAATAGATTTAAAGATTCAAGGCAAATCGTAGGGAAACATTTGGTATCATTGCATTAGAAAAGTACCTCTAGAAAATAAATGTGCACTTGTGACACTACTCCATTTAGGAGGGAATCCAGTTAGTCTTACCAGGATTGATGTATGTGGGCTCCACATTAACTGTTGAGTCCTGGGGTAGGTGTTAGTCTTGAAACAGCTTGGGGCTTGTTATTCAAAACATCCCAATGAGTCCACCTATAGCTGCAGCTCTTTTCAGATCCATTATTGGGCTTCTGTACAGAAATTTATCTCAAACCCCCTTCAGTTCCTAGTCTGATCCCTGACCCACTGAGGTGGAAATACCCAGAGACAACGCACATTCTGATTCCATAGCCGGGTAAAGTTGCAGCATTTGCGATTCCATGTTGAGGTTTTATGAACTTATCCTTGATCATATCTGGAGAGGGGGTTAGTTAGCAGCACTAGAGTTTTGGCCCCCGCAGCATTTATTATATTTAGATACTTCAGGATATTTATTTTTAATAGTGTCAATAAAATTCCCGAGCACATGGTCTATGGGGGCCTTGGGTCTCTTTCAAAGTATGTGCAATATTATGGCTTTTTCCTTGGAATGTATCACAGATAGTATCTCTGCCATGTTCCATTCCATCCCTCTAGTTGTGGTTCCTAACATGGAGACAGGCTCTTCTTTCAGCTGGCTGCTACATTCTCAAGTGGTTGGCCGCCACACAGTCTGCATCTCCCATGGAAATAAGTGACACAGTTTCGAGAAGGGACCCTCCAATGAGGTATTCCCAGGAAGATTTGGGAGACTTTCATTTGGAGCACAGAGCTTCAAGCCATTCCTGAGCTACAATGTTGCTTATCATTCATAGCTCTTATTTTTCTCTTTCCTTTGCAAATGTATTATCTGCTGGCATTATCTGATCCAGGAAGAAACACGGTAGACATATGATGAAGGCAGACATCTTGAGTATTAATACGCTACGACATATGTCAAATGTTCAAATGTCTCCTGTTCTACGATGTAATAGAAAGAAAACTTGAGTAATTAACACTCTTAAACATATGACAAATGGCCGCATTATTTCAAGTCCTCCATGATTGCATCAGGATAGCCTCTCATGTCTGGTGCTTGTATCTACGTTATGTTATGGTATGTTACTTGGCATTTATATAGCGCGCAATATATCATTGGTATGATCTCAAAGCGCTAGTAGGTTGAACGCCCTTGGGAACCGCAGTTCTGGTCAGTAGAGATAGTGTTGTAGGATGCACGGGTGCTCCAGTTATGTGTCCAGCTGATGTAATTGCTGGATGGTAGCTGCATCCTAGCGTTAGGTGTGGTGCTGAAGGTATCATTTGGATGTGTGCAGTCTGGTGGGTGGACTCCCAAACTGGGTTCTGTCTGTGTTAGGCCTAAAGGCCACTTATGTGAGCAACTAGGCCGGAATGTCAGGGGATAGCTGCGTTTTAATAGGGTGATGAGGTGTTCATGGGGTGGTGTTTGTATGTGAACAGCTAGGCCACATGTATCAGGGGTATAGCTGTGTTCTAGTTGTGTGATGGTGTATACTAGAGAGTAAGCGTAATGATGTGATATGCTGATTCATCTTTAAAGCGTCCGAGACCAGGCACGTGAACAGGATGGCAGGCAACACAGGAATACATGCACACACAGTGGCAGGGGGTTGGGTTTACAGCGATAGGAGGGGGACATAGGTATATACAACAACAGCATGGGGAGCAAGAAAGCAGGGTACACCGAGACACGAGCATGGTGGGCACACACGGGAATTAGAGGGTCTGGTAATTACATCCCTCCATCCATTCCATTCATTCATTCCGCATGCCACCCATGCATTCCACATGCATCCATACATTACATCCATCCATCCGTCGATCCCTTCCATCTATCCATTCCATTCATAATACTTTGGGAGACCTGCGATATTATGCGTATTGTCACCATCACATCACCACAAAATAATCAGGTCACCAGACACCAATACCCAATAGCCCAGGCAAGCCACGTAGACCCACATATGCAACATGCATGCCTACCTTATGGTGGCACAGGCCACACCATGGACTTAGCCAAAAAAGTCACATTAGATGCACTTAATATCAAACAAAAAAAAAAGAACCTTCACAACGTTATTGGTTTACAGGTCTTATTAGTACATATACAATGAAATTACAGCAGTTAGGGGGCTATAAAAAACACATCTTCCAACTACCTATACTGACATGAAATGGATTTTTCGAAACAACCTTGGGGGCGGAAAGCCCAGTCGAATGTAGAATAACATAACAGCAAGGCGTAGACTTCGCCTAGCTACAATTACTACAGAGTACTCCAGTCAGGCAGAGTACGTACAGAAATTGATTTATTACTCCCTTGGAGAGAGTAAAGCAATAGTTTGCATGGTTAAGAAAAACACCAACTGTAAGTGGTACAGCATGTGTAAAACAAAGTAATTGAAATTTAAACCTAGTCAAATAAAATTGTTTAACTGTGGGAGCTATTCCCTTACAAAGTATTAGTTCTTAATATGCCCAGCAGTGCTAAAAATGGGTGCCTAGTGCCTAGTTCACCAGTTACACAATATCTAATATGTGATGCACAAGCAAGAGTTGCCAATGGTTGGGGTAATGTTCCATAAGTTGAATAAAGGTATTTTTTGGGAAAACACCCATTTATGTTTACTGCGACTGTAGAATGTCACCTGAGTCTAACACTGCGCCTTTGCACAGTAAAAAAAAAATGCAGACCCCACATTACTGCGACTATCAAAGCAGGTGTGTCCCCCGCCACCTTAACTGTCATAATGGAGGTTGGCAGGGGTGTCCCCCACTTCCGTTAAAGCAGGGGGATGGGACGAGAATGATTTAGGGAAAGAAAAAAGAAAAATGGACCCTGCTGCACCAGAGCTGACCCACATCAGTGGGTGGGAACTGACACCGCCGTAATGGCAGGCAACAATTTCATTGGCAGAATTACGCGTGGCACAGTGATCAGATTCTGCCCAGACCACAAGTTTTGGCATGAGGGTGTGAAAAGGTATGCAAACTAGTCACCCTGATTCGAATTCTTTGGGCAACTTCAGGGGTTCACTGGGCTCACTTACTACTAGGCTTTTACTAGAAGGAAAAGTCCATGAGCCAGAGAGGTCTGTGAAGCATGGATTGGGTCCAGCTAAGTCGGCAGCTGGAAGAACTTCAGTTTGAGACTGGACAGCTGGAGACCCTCTGCATAACTAAGATTAAGACCTCCAAGGAACAAGTGCCCTCATGAGACATACACAGCACAAAGTATGCATGATTCAGCTGGATTTAACACAATCGGGCTGCAAAAGGACCTGCATGACTTCGCTTCCATTAGGAAGGAGGTTAAAACTGCAGGAGCAAGCATCATTACATATGTTAAATATTTGAATTGCATGGACATACTAGAAGAGCAACTTCTACAGCGAGCTAGCCCAGTTAGTCAGGCCAATGGGTGATCCAGTGACCTTGGGACACTTGCAGCAGAGAACGGAACAGAGCAGTCTAGATTTTGGGTGGATAGGGGATGTTGTGGCAGTCAAAGCACCACCAAAGGCCTTTAGAGATTACGAGAAGCAGGGCATCATCAGGACTTGACTGGGGGGAATTGCCCCAGTCATCCTTTTGTCAATCAGCAGGTGTTAACTTTTTTGGAATGGTTGGTTAGGAAAGATCCTTGTTACAGCACCTTTACCTCAATTTTTATGGACCCCTAAATGTTTTGCTTTCTGACCTGTACTTTTTACTGTGCAGTGCTTCCGCTTCACTACACTGACATGCCCTTTATCCTGTTGGTACTGGGAAACATTGTTTCCCTTAGTCTCATTATCTTGTTGCCACTTATGGAAACTCGTGGGACTGTCCTGTCTGTCCTAGTCCACAAACTGGTTGCAGTGTGTCTAAATGGTACTCATGAGTTGTGCAACAAGTGTCCCTGACTGGACCACTGCTGGGGTGTGTGAGCCAAATATTTGATTGGATAGTGGGCGTTTTGGTTCTTACCTAGCTTTCTGGATAAGAAGAGGGCCCCTGTACCCATGTGTTAGAAATTCTGGAACAAACCGAAGGAGCCAAGGTTCCTGTCCAGCTGCAAAACATGCAAGGCAACGGGACCTGTTAGACGGAGGCATGGTGACAAACTTCTGCTGCTGTCCCGGAAGAGCTGTCTTGTGCAGATCTTCAGCAGTCATGGTTCTAGCATCAAGTGTCTACTTGTGTCTGCATGCATTGGTGTCAGTCGTCCACAACAGCTTTCCTGCATCCAGTGCTGTGCTGATGGGCCTGCCATAGAGTTGTTCTGCATTCTCCATCCTAAAAACATCGCATCAGCATTTGTCGCTGAACTGAGAAGTGCTCGATCCTGAAACCCTTGGACATCGAGGACTGGAACTGAAGGTAGGAAAAGTAACCTTGGACCCTCTTCTGTAGACCTGCCAAGTCCCAAGAAGAATCAGTACGGGGTGTGTTACACCTGAAACTCCCTACTATCTCCCATTGAAAATTGAACAGTGGTGCTTTGCTGCGGCTTGCTCACGCAAACATTCCTTAAGTGGAGGACACTAGAACAATTTGTTCTCTACCCCTTGGATCTCTTCATTGACCCGAGAAGCCCTCCACTAACGTTCCCCTGTCTGACAAAACTGTGGAACTTGGTGACCTTTTGGGCACACGGTCCCATACATCGTAGGGATATACTTTTAAAGTTAATGTTGTATTTCTGTGGAGCTATATTGCTGCATACTAATACTTACCTTTGTAGGGGTTTGTTATGTATTTTCTCTACTCCAGTGATTGTATATGGTCATAATCAATAATATTACATGCTATCCCGCCACGCCAGAGCATAGAAATAAGTCTCAGGCCTACAGGCTCTTTGCTCCAAAGATCGTTGGATGAATATCAGTCTTCTTTTATTCCAGAAATTGGGCTTGAGTCATCCAAGCCCACCAATGGTAAGGATCTGCACTAATTAAACTGGTACAGGCTGTTTGAATCATGACATCTTCTGAGAGAGAGTAGCACGAGGATTTGAATGTGTAGTGAAAAACGGTCTTCCTATCAGGGGAAGATGTATAACCAGATCTATCACTTCAGCTAATGACATTAGAATGGTGCCATGTTTCTGGACTTGGGCAGTAGTTAGGCCAAAAGAAAACCATGGACCATAACCAGCCTGCATTTGAAAATGTTTTGAGGTTGTTTTTCATCATTGTGAACAAACATAAAATGATATAAAAAATCTAGTATAATCATGATGGATCTGCAGTGCAAACAAATGGGAATTAATGTTATCCAGGAGATATGAAGGGATTAATGATCTGATTCATAGATATGAGAGGTTTATGGGCTGCTTACAATGGTAAGCAACCGCTTCAGATCTAGGAATGCCTAACCTTCACAAAGCTGTCATCACCACAAACAGTTAGGCCAATGATAGCATTCAGAGCATGGCTATCCAATGTCCAGCTGTTCACAGACTCAAACTCTAGCATATTCTCCACATCCTTTTGGGGAGCCAAATACGACCAAACAGGAATTGCACACACAACGAAACTCCAACTCACAACCTTTGTTTACCAATGACAACATTGGAAAGCCTATATTCCCCCAAAAGCATGAAACTACTTTTTGTAACAGAAGGTAGAAGCTGAACAATCTAGACAATACTGGTTACTTGGTGTGAACAAAAACAACTACAATGCAACCATTGTCAAGAAAAAGAAAACCAATTGCCAGAGTGGTGGTGCCTAGAGCACAAGTCATTAGTGAGTCTTGCACGGAACAGGATTATGGAAATCCATTGACGGGGAGTGAACAGGAGAGAATCGGGGGTCAGGAGGTAGGATGTTTGAATAATAACTCCTGGAAAAGAGAGATGGGGAGGGTTCAAGACGTGAACATTGAATTATAGCTGTGGAAGAGGCGTGATGAGGGAATGAGAAGAGTGGTCGGGAGAGAAGAGTTTGAATTATGACTCATTAGGGGAGGTCATAGAGAGGTCAAGAGAAAAGTTTGAATGCTGGAAGGGCTAGGAAGGAATTCATGAAAGAGAAAATATAGGTGATGAAGGGGCCACAAAGGGCATCACAGTGACTCAAATCTTGCAGTCTTAAGTGTCAATATATAACCTCTAACTCTTAATCTCACATGTGTATGCACGGATGACAGTGGCTATACCATGAGACATTAACACTTGACTCTATTTTATAGGCAATTAAGATTCTCAGCTCAACACACAGCGTACATGAAAAACAAAACAACATGTGTAATGTAATAGACTCAGCATACCATTTTCAAAGTTACAAGAATGAAAACGCAAGTCGCAATCCCTCTTTTATCACTGGAGCGATGCAAATATATTTCATAGCAACTGCCCTCCTCTCGAAAAAGTTCTTTGCCCTGTAACAGGCTTCACGTATATTTTACTGTTTGGCTGGCAATGCACTGCTATCTGTAACATTGAAAATTGTTAGCTACTTTGACAGGATTGTAGGTTTTCAGTTTGCATGTGAAATTGACCTCTTGGACAGGGGAGAAACACACACCAAATAGCTATCCACGTTTGTATCATCTGTTTATCTATTTTACTTCTATCTTTCCCCAATACCCGGAGCCTTACTAATAAATCACTTTGCACATGATTATCTTTACCGGAAACTCATGCTCACCTCATCCACAAAGAGAAGTCAGCTTGCATGGAAGTTGCTGTGCTCACTTTGGAAGATTCTCTATCACCCTCCCATAAGTCACTGAAGATATCCCTACCGAAGACAGCTTCTCCTCCCCAACACTCTCTGGCAGCTATTGTCTCTGCAGTAGTCAGTGCAGAGCCCAGGCATCGAAGTTCTCCCTTTTTTTTAAATGACCTCCTGCTCTCACACTCGATAGCCAAATCCTCCAGAAAAAGAAAACAAAACCCTGCCTTACTCTATGTGTCTTCTTTTAAAGCCTCCTGTCCACGTGTCCACTTATATTCCATTACACAAAGTGTAAGAACTGCCTGCCCCTGACTGTGATATATCGTGTCAATCAGACACTTCCATTGGATAGCCAAACCTCCTAGAATCTTTACAAAAGTCCCTATTCTAGTCTACAGTCACTTTTGAGCAGTTTTAGTACAATGAATGCCAGAATCAATAAGTTACATTTCTTCCTGCGCTAGAACACAGACAATGGGCCTTCTTTGAGCAACATGATTTTGCACATTCCAAGTTCTCTAACCCTCATGTCTCCCGCTGCAAGAGCAGCTTTAATTCTTGCAATGATTTTCTAAGCAGCATTTCAGAGCCTGTGCCTGCAGTCCATTAAATCCCAGTTTGCACCACTGATTTGCCCAAAGTGCTATGGAATCAGCTGACCCATTCTAAACGCTAACTGTATTAATGGGTTATGGGTGAAGATTAGTAATTAGTCACGTTAGAAGTTAGTCACTAGTCCCTAACTCCCTGAAAATGTGCAACGCCCTGACAGGTTAAATCCCAAGTAAGCATTACACTCTGGCTTGTGAAAATTCTCAATACTATCTCACACCAGTGTCTCCCATACACCCTCTAGGTTATGTTTCCTGCCCTATTGAAAAAATCTAAAAATGTGCACCACCTAATTCGCCTACATATCTCCCCCCTTTTTGTATCTGTAGAGCCTCTAAGGACCTCTGCGGGAACAAACAAAACAAAACAAAATCCTGACTACACCATTTAATCGAACCTGTGATCTTGAGCACATGGTAAGAATGTAAGCATTTTTTATTCTTCAACATAAAAATCATCAGTTATTGTTCACAAAATGTATCATTCACAAGTTTTCAATTCATTTGATATCATGAAATCTGAAATGATAGTTTTTTAAAGTATTATTTGATTTTGAAAAGAAATGTTTTCCTTTTTGTATTTATACTCACTTTGATCATTTATATATTTGTTTTTTTACTCTTTCATTCATAATTCCTTTTCTTTGTGGGTGTTTTCCATCCTTTTTCCAAAACTTTTCTGTGAAATAAATGATCAAAAGCACAACTACGTCAAGTCTTTTTGCTGAAAAGAACAATAAAGGCGATATGATGTTTGTGGATGTTGTTAATGATTGCTGTATCTTTTATGACTGAATGATTACAGCAATAGTTCAAACCGAGGGTTAACTACATGAAAAATTAATGTTTGTGTTGAGATGACCTGCTCCAAGGGTAAATGTTCAAACTTAAATTGTTCATAAAGAATGGATAGATAAAGGCAAGGGTAATATGAAACACACAAGAATGTTTACAAAATTATGACAGGGCCTAAAGGCTGGCCGTGTCCATGACACAGATTTCCTTGATGCAGAATCAAGTTTTCATCCGCTGCACTTGAGATTTCCTTCAGGCTCGCCACTCGCTCATCTTTTCCCCCTTCTTCGGTTCCGGAGGTTTTGTTCCAGGGGGCTACAGTGGGCTCAAGTTCATCCAGGGGCTTCCTGGGATCCAGCTCTCGGGTGTGAAATAAATGGTTAGTATCTAGATTAAAAGAGAAATAGACAGATTAAGTATCAAGTACACCAAACTCATTAATTTCCTTTCTTTTTGGAGTTTACCTGAAATAAAAAATCTGGATTATGAAAATATGGACAATATTCTCATCACACTTGTACTATTCAGGTAGATTTTTACAACAACCTGTAAATAAACACGTGGATTAAACATTAAAATATACAACAGCCGCATTTCTTTTAATCATCTGGCTGGAATTAAACATGTGGGTTAAACATGGAAACCTACAACAATAGCATTTATTTTTATAACTGGCATGACCACAAGAATTTGGAACACCTATTTGTTTCCTAGTCACACACCTCGCTCTCATATTTCCACACACATATACTCACCTGTTTTATTACCCCTTTTCCCATTCTGATTATAATATTTACATTCACACATACTTACCTGCTATGGAAAATCCCTCCAGAGCAAATGCATTCTGTTTTCCTGCTTTGACCTCAACTAAACAAATACACATTTCATCGCCAATTGGTTGCTTCACCTTGTTCCAGCCTTTTCACCTTGTGCTTTGGGTGAAAGGGCTTGATTTGGTTAACATGGACAAATTGTTCCACATCAAAATTTCCCTCCTTTTTCATGATTCTGTATACCACAGGTGATATTTTGTCCACAATTTTGTACGGAAGTTGGCAGGATGTGAGAAATGTGCATTCTTGTGTTTACCTTGGCCATAAGTCTAACTTGAACTTCGTAACCCCTACATCATACTGCCGCACAGATGTCTTTTTTTATCATATTAGGATTTTGCACTGTCAGTGACTTTCCAAATTCCGCTGTGCGAATGCAAATGTAAGCAGCAAGTGCTTTCTCAGCTCTTCTACAAATTTTTGAACCGTGGAACTGTTTGTTTGTCCGGTATGATATGATATGATATAATATATGATATGATATGATATGATAGTTTATTCATATAGTGCCTATACACAATTTGTTTCAAAGCACTTCAAGGCAAGGGAAGTGAACAAGGGAAAATACAATGACATTCTTGCAGGCCATGAACAGTAAGGATGTGAAATTAACTATTGTACTCGGCCTGACGACATTTCAGATAGTGCAAGAGCTAAGACATAGATAAGGAAGGGTGGGGGAGAGTGGGAAGGAAATGGAAACAGACAGGCGACTACCGTACTAGCCCTGACGACATTTCTGGTAGAGCCGGAGAAAAACAAAAGGTGAGGGAGAGGGGTGCAGAAAGGGAGGGGAGGAACAAAACAAGCGAGTATCGTACAAAATCTGACAGCATTTCAGATAGTGCTGGAGGGGAGGGGGGAACAGCAAGGGGAGGGGGGATGAAACAGAAGAGGTTGCTATCATACTAGGTCCAGGGACAATTCTGATAGAGAAGTGCATAGAAGAAAGTAAGGGGAGGAGGGGAGGAGATAGCGAAAGTGAGAGGAGGAGAGAACAGAGAGTAAGCAGTCAAAAAGAATAGAGAAGCAAGAGCGGAGAGCAAATACAATTGCAGAAGTCAATAGTAACACATAATGTTGCAAGCCAGGATACATGATGAAGAAGGGAACAGCATGATTCAGGGCCACCATGAGTACAACATGCCAAGGAAGTCCAGCATGAGAGTTGAGAAAGGTTGACACACTGTGAATCAATGAAATCCATAAAAGTCAAATCCAGCATTGGCCACAAGACAGTGATGGTGAACCCTGAATGTTTCAGGACAGACTCCTGCAGAAGTAGGCTGAAGGGGGGGAGTGGAAGCAGGGTAGAAGAATCAAGCAAAACTAGAAAATGATGTGGCAAAACCGTCTTCCTGCCTCTTAGAATCTTGTATGAACTGAGGTTTGTGGATCCGGATAGTGTTGACTTAATACTCATCAGCACTAGAGGGAGTAACAAATCCCAGCTGCCTCAGCTACAATCTTGTTCAAAATATCAATGATTGACTTGTTGCAATGTTCCACATCCCCAGAAGAAGAGGGCTGATATGAAATCTGAACTTTTCTCTTCACTCCCAAAATTTGCCACATCTTTGTCATCACTGCACTGGAGAAATGACTTCCATGGTCGGATTCTATCCTTTGGGGCAAAACAAGTCTGGAGAAAATACGGTTGACTAACAATGTGGCTGCTTTCTGCGCACTGCAATCAGGTGCCGGAATGCATTCCAGCCACTTGGGCATAAAACAAGTGACTGTTAACATATATCTGTTTCCTGGTGCTGGTCTTTACAAGGGATCTACATAATCAATTTGTAAATCTGACAATGAATGTTTCTGACCTCTTTTCATTAGAGACACCCTGTGTGTTGTGGAAGTAAGGTGAAACTGTCTACACACCAAACACCCTCTTGTACATAAATTTACATCTTGGGACATGTATGGCCAATAATCATATTCTTTTAGGATTTCCAATGTTTTCTGGGAACCTCTGTGACCTGCAGTTATGGCATCATGGGCATGATAAAATGACAATGGTACCACCCATTGAATTTGGCCTGACACAGACTCCTGAACCATCTGTCCATCGTGAAATCAAATTTTCTCTGTTCCTCTTTCCCTTTGCAGTCCTTCTCAGTCAGAATATTTCATTCTGCATCTTGCAAATGGTTACATAATATACCTAAAATGGGGTCTTCCTTTTGTGCCTTGACCAAGTCCTGATCAGGGGTATAAAAACTGCACGTTTCCACCAGCTGATCAACTATTCTCTGAGTTTTGGAGCATGTTATTGTATCCACCTTGATTTCACCAAGTAGGTACTCAATAAGAAACAACTCCCCCATTACAGCCCCAATCTTGGGTAACTGATCTGTCTTGTCATTCCCTTTCTTGAATTACCCTGATATTTTCAGCTGGCCTCATATTTTCCTCAAGTGAATTATCATTTAATTTTCTGAAACAAGTTTGTCTATGTCTTGGATCATTTTGCCATGTTTGAGAGTTTTCTTGTAATAAGTGACCATTCCTCTCAATGTCCACCCAGGTAAGTATTCCACAACACTATTTTGGGCATAATCAAAATCGGTGACTAAAACAATTTCTTTGCATTTACTTTCAACCGCTGTGGATATTGCTTTATACATGGCAGCCAATTCTGCAACTTGACTGCTTTTGGGGCCCAAACTCATGCTTTGGCTTGGAATGCGACTACACTTGAACCACACATTTCCTATTCCTGCCACCAATTCTTTTTCAGAATCACCTCCCACGTAGTATGCACATCCATCCACCTACACAGTCGGGACTTCCCTGCATGTGTCTTCTTTGAATGCCTTATGTGGCCACTGTTCAAATTTGGTTACATTTGTTTCTAGTCCTGTGTCATCGGAGGCACAGGCAGCTGCAAAGTCATGTTAATCTGCAAGCCCCTGAGCAACAGTGCTCTTTTTATTCTGTTCATATCTCACGCCCAACAGGAATCCATGCAACGCCAATGTCCATGAGGTGATTCTTGAATGGGCCAATTCTTCTGACCTGATTCTTTTGCTCAGAAAACATTTTAGAGGCAGAAGACTTGTTTCAACAATCACCCACTCCCCTTGAACAATGGGGCAGACATTTTGTAATGTCCAGACAGCGATCTAAAGTGCTTTTTCACATTTGCTAAATTGAGTTTCTACCTGTGACAATGCTTTACTGGCATATGCAATGGTTTTGTTATTTGCAATATGTTTTTGGTACAGGAATGCTGGCATGCATTGATCTGTGAATCCTATCTCTATAAAGAAATCATGATTATTTATTGGATAAGCTAAACATGGGGCTTTCATCAAACAGTCCTTTAATTCAGCCACTGCTTTGCTCTGTTCCTTTCTCCATATCCAGGGTACCCTTTGCTTCAATAGTTTAGTCAAAGGTTATGTGATATCTGCATAATCTTAGATGAATTTCGTGTTGTAACTCGTCATTCCTAACAAAATATTCAGGCCTTTTAGGTTGATGGGATCTTTAAATTTCTGAATAGCTTCCACCTTTTTCTTTTGTTTATTTAAACCATGCTCTGTTACTTCATGCCCTAGAAGGTCTCCCCTTTTCTACACCACTGCACTTTCTGTAAGGATACTTTTGCCCCATCCGTTTGTAACTGTTCGAGCACATGTCTAATTCCATTGAAGTGCCTTTTTAAGTCTTCATTCTTGATTAGCACATCATCCACATAAATCACAGTACCTTTCTCTGCTGCATCTGGGAGCGCTTTATGTAGGAATATCCCAAACTCACTTCCACTATTGCTATAGCCAAAGGGGGTACGAACCCATGCATTCTGTAATCAGTTAAAGGATAAGGCAAACAGATTTTGTATAACTTCAGCTAGTGGCACACACAAGTACCCTCCGTAAATCCAGAGCGGTAAATTCCTTTGACCCTTGAACTTGTGAAAGGACCTGATCATTAAATGGAAGAGGACACCTTAAAGCGGGTACCCTCTTGTTTAGTTCTCTCAAGTCTACACACAAGCGCATTTGGCCATTGGGCTTTAGCACAGCTAATATCGGAGTATTCGAAGTACTATGGATAGGCCTAATGATTCCTCTGGACTCTACATTTTTATTTATTTCTGCTACGGACTCCAGACAGGACATGGTAACCTATATATTCACACAAATACTGGATTCCTACCATACCTTTCTGGTAATGTGGAAACATGCAAATCGGTAAGCCCGCAATCATAGGAGTCTTTAGCAAAAACCTCCTTGAACTCTGTAAAGATTGTTCTTAATTAGTCTTTTTCCTCTTCATTCGTGCAAGCATCTGCAGCTTAAATTTGCTGCTCTACCATTTTAGAGAATTTTCAGGAAGTCCTCCAAAGGAGGGACTTCTATACGTTTCCTCTAGCTGTGTGGCAGTGTCTCTGTGGAGAGTTGCCACCATCAAGTATCTTGGCACAATAGCCTCCATTTCAACTTGCTGCATTTCAGTTGCTGTTCTTCTCTTTCAGATGCATCTGTTTTTAATAGGATGCAATTGTCCTGATGACAGAATATTCCATCTTTTGGTTTGTAGGGGTAAACAGAGTGTATCCTGAAAATCCCCTTCGGTTTAGATTCCAACGACTCAGGCTACTCACCCTGTGAAGTTACTTTCAGGGATGTTTCTGTTCACTGTGTTCTTTAAATCAGCAGTACAGTGGGATTCCTGTATTGCCATCCTTACTGCTGTATTTTCTTCCAATTGAATGTTCTGGCATCCCTTTTTAATCACCAGTATTCAATTGGGTCCCTCACCATTCTTTACCTGCGGTGTATACTCACATTCTATGATACCGTAGCTTTCACCGAATCCAATTTCACTTATTTAGAAGTCTACAAATTAGTTTTTTTTCCTCAAATTGGTTAGTTAAGTAGGTACATTTTAAAATATAGATGTGGTGGTGGGGGAAGGGGATAGGATAAGGCAGGGGGCAGTTGGGTGGGGATCAGAGGTTCTCCCCGCATAGTAAAAAACAATTCAAAGAAACAAACATTCAAAGATTTCTCCTTTAGGTTAACTGGGTTCGATGAAATCACAGAGATTCCACATTCTAAGCCTTGCTGTCTCATGGATTTTTTGAGGCACACAAATGCATCAGGCCTTTTCATCTGTTCTCCCTTTCTGTATGTAAATGCTATTGCAAATTGTCTGGTGAAAGCAGGAATTGTGACATCCTTCTTTTCCTGAGGCGAAACTGAATATGGCATCATTTGGACACAATGATAAGCTTGTCTTTTGTTTTCAAATTCAGATACTGCTTCACCCAGCCTAGACCGAACCTTTTGATTCAAGAAATGTAAAAACATACACATTCTGTGCATGACATCATTTCCCAGATAGAATTTACTTTTGGTTCCACTTACAATCCAATCATTGTGGGGAATGCTTTTGTCGCCAATTGTGTTTCTCAACATGCAGCTTCCCACAATTCGTTGCCCCAATTCATGGTCATCCAGACCAAACACATTCACATGCACCGGCATCCAGGCTTGCCTTTCTACCATTTGAATCTCTACAATTGTTTGAATATATTTTTCCTGATGTGACTCTGCAGCAACATTTGGTTTGCAATTTTTCTCATTTAGATAAAAACACAATGGGCCTCATTACGAATGTGGCGGTAAGGCAACAACGGCGCCAGTAGTGCTACCGTTGCCGTTGTTACCATCTCGTCACATTACGAGTTCTGCTGTGGGTACCGCTCTGCACGCCTGGTCAGACTGGCACATTAGGATTACAGAGAAACTAGGCACATAGCCATTTTGAAGATACGCTTCCACTTCCATCTTTCTGATCTAGCAATGGTGTGACATTCGTTTGCACTGTTACTCTGACTCATTACCTTTTTGGGTTTCAGTTTTTTTTTTTGTGAAAGACCACAATACCTCATTTACCCCATCTCCTGAGGCAATTTGTTTCTATAGGCAATGGTATCTCATCAATGGGTGTGACCGCCCTTTCCTGTCTCCTTCTTTTGGCATCATAAAGAGGTCGGCAGTATCCCGGCGGTACTGCCTTCGCAAATAGCATTACTGCTTCTCGGTCTGGTGCAATTCGTGCCAAATCCTGAGTAATGGTAAGGCAGTATAGCTCCATTCCCCATTGGGTTCATTGGACCCAATGGGGCCTTTAGCACCGGGGCAATTATCGCCACGCTAAAAGCGCAGAAAACCGGTTGGAAGTGGCGATTTTTACCACCAGCAAAAAGATGGAGGTAAAACTCTGAACTTCTGGCCCAACTCATGATTGGCCCAACCCTTAAATGTGGTGGTAGTAGCATTACTGACACATTTAAGGGCTACCACCCAACTCCTGAGGAGGACCAATGTCTCCCTATCTTGATTTCAACTTCAGTTAGACCCTCCACTGGTATTTCTTCCCCATTGAAGTTATGCACACGGCCCTTACTCTGCCTCAATATCAGCATGTCCTGTGGGGATTTTCCCTCATTTATGCTTTGCATTAATTTCTGGGACATGACAAATGCCTGGGCACCTGTATTAATCATTGCAAATGTGTTACACCTCTCTTCGATAGTATTAGGGGCATAATATCTATCCTCGCATTCTTCTTGTATACATAGGGAAATGTGAATTGTTACTGATTTCAGGCCTTACTTTCCTTAGGCCGGCCTGGCTTTTTGCTATTCAAAGGGGAATATGTAATGTCATTGTACTCCTTATACTGCCCATTTCTCTTTGTATATTTTTGTTTATTTATTTGGACTCAGAACCCATTTTGAGAGAAAGCACTGACTGTCCCTCTGTCTCGGGACCATCAGTGTTCATCCCCCATTCCTCTACTGCTTTTCAACCCATTGCCTGGGTCCTCTTCACCTCTATTCTGGAACCTAGTGGTACTGTATTTTCACACGTGTCATGAAGGCAGCATGTCAGATTCTGGTGTGTGACACTTACCTACATTATGTACGGTACCTGTCATTTCTGTCTCTGGAACTATCTGTGGCTCAAAATATTCTTCAGGTTACTGACCTGCACCTGTCTATTGGGGCATTTTTATTTCTATAGAGGTATGAAAAATATTTTGGTTATCAAGCCAGGATAAATGGTCACTTGTTTCTTTCTTTTCATTTCCCTTTGCTGAGACATTCAATGTCCCGTTAGCTCTGCAATGATCCATTTTGTCACAGACCATCATTTGTGTAACGGCATGTGTCTAATCATTTTCATGTTGCACATTCTTTTTAAATTGCCTTCTGACCCTCATTTGGTTTTTTCTTGTTAATTTTTCCTTTCGTGTTACTCATTTGCACACATTTGAATGGTCTGGTTCAAATCTAAGTTAAACAACACTCCTCTTTTGTGTGTGTTACTGTTCTCTACCTCACTTTCATTCATTTGTTTTCTTGTTTTCAAATCTCTAAGCAAATTAGTGTGTTCATTCAAAGGTAAATCATAGTCATCTGTGTTCTCATCATGGCACATATGACTAACTAGTCACTTATTGACACTCTATGCAAGATCACTCCTGTGACATTCAGCACCTTCTTTTGACTGTTGTTTCTGTACTGCACACAATTTCACTATTTGCTCAAACAACATTTTAACCTGAGCCACTAAGCATTAGAATCTGTCCATGTCCCTAAACTCATCTCTCTGCATTCTAGGCCAGTACTAGTTGAATCCACCTTGATCTGGCCTGTTCTAGTACCTTTCTGGAGACTGATGTTTGTTTGCGTTTCCTCTGAATTTCTGTGACACCATAGGTGGGGAGCGTGGGGTAACCATCCTGTGACAATGGTCAATCTGTGGTGGAGACTAACTATATTTTGGTGAGTTACGTAGTTTCCATACTGTCTTTCAGGTGACTGGAATTCTTCCCTATGTTGACTTCCATTTTCAATCAACCTATCTACATATCTTGGTCTTGCTTGGTTACCATATACCATTGTGCAGAGTCAAACCTACTCAGGGTCCCCAATGTATGAAATGGCACATTAAACATCTGATTCTTGGCGTTATTTAGTCCTGGCATGTTATAGCAAAATCCCGCCTTTGGCAAATACCAAGTTAGTGAGGACTAAGGTATGTATTTCTGTCATTGGGATCTATGGATTGGAACAAAGGTGTTTGGGGGGGGGCACCCTTTGTGTGGCCCTGCACTTCTGATTGTGTTGTGTGTCATTTCTTATTTGAGTTTGTGCTGTCTCTAATGGCATCTTTCCAGATTTCACCTCTAGAATTGCAGGGGTAGATTCTTTGGATGTTTGCCTAGATTCCTTACCCTTAGTCTCTTCCTTCTCAAAGGAGATTATTTCATTAATCTTAGTGGCTTGTTCAGTGATCCGTTCTAGGGGTGTATCCCGGCTAAATTTACGCACCAACTGAGACAAGATGTCTCACTGCAGCCTATAAAAATAAGCAGTCTTAAATTCTGTTGAGTGAGGGCCATAGGCCACATCAAAACTTGAGAATACCCTCTTTAAATTTTGTAGGAACTGGCAATGGGACTCATTTGGCTGGGCTGTCATGCTGTAAGAGGCCTTTCTTCACCCTTTAATACAATTATAGTCACAGCAAATTAATTCTAAAACTCCTTGCAAAATGGCGCCTGGGCGACAACAGCACTCATACCATCAGTTTGCATGCATGCCAGCACGCATGACCAATAACTATGTACACGGCAAAAAACATTAAAATGCATCCGCCTTTAGTTTACCGATACAGTATGCCCAATCGAGAGACCTTGGCAAGGACTTTGTGAATCTGCTAGCAAGAGGTATCCATGTAACGAGGTATCCATGTAACAGGAATAATGCAGTGACCCCTATACACAGTGTATTCACAAGTGACCACACATGGTCGGTCAGCGCGTTAGGAACATGTAGCAGTGAGAGGGAGACACCGAGCCATGGCTATAATTGGCCAGGCTTGGGTCCCCTCCATCACGTTCTTACTTTTACTTTCAAAGTAACCATTTGAATGGAAACCATATATATCCACAAATGGGTACGCATATTTCATGTACTTGTAATGTCATATGCAGGACTAAGCGCTATTTGCATGTTCCAACCATAGCCAAACATGTTGGTTGCTGTTGTATTTTTGTTACCGCTCTAGCTGTAACAACAACTACATAGAACACCGGGAGCAGGCTTGACACAATAAGAAACAACCCAATACACCAGATTAAGGGGTTGCCACATCAGATGGTTTTTGATACCTCTCTGGACACATCATAATGAGGAAATGTCTATGATTGCCCCCCCCTTTTTCTTCAAGCCATTTGTTGAATTCTGCTCTACGCACCATGACATGAATAAAGGTCTAAATACAATGTGATTCATTGCATTCTCTGCAGGTGGTCCACAACACAGAAATCTGTGTGACTCCTTGTATTCAACATATCTGTTACCCTGCACCCTAGTCACAATGGTGACCTGTGAGTACTTTTATCATGTACATGCTCCAAATGTCGTATTAATAGCTCAGAAGATGCAACTGATTGAATGCTAGTCAAATACAACCAGTATTGACACTGCTCCCTTGTTTATTTACAGTGTCAGTTTGAATGTCACTTCAGACAAGTCTGAAGTGAGACTGTTCTATTGTTACAATTAAAGATTGGATACAGAATATGAGTGGCCTACAAATCTGTAGCTACGCTCTAAAAGCAGATTAGCCTTGCAAGCTAATTATGAAGACAGTCCTGAAGAAGGTGGCATTAACTACGCAGACCACTTAAAACTGGTTGACGCATGTGGAGAAGACAGGAAGTTTCCTGCCGCACACCACGTTAGAGCCATAGGGAGACTAAGAACATTTAGCATCCACCCCTCTGTCTTAGTCTCCATAACATGATGGTTTCAGTCTTTAAATCAGAGCTAACCTTTTAATTGGGGTTCATTCACCCTTAGTAGAGGCCAATAAAGTGATATTTTTGCTTCAATACTGTTCGGGAATTAGTTTCACCTCATATTTTATTTCTCTTAAAGGCATGGTCTAGTAAAAAATGTTATTGTCCCTACGGGTCGGCCATGTTTTTTTAAGCCTAACTGGCTCGATTTTAGAAAACTTTCCTATGGACCTTACCCGAGTTTTCGTCCATTAAACACTTGCGAAAACAGACACCAGGGAGCTGCCATTTTGTGATAATCCTATCATTTCCCCCATCGCCCTGGCTGACCTCCTTTTGCGGCACTAAAGCATATCCACTGCCCCTGAGCCTGTCATCAGAAGACTCGTACCGCCCATTTCCCAACGCCAAAGCATGCCTTGTGTCAACATTTGCTGCGCTTCAGCTAATGACGTGTCGCCATGGAAATGGCAGGACGCCTCTTTCCTCAATAAGTATAAACAGACCGTTTCACAACACACAGCAGCAGATTTTTGATTCCATTCCTCTCTCTGTGTTACTTAGAGTATTTAGTGACTCGTTTCTGTGCTCTGGTCAGCTACCTTCGCCGCTTGTAGCCTGTGTGAACACCTGTACCATCTCTGTAAATTATTTTACTTTGTTTACCACACAATGGCTACAATAATGCCCTACATGTACGAGCCCGAGTATACCGAGGAGGAACTACTGGAAAGGGAAGCACGCGTAAACGATGGGGATTCGGACGGCAGTTGGCAGGATGAATCAACAGATGAAGAGCCTGGGCCCAGTCGCATGGACGGCGTCTCCACCTGGTGCACATGCAATCGGTGCGAGCTAATGCCAACCGAGGAGGAGAACTGCTGCTGCCGAGAAAACTCAGGATGCCTGGCCTACATTTCGGAAGGCGAGCCACGACCGCAATGCATCACGAGCTGCCAGACTTCAGGGCAGCCTGCCTCACACGGGCCGTGTTGAGAATAATGATGGTGCTCGTGCACGAACTTCGCGCAACTCTTCGTCCTCGTAATCTGAGCAACGAGTAAGTATACTCTGCTTGTCATGCCACTCCTATTTCATGTTCTTCTACTATATCCAAAATTACATCTACATATCATTGTAACGCATGTAAGTCGTTCAATAGTGTGCATTGTCTAGATAGCATTTGTCCGTGCAGAATGCCATTAGTTACAAGAATTGTCATTGACAACAAACGTTTATTATACGTATCTTGGTCATTTAAAAACACTTTGTTTCATTCCTTTTCACAGGTGGTACAGGCTGGTGGCCTATCGTTCCTTTACATGGTGACTCCACGGAAGGCTTGGACACCGCGTTCGAAGAGTGATACCCGCCTGTGCCGTTCGTGCCATTAGAGAAACGTTCCCGAGTGACAGTAGTCAGTAAAGGGGATTTTCTCTCGCTGTGCTTCAACCTGACCTGTATAATCTTTAAAGTCTTGTATTTTTGTGTCATGAAAATAAGATAAAAATAAAACACCACATATATTTTAACAACAGTTGTTTCAATTTTTTAAATGAATCAAGTGTGTCTCCATTCAAGGATGGACGTCAGACATCTGTGCTCTGAATGGGTGAAGGTCTGGTCGCTGTGAAGCAGGGTGGTCACTATCTATCTAAGCTAACATAACATAATCTCGATAATGCATGCACTAAATAACGCTTGTTCAAAGTCTTTCAGTAGGTTATGTCTCTATAAAAGTCACACATATATCTATACTAACAATTACCATTGGATTATACAGGCCTTAGGGTCTTGACCACTATAATACACCAGTTGAAGTGTGGGTGTGTGCTCACAAGAATCTCTGGTATGTGGTATTTGTTATTGATAAACAACGATATACTATCAAAGGCGGTTCGCGCCAGTGGATGAGCGCTGGCATGGGGGGCTGTCAGGGGCGCGAAAGGCCAAGGTGCCAAACTGCATGTACACTTCAAAAGATATCCCACGCCAAGGGGCCATCGGTCACATGGCCTCCTCAGACCCCGTGTCTCCAGCCAGGCCTCCCCTTCAAGCAGGCCGCCCCCCTAAAACCACGACATACATACGTCATTCATTCACAAACACACCACTGTTTCTAATACTTTATAAACCACTTGATATGTCTCATGTGAACATCTTTGTGCTTTACAAGTCAACTCCTGAACGTGTTACCTGGCAACCACTGAGATCTACGCTAATCTGCTCATCGTCGTGCTATCCGTGAACTTCTGTGACCGCTTAGAGCAAACCCATCAGTGTGCTACCTGTCGCCACCCACCTATTCTCCTGCAACATACTTCTCTGCTTGCTGAATCCAACTGTTTGTTGGTCAAGGTAAGGCCATGTATCCTGGTCATATTTCGCAGATTTTTAAATTTCTATCTATTTGTGAGTAGAGTACACAATAGTGCTATGTTCATTGGTCTCATTGCTATTGACTTGAGTTTCCATTGCAATGCTATCATAGATCTATTTATTTTCATCTGTGTCTATTGTCATCGAATTGCATCCTTCGGGGGGCAAGTCTATAATGTAAGCATGTTTCCTTCTCGTGCAAGACAGAACATCCAAGGGACGAGTCACATGTTCAGATTTTAGTCACATCATTTATACATTTCTGCAATTTATGCAAATACTAAGCCGCACATAATGAACTGGTATAGTTCCTGCGACCAAAACAAACCTTGCATTGATCATTGTATGATTCATTTACTTTTGTATCAAATCTTTATTCTTGAAGATTGTATAATAATGTTGATATTTACTTTTCAGATTTATCAACAATGCCTGCCTGTTCGATTAGCGGTTGCCCTTCGAAGACCCATGCGAAATCTGAAGCCACTACAATGCATGTATTCCCGAAAACTGTTGATCGAATAAGAGAATGGGTCAGACATTGCGGATATCCACTGGATGAGCTGGAAAGTAGAGTCCAACAAGTCTTACAGGACAAGAGGGGTGATCGATACCGCATTTGCAGCCGGCACTTTTCCTTGGACATGTACACAACATCTTGGGTAACAAAGAAGAATAAACGGCGAACGACACAGAAATTGCTCGAAAACGCTATTCCCACTCTATTCGTCCACATTCCGCCACCAGTGAGTCAAGTGTCTGGATTTAGCTTTAGGCCTTGCGGTAGTGTGTAGGTAGCCGAATGGATTAATTGATATTGTAGGTGTTCTATCCCTTGTAATAATTTCGATATTGATATGAGTGTATAGATTTTTGAATAATGACATTTATCAATATATTCTTTTTCGATTTCATAACCCACAAACGCAATGTATATATATATGGGAACAGGGAACTGTGCTGTACTGAGCATTTTTCAAGTATTCTGTCGCCTTACATGGCTATTTTTAATATTGGCATTTCATTATCAATCATTAATTTACCTTTACAACTTCTTGACTATCCCTTGAATCTGAAGCAAGAACATTTTACATCCTTGACGTGGTCGCAGTTATCAACCACTTCTAGCGCGTATCAGGTAATCTTACTAGGCTAATCCGCTACAGACTTGTTTTATGCATGTCAAGTAATAGTTTTATTCTATTGTGTAATTATTTTACCGAATGTTTGGTTAGTGCTTTCCAATTGATATACACCTTAGTTATCATCCACTGGTGTTTGTTTTCAGTTATAATTAGTGTTATCCATACTAATGCAAGTAATGTCTTTCAGGGAGATGCTGAAGCGTCCGCCACATCTACAACATTTCTAGATGTTCTTCACCAGCAGAAGGTATGGATACTGACAGCTCCATTGAGCGTCATCATCAGAGCTGGAATTCTTGTCGTTTGATTGTTCTACACAATGTTTCATTCGTGGTTAGCCGTTGATATGTACCTGTGCTGTCGACCCCAGGTGTGTGTTATGTTTTCACTATTGTAATCCTCACTAATGCAAGTACTATGTTTCAGGCAGTTGATGGAGCGTCAACCCATGCACTTGATGCAGAGCCTGACATTCAAGTAATTCCAGGAGAAGTGGAAGCGGGACCATGCGTAAACAAATCGGCGCAACAGCTCTCGGAAGTGCGCACTACATTTGCAACATCCATAGATATTCTTCAGCAGCACGAGGTATGGATACTGACAGCTCCATCATGCGTGATCATATAACGTGATTCCATTTGCTATACTTTCTTCCCTATTAACGCAAGTGTTGTGTTTCAGGGAGACGAGGAAGCTTCCACTACAATCACAACATCCAATTTAGATGATGCAGATGTAAATAAATCGGAGAAATAAGTCGATGAAATGTGATCATATTTAGATTTTCCTTGATTCTTTTAGACAATGCATCATTTGTGGTTATCTCTTTATATGTACCTGTGCGTTCAACCCCAAGTGTGTGTTATGTTTCCAATATTGAAAAGCATGCTAATGCAAGTACTGTGTTTCAGGGAGATGCGGATGCCTCCTCTCCAATACAACCATTCATGGCAGTCCATGCAGAGCCAGAGGTATGGATACTGACAGCTCCATCGAAATAGATCATCACTGGTCGAATACTTGTCGTTTGATTGTTGCACACAATGTTTAAATCGTGTTTGGCTATTGAGATGTACCCGTGTGTTCGTCCTCACGTGTGTTTTATGCTAACAATATTTTGATACAACAGTAATGAAAGTACTATGTTTCAGGGAGACGATGGAGCCTCATTCCGTGCTGTCTATGCGGATACAGAAAATATAGTCGTTGCAGCGCAAGAGGAAGGGAGGACATGTGGAATCGAATCGGAGCTACAGCGTGCAGATGTTGAAGGTCAAGTCAAAAAAGTTGCAAAGAAAAAAAAAACAAAAAAAGATTAGTTACAAACAGTTCATAACTTTAAAAAAATGTTTGTGCTGGGGACTATTTTATGTTTTTTTCCAGTCAATTGGACTACACTTTATCTTGTGTTTAAACTGAACATCCCTTTTCCAATCTCTCTTCCAGTTACCCGTGGGTGTCAGAACCATACATACACAGACAGTGAAGCGAATGAGAGATGTTGCTTGCCAGACCATGTACACTATGGAGGAACTATTAATTGAGGCGAGGCGTGTTCAGGCTCGAGATGCTCATGTCCAATGGCCAGTACATGAAGTAACTGTGTTTGGAGACTACAGCAAAGTTGCATTGGACCATAGCTACAGTGCGACCGCGCCACCACAAGAAGATGTTATTGAATGTATTGAAGATAGCTCTGAAGTAGTTGCAGATCAATTCACACAATCTACACCCGCCAAAAATTTGCCACCCAAAAACCTGTCGACATTGTTGTGTTCTCCCATCAATGTTGAAGTAATAGTTGTCGAAATGACAGAGAATGAACCAGCTGCAGCATCCATAGACGCATCAGAACTTGATATCAGCGATATTACTTTCCAATGTGTTGAACTCTCCACAACGTCACAGGCCGAAACAATGTTGACGCAGGAAGACAGTCTAATGAAAGAGAGCAAATACATTGTATACGACAGTTGTTTGATGGAAATTATAAGTATGCTGAAATGTGTGCATTCCATTAGAGGGAAAGTATGTGGGAAGCCATTGATTAATGTGACTCGTCAAATAAAAGGCAGTAACGTCAAAATAAATGCCGCCTGTAGATTAAATCATAGGTTCTCATGGTCTGCACAACCGATGCTGGGGAAACTGCCAGCAGGCAATCTACTGTGTGTAGCTGCATCACTTTTTAGTGGCTCCAGTTTTAGAAAGTTAGAGGCTTTCTTTCAGTTTGTGGGACTCCATTTCATTTCTGAAGCGCTGTACTACATATACCAACGTGATTATGTTTCCGGCCATTAGTGATGCTTGGAAAATTGAACAATTGTCTCTAGCAAGTACATTCGAAGGCAAACGATTCAGGCTAGCTGGCGATGGACAGTGCGACAGCCCTGGATTTTCTGCCAAGTACTGCACCTACCACTTTCAGGACATGGATAGTAAGAAAATTGTGAGTTCGGTGGTCGTGCAGGTAACACAATGTACATTGTCAGTGGCCATGGATAAACTAGGATTTATAAAATCAGTGGAATATCTACAATCAAGGGGAATGCACATCGACCTCATAGCCATGGACAGACACGTTTCAATTGCCAAGACAATGAGAGAGCAGTTCCCACATATTAATCATCAATTTGACGTATGGCATCTTGCTAAATCAATCAGTAAGAAAATCTCGGCTGCAGGAAAAAAAAAGGTTTTGAAAGTATTTTGCAGTGGTCCCATTCTATCACCAACTATCTTTGGTGGAGCTCAAAAACTTGTGAAGGGTCAGTGGAAATACTACTTGAAAAATGGCGGTCACTGATGCACCACTGTACCAACGTTCACCGCTGGACAACAAATCATCATTTCCACCAATGTGAACATGGCCCTTTGTCCCCAGAGGAGGCACGGAAGAAGAAGTGGTTGATTCCATCTTCACCGACACACAAAGCCATTGAGAAGATTGTTTTCAACAAAACTCTATCAAGAGATTTGAGAGGACTGACAGAATTCTGTCACACAGGTGATTTGGAGGTGTTCCAAAATATGTGCCTAAAGTACAGGCCAAAGCGCTTGCATTTTAGCTTTCGGGGCATGAAACATCGCACTCTACTAGCGGTCTTGGCCCATAACAGCAGCGTCGGACATGAACAATTAAGGACTAAGGGTAAAGTAAGGATGCCTCGCTACACTAAGGTGTTTTCAAAACGATGTAAGCAATGGGTGATCAAACCAGTCTATGATAAAATGCAGTTCGACTTTGTGAAAGGCCTTATTGTTGCTTTGTTAGAGAAGCACAGATATGGAATTTTGGACGTTTCTGTGCAGAGCAGTGATCCATTGCCACCGAACATTGCGACTGTGCCATGCCCACCCGAAGCACAGCTGGTTAGAAGTAACCCTAACCCCTACCTTCACCATCATGGGTGGCGAACAAGCTGGGTGTCATCTTTGAATTCTCTATATTCACCTCATATATGTGTATGTATATATTTTTCTCATGTCTCATCTCATGTAAATGTAAATGCTGCACACTGTTGCGCACTGTTAACGGAGGGGAGGCTTGCGTATTGCAAATAATAAAACAGACAAACAAACAATAAATCTCATTTTAACTCAACTCCTGTGGTACTTTATACTTTCCCCGACCTTCCGCCAAAAATTAAATGTCTGAATTTGGGCTGCAAAGCTCGCAGACAACGGGGACAAAATTGGGGCACTTAGAACGTGCCAAGCGGGCCGTGGCATTTGGGAGAGAAGCCAGTTCGCATTTGCACATTGAGGCGCACTACATAGAGGGATTCTAAACTTCAAGTTCTCACAGATGCCTATACTACGTGATGTTGCAAATAAAGAAAGCGAAGAGCAGCAGCTTTGATTTTCAGCTCGCGCCCAGATGAGGCCCACAAGTCGCACTGGAAGTATAAGGGTCTATTGTTTTTTGACCTTGAGACAGGGACCATGCCGAAAGAACTACATTTGAAGGGGGTGCGCAATAACTTAAGAGACGATAAGGCAGAAAATTCAGAAACTAGACTGAGTTTCATTTTAGTTCAGTATATGAAAAATCGTTGTCAAGAGCACGGTCCGTTTTACAGACTGCATTACGAAGAGACTGGAAATTTCAAATATAATGTAAGTAAATCATTACACGCTTTTATACCGGAATGAAGATTTAATGAATGGATGCATGAATAAATGAATGAATGAAGAACTAGGAAAAGCAAGGAAAATGTGTTTGTAGTGGGCACATGGGCATGCAGGTCCACTGGTCTCACCGATCTCGGTTTGGCCCAGCCACTTTTCCCTGCACTGCCTACCTGCACTACGGGACTGTCTCTGTATCCTTCAGCCCCTTCTCCCGGTATTTACCTTGCACTTGCCACCAGCTGGCCCTATTATTTAATTTGTATTCAACTAACCATGTACAGCACTTTTACCCCAACTCCCCCCTTCCCCATGCGCAATCAGAAAGACACCTGGCCTAGTAGGATCATTGTCTGTCTGCCCTTGTTCCCCACCTGCCTCGTCGCACCTTGAAACACTTGAGTATAGGCGCGTTACAAATGCCATATCATATATCATATGATTCCTCACGCATGTAGACTAACTGTCGTTTATCATTGTGTGTTGGCCTCGATTTATTTTGTTACTTTTCGCATTGATTTTAGAGCCGAACATACTCCATTGAACTATCCTTGAAAGCAAATAGTTTCTGATCGGCTGTAATAAATAAAATGAGTAATATTAATGAAGATCGGCTGGCGAGACTAATTATACTTTTTTTGTTTTCATAACAGGTATTTGCTCCCCTTCTGCTACTGCCATCGGTTTGAGACACCAGCAGATGGCTTTTACAGTAGACACCTGCAGCTTCATGTGAACAACTGGAGCACACTGACAATTTTATGGGACAATCGCCAAGGGCCCACATGCCCTTACGCTGTACTAGTGGCTAGAAGCAACATATCAACCTTTACGATGGACTAGTGCCTAGTTGATGGAACAGCCTTGCGGTTCACTGTACTTCCAAAGTGCTTCTTTTAATGAAAAGCAACACCCTGTGTACCATGGCGGATACAGATAAAAGAAAATAAATGGCTTTCGGAGTTCATATGGCAATTGCTGAATATTCTCTAAACATTTAATGTCAAATAAATGTACTTTACCAAATGTACCGTGTTGCTGATTGATTTTAAAGTAGTTTCATATTCCGAATTGTGGCATGCTGTGTTGTGAGATGGTCTGTGTTGGTTTCCGGGTTGTGTGTGGAGTCGCGTAGAAGACGACTGGGTATGTTTGCCTACGCAGCACAGTAACGTCACGGAGAGACGCGGGGAATATGAATGTTTGGATAATGTCAGGCTCAGGGGCGGGGGAATTGATTTAGTGCCGCAGAAGCAGGTCAGCCAGGGAGATGCGGCAAGTCATAGGATTATCACAAAATGGCGGCTCCCTGGTGCCTGTTTTCGCATACATTTAATGGACAAAAACTCGGGTAAGGTCCATAGGAAAGTTTTCTAAAATCGAGCCACTTAGGCTTAAAAAAACATGGCCGACCCGTAGGGACAATAACATTTTTTACAAGACCATGCCTTTAAGAAGCAAGGTTTTTTAACTGCGCTGTTTACTCGGATCACATAACGAGTATTCATCAACAATACAATGCCTGGGCCACCAGTCAATCAAGCATTAACAAATGAAAGAGGAAAAAAGAGTTAAAATATTACTAAATTGTTCTCTCATTCTATCTACTTTTCGACAGATGGCACACCAGCACTGACTAGGGATAGGGCCAAAAACTGGTAGGGACAGATAGAACCTTCTCTGTCTTTTTTTTGGCTTGTCGTATTGTTGCTTGATGACAGGCCTAGGCAACTTGTCCATATTTGTAGATTATTTAGAAAGACAGTTGTTTCTTCTACAAGTGTGACAGGGGAGTGGTGCTCTCATCTCCCCTTACCTCCTGAGACATCATTTATCACTCACAAGTATTATATATGCCTGTTTGAGCACATTTTGCTTCTAGGGTTTGCCTGCCCACCTTCTTTCCGTGTTACTGTATGGTTCTTTGGCATAACCCGCATACATTTCTTGCTAAGCAACCCACACCCCTTGTGTATGTTTCAGTTAAATGTAGCTTTACCTTGCATCCAAGAGGCATAGCATTAAGACATTAAAACCAAGAATGGGTTAACATTGGAAATAGTATCTGTTTTAACGCAAGGCATTATGTATTTAAATAAAACCCCTTTACCGCAAATGATTTTTGGCCCGTACTAGACATGCTTGATAAATATTATAATATCCTTAGTTCATGGACTTCTGTACTGATAGGACAGAGGTAACAATAGAGATCAGTCTATCATCGTTCGATCATTCTAATGTCAATGGATACTTGAAAGGGGATAAAATGAAAATGTTGCTTCACTTTCTAATGTGCATATTTGAAGCTGCATATAATTGTATCAGAATGATTAAGGCATTATGGCACTCGATTTTCATGAAACAATACATACATGATGTTGGTATTTCTGTTTCTAAAGTGAAGTTGGCCAATTAGATCACCCGTTTAATAAAGCTCCATTCCGAAATCATGATGCATACATGCACCCTTGCTGCACCAGCCTCTGACAACTGCAGCATCTGCTCTTCAGTGGCACAGGTCAGGATCAAAATTCAAATGTGCATTCCTGACAGCTGATACGACCAAATGTCACTGCAGCTAGAGGTGACATTTTAACTTATGTGCTTCCGATTCCAAATATAATAATTATTGCCTTATCCATCTGGCGACAGATTCATTTATAAGAATAAGCCATGTCTGTTTATGGGATGGTGACTGATAAGAGCACACATTTCTTAAAGCCACACCGATCTGATGTCATACAAGTGTGAACAGTGCAAGCCCAGACAAGCTATATAAGGCCAATGTGTATTAATAGCAATCTGGATCTAGGCACTGCTCCTAGTGAGACAATAGCCAGGATGCTGTATTCTTTTGAGCTGCCATGAGGCTTGTGAACACCTCATTCATGTCACAAGAGATCTCACATGAGACCTCCTGTGAACCCTGCCTTAAAGGGGCACTTATATCACAAAGACCAGCCTCACAACTGGGTGCTGCACACAACATGGCAGAAATGTTGTCACTACTTCATTTTCTAATTCAAAATTTCTTTCCAATAAAAGAAAGATTAATTCATAAAACAATACTTAACATTGGATAGAAAGGACATGTGTGTATGTTGGTTTTCTAACTGTACTTGCAGCAGATCCAATGCAAGTTGACATATTCGCTCAAAGAAAGATGGGGACCTGGTGATGCAATGAATCCCACTGTCCAGACAGTGTGTGTCAGTAAAGTCCTGAGATTATTCACCAATAACCATTCCTCTGGGGAGGATCATACCTTTGAATCCATCATTGTGCATTCTATGCGTACAGCACACCAGGTTTCCCTTCAGAATACACACCAGGGAACCCAATAAAATGTGCACCTCCATGACTATCAATGGCCACCTATTGCTATGGCTGACAACCTTCAAAACACTACCTTCATAAAATAGATTCACTTGGTTTAGAGTTTTCAGTATTCGAAGGAGGACTGAGGGGGTCACAACTCTAAACCAGAAGGGTAACCTCTGCCCTCAGTGCAAAATAACTGATCAGTGGACACATGTGTAATCACAGTGCTTATTGGTCCAAACTCACTCTTAGGCTCTGCCAACCAGCTGTCATAAACACCAGCCTTCCTATTTTGTCATTTTCAAGGGATTACAAGGCAGACCCATTGTTCCAGCAACAAGGCAGTTCTGAGATAACAAACTATTGCTGTCAATTCAACATGTTCACAAAATCGTGTCAATTCTTTCTGCATAGCCGTCATTGTTTACATAAAATCAGCAACTTCACACCAACCCACCGTACCACCGTATCACTCTACTGGCTGTGTTTACACATGATTCTCATACATATTAAGGGCCTCATTATGATTTTGGAGGTAGCCTTGCCCTTAATAAGGGCATGGCTGCCTCCAAACCCTGGTCCAGGTTCCCTGAATGGGGAATTACCGGGCCATTCCGACTTTAGCTCCCTGGTCCCCTCGCGGGACCCGGAAAGGACGTCTGGTAAAACCAGACGTCCAGAGCGGGTCCCGCGAGGGATCTCCTAATAGGGCGGAATGGGTTTAACGGCGCCGGCACCTTTACTGGTGCCATTAAACCCTTTCTGCCCGCCTCGTAATGAGGCCCTAAGTTTTTATAACCACAATGATTACAAAATCCTGTAAAACGCTATATCCTCCACAGACACATTACCTTCCACTCACACGTAAACTAGCATGCATAACTCTTCTCCCTACGCCAACCTGACAGAAAGAGGGCTCATCCATAATGCAAATCAATAATCAGGACACGCATACTCTTAGCAACACAGGAAATGGGCCAGCAGTCGCTAAATCATTAAACATTCCAAATCCAGGCAGAAAGTCAAACTACTCCGGATGAAAAGTTGCAAATGTCTATATAATCCACATGAAACCATACACATACTTCTCTGCTACAAGAAACTATGAAGCAAAACCATTTTGAAACCCGTCATTTAGTTAATATCCATGGTCACAATGAAACCAAAGTCTTGTCTTGCTGAATCTTCTAAGCATACTATCCCTCAGGCCCATTATCCCCATTCCACGTTAGAGATATAACATCACTGGTATGTTACCAAATGTACAAATGTCCGAACCATGGATCAACACTATGGAGAACTTAGCATGTCTTGTGTTCTACTTCACGTTAACCCTTCTCAACAGTCAATCCACCCGGCCCCAACAAAGACAAAATGACTATGAGTTAGAAAGCATCATTAAATAAACTTCTATCAAAGCTTGTCCATATCAACCACAACAACACCATCCAAGTACTGTCAAACAATAGACACTGTTCAGAGGACCTAATAGACTTTAAAATAAATCCACAAACAAAGCCTTCCCACAGAGACTTCAAACAGAAATGCTGATGAGCTAGCTGATTCAGTATGGAAATCGAATCAAAATGTTTACAATACAGCCCACTTCCAACAAATAACAAAAATAATTGTTTTCTATGATGAAGACTATTGAGCCTAAAACTCATCAATACCACTAATTGTTCCTTCAAGCTATTATAGTGATCACTAAGGAGTTAAGTTCTTCCTGTCTAGATTCCATATGTAATGGATCCGGAAAATAATGGGATCAGTTATTCAACATTTTCATTGACAAGTTCACCAAGACATCAACAAGAACCAATGGAATAGCATTGTTTCTGCTAGTATCATAAACAACGGACTTTGAAATAGCAAAAGAGCTAAGAATACCCACTTTCTCTCTGAGAGGAATTCCTTAAAGCACCACCTTGGAGATCATAAAAACTATCAGCAATATCTTAATAGACAACATCTTTTCAACAAATCTCTGAAGAAGTTTACAAACATATCTGCCTTGCCCGTACTCCTTTACATATCACAAATGTAGGATATATCATCAAAAAGCAGTTTAGGAAAAACACTGTGGAGCAAGCTAGATTTGCCACCACTGGGCTCTACACTTCATCCAAGGACCTTAACAAAACCTCTGGTGCTCATCTTCAGGTTCACCTAAAGAATTACATCTTGTTGCCAACTCTTAACAGATTTTGTGTTAGTTATGCCAGCAACTCTCTATCACCAAAACCTTGAACAACATACCTGAAGTGGTTGATGAAAGTAACACTTGCCTGTCTGTACATCAAGATGTCTGAACATCAGTCATTACTTTTGACCAAGACATCCTGACACATTACCCCTTTGAAGTGGCATAAAGGAATCTTAGTCTGCCCTGTTCTTGTCTGAAAACTTGTAACGGTTCTACTTCACATATAAAAACAATTCCAGGCCAAATAATGTTTCTAGCCTGCCATCCGATCTCAGATGGCAAAGTGTGACAAGACAATAAATGGAAGAAAAATGTAACTCTTGTCTGTCAACAGTAAATGAACCTTCATCCTTTCATCCATCCTCGGGAGGATAGCTCATGAGCAACGTGCTCCCCTTGGAAGCAAGACAAAATGGAGCAACGCAGGTTCGATCCCTGGGTCCACGCTTAGAAACCTCTGGGTATTAAGCATGTTATAAATAACCTATCATATCATGTCATATCATATCATATCATATATCCACCAAGACATTGGGCCTCATTACGAGGTTGGCGCAAAAAAGCAGCACTTAACTGCATGCTGTTAATAACATGTCCGTCTTGGCTTGAACCAACAAACAGCGGGTGATTAAGAGTGCGCGAGCATGCGCACTCCTGCATGCCGGTAGCGGCTGTCCGGCATGCTGGTAACGACCCCCAAACCCCTAGATAGCGGCATCAATGAACACACACAAAACGCCTCTGCCCTCGGCAACCCCTAAATATTGGTACCGGTATTAACATAGTGCTAAGAACGAGCCCGTCATTACCGGACCCGGAAGTAACGTCATCGCGCCAGAACGGGAACTGCTCTGGCGGCCATCTTCAAAAATACAATCCATTGCCATCCTCAACATACTGGACCTTCACCACCAGAACTCCTAGCACACCACGGACAAAATGTGTAAGTCTACCCAGAAAGGCACTGCCCGCCTGCATAAACCATGGTTCAAGGATGAGGAGCTGAACATGTTAGCTGACACCCTAGTGGCAAATGCTGATGTGGTGTTCTGCAGCGACCTCAGGCGTCCGGCCCAGCTGAAGAAGAAGGCCATCTGGGAAGAAATAGCCCAGAAAGTAAGTGCAGTCGGCACCACCGCACGCACAATGCGCAATTGTAAAAAGCGATGGGATGACCTCTGGCTGAGAGTTCGCAACATCTTGTCAGCCAATCGGAGCCAGGGGCTGGCACCAGGTGGAGGACCACACTCACCAATGAAATTGGCCAGATGGGAGGACACTTGCAGCTCAGTCATAGATGTGGAGTCAATTGAAGGAGTCGCTGGAGCTGAGCTTGGCATGCCAACATCGGCAGATGAAGGTGAGTGTCCCTACAAACACACAACAACCAATCATCACCATTGACCTCCAAATGTGACAGCAATGCCAGCCAATACATGGACCATCATGCACACCTACACATATCCATATACACATGCTGGGGCCCACCACTATCACATCCCAATGCATGCTGAATGCCGCGCCCATACACGAATACACACCCGACACACAGATGACCTGCACATGTCACACAGCACGTCAGTCACAACACACATCAAGGCCCAACTGCAGCCACCATGGTGTACATGTGACCACCTGAATGATTGCAAACAGCACCCCCCCAACCTTTCATGTACTCAGTCCGCTGCAAAGCCAGGCATGCAACTGATTACATGGCGCCAACTGCAAAAAGAAAAATGCATGCATGATACAAACACCACCATCACTGATGCCCTGCCACTCTCTGTCCCCCACAGGTACAGATGCAGACACCGAAGAAGCAGAGGGAAGTGGACAATGCACAACACCATCCAAAAGATCAAGGAGCCAAGTTGATGGCACCAGACCATCTACCTCGAGTGCACCAAGGACGGGCCGAGCAGCACGCAGGACAACAACCTGTGCCCTACCAGCCACACTGCAACCCACACAGGACCAGCAGACACCTGCCCCTGCACCTCTGGACACACAATTGACACAGGCAGAGGACACATCTGGCATGGACAATGATGGCACACAGTCTGCTGCTGCAAGCACAATTGGGGAGAGGGCTGCATCGGCACAGCATAGTGCCGACGAGGAAGCTGACCCTGACGATTATGGCAATGCAGGACTCGTCCACTCAGAGCATGTAGGTCAAACACCAGGCCTGCAGGTCACCCCACAGGACACCCCTTGCCAGGATTCATCCGAACAGGGCAGCCATGGAGAGTGGTCTCTGACATTGCACAGCCCCATATTGCATACAGTATCACCACAGAACCCGCCAACCACCACCCACACTGCCATACGGGACCCTGAGGGACGTCTGTCCAGGATGGCGGGCCGGCAGGAGAAGATGCAAGGCTATGTTAAGCAGTACCTTGCTGAAGGGGAGTCAACACGCTGTGTCATCTGTGACAGCACTGCGGCCATAATCCAGGCCATCAACTCAAGTGCACAGCAAGTTCGCGATGGCTTCAATGCCTTGGGACAGATCCTCACCAGGATTGCTGACAGCATGGAGCAGCGGCAAACTCCGGCTTTGGCGTCAGAACCATATGGCTCATCCACATCGACCATGCCAGCGAGTTCCAGGCAGACCAGCCCTGTACGCAGGTTCCTGCGAAGTGCACAGTGCTCAGATATTCAACCCTGACCTCCGAAGGGGGCTCCACAGTAGCAGAGTCACCCTGCAGAATCTCTTTAGGAACACATCCAGACACACGTAGTGCCATTGTTGGCTTTAGGTGTTAGGGGGACGGTGGAGGGTGGTGGGTGTAGTACTGAGGGTGTTGGGGGGGTGTGGGGGGTGTATGGGGGTGTGGATTGTTGAATCATGTTGTTCAAAACATCACTTCAATACACCTGTTGTGTACAAAACATCACATGAGTGGACATTGCTTCTTTGGTGTTTGTCAATTTATTGCTTCATAGTGCACTTTGCCCATATACCCACACACCCAGTGCCCACAGTTCCCAACACATGGCACCCTCTGCATCCCTGTACATCAGAATGACTGGTCTATGACCAACTGGCGCACTGTGCAACCCTCAAGTGTATCGCGTACTTTCCAACATCTACTCCTTCCTCTCCTTCTACTTCATCAGGTTGTGGCAGCTCCATGTCAGGTGGCAGGGGTATGTTGCGCCAGATGCACATGTGATGGCACATTGCACATGCCATGATGATCTTGCCTACCTTCTCAGGCCCGTATATGAGTGCCCCTACCGACCTGCTGAGGCATCGAAACCATGCCTTCAACAGGCCAAACGTCTGCTCAATGACCACACGCGAGCTTGTATGTGCACGATTGAAGTCCTCTTCATGTCTGTTCTGCAGATTCCTGACAGGGGTGAGTAGCCACGCCTTCAGAGGATAGCCAGCAACACCTGCATGGGAGCAGAAGGGGGTATGTGTAAGGATAATGTTCAGTTGCCATGTGTGCTCAGCCTGTACAGCTTACAAGTTCACATGCACTATCCCGTCAATAGCAGCCACATCCACATGACTATCAGCCCTGTACAGTACATGCCAATCCATGGTGCGTGCCTTGGGTGACATACATGACTTAGGGGCCTAGACAGTTAAACCACCAGGCACCCCAATGCATTTTGGATAGGTCCATAATGTATGCACATGTGAGGGTTGTGTGGCTGGGGATAACTCAAGATACTTTCAGTCCCCCCCCATCCCTCTCCTCCCATCGTCCAGAGGGCATTCCCCTTGCATATGCATGTAGCCCCCCATCCCTCTCCTCCCATAGCCCAGAGGGCATTCCCCTTGCATATGTATGTAGCCCCCATCCCTCTACTCCCATGGCCCAGAGGGCCTTCCCCTTGCATATGCATGTAGGCCCCCCATCCCTCTCCTCCCATGGCCCAGAGGACATTCCCCTTGCATATGCACTTAACCTCCCCCATCCCTCTCCTCCCATAGCCCAGAGGGCAGACTCACCCAACAGCCAGCCACTTTGTAAGACTTCTCCTTCCATATAGCGGGGTAGTGAGGAGTTCCGCAGCACCATGGCATCATGCGTGGATACTGGGTATCTGGCACAGCAATGTGTTATTATCTGGCTGGCATCACACACCATCTGCACATTGATGTAGTGGTATAGCTTCCTATTACGGTACACCGCCTTGTTAATGACTCCAATCAAGCATTCCCACTAAGTCAGTGCCTTGTCTGGGATTGCTCAAGGGAAGCCCTTATTTATATATTTTTATGACAAGTTATAATCTGGTTGATGAACCCTTTTATAACGCCCCTCTCTTAGAATCCCTCTGACCCCACTGAGCCAAGAAGTAGGTTTGTTTTGCAAATTAAAAAGGTTTATTTGAAAAATTAAACAATAGATATATATCACACTTTACAATAAATTAATATTTGATATCACACTTAGACATATGACAGTGATCAACAATGGATGATGTTATACTAGCACACTGGTTTAATTACTTAGGAGTAGTATAGAGGATAAGGTAGCTGAGAATGCTTTATGGTTTCAAGGAGATGCAAAGATGAATAAAAGGCAGTACAGAAATAAACTTGATATGATTTCAGCAAAAGCTAATATGATCACTTTTTCTCTGACAATTCACTCCCCCCTATGCAATGTAAGGAGATGGAAGTAACACACACAGTCTTCAGGAATACAGTCCCAGTACAAACTAAATTCAGTTCCCCCCTAGCAAGCTTATAGCACCAGGGATGATTTTGAAACACAGGCGAAAGATTTTCAGGTGATTTGCAAGGGAGTGAAATATGCTAAAATTGATTCTAATTCCCTCTAGAGGTTCAGGGTGAGTGAGAGATACTTTAAATCAGTTCAGGTCCACACTAACAATGATTAATGAGAGATTATCAGGTTGAAAACGGATTTCAGTAATGGAAGCAAAGGACAGATCTTTCTACACGTGATTGAAATGAAGCAAAATGTCAAATCGCTGCACTTTTTTTTTAGTGCGTCAAGCGCAATTACGGAGGCGCTATAAGGAGAAGCAAGTCGGTTTAGAGCTTGTTGGAAAGCTGGGAATCTTAGCTTTACATTGTTCCTAGGATGCACGGTTCCAAAGATACAGGCGATTTTGAAAAGGTCGTTTTTCAGAAATGAAATAATGATTCAAAAGGGCAAAATGACACTTTATAGGTTTAACATCGGAGAAGGAACACACAATTCCTATGATGCAGTTCTGGACAGGTTCAAATGTTTTGAATCAGATTATTTTAAGCTAAGAGATTGGTTTTGCACAGTTCTGGCTGAGTACTCACACTATGAATTTGAAATAGGCTGTCAGGGTCTGGTCAGGTTGGGACTTGGTTCTGAAGTCACAGCTATCTGGGTCAGCTCTGCTCTGCTGGTCTGGTCTGGATCTCTGGTTCTGCTCACAGCGATCTGGTCTCTCTGGATACAGCACTGCTTTCTGGGTCTGCTACCGTTTCTGGCAAAAGTTCTTGGCAAAGAATCCAACAGCTCGCCCGGCTGTAGAATAGTTTGGTTGGATTGCTGGATTCTGAAGGCCTGCTGAAAAAGGATTTAGCTGGTGGTCCAGGCCTCTCTGCTTTAAGTTCTGGAGTGAAGTTCTGGATCTCTGGATGTAAAGTCTGGAATCTGGATGTGAAGTTGTCCGTCAAAATGCTCCGCAAGAAAGTGGAAAGTGAATCTCTGTCTGTCCAAGCAGTCTCTTCTTATGTGTTTTGAAAGTGGGTTGGTCGGCTCATTCTACATGCCCAACCCTCTCATGATTTGATAGGTCAAGGATTCTCTGTGACCTGATTTGAGAAGGGATAGTGTGTCAGAGTGAGTCAGAGTCTTACAGTCTATTGAAGAAACGCCCCTTTGCTTTTACTTAGAAAATGAATTTTTCATAACTAACAGGTTTCCCAGATACACACGTCGTTGACATTACATACACATTTCACAGATTAATTTAAGATACACTCTCGCCCAACTCTGATCCCCCTCAGAGCCTGGGTTCACAAATGGCAACATTTTGTGCTTTTTAGTGACTTTCGCCATATTGGATCTTCCTCAAAATTTACACAGACCTGCACCCCTTCCCTGAGCATATTACTGGAAATTACTATGTCTCTATCCTAAACACAGTGTCTGCAATATTAATAAATAGCAGGGTTTGGTCCCAGACCACCGTACAAAGTGGAATTTGGGCTCAAATCGTGAGGGCATTTTTCATTTTCAGGATCCCCAAATTGTACATTTCCGTGAGCTTAATACAAGATTTTAGAAGCATTTAACTTAAACATATATTTGCTGCAATATGAATCCACAGTCCTGTCTGGCCCGCCCCTAGGAACTGGGGGAGTCAGGGATCACATGTCTCTCCTTTCAGGCAGAGCTCTGTTTACAGTCCACACCCAAATCAGCACACTCCATTCAATTGAAAGGGTCTATTGTGTTGGGTCCAGCAGGCTCTCAATCAACAGGGCCATGTGATATCCTGCCTCCTGGTGTGGGTCTCTGGGGTGTTAAGAGTTCTCAGGAAAGGCATGTCTTTTGAACTTTTAATTACATAAGACCCCCTTCTGTTCACTGCACAGTTCTGCAAGACAGCTCTCCTGTCAGGATTTAGACCGCTAGCACCGTTTAGTGTCCAATGCCGGTACTGCACCTATTTTTTTTTGGGAGTTGTCTTGAATTAATTCCATTTCAAAAAGGGGATTTTACTTGATAGTATATGATCCTTGCTTAATAATGTTTTGATGGGAATCCTTACAGTAGAGTGGTGATGTGGAACACCCCACAAGAAGGTTGAATCTTTAGAGTGGTCTTGTGAGCCATGATTTTAGCAAATTTTTGACATCGAGAAAATGAATTCCCAACAGCTCTGGGTTGCTTTTGGCAATCAGCACTGCCTTTACCAATGGCTTCAGGCTACTCTGTGTGTAGCCCAATGGGGGTTTTAGGCAGCGCCCTCCTGTGCTCACAAACATAGGCAAAATGGGTGGCAGCCTATTCTTCATGTTTCCCTGTGCACTTTCTGGGGAGTTCTGGCCATCATGATGTTTTCAATGCCAGTAATGCACAGTTTTGTGGTAGGGCTTGGATGCATGGATAAAAACATCCCACAGCCTCCACGGCATGTGGGACTGCCAACTCTATGTGGGTGCGGTCGAGGGCACCAATTACATTGGGCATGCCTGCCAGTGCGTGGAATGCTATTTTGGCGCCATTTGCTTCCTGTGGTGTCCTTGGTAGGGATATGTAGGCACTTGCGTACTTCAGTAGTGCATCCAGCACTTGATTTAGTGCAATGGAGAAGCATGATTGCGACATGCCATGCATTTGGCCCACTGTGTGTTGGTAAGTGCCTGTGGCCAGGAAGTGGAGCACAGATGCCACCTTCAGCAGAGGGGGGATGGCTGTGCGGATGTTGATCAGGCTGACCAAGTCTTCCTGTAGTAATTCCACTATGTTGCTCATGGTGTCCCTGTCCAGCCGGTACAGAGTGTGGATCTGTGCTGGGTTTAGGTCAAATGGATTTGCCCTTATATGTGGAATTGATGGCTGTCTGTGGGGAACAACTACTTGCACTGGTGGGATTTGCTGGCTCAGTCTCACCATCCTTCTTTCGCCTCCTGCGTCTCCTCTGTGTTGCCTGTTGTACTTCCTGCTCAAGGAGTAGCAGTGCAGGCATATCCTCCAGCCCCAGTATGGCAAGTGCAAGTGGTAGCATTTTGGTTTGGGAAGGGAGGTGGTGTGTGGGTGTGCTCCTTTTGTGCTGGCCCTGACTCCATTGCCTCCACCTGTGCTGATTGTGTGCACCTTTGGCACTTGGTTACACAGCAGATTGATGTTAACGGGTGATCCGTCTTGCCGGTATTGCCGGCATCATGGTGGCCCTTCTTACAGGCATCTCGATGCCGGTATGTACATGTTCGTGCGACTCGGGGTGTCCTCTTTGTTGCGGGATGCCGGTATTACGGGCACACCACACGCGCACGTGCCCACACACCGGTACGGTGGTGCACGGCCACAGCGGATCCTTATTGATGCTGGTGGGACCACCATCAAGGGTTGTAATACTACGGACCGGTAATGGAGGCCGGTATTGCCTTACCGGCTCCGTTATTACTGGACCGCCAACCTCGTAATGAGGCCCATTGGCCTTTTATGAAGGGTCAGTCAATCTACAACCGCAACATGGAGAGAAGACGAGAAGTTACTCTTGACTCAGAAACATATCTTATGGTACACATAGTACATTTCATTAGCATTTCACATAACCGGTTAAAGCCACTATCTATGACAGGCTAAACTACCCTGGCTCACACCAAATACACCTATCAAAATCATATTTCCCTTCCCTGGGTGATGCAGAACAATCCAGGCATAAAAATACCTTGATCGGAAACCCTGGGAGTCCATTGTGCCAGCCTAGAAATCAATGGGCCTCATTACGAGTTCGGAGGTAGCCATGGTGCTATTAGCGCCATGGCTGCCTCCAAACTCGAGTCCGGCTCCGGGTTCCTTGAATGAGGAATTACCGAGTCATTCCAACCTTGGAGGACCCGGTAATTCCTCAATCAAAAAACCCATCCCCATTCCCATTCGAGCCCTCATAGGGCTCAATGGGAATGGGGATGGAGCTAATAACGGGCACGAAAGATGTGTATACAGTTAGAATCATTGTATGCACATTTATCTCATGAATATTAATGAGGGGTATCCTGAAAACCCAACATGGATCTGGCCCTGGAGGCCTGGAGTTGGACAACCATGACTTAGATGCTGTTGTGTCCCCTCCATACAATTTGAATTATTCACAATGCGGAATGGAATAATAAAGAATAAAGAATAAAACATAATGGGCCTCATTACGAGTCTGGTGGTAACCGCCGGACTCGTATTACCATTCCACCTCCGTGACTCCCGGAATTACCAGGGCATTACAGTCCCGGTGTCCCTGGAGTCACGGAGGCGGAATGGGAATGGCGAAGTGGAAACACTGGCACTATCTCGTGATGGTGCTGGTGTTTCCACGTCCGCCTGCAGGCGGGAGGTGTTCAACCCACCAGGTCAGACCTGGCCGGAAGATCACCTCCCGCCTGCAGGACTCGGGATCGGGCGGTCTGGAATTGGCGGGTTTACGCCACTGTTAATTCCAGACCGCCTGACCCGTAATGAGGCCCAATGTATTCTTGTTTAATCTTTAGTTTTCCTCTCTGTCTTGTGAAGAAATAAATACAGCCTGCAAATTACACTTTGCAGGTAGCATGCATTCGCGGATTCCTATGGAATCTCCATTGTCTTTAGCTGGTGCAAAACCAAGGGGGGTTCCATAGAGAATGTTCATGCAGGCATAAAGAGGAACATACTCAGCCTTATTTTATATTGAATGTTAACTGCATGCAGGGACCACCAATGTTAGCACTTACATGCTGTGGGGTCCTTTGCATCCAATGGTAAACATTCACAAGGAGGAGAGACAAGGCAAAGAATAAAGTGAGTGACACTCACTTTATCTTTTTCACTTTTCCTGTTTGTGTGAAAAAGTAAACAAACTATGTTTTGAAGGCATTGTTGAGAAATGGATTCCTGTGGGATCAACCTGGTTTTTAGCATTTGCTAAACCAAGGTGGATTCCATACAAATCCATTTGTTTCATGCATGAAAATGTCATGCAGGCATGAAACGAAGCACAAAGATGAGACCAAAGATCTTGTATTTGCCCGTGCCCCTCGTCTGCCTCATCACTGCTTAAAAAAGGGATGTAGCCTTACGTGGAGGTATAAAAGCAATATACCTATACGTGGCGGCCGGTGAATTTTTTAATGAGAGGGGTGTAAATGTTTGCCTAGAATATGCCAGAATGACGGAGCGTAGTGAGGCAGTCCGAACCAACACAGGCACATACCCTCTCGTTCACCCAGTCATTCAATCACTCACCACCATATACTCTCTCATTCACCCAGACATTCAATCATTCGCATAACATATACTCTCTCATTCACCCATGCATTCATACATTCACACAACATACACTCTCATTCACCCACCCATTCATACATCAGTGATGCATGCATATATATATAAAACAAACACACACACTCAGACAACCCTACTTGCATGCAAACATACATACAAAAACAACATACACAAAAAATGTCCACTTACCTCGACCTTAAGCACGCTGACACCATTCATAACACAGACGGAAGCCTGCGTCACACAGAGCGCACTGGCTGATAGCAGAGGAGAGGACGCCTTTCCCGTCAATCAGCGCACGCCTACGCTAGTCTTGCAATGATGAATAGAGGCAGCGGGACTGGCGTGCGTATTCCATGCTGGCCTGTCATTTTTACGTTCTGCACATTTTGCAGACACCCTGTTACATTTTTTTTAAATAGCAGGCACAAACACCCCTGCTTAGTGGCATGCAGCACAGTCCCCCCACAAATATTAGGAGTATGCTGCCTACAACTCAGGCGAGGGGCTGGCCCTCCAGCCATACACACGGGCCGTCATTGCTTTTACACCTACATTTAACACACCACCCATTTTAATATGAGAGTGACTCAAAGACAGAAAAGATCAGCACAATAGAGCTCATAGCTCTGCTCCCTGTCCCTCCTCCACCTTGTCTGCTTCACAAGGGGGCAAATCGGGAAATGGTGGTGTAAAATGCAGTACACCACTCTTATATGTGTCCAGTTCCTGCTACATCCCATTTAAAATGAGGCAAATACACTTGAAAATTATATTCCTCTTTAAGTAAATAAGAGTGCCTTTAATTTTCGCGTTGGTTGCAAATAAATTGATTGATGGATGCAACTGGGAAAAGTGGTTTTAAAATGGCACTAAACTTTTATTGTCACTTCTTCTGACCTTCAAAATTGCCTATCATTTTGCAGTCTAATTATTTAAGCTGAACCGTTTTAACACGTCCACCTGCTTTTGTAATCTGCCCACCAAATTGATCAGGTTTACCGCCAGCCTGAGATGTTTGTGCTAACGGTAAACGTGTCGACTCCAATGTAAGCTGCCGTTTTTTCCCACCTAGAAAAATGAGGCAGATTTATTGGAATCCATTTTCATTATCTCCTGTAATCATCAATTACTGGAGTCCTTCACACTGTTTCTGAAAAATGGTGTAGAGAAGTGTATCACACGTGTAACCACAAGGTTTAAACCTTTATTGTTATTATTTTTGTTTAGCATTACATCTCAGGAAATATTGACGACTCCATAAAGAAGCAAGAATCATTTTTCACGAAAGTACAAATAGAGCCAGTCCCCAATATCCGATATGCAGAAAATGACCTCTCTTGACTTCCTCAAGGATTCTTGGGTGGAAAATCGCAGCACTCTAGCAATGGAAGAATCAAGTGCTATGTTTTAAATGTTCACTCGTTATAACATCAATTCAATCACGTGATCAACATTTGAGCATTAAGTGTGCACTGCCCCGTTTAGAGGCCTAATGCGTATTGCACATACCGCTATCAAACAGCCCAGGGCACAGGCATCGTGGACATGCCCTCTGGGCACTCTCTGGGCCTATTTCCTTGCTTTCTCATTGGATGCTTTAAGATGCATATTTCAAACAGAAGTTATTAAAACGTGTGTGTTTTTTCATCCATTGTCCTTATTGTCTTGTTTTGCAGTGAGGAAGGACAAATTAAAGAACACATCGTAATGAAGGAACATTCGTAAGTAAAGACGATGACGCACATTTAATGCAGTAAGGTCCCATCATGCATTCCGCCTATTATATAGAAACTGCCAGGAGGCATTCACCATTCTGAGCTATACTGTAATGCTTAGCACTGAGTATTTCCCGGAAAATGCTTACTACCACTCTCTCACCTGATGGAACGTGTTTTTTATAATATACATATATATATTTGCTCCCGTGTTTATTTTTAACTTTGACAGGCGTCATGTATACCTTTTTGTGCTACTGCATGAAAATCTGTTGTCAACGACAGGCACATATTCCCTAACGTAAATTCACAGAAATATAGCTGCCGACAACCTTAAGTTTAAACATGTTAGAAAATTAGAACAATGAATTAAGCTGTTAAAAATGTGTTACATTGTTCATTATTTTCTTTGAATTTTGGAGACCTTTCTTAGGCTAACTAGGAGCAGAGGGAAAATAAATGTACATGTTTATACTTCACTCCTCTACGCGTACGTCTGCTCACCAGAGTGCAGGAGAGGTCTTTCTGAACGGCATGTAGTCTTTGAAAGGCTATTCTCACTAAGGAAGAGCAGTTCCTGAGCCGTCTGCAACATAACTAAGCTGAACACCAGAAGAAAACCAGACGATCTTCGCCCTCATTCCAAATGTTGTCGACTGAGCAGCTATCACGAGGCAGAGAGCTTCATATGATTCACCCCTGGACAGAAAAGTCTTGTTAAAGGTGTTATATTAAAGCAATATAACCCGAGCGGCGTGGCATTACCGACTCAGGTAATGCCCCGGGGCCGATAGTCATAGGCCCGAGGGAAGCGAGGGCCTTAACGAAGGCCCCGGGGCATTACCTGAGTCGGTAATGCCCCCGCCGCGAGGGTTTTATTGCTATTAGTACCCCGGCCCGCATTAGGTGTGTGACCGGGGCACTAAAAGCATTTTTTTCTGTCCCGAAAACGATGCAGCGTTTCGTACAAAAAAAAAAGAAATGATCAAGAAAATGGCCGCCGCCATGGAAAGGGAAAACAGAGTCCGTCTTCCCTTTCCATGGCGGCCATCGCGTGTCCGCTCCCGAAAGAAAAAAAAGAAGCAGAAGGTAAGTGGGGTTGGGAGGGAAGGAAAGATAAACGTACCTGCGTCCCCGGCGAGGGACGAGGGAAGCCTCCATGGCTGGACGCTTCCCTCGTCCCTCGCCTGGGACGCAGGAACAAGCAGGTAAGTGGGAGTAGGGGGGAGGAGGGAGGAAAGGGAGTTAAAAAAAAAAAGCCTTACCCGAGTCCCCGGCAGGGGGCGAAGACAGCCTCACAGCCGCGGGGAGGCTCGGAGCGGGGATGGCCCCGCTTCCAGCCTCCTCATTGGCTGAGGGGCTGCCACACCCCTTGCCAAGGACAAGGCGGCTGGAATCCCGGCCGAGAATCGAAGGATTCTCGGCCGGGTAAGGACCCGGCGAGAGCCAATCAGAATGCGTGTTGCATTCTGCTTGACTCTCGCCGGGTACTAATTGTGCATATAGTTTCAGTGCATGTTTCTACGTGTGCATCATATGTGGCCATTTACATTTCCCTAGCAGTTGTACCCGTGCTTTGCACAGTAATTCCTACACCACTCCGGTGGTGATAGTATGCGGTACACATATCCTTTAACATTAACAACAAAAAAAAAATACAACGGTATATTTATATTTGATACTTTTTGCATTGTCTACACCATGGAACCCACATGCCAGATTCCTGGTTTGTAGTATGTTGGGAAGTATGCTGAACCTTGCAAACAGACACACATATCCACAAATTTCCCATTCATATATATATATAGATAGTAACTACCAATATTGATCAGAAAAAAACCTACTATGAAAAAATGGCAACAACACATTAAAACAAAGAATATACGCTCTGTCACAAAGAACAATAATCGATCATCCAAGCACTTTGTTACCTCCTTTCTCAATCAGCCCACTGTTAAAGCGGTCTTGTCTCAAAGGGTCAAACATAAACCGCCCCCATGTCAAATCAAATTGAGTGTAGGTTCAACTATAAATGAGAAAAAAGAGGCAGATAAAGACATCTTAATAGGCACATTAAAGTAGGTCCAGGGAAGATACAAGAGATGACACATAGTCCTAATGTGAATCCAAATACAAGTGTGCTACATGGCTCGTCCAAATATATTGATGCACCGTCTGGGGTGAACGTTGAGATGTCTACCCAGCCTTTAGAGAATTTACAATGCTTTTTTTCCCACTATGAGCACAATGACAAGTGCATCACAGACTTTGCCATCATCACAGCCTGGACGAGATACTAATGAACCTACTAATCCCATTTCAAAGCGTAACTATTTACTTAAGGATGTTGTGCCACACGATAAACTAGTATGCGCTCTTACTTATAGTCCACATACTTTTCTTATCAAAAAATCTATCAAAAAATATTGGTCTGTGGCACAGCTCTCCCTACCAGCAGGACCATTGCCAATATTTGCAATGAAGAGACAAAAGAATCTAAAGGACCAATTGGTCCATGCGTGCACTCCACATAAAACTCCAGATCCTCCACATCAAGATGGGATCTCCGTCCATTGATGGAACATTTTCCCTGTGGCACTTGCTCAATTTGCAAATTTGTTGTAAGGATTAAATCATTCCCTGTACATGGCAAACCCTGGAAAATACGCCATTACTCAAATTGTAAGACATCGTGGGTGATTTATTTTATTGAGTGCCCTTGCAAGCTCAAATATGTAGGCAAAACCACACAACCGTTCCATACCCGAATTACGGAGCATCGCTCCAGGATCCGGTGCAAAGGCATCAACTCACCCCTAGTGAGCCATTACATGGAATATGGCCACATGACTGAAGACTTACGCTGGTGGGTCATTGATGTCGTTAAGAATGCCTCCAATCAGATTCAGGCATTGTCCAATAAGGAGGCACGCTGGATCTTTGAGCTAGACACAATCACAAATGGTCTCAATGAGGCATTCCCAACTTGGTGGTAAACTTCTTTTAATATTCCAGGCCCCTCATGCCCTATCCCATTTCTGGGGCCTCTCTCTATATACTACAGTACATCATGATTTGTGCTGCTGCTATTTGCATCCTTGGTTAGATGCACCATCAAGCGCTGCTCGTCTTTGCATTATTATTATCCAAACACTCATCTTTATTTAGCAGTTTATCTGGACATATATACATATATTTCTATTCCCTGGGCCTCTTTCTATATACTACAGTACACCATGATTTGTGCTGCCGCTATATGCATCCTTGGTTAGATGCACCATGAAGCGCTGTCCGTTTTGGCATTTTTATTATTATCATCCTAACATCCATCTTTATCTAGTAATTTAGCAGGACATACATACATATATTTTTATATGTACCTTCTTCTTGACTGAAACGATGCCGCACTGGACAGTGTAGTGTCTCTCAATATGTGTAGGAGTGACTATTGTAGTCCTCTTTCTATGTGAATGCATTTTCATGACAAGCCACGCCCCCGGAAGAGCAAACGGTGTATTTGCTCCGGAGGCTAAGAGCAGAGACGTGCATTCAGAACGCTTGAAATTAGTTTTCATCCGGAGGTAACCTGCAAGTAAGTACTGCATTGTTCACTATCTATTCATTGACTTCTCGCCATGGATGTTTCTCACGGGCATCCCCATTTATATTTACAGCCACAACGTTGTTCATATTTGTGTATGGCTTGACTGCGCCTGACAAACAGTTCTGTCTTCTGCTCCAACTGTGCCGGACTCGCACGGCGTTCTGCCGTACACAAGCACAGGTTTGTTCATGTTTAGGTTGCACAAGCCCCTTGTTATAATTATGACCTGTGAGCACTCGCCCATTAATACTTCATATAATCTGCTTCATCATAGATGTGCCTTTGAAGTTTGGAGGCAGCAGCATTTATTTTGGCTATCATGTCGCAGTACATTGACCGTGACATTCCTGTCTAGCAGGAATCCTCAACACCATTCTAGGTATGAATTTGTTTTATCCCCTCAGGGACACTGAGATTCACCTTTTACTTATATGGGTGTCATGCAGTCATACTCAACACTATCCCCATGCCCCTTTTCTCTCGTCTTCCTTCACGCTCTTGCATGGGACTCAAGACACATTTTGCTACTTTGCTACCTTAACCTCTTTCTAGTGGCATTTATTATCACTTCCTCACAGTGATTTTAGGGTATTAATAGCACTCTATGATACATAGGTAATAGCTGGTGGGGACACCGTTTGCCAGCTTTAAAGGATTGGCGGCCTGATGATATTTACCATTTATTGGTGCAACCTTTTTTCACCTTTCATGTTAGAACCTCTCTTTGCATTTCAAAATGTTTTTTGAGAAAACCACTTATGAAGTTATCGCATTTGATTGCTTCTGTAGGGGCTGAATTTTAAGATCAAATTACCTGAGGAAGGTGGTATTCATCTATCCACACACCACCTAAACGCCAACTTTTTCACGCCTTGACTGTAGGTGCATATGCACCTGTATCTAGTCGACGTGGCAACACACGCTCATTAGCGGAAGGCGTAGTACATCATTTCAGCCTATGACATAACCTTCCAGGTTTTTGTCGAACTAAAATCTATTGTGTGTATCATTTATATTCAGCTGTACAAATTCATTTGTGTTTTGTTGTTTATGATCTCTATTTTCATTTTTTCTGCCTAAATTAGGCTCAATGCACAATATCTTTTGCCTGTTGCATGACTTTTTCATTTAAACTGTTTTTTTCCACAAAAAAAAGACTACTTTTGATGTGTTGTATTGGTTAGAATTAAATCTACAAATTATACCCTCAAGATAGTAAGGGCTAGTCAGTTATAGTCTACCTTTTCGGCTAACTGTTTTTTTGTTTTTTGACAAACCACTGCATGGATTAACTAATTCCATTGTTTCTTGTGCAACTCGAATGGATAAAGACCTTTAACAGAACAAATGTGTTTTGCTTAACACATTATTTTTTGTTGCAATCTTTCTTCCTTTCCTCCTCTTCGTTTCTGTATGATTTTGTCCCCCTATACTGTACAATTGAAAGAATTCCGTTCCTATTTGTAGTTTGGTTTATATATGTCTACTTATCTGTGTAACTACTGTTCATGTCTGTAGCCAACAATTGGCTAAATTGGTTGCTTTTATTTCAAATAATATATATTTTTTTATATTTCTGTACATATTTTCTGAATGGTGTTTGAGGTTTATCTGATTGGTGAGGTAAAAATACACATGAGTAATTGTATGATCTGCTCTGGTTTAGCTATCAGTTGAATATGTACTGACAGCTATTTAAATAATATCACAACTTTAGTCTTTTCGGGAACACCCTTGTGTTATAGGTAACTATTTACTTAATCATCAAGACCTCTTATCTTTACAACAGGGGATGTCTGCTCCAAGAACCATCTTTGCAATTGGAATGGAGACATCTGTCACGGTTTTATAACACGGCACACGCCAACCAGGGAACTCCTTCCCCTACAATGGATATGGCACACAATAAAGCGCTTTTTATTTTTAACATACTATGGATTCTTTTGAGTAGGCCTCTAACCCGTCTTGTACCCAACCTCCACAAACACGCTGCATCACAATGGACTAGTAAGCAGGCCGGTGTGTATTAATAAGATATAAAAATGAGGATAATCAAAATACAACAGTCACCAAAATTGTGGCAACACAAATGCAATATCCTATCGAGAGCGACCAAGTGGAAATGGGCTGTTACACACGCTTTTGTTATAATGACAAACAGGAAAATACAATCAGGTTTAAATAGACTGTTACACTCACTATTGTTTTAATGACAAAACAGGAAAATAACAATTCCACACAAAGTTATGTACTTCCCCTGCAACACACATTCCCAAACATCAATTTGGACTTGATTCCTTTGAATTGAAGGCAGTGGCAAAGAGTAGGAATATAGAGGGAAAATTCGTTTTGTGAAAAAAGCAAATGCAAAAGGAAAATATGGTGGCAAATGGAAATGTGTTTATACAGGGGCTTACAATGACAGGCAACTCAGGGAAGAGGTTTAGCTTACAATAGGAAACACGGGTTTCAATGACAAGGACAGAGGCTCATAACAGGTAGACTTCTAGGCAAAAGGGATTGCTCACAATGGGAACACCGGTTTGGGTATACAAATAGGAATTTGTTTGGACACAATTGACAGACAAATTCGGTTTTCAGTTACAAGGAGAACAATTCTTTTGAGGCAACACTTTCCTGACTATAACAATTTAATAAAAACACCAGGAACAATATGGTTGATTTTGAATTGCAACAATCTTGAACTGTGAATTTCAATGGGGGAACTAATTGATTTACTTGAAAAAATACAAAGGATTTACACAGACAACTGAGAGTTTTTTCAAAGGAGATATGCTAACATACACAGGCAAACAAGAGATTCTTCTATGGGGAGATGACTGAATTACACTGGCAATTTGGGGTTTTCAAAAGGGATATTGGATGCACTGCTACAAAAATGAAGGGTTTATGCAATTTAGGGCTGGGGTTTTTGCTACTTACATAGCAAGCCTTGGTTTAAGATTCAGCAAAGCCGGCTGCATCTCAGGACACTCTGGAAAGAAAGGGCAAGGGTTCTAGTCACTGCACTCTCAAAGATGGTAAGTTCAGCATCATTCTCTCCATCCTCTTTCTCCTGTCTGCGTGGTTTTTGTGTGTCCTCAGTCCTAGTACAGTCCCCCTTATATAGCAGAAATGACATCACTAACTTTACAATCTAGGGGGAGTACACAGTAAATTATCCCTGCCGCCAGGATTGGAAAGTTTCTCTCTCTCTCTCTGCCCGAGTCAGGATTGTAACAGGGATTTTGGAGCACTGTCTGTCTTCCCCATTTATTACCCTGCTTTGTTCTCAGCTCAGCTTTTTTGGCAAAAACTAGCTATATATCATAACTTCATAATTGTACTAGCCACTGCCATATGAAACATATATTTGGTTTTAGTTAATCATGGGGAATTAGATAAGACGATTGCCAAATCCATAGGATGTAGCAGGGCCATGTGGCACATTTTTGTCATTTTCATAAAATGTACAGAAGTTATGAATATGTAAATCATCAAGCATATTCCTAATTTCAATGTCCACCTTTTCATCAAATCTCATAATTGTCACATGTTCAGACCAGCCAGAAACCTAATCTAACTGGCCATTACAGTTCCCAAAGTCCCAGGTAAATGCAATGTATATCCTTAAAACAGCCTGGAAATTACATGAGAAATAGCATAAACTGGAAATCAATCCTTAGTCTGATGGCTGCTCAAAATGCCTAAAAAGAAAACAGTCTTTTAATATTATTTGAGAGTGTCTTCTTCAACATATGGGAGGGTCGCTTCATCCCCCACAGCAATCTGTTCCCCTGGGTCAGCCTGTGACCAGGAGGTCTTTATGAGTCTCTTTGAAATTGACAGTTTTCTCTTTGAAGTGGGTGCTGCAATGACTCACACCTTTTTGTTATGCTTTAGCTGAGTATTGCCTTCTTTGAAATCCCTGCATTCCTGCCATCATGTCTGTAGAACAGGTAATTATTACACCCTCAACAGCATCACATTGTATTGCAGGGTTGTTTAGAGTAGAGGTGTGAAATCCAGCTGGAAGTGGAGCTTTTAATTGTGAAGTTTCTGCCTCAGCCAAAATTGTTTTTTCCTGAAGTAGTGTCTCTTCACAGGTTACAGGAATTTTGTGGGTGAACCCTAATATACAGTTGCTTTGGTCACCCCCCACATAATGTTTCCCTGACATTTTTCAGTGAGCAGTGGTATCTTTTTCAATTATGTCTTTTTAAAGTAATTTTTTAAAGCCGTTTTTATTAGCAACACATGTGCAGGCTGTTTTTGCTTTTAATGTTTACAAATCCTGTCTTGCAAGTCACAGGGTTATTTGATTTATGCTCCTTGGTTGAATTTACATTGCTGCTTGACGATAGATGATGGAGGGTAGGCCCCTTTCCACGTGGTTCTTTAATTTTACAGAAGCACAAAAACAAAAACCGTGGCCGTTTCTGGTTGCATTGTTTAAAGGGCTGCTCTTCATGTGAAAGGGAAAGCAAAAGCCAGGCCATTTTTGGATGCAGTGTATAACTTGTAAGTGATTTCAATCCGGCATACACCCAAGTCACGTCCAGCGTGTAGTGCACAATTGAAACCCTTATTTATTTTATCTTTAAGTTCAATATTCTGAATGTTATAACACTCGTATCACACCCTTCTCCTGAGACCCCCCCTCCCTTGGTCACACTGAACCAGGAATCAGGAGAGTTTGCAAAGGTAAATATGTATTTATGTATTTAGAATTAAAAGCACAATATATTTGAATAGGTAACAACAATCACCAATGGGGTGACAGAACACTGAGTAATATCTTTAATGCACTAGGAATCAAGTAGTGAGCACAAAAACAAATGCAGCACAGAAAAGAATACTTTTGTGTTGGTTTAGAACAGATAGCACTATGGTTAGAGGTTCTCCCTGCAACACCCCTCAACCAACCAATAGGCAATGTAAAGAGATGTGAGGAGAGAGCAGGTATCCAGGAATAGCACAAATCAAACATAATATCAGTCCCATCTTCCCCTTCAGACACAAGAGAAAACGGAATTGACTTTTCACTGTCAGAATGGCTTTGTAATTGTCTTTGGAATTGACTGAGCAAAGTGGTCAAAAATACTTCAATTATTATAAATTCCTATGGGAGCCACTTTGAACAGTTACACACAATCACAAACAATGATTTAGCCCAAAGAAAACATTTGGAATCTTAAAGCCCAAGTGGAAAATCAGTTTAAAACTATTTTCCATGTGTAAAAACCTTTCAGAATTTCAATTTGCTGCAAACTTTTCCTTGCGCGATATTCGCTATAATGGGAGAATCATACTGTTTTGCAATGCGGTTGTATTGATAGCTAAGGACGTTAGGTACAAGTAGGAGTTAAAATTTAATTTCTATCATAAAAACCGAGGGAGTTATAGAGGTTTTAGTGAGAGGCGTTTTTGCAAAACAGGCGCGAGAATGGAAAACAGAAATGAACTTTGAAATGGACAGGTGGGTTTGCTTACACTAGATTATGACTATGAAAAAGAGGATGCCACACATGAATCTCCACAGTTATGTGGCCGGTGTAAGCCTTCACGTGGTGGATACTCAATTTCTTTTTGGAATTTACTTGAGTTACTCAAAATCACTAATGACTTATGATTTTATAAAACAAATGAGAGAAAATCTGCGCAAGAAAGGTTCTGATAATACTATGATTCTGAATTTACAGATAGGATGGGTTTGAGATTGGGACCATACAATGCAGATATATTAGGGTCACTTATCTTCCTATTAATACTCACAGAATAAGTTATTAAATTGGACCGTCAGTTCTGGTCATGGATTGGATCTGGTCTAGGAAGGACAGCACATCAGGCACGGGACTGGATCAGCCAGGCCGGTCACCGGATTTGCACAGAATATGCCTCCCTTGTTTCTGGGTATTTCAATCAGCTGGATAGCGAGTTCCTCAGGATAGCATAGTGGTAGCAAGCCAGAGAATTTCGGATACTAGTTCAAAATGCCTTCTCACACCACAGTGCTTCACTGGGTTGCAAGAATAAGTGAGGATTAGGCCTTGCAGAAAATCAATAGTTCTCTACTGCTTTGCAAGAGTCTTGGCTTCTGGATCTGGAAGTATGCTTAACTGGATGTAGAATGCTGGATCAGAGTGCTTCGGAATCAGGAAAGTGAGTGGATCATTCAGTCCCTATGTATTGTCAGCTGTGTCTATTTATCCTTTCAAATGACATCACAAAGTGGGTGTATGGGCCGGCTTAGTTAAGCTTGCCCCTGTGGGGATTGGATCAAAACTTCATCTCCGCCTTGCATTTGAGTGATTGGATAAAGGCAGGATGATGTCACATGTTATGGTTTGCTTTACAGTTCTTAGAAACCTCCCTTTAGCCACTTGTCTCAAAATCAATTTTTATACCAAATACATATTTCTACATTGGTCACCTTTACACAAATCACACACAAAGATTGCATATTTTATGTAGCATCTGTTCCTCAAAACCCCACAGCTGTGGGATCTAGTCTCAACTTTCTACAGAATGTTGTCCTTTTTGTTATGAACACAATTTCCAAACTTTATGCACATTTCCACAAATGTGTGTGTTTAACATAGGGATGTGTGTGTAAATGTTCACAATTCTAGTATTAATACATTTCACATAAAACCACATATATTGCCATCCTGTCCCGAACATGTCACACAGTTCTGCCGCCTCTTAAAATGTGCAGACAGAAATTAGATGATCAGATCTGTCCTTGGTATATTTTTCACCACTTTGAATCATAAGTTATGAGTCTCTGACAATTGTTCATTGTTCATGTTTAACAGCAAATGGTCGCTTGGTTCCACTCCTTTGTCTCTCCTGGGAGTCCAGGAGCATCCCCATCCTTGGGGAAGTTCCTTCTAGGAGCCATTTACAACCCTCTCACACCTCTGTTTCCTGGGCTTAAGGGTCTGCTATTGTTCATTCTCTTTCTGTAAACAAAAGTCTGGGTTAACCCACAATTATCGTCTCCCCGTGAGTTTCAGCTGAGAGGATATCCCTCCCCCTGGGTGAAACCTGTTTGTCCACTTCCAAAGGGTTGCAGCTCAGCCAAGCTAATTTATTCTTAAATAAACATCCAGGAAAAATCAAACTCGTTGCATCAAACATAAATACATTAATTTCTTAGCTTTAACTCTGTGGGATAAAAAGCAACTGAGATCTGTATTATTTTTAGCCCCAATCCTTTTTATGTTTGCTAATCCAGCAGACTTTAAGTTTAGATCACTTTAAAGTTTCATCAGTAACTCATCTGACAGCTGTCATTCAGGTAGCCCTGGGTACAGCACCCAGATTTTTACAGGGGCTTTCAGTTTACAGACAATCCAGTGCTTCTGAAGAAATGTTTTGCTCTTCACATTAGGACTTGGTATGTTCGCAATGCTTTATTAGATTATATGAATTTTAGTGCCAAGCAAGATTTTGAATGTTGAGAAGTGTTGTGTTATAGGCATTTTGGAGTTTTTAGCAACAAAGCCAATGTCATTTATAGGCACATTTTGGAGTTTCATTTGAAAAGCGCTGCTTCTTTCTCTGCACTCTGTTTGCTGGTCATGGAGCCCACTGGCACATTTTCTGCAGGGTGTGCTCTATTCCACCACAAATGCACCATTGGTGGCTGGTTGTGCATCCATCTTTTTGTGTGCTTCAGAACGTGGTTTTTGTAGGTTTTTGGCACGCACAAGAGTTTTGCTGCCATTGTGGCAGTTTCTTGCACCATGCTATCAGAGTGATGCCACATAGCATAGCAGAGTGGGTCAATACATCCCACACAGCCCCCCCTCCCGACTTGGTGTTGGCCTTCTAGCAAGGGGAAGTCGAGAGATTGGGATGTTCTTTTTCTGTCCGTGTGGAGAACTTCAGTGGCTTCTCCCGTCAGTGATTGAGGTGACAAGCTCTCCTTGCTTTTTCTGGTTGGGAGTATTGCTGGTTCTGTTTGGGAGTATGGAGCAGCACTCCGGGCACCTTGGGTCTTTCCTCTCGGTCCCCAAGTGGTCCTCCTTGGTGATTCTTGGGATGATTCTTAATTCAATGCTAGAAGCTAGAACATAGCATGGTTATGGAAATGTTCCCACTACTGTGACCACACATCTTCCGGGAGATGTCAGCAGTGGGAAAGACACTTGCATTGGTTAACAATTGGCAATATTCTGCATCTTTTTTTAATTATTACTTTGTAGCCAAACGATGGCTTTTACAAGAAAGAGATAAAAGAGAACTTTGCAGTTTAGTGTCCCAGTCAATGTGTCGAAAACATAAAGTTGAAGACAGTCTGAAAAGTCTGAGAAATCTGGGAAGTCTGGTGACACAATTGCTTTAAAGGTTTGCGATTTTGTCCATCGCCAGTTTTAAGATTTTAGCAGCTGCGATGGTCCATCTGTTATTATCACCAGAATGAAGATGCATCCACCAAAGGTCCTCATCATGGAGGTCACTGTCCAGAAACAATGGGGAAAGATACATCTTTCTGAGATTTTGCATTGCGGGACATTTCAGATGGTGTAGAGTTTCCTGCTGATCGGTTTCCTGGCAGAGTCTACATACGCTCATGTCCGATTGGGATCTGATTTTTAGGATTTCCCCCATAGGTAAGAGGTTGAATCGTGCTCTGAAAAATGTTCCTCCAAAGGGTTTATTGGGAATTGTTTTTATGTATAGCGCTACCTCTTTTATTTTACGCATTATTGAAGGAAGATGAGTCAATAGTCTGTTAGATGAAGCCTGGTCTAAGGTCTTCCAGTCTAGATCTTCCATATTTGTTTTTATCCTCAGTGGGTTGACCATCAGATCCTCTTCTGTATATGCTATTGCATTGAGCAGAGCTTTGTTCCTTTCACACCAGCCAGATAATTCAGAACAGGTCCCTTTGGTGGCTTCCTCTTTGATCACAACGTAGATGCTTGCACTATCCAGAAGTAGAAGTTTTCTGAATAGTTGTCTTCGACTGTTGTTTATCGCTGCCGATAAGGAAAGGAGGCCGAGTTTGCATCTGATCGCTCCAATGGATGTCAACTTGGGGATTTGCAGGACTGAGCGCAAAAAAAAGCCCTCCAGTTTTAGCCAGATCGACTCTGGCATTGCTAGGCAGGCGTCCATGCCGTATACCATTGACAGGATGACTTTGGTTTTGTAAAATTGGATGGCTGGCAGCAGGGAAAACCTTCCGTACTTTTTGTCAAGCATTCTTGTTTGTGCTGCAAGGTTGTGGATCTTGGACCAGAGCACTCGCTGGATATGGGCCTCGGTTTTAGAGCAAACAAAGGTAACGCCCAAGTATTTAAAGTTGTCAACTGACTCTAACTTTGTTCCTTCCAGGAACCACGTTGATTTTACTTTTTTTGATGGCGCTTTCCCATGTTCAAGATTTCAGTTTTTTTATTATTGATCTCTAAGTTGTTAAGAGATAGATAGGACGCCAGATGTTCAAGCTTTCATTGAAGCCCGATCGGGGTTTGATCGACCATGATCATGTCATCAGCATACAGTAAGTACGGAACCTCTATAATCCCCAAGGAAGGCGATGAAAACTGCAGGGGCCAAAGGGAAACCGTGTTTGACCCCTCTAAAGGAGGGAATCTCTGCAGAAAGCAAGCCATTTTGACTTAGGCGTACTCACATGCGAGTTCCCGTGTGGAGAGCTCTGATAGGCACCAAGATGGAAGGGGGGCAATTCCCAGCCACTAATTTCACCCAAAGCTTGTTCCTGTCCACATGGTCGAACGCTTGGGTTAAATCCACAAAGGCTAAGTACACTCAGGGAGCACCCGCTCAAACTTTACTTTTTAAGATGTTAAGAATCATGATGTTTGCGGATGTGTTGGCATTTTTCAAAAAGCCAGTTTAGAGTGGGTCTGCAGAGGCCCAAGATTTCACCCAATATTGGAATTCATCGAGCAATAGCGAGGCAAAGACCTGGCTGATGGTATCCAGAAGCGCTATCGGACGATAGTTAGATGGATCTTCTCTTGGACCATTTTTAAAGATGGGAATCACCACCGCCAAGGTCCAGGATGAGGGGATGGTTTTGTACTCATTGCAGCGTGCGAAGATTAGGCTGATCAAGGGCGCACATTCTTCCGGATACTGTTTAAGTCAAAATTGGTGAGGGCGTTGGGGTCCGGTGCTCTGGAGACTTTTAACCTCTGGATCTTTCTGAGGATATCCTCCTTATCTGTGATGTCTTCCCAAGGTACCAACAAGGTCTCTTTGTTCTGTGTCGCGGCATATGCAGTTGGAGCGAATAGGTTCTTAAAATGGTCTACTCATTTCTCTTCGCTTACAGAATTCGTTAGAATCGCGTTAGGTTGAAAACCCGAGTATCTGATTAGCAACCAAAATTCCTTTGTTTTTTTTGGGCCACTATCTGCAGAATTTGTTCGGCGTCTTGTTGGTATAAATCGATCTTGTAGGATCTGAGCCATGATCTGTAGTTCTTACATTCAGTCATTCAGTCTGAAACTGAGACCATGCTTCTGGAGTATTTAGTTTAAGAGAAAATCCTTTGAGCTGCCTTAGCTTGCGGCGGCGTTCAACGAGGACTGTACTGTACACGTGGGGTCCTTTTGTTTGAATGGATTTTGTTGGCAAGCGATATTTCAAAAGTAGAGGCTGCTAATCTACTGTGGGGTCTTGCCCTTTGCCAATGTGAGCTTCACTCTGCCATGTGTATTTTTTCGCAAGTTCAGTAATATTTGACGATGTTAACTTGAGCCTCGTTTGCTGCTGATTTAATTCAATGGTAGCGTTCCATGAAGAATTTTGGAAGCAGCTGGTGGACCAGCTTATGGTCACAAGATTTTGGTCACTTGCATTGGTCCTCAGGACTTTAAACGAGTCGAATTGTGCCAATAAAGTGGTAGAGAAGAAAATGTAGTCCAGGGATGCAAAAGATGAAGTTCTTTCCCATGTAGGAATCAATTGGTAGGCTAAGCCAATAGACGAAGCATTATGTAGAGATCTCAAAGTCATAAGTGCCTGCCATTCGGACCCTCTTTCGTCAGTAGCAGACCTTGGTCATTTCAATGTTGGTCTATTGGTAGAGTTAGGGCAGATGGCGTTCAGGTCCCTGCAGATGAGAATATTGGACAGTAGGTGGTCTGCCAAGAATTCATCAATCACTTCAACTACGGTTGTGCAGAACACATTCGGTTGTTGTTCTCTGAGGGTTCCAGTAGAGAGTTATTATCCCCAATTTTATTTTTCTAGGTATCGATTTCAGGTTATCACAAACATCCCAGGTTAAAAGGGTGGCTAGGTGGCCATAAGATTCAGAAGTTTTCTTTATGAGGTTTACTCCCGAACCATTGGGAACTGCCAAAAGTAGACCAGATGAAGGTCTGCCAAGAGGGCCTCTGCTGGCGGGAGATATGATTACCTGAAAGCTGTCAAGAAGGGGGATCTACTCCAACCAAATTTCTTGGAGGCAAAGTATATTGAAAGCGCCTAGATCGATTCCTCCAGGTTTTGTAAGGTGCTGGTGCCCTCTCAGGTTCCACGTTTCCAACTTTAACCTTGACTGTGTAGGTTGATTGTTTAAGTTGTCTGAGTTTTTGGAAAGTATTTGTTTGAGCTGCAGTGGCTGCTATCTCTTGCTCGTTGGATCAAATGATTTCAGCAGCCATGCTCACATTCCTTTCCTGGGACTTACATCTTGGCGATTTTCTGATAATTTAGGTTCGGAAGTTTTCTTGTCCGTCGTCCTGTCAGATCTTCTGTGGAAGTGCGGGCTCCTATTCCGACATGTTGTTCTATTCCTTGAGGCTTGGTCCAGTTCCTCGGGTTTTCTATGAGAAGAAGGAGAGCCGCACAATCCTCGGTGATCTCTGTCGCCATAGAAGAGCTCTGCAGAGTTTAGGTAGTGTCGCTGGTTACTGAAGGTCACAGATTCCTTTGTGGTTCTGGACGGCCCTCTTGGAGATCTTATCCATGTTAGGTTTTTGTCCCGTTCTTCCGTCTTCGAGACGTATCAGTTGTGTGTTCCTCTCTTGCTGGTAAAATCCCTACGGATCGTCTTGTTGGATCCGTGGGTTTGTAGTTCAGTCAGTCGGAAGCCTCGGCTTTCGGGGTCATGGTAGGCGTCAGACTGTATGTTCTAGAGAAATGGTGCTTTAATGTGCAAATATGCTTAGCCAGCCCTTCTCAATGGTATGATTCAAGAAGGAGGAAATCCTCATTTTTCAGAGTCTTCATCTTGGTTGTTTTAGAGAGCAGGTGTAGGATAGTCCACCTATTAAGAATAAGATCCTCCTTTATCTCTGGGGTTTGTTCAAGCTTGAAGAGCCAAGTCTCTGATTTCGACATTAGACTTTGATTAGAATCCTTGTGTAAGATGGTTCTCCCCGGAGCTTTTGTAGAACAGTGATCGTAGCTTGGTCTACCATCTTTCAAGGGTTCCAAGAGTGTTGTCTTTTTTCTCCATTTCTGTCTCTCGCGGGAAATCTCTGTCTTTCCGCCTTGGAGGAGCTCTCTGAAGTGGTAAGGGAGGACCCTCAATGGGAGGCAGGAATGTGATCGTGAGATCTGAAAGAAGTTTGGCCGCTATCCTTATTGGAGCGTGCCGAGGTTGTGCCTTTGATGTTTTTTGCAGGGGTAGTTGGTGCTGCTTGGGTTCTTGCCCCTGGGTTTTTTTTGTTGAAAATACCGGAACATACGACTTCATTGGTGTTTGCAGACTTTTGTCCAGGTCTAAATGGATGGTTAAGTCCATTGAGATTTTATCCTGTAAGAAGTCATCTACGGTAATGGGTGAAGGTGGCGGGGAGCCCGTACTGGTGCCAGAGACTGTGGGCTTTAGATGGTCTTGTCGTGTGTTGGTAGTAAAGTCCTGATTCAGTGTTAAGTGACCTTGGCCGCTTGAGGCCCTTTCCGGGGCTGCCAAAAGCGTTCTTTGAAGTTGCAAGATCACTTGTCCCGTATTCACAGTTGGCTTTTTCAAATTGGTTTTTGAGTTTTGGAAGATGGGATATCCTGCAGAGAGGCCAATGGATGGCACCAAGCCAGAGAGCTGGGGCCTACTGGATCCATTGTCAGAAGATGCAGTTGACGGTAAGGTACTAGTTAGTAGGTTAGTTGAGTTGATTGTTGTGGTGGACTGATGCTGGATATCAGAAGATTTAAGTAGAGTGTGTCCGAAACCCGCTTTTTCCGCTGGGCGCAGATCACATTGCGTGCCTTTGGTAGAGTGGCTAAGATGAGAAGACACATAGCAAGACTTCTTTAGATCCGCTATTTGGAGATCAAGGGCGGCCTGATGTTATTTTGACCCTGACTTCATGGTGGAAATATGTCCCTCCAAGTAGATCATCCTTGAATGAGTCATCGCTAGGAGAGTTGTCTGGTCTTTGAGCAAGTCGTTTAAAGCTTTGTAGAGCTTACTGAACGGTGCTAGGGCAACGGTTACCATTGCCATTATGGACATAAGATCGGGTTTCTTGTTTTGGGTAGAGCTGGGAGTTGCAGTGTGGAGATCACTTGCTCGTTTAGTGGATTTTGGGCTAGAGCCACAGGCAAACCGACGAGGGGGTGAGCAGAAAGCAAAGTCTGAAGGTACTTTTCTGATTGGTCGCCCCGGGATGGACACTCTCTTGGGCGTGGCTTCCAGGCTCGTGGACTGAGGGGATTCAAGATCTCGTTGTTGAGGAGCCAGTTCATCTTGCGTCAACGGTATTTCTTCCCTTACTAGGGGGTGAGTTGAGTCTGGAGGCCTCTGCGGTATGGGGCTAAGTGTGGAAGCAGATGGACGAGGCCAGAGTGAGCCCACCTCTTTATTAGCCACGGGGGTCCTCATTGCAGGAACGGAGGACTCATGTGTGGGTGGTGCCACAGTTTGCGGGTCCAGAAAGCCAGAATACATCTTGGAGGCAGAAAGAGGCTCGCCATGGCTGAACACGGCCCGCATTTCCAAAGATGGTTCTTTGGTAGACTGACCTAGGGCTTGGGTGCTAACGTCCAATGTACATGAGGGACATGGCATTGGGGGGATAATCGGAGAGTGGCAGGGAACAGCCATTCTCGAAGGAGAGGACTCAACTCTTCGCTCTTTAGAAAATGGTAAATCTTGGATGGCATCTAATATTTCGCTGTCTGAGAGTTCAGAGGAAGAGTCGAGTTTTTTCTTGCATTGATTTTGGAAGAAGTTTTTCAGGGCCTTTGACAATAGAACGGGTCGGAAGAAATTTCGCTTTGAGGCCTCTAGTTTTTCTTCGCTGCAGGTTAGGTTCTTTGGTTGGGATTTTCACGCCGTCAAAAGCTTGCCGAATTCCCACTGTAAGATCTGTCGTGTTGTGATGTCTGGATGACCTTGACTTTGTTTTGTTAATGGGTATCGGCCCTTGGGGTCTAGGAAGCTATGATTCGTGCAACGTTTAGGAGACAAAATTGTCAGATGACGACGGCAACCGCTGTATCGGGAGTTAGATCGAGTTCTAGTTTTCCTTGAGTGGCGGGTCCGGCGACCTAAGTGTAGTAGACATCAGCAATTTGCAGATCAATATTGGAATGAAGTTGGACTTCTACTCCACCAGAAGGGCTCCAATCTTTGTCCTGCAGGTCTATGGACTGGGCGTGTGCTGGTACTTGTTCAGGTGCAGTATGGATGGTTGCCGTGACCTTGAGTATGTTTGACCCCCCCCCCACTCCAGTGAGAGAGTTGGTTGTGCTACAGTGAAAAGGAGTAGCGGGCAATGCCGAAGAACTCAGTGTTTCACTTTCGCTGACTGCAGTTGGCGCCAGAATTGAGTAGGAAGCCGCGCCGTTGGCAGACTGGTTGGGGGGTCGCTCAGTGCTCGGGAGGGAATCTACATGAGCGGGGCCCCACTGGTCAACTGGGCCCTGAGGGACAAAGACGGCCACGGAAGCTCCCCCACCGGTTTGGCCAGACAGGTCACCCGAGGGGGGGGTGGGCGCCGGACTCGGTTGCGAGGATTCCCCATCTATGTTCACTAATGGTTTTAACAGGTGGGTTCTGTAGGTGAGTACTGGGATGGTCACCTCTCCTCCTTTTCTGAAATTCCCTTAATAACTAGGGTCCAAATTAATATCAAGTTGGTTGAGGAGGTCACGGCTCATATAAAAGGCGGAAGGAACACCTCGCACAACCCAACCCAACAAGTATCTAATATGCTTTTGTCATCCCTAGAAATTTTGATCATACAACTGCTAAGCAGAGGATGTTTGGAGTAGGGCGGTTCCAGGTCCCTTACCCATTGCTGCACTGACTCTACGTCGGGTAAGATCTGGTGTTTTGGGAGTTTTTTTTATAATGCTTCGCTGATGAAGCTTTCTTTGCTATTCAAGTCAACTCGGGCGAGAACAGACTCCTTCCCGTCATTTAACTGAATCGGGAGGAAGAGCTGTTCACCCTTTTTCAGAATGCCAGCTAAGTTTTGTGCTGGTTTGATATTAATTTTGGCTATGAACTTCGGGTTTTTCGGATTGTACATTAGTAAAAAATGTCAATGTATCCCCCTGCAGGGTGGAATGCCACTTGTGACTGGAAGGGAGGCTGAATTGCAGAAATGTAGAAGAGTTCACATCACCGTTTGGTGGTCCCACAGTTATGACAGTGACGTTAGGTGTGTCATTGTTTTGAAAGTAAAACTTAGGTCCGTTTTTTGTTCAACCATGTGGCACATGCCATTTAGACTCACATGGTTGATGCTTTGCTTTAATTTAATTGGTCTGTGGGTCTGGGTCCAGAGGACCTTGTTTACACAATTTATGAGGGGAGACAGCTTGCGGAGGATGTCATTCCCCAATAGACAAGGGGTTCCCTCTGGCACCACAACTAGGACCTGGTGCTTCATTTTGTGTCGCCCAATTTTAATTTCCAGCTCTGCAGAACCTTTAACAGGAATTTCATTCCCGTCAAAGTTCTGGAGCTGTCCAGGAAGAAGGGTGAGAGGAATTTGGTATTTCTCCCCCCTTCCCAAATTCAGCTACTCAAAGACTCTTGTTGACAGCATAGTTGCTTGGGATACAGTGTCCAGCAGTGTTTGAGTTGCACATTGGTCTTGTACCTGGATGGAGGCGTAGAATCTACCTTCCCTCTCCTCCAAGGGGCAAAGGTAATGGGTGCTCTGGGTAAGCTTGATGGTAAATTTGCTGATTTCTGACTCTGACACTGGGATAGTTGGATCAAGAGATGGTGTCGGAGTTGAAGAATCTAGCACAGAATTTTGACACACTGCTATTTGGGGAGTCTCAGGCTCCCCTTGTTCTGTTTCTGGGCTGCCCCCCTTTCTGGGGGCAGTCAACAGAAGTGGTTGGTCAGGTTTGGGGTTCCTCTTGGGCCAGTTCTGGGTTGCTCCCCCTTACTACGAGGCGGTCCCCAGAATGGAGTTCGATAGTTTGGGTATCTGAGCACACAGTTTCCTACTCAGTGATTTGAGGAGTATTGGGCTCCTCCATTTCTGATTCGGGGCTGTCCCCCCCTTTTTGGAGACAGTTCACAGAAGGGCTTTGGGAAGCTAGGGACTCTTCTTCCTCTGGTTCTGGCCCCCCCACCTTTTTGGACGCAGTCCCCAGAATAGGTTTGGGCATGATCCTGGGTGTGAGCTTGGGAATCTGCAAAGAAAACAGGATAGTTGGATATGGGGGGAGTTTTGGGCTGCCCTAGTTTTGATTCTGGGCTGCCCCCCCCCCCTTTTTGGAGGCAGTTACCAGAATTGGATTGAACAAGGTGACTTTCTTGCCTGTCATTCTAGGGTTCGATGTTGGGCGGTTCTAACTCGGTCCCCACATCTACCCAGTCTTGATCAGGATTTCTTGGGACCCATTTTTCTTTGGGAGGAGTTCCCCATCCCTGAAGGAGAAGATCCTTTTCCCAGAATCCTCTGAGGACCCCTCTCCTTCAAATTGGAAGATTTGAACCTCCTTCACAAAATGGGTCTTTTTAGGCTCTTTATTTCTCCTACCCGCCCTCTGTTCCTTAGGTTGCAGATTTTCGGGGGCAGGAGATTTTGGTTCTGTTTCCTAGGTTTCCAGGGGCTTTTTACAAGAGGGCAAGGAAGCTTCCTCTAAGGCTTTACACCCCCCTTCCCCTTGTGCCTCCTCCCTGGGAACTGGTGGGTTGTCGGAGTTCTTTCCCTGTCATTGCTCTGGAGCACCAGACCCTTGATTTGAGGAGTTCTAAGTCGCCATGCTCTTCTGAGGCTTCTGTTGAGCCCTTAGCGTGTGACCCAGATCCTGTGCCAAGTTCTGGACCTGGCACTCCAGTTGGGACATGCACTCTGGCTGCTATGGGGTCCTCTGGTCTACCCTTGGTTCATCACGGGAAGGGTAACTGTCCCTTCTTCCATAACACCCTTGGTTGGGATAGTTTTGGTACCCTTCCACCCTTGGCCTCCCCTCTCCCAGATCAGGCTGTCTGTGCTCAGGAAAGTGGGGAAAGAAAGAAGGGTTGTTTTGGGGGCTGGTGTTTGGCGGGTACCAGGGAAAGAAACTCAACCCGGCATTTGGGGGATTAGTGCTCTCCTGGGGAAAGTGAGGAGGGAAGTTTCCTGGGTTGACAGCTGCCTGCTTGGACCCCCCCAGGCTCCCTTGGGCTGGGGGAGTTCACACATAGCTCAGGATGGGTCTGTTGCCCTTGTAACGGGGGCTGATGTAGTCAGGGGAATTAGGGGTCCCATTTGAGGGGTTTCCTCCCTGGCTCCTTGTTTGGGATTGGCCTGAGGGCCTTCTGGGTATTTGATTTGTAGGATTTTGCGCAGGAATGTTTTTAGGCCCCCCCCATCTCCAGATCTAAAATGGGGGCAACATACACCTCTGCCACCTTAGCAGCAGCAGGGGTGTTGGTTGGTTTTGGCCTTTTATTGGCACTTTTATTTTCTACTGGCTTCTGCACGTTGTAGATGTGAGTTGCTTGTTCAATGACCCAGTCTAGGGATGTTTTCACATGAATGTTCCTCACCAGCTGGGTCATAATGTACTTAGGGAGGGCATGAAAAAAGGTATTGATAAACTCCTTATTTTCTGTGCGCACCCTCCTGGTGGTCTGTGCAAAGGCACATTTCAGCTCTTGGACAAATTCTTGTGGGGCCTGGTCTTCCCCACATTGCAGATTGTAGGCTGCCTTGCGGGCCTCTTGAGGGTTTATTGAGAAGTGCTTTAAGATGGCCGCTCTATAGGTGGACCATCTTGAATGGTTCTGATCCTCTTCCCCACAAAGAAGCTGGAGTATTCAGGTGAAAGTTTCCACTTGACATACTGAATGCAGCTTTGGCTGTCCTTCAGGTGGAAAGTCTCCATCATTTGCTCAAACAAATCAAGGTGCTCCCAAACTGAATATTTGGCATTTTTATGCTAGGGTGTTATTACACTCCTAATAGCCTTGATTTGCTTCAGGAGATCTTTCTATAGGGTTCTCTTAATTTTGTTGGCCTTTTTAGTTTTGGTCACCCTTGTCCAATCATCCTCTGACTCAGAAGCACTGCTACCAGAGGTAGCTCTCTGATCTTCGAGTCTCTCCCTGATTCTGCGGGCTTGGGAATGGCTGGCAGAATGTGGGGGCCTAGTCTCTTGAAACCTGTGGCACTCAGAAGAATCTTCTGACTCTCCCTTCGTCCCAGGATTGGCTGAGTACCCACCACCCCCACTGTCCGAGCTGGGAAGAGGTTTTTAAAATGCTCTTTGTGGGCCTAGTCTCATGGAATTCCCCACCAAATTTGACTGACTGATCCCTTGGTAGGTGATATTTTTGAGGTTCCAGTTCTCTGATTCTCCCCTAACTGGAGTCTCCCTGATCAGAGAGGCTGGCCCTAATATTTGGGAACCTGTACATAAATGCCCGCCCGTCCATTTCTAGGAGGCGCTGATCTGTCAGTCCCATATTTCCCACTGTGTTGAAGTCTACCACCTCCGTGGCCCTTGGTTCATATAAGCCAGTGGACATGAGGTTGGCAGAGTCCATGGAACTGAAGGGATTAAAGTCCCTGATGCCAGGGGTCCTGAAGTTATGCTCAGGGGTTTCTCTTTCCCATCTTACCTCATCTCTTTCAGTCCCTACTCCCTGATGACATACCAATATCTGACCCTTTTGTTCCTCTATTGAGGCCTTACAGGTCTCTATGATTGTTCTTGCTTGGCTATCTGTTTGTGGAGTTTGTGGAGCTTGTCATTCTTTTCACAGAGAGCCTCATTGTCTCTCTGTGCTTCCTGCCTGCATTGGGAGCATTGGGTCAATGCAGGATACCTGAGTTTGGTCCTTATTAGTCTGATTGTTGTTTGCCAAAGCATCCTCCACCCGCCTGGTGTGCGCTAACAGCTTTTCATAATCAGTTTTGATTTCCCCAAACTCTTGAAGGGCCAGCTTACTTTCTTCCTTTTTAAATGGCTGACTTCCTGGACTAAGGCGTCCCTCTCCTGACTTAGAGTGCCCCTCTGTGCAGCCAGGTCATCCCTCTGCTTTTTAAGTGCACTAGCTTTCTGGCGCTCCACATCAAACTCTGCTTGGAATTCTAGGTCTTTCATAATTAATTCATTATTTTCCTCTTTTAATTGGTCTATCTGGTCTTGTAAGACGTTCAGCTGTTTTGCACAGACTCTGTTAAAAGTTAATTGTTGTGCCAGCTCTGTTTTAAAGAGTCCAACGTTTCCTGACACTCTTTTTACAGTGTCTGTACCTGTGTATCTTGCTCTGTATTCTTTTGCAATAAGAGAGCCAGATCTTCTTGGAGTTTGGTGGCATGCTGCCTAGCTTCTGTATCAGATTGTTTGCTGTCTTGGAGCCTTTGCTCTGCAGAGTCCAGATTGTTCTGTATGTTCTGCAGTGCTTCCCCTTGCCTCTTTGTGAAATCTACATGGTCTGCATACTTTTTCTGTATGACTCATATGTGTAGGTGCAGGTAGGCCGCTATTTTGGCAATTTTGCATTGCTGCTCTTTTATTTTAGGGGTCATATACAATTCGCTAAGTGCTTGATTTAATGGACCCTTGTCCTGCCAGGTATCAAGATTGATTTCAGTGATTTGCTCTTTAATTCCCTGCAGCCATACCTGTTCGTCCTGTTCTGGCCATTCACCCCTAAGAAACAATTTGTGCAGTAGGTGTTCCCTAGCAATATTGATTTCCACTGGGGTCGACATTCCAGAAATATTAATTTCCTTCTGAATTACTCAGGGTTCTTTTACTGTTTGCAAACAGGCCCAATTCCTTTCAGTATTTCTTTTGAGGGGTGCTTGTAAAGTGTAGCACAGTATGGTAACCCAACATGGTGTATGTACCCCATCGGCTAGCACACTGTGTTAGACTGTCACGAGTGGTATGTCAAATTCAGGATCCCGCAGATGAGCCCCCACGCTGTGATTTCAATCTGGCACACACCCAAGTCACGCCCAGCGTGTAGTGCACAATTGAAACCCTTTTTTTATCTATAAGTTCAATATTCTGAACGATATACCACTCATATCACACCCTTCTCCTGAGACCCCCCCGGTCACACTGAACCAGGAATCAGGCTAGTTTGCAAAGCTAAATATTTATTTATGTATTTAGAATTTAAAGCACAATATATTTTAATAGGTAACAACAATCACCAATGGGGTGACAGAACACTGAGTAATATATTTAATGCACTAGGAATCAAGTAGTGAGCAGAAAAACAAATGCAGCACAGAAAAGAATACTTTTCTGATGGTTTAGAACAGATAGCACTGTGGTTAGAGGTTCCCACTGCAACACCCCTCAACCCACCAATAGGCAATGTAAAGAGATGTGAGGAGAGAGCAGATATTCAGGAGTAGCGCAAATCAAACAGAATATCAGTCCCACCTTCCCCCTTCAGACACAAGAGAAAACAGAATTGAATTTTCACTCTCAGAATGACTTTGTAATTGTCTCTGGAATTGACTGAGCAAAAACACCAAATGTGGTCAAAAATACTTAAATTATTATTAATTCCTATGTGAGCCACTTTGAACAGTTGCAAACAATCACAAACAATGATTTAGTACAAAGAAAATATTTGAAATCTTAAAGTCCAAGTGGGAAATCAGTTTAAAGCTATTTCACACATGTAAAAAAAAATCTTTCAGAATTTCAATTCGCTGCAAACTTTTCCTTGCGCAATATTCGCTATAATGGGAGAATAGCACTGTTTTGCAATTTTGGGTTCTATGGATAGCTAAGGATGTTAGGTACAAGTAGGAGTTGCAATTTTGTTTCTATCATAAAAACTGAGGGAGTTATAGAGGTATAAGTGAGAGGCGTTTTTGCAAAATAGGCGCGAGAATGGAAAACAGAAATGCACTTTGAAATGGACAGGTGGGTTTGCTTACACTAGATTATGACTATGAAAAAGAGGATGCCACACATGAATCTCCACAGTGACATGGCCGGCGTAACCCTTCACGTGGTGGATACTAAATTTCTTTTTGGAATTTACTTGAGTTACTCAAAATCACTAATGACTTATGATTTTATAAAACAAATGAGAGAAAAATAAGCACAAGAGAGGTTATATGATACATGATATATGATATATGATATATGATATATGATATATGATAGTTTATTTATATAACGCCTATACACAATGTGTTTCAAAGCGCTTCAAGGCAAGGGAGGGAACAAGGGAAAATACATTGACATTCTTACAGGCCATGAACAGTAAGGATGTGAAATTTTCTATCATACTCGGCCTGACAACATTTCAGATAGTGCAAGAGCTAAGAAATAGATATGGAAGGGAGGGGGAGAGTGGGAAGGAAAATGGAAACAGACAGGTGACTACCGTACTAGGCCTGACGACATTTCTGGTAGAGCCGGAGAAAACAAAAGGTGAGGGAGAGGGGTGCAGAAAGGGAGGGGAGGAACAAAACAAGCGACTATCATACTAGGCCTGACAACATTTCAGATAGTGCTGGAGGGGAGGTGGAGAGGAAAAAAAACAGTAATGGGAGGGTGGATGAAACAGACGAGGTTGCTATCATATTAGGTCCAGGGACAATTCTGATAGAGTAAGTGCATAGAAGAAAGTAAGGGGAGGAGATAGGAAAAGGGAGAAGGTAAAGGAGGAGAATGGAAAGGAGGAGGAGAGGACAGAGAATAAACAATCAAAAAGAGTGGAGAAGCAAGAGTGGAGAGCGAATACAATTGCAGAAGTCAGTAGTAACACATAATGTTGCAAGCCAGGATACAAGATGAAGATGGGAACATCATGATTCAGAGCCACCATGAGTACAAGATGCAAAGGAAGTACAGCATGAGAGTTGAGAAAGAGTGACGCGCCGTGAATGAAGTCCATAAAAGTTAAATCCAGGATTGGCCACAAGACGGTGATGATGAAACCAGAATTTATCAGGACAGACTCCTGCAGAAGTAGGCTTGAGGGGGGAGCAGGGTAGAAGAATCAAGCAAAACAGGCAACACCTGTGTGCGAGAAGGGGGGCACAAGGGAACATCACAGGGGGACCAGAGGGGGTGCCGATGGCCTGTGGGGACAGAGGGGGTAACACATGTTGGTGCATGCTTACCTGCTGTCTGAGCAAGGGGTCGGGCCCTGGGTCCTCCTGGTCTGAACAGGTCCAAACAGGAATTGCCCTTTTCTTCGTCTGCCCTTCGCTTAGGACGCCCGGACGAGAGACACCCTTGATCTAATAGTGAAGAGCAGGAAGGAAAAGGCAGGGCTAAGAAGGTGGGCGGGGCTTAAGCCAGGTGACCTAGTTCCACTTGCACCTGCTCCCCATCTGCAAAGGAAAAGAGGCTGGAGAGCTCCTTAAGTAGGGAAACAGAGTGGCAAGCAGGAAGGCACCAGGTGGACGGGGCTTGCTAAGTGGTAAAAAGGGTGGCAGGCAGGAAGGCACCAGGTAGGCGGGGCTTGCTAAGTGGTAAAAAAGGGCGGCAGGCAGGAAGGCACCAGGTGGGCGGGGCTTAGGCCAGGTGACCTAGCTCCACTTGCACCTGCTCCCCATCTGCCTGCCGGTGGGGGGTTCTCACAGGAGTAGCTCCAAAATAGAATGTTGAGACCAGGTTGGAAGAACTCACTGTTCTAACTATCTGTTAGGTTTAGTAATTCACTGACCTTAGGTATCAGGTAAAGTCTTAGGGATGAGATTAAGACAATCCCTCTTCCTGTCAGACCTCTGGATAATAACAGAGGGTCTTGCAGGAATTGGGGAAAAACACAATTGAAAGGAAAACCCCCCAGAGTGGTGAGGTTCCTCTCCGGTCGGATGAGTAGTCCAGGCTGTCTTCTGAGGGACGGGATGTTGGTTGGAAGATCCGTGTTCCAGAAGGGGATAATACTATGATTCTGAATTTACAGATAAGATGGGATTGAGCTTGGGTCCATACAATGCAGATATATTAGGGTCACTTTTCTTCCTATTAATACTCACAGAATAAGTTATTAAATTGGACCATCAATTCTGGTCATGGATTGGATCTGTTCTAGGAAGGACAGCACAACAGACACGGGACTGGATCAGCCAGGCCGTTCACCTGATTTGCACGGAATCTGCCTCCCTTGTTTCTGGGTATTTCAATCAGCTGGATAGCGAGTTCCTCAGGCAAGCATAGTGGTAGCAAGCCAGAGAATTTCAGCATACTAGTTCAAAAGGCCTTCTCACACCACACCGCTTCACTGGGTTGCAAGAATAAGTGAGGATTAGGCCTTGCAGAAAATCAATAGTTCTCTACTGTTTGGCAAGAGTCTTTGCATCTGGATCTGGAAGGATGTTAAGCTGGATGTAGAATGCTGGATCAGAGTGCTTCGCCGTAATCAAAAAAGTCAGTGGATCAGTCAGTCCCTATGTGTTATCAGCTGTCTCCATTCTTTCAAATGACATCACAAAGTGGGTGTATGGGCCGTCTTAGCTAAGCTTGTCCCTGTGCACTGGGATTGGATCAAAACTTCTTCTCCGCCTTGCATTTGAGTGATTGGATCAAGCCAGGATGATGTCACATCTTATGGTTTGCTTTACAGTTGTTAGAAAACTCCCTTTAGCCACTGGTCTCAAAATCAAATTTTATACCAAATACACATTTCTACATCGGTCACCTTTACACAAATCACACACAAAGATTCCATATTTTATTTAGCATCTGTTCCTCATAACCCCGCAGCTGTGGGATCTTGTCTCAACTTTGTACAGAATTTTGACCCTTTTGCAATGAACACAATTTCCAAACTTTATGCAAGTTTCCACAAATGTGTGTGTTTAACATAGGGATGTGTGTGTACATTTTCACATTTCTAGTATTAATACATTTCACATAAAACCACATATATTGCCATTCCTGTCCAGAACATGTCACACAGTTCTGCCACCTCTTAAAACGTACAGCCAGAAATTAGATTAACAAATCTGTACTTGGTATACTTTTCACCACTTTGAATCACAAGTTATGAGTCCCTGAAAAATGTTCATTGTTCATGTTTAATAGCAAATGGTCTCTTGGCTCCATCCCTTTCTCTCTCCTGGGAGTCCAGGAGAATCCTCCTCCTTGGGGAAATTCCTTCCAGGAGCCATTTACGACCATCTCACACCTCTGTTAACTGGTTTGAAGGGTCTGCTATTGTTCATTCTCTTTCTGTAGACACAAGTCTGGGTTAAACCACAATTATCATCTCCCCATGAGTTTCAGCTGAGAAGATATCCATCCCGCTGTGAGAAACCTGTTTGTCCACTTCCAAAGGGTTGCAGCTAAGCCAAGCTCATTTATTCTTAATTAAAGGAAAAACCAAACTTGTTGCATCAAACATAAATACATTACTTTCTTAGCTTTAACTCTATGGGATAATAAGCAACTGAGATCTGTATTCTTTTTAGCCCCAGTCCTTTTTATGTTTGCTAATCCAGCAGACTTTTAGTTTAGATCACTTTAAAGTTTCATCAGTAACTCTGTCATTCAGGTAGCCCAGGGTACTGCACCCAGATTTTGACAGGGGCTGTCAGTTTACAGACAATCCAGTTTTTCTGAAGAAATTATTTTCTCTTCACATTAGGACTTCATTAGATTACATGAATTTTAACGCCAAGCAAGATTTTGAATGTTGAGAAGTGTTGTGTTATAGGCATTTTGGAGTTTTTAGCAACAAAGCCAATGTCATTTATAGGCACATTTTGGAGTTTCATTTGCAAAGCGCTTCTTCTTTCTCTGCACTCTGTTTGCTGGTTATTAGCCCACTGGCACATTTTCTGCAGGGTGTGCTCTATTCCACCACACATGCACCATGGGTGGCTAGTTGTGCATCCATCTTTTTGTGTGCTTGAGAATGCCGTTTTGTAGGTTTTTGGCGCGCACAAGAGTTTTGCCACCATTGTGGCAGTTTCTTTCACCATATTATCAGAGTGATGCCGCATAGCATAGCGTGAGTGGGTCAATACATCCCACAAGCTTCTTGCCATTTATATGACAGGGAAAGCAGAGCAGTGCTGTTTTTGGTTGCAGTGTTTAATTTCTGCTGTTCAGTTGAAAGGGACTTTTGTTTGGGGCCTTTAAATGAACCCCACACATCCCAAGAGTTAATTTCCACAGAATTAGGCAGTAGCGTAGCTGCCTTTGGGCAAACAAATTGGCAAACTTAAATGACATGACCATAATGTTCTAATAAAATGCTGGATCCATTTTTATTCAATTATGCAGCCAGTGTACATCTAGCTCAATCTCAAAGCATGCCCTACATATCTTAACAGCCGCTGAAAGGTCCCCCTATTCGTGCTGCGGTAAGTCCAAGATTGAACCTATACAGCGAAAGAAAACCACAAAATTCCCAAGTATCCACCATGACTATATCGTTCAAAAAAATAAAATTTACTGTATCACCCATTTGTTGTCTTATTTGAGGGACTTTTGCCAGAAAATGCCTCTGTGATATTGAGAAGACCAACCATCTTGCAGTTGCTATCAGAACTACCAAGTCTTTTCCAAATGTCTTCTCATGTATACAAAGAGTGGATTTCTTTGATCGTTCTCGAACAAGTTGTTCTCTTTTTTTATCTCAAGTCAAAATTAATCTTTGATCATATTATGAATGAAAGTGAACATTTCAGAGTCTTGGGCTTTGACATTTCACACTATACGTAGTCCCATGCTAAAGTTGATAAAGATTGTGAGATTGAAAAACAATCTATGCCAACTGCTGAAATTCAATGCCTAAAGAATATGATCCAAAACTCTGAGCGTAAAGAAAACTGGTTGTGGTTAATAAAAGCCTTGCAAAAACAGTGAATTCCTACTACTCTAGACATAACTTTAACAGGACAGTTAATGCACTTTCATGGGATAGAAGAGTCCATGGACGTTTGTTTACCAATGCCAAATCTGGAAGCAAATGACACTCTTCAACTGTTCTTGCTTTGCAGGAAACGTGGTTGATCGAATCACCAGTGATGTATGGTTACCATCTCTCTTGCCAACCATCTAAACAAGACTTATTAGGTCACCACTCTGGCGACCTAATAAGTTCATCCTCTAACATCTCAATGTTTGGCCCATGTGATGTATGCATTGGAATTGTGGCTACTCACATACAACAAAATATGGAACACTTAATGAATTATCTAATTGTAAATATGTACTGCCACTGCAAAGTGAGAAACTTGGATTCCTTTCTCTTTTGTTTAACTGTGTTTTTACAGGATTGGTCACATATCTATCGAAGCTGGCAATGAATAATGGCTGGTAATTTAAATTCCAATTATATCAATGCAGGACGTCTGGAGGAAGCTGGAAAGAAAGGAGTATGGTTGTCAAACAGTAGGGTAATGGAAGGCATTGGTTGACATGTATGAATGTCCTTGGGCTGGAACTGATGAATGAGTGCTTTACTACTTCTTCAGCTGTAACATTTACTGGTCAAATGGAAAAACATTCTCCATTCTGAATTACATATTTGTTAGCCCTTGGCTACAATCCCAATGATCATGCACCATTAGAAAGTATTTTTGATAATTATATAGATGGTGCTCAAACCTCCATCATGGCACTGCGTGGTTTACTTGCCAACTGCTCTGGAAATAGAATCACATGGCATGCTAACCTAGCGGATAGGGTAAATAATCACCTTTCTTGTCTCTTGAGCCATCTGTCAAATGATGAGCAACATGATTAATTTACTTTTGATCCCTGTGGCACCTTCCAAAATTCACTTATGATAACCTCTGGTGCTCAGGGCAAGCATGCAACTTCGGCAAACCTCATTAATGGGGGCAATATTGTACAACATACCGATGTTTACAACCAAGAATTAGTGTTGTGAAGGAGAGGAATGGGAAAAAACATCAGATATGTCAAATCTTTCTATGGATTTCTCTTGCATGATACTTGAAAACATATTAATGTGAACTGTTAGTCCTATAAGGACTGGACCCAAAATACCAGAGCTAAAAGATTACATATGGATTCTGAATCCATGCTAAACTGCCTTAAAATGAGAATTTAAGGGCTTTTTGGAAACTATTGAACAATTTGGAGTTAACACAATCTTCCATACAAATGAATGCAGTTACTGGACAGGCTTGGGTTGCCCACTTTATGGACCTATGTTCTTCTAAATATACTCACGAGGCTTCCATCATGTACTTTCCTTTCAATGGTGCCCCACATATTAATTGTAAACACTTAGGTTTTGAAGTGGTACAATGTACTAAGTTCTTCTCGTGCTCCAGGTCCCAGTGGGCTTTCCATTTTTTTTAATGTAAGAATAATCTCAATCTTTTGGCCCAAGTTCTGTCAACACTCTATCAGAACATAATAATCACAGGTGACTTTCCTCCTCTTTGGTTGTTTGCCTTTATCATTTCAATCCATAAAAGAGGTAATAGATCTTGTCCGCTTAATTATCACCCAATTACTATCCAAGATGCAGAAACTAAGGTATTTGCCTCTATTCTCCTCTCACATCTGGAATCTTGGATTTCTGAAAATGAAATCTTGGGAAAATGCCAAACAGGTTTTGGGCACCACCTCGGAGCCACGCTAAATGGCTTGATGGTCAATGCATTACAACCCTTGGCGTGGGGGGGGGGGTATCAGTCCATATTTGTTACATCTCTTGACCTAAGCTCGGCATTTGATGCAGTTGATCAAAATAAGCTCTGGCTCAAACTCCAGAATTGGGGTATTCCTTCTCATCTTCTCAGGCTCATTGTAGGGTTGTATTCTACCACTTGTTTACAAGTACGATTGAACAACTCAGGTGGACTTTCAAGATCCATTCCGACTGTATGTGAAGTTCGACAGGGTTGTCTGCTGGCCAACTGACTTTTCAATATATATCTTGCAGACATTGATGACCCTCTAAATTTGGCAGTTTTGGCTTTCCCCAAATTAGGTCTTCTGAGTCTGCACCACCTGGCCTATGCAGACGATTATCTACTAATTGATTGCACCACAGTCAGACTCCACCACCTGATAAACTCCTTCATCAGGTATGTCGAAATCCATTCATTGAAAGTTAAGGCTGAAAAGACAAAGGTGTTACAACTCTCTACATTTAGGAACAAAACCTCATACTTTTGGAGGATTAGGGATTCTAAAATCAAGAGTGTCTTCTATGACTTATTGGGATTTGGGATCCATACCCAACCATGTATAGGCATTCTTAAACAATGGTTTCAATTATTAAAGGTCGATCATAGGTACAGCAGATGTTCACTAAAACCGGTGATATCCTTCTATGAGGGAAAACATGTCCCTAAACTCTTCTGTTGCATAGAACCCTATCTTCCTAGCTCGTAAAAGTGTCTCCCAACCCTTGAGGCCTTTTAATGGCGAAAAGCAGTTGGACTTCCAAGTCACTACTGATTGCTGCCATACTTTACGAAATTGGCATAATATCTTTACAGGCCAGAGCGGAGTGGAAACTTCTGTCATTATATCGGAAGATTCTATGTCCAACCAAGGGCTCTTTATTTGAAGATTACAACAAAATCTTGCAAACAGAGGGATGTGTCTGCGCTTGTTCAATTAAGGATAGATGCAATATTATACTTTATAACATGAACACTACACCTGAAGATTTTATGAATAAATAGCTGGGTATTACTGCACCCTTTTTATGCATCTATCCTGACAGGCTTACCAGGTTTATCTTTTTTACGTTTTCATTGGAATATCCTTCTTACTAAACAAACCCTTGTTCAATACCATAGTATTTCTTTAGAACAATCCATCTGTCGTTTTTGCCATTCACCATGTACACTTGAATCTCTTATTCATCTGGTAACTGAATGTTCATTCTTGGAGGATATTCTTTTACACTATTTTGGAAAACATCTCTCTACACTTCGTCTGTTGGTATAGAAGCTTTTTGGCACTTATGTCTGGTTGGACGTACTACCTCCTGTGTTATTGCAGTTGTCAGGTTCATAAAATCCTTTAGCATATAACTCGCTGAATTGAACTTTGATGAATTGAAATGAAATGAGTTCTTCTACTAATTTTACCTTTTGCATGTTTTTTGTAAATCATAAAAAAATAGTAACCTGTTGTTTCATTATGAATTGACTGTTAAAGGTTGACTCTATTAACCATAAAACAAATAAAATAAAATAAAAACAAAACAAAGAATATATATAGATATAGAGAAAAGGTGTATCCAGTAATTCCTATTTCAGTAGTAGTTTGAAGTGTATTTAATGAATTAAACCAATGCTTCTTTGCAGACAATATTGCTAGTATTTCCTGCAGTCTGAGGAAATTGTCTTTGTTTCCAACTCTGGAGCAAGCCACGTGATGCTGACCAAAAGAAAAGCATGAATCCCATTAATCTGTTCCAGCAACTTTGAGTTGGAGCGTTGAGTTTGCGCAGCAACATTATCGGTGTCCTGATCTAGAGCAGGGCAGGAGCAACCTCAACAAAAGTGCTGTACATTAGGGCTGAAGCGTGTAAGCTTGAAGTGCCATACCCGTATGTGAATGGCTGAAGCATGTAAGCTTTGTACTGTTGGGATGGCATGCATACATCAACATCCACGGGAAATAAAGTTTCTGTAATTATCGTGAGAGATTTTCCACAATGTGATGGACAACGTTATTGCAGACACTATTGAACCAGCATGCACCATTTCCTGTCACCCGCATTACTACAATGGCACCGTATTGTGTCACCTGCATGACCTCAAAAGTGAGTGCAGCTAATGTCAGCATGAATTCTGATAGTGTGGAAAGTTTAGGAACAATGAACTGCTGAAGTTTTCAAGAACTGCTGAAGTTTAGGAACAATGAACTTAGAACTACGGCAGAACTATGGCACAAAGAGCCATATGGCAGGGGTAAGCATTGCAGACTGCTTATAAAAAGAGATTCTGAAAATGATATACATTGTCTACACCAGGGAACCTACCCACATGCCAAACTTCAGGTTTGTTGCATGTTGAGAAATATGCTGAACATTTCGAACAGACACACATACATATCCACACCTTTCCCTCATATATATATATATATATATATATATATATATATATATATATATATATATATATATATATATATATATGGAGATAGAGATTAGCAGGGATGGTGAAGTGTCCATAAATCAGTTACTGATACTTTACTGCCACTTTACCATGCCGCAGAATCATTCAAATGGAGGTGTAGTGATGGATTTACCTATATGACAAGCTGGAGGTAGATTCTCAACTTCACCAGGAAAAATCTGCAGATTTACAGTGGCAAAATGACCACTTGCAGTACATCCTAAATAAAAACAAAACACATGGAGTCCTAATTGGGGCATTACACCACATTACCGCCACTCTTAATCATGCCAAAAATCTGTGGGACCTACTGGCAGTCACAGTGAATGGGTTTGTGGGGAATTCCAATGGAATTACTGCCAATCTCATAATGAGGCCCAAAGTCTTGACTGCCCGACTCCTGTTGCAATGAACGGCACAGATGTCTTTTGGCATGAATTATATTTACATGACTAAGGGCCATTTCATAGAAAAAGTGCTAAATCCACGTAATCATTGCCCCTATTTGCGCGTGCAAAAGGTTTTGCGCCGTTCACAGATTCATGGATTCTAAATCACAGGGTAACATGCAGTGCAAACTACAATGAATTACTCACAGAACGCCCACAACATGCCCCCACACAAACAAAAACTAGCACCAACAAAAAAAAAAAACGATATGCCTGCCTTTTCACCACCATCCAGCACCCAGGTGAAACTGCGAACCATCACCCTGAACTCAAGGCAGCACACGAGTGAAACTGCAGACCGTCCCCCGTAACTCAATGAAGTACCCAAACTATGTACCATCACCCCTAAGTACAAGCAGCAGCCAAGCTTTGTACCATAACACCTAGGTTCAAGCGGCACCGAAACTGCATACCATCACCCCTAATTTGAAGCCGAATCCTGTCCCCGCTAATTCATACAAGCCTCCTCAAGACCTGACACCTCCCACTACCCCCACTGATCACCACCAACCCCAGGCTGCCCCCTCAAGTGCTCACAGTACCCACAACGCCCACTCACCTCCGCCACCAATCCCGGGCAGCCCCCTTAAATCATACTGACACCTCTCATCACCCCCACTGTCCTCTGCCACTAACCCCAGGCATCCCCCTCAAGCGCTCACACCCCCATCAACCTCACTCACCTCCGCAACCATTCCAAGGCAGCCCCCTCAAGTCTTCATACCTGCAACCACCCCCACTGACCTCCACCCACAACCCCAGGCTGCCCCCTAAAGTGCTCATACTACCCACCACCCCACTCATCTCCGCCACCAACCCCAGGCAGCCCCCTCAAGTACTGATACCTCCCACTATCCCCACTGACCTGCACCACCAACCCCAGGCAGCCCCATCAAGTGCTCTCATCTCCCGCCTCCCCCACCTACCTCTGCCTATGACCCCACAGTGCCCTCTCAAGTGCTCCCACCACCCACCACCACCTCTCACCTCAGCCACCAACCTCCCCTCAAGTGCTCACAGTTCCCACAACCCCCTCTCGCCACCACCACTAACTCAGGCTGCCACCTCAAGTGCTCACACCTTCCACCACCCTCACTCACCTCAGCCCACCACACCAGGCATGCTTCCTGTTAGTTTACACCCCTACCAGTCGAATGGTGAACCAAAGCTTACCTCAACTCCTCTGGCATGTCTCCAACATGAAGTACACCTGCCACATATCCTACTCCAATATCAACAACCGGGAGCACTACTGTTGAATCCATGTCCGTAGCTCCTTACAGGACTCTCAGCTACATCACACTCAGTTGCACATTAAAAGGACAGCATAATGTAGCACCAGCTACACTTTGATCACGCCATGTACTTGTGACATAGTAATGCAATGGAAGGCAATCTTGCATATTATTGTGCTCATGTACCATTGCAACGGCCTCAATGTGCTGTAGGTGAATGCCCTTGGATGACCCAAGTCCGAGATAACAGAGATTGCTGTGAGTCATTTGGAGTTTGTGTGCATTGTAGCCTGTAGAAAGGAAAGAAGGTAGGTATATAGGCAGGCAGGGGTGGGAAAGTCCCTGCAAGTGCCAAAAGTAGAACAGGCTTGTGGATGGGTGATGTGCAGGCTGTCGGAGTGTGCAAGTTAAGGAGACAGATAATGTGAACAGCCAGACAGATTAATCAATCATGTGAATTTGCAGCATTTAAGTGACATGTGCAGCACGATATGAGAGCAGGCAGTGGGTGATTGCAGATGTGTGAGGGTGGGTGGCTATGCTTTGGGAGGGATACAGCGACCGAATACAGAGTGCACAAGTGATGGGCGCAGCCCACACATCCACAGTGAAGCCCCAACCCACATGACAGTCATAGAAGAAATACATTTGGATAACATGTCAAAAGTGATTTTGGACATGAACAGACTGCAAGAAGTCTTGTAACAAGATTCATAAACATGTATTAAAAATATGTACACTACAATTATAAAATATGGAGAAGGGTGAAAATGTCCAGGGATGGAAATAAAATACATGTCCAAAATGAAACCTAACACTATACAACTATATACACTGGCAGCAGGCTCAAATGTCTTGCAATGCTTCCACCAGGGCTGAGTCACAATTTTTTATTTTATTTTATTGTTTAAAGCACGGACCTAGCTCGAGAGCAGAGGGGTGCTGTACAGAGTGTGGGTAGCCAGAATTTGGGTTTGCACCTTTTAACAGTAGCACAGTACTGTGAGATCTGTCTGTCAGTATGTGCAACCAGTGGAATCAGTCCTAGGCCAATTGTTGTTAAAAGAGCCATGCTTTGAGAGATTTGCAAAATTGGAGAATTGTGGAAAAATTCTGAGCCGACACCAAGATCACGTTCCAGAGGGTGGGTAAGCATCACATAAGCTCTTTTGGGGTTTTGGGTGCTTCTATGGCATTGCATCTGCCTTTTTTGGGTTGAGAGGCCCTTTACGCATCATGTAACACATAATTTGTTGGTGCGGTGCCTTGTAGCCTTGCAGGACCACTGTACATTGTCCATCACGTAGCCTGTATATCTATCCTTTGGGGTGTGCTTCTCTATCTGCTGGCACCATGTGTGGGAAGGATCCAAAAGGGAGAGGACGGGGGAATGTTGAGGACACACATGACACTGCCCTAGCAGGAGGACGTGGTGAGGACTCACATTTCACAGGACATGGTGAACCCCAGCCCACAGGTGACCCAGCACCAGGACAAGGACATGGTCGGAGGCCTACAGATGGCCCAACACAAACAAGGGCCACTAGAGCAGGAATACCGTGGGGACCTCTACCACTCGGCTTGCAGCACTCATACCCCTGCTCAGTGAATGAGGATGTGGCAGGAGTTAACAGCCCTCATCAACTCTTGTCGTGTGGAGTGGCACATTGCTAAACAGGTCCACAAGTGCATGGATGACTTCAATTGAAGGACTAAAAAGAAGCTGAATGGCAACCTGGCTTCGGTCCAGGCCAATGTAGGGGGGCCAGCAGAGAAGGAGGAGCTGACTCCTTTTGAAGAGATTGCAGGTGGACTGATCAGCAGTGAGCCGGTGCATGGCGTGTGAGGCATGGATGCCTGTTTCGACATATCTGGTGTCATTTGTGCATATCATATGTGTTGATAATTTTGCATGACATGTTCATATATGTGTTGGAGCACAGTTGGCTGCAGTTGGCAGCCATTCATGGGCACTGCATGATTGCTACCACGTACATTGCTATCACATGACCTGCATTCAGGGAGGTGGTTGCGTGGTTTATATCACTGGTACATTTTCGTGTCACAGTACACATCACTGTCTGCTGGGCTTCACTGCTGTGCCAGTACTTGTATGTATAGTAATGGCATGCAACATACTTCTCATCAGACACATTCTTAGTGTCATGCATGCGTACAGGCTATTGTGGATTTATTTATGTATTTATTGGTCATTTGTATAGCGCCTATACCCTTAGCAACAAGCATTTCAAAGCACTCCAACGCAGAGAGGGAATACAAGGATTGAGCATTCTTAATAGTCCTTGGTATATTCAGAATGGGCATGTGCAATGCGTTTAGAGGTACAAAAACAGACATGTGGAATACATACTCATAAAAAAGACAATAAGTTAATGCACGTGCCTGATGGTTGTTCCATTATGCAAGAGCTTAACAAGAAAGAGGGAAAGGGGTGATGGGGTGAGACGAACAAGTAAGTGCAGAGATACATAGAAGTAAGGGCGTATGGGGATGGGATGCAGGATATGCACATCCAGTAAGCATCTAGAATTGGTTTATGCACCGGTATAACACATCAAGCGAAGAGTGGCAAATAATGTGATTGTTGAAAAAAGAGCTCAACCTGCCAACTCATGAAAGTTCAAATCACTGGGTGCCAAATGTTCTGATGAGTCTTACTGGGGAAGTCACGGACATCTCCCGTTCTAGGTAAATACTGGGAGGCGGCAAGAGGAGATGGAAGAAAGAAAGGGGCGACCAACGGACAAGCCAGGCCTGGATCAGGGCAGGCAGGGGCCTTTGATGCAGGCCTTATGTGGGAGGGCCGGCTATCCCACCTGCTGGCTGCTGATTGCCAGATGAAGCATGAGAGGGTCAATCAGCACCACGAAGCAAGCAAGGCACTCCGGTGCCAGGGGAACAAACAAATGTGCCGGCGGCCATGATGGAGAGGGGCGGGCCGACTGGCAAAGAAACATCAGGCTCCATGAGGCAGCGCCACTGTAGGTGATGAATGATCAAGTTTGCAGCAACAGCACAATTCATCAGGGTGTGCGGCAGAAGAGCCGAGCCTCAGTGGGCTTCCCTTTATGTTTCATGAAGATATCCTGGTTGGATCGTAATCGTGGGAGGGAGGGCAGGGGGGAGCCAGATGAGTGCCTGAGAGGACAGGGAGGGAAAGTGAAGACAATCCCTTAAGTGGATGCTACTAATGACTCACTGAGAATCATAGCAATATGTGCATGATGTTGCAGTTATCAATTCCCTGACCCTGGCTGCCGGTGGACAGGGATAAGCAACAATGTCTGTGCATAGACTCATGAGGTCGTATTCCAGATGGTACAAGATGTGGATGGCCATTAGTTGTTTCATTGTAGTACATTCCACTTTTGTAGTGTCATCATTGGAGCATTGGCTCTGCAAGCATTCCTGCATTTGATTGGGACCAACCACATATCTTCAGGGGGCAATGTTGCAATGGTGGCTGGGGATATCATGGCAATTCATATGCCTACATGAAATTTTGGGTCAGCAGATATACAGATCACACTCCCACATTTTGCAACAAGAAAAGGTCAGAGTAGAGTAGGGGCTCTCTGATGTTGCACAGACCTCCATCCTTCCACTTATGGTACCCACAAACCCTGCTATGTTGCACAGCCTGATATGATCAGTCATGAGTGCACAGGTCACCAAATGCCATTTATCTGTGCCATACAGGTCACAGTTTTCTCAGTCATAATGTGTGATGTATGTCTGTCTGCCCATTTTGTGTCTGTATGCACTGCAAATCACATATGCATGTTCTGCCAGGTACTCATTCCCCAGAATGTTGTTTTTCTTTGTACAGATGATGATGCTGCAGATGAAGAGGTGGAGGAGAAAGAGGAGGGGGGCACATGACAGACCACCAGTGGGGGCTGGGATGTTGTGCCCTGTGAGACTCCCCCGTTGCTGCAGGCAGTCCTCGGTAAGGTTGCAGTCTTCTCCTGACTCTTCAGACTCTTCACATGAAGCTGCTGAATTAGATGTGGAGGACTCACTGAGGGACATGTAGGGATGCCCAATGGCAGTCTTGATGGGGCTGTTGAGTCCAAGGAGGTCAGCCAGGAATCACGAGTTCAGTCAGTGGGAAGCCCTGCGTCTACGGTGGTTACGGCTGCATGATCGCCTTCACCTGTGTTGGAATCAGCAGCAAGGGCTGTTGTCCAATGGAGGTTTGCAGACCTGCAGCTAAGGACAGGGGTCCCCTTGCTATGGGCCTGAACCCTGCATCCTACCGCAATCGGCCAGCACACATGGTGAACGTGTGCATGATGGGCATACAGAGTAGGAGAAAATGATTCTTGGACCCCTCCGACATGCCGAGGGGACATGCAGGATGTGGCCAGGGACATCCATCGTATGGCTAAGACCACATCGTTACTAGCAGCCCAGGATGCATATCATCAGGCCACTCGGAACGATCAGCAGTGGTTGATGGACAGCTTGATGAGAACACTGCATTCTGAGAGGTAGTCCTCAAGTCTCCCCCACAAACTGGGCATTGCGGCCAACATCAGAAGCCAGCAGGCTGATCTAATGTCTCTGTGGGATTCCCTGCATTGAGATTTGGTGTCACAGAGAAAAGGCCTGCAGATGGAGATGTTGGCATCTCAAACCTCCCCTTGCCATGAGATGAAGAGCTTGAGGGCTTCACTACATGATGAGTTATTTGATACAGCGTACCACCTCCACCAGGAGATGAATGCCTTGAGGCAGATGATCTTCCAGCACTCTGGTGCATTGCAAATGAGCTTGCATGCAGACTCTGTAGTCAATCAGGAGGATGAGGAAGCTCATTGTGAACTCTCCGCCTTTGGGTTACTCATGCAAGCATCTGTGTCATGAGTGCCCCTAGCCAATGAAGACCAGGCTTTAGCACTATGTGGACAGAATGCACCACCACCCCTACCACCACCTGAGGATCCACCGCTGGGTGGCGATCCCAGCCCATCCATGCCACCTCCACCACCTGTGGCCTGTTGCCGATGAGCCCATGGAGGGGCTATGATGTTTATGATCTTCTGTTTATCTTTTCAGTTCACTTATGGGGACATCACCCCATCCTCCCCCTACCAAGGTGGACATATTATGTTTTCACCCAGTCCAAGATAGACACTTTTTCTTTTCTTTTGTCTTTTTTCACCTTGAGTGATGTGACCTTGCTCTCTTGAGGCCTTACTGGGTGGAGGACTGGACATGCAGCCATGTGCAGTGGAGTCAACTGGCATAGTTAACTTGACTGCAACAGCCTCACACATACAGGTGCACATTACACTCTACATTGAGGTACACATGTGTAGTCTGCATGAATGACTCCTTTACCTAGTCCAATCCAAGGTCCAATGTTGTTACAAGGATCCTGCCTCATCTAGTACCTGCACTGTCTGAGATGTCCACCCAGCATCCTTTTCCACCCCAGTCCCCATGCCCTCTGCCGGCAACTGGCCCTCCATTCCCCTATGTGGAGGCACAGTGTAGGTGGAGGTGCTGAGGGAATCACAGCAGGACATCTCTGCCAGAAGGTAAGGTTGTACACTGTCAATCATGTTCATGGCTGTTGACATTTGCCCCCCAATATTGGCATGCTGTTGCACATGTAGGGTATGCATGGATCATGTGATTTTGTGATGATGACTGTCACTGAAGATGTGAATTGGGCCACATGTCTATCTGTGTGCATGTCCCCTTGATCACCTATGCATGTGCCTTGAGTTTCTGGTTGTACTTCCACAAAGGACAGCACACTCAGAAGGCTGTGCTGTACTTCTCCATGAGCCATCAGCAGACTTTGACACTATCAATGACAGCATCTACATCAACAGACTCCACTCTCTTGGCATTGTGGACTCTGCATTTAGATTGTTCACCTCTTACCTCACTGACCATTCACAAATCTTTTTCTTCCTCTCCCCCTCTCGGCCTGTCTCTGCCGGGGTCCTGCAGGTGGACTCCCTAGTCACCATACTCTTTTACTGGTGCCTAATCCCCACCCCACAGATATCTGCTCACATGACCTGTCCTGCTACAACTACATAGATGACACCCACATCCTTTCCAAGATCCCCAAGACCTTGGCTGCTCCTCATGTTGTCCTCACCGCAGGCCACAGAGATTTCAAAACATTGCCTGGCAGCTAATTGCTTCCTATTTAATCCTGGTGGAAATGGAATCCTGATTTGCATTAATACAGCACTTTTCCATCAACCCACCGCCTTACGGTGATCCCTACACCATATTCCCACAGCATCCGGCTAAGTGAAGAACCTGGGATGCACCATGGATAATGACAGAACACTCTATCACCACATGAACGCTGCTTGTAGATCCTGTCATCTACATCCCCACATTCTTATCTGATCCTTCCCTTGACTATCCTATCCTCACAGAGTCACAGCAATGTTGGCAATCATCCTTTCCTGCTTAGGCTGCTCTTTTTCAATGTATGTGGACACCCCTGTCTATCAACTCAGAAAGCGTCAACAGATCCAGAACAATGCAGCCTGCCTTATCCTTGTACCCATCCCCAGGAAACATATAACCTGTGAACTGCAGGTGCTCCACCGGCTTCCCATTGTCCGATGCACCACCTTTGGGGCCATTTGCACCACCAACTGTGACCTCTATGAGATGTGTCTTGACTTCCTCCAACACTGACTCGCAGGCTACCTCACATCAGGCTCTGCACTACTCCTTGTGATCCTTCTCCTCAATTCCACTAGAATTTGAGGTACCTCTTTCTCCATCAAGGCTCCCACACTTTATAACTCCCTCCTACTCAGCATCCGCCAAGTGGTGGACCAGCTTTCTTCCATAAAGCACTCAAAACCTGGCACATTCCTTCATGAAGCCAGACAAGGGCCACACCCCATGCAATGTCCAAGCCCAGATTTCACTGCTGGGGGCACCATCTCAGCCCATGGCAGAGTGGTACTGCATGTCATGGCTGTTTTGGTTCTCAGGAGTCCTGCTTGTTTTGGCCAGCAGGGTGCCTGGCCAAAAAGTGTATATCAGCTCACCTGCACACAGATGCCGAGCAGCCTGCCCGTATGTCAACCTGCACTCCACGGGATTGATTTAGCACACTTGGAGCATCCAAATTTGTACTGCTTGGTACATGGGGACCCCTGACAGCTTTAACCAGTGTTTCCCATACAAGTCACATGTTGTTTACTGTTGGTTTTCTGTATGTTCTCTCATCTGCATTGTATTGCATGACATTTCTTCTCAAAATTGTTGTTCAAATCTTGCACTGTGAGTGACTGCATTGAATGTGACTGTATATTGTGGGAACATATATGTGAAACATCCTCCCCTCCCCATAGCTCCTGCTCATCTGTTGTCCCTGCAAGTGTTTGCACTACACCCTATGATTCCCGCCACCTTCCTGAGAGCGGCTCATCCTGGGTATGGGATCTGATAGAGGAGAAAGCAACAGCTGGGAAGTGATGACCTGTCCATGAACTATTGTGTCCAACAGGGTGGTAGGTGGGTGGGGCGGAGTCTGGTGTCGGGGTGCCACATCCTCATAAGAGTGAGTATTGAGGACCTAGGTCTCTTTTTGGGCTGCTTGCTGTGGTGTGTTGACCCCCGTGATGTGGGTTGGGGATGAGAAGCTGATGAGTCCCCTTTAGCAGGTGGCCTATCTTTCCCAGTCTGCCCTTCACCCTCTCCCCTATTGTCTTCCTTCCCCCAACCTGTGCTATGTTTCCATTAATGTGCCTCCCATTTGCACTGCCTCTGCTTGCTTCTTGTTCCTCTCCTTCTGCCCCTGTCTTCTTCTCTTACCCCCTTCGCTCAGCCCTCACCCACTCTAACAACTCCCTTATCTCACCCCATCTCCCCACCAGCAGAACTCCTCCTTCCTCCCCACTCCCATTTTCTCTCTCTGCTCACCAGCTGCCCATTTGTCCCTCTGTCTCCTCTCTCCCCAGTCCATATTGCCTTCTTTCATCCTTCCCATCAGGTCCCCCACTTGTACTTTCACTCCCCACTCCTTCCACTCCTCCCTTGGTGTCCTTTTCCCTTCCCTGAATCCAAGGGTACTCCACAGGCCCCCGGGGACACTAACAGTGGGTGTACCTGACTTGTATGCCTGCCATCAATGTATGGCCTTGTGCCCACATCCCAGTGCAAACTAACCCCAGTGTCCAGAGTGCATAAAATATACTCTGATGGCAATGTGTTTACTTCATTGCCAGTGATTAATCTGTTCTGGAGTTCCGATTTTGGCACATTCATTGGTGCTTACAATCTTTGATGTGACCGTCCAGTTGTTGCCGGGGGGGGGGGCAGTCCATATGTGCATGCAGTGCACCCTCTTCGTGTTGATCCTGGTCCTGAAGTGTGACTCTGCTTGAGGGCACCCACACAACCTTCCCCATTCTGGCATGCCTCCGACAATCATGGCCGCCTTCTTTGGAAATGGATTCCACCCTCCTTGGGACTGTGTCAAAGGTATGCCCCCTCGGTGGGCCCCATTACATGGGTGTCTTCCCCCTAAAGGCAGAGTAAAGGCTGAGCATTCTGGAAGTTCACTGGTGGCCATTTTATAGTAGATGGGGTTGGTTGTTTTTTGCCCCAGTGTGGGTCATCTCGGCCAGACTGTTCAGCCTTCACCACAAGCACATATGTGCAGCAGTTCAGAACAACTGTCCTGTAGGGTGACAAACCCCCCTGTCACCACACTTGTGGTGGCACATGGCGTGACTCCTCCCACTTTCAGATGCGCCTTAGGCCAGTCTCTTCCCTTCCACCATCACCCCTGGTGCAGGCTGGCCTGCTGGTGCACATGTGGTTGACCTGTTCACCCCCCAAGTATTGGGGCTTTGCTTGCTCTCTTGCTTCTGTCCCAAAGAAATCCCTGAGGGCATGCCGTTCAGCCCGAGGCAGGTGCAATCCACCCCCATTGCTACGCTCAGGCAGGTGCAGCTACTGTGCATATCCTGCCAGTGGCATTTGCTTGGCCCAATGAGTGAGCCATGCACATGTTTGTACACATGGCTAGTACGGTGACAGTGCAAATTGCTCATTGAGTTGGTGATGTCCCTTTTGATAGCTGGCTCAGTTACGTTGATTTCCATGGTGGATTACAGCTAACAGATGCCAGCAGACTCTGACCTCTTGTGATGCGTGGATGTGTGCATTAATCAGATCTAGAATGGTATAGCATTTCATGGCCACTTCAGTGACTGTAGCTACACTTGCTCAGTTTGCACCTCCCCATGACTGCAAACAAACATAGTGATGTCTGGCCAGTCAACATCCTGTGTTTATCATGGTGCTCACAGGTAAGTGTGAATCATGTTTTGGTTAGGTAGTGACTTGAATCGATGTCACAGGATTCTCACAATTCCATGTGAATGGAATGTGTTCCGTCCACATCCTTTAACAGGGAATCATTGGGGGAGGGCAGTCTTATGGCAGCAGCAATGGTGAGTCCAGGTCCACATCCATATGTTACTGTTACTGCACTTGTAATTGGCCCGAGTTGGATCTTGTGATGGGACTGGTGGTCATGCACAAGACACACATATGCCTATCCCAGCTGTGAGAAAACATAGGTTATCTCACCGGCTAGTCTCCAGGGATGTCTCTTTCCGGTGGGCATGGCACAGCCATCGCCTTTGGATCCAGACCCTGGGAGTGGACCAGTGTGGGAGGATCACCTGGGTGAGGGGTCTTTGGGGAGTGTGGGTGAGATAACGATGGTGAGACAAGGTATTCCTGCCTCTTTTATTCACCTACCATAGCCTATTTTTTAGGATTTACTGAAGTCCCAACTCCCCCCCCCTTTTACACAAACTCTGGGCCGAGGAAGAGGGTGACTGAGAGCAACTAGACTAACTCTATCACATCGTAGTGGACATGTCCCAATAATCGGGTCAGGAAAAGTCATGCTCTTTACCCTAGGTGCATACACATGATACCAATTAGCTCTCCACACACAAATAAAAGGCAACACCTAAAGACACACTCTCAGCAAGGTGGAACACGAGAACGAACATAACTTCTGGAACAAAGGCATACCTGCTGTAGAAGAGCAATGGACCAAGGAACGAAAGCAGAGGGTTTAAAACCCCAAGGCTTCCCTACAGGAGACCGCAAAAGACATGTGGAGAAGACCAGATCCCACAAGTGAAGATTGCATTGTGTTCCAAAGATGCCAGTGACCATCCCGGGTGAACAGCAGAGTTGGAGAGGCGAGGTCAAGTCTGTGGTACTAACCTTGACTCGAAAATTGGAAAACGTCAAACAAGATAGGAGCGCACTCAAAAAGTAAAAATAAAACAGCCGGTGAGTTGGCAAGTGACCTGAGAGACTGGTGTGTGTTAAAGTGAATGAAGTAGAAATATCATAACACAAGTGAACGTTGCACCCGTGTTGATGGAACACAAAGAAAGGCAGACCGGTGAATGATCTTTGAAGTGAAATACAGCTGCAAAATAAGCAATACTAAGTAATGGAGTGGTCCGGTGAAAAGAAGTAGCCCATTCAAAAGTCTCGGTGAAAAGTGCAATGTTTGAAGCTAAAGGGCAGACACACATCAAGAGTGAAAGTAAATAGTGAATGTTGAGTCAAAGTGGTCCTGCAGTGGTCTGTAACAAAAACCCACACACATTTGAAAGACTTCGACACCCGAAGGTGGTCCAAGCCTGATTAAGGGAGACCCGAAGGGCATTAAACTTGGGGAAGGGAGCCCCTTTGCATCTTTGGGTGAACTGTATCGAGAGAGGTCTGAGCCCGGCAGAAGGGCACCTATGAGAACTGTGTGATGATTAAACTTGGGAGAGGGAGCCCCTTTGCAACTTTATGTGAACTGTATCAAGAGAGGTCTGAGCCCAGAAGATGGGGACGTATGAGAACTGTATGGTTTAAGGTCTAAGCCCGGCAGAGTGGGACCTTTGGGAACGCTTCTGTTAAAACATTATTTTGAAAGCCAGAGAAAGGAACTTTTAACGTGAAAGGCCAGGCAGGCCTTGATCTGTGGTTGTGAACTGTGTACTGTGTTGGAAGCTTAGCCAGAGTGTCTCATACTGCCTACAAGGATCGCCTTCCCTCATGCGGCCTAACATGGGGAGGAAAGCTGGTTCAGCCACATTATCATTTGAACGCTGGCTCTTCCTTTTGCATACATTTTCTCCTTTTTAAACTTTTTGTACAAGAGATAGGGCAGGCATTAGGTTTTTGTTAGAATAGGCCATTTTGATTTGACAGATTCCACTAGACTGTTTTGTTTATCGTTTCATGGTTGAGACTACTCCATCTTACTTATATGGGAGAATAGTAGTTTCTCCAACCCCTACATTTTCAATCAAGATTTTCCAAATTGTATCCATTGTGTCAGTGTCAATTCATGTGATATCATACCTTCCCTACACAGCCCTGGCCACCGTCACCATGTGAATGGCTGTCAGGCTGCCACAGAGACCAACAAGTAGACTTACAGGTCAATGTACCGCTAACACATTGTTGTGTTCCCCAATGGTCTTGTTGGACTTCCAAGTGTGGATGTTGTAAAAGGCATGGGTCCATCTTGCCATGTGGGCAGGACGACTGGTGCTGCCTACCCCCAGACTATCCTGCACCAGCAGGTTCTGGCGTACATCTGGATATGATATGTGAGTTGTCTGTGACTCTTGTTGGTAGATCACTCAGCTCATGCATCAATGAACAGATGCAGCTAGCTATAAGTTGTATGTGTGATCTGTATAGCACATTGATCACTGTCACTTCAATCTCACCTTGCAGCTCTGTATTCCTCCTGAGTCTGTGCTGGTCTGAGTTTCTTGTTAATATCAATTGTCACAGGGTCCATGTTGCCTTTGTCTCCCTTAGCTCAGACCCAGATCAGCACCATCACTGGATCCATGAACCTGCTGCAGTTACTTGTTTCTGGGGACTTCTGGCCTCACTGTTTCACTCCTCATGGGGTCAGGTGATGAACACACACAGCATGTATCTGGTGGTGCTGGTGGGCTGAACCCCCAACACACATTCCCCTTCCCAAGGGCAGCTGCCTGTGACACATGTGTCTGTCTGTGATGTTTCACAGCTGCCAGCATGGGATGGGTGTGGGGTGCAGGTTTCACAACCACATCCATCAGGCAAGCACTCCCCAGGTGGTGTTTGTTGCACATCAGGACAGCACACATTTGACAATGCAAGAGATACCATGCTGGGGCAACACCCCAACAGGGCTGCAATCAAGTCTAGCCGCCTGAGTTTCTCCTCACCAAGTGCGACACCAGAACATATTTGAGTAGACATGGAACGTGACCATCTCGCTAAGCGACAAAGAAGTAAATGACCAGGATTACATCAGTAACAGCACATGGAGAGGGAAGAGCCCACTACTGCATAAATGTTCAGAAGCATGTTCAGAGAATGTTGTGTATATAAGATCGACTCCACAGTTTCACTAAGGGGGCCCAACTCCTTCTGTTCAGGGCACACCACATGGATGGTATTAGGCTGGTAGCATCCACCGGCACAGTGTTTTTCACCACAAAGAACAGGTAGGGCAGCAAGACATAGTGGGGCACAGACAGGTCCTTTGTGCATGGTGTATAGGAATCCAGAGGTGAGTGAGCTTACTTGTATGATGTCCACCCTGGGTGACAGAGGGGGAGTTCTGGACATGAGCATCCTGCCTCCTTCTGAAGCTGTAACAAACTTCCCTTGCAACTGCCCTCTAACCCGACATAAGACTAGGTCCACCCAACACAGTACAACTCTATATTCTCTTTCTTCCACAATAAATAACCTAGGTATGCCAGAAGTGTGGGGAACGAGTGAGCAGATATAACACGATCCTGTAGATATCTCTATTCCCACTTCCTTCATATGTCCATCCCAAACATTCTCGACAGCAAACCCATGCGTGTTTACAATCTTATCAACATTTGGTTCAGCATGCATTTCTAGGTCTCTTGGTGACCGTAACAATACTTCATTAAACTCTATACCCCCAGACAACACATGCATATTTACAACTGTTCTCCCTGATCTGAAAACTAAAGAAAAAAGAAAGCCTACACAACAAAACATCCTAGTATTAATTTTACACTTGATACTTCTCTTAACACTTATGAGGGAATATACTCAGAATTTTCATCTGTTTTGTACTGGTTGACTGGAGTGAAAGGACATTTCTTAGGCCATACCTAACTTAAATATGTTCCCTTCTCCTGTGTCTATGGAGGTATTCCGGTGTCTCACCTCACGTCACTTAGGTGGCGCCAACCCCCATGTACTCCACTTTAACTGCTGTTTGAGTGGTAAAAATGACCTTGTTGGGGCTGTGAAATCTCCTCTCACTCCACTGTCATACAAAGGTTTGAATGAAGAGGTGATCCCGGGGGAGCAATGGCTGATGCTTCTACTTTGAAATCCTCTGGCCCCATTGCAGTTGACTGTTGATGAAAAAACTCACTCTTTGAAGATGTAATCCTGATAGCTTTGGTTAAGGCCCTAAGGTACCCCCTAAACTCGTTGCCAGGAATCTCTGCAGATTTTTGGCCATTTGCTGCAGTACGTAGAGGGATAAGTTGTGTACTCAGCCTACACACTGTGATTTCATGTGGGGAAAGGCAATTATCCTTTCCCAGCTGGTTCCTCAAATAGACAAATGCCACTGGTTGGCAATATAGGCATGTTTCCCCAATTCATTGCTGAGTTTAGAAATCTTCATCTTTAATAAACCATTTAAACTTTCCACAATCCCATTGGCCCAAGGATGATACACCAAGCACAACCTGTGCTTGATCACCAAAAGTAAAGTAATTTCTGCATTGCATTAAAGAAATGGGTTCCATTTTCAGACTTCACAACCTCACAGATTCCCCATCTTGGAAATACCTCCATCACCAAAAATGGGTCTGCTGACGTGGCATCAGGGTGTAGACAGGGACCAGCCTCAAGCTATCAAAACAATGCACAAACAATGACTATAAGTATTAAAAATAAATTTCTGCACCTCTGTATCATGTCCACAAAATAGATATGCAATTACCAAGGTCATGAAGGTCGGGGTATGATTACTCTCATCACTTTTATCATGTTTTCAGGATTCAACTCTCTACACACAATGCAATTCCCTACACATGTACTTACCTGCTCTTGTAAGTTTGGTATAAACCAACTTTCCTGTAGCCCTGCTGTTATTTGTCTTCAAGCAGTGTGCAGCGGGTAATGTAGTTGCTCTATAGATACAAGAAGAAACTCTACAGGCATCACAACCTTCCCTGTGAGCTCCCATCTCTACAACATATCTGTGGGTGAGAGAGCGCATCCCCTCTTAATCCAGAGCTCTTTCTCCTTCTTCTGAGCTTTCTCTTGCCACTCAATAATTTAAAGCAAAGGGACTGCAGTATACGGGACTGGCAACTGTACCTGCTGAGGCACCAATTCTTTGTTCTGGGAATGTGGAAAATGTAAATGTGCTGCCTCTTTGGTTGCCTTTGTCCGTATTATTAGTGTGGGCAGCACATTTAACCACTCCTATGTCTGTTGGTAAAGTGAACACATCAATTAGTGAGGATAGCAAGATAGCATGAAGAACAAGGTTCCCGTCAGATCTCTGAAAACCACTTCAATGCCATCTCGATAACCATGAATGTACAGTGGAAGTTATGTATGCTGAGTCAGAATGAATAGTGACTGCCTTTCCCTCGCTCATCTCCAATACCTCTATGAGTACAATCAGTTGTGCCACTTCTGCTGAATAATGCAAAGGCAACCCTTTCTTAATCCTAACCTGGACCCCCATCCACAAGACCCACCATTGCTGCACCTATATGTCTTTCCTCGGTGTCCTGATCCCTCTGAGGGACCCTCTGAGCCTATCTTGGTTGACCCCATTTCCATATCCCTCTGGGTCCTCTTTTCCTCATCATGTATATTGCACAGCTCTAAAATATTATATCACTTTTCTAATGTACAACCCTTATATTGCATAGCTAAAAAGGTATGCATATTTTCTAACATCACTTTATTAAATGTCCCTTCATCTGACCATGATTTAATCATTTTACCCTTAGTTTCGGATACCTATTCTTTGAGGTACTTTAGAATGTTTACTTTATGCCCTGGATGCACCTGGCACACTTGATCGAGCGGAGTCTCCATAATTAAATTAATCTGGATACAACAATCTATTTTTACCAAAATTTAACAGCTGAACCTGCAGCACACAAATGTCATCAAAACCCCAGCACAAAGCTTCCCAATTTCTTAAAATGTCCCCCAATCATTCATACACTTCTTAGCCACACCACAGTTGACTCACTAACTTTTTTCTATTCCTTTACGAGACACTCATACACAAATGATATGATATGATATGATAGTTTATTTATAAAGCACCTAAACACAATGGGCCTCATTACGACCCTGGCGGTACGGGGTTAACATCACCGTAAAACCAGGCGTGCTTACTGAGGGGAAGAGAGCAAACAACGGGCCAACTCATAATGGCCCGTTGTTTGCTCGCTCTCCTGTTGTTTGCTCGCTCTCCCATTCCCATTCAGCCCTATGGGGGCTGAAATGGGAATTGGGAAGGACCGGGTCAGGGTCCTTGGAGGGAGGAATTACCGGGCCTTCCGAACTTGGAATGGCCCGGTAATTCCTCATTCTGTGGACCCAGACCCAGACGCGATTTCGGCAGCAGCCATGCCGCCAATAGTGGCATGGCTACCTCCGAGGTCGTAATGAGGGCCAATGTGTTTCAAAGCGCTTCAAGGCAAGGGAGTGAACAAGGGAAAATATAATGACATTCTTACAGGCCATGAACAGTAAGGATGTGAAATTAACTATGGTACTCTGCCTGACGACAGAGCTAAGACATAGATAAGGAAGGGAGGGGGAGAGTGGGAAGGAAATGGATACTGACAGGCAACTACCATACTAGGCCTGACGACATTTCTGGTAGAGCCAGAGAAAAACAAGAGGTGAGGGAGAGGGTTGCAGAAAGGTAGGGGAGGAACAAAACAAGCGACTATCATACTAGACCTGACAACATTTCAGATAGTGCTGGAGGAGGTGTGCGGAGGAAAAAACAGTAAGGGAATGGGGGAGGAGATAGACGAGGTTGCTATCATACTAGGTCTAGGGACAATTCTGATAGAGTAAGTGCATAGAAGAAAGTAAGAGGAGGAGATAGGAAAAGGGAGCAGGTAAAGGAGGAGAGAACAAAGAGTTACCAGTCAAAAGAGTGGAGAAGCAAGAGGGGAGAGTGAATACAATTGCAGAAGTCAGTAGTAACACATAATGTTGCAAGCCAGGATACAAGATGAAGAAGGGAATAGCATGATTCAGGACAACCAGTACAAGATGCAAAGGCAGTTCAGCATGCGAGTAGAGAAAGGGTGACGCACCGTGAATGAATGAAGTCCATAAAAGTCAAATCCAGCATTGGCCACGAGACGGTGATGGTGAAACCAGAATCAGGACACACTCCTGCAGAAGTAGGCTTGAGGGGATCAGGGGGGAGTAGTGTAGAAGAATCAAGCAAAACAGCGAGAATGGTGGGGGCACAAGGGAACATCACAGGGGGACAAGAGGGGGTTGGGATGGCCTGTGGGGACAGAGGGAGTAACAAATGTTGATGCATGCTTACCTGCTGTCTGAGCAGGGGGTTGGGCCCTGGGTCCTCCTGGTCTGAACAGCTCCAAACAGGAATTGCCCTTTTTTCCATTTGCCCTTCGCTTAGGACGCCTGGGCGAGATACACCATTGATCAAATATTTAAGAGCAGGAAGGAAGAGGTAGGGCTAAGAAGGTGGGTGGTGCATAGGCCAGGTGACCTAGATCCACTTGCACCTGCTCCCCATCTGCAAAGGAAAAGAGGCTGGAGCGCTCCTTAAGTAGGGAAAAAGAGCGGCAGGCAGGAAGGCACCATATGGGCGGGGCTTGCTAAGTGGTGAAAAAGAGCGACAAGCAGGAAGGCACCAGGTTTGCAGAGCTTGCTAAGTGGTGAAAAAGAGCGTCAGGCAGGAAGGCACCAGGTGGGCGGGGCTTAGGCCAGCTGACCTAGATCCACTTGCACCTGCACCCCATCTGTAAAGGAAAAGAGCCTGGAGGGCTCCATAAGTAGGGAAAAAGAGCGGCAAGCAGGAAGGCACCAGATGGGCAGGGCTTGCTAAGTGGTGAAAAAGAGCGGCAAGCAGGAAGGCACCAGGTGGGGGGGCTTGTTAAGTGGTGAAAAAGAGCGGCAAGCAGGAAGGCACCAGGTGGGCGGGGAGTGATAAGTGGTGAAAAGAGCGGCAGGCAGGAAAGCACCAGGTGGGCGGGGCTTATGCCAGGTGACCTAGATCCACTTGCACCTGCTCCCCATCTGCAAAGGAAAAGAGGCTGGATGGCCACTTAAGTAGGCAAAAAGCGCCAAGCAGGAAGGCACCAGATGGGCGGGGCTTGCTAAGTGGTGAAAAAGAGCGGCAAGCAGGAAGGCACCAGGTGGGGGGGCTTGTTAAGTGGTGAAAAAGAGCGGCAAGCAGGAAGGCACCAGGTGGGCGGGGAGTGCTAAGTGGTGAAAAAGAGTGGCAGGCAGGAAGGCACCAGGTGGGCGGGCCTTAGGTCAGGTGACCTAGATCCTCTTGCACCTGCTCCCCATCTGAGACAGCTCCCCAAAAGAAAGCATCTTTATCGCTTCATCTTTTTTAAAGTGCTCTGGACTACAGCGCTGTCTTTTTTTGACCACAGAAAGATTACCAACACTACTTTGGGGGTTATTCCGAGTATGGAGGTAACCATGCCGCTATTAGCAGCATGGCTACCCCCCATACCAGGTCCTAGGTCTGGGTATCTTGAATGAGGAATTACTGGGCCATTCCGACCATGGAGGACCCGGTAATTCCTCATTCAAGGAACCCGGACCCGGTACATCCCCATTCCCATTTGAGCCCCGATAGGGCTCAATGGGAATGGGGAGGATGCTAACAACGGGCCCGGTAATAACGGGCCCGTTGTTAGCATCCTGGTCTGCTCGCGGGACCCGCTAAGGACGCCGGGTTTTACCAGGCATCCTTAGTGGGTTCCCGCAAGCAGACTCGTAATGGGGAGGTAAGGGGTTGACGGGTCCGGCACCTTTACCGGCGCCATTAACCCCTTACCGCCAAGGTCGTAATGACCTCCTTTGACTAACCAAGAAAATAAACAAAGTAATAAATACAAACAACTGAAAAAAGATTTACAGCATATAACTATTCATTCGCTCCCGTCAAATACTCATCTCACAGAACCATTCTATCTGACTCCATACATACTCATCCCCAAGTATCATTTCCCAAAAAGATACAATACACAACCCTATCAAAACACCACTTTGTTTCCTGCCAAAATGCACACATATTAACTAGACTTCCTCCAAAGCTCTCCGAAGTAGTGCTCATCTCAATCGTCCTGTACAGCTGGGCCGCAGCACCGTACCTTAGGGAGCAAACAGGGCTTTAACCAATATGGTGCCTAAAAACCTCTTCTCTTAATGTGCACAATAAATGGTCCGCTCAGCAAAGTGCCACAGCCGATATATGCAGACATGAAAACTCCCAACTTCTTGAAAAGGGACAGAGTAATCGTGTCGGGGTCACAAATGTCAGAGCTGACCTCTGATCTCTGCACTCTAAAATTGCCCACCATTGGAGATTGAACTAACCTGAGTTTCCCTGAACCACAAAGCAGAAACAGTATATGTATACATTTGCAGAACAGTTAACACACCCCCACATTTCCCTCTTGTTGCCTTACAAAGTCATCAACCAAAATACAAATGGTTTAGCCCTATACAAGGAAATCTAGTCACCACAATGTCATTTGCTGCCTTTGCTGTGGCACCATCCCCTTAGACATGCAATTTCGTGACATTGCAAATACAAGCCCAACCCTCTTCTTGGGTTCCATTTCTGCAGGACACAGAACCCTAATATTGGCATACAATATAGTTGTAATGATTCCACTTGGTCAGAGACCTGGAACCCTGCATCTGACACACATGGCTTATGTACTGGCATTTCACTTTATGAGGCTATAGAGAGCTGATAAAAGGCTCTGTTGATCGGGCACTGACTCTTCATTTCTACAAACACTCTGACACATTGGATATGTATTCTTGGCATTCTCTCACACCCTTTCATTATGCAACCACCATTTCAGTGCATCAGACCTCGGGTCTCATCATACTCTTTTTCTTGCTAATCTATTTAGCCCTCTCATAGCCCCACAGTCATCTTCGCTTCCAGTCACCTGTCTACAGTTTTTGCCGCTAACTACAGGTTGACCCTGCCAGGTGGCAGATGCTTCTTTGGCCACTCAAAAAACAATTTTCAAGCTCATACCCTGGGCCCATCGCTCTTCATTCTATTTCAACTCCAAATAGCCGCTGCTATGTTGTGCAGCTGTCCCTCTGCCGAATGGTACTTTCCCCCTTAGCCAGACAGGCGTCTAAACAAGCTAGACATTTATTTCACAAAGACTGGTCTCAGCCTACACAGCCCGAACCTGTGGCATCTAATCTCCCCAAGTATTTCCCAAGTGTGCATGTTTATATTTATGTACTTGTGTTCAAAACTACTGCATCCCCTCATAATGGGTTTCCCATTCAAGAGCCTTTTCCCACTTTGTATGAAGCTCTATGCTAAGTTGCACAATGCGCTCCCATGTTTTGTTTCTATGTGTATGAAAATCTAAATGCATCATAATAGACACAAATGAACACTAAAAGTAACCTTTAACAAACCTCAATTAACTATTCTAGATGCCTGCAAAACTGCAACATTGTAACCATATCGCATCTATTCTTGTCCCATCATAACATTAATATGGTGCGTGCAATGTGAACCTCTCCTTTCTATTGGGATAAAATCCATCTACCCCAACAAGGGTGACTGTGGATACCTTGTTAGAGCAGGCATCTGCAAGAGCTTTGCAGGGCCAGGGGCACACCCCAGGCACACAGAGGGATCTGCTCAGTAAACCATGGTTGTCACGTTTCACAGTTCCATGCAGGATTCATTAGCAAAATTCTTATCTTATTCCACAATTCATGCCTGGACGAGCAGGCACGGTGGATTGCCCTCTCCAGATGACGTGGCTCAGAGGTGTCCCAGCCAGTGCCCTGGCCATCCAAGGGTGCTAAACCAGCCACTGTGCACCTGTCTCTGATGCAGTGCACCATCAACTTTACTCTGGAGAGTTCCTAACAGGGGCCCAGGCCACTCTGGAGAGCAAAGCTCAAAGGCATTGAGGACTTGCCCCAGGATGGCCAGCGGTACTACTCGACCTGTTGGTGTCACTGGATAGACCATAGCTGTCAATTTAACTTGTTCCATACGGGACACCACAAGGCAGTCCAGTTGGTTTATTTTCACACACTGCATTCCTATGCAAGCTGAGAAGGTGAGTTAGGATGAAATGTGGATTGGAGCCAGGTGTGTACTTTGTGCAGGTTAGTTCATGGCACTCGTGGGACCACAGGGTGTGGTGACATCGGTGGCAAGGATGTGTTCACTGTGTTGGGTGTATGTATGTGCGTTGGCTGGAGGTGAGCAGGTCTAGCTGCATGGGTCCGGAGGGAGACATGGAGATGGGTGGCTGGTGAGCCATTGCTTGCAGTTGTTGCATAGCACTCAGGACGGCAGACATGGGGGTGTTGTGGGTGGGATGCTGTCACTGTGTGTGGTGTTTTTCAGTGCCTTGTCCTGAGGTGAGCATGTCCAGCTGCATGGGTGCGGAGGTGGCTGGCAAGTCATTGCTTGCATTTGTTGCATGACACTTATGGGGGAACACAGTGGCAGCTTTGTGAGTGGGGATGTTGTTACTGCGTGCAGTGTGCAGTGTTTTTTAGTGTGTTGGTCTGAGGTGAGCAGGTCCAGCTGCATGGGTGTGGAGGGAGACATGGAGATTGGAGGGTGACGAGTCAGTGTTTGCAGTTGTTGCTTGCCACTCAGGGGGGCAGAGGGTGCAGTGTCTTTGGGTGCAGGGATGTGTTACCTGCTCTGACCTTGTGTTTTACATTCTTCTGAGGTATCCTGCTAGGGTAAATGGTTGCTGCTAGGCAAGTACACAGAGCTGTGGAATGCATGCATGCTGTACCTCAGCAGTGTAGGCTGGTTTGAACACCTACAGAGAAGTGCACTGTTACATGACTGGGGACAGCTGCAGCAGACTCTCAAGGGAAAAGAGCTGAGTTTAGATGGGCATCTTTCTTGAACTGAACTTGCACGTTTCTCAGTCTGTATGACTCTTTATATGTAGAGGTGTTTTATTAGCTGTATTGTTGGCAGAGAATGGAGTAGCCACTCAACCTATATATTGGGATGAGAACTGCCCAGCATAGCCAGAGCATTACAACCAAGTGTCTGTTCCTGCTTACATTTTGTTGTGCCTTTCTACTTGTGTTCACTTGTGTGTTCTCGGGAGTCTGAGGGCACACATTTTGGTGGTGAGTATGTGGAAGTGATCACAGGTTTCATTGATTGTGTTGTGTGCTTTTGTGTGAACGACACAGATTCTGTTGTTTTCACATGCTATGACTGTGTCAGTGGTTAGGGCACTTGATTTGAAGGCTATGGGCACACAAGTTTGTCTTTCTCAGAACACATTCTAGGGTGTTGTTATGGTCAAGGCAGATTAGTTCAGATTCATCATGAAGGGCACCAGGGATGTGGCTTCACTCTGTGTGCTCCACAGGGGCTGCTACTCAGGTGAAGTAGGTTTGCCTGACGTAATTGCATGCATCCTGTCCCTATGCCCTTTGGCCTGCCAAGGGGATGGGTAGTGCCTGTGACTAATGGTGATGCCCCTCCTGCAGCTCTTCCTGCAGCTCTACTGGTATGCCACGCTGTGTGGCAACATTGTGCAGGACACAAGATGCCATGATGATCTTGCATACTACTGGTGGGGCATATAGCAATTTGCCACCAGAGTGTTCAAGGGAGTGGAAGCATGACTTGAACACCCCAAATGTGTGGTCCACTATGCCACCAGTGACTATGTGGGTGGCATTATACCATACCTCCGATGGGGTGGCAGGATTCCTGAATGGTGTGAGCACGAATGGTGAGAGTGGTTAAACACTGTCCCCTGCAAATGTGGAAATGGATGTTGTAAACATTGATTGTTATGGTCTGTTATTTTGTGTGTAATGTGACTGCTTGCATGTGCATGATAGTTGATTCTCACCGATGGGCCAGATGTTGCCAAAGGTTTCTGATGCCAGGGTTTGGTATAGTGGTGAACAGCAGTAAATGAAGCTGTCATGTGTGCTTCTGGGGAAATGTACATTCACATGAAGCGGATGAGTGCGTGGAGCGGATGGGGGCGTAGAGTGGATGGGGACATAGAGCGGATGAGTGCACAGAGCAGACGAGTGCGCAGAGCGGATGAGTGCGTAAGAACGGACTAGTGTGTAGGAACAGAGGAGTGTGTAGGAACGGAGGAGTGTGTAAGAACGGAGGAGCGTGTAAGAACGGACTAATGCGCAGAAAGGATGAATGCATGGAGCGGATGGAACGGGAGACATATGTGGACAGGACTGGGGATGTATGTGGATGGAATGGGGGACGTATGTGGATGGAACGGATGAAGTATGTGGAAGCTGTGGGTGAAATATGTGGAAGGAGTGCATAAAACAACTTAGAATACACGGAAATGATCGAAGTGCATGGAATGGATTGGAGTGCATGGAATGGATTGGAGTGCATGGAGCGGATTGGAGTGCGTGGAGCATATTGGAGTGCGTGGAGCGGATTGGAGTGCATGGAGCGGATTGGAGTGTGTGGAGCAGATCGGACTGCGTGGAGCGGATCTTTATGCATGGAGCGGATCAGAGTGCGTGTAGCGGATCGGAGTGCGTGAAGTTGATCGGAGTGCGTGGAGCGGATCGGAGTGCATGGAACTGATTCTAGTGCATGGAACAGATTGGAGCGCATAGAAGTGCACGACTTACATGGAATGGTTTGAAGTGCATGGAACATTTGAAAGAGCATGTAAACCATCATATCACATCACCACACTTACTCTCTTCTTTACACCACCATTCAACTAGAACACAGAGATACTATGACACCATTCGGCATAGCTGTTCTCAAACCAACATCTGCCTCATACTCCACATCACTCTAACTAAACGCTGCTGGTTTCACACCCTCCAGCCAGGCGTTCTCCTCAAGCCTAACACAGCCAGAAACGGTCTGGACAAAGCCTACCAGAACAAACACATACTCTTGATCTCTCAACCACCACAACTACCGCTATGAAGCAGCTATTACACGAATGCCACACCAGCAGCACACATATCCGTTGCTAACATGCACCTTTGACTCTCTCTACTCTCTCTATTGATTTGAACTTCGGTTCCCGAGGGCGTCCAACCTACCAGCGCCTAGACCATACCAATGGTACATAAGGTGCTATATAAATGCAAAGTAACATAACATAACATGCATGATGACTCTCTTTGCATCACAAATGACCAGTGCATTGATTGAATGCCAATGCCTCTGGTTGTGGTACATGTGCTCAGGTGCACAGGGTCGCTGTAGCTCAGCATGCATGCTATCAATAGCTCCCAGCACCTGTGGGAAGTGTTCTATGGCATACTCTCTTCCTTGCCTGCGGTGCGCTTGGCATGCATATGTAGGCACCGGGATTGCGTGGCCTGCGATATGCCCCCAACAATGGCAGGGTTTGCTGAAATAAGCCCATAGCCAATAAATGTAGGACTGTCAGCACCTTCTCCAGGGGTGTGAGTGCTTGGGTGCAGATGGTGTGTGATGCAAGGCCTTCCTCCCACTCCCACTCCCTGACCATGTTTAGGATGATAAGGGGAGGAAATCTGTACCTTGCAAGCACCTCATCATCTGGCATCTCAACTATCATTGTGCGAGGATGGAAAATACTGTCCCTTACCATCCTCCTCCTCCTCCTTCCATAAACATGTACGATCGCTGCCACTATGGATGGCTTTATTCTGGAAGTGCATTGCATGCTTATACACGTATCCTTTGGGCTTTGTATGTTGCGTCACGCATTAAGTGGTAGTGAGATCACAAGGTTTGCGTGTGCCTTTTCGCTCCGGAAAGTTGCAGTTAGTAATCCATGAATTGGGTTACGTTGTTGCTTGACTGAAGTTAAATCCTTGAATCAGCAACATGAGTTTTGAGCACTGCAAAGTGTCGATGCAAATTGTCTTTGTGGCATGCAAAACATTCCATGAAGCGGGCCGTAAGAAAATTCCTGCTAGTACGGGATTTATACAAACCTGGTATCTCACCTGAAAATAGAATGACATTTCAAAAAGAAAAGACGAAACATCTTCAAGAAGAAGAACTAAAAAAAAACAGGTGCTTGAGAAAACGTACAAAGGATTGTTTTAGAAATGTCATTTTAAATTTGTCAGTTTAGACGATAAAATCCGATGTTTTCTTTACACAGCACCATCTAACATCCACACTCTTATTTTCCTATTAGGATTGCTATATGTTTTCCAATGATCTTCATCACAATGTCTCCCTCGCCTTCATCAATATAGTCGCATGTATTAAGTGTTCACTGCTTCTGATAGAGGAATATGGTTTAGTGAATGAATAAACGCTGCCCCTATCTCATCGTTGGTACGGTGTGTTTAGTTAGTTAGTTCATTTCCTTCGGCAAAAGGAGTTGTCCTCGGATTTCTGCTGGCTGAGTTGCCCAGTTGAATTATTTGGAAGTTGGTGACCGATGGGCAGTGCAACTCACCAGGTTTGGGAAATGGTGTACAACCATTGAACACAAGCTAATCTCTGATGGCTCCTCATTTTATCTCCCTCAAGTGGGGTATTTTCTCCTGTACCTCCATCAGTGCCCGTAGGGGTTGATGATTTAAGGCCATTTAAGATGTCCCATTGTGCATGTTTTTGAGTGGGGACTGTGCTCTCTGGGACATGCACTCTGGAAAGATAAGCCAGCAGTAGAACTCTTCCAGTGGTGAATAGAGCAGAGCCAGAGCTGAAATCAGAAGAACCTGTCAGGGATGTTTCATGCTCTCAAAAGCTCTTTCCTTCTGTGTAAGTGTTCAGTTTTGATGACTGCAAACAGCAAGGTTGCTCTGGGTTATGGCAAGTGTCAGGAAGGACCTGGTCCAGAGCCTTCGAGGACCATTGGCTTCAGCTGGGTCTTTGGGCAGATGATTATCTTCTTTCCCTGTCTGCAGCCAGTGATGGGGGCGGTGGGGGGCAGGCCACTGTCTTGGCAGACAGAGTACGCATGGTATATGATATAGGGGGAAAGGAATCAATTGTTAAATGTTCCTTTAAAGGTATACAATAAAAGATGTTATCACATGTAAGTTGCACCATGTCATAGAGCAGGTACATTAGTGTGCACTGTGGGGCCCCCTGTAACTAAGAGAAAGGAGACCAGCCTATAGGCTAGTGGTGGTCATATTAGTCAGGTTTGATCTCAAATGAACATGCAACCACAACATATATTTTTAATATGAATACTCAGATAGGGGCATGTGCCAGAGATGATGGAGAGGACATGATGGGTAAGAACCTTGGTCACAAGTGTTGCACGTCTATTCTTTGATGAAGTCCATTGTTTGATGAAGATTAACAACCCTAAGATGGTTTTGATAAATATGCATTGTGGATGCTTTCCCAGCAACAATGACACAGTGGCAAATGAAGAACCATTAAAAAACAGCATGAATGAGGCAGATTCATCTGCTGATGTTCTCATCGCAACTCATACAGAAGCAACTAGGCAATCGACAGGAACCATGGTTTTGTAGTAAATTTAGAGCAGGTATTGTATTCACTTGGCAACTAGATCTGCAGTTTAAGCCAATGGCACTTGAATGGTTTGCGATTGATGGCCAATTTAATCAAAATATCATAAAAACATTTCGGCAAATAAAGTAACATGGATGAAGTTTTACAAATAAAATAAAGCAGACACATTAGAGCAAAATGTATGAATTTCAGAACTTCACGTAGCTCTAAATCACAATACTGCACTAGCACTAAGCAGTGACAAAGCCAGCAATGATTGTGTGTCCCACAAAAGATGGAAGTTCATTATAGATCGGAAAATACAGTAGATAGCTTATGCAGAGACGTGGCAAGCCTTTACAACTAAAATCATCAATGCATGCGTACTTCAATAGCTTTAGTCACGAAAAAGCTAAACATGCTTACTAAACCCAACACGAAAAATGATATTGGATCATCTTAAAAAGTTATCTATTCTGACTAAAGGCTTTATTTAGGTGATATGCAGACATTTTTGAATATCCAAACAAAGAGTTGTTAAAACTCCAAAATAGTAAAGACAGGGACAAAATCCTAGACAAGGGGTGAGTAACATAAAAAAGAGCCAAATGAACCCCGCATTTTATACAAAAGAAAATATGATGTGTACTACACATAAATGCTGTACTCAATACAACACGACAATAACGTATAATAAGAATGCACCTAGGCACAACCATAGCAAACCCGGGGGAACATTCACCTCACTTAAACTTCAAGGCAAGACAAGGTGCGAATGTAAATTGAAATTGTAGGAGCTTACACAAGAATCATGAACTATCTGAAAGGGTGGAGTATGCAAAATAAATATTTGTTGATAAAACGTCACACTCACTACAATGATAAAGGCATTCATACATGATACATCACAACTCATTTAAAAGTACTTTGGCGATCCCTGATTTGGAATATCATGGAAAAAGAGGTTCTGTGTTCTGTGTGTTTCTATATTCTTCCCAGCCAGCCACAGAAATAACTCAGGTGACTTTAAGTCATTATTTTTCATTTGAGTATTTTGATAAAGGCACAATACAGACACAGCAGTGAGTCACCACTTCACGCAGGATGGATACAATCTGCAGTGAGCACAAGACATGGGATTCAAAGTTAACCTTGGAATACCACACTCACAAAAGAATGTAAGGGCTCAAGTAATTGAAGTTTTTCAATCTAAAAGTCAAAGGTTCGGACATACAAATTAGATTAATGATAATATGGCACACTTTAAACTCCAGATTACAAGGCAATTACATCAAAAGTTCCGGAAGACAATCTTCCACTACCACCTCTAACAAATAGATCAACAGATTAGGGACACTACCTTTTAGAACCTCTTTTGGATGAAGAACAACACATTAACAAGATTTCTAAGCCCCGACTAGTTAGTGCGCAGTATTGAGCAAGAGACACACTGAGATAACAGTGAGCACTGGAGCATTCAAACATTGGGAACATATTCTGTATTGGCCACGTTGGATGCAAGCCAATAGGCCATAATGACGCATGGGGAACACTGTGAAAACCTTGAATAATGCACTTATTAAACATCGGGAATATATTTTGAATGCAAACACATATACTTATCACTGATTACATGATACAGTATTCACACTGGTGCAGCGGGTCTTTCTTAATCTTAATTGGGCACTGAAATCAATACTGACAATTGCATTGGGGTGACTGCCAGAGAGATGGAGGAAACATCTATTTGCACAAATTAAAGGTTGGCAGAAGTAATGAAACTTTAAATATATTTATAAACTTCTTTACATTCTGGGAGTGGTAGATACAAGGCAGCTCACCCTACTCTAAAATAGTGTGATTTTACATCTTATCTAATGAAATTCCCTGTTTGGCTTTGCGGCTCACAGTAAGAGTGATTCTCCAAATCAGTGGATTATGGGCCTGAGGATGGAATGGTGGGGATCAGCGAGTCAATCTCCTGCGAGTGTTGCACTTGGAATGGGCCAGTTACTTTTGCATAACCCAGACAAGACTCTGGAGACGGAACCCTCTCCAAAGCAACAATACACCGTAATGCACAATAAACTGAAAGCACTCCCCCTGGCACTTAGACTATAGATATAATTCTCAAAGAGGGTAATTCCAAACCCCTTACCCCGCTTGGAACAAGAGCGGATTCCTTCTTCTTAAGAAGAAAAGGATTTCATCCTCCCAAAGTCAGCAGTGAGGTATACGGAATAAAATATAAAAAGCATAAACGCAAGTCCAACAGATAAGAAAAATTCCAATCGTGTGCCTTAATTCATGATACGAGGGCTTGGCGGTGGGGCAGCTCCCACCCACCATGAGGGAAGCAGTCGTGACCTTAATACTTAAGCCAGGCAAGGACCCACTAGACTGCGTGTCGTATTGCCCGATATCTCTGCCCAATCTAGATATGAAAATCTTTGCCAAAATCTTAGCAGACCGCCTACTTCTGTATGTCGCGCAGATTGTGCACGGAGACCAATCAGGGTTTATTCCGGAGAGGTCGACTGCGCTGAACTTGAGAAGGCTCTTTGGGTTTCTCGCCCAGATAGACCCATCAAGACATTCCCACCAATACCTCACCTGCCCTTAGTTACCGCCAGGTACCAAGTTGTGTGGAATGGACGAGATATTGACAATCACCACACTACCTAAGAGGTTGACATTGGCAGATGCACTTGCCACAGGAGTATTAAAGGAGAATAAGGGGAGCACTGAGAGAGCATGTTAGAGGTGGAGGCCTGAAGAGTAAGGAACCTTATATGCCAGTCGGACCCAGATCTGGACAGAGCTGCAACAGGGGAGACCTCGCAAACCGAGCGTCTCAACTCGGGATAGAAACGCAAACTAACCAACCCTACTAACAATTTCCCTTTCTGCATACACCTCTCAAACTCCAAACCAAACACAACCAAACCTACAGCACAACAAACCCCACAAACTTCACTACACTGCAACAACAAAACAAAAACACACATAGTCGTGCACAACAGTACACGACTTCTACCGGCCGCAAAAACCCCAAGCCCTGCCAACGGACCCACCGGGCTGAGGCTGCCAACAGCACATCACTGCTCTCTTGCACTTTTTCTGCTTCGTCCCACTAACTCATCCTCCCCTCCTTTTCAGAACCGCCAGAGCACCAGGGGACCACTCCGGTGGTGATAGTGCGCGGTACAAATGTCCTTTAACATTAACATTAACATTAACATTAACATTAACATACTAACCTCACCTACGTTAAATGACAAGTTTCCCAGCCAGACAGTCAATGCTTTTTTGTGCCCATTTAGCCAACCCTTGTAGAAATTCTTGATGTTTCCTCACTGCGGAGGGATTTTTTTTGTTGCAATGGACCATTCCCCTGTTGGCTCACAGAGGGGTTTCCCATCTTCTGTGACACATGTGGGTGAAGCCCAGTTGCTAACAAGCATTGCCGGGGAGGTTGAACATGTGTTTGATGTGGAGAGTGCTCAGACCAGTTTAAAGATTCAAGATTCTGGCTGGCCTTGTTATATATCCTGAGGCCATTTCCCTGTCTGTTCAACTGACCATATGTACAATGCCCAATCACAATTCAGCCTGGGGCCAACTGCACAGATGAGGATACTGAAGGGAAGGCCTGACCAAGGGGAGGAGTTACTTTCAAGAGTTTAGTTTAGGAGGTTTTCTTGGCTGTGAGACCGGGAGACTGAAGAAGTGGAGGAATCTGTTGAAGTGCAACAGTGGAGAGTAAAAATAGGAGGTAACTTAATCAAGGGAGATTACCAGAAGAAGGTTTTGGCAGCACAGGAGGTGAAACATCAGAAGAGGATATTGAACATAAGGAGGTGGTGGTGGTAAAGGAGGTGGTAGCATCAGAATAGGTGGTGTACTGAAAGGACATTGGGGTAGTAAAAGAAAGTGGTAACCTCAGGAGAAGAGTTTAAGCATAAAGCAGTGGTGGTATGAAGGAGAAGATGAAGGAGTTCATATCACAAAAAGGGGAGACTAATCAGAAGGAGGTTGGAGTAGCAAGGGAGATAGTAACACCAGTTGATGGTGGTGAAATGCTGGATAAGGTGATTGTAGCAGGTGTTGGGGGCAAAGTCATAGAGAAAGTGTTAACACCAGGAGAAGAGAGTATATAGAAGGAGGAGTCAGTAATGTGAACGTAAGGCCCTTTGGGTAGCGTGTCATACAGTGGATGGGAAGCAAAGTAACTCTTACACCAAATAACGGAACCAACTCAGGAAGATAAGAGAAATATGGGCTCTAAGGTAGAACACTCCTGTGCTGATCTTGGTATTTGATCTGATGGTCTTTATTATTCTGTGCAAGGTCACAGGTGGGAAAAGGTGAACCCAACACCTTTTGTAAGGAAATAATAGGAGTTCCTGGTTACTGCGCAGCAAGAAAGTTTCATTGAATCTTGTGACTACAAAGATTTACACACTGAATGCTGTGTGCAAAGGTCTGTTTCTTTAATGTTCATAAGGTAGACACATGGTCTAAAAAGTGGTCAGCCGACACGTGTTTCGAACCCGAAGGTTCCTTCTCAAGGCAAGTTAAGTAATGTAGGAATGAAGAGTGGTTTAGAATGCACCATGTGGCAACATGTTCAAGTTAGTCTCGTGGGGTTCCAAGGCTGTTGCCATCCATTCATCAGGAAGGCTGTAAATGGGTATCAGGTACACAGTATATCATTAGCTCTCAAACTATAAGGCCCTTTGTTATACGGCCCCCTACAAAAGGTTGGCATGCTTGTGCCAGTATGGAACATTCGGCTCACTAGCAGTATGTAAGCTAAGGCCCCAGGTGCCTGGAGGTGGACTTGACTCTACCTCCTCACCCAATTAGCCCAAAATCTCTCCTCAGCCATGCCTTCTGCCATGAAGATTGTCTTTGAACTTGGCCTTGCAAAACATCCTTGTATCTGGGAATATAAGGGAGTGTGAGCATGCACTATCGCTTGTTTTAGAACTTCTCACCCAACTCTATTTCCATCCTAGGCTCACATGACAAGAGACCACAATTTGGACCATTTTGCTGCCTTTAATTGTCTTAAAAGAAATAAAACTTGGCACAAATGGTGTTCTTTCTTTGCACCGGAACAAGGGATGATTCAGCATCTTACGTTCAACGGCTTCAAGAATAGATAACCAGTCTTGGCTGCTTCAGCCCTGACACCAGGCCGGGCAGCTTTGTCATTCATTTTCACAATCCCAGCTAATTCTTACTGCGAAACAGCTCTCAACGTTTGTTCTCCATGGGTATGGGCTTACTAAATGTGTGAGACTGATGTCCAGCTTCTATACAATGGCAGATCCGCTTGCAGTCTATTCACTACTCATAGCCAGTATCTAAGATTACTTGATCTACTTGCATTGCTGCATCTGTAAAATTATTTATCGGCTTGCATTTTCTGCAGTGCTCTTTACATGTGCACTGTTTTCTTCGCATATGAAAGTTTACCCGATTCTTTACTTCTTCATCGGTTTCTATAAGGGTTGTGTACCTTCTTCAGCCAGTATTCTTTGTGTGTCACACTCGTGATGTCACTAGCCCCCTTTCTTGCTCTTTTTCATGTTCCTTTGGGGATTTCCTCCATTAGATTGTCATCTCTTAGAGAGTACATCTGATAGGGTTTTTTAATGGATACATTTTCTCAAAGAGAGGGGCTGCTCCTCTACAAATAAATTAGGTGGTACTATCAGGAGGCATCAGTGAAGGGTGGCAGAAGTAACAAAGAAGTTGAGAAAATAAAAAGGCGAGGAGGTGAATGTGAACTCATGGGCACAGGTGAGATTCGATGTGGAGAGGATAAGGGAATACTGAGGAAGACCTTGTGTGAAGAACTGGGAATAATAATGGAAGAAGTCAGAGCAGTGGAAGTCGTCATAGCCTCTGGAGGAGGAGGAGGTCGGATTTCAGGCAGAGAGAGAGGTACAGATATTAGGCCTCGGAACGACACCAAAACAGTCACCAAAGGGAAGGAGAGAGGCACTCAGGAGGTGGGTGGATAACAAAGAAGATCAACAAGGGAAGATGAAAGAGAAGAAGACCAGGGCTAATTAGCTAGGATAGTCAGTTTCCAGTGGGACAGGTCGGCCCTGGGCAGGAACCGAGGGTGGGTGAAGGGATTAGACAGAGTCAAGGAGGTTGCACAGTTTTTATTGAGGGGAAAGGACGGGACCCAAAGGTTTCTTAAACCTACATTATGGACCACTCTTTAGACCTCCTTATTGGTCATGACTGATGACCCATCTGCCCAAAAGATCTGATACCAATGGTAGCCAAGGAGTAAGAGACCTTAGAAAAACCTGCATCTAAATCAATTAACCCTTAAAACATGGGAGGTGGGCCAGCCTGTCACATATTTTAAAGACCATAAAACTCACTCCAAATGCCTACGGCCTGGTACCCACTCCTGGAAGAGCATCTAGATTGCTGTTACTAGTGTTCCATTGGGAGAGGTTCCCAGTTGTGTTGTTATTGAGCTTACTTGTGTATATTATAGCAAAATAAAAATATTTAAGCAAAATTACAGTCTTGTCAACCTTCTTGCTCGCATATCTCCTGCAAGACACTAACATGTCAAGATTTTTCTACAATAGCATGGACATGTTTGGGGAGTTATTGGGTTTCAATTTAAGATTATTTGCAGCTAATTTTCTAAAAATTTTACTTTCAACAGTGTAGTGTGAATAACATATGACTTGTTAGAATGTAATTGTCAGTACTGCAAATATTCAACTGTTTCAATGAGTAAACATTGTTTTCCTGCTCCTGGCTGTATTGTTCCATAGATAAGGTGGATATCCATCTTACTTTCCTATTTGTAGTGTTGGGTGTCAGGTGACTTTGTTTTCCAATCAGCTTCATAACACTCTCTCCCTACCCTTCATCAATAGTCTTTTTAATAACTAAGTTATCATTGCCCCATCTGACCAATAGTACTGTGTGGTTAGTTAGGAAGTTTATTTACTCCAGTAAAATAAGTTATCCTCAGAATTCTCCTGGGTGAGTTTCCCAGTTGATTTATTACATAACACAGGAACAGAAATCATGTATTCACTAAACCAGGTCTAATTACATGTAATGGAAAAGTTCTTCTAGACTTGGTAGTCTGTATCATGTGGGTTAGCTAAGCAGAATTGAACAAGTGTCGAACGCTACTGTAAAATAACGCCCTCCACGGGCGCAATATCTTCTATTCGAAAGTTTTTTGTTAATGTAACTGACTAAACGTCTATTATTGACTTTCTGTATGAAGTTTATTTTAATTGTAATTGTAATTTTTTTATTTATACAGTGCTTAAACACAGGTGGAGTGCTTCATAGCACTTCAAGGCGGGATGGAAATAAGGGAATACAGTAATCATTATTAGGCCTTGAAGTTTCCGATTGATATAAACAGGAAACTTGCATACTAGGCATGACAGCGTTTCTCCTAGTGAAAGTACATGAAGTGTTACAGTTTGGAGCCAGCTAGGGTGGGGGGGACAGAAAGAAAGGTGGGTGGTTGGGGGGCACATGACAGAGAAATGTATTAGTCCTAGTACATATAGGTAACACATGCATGCAGACAGAGGTGCGAGGAAGAGGGGGTGGCGGAAACAAGCGTGTCCAGTCCAACAAGGCCCTGGGTTAAGTGCAGAGAGGTTGCCTCGCTCATAGAGTGTAAGCAGAAAGTGCAGTCATTCTGAACATGGTGCAGTGGCACAGAGGCAAGTGCAAAGACTGGCGGGGGCCTGGGACCTGTGAGGCTCTAGGGGTGAACCAGACAACCAGTCAGCAAAAACTGAATAGAGTAAGGGAGGAGAAGGAGGAAGGAGGGTGGCGAAAAGAACAGAGTTAGCAGGGTAGAGGGAGAGAGAAGGAGGAAGAGAAGAGAAAGGTCTTGAGGAATTTCCAGAACTTAAGGTACTCCGACTCAAGATGGAGAGTGGCAGGGAGGCTATTCCAGAGGGAGGCACCTGCAGGGGATAAAGATCTACCCCCAAATCTCTGTTTGTGAAAGCGGCTCGCCCGCAGAGATTTGGAGGAGGACAAGCGTACGACTCTAGAGGGAGAGTATTTAGGAAGAAAGCATTGTAGATAGTGCAGGCCCAACCCCAGAAAGTCTCGGAGATTATGCAGCGGTCTTGAACTTGATCCTTGCAGCCATGGGGAGGCAGTGGAGGGATTTCAGCATCAGAGAGATGCAGCCCAAAGTTAAAGGAGAAATGCAGTATGACTCATGTGAAAAAGAGTGTTGAGGGACAAGGTTGGATTCGTCTGTTTGACTGCTGGGAGTTAGAAATGATTAATGGACGCACTTTTAGCGACTCCCCAGGTAAACACACATGCTCCATTGGTGTACCGTCTAGCATGTTGGACTATATTTTTATGAGCCCCATATTGTTACTACAGGTGATGGATATGGAAGTGATTAAAAACAATTGGAGTGATCACGCAATCCTCCGGTGCACACTCAACATCCCCAGGGACCCTATTACACAAACCAATATGGGAAAAATTAAGGTCAATAATGCTGGAACCCGAATAAACTGGTCAGATAAGAACATAAGGTTAGCCTCTGAATCCCTAATCCATCAGGACATGCTGAATTCTTTTGACTTCAGTGGTATGTCCATTAATGCTATTGAAGACTGGATTTTGTCCTTCTCCGGTAAACATGCTGCCAGCTCCATGGGGGTAATGTTAAGAACAGAAGGTAACACGCAGCCCTTTAATAAAGAGATAACGGATGGCAAGAGGGACTTAAGTGCCGAGCTTCGAAGAATGAAGGCTATGAAACTTCTAATGCCACAATATGGTGACTTGGTCAGGAAAATAAAAAACAGATATAGGATAACTATTAAGAATATCAAAAAGGCTGAGAGTATTCACTCATACCAATGAGTGGTTCAGACTATTGGCTCTAGAATCTCACGTAGCATTTGGGCACTCTTAAGTGAGGCAAAGGGGAAGAGCAAAGGCCAACTAGCTAACCCTATAAGTGGAGCAGTATGGTTAAAATTCCTGGAAGCACATAATTCAAAAAGTCAGGCTGATGAGCACATGCCAGTAAGACTGACTCCATCTGATCCTCCCTTTGATGTATCGCATGGGATGATAATTAGTAAAATTAAAGAGCTGAAAGCTTCGAGAGCCCCTGGTCCTAATGGACTGTCCAATGCCGATATTAAGAACCATCCTGACTTCTGGGCTAGTTTGCTTACTATCCTGTTTAAGAAGATCTTGTCCTCAGGGAAAATACCTTATTCTTGGCAAACAGCGATTCTTATCCCTATTTTCAACAAGGGAAATCAATTAGATCCTTTCAATTACAGGTTACTGTCAATGTTAGACATCACAGGTAAATTGTTCGCAGCTTTATTGCTTAGAGAAATACAGAAGTGGGTAGACAAAGCTAATATTCTGTGTAAATTTTAGAGTGGGTCCGTCAGGACTACTCCACTACCCATAACCTGATGGTTAAGGATATTCTACGCACCAGAGCGAGCATTAAGGGGCAACCATCGCTCTATGCATTATATATTGATTTTAAGGCGGCGTTTGATTCCATTCCTAGAGACCGGTTATGGGTGAAACTTGAAGATATGGGCTGTCCAGAGGGCCTGCATTATTATCTTAGACTTTTGCATCTAAACACCTCAGTCAGACTTAAACTAGATGAGGAAGGACATTTGACTAATCGGGTGCTGCAGAATAGGGGGTGAAACAAGGGTGCGTCACGGCACCATTAGTTTATCATTTATATTTCCACGACAGTCCCCTCAAAGTTGGAGAATCCGCTTGTGTAGCTTTAGCCTACGCAGATGATCTAGTTATACTAGATAACACCATATGTGGGCTGCAAAGGTCTGCAATGGTATTATGGGAATATGTCAGTAACAATGGTTTAACTATTAATTTAGAGAAAACCAAAGTACTGACATATACCCATACAAGAGTTACCCAGGTCAATCTTGTGGTGGGCAATACAACTATTCTTTACGCTCCTTCATATCGCTACCTAGGGGTAGAATTTGAAACGAATGGGGATTATAAGATCTGTAGACAAACACGTACTATCAGAGCTGCCCAAGTCACGGCCTTGATGGCCCACTTTACTCGTAAACCGGGTGGCTTTACGCTGTGGGCAACACAACAATTATATGTTCAAGTGTTCATTCCCATGATTACCTATAGACTGGAGGCCTTGCTAACTCTCAATCTGGCTTGGCTACTAGTTATTGAAGGAAAATTCTGGTGACGGATATTGGGTTTGCCCCCCATTGTGCCGATGGCTCTTATAAGATTAGAATTAGGACTCCCTACTCTAAAAGCAGTGGTGTTAAAAAAGAGAGCTGGGTTTTTTCTGAGGATGATTGGTACCACCTCCAATCCCCTACTAATGGCAGTTCACCAGGAATCAACTAAAAGTTACATCACTGGCACATTATTCGAACCCATGATGAAATACCTAGCAGAGATAGGTTGAAACCATAGAGGAGACAGTTTCTCAAAGCATGTTATAAATGCACTTGGAAAGAGAGTTGCTTTGTGGGACTGGCTAGAGAACTTTGCTCATTTGAGTACATTGAAGAGTTATCAGTTTGTTCAACTTAGAAACTATAACTTTATGCAGCCACAGACTTATTTGAACCTCTGCCCAGCTAAAAGACTTAGACGATTTATCATTCTTTTTAGAATGGAACAGTTACCATCTATGATGAACTTGGGGAGTAGAGCAACGATTCCTACTAAAGATAGATTTTGCCGTCTCTGTAAGCAAATGGATAAAGTGGAGACAGCTAGACATTTACTACCTGATTGCCAAGAAATGGCCGATACTATTCAGTTGCTACTCGGCAAATATGTACATAACTTGGAAACTTTGAAAGATCTGTCCTTTTGGTGTTATTGTGCAAACTCGGGGAATATGAGCTTATTAATTGCCCTTTACAACATATGGCTAAAGGTTGAATATAAATTAGGAATGTCAAAATGAGATATCGATAAGATAGTAATAACTTTGCCTAGCCCAGGGAAAAAGAGATGGTACTGCAATAATACTTGAGCTGTTATTTGTATCCATGTAGGTGGCCGTATGCGAATCAAAGCGGCCAACCAGTTGATGTAGGAATCATTTTAAGTGCTATGTGAATCACCGATTTGTTGTATCTACTTTTATATAATTGTTAAATTTTATTTTATAATTTTTATAATATGTGTAAAGTTTGAGTTTTCTTAGACTAAATCACATTAAATAAATAATAATAATGATGCAGTCCCAGGGCTTGAGGCCAAGGATAAGTTTGTCGGTTCTGTTCTGAATGAGTTGTAGAGGACAGAGAGTAGAAGTAGGAAGGTTGAGAAAGTGGCTGTTGCAATAGTCCAACATGGAGATGACCAGGCCTCTCGAGGTGGTGAGCCTCTGGGGGAAAGTGAGAACAGGTAGAATACCTCTGAGGGGGTGCAGTTGGTAGTGGGACTTTTAGGAGGTGTCTGAAATGTGCAAAGAGAAGGAGAGAGTGGAGTCGAAGATGATTTTAAGATTTTTGCTTCTTTGGTAGGTGAGGGTGCAGGGCCAAGGGAGGCCGACCAGTGTGAAAGTGGGAAAACAGGAGCAGAGGTCCCAATGAGGTTTTCAATGATGTGCCCTCAACAACAAAAAAAATGTGAGACAATATTTCTAAGCAACATAAAGATGATTTACCTGTAGATTAGCTTCATCATTTGAATTCTATGTTTAGGCATCATTCAGGGTTAAATAAGTATTAACACTTGAATGAGGTCTCCTGTATTCCAGCACATAAGGCTGTAGTACTTTTCTTCAGGATTTGCTATGGCAGCAACAGCATCAAAAGGGGAAGTGGCAGGCGGAGTATGAATATATGGGAGGTGGAGGGCTACAAGCTGCAACAGGAAAGGAGAGGCAGAAGTTTCGGAGGTACTGTCTGCATTCCACAGACCAATGAAAAGGGGGTTTTGATGGGTAATACCATGCATCACTATTGCAAACAGGCGTGACATTGGAAACTTGGAGTGGCCAAATTGATATCATCTCCAGGCGCCAGGAGTAGTTATTCCATCTGCCCCTTCTTTCCCAAACATGAAAGAGAAAAATATCAAACCACAGGCAAAAAGCATAAGGGTTAGGAAATACAGGGGCAATGACGCCATCATCCACACTTTGAGCCCTGTTGTTCAAGGTGGGCATGTATAGAATGTAAAATTGATGGGGAAAAGGTGACGTATTTTGCAGACAGAAGAGCACGTTGCCCAGAAATCAAATATAAAGAATTGCCAAGTGCACCATGAACTCAACTATCAATGAATCTAAAGTGAGATGGTAATTTATGTAGATGTGCATAAATAAATGCACCATTTATGTATACATTGATTTCATGAGCCGCAACATGTTTTGTTCTAAAGTGCTTTACAAATATGTAGTTACTACATTCATCTACGTCCTTATCTGGTTCCGTGCTGTATCAGGCTATCTTTTGCAATATTGTTTTTATTAAATTGAGCAAAATCAATATTACACTAACGTGTTAGTTTGGCTCCTGTTTGAGTACTGAAACAATTCAAGCTGTTTGCAATGTGTGTCCTATCAACTATGTGCTGTGGACTTCAGAAGCAAGCAGTTTAATATTTGGACAGGTTGTCATCTATTGAGCAAAGTAGATGTAGAAACACAAAGTCCACCAGAAAGAGATAAAATCACAGAAACCTGGGGGAGTTCCTCAGAGTGTAGGGTACTATGCTCTCTCAAACACATATTCCAGCAGTGGGATGCCTTTTGAAGAGCTTGCAAATCTGAGATGGCAAAGAATCACATGCTGACAATACTTTCTATATAATGTCAGTATTTGGGGATATATGGTAATATCTGGCAAATGATGTGAGCACCTGGACATATATAGCCACATATCTTAGTGAAATAAGCGCTTTTCTCAGTCATCTATGTTTTGCAGGGCACATGTTTGATTACTGGCAGGAAAGGCTCAGCTCTGTATCATTCTGACATCAATACATTGAGTACAATCACACAGGGCAATGAAAACAACTACTATTCTAGCATTTTAGAATTGGAATGAACCTCTCATGAAATGATATACAAAAGGTGATTTTATTTTTCATATGGAGAGTGGGCAAACACATCATAGCTAACTAAAATGAGGATACTGTTCAACACCCGAAACCCCTTTCAAAATATTGAAATGGTGATTCAGGTAAAACGCAAGAAAACCTGACAAAGGCAATGCAAAACAACCCATACCCTGATCAGACCCAGGAGGCTGAGCCATTGACATTAAGTATAAACAAATCAACAAAAGACTCACTAATTAAGCAGAGAGATATTGATACCGACAATCCTACACTGCACAAAACAACCTCTATGGAATTTCAGGAATGGCTAGACGCAAGGACAAAACAGATGAACATGCTAGCTCCCGCCAACTATGCAACTCCACCTAAAACTAAAAGATTCAGTTACATTCAGCATTCCGCAGTTAAAGAGACTCCGAATAAAAAAACAGATTTGCTGACGATAATGTCTACACTGACCATAGCCTTGGCTCCCTTTAGCAAATCATATGAATCGATCAATGACACGCTAAAGGACCACTCAACAATGGTCGCTTTTATGCAGACAAAACTAACATACTTGGAAGGCTACCTAATGTCATTCGAGGCATACAAACAAAACACAAGAGATTGCGGGACTCAAACAAGCAAGGAAAATAGCAAAGTGGCTTCTACGGTGACCTTGCAAACAGAACTTTTTCCCAACAATATTGTAATGCTCTCAGAGGAAGTAACAGTAAGATTAACCACAAATCCCTCATATGTAGACCTTACTCAAGAAAACAGAACAGGAATGAAAGGTCAAAAAACTGTGGAAAAATCTCAGAAAACAGTACAGCTAATGAAGATTCAGTCGAATAAAACAGTGACGGCTCCGTCCAGCGGGATTCCCGATATGGGCCTTAACAAAGAAAATACATCGAAGGGTGGGAAAAGGGTTTCAGAAGACAGACCTTTCCAGCCACCAAATACAAAACCTCTTCTAAAACTGGCCAAAGACTCAAACCAAAACAGAGCAAGTGAGGGACATAAAGATCAACCAATGGCTAAACAACAAACAATTCAATGGGCAAAAAAAATTACCATTAAGGAAGGATATCAGCAACAACACTTACCTACGGAGAAAAGCCAATTTCAGAATCGGGGAACTAGAAGGTACCTCCAAACACCTCAGACATCTGATCAAAATGAAAAACCTCAAAATGAAAATGAAGGGTCGATAACCAACCTATTGGACATTAGCCAATATTCCATGGAAAATTCTGAAAGTGAACTATATGAGACCAAGGAAGGAAAGAAAAAGATGGATTCCATAGTACAAAACGCACAGTCAACTGCTCTGGAAAAGATATCAAAAACTCTGGAACCTGAATCACCAACCTTTCTAACACTTGAGGGGAAATGCAAAAGAGCTACAGAGATCAAGAAAACTGAAGAACGAAGCGCAAATACTCACAAAGAGAAGAACCCAGTTAATACAGGACAAACGAAAGTAACAAAAGAAAGTTCCATTTGGAAAAAAAAATGTGACGGCAAGCCAACACTACCCACAAGTTTTGACCAAAAGAAAACATTTAACAAGACAAATCACCCCAGAAAAAAGCAAACCTACTTGTACCTCAATATAGAGGTATCCAAATAAAGTTTGGAACGGCTTATTGTCCAACAACAATAGAGAGACCGAAAGAACTGAAATGTCGAGAAATTTCAGGACAACAAACACTCGATCCTTCAAGCTAGAAAAACTCCTAGAAGAAGGGAATAATGTCATACTAAATAGAAAAACAACAATGAAACTCTTAACCCATATTCAAAACTTGAAGTCTCTCAAGCTGGACGACTGTGACATCATTGAATTTGTGGATAACAATCACATGAACTGTGTATATCTCCACATCTCCTCATTGCGAGTGAGACAAATGCTTTTAGCTGCAACAGATAAACTACAATCTGAGACCAATTTCCAAACCTGAATGGAATCCTGAAACTTCAATGGAAAGAAAGAACCCTGGAAGATCACATCGACATGAATCCCAAAAGCGGAACAGAGCGGCCTTTTAACAACCAAGAAAGGGCTCACTCGCATGTCAGATACAACTCAGATCATTCAAAACAAAGACACTAATCTGCTACTGGGAATTACAATCAAAACAAAGTTACAAAGAAGCGCTCTGAAGATCAGAACGACAGACGGAATGAGACTACCAATAGAAGATTTCTAAAGGGCAGCTCTCCACCTAGAAGAAAGGAATATAAGACAAAGGGCCTCATTACACGGAAGGTGGTGAGCCATGGCGCTATTAGCGCCATGGCTCATGCCGGTAAAATACCGGCACCGCCTTGGCGGAAAGGGGATTTACCGCCCCATTCCAAGGTTGGAGGGGCGGTAAATCCCCCTTCCGCCATTGCCCTTCCCCATTCCCATTTCTGCCCCATAGGGCTCTATGGGAATGGGGAAGGCGCTAATTACGGCACTGCAATTTTGCGGTGCCGTAATTAGCTCCGAGGTCCCTTAGCGGGTTGGTTTTTAACGCCTGCAAAAAGCAGGCGTTAAAGCACCAACCCGCTAAGGGACCTCGTAGTAAGGCGGTAATGGTTAACGGTCACCGTTACCATTAACGGTGGCCGTTAACCGTTACCGCCTTCTGTGTAATGAGGCCCTAAATATTCTTCCAGAACGGAACATGAACGAAAGTAGTTGCCATATGAGAAACACAAGAGGCACATTAGTGAAATAAACAATCAGTACACTCATATGGATGAGGATCATGCCCTTGAGAGTTTTGTAGCCTTAGTCAACATTACGATTGGAGACAAGAGAGCAAAGCTTCCGGTCCTGGTTCAGGACAACGTGCCTGCGAATATTTTGTTGGGAAAAGGGCTTGTTTTAATCAGGCGCACACAGCACTGGTGCACGACACAGACGTCTTTTAAAGCCATCAAAGGCCCTCTGACAGTCTTCAGTCCAATTAACCTTCCTAGGTTGTTTGGGCAAAGTCAACGCTGTCAGGGGTGCAGCTATGGTTCCATAGTCTGCCATGAAATTGTGATAATACCCAGTGAGGCCCAGAAAGACTCTCACCTGGGTTTGAGTAGTGGGAGTCTCCCCGTCATGTACATCCTGTACTTTACTGGGGAGAGGTTGGATTTGAACCCCTCCTACCTCATGACCAAGATAGGTGACTTTCCCCTGAGCTATCTGGCCCTTGGTGGCCTTGATAGTGAGTTTAGCCCTTTTTAGCACCTGCAACACTTTATCCAGATGAGTCAAATGCTCTTCCCAGGTGGAACCGAAGATGGCAATGTCATCTAAGTAAGCCACACAAAAGTCTTCCAGCCCACTGAGCGCATGGTTGACTAATCTCTGAACAGTGGCATGGGCATTCTTCAGCCCGGAAGGCATGACCCTAAACTGGTAGAGTCCCTCTTGTGTTGAGAACGCCGTCTTTTCCTTGGCATGGTCTGTCAGAGCTATTTGCCAATAGCCTGAGGTAAGGTCGAAGGTGCTCACAAATTTGGCAGCACCTATGGTGTCCACGAGCTCATCAACCCGGGGCAAAGGGTGCGTGTCAGTTTTGGTGATGACATTGACTCCTTGGTAGTCCACACAGAACCTCCAATCCTTGGTACCTGCCTGGGAACTTGCCTTTGGGGACAAGGACCACAGGACTGGACCAGGGACTGGTTGAGGGTTCAATAACACCCAAATCCAACATCTTGGTGACCTCAGCCTGGATGTGGTTCTTGACGGTATCTGACATGCAGTAGAACCTGCTTTTGACATGCACACTGTCACCAGTGTCAATCTCGTGCCTACGCCACGGTGTAAGGCCTGGTGTCAGTGAGAACAGAGAGGCGTACTGCCAGAGCAAAGTCCTGCAGGCCTTCTGCTGCTCTGTCATCAGATCGGGAGAGAGATGTACTCCCTCCACCGAGCCATCCTGAGGGTTGCTATGCAGCAAATCAGGAAGGGGCTCACTCTCATCCTCTTCTTGCCCTGAAGCTAGCAAGAGGCATGAGACTTCGGCCCACCTGTGGAAAGGCTTGAGCCTGTTAACATGGAATATCTGAGGGGCTACCCCAGAGGCTCCCATGTCAACCAGATAATTGACCTTGCCCATCTTGGAGATTATCCTGAAGGGTCCAGTCTATTTATCTGCCAAAGCCGGAGGCTTGGTAGGCTCCATCACGAGGACCTCCTGTCCTGGAGTCCAATCCACTTGCGATGATTTAAGGTCATGCCAGTACTTATTCAGTTTCTGGCTGGCCTTAAGATTCGCTGTTGCCTGACCCATCTTCTGTGTCATCCTCCATCCTCCATAGTCCCCACTTGCTTGGCCGGACCTGGAGGGGTGGCCTCGCAACCTTCTCGGATCAAGGTGAGGGGCCCCCTCACGGGATGTCCAAAGAGTAACTCAAAGGGGCTGAAACCAACACCCTCTTCAGGTCCCTCTCTGTAAGCAAACAGCAGGCTTGGCAAGAGAAGATCCCACTTCTTCCTGTGGGGTTCTTCCAAAGCGCCTTACATGCCCTTGAGAGTTTTGTTAAATCTCTCAACCAAACCGTTGGTCTGTGGGTGGTAAGAGGTGGAGAATTTGTAAGTTACCCTGCATTCTTTCCACATGGTTTTCATGTAACTCAACATGTTGGATCCTCTATCAGAGACAACCTCCTTAGGGAATCCAACACGAGTGAAAATGCCCAGGAGAGCCCTGGCAACCACCTTGGCCGTAACCGTCCGAAGCGGTATAGCCTCGGGGTACCTGGTGGCATGATCTACCAAAACTAGGATGAACCGATGTCCACCCGATGTGGGAGGGTCAGGGGGACCGACGATGTCAATGCCAACCCTCTCAAACGGTGTGCCCATCACTGGCAACAGTTGCAGTGGGGCGATGACTCTGCCTCCAGTCTTGCCAGACAGCTGACAAGTTGGGCAGGTCCTGCAGTGAGAGTCCACTTCTACTCCCATCTGTGGCCAGTAGACATGGGCAGAGAGCCTCTGCTTAGTCTTCTTGGTACCAGGATGACCAGCCAAGGGCACCTCATGCGTCAACTGCAGCAGGAAGGGCTGGTAGACCTGGGGTACCACCAACCTCTTGAGGGCACCAGGTTCAGGCTTAATAGGCTCACTAACAAGGAGCTCATCCTCCCAATAAATCCGAAATGTTGTAGGCACTTCTCCCTGTGCTTGGGACAGGGCCTGTGTCCTCAGACCCTCAAGAGAGTGGCACTCTCTCTGTCCCTTACAGAAGTACGCCCGGGAGGGTCCCCCTTCAGCCAACAAGCATTGAAGGTCGGGATGATCCTCCGTGTTAAGAGCCTCTCCCACAGGAAAGTCTTCTGGCTCGTCTCCCACAGGAGTTGAGACGGGATTTACCACTGGACCCAGCCCGTCCGGAGCATGGATCCCAATGGGTGCTGTCGGAAGCGTGGGAGGAGTAGGGGCTCCCTCCACAGAGGCAGCCTTCTCCTCTGTTTCTTTCATGTCTTGGGTTTCCCCGTGGGAAAGCGTACCGGGCTCGCAGCTGGACCCTGTGTGACCTGCGATCGGGTGACTGCCACAGCAGCCATGGGTAGACCATCTGTGATCATCCCCAATTCGACCAAATCGTTTCCCAACAAAATATTCACAGGCACGTTGTCCTGAACCAGGACCGGAAGCTTTGCTGTCTTGTCTCCAATTGTAATGTTGACTAAGGCTACAGGCGATAATTTGGGAGGCCCACCAGCTAACCCGGTGGTTCTCAGAGGAGCACCTACATAGTCCTCTGGCTTGAGCAGGGTCCTGTCCACCACTGTCATGCTTGCCCCAGTGTCTCTCAAACCAGGAGAAGGCTGGCCATTCAAGAGGACACTTCTCAAAAACCTACGAGTGTTTTGCGGGATAGTCGCCAGTACTTCTGCATACTGGTCCCAGGCCCCAAGGGACACTAAGGAAATCTCTACGGGAGCACCGAAGGTGATCCCAGTAGAGGAGGGGAGGACGGTGGCCTCCACCTCAGGTACGGAATAGGGATAGGTCAGGCTGACAGCCTGGACTCCAAGTGCCTTACCCTTACACTTGGGGTCACCCCTTTGGTGATCCAGAGCTCCACAATCCCAGCATGTGCCCGGTGTGTGGGGTACAGTACTGGAACCGCTGGGGCCCTGCTTTGCAGCAGGCGGACCACTACTCTTACTCCCACCCACAACAGACTTATCCCCACTAGGTTTTTGGGTCTTCGGAGAGGAAGGTTTTGGTTTACCCGACTGTGATTGCTTTTGGGACTCCTCAGCTTTCTAAGAGGCCCCCTTTTCTTTGTTCTTGTCCTTCCCACTGGAGTCCTTAGGGGACACCCGGTGGGAGACCCACTTGACAGCCAACCTAGCCAGCTTAAAGGGTCCAAAATGTTCTGGTCAGCAAAATACTGACACAGCTCTGGTGAACAGGCTTCCGTAAAATGCTCAAAAAACAAGAGGTGAGACAATTCAACAAACGTTTTCACTTTGTAACCATCAATCCACCCCATCATGTTCATGTGCGCAGCACTCACCCAGTCAACCAAAGACACATTCTCTCGTTTCTTAAAATCCCTGGACCGTTTAAGATATTGGGTAGGCGTTTTGCCAAACTTGGCGATTAAGGTAGACTTCATGCACTCACACAGACCCCTTTCTTCCACACTCAGTTTCAGAATACAGTCATATCCAGTTTGAGGAACTCTGCTTAACAAACACTTAGCCCAATCTCTCTCATCAACATCATGAATTGCACAAGCCATCTCAAACGCTTCAATCCATTGGAGGATATCAGAACCCTCCGCATACACACCAACCAAATCTTTCATAAACTTGGTTGCCGGGGACCTGACACTCTCAACTGGTTTCGATGAAGTCTCTACTCAAGCTTTCTCTAGCTGGATTCGCTGACATTCAGTGTCCCGGTTCTTGAGTTCAAGGTCCTTATCTTTGAGTTCAAGATCCATATCTTTTAGCTTAAGATTCCGGTTCTTGAGCTCCACTTGCTGAGCCAACTCCTCTTTCTTAAGCTCAGCATCTAGTTCCAACTTGTGATATTCAAAGGCTAATTTCATCCTCAATAACTCAAGCACTAAAGAATTGCTGGGGTTCGGAACAGAGGCAGCAGGAATGGTGGCATTCCCAGAATCAGTTTCGGCGAGAACCCCCGGGTAGCGTCCTCATTGGTTGCATCCCCCCTTCAAGAGATTCACAATCAATCAGGTGGTCCACCAGGGCAGCTATCAGCTCAGCCCTAGACTTATCCACAAAGTCTCATTCCCTGGCTTCACAAGCACTCTGGAGAGCCTCTAAGCTCATCCGAGTCAATTTACCATTCACAATAGATTCAATTGCTTGTAATGCAGTGGCACGGTTATACACTGAGTCTTAAAACCATAAGCATTCCACCGCTACCACCAGCTGTAAAGACCGGAGGGGGGGTCTGCACTTCTGCTCTCTATGTGGTAGGGGGGAGGCACAGAGACCCCTGCCAAGATTCTCTAGTATTGGTAGTTGTGGTTGAGCAATCAAGGCCTAGCTTCTCGGGAGGTGATTCAAACTGGTTCTTAAGTACAGTGTAGTCCCTGAGGACCCACAAAGGAATGTCCACACACTGTATTGGTTAAAATACAGTCTTTATATAATTAATATTTAAGGTCATATACACAATCACGATAACTCACTTTTTACTCCGAAAATCAACAATGGTAAATATGTACAATTCGAAAGTGGTACCACTAACGTTATTAGATCTTATTCAAGTGCATACGGTCGCAATGACACACAGATCATAATAAAGAGGAAACCAGCAGTAGAGAGAGGAAGGAAAGCAAGATGGTTGAGAAATAGGCAGAATACTGGCCCGATACCTAGACACAGTTCTGTGTGGAGATCACCCCACCTGGGCAACCTGTAGAAGAAAGATACAAGCCCAGTCCATATATTGTTCACCCTTAGACTTCCCAATAGTTCAGCAACCCCAAAGTACCTTGCTGTTGTAGCGTTCCTCGTCGGGGAAATCGACAACCCTTCTTGAGTGTCCTCCCTTTCAGGCAGGAGTCACGGGTCGTCAAACGTCTGACGGAAAACAGGTCGAGCCACGACGGTGAAGTGGCTTCGTCGTTCCTAGCGGTGCTTGTTGACGGGGAAGCGTAAACGTCCTGCCAGAAAGAGGTGTGCGGGCCACCTCAGTGTTGATAGTTCTGGACCGCAAAGAGTTGAAGAACTGTGGCCCAGCAAGGGCGTCAAGTCGTCAGCATTTATGTGGTCTTTGGGTGGTGGGAAACCCACCGTTGGATGCTCCTCGGTGCGTCGACGGTCAGGCCTTGTCCAGCAGGATACGGCGGCGACGATGTGGATGAGAGCGTTGTTGGGTCAATGAAGTTCTTAGGCAACAGGAGCATGGCGGCTCCAGTCGGCGACGGCTGTCGTCGACAGTGGTGGACAACAGTCCGGGCCCTTCTGCTCGGAGTCCCGCAGCAGTCTCCGTATCAGGTCGGCAGCCTGTCGAAGGTCTGTCTACCAGGGAGCTTAGGCAAAGATCAGCTGTGCACAATGGTCCCTCGTAGCTCGAGAAGAGGGCGCCTTACCAGGTCCTCTCTGGGTCAGTTCTTGAAACACAGGAGCTTTCCGATTGTGAAGGAGAGGAACAGCAATTCTTCTCGTCCAGCAGGGCTCAAGGTTAAGCTTCACTCCAGTTACCCGTCGTAGTGGACTTCAGCTTCTGAACACGATTCCTAGCAGTGAGAGGTCCCCAGATATACTGTTGATCTCCCATTAATTCCACTGGGTCGCACTCAAGCATCCAATCACGACTACGGGCATTCATGCAGGCAGGCAGCCAATCAAGCACACAAGGTATTCAGGCCATTCACTTCTCTCAAGACACTCACAACAAGTTATGTGTATTGGGACAAGTACCAAGCCTTTCAAGACTCCAAGCTGCATTCATACCGGTTTCGGGCAGGGCTGTCTCAACCATTGTGTCACCACCAGATATTAGACAGCCACAACATAGAATGTATATTCGTCACACACTCCATTCACCCAGGTCCCACCCACAGGCGTACCCACAACATACGGTCATTGAGAAGGCTCCAGCCAGTCTGGTCGGCACTTCCCCACACTACCATATACAGAACTTCCACCCAACAGCCAGTCAGGGGGAAGGGACAGAGGCAGAGCTTTCTGGGACCTCGGGAAGATCAGGGTAACAGGTAATGGAAGGCAAGAGGCCATGGGGGCCATTTTGTCTCCATCAGGAATCTACCGATTCCAATGACAGGGCCTGGGCATCCCAAAATGGAGGACGCTCAGGGCACCAGTCATTTCAGCACGGAGCTGCCACCAGCCCGTACCCTGCTCTGTGGGTCACACACAGGTGCCCAAAAACATAGACTAGGGGAACAGGGTTGTACCCCTACCAATGGGTGCATAAGGGTATCCCACAGGTCCGTTCAACAAACCAAAGGAGAGATAGCTGCACCGCCAGGAGTCCCACATGAACTCCTGTGTGGAAAACACGACAGAACACACGATAAAAAGCAGTAAAGGACAAGGATACAGAGGCCCTGTTCCTCCGAGGAGAAGATTTCTAAAGGGCAGCTCTCCACCTAGAAGAAAGAAATATAAGACTAAATATTCTTTCAGAACGGAACATCAACCAAAGCCGTTGCCGTATGAGAAACACGAGAGGCACATTAGTGAAATAAACAATCAGTACACTTACATGGATGAGGATCGGCTTCCTCAAGGACCTCTCCCTAACTGGAACATCACCATCGCCTAGGATCAATTGAATCCAAGAAACAACAAAAATAGGCAAAACAACGCCCTCAGCATAAAAGACATTGAGCTCAAAAGATGGGCCTGGGTACCAGAAGTATTATCTACCTCCTTGACATTCTAGCAATGAAATGGAAAGAAGGGAAGCAAACAAAGCAACCTGAGGAGTCTTCCAAACCCTTTCAGCCAAGATACTGCGAACTTGGGATCCTGGAACACTGGAGGTTTTACTCACCTCACACAACTGGGTGATGTAAATTTAGGGGCTTTTGATTGCTCTGTCTTCAAGAGACTTGGTTATTAGAGCCACCAACCCTCGATGGTTTTGAGATCACTATTTCATTAGCCATAAAGGTCTTAAGGGAAGACCGGTGGCAGGGTTATTGACAGCAATACGCTCAGGCTGCAGCTTTCAACTGGACACCATCTTCAGGACCGACATCCTTATTTTAGCTATGATGATTGCGGGAAACCAGATAGTAACAGAAAGGGGAATAAAGGGCGAGACCCTCCTACTGGTAATGAACACCTACTCGAACCCTAAAGTACAGTCTGATATGACCTTTCTGAAGGAGATTGAACAAACCATTGATGAAGCGACTGCTCAATATGACATTACTAAAACCTTGATATGTGGTGACTTAAACGGCACTTGTGCAAACCTGGGAAGAGGAACTAGAAGGGACTCTGATGGCAACACCGCAAATGGGCAGCATCGAGACAAAAAACCCTCTAATGCAGGTCTAAGAGGCAGCCAGTGGGATCAACTCATGTCCTCTAGAGACCTCCACAACCTGCATAACATAAGGTCAAAAGCTAATCTTAACATCTTGACATGGGAATAGGAAGGGAGGAAAGCTAATATTGACTACATATATGTATCTAGGCACCTCCTTGCAGTGACCTTCAATTTTGAAGTCAGGTGAATGCTCAACAGCGATCACAACATCTTAATTACAGCATGGGCAGTATCAACAAGAATCGCTAACCAACATATGGAACACCAGATCGAACTAGCGACCCAGGGCACGAGATTAAAAGTAACCAACATGGCAATAGAAAATATCACAGAACAGTATCAGAGAGTCAAATGCAATACAACAAACAAGCTGGAATTAACAAAAATAGATTACTGCCTGCTGTTACAACCTTGCCAACATTCCCGGCAGAAGAATAACTACAAAATAAAACCGCATTTACATAACGGGAACAAGCAGCTGGTAGAAAAAAGAGGAATCATAAGGCAAAAAATCAGAAAGGCAAAATCCTGGCCGACTGAAGAGATCAAAACAAATGCAAAACAGGCGATTACATCCTGCAAATCTTGGACAAAATATAATAGACTGATGTTATACCAAGAAGACTCGGAAGCGATGCTAAGATGCATATGTGGAAAACGAAGAAGAGACTTTTGGTCCCTAATTTACTCTGCCATTAACACCACTCAAGAAGCACTCCGGAACAATGTTGGAGAGCACAAATGAGTAGCCACTTTTCAGAGCTTTTTCAGAAACCAGTAAACGACAAGATATACAAAGTCCCCCAGTTGTCTACAACATGGCTCATTGATCACAACACATCAACAATTGAAGAAGAAATCAAGAAGTTAAAATCATTGCAGGCTCTGGGACCAGATGGGATAACTAACGAAGATCTAAAAAACAACCCAGAATCATGGGCCCCACTGATATCTGACATTTTCGATACCTGTGTCAGGACTCAGTCTATACCGACCTCCTGGACCTCTGCAAATGTGGTTCCCATCTATTAGAAGAACGATAAGGGGAACCCAGAGAATTATCGCCCTATAGCACTCCTGGACTTGCTAGGAAAATTATTCGGATCACTACTTCTAGATAGATTCCAATCGTGGGCAAACACATCAAGGTGTAATGATCCATACCAGCCAGGGTTTGTTAAAAACTCAGGAACCCAAGTAAATATCCTGACTTTGAGTATCATGAAGGCAAATATCTTAGCGGGTGGCCCTAGAATATTCCTGGCATTCGTGGACCTAAGCCAAGCTTTTGACAGAGTGAATATGGAAAAACTACAGTACAAGCTCACAACATGGAGATGCCCCAAATCAATCCTAGAGCCGATTAAATGTCTCTATTCTGACACCTCAATATGAGTGCGCCTCAGTGGGGTGGGCCAACTGACAAAGGAAATAAAGTTCTCAAGAGGCATTAAACAGGGCTGTCTGCTAGCACCAACCTTATACAACGCCTACACGGGCGACATTGGGGACCATGAAAATAACATAAGAGCTTTCCCTCCAAAACTTGGCAACGACAAAATCAGCCGTTTACTTTATGCAGTCGACATCATTCTGCTTGATCAAACGGCCATAGGCCTTCAACGCAGACTTGACGCCCTACAAGAATACACAAGAGAAAGCAACCTTGAAATAAACACCAACCAAACAAAAATCATGGTCATGGAGAAATCCCACAAACATAAAGATTCTGGACGATGGTTTACAGAAGGGAAAAAGGTGGAAAAGTTTGGGGGGGAAATAATTCCATGAATCAGCCCCTTCATCTTTTCAATATTTGTGTGTATCTGTCAACTGCAACCACCAAGAAACAGTTATGCAAGAATCCCTTTGGGCTAAAACAAAATGCCTACCATCACAAACAATGAAAAGGGACAGAAAATATGGTTGATTTTCTTTACAACCAGCCATCAACTTCTATAAAGCAAAAGCCATCCCGGCCATCATCTATGGAACTGAAGCCATGCCCACTATTCCAGACAGTATCTTATTATGATTAGAAGGGTTCTATTGGAAGATAATTTCTGAATCTACCATCATCAATGCCGATGGCCTCAGTAAGGAGGGAATGAAGTTTGGTATCCTTAAAAGCGACCGTTTGCCTAAACGGGCTGATGTTCTTCCGTAAAACCCAAAACTCCAAACTGAAACTCTTTGAGATAATCCAAGATAAAGCCAAAAAAGAATCCAACAAAATGCTGACAGGGTGGATGTGGAAAAACCGAGCCTTGCTTCAGGAGATCAGAAGCTCAGAGGTGGAGTTAGAGGAAAATCCCAACAAAGTAAAAACATCAGATTAAAAGACTGGGACTGGATACAAACACTTAAGGAGGCAGCAAAAAACAAACATACCCAGCACCTTCCACCGAACTTACAAAAGGTCAACACTACGGTTGAATATCTGTCAAAGTTTCCCAAAAAGGGCATCAGATCAACATTTTTAAGAGCCCGACTAAACTTATTAAAAACGAATGAGATCCTAGCAATAAGAGGAAACTCCATAACCAATTTATGCCAATTCTGCAAGAATGAAGACACTGTGGAAACAGTAAGGCATCTACTCTTGTCGTGCAAATGCACAACCACCTAGTGGCAAACACACATGGACCACCTAGTCAAAGACTCTTATATCCTCGACGAAATATATTGGTGGAACCAACTGATGAGTGGAAAAACATAGAAAACTGTGATTGCCATCGGATGATATTTTCAAAGCTTGGGCTTTGATAGCGTCGTCAACAGTGCTCTAGGAGAATGCCCAAGAACATAGGCTTTCGCATTTGGAGTCATGATACCACTATTAAACAAAAACTTGTATTCAATAAACAAGGCAAGAGACTTAAAAATATTGCAAAAATTGTATTATATACAGTTAAGTTAAGAATAATAAAAAAATAAATTCTATAGGTGAGAAACGAACGAAATTGAAGCAGTGCACAAAAACAAAGCAAGCACTGGTGTTATCTTTTACAAATGACAGTCTGATTTTTGCATCCGGTGTGGTTACTCCAACACGCAGAGCTGTAGGGCATATGCTAGCAGCTGTTTCACAAAAGAAACTGTCTTCAATCATCAACAGTAACGGTTGTTGCTGACCAATTCCCCCACACTGTTGTCGCAGCTTTGAGCACAGTCATCAAGGACATAAAGGTGGTCTGAGTGTTCACACAGTCCAATAGCCACCTTGGGTACAGCATGTTCCCTTTCATATCATTCACAGCATAGAATATAGGGAGCATACTCAAATACCAAGCACACTTATTCAGTTATTAAAATGGGAGCTGATGGGCAACTGCAAACTGACCTCCAAACCTAACAATAGTAGGACAAGGGAGAGAGCAACCAGCAAGTGGCTTCAAGTGCAAAGACATTAAGGCTATGTGGGTAAAGAGTTTGGAAGCTGGCCACACTACCATAGGGTGCCCGTAGTTGATGGGTGCCCTCACAGCGGGAAGATAAGTGTGAGGGTGAAGTAAAAGAGCAGTACTTAACACTCTACTGCTGAATGACTGTTGAAGTATGCCAGGTGAGGGTCATTGCCATAGCAAAAAATAGATAAAAGAAAAATATACAATATTGTGTGCAAAAAAGAAAAGTGACCAAGCTTATAGTTATTAAAAGGAACAGTTCAAAGCAATATGCAAATACATACAATTGTATAGAAGTACTTACAGCATTTACAGCATATTATTGATAACGTACTGCCTGGTTAGAAAGGCAGAACACATATTTTACAATAGGGGACTTGTCTTTTCAATATGATTGGCTAATGCTTGAAAAGCACTCAAAATCCATTGAAAATATGGTATAGTTTTTTTTTTAACAGATTGGTTGAATTGTACAAAATATATAGAAGAGCATCGGTCATCTGGTGCCTAGTACTGGTATGGTGCCTGGAATGAGCTTAGTTTGGACAAATGATGACTTCCTACGGACATAGCTAGTTACACGAGGCTTCTGATACAATGGGCTTCATTTTACAGTTGCTGGTAGGTGGTCGGTAGTGCCGTCAGTTTACCAGCAACCTCAGCTGACCATTTCCACCGCCCAATATCCCGGTAATTACAAGGAGCGGCAGAATAGTAAATTCCCATTCCCAATGGGAACATTGAAGCAGCGGCACCGTTATTGATTTATCTGCTGGTAGGGGCCTGAACTACTGGCATGGCAGGCCTGCCAGTAGTTCACAGCCCCTATCGGAAGACTCAGAGTGTGCTGGTCCAGAAAATGTGCTGGTAATGTTGTCACTGGCACCTTGTTTCCAGACCGGCTCACTCCTAATGAGGGCCAATGTCTTTGTGTGTGAGGTTTTAAATACCACACATCAGTGTTTAAACTCTGAAATAATTCCTTTTACCAACAGTATTGGTTTGTTCGTTTCCTGTACTGCACAGAACATTTCAAACAAGAGGGTGGTATCAGATGATTCAACCATGAAATAAGGTCCTGATCACAGTTACAGTACTGTACCTGCTCAAGTAAAGAAGATAACTTGTTCCCTGCTATATCCGGATGAACAGCTAAACAACAAAAATATTATAAAACAAATACATGAGTGCATTGGGGAGAAGTCTTCAATCTAGCACTTGTGCAGACTCTCTTTCCCCAAGCAAGTGTTCATTCCAGGAAATCCCCAATGCTTTGCTTATGACAGGGCCCTCATTACAAGTCAGGTGTTAAGGATTTAACAGCGCCGTCGGCGCCATTAACCCTTAACGCCTGATTCACACTTTAACGCCTGCTTTTTGCAGGCGTTAAAGTCCAAGGCGATAAGCGACCTTGGTGCTAATTACGGCACCGTAATTTACAGTGCCATAATTAGCGCCTTCCCCATCCCCATTATGCCCTATGGGGCAAAAATGGGAATGGGGAAGGGCAAATGGTGAATGGGGAATTACCGCCCCACGCACCTTGGAATGGGGCGGTAATTCCGCCATCCACCATGGCGGAATCCGGCATGGACCATGGTGCTAATAGAACCATGGTCCACCGCCTCACTTGTAGTGAGGGCCTATCTGTTTAAATAGCTGGACCCAAGTCTCTGGACCAGACTTCCTTAGCTATTTCTATTTAGTCTATTTGCAAACCATTCTTTACAACATTGCTGGTATCTTGACCCTGAGGAAAATTGAGTAAAAACATTCATCGGAGAGTGACAAAGAGCACCATAGGTAGGCAATTGGGTACCCAATAATTGTCTTCAGAGGAAAAATTGGTTTTTACTGCCCTCTAAAAGGGCAATATGTCGGGAGTCAAGCACATTTTAGGGGACACATACTTCCAGCGGCAAGCATCTTGTACAGAAAATACATGACCTCTGAACAGTGAAGTAAGGATAGAAGGAAAAACAAGAAGGTTTGTGGATTGAAAGCATAGACAACGTGGGGGGGTAGGTGGTACTGTTAGATTATGTGTGCCATAAACACACAGCATTGGGTGGTATACGAGGCCTTAAATACTATACAGAGGGCCTTAGGTTGTCCATGATTCTCCACTAGGAGGCAGTGAACTGAATGTACTCCAGGGAGGACATGGTCAGAGCAAGGTAGGCCCAATATGAGCCTGGCGGCTGTGTTTTGCAAGGGATTAAGCCTGGTGATTAGGGTGTCCAGGAACGAGAACATTCCAACTCTCTTTCAATATAACCTTAGTTTATTCTCCTCATGAAACAATTGTGTTTCATGAGGAGAATAAAGCAACAATAATAAGGAGAATAAAGCAACAATTTTGTTGCTTAAAGCCACATCATAGGGAAGATGTCTCTGGGTAAAATATAATTTTACAGATACCTATGTGTCAAGAAAAAGTGTCAGCCTCATGCAACTCAAAAAACGCTCATCACGAGAATAAGGACACCGTTATTGGAGCTGAGACTACAGTTGACAAAATACTAAATGATAGCCTTTAAACAAATAAGGTTCAACATGTTAAAAGCATTGATATTAGTGACTGCACATTGCAACTCACTTCATCGCATATGTTATAGCTGATACATTTACATTCAACTGTACTGTATCTATGACTATGCTCTCTCTTTAATTTACCTTGCTAGATGCTGTTTTTCTGAGTCCATTAACAGGATATAGAAAATGTGAAAAGAATTAAAAAAAACAATATCAAATATATGTTGATACTCCACTGTTTACTGTATGTTGTGCATAAGAGGATTCCTGCCCAGGCATTGATTACCATGAAACCTTCCCTTATCTGATAATTGCCATTAGACACAATGTGGATGCAAGCAATTCCTCAAATTAATGAAGATTAATCTATATTGCTTTTTGATGTTATGCTTCCATTTTCCAATCTTCCCCATTTTCGTGCTATGGCAGAGTAGTGGGGTTAGCATCTACATCATGCTTTCCTCCTACGTCTTGTTTTCAGCACTTCGTTTTCAGCCTCCATGAGATTGTCATGATGACATAAAACAAATGGATTCCCGTGGAATCCACCTCGAATTAGCACCTGCTAATGAGCAGGCAGACTCCATAGGAATCCATTAATAAACACCACCTCCAAAGTGTAATTTGCAGGCTGTGTTTACTTTTTTACAACATGGAGACTACAAGTAAATGAGAAACAGGTATATCACCCTATTTTACTCTTAATCTTTGCACTTCACCTTTGTAAATTTTAAAGATTGCATGCAAGCGAAGCAACTGCACGTAAGTGCTGATGTTGGCGGTCACCTGCATGGAATTTGCATTTTATTTTAGTTTAAATGACCCTCTTAAATTTTACACAACACTATGAATCATGGCAGATCTGCAAACATTGAGCTTCAAGGGGACACAACAAGAACAAGCCATTAATGTACCCTCTTTTTTAATAATCTTCTAAATGCCAGTGGCACTTTTTACCATAACGAGTGACACTGATTAAACTAAAAGAAGAGTTCTACCCAAACATCAATGGGCAGGTTCTCTGAGAATATCTCAAGGCTAATATTATTCCTTTTGGTCTAAGTGTCCAGAATAAACTGTGCCTATTTATAGACAGTAGTCACTGTAAAACTGGATACAAAAATGGAACTAATTTCTAACTAGGTTTAATGCTTTATACCATCACAACCAACTGAACAGGCCGTATCCATCAAAATCTAGCAGGAGTCAGAAACAAGAGAAAACGATGTATTTAGAAAAATCTAATCACAAATGTTAAAGGAAAATGGAGGAACATATGACTTCACACTCCAAGGGTAAATAACATAAGAATAAATATGACAATTTAAAAGGATAATGCAGAATTTACAATGGAAACATGTATAATACTATTTCCCAGGAGAATGTGTCTACACACCATGCTTTGACTCAAAATTCGAAAGGGTTGGGCACCCAATTTAAGGAAAGAAAAATGGGTAACTTTTTTAATCACTTAGGAGAGCAGTGATTCGGAAGATGAAACCCAATAAATACACACTGAATATACAATCCTGAGTAATAGACTAATTTTTAGGATGAGGCTGAATGAGAGGCAGATGGCAATGTCATCTCCAAATACAACCGAACCATGGTTTAACGAGTGTTTTTAACACTCAAAGACAAGCGTATCAGAACTAGCAATTCTGATATGGAATCTATTTGATATTGCTGTAACTGCTGTGTAACCATCAGTCCATAATTATGAATTTTCCTGTGTACCCTGTGGACTTATATGTTACAAAAGTACCATAGAATTAGATATATGTCAATGTTTTTGAAAGATGTGACTTAAGATATTTGTTGATGACATTGACCCACCTTCTTTGGAGTCAAATCTCCTTTCATTCCCTCCAGACAAAAATCTCCTCTGGAGTTTCTGATATTTGAAACTCTCAACCCCTGAACACCTCATGTACTCCACATTCACCTGCGATATGTCTTTAATGTAGATACAAGACAAACCACCTAATTTACAAAAGTACATTTTGTGCAGCGCAACATGCATTAACCCGATTTACAAAGTGGACTTTGCACTGGCCCTTCCTACTTTGCGATGTGCATGAGCGATTTGCGTGCTGTATAGCGCAATGCATGGGAAGGGCCTGTGCAGAGTAGAAAATAGTGGGTGGAACATGCAAAATCCTCATTAAATCAGGAAAATGAGGAAGAACCTGGCCATGGGGAGGAGGCACCATACAAAAAAAAACACACTCCATCAAGCGCTAAGTAAAACCTATTCACAGAATATATTGTGCAATCTATCAGATTCCTAAAGAAATCAATCATACAGACACCCTGATCCTGTCCCAAAGCACAAAGTGCAATGAAAGGCCAGGTATAAAAAAGCTATGCAATTTCAACTAACTTAGTATTTCCACTATGCAGGATCCAGCATTGTTAGCTCTAATTCTACTGCATGGAAAGAGGTTGACGAGGAGACCTAGTTAGGGAGTGGGGGTATTACCTGCTTCACCCACCATGTGCTCGCAGGCTGTGCCACCTTTGGTCAAGGTGCTAGCAACCTCACACTTCCTGGCCACTCGTTCATTGCAGCACACCACTGCCATCATTGGTGGCATATTACCCCATCCTTGTGCCTCCACCAGGTATAGTGTTGCATCCTAGCACATGTGCATAGTCACATATACATGCCACTCAAATTGCATGCAAGGCAGAGAGTGTGCCAGAAATGTTACTCAGTGGCACATTTTACACAGGTCTTGGGAGCCATTGACTACACACATGTAGTTCTCCAGCCCCGGCAAGAGACTGAGCACATCTATCGCAACAGGAAACATAGGCAATCCATGAATGCGTAGGTGATATGTGATGCCAAGGGACACATTATGCATGTCAATGCCAATTACCCGGGATGCACACACAACAGCTACCCCTTCCGCCATTCAACCATATTCCAGGCCCTTGCATTGGGAACCTTTGGAAACAACTGACTGGTGGGTGAGTATAAACTATCATGCACACACAAGCAGTCACATGACATACATTAACACAAGTAATGGCAATAAACAACCATTTCCCTATTTGCAAGGGACACTGCCTACGTGCTCTTGCTGTTTCTGTTTACACCCATCAGGCATCCAGCCACCCTAGGTGAAGCAAACTACAACATAGCCCACATAGCTAGTAGGGGCATAGTGGAGTGCAAATTCAGCATGCTGAAGTCACTCTTTCACTCCCTTGCCGACTAAGGTGGCATATCACTATATGCAGCCACTGTAGCATGCAAGATCATTGTGGTATGTTTTTTACTGCACAGTATTGCCACATGTCATGACATAGCAGTAGACCTGCAGGAGGGACACCACTCTCATGCACAGGCACCACCCATTCCCTTAGTAGGCCAAAGGGCACAGGGGCAGGACACATGTAATCAGGTTGTAGAAACATACTTTAGCTGAACTGCAAGACCTGTGAAGAACACACAGTGAAGCCACATCCCTGATGCCCTTCAATGATGCAATTGGGCCAATCCAGTTTGCACAGAACAACACCCTGAGAATGTGCGTCTGTGAGAGACGAACATGTAAAATACTATGCCACCTCATCGCCATCCATCAGTGCACAAATCACCTACAGAGTCATAGCAAGTGACATAACAGTATCCTTGTCACAACATCCTAAACAAAGTGACAACATCCCCAGGCAAAATATCATCATACCATTTTCTCTCCTGAGTGGCATGCATCAACTACAAGAAAGGGCTCAACTGACTGTCATCTTCATCAGGGCTTGCAAAATTCCATATTCCACTCGCATAGATTTGCAGTGCATGAAAGAAAAATAACAGAACTGGCTTGTGGAATCCAGCATGCAAAAGAGAAACCTGACAGCTTTGGTCTACCCAGCAGCACCAAAGGGTTTGGTGGAACTATGGCCATCTAGAGTACTGCCATCAATGCCTTAGAGCTTTTCCCTCCCTTGAGGGATGGGACCCCCATGATTACCACTGCTGAGTTATGGGCTAGCAACCCAGCATTGGAAGCTGAAGCCCAATGGCCAGGGCAGCAGCCCTAGCTGCCTGGGGATCTTGCTTTGAGACCGTTGAGATCCTTGCCCTCTGGGAGAGAGGCCCTGACCACTTCGCTGAGCCCCAATAGGCGAGAGAGGCTGCTCCTTCTATCCACACTCGAGTCCTGAGGTGAGCAGCTCTATGCAACAGCCCATGGACAGGCTATAATGGGTCAACCGAGGCTCCACAGTGTTCTGGTACCATTACGGTTTAGGTGAGATTCTGACTTAGAGGAATTCTGTTAAAATCCCACAGATGGCAGCTTCCCTCATTGGCTCCTCAGGCAAGCACATACACCAAATGTCTAAAGCTGTGTTTCATTTAATACTGATCAGGATTACTATTGCAACAACACATCATCAGTAGGGTAAAACTAACGTGTCACACAAAGATCTAAACCCAGCTCATGTTCCCTATTAGTTGCTGAACAATCCAACGTTTGGTGAATTCTGGTTCACAATGATAGGATGAGGTGATATGGAAGGATCAAAATGTGATGTCACTATGAACACTTGGCTGCCAGAAGACGGTTATCCCTGTGGTAATTTTCTGACATCTCCTAGTTGAAACCCAAAAGTCAGAAGGATCATGAGACCCCACTTTCACAGTCTGTATTCATACTGAAAATCAAGAACCAGCAAGCTTTTGGCTTCACTCTACAAGAGGTTTCTGTCCTCCCTGAGCTTGCCTTAGGACACCTTGGCAGGTGTACTACCCCTGTTAAGCTCCCCAGCTGCCAATGTCACCAGAACAGGTTGTGCCTGGCTAGAGCTGGGTGCTTTTAACCAGAAGCAAAAGCCTGACAGGGCTTGCCCCCCCGCCTCACTGGCTAAGTGAAACAATTATAACTCTCCCTCTCATCCTACACCTCTCCTGTTTTTTCAAAGTGTCAACCTAACGTCAAGCTCAACAGGATCTCCTATCCCTGCTGATTCTGCCAAATCCATTCCCTTGGCTGTGGATTTGCTAGACAGTAGGTAGGAACAGTGGGAATCACGTTCATCCATTGAAGTATGACACAAATAAGATGATGAGGCATTCAGCCATCTTAAGAAACTCATAGTTACTCCTGCCGTTTACCCGCACTTCATTGAATTTCTCAATTTTCACACTCAGAACTAGGCAGAAATCCCATTGTGTCAATACCTGCTGTGGACCTTTGTGATGCCTTGTTTTAATTAAACCGTCAGATTCCCCTGGTCTACACCAGTTCTAAGTCAACAGCTAGACATTGGCCAAAGTAGAATGCCAGCCCAGAACCCTGGGAGGGGAATGGAGAGAGGCGACCACCCCGGCTGGGGTCATCCATAGGAAGGGCCCGGCTCACGTCCAGGGTTGGCGGAGTCCCGGGGGGATCCTCGTCCAGCTACGGTGAGTTCCCAGGTGGCTGTGTGCACCAGCCTGATGAAGTTACAAATCTGACTTGCCGACTTCCCTTACCTACATTGTTCACCTTGTGGACCTGCTGTGGATATGGGTATGGCCCGGATTGAGATTTACATCATATGCCCTGGATTAACAAGGACCAGTGAGAGTTTTGATCGGTTGAGGGCAACAGAGGTAATTTCCTGTCACAAACAATGGTCGCCTATCTCTTAGGAATGACTGACCCATATTCAACAGCTGTTCACATTTTAGTCTTCTCCATTTCAGCCTTCAAAGATCTCATTTGAATATTTACTACTACCACCACCACGATCTGCCCCTCCAGCAGTTCCACTGAGGTACTTGCCCTGGGCTACTGTGTGCACCACAGCAGCCCTCCTACTTGTCGCCGCTTAGCTACCGCAGCCAGGTATGGGCCAACGCTCCAGTGACATCCATTGTAAGGGTTAGTTGATTTGGCAGGTGAGTTGCTACACACTCCTTCGCAGATTCTAACTTCCTGGTCCACTGTTCTGCTGTCTATATCATCCATGACCTTTTCTGGGGTTTTCCGATTCGGCCTCATGTGCCTTAACCTGGCGTTGAGTTCATCCTGCAGCACCAGTTCTTATTACCATTAGTGGCACACTGGGCACTGGCATTCGATGCCCGACTCCATGACATCGAACTGGGCTCCTTACACATTTAAAGTTTGAGAATAAGTTTAGATTGTTCTGACCCCAGGACCTCTAATCATTTGCATTACCAGTTAAAACGGGGGTATCTGGGCACCAGCTATTCTGAGGGAAACTTCGAAGGAAACCAGCTGTTATCTAATACGTAGCCCTTTCCCCTCTCTCTCCCCCTCTCTTTCACTATGTGAATATCAGGAGGTATCCTGCAGCTCTCCAGATGTTTTAGCCTACAACTCCCATGATACCGCACTTTCAACTCTACAGAGAGGGAATGAATGAAGTTGTACACAGCCAGAGTTCTGAAGAACCGCAGCTTACTTACCCCTAAAGTATGATGTTCTCACAGCTTATAATTTTCAAAAAGCACCCCATTACTGTACTGTACATAAACATTTCACATAAACTTTGCACCAAAATAAAGTAGCCTTTTTCCTCCCTCAGATGCCAGTCTCCTCTGTCTCACTGGACATTTGTAGTTGCAGTTAACAAATGATCATCGAAAATGACCCATAGACAGATCAAAACGACATACGGCTTAATAACATACACATAACTTTCAACATTAAAGACAATTAAGTAACATCTAACATCGCAGTGTGCCCTTTCCATGGCTGAACATGCTGAGCGTGGTATATTATTCTGTAACTTCAACCGTGTGTATTGAAGACAGTAGATATTTCCTCGGGAAGGAGAGAACCAGGGATCTCTTACGCGGTTCTACAAAACCCGTAAAGCAAAGAAAAATGGAATGGTAATGTTCAGAATCCTGCAAGTACAGCCCCTCATGCGATATATACAGTGAGAAAAATTTGTGAGTATATGAGAGTTAAGTATCCCAAGAATTTCAACAATGCACACCGAAAGACAGTAGTCCCCAAAATGAGTATTTTAAATGTCCAATTTAGGAGAAGTGATTGCAGATTGCTTTGAAGTCTGGATTGAAATTCTTCATTTGAGTACCAGGTCAAGTACAATAATCAATGCTTAATGCCTCAATATCAGGACCACTTGACCTCTGTGTTTTGGGCAAACAGGAATTCTCTGTCTGCCACGTGCCAACCTGCACCTTGCAAAAGGACACAGTCCACAAAACCCGAAAGGAGCAATAATAGACACTTTGCATCAGAATAACTCATTGTTCTGTATCACGGGTGCCTCCGTCAGTACTGGGATGGCATTAGGGAAAGATATCGCTGCAAGGCCACCTGCACCTGAGACAAGATATGACACAAACATATAACGCACAACATGACCAACATTATAAAAAATAAACAGCCGAGCATTGGTGCACACGTTTGAACTCATATGCCATGGCTGCTCCCCTTTTGCACACCTCTGTATTTAACCACTTATGTTTACTTTGCTCATTACCTTCTTCATTAGGATGTAAAAGGCTATAATGTGCAGCTGTTCGTATCCTTATTATTGTGCTTTAGTTGTAGGCTATTTTTACACTGGTTATTTTTTTCATTCTAAGATCTGTATTGGTAGTCTTACATAACATTGTCACATTTCTAACAATTCAAAAGTAGTACATTCACATCCCTTACATTTTAAATCCCTTCAATCAATCATCTGTGTGTACATTTCCTACTTCCGTTCTCCCACTTGGCCAGTTCCTTGAAGGGTGTAGTGCAGCAACCATTTTTAAAAAGTGATCTTATTAGTTGAACATTTCTTCACCTGACTCCATTTTTGTTGGGAACAAAGTGATGCAGGATTATTCAAGGGCACATTGGAATAGGGGCATACCCTTTCCTATTTTTCAAATTCAGCTATCACTTACATGCTTTAATGCAGTCTTCCCGATTTGTTTTTTATTATCTGGATTGCCAAAGGTCCTAAAGGAGACTTTCTTAAAGGGTGCATATTGCTTTTTGTCCTCAAGCCATACCTATTACATATATTTATGACGAGATGTCCAGTGCTTTTCCAATATCAGGTACTACAAATGATCCGCCCTGCCCTCCTATAGTTAAGTTCTAATTCTTACCCTTATCAATTATCAAATATACACATGCCAACAACAGGATTTATGTATTTATTGTTCACTTGTTAGGCGCTTCTACAGGAAGCATATATGGTTTCAAAGCGCCCACAGGGCAACAGGAGGGGGACAGTGGATGATAGATAATAAATTACAACAATGTTAAATAATTCAATACAACACTATAAGAAGAGATAGTGGAAGATGAACCTACTATCTCTTGTGAGTGTTCAGAACGTGCAAGTGCAATTTCACCCACTTGAAAGTGCCCACATTATCAAATTAAGTTCAACTTCAGATCATCCCCTAAGAGCGCTTAAGTAGTTTCTTATTATATACTTCTCAAATGCCCCCTATTTCCTAGCCTAGGGAATTAGATTTACATTCCCTCAATAATTCCCGTCTCACACAAGTAACACTTTCCAGCTTTTCCAGTAACTATACATCTACTTTACAGCTTGCGAATGACCGAACAAAACTAATCTCTCATTGTGCTTGTTTCTGGGTCCAATGAGAAGATACATCCTCTCACCCACCTCTGACTAGCTAGAAGCCACACACTTACGGACATGTCCAGAACATATCCACCTCTGACTAGCTAGAAGCCACACACTTCCTGACATGTCCAGAACATATCCACCTCTGACTATCTAGAAGCCACGCACTTCCTGACATGTCCAGAACATAGCCACCTCTGACTATCTAGAAGCCACGCACTTCCTGACATGTCCAGAACATATTCACCTCTGACTAGCTAGAAGCCACGCACTTCCTGACATGTCCAGAACATATCCACCTCTGACTATCTAGAAGCCACGCACTTCCTGACATGTGCAGAACATATCCACCTCTGACTAGCTAGAAGCCACACACTTCCTGACATGTCCAGAACATATCCACCTCTGGCTATCTAGAAGCCACGCACTTCCTGACATGTCCAGAACATATCCACCTCTGACTTGCTAGAAGACACGCACTTCCTGACATGTCCAGAACATATCCATCTCTGACTAGCTAGAAGCCACGCACTTCCTGACATGTCCAGAACATATCCACCTCTGACTAGCTAGAAGCCACACACTTCCTGACATGTCCAGAACATATGAGTCAGTGTACCTCTGGCTTTTTTTACAATTTTAGCAAGATTTCACTTCCAGCAGACACCGTCTATACACCATCTCTGGGTGTTACCGCAACTCGGTCCGGCGCTGTTAGCGCCGGATATCTAGTAGTGGTGCAGCGGTAAGTTCCCATTCCCCATTGGGTCCACTGGCCTCAATGAGTTTGGGGGACGCTATTGGCAGCGGCGCAATTAGCGTTGCAGTAATAGTGCCAAAAAACGTATGGAAAGTGGAGTATTTTATCTCCAACAAAAAGCTGGAAGTAAAACTCCAAATTTCGGGCAAACTCATGATTTGGCCAGCCCTTAAATGCGGTGGTGATAGCGTTACCACTGCATTTAAGAGCTAAGGCCAAACTCGTGAGGAGGCTCAATATTGTCCTCTGTTGCATTGCTCTGAGAAACATATCCTTGAAACAGCACTTCATGTTTGCATATGATTTCGGCCATTTAAGTTCACTGACTGATTGCCATGCCCAGCGTGTCTTCACATTTAGTTTCCCAAATTATGTTTAGTTCGTTTTTTCAATGTATTAAAAACAAACGAAAAACATTGTTAGATTTAGTGTTTCTAATGGAAGGTCACAATTCTTCTCATTACATAGCAAAGACACTTGTGGAGAGGTTGGAACTCAGCGCACACTGCTGCCATAAGCGTTCATGAGGTAGATACAGCGATCAGATCTTTGCGTAAGGCACATCACTATGAACCTTGTGCGCTCTTGGGGTTGAAACTGAGTCTCTAATCGGCAGGACAGTAGATAATGTGACACGGGGGAGTGACTAAAACTCTGCCCACGGACAGTGGGTTTTCAGTCTGTCAGCAGTTTTGTAAAAAGTGGGGAGGTGCTGTTTTTAGGTGCACCGGTGATAGAGTAAAACGAAAGAAGGTTGTGCAAGGTGGCTTGCCAAGTTGCATGGTATCATCTAGTGTCAAAGGGCACATCACCGTCAGCTGATATTACAAACGTCGGTCGTAAGTACTACAGAAGTTCAAGTGTTTGTGTTCAAATAGTGGTTCGGTTTTCCATACATCACAACTGAACTCGGTGCTGCAGGAAATAGATCCATATTTGGGTACTTAACTGCAAAAGCCGATGTGAGTATGCAAGACATTACAGACATAATTTAATAATGCCTTGCTGACTCAACCAACCAAATTGTTCATATTAACGGCCGAAGTTGTTTTTCTTTTTCTTTAACTTCCACACAAGCATCGTTCATACATACTGTTGTGCTTACGTTATTAGTGCGTCATTATTTCACTTGACTGTTGGAAAATAGGGAACCTGCTTAATTAATGTACGCGGCATCGTTATATATATCAACAAGATGATACACGGGGCAGTCAGGCATTAATGTATTTGAATCCACGTGAGTGATAGCTGGCCCGCCCACATATGTTGACATGTTGGCTTTCAAATGTCAAGGGGAAAGCATAAGAACAACAGAGCCACAAATAAAAACCATGGCAGCATTAAGCGGACTGCCAGTGGCATGAAAAGCTCAGGGGTCAGACTGGGGGTTGGATACGTCATCCTCTACAAGAGGAGAAATTGCTGGAACGTTCTATCGCTGCTGCCTTCGAGTACTCCGAGTCTAACACGAGAGTCCTTGCTAAAGACAAGACAGGAAATCATACATCGTGAATGTGTAAACGTCCGTGACTTGCTGTACCTTGCACATTACCAGCAGAAGTGCTTGAGCGATGACTTTCCAGCGTCCATGAAGACTAATGAAGGGCAGCTTTTTCCTACTTTGCAAAAGGTGCGAGAGCAGCGTTTCTTCGGCCGCTTGAACTCTGATCTCGCGCCAGTCCCTGCCCGACATTTCTTCAACGTTCTGACTGACGGTCTACAGGAGATCTCCATTCTTTTTGATTCGCTGCAAATTGTGTCAATGTGCATTAACGGGGGTTCAGGGGTTGTGCGGCATTAGCTATCCCTTTTTTCAAAAGCACAGGGCTGCGCCCTCACAGGCCTGCCAAGGTCACTGGCCTGCACCTTTTCTGCGCGCTAACGAGGTAGCCATTATTATTTTTTCATTCTTGCTTTTTGCCGCTGCACACACGCTATCCGCCACATCTGTCTCTGCTTAGCTTTATTAGCAGAAAATACGGCCAATACTTTAGTGTCATGTGTACTATAAAGGCAGGATGTTCAAGACGTTTGACAGCTCTCATATTTCCTCTAGTATTCTCAATGCAGCATGGAAACCGTTTATTACTCTTAAGTAGTCGCTGTCTCCCCAACTTGAGTAATGAAGTCCTCCGGGTCAATATTTTACACAGCGAGACAGTTAAGAGAGTCTTATCCCACACTCTACAACGCAAACATTACTCTGATGTATGTGTTAATTAGCAAATATCCTGCATTAACTAATATAATTCAGGGGCATGGGGACTCGTCATGGAGACTGCTGTTAGGCAACCTTTCTTCTCCTAAACAATTTGTTTTACAAGTGATAGATCACACGTATGGATTCTCTACATAGTGACTGCAATTTTCAAGATGGTATATTTGGAAGCTATGATATGATATGATGTGATAGGTTATTTATAACGTGCTTAATACCCAGAGGTTTCTAAGCGGGGACCCTGGGATCGAACCTGTGTTGGTCCATGTCATCTTGCTTTCAAGGCGAGCATGTTGCCATTGAGCTATCCTCCCGATAAAGATGACTTTTATAATAAAGTATTGTAGATGGGTCGCTATCAACAGGAGGCTTCCTAGTTACATCTAATAGGCAATTAGGCCAAAGCTCGAGATATCTATAAGGACACCCCGAGGTCGAATACATCCTGTAGTTGAAGGTTACACAGCTGTAATTCTATGTTGGATATGTCCCATATGCATGATTGTTCCTTTACCTACACTGTCCCTTATGGGCGAGAATTACAGGTGGTGTAGAGTGGAGGCAAGAGTGACTATATACAACACAACAAAAACCTTGTGCTACAAGAAAACATGGAGTAAAGTGGTGGTGATTCTATTACTGCCACTTTACCACCAATTTCCTGCACTTCCAGATTTCAAGTTTGGGGATAGAGGAAATACCTCAAGCTCTGGCTGGAGGCTTTATCTACACTTTACCCCCAAATAATTGAGGATTTATCACCAGCAGAATTACCACCAGAGTTAAATATTCCAAATCACTATTGGAATCCTTTGGACTCCAGGAATGGGGATCAAGACTTCCATTCTGCCAATAATAATAGGGTGGATTTAGTGTAATTCCAAAGGGAAGAAAGGGTGCACATTTATTTCCTCTGCACTCACCCCACAGAACTATACAAAAATAAAAGCTTTGCAGAGAAAATGCTGTATATCATATCGGTTGATTATGACATTCATAAATCTCAGCTATGAAGGCACAATAGAGCAATACAGAATTTGGGTATAATTGCTAATGACTTCCTATGAAAGCGATACAACACAACATTGTTATTGGTAAATGTGAAGTTATTGGACTGTGAAAAGTGAGATTGCCTTTTCATGATTCATTGCCACAGGCAGGGCTCCCTGTTTTCCAGAACAATTGTACATATAAGCACAGTTGCTACCAAGCTCTCTACCAAGCTCTCACACCCTAACATTTAAATCCTGGATGTTGTTATGACATGCAGGACAAACGAAAGGCAGCAGGATGAGGATTTTATGGCCTTGCTGATTGAAGTGGACAGGAAGGGAAATGGGAGACAGGGATAAGAGTTGGAAATGGTTTGTGGGCTTTAAAAAAATGGATGTAGTTGAACAATTCTTAACTTTAGGCTGTCTTTGTGTCAAAAGACTCATACAACGGCCATCTATCTTACATTCTTTTACACTCGTGTTTTGCTTCGTCTACAATTCGTAATCTTGATTACTACATTGGTGGATGATCCCAATTCATACATAGATTTGTATTACTATAAATAGGGGGTTTGTCCCAGTCACATCCATAATCTCCAATGTGCATTTGTTTAGTCAATTTTGTGTTCAGTTTAATATGTATGAAGCAAATAATCGTAAGAAGGTCTGGCGAAATGAGATCCTGTTGATCTTACCCTCCAGAAAACAAATGTGTTGTATGACATAACATGTTCATTTTACACTCCAGCAAAAACAGCAGTAAATTAAACTGTGCCAACTTCAGTCTAATTCTAGTCGACTCCATTTGGTGTGCCTCAAGGTGCAGCAATCTCCTTGTGGTTGTTCAATATCTACCAGCAATTGGGGCAATGCACTTACTCAAACCCACAACAAAAGAGGACAAGGAGAGGTAGAAGGGGGAAAGGCAACAACAAGCAAAGAAGACACACACGCAGGCGTACAAACCAGATCCAAAAATCCATTAACACAAAGGAGATTCTAATAGTAAACCTCACCAAATCAGACATATCACCACAAGTAATTACATCTCTAAACAAAGGCTTGACTTTTTGAGGGGCTTAAACAGAAATTTTGAATGAGGAAATTTCATTAGAAATTTGAACATTACTGAAAGAATGTAATTTAACAGTCAAGAAAAAGAACCAACAAAAATATCTCTGCACTACTGAATGAATATAATTTGATTGTAAAGCAGAGGAAGCAAATAAGTAAGAGGAGTCAAAACAGAAGAACCTCATTAAAATGTGAATACTTTTGAATGATTGAAATTCAACAGTCACATTTGAGTACTATTGAATGAGCAGAATTTGATAGTTAAATAGAGGAACTATAAAGAAAAACAGAAATATATCAAATCAACTACAATGAATGTTTTTGAGTTATATGGAATGCTACTGAATGAAGACAATTTGATTTGACCACATTTTTGAGAACAATAATCTTGTTAATAAAATAATTTAAAGCGCAATCAAATAGGATATCAAAATCTTGTCTTTTCACCTTTACTAAATTACCCTCAAAACATAGGCTGCTTTGATCAGTTTTTCACACAACATCGCCTTTTGCAGCATGCCAGGCCGGGTAAAGTTAGCACCTGTCACCATGCTGGAGGTGAAGCACCACAGCAAAGACACAGGAAGGGGTGACATTTATTATAACCAGTGCCCACATTTCCCATTGTATTCAGGAGGCAAACAGCGAGAAAACCAGCAATGACATCAACTATAAACTGCTGCTGCTGTACAGTAACGGTAAACTGGCATTTCAGACTGTACTGTTGTGTGGGTGTGTTTTGAGTGGGCTGGCAGGCTGCTCTATGGGGGGCAGTGGCAGGAATTGTTTTATGGCACGGCAGGAACACAAAGAATAACCAATCAATGCTACTTCAAATGATTAACCACTTGGGTTTGAAGGGGAAAGTAAACGAAAATGATAACTGTTCAAACACAACATCACTTTTAAGTGACTTTTTTAGTTGTACAATTTTATTTGAATGAATTTGGATGCATGATGCTAAATGCCGAATATGGCATATTTGCAAAGCAAACGGCACAGACCTGCATCTCAACTCTGTTACGGATGCATATTTTATCTGCATTATGAATATAATAGCACTGATGTTTTCTGATAAAAAAAATCTGAGAGTAAAATATCATACAAAAAAGAACTCATTGAGAAAAAAATAGTCCTCACATTTGCTTTGTGGTGGCAAAACATGTCATAGCTGCGTGTATGTGAATATTTAGTTATCTTGGGGTATTTGCCATTTCTGGGTTGTTCTACCGTGGTGGGGAATATCGGGTCTTAGTTCTGCCACTGCCGGGGTCGTTTGGCTCTGGCGGTTTGTAGCCTGCTGTAACTCTGCTACTCCTGCGCATGTCTGGCTGTGTCTGTATAGTAGCCGTGTACGGCTGGCAGCCTGACGGTGGTTGAGGTCACCGGGAGACAGGTTAGGCGAACAGTAGAATTGGGGCCCTGAATCCCTACCCATGTGTAGCAGACAGCAGCATGCATAAGAATTGGCAATCCCACCCACCCTACGACTCTCTCTATCTCACTCACCCACCCTACCACTCTCTCTATTCACACACCCACCCTACCACTCTTTCTACAACAAAACCACCACTATCTACCCTCTCTGATCCTTCCTCTTACACTCTTGAATTATTGTGTACCATCTCACTCTCAACCATTCTCACTCATATTTCCTCTTGCTCATCATTGATGACACCCTCTCTCAATAGTTTTTCCCTTTCTCTATTCTCCTTTCTTCACATTCACTTACACACCTGCACCCCTTATCGTATCCTCCTTTGAAACATTGCACTCTTCTCCTTGTACCTATAACTGTGAAATGCAAAGAACAGTAGAAATGACAAAACTATTGGCTTTGCCAATGTTTCATTTAGGCATTTCGTCCCTTGCCTGATCATCAGATGCCACCTTCAGAACAACTGTTATGTTGTTGAGCTGTTTCAGACGGGCAAGCCTGTGAATATGCAGCGGTCAATGGCCATTGACATATATTAATGCAGTTGTACCCAAAAATATGTTTATACATTCAATGTCATTTCTAAAAGAAATGTAGTTCCAGGAATGCTGTTGTGTGCAATGTATGGGAGTCCTCATCTCCTTTCTCCTTTACCGATCCTTTCATTTGTTTTGCCCTTTTGTATTCTGAAGCAGTCCCACATGAAACATCCTGTAACTAAATAAATAAATAAACCCAAAGCACTCGACATCTGTTCTCTCAAACACATGGCCTGGCATGGATAGCCACATATAGCTTACATTGTCCTTTTTGATTGCCCTAATGTAGCCCATTCACCACAACAAGGTATCAAGTAAAGCAACCATTACTCTGTTATAAGTGTGTGGGGGCATAAGTGGCAGGTACACAAACTCTTAAACATGGTTGCATGCAGGCAGCAGCATCACTAGCTAGATGCTTTAGTTGGTTTTCATAAAGTTCTTATGAATGCATAATTTCTGACCATAACCCAAAGTGCATGTTCTAACTTTGCTGACCTCACAAGAGACATAACGAGGGACACAATTCTGTCCTGCTGCCTCCAGTGGTTCTTTGAGTGTGACAAGGGCTGAGCCTGTGCAGCCACATTTATGTCAATCCTTTCCCCATTATAACTACTGTCTTACAATCAGGTCCTATTGAATCTAAATAATATATATGAACATGGACAACAGTCAATCTAGCATTCATGACACCTCTTGAATCAGGTACATGGGACCACATTGATACAGCTACCCAGACCACTCATATGATAGAATTAAGCCACATACATGTAAACCAATGCCGGTATCTGGTAGAGTTTATTTAACATATTTAACATATTGGTGCCTGAAGTGTGCTGGTCAAGTGGTTCTCAGAGCTGATGTCCCTGAATGACAAAGTTTGAAACAGATATTAATGACATGGTGCCCTGCTTTGTTCCCGCTACTGTGACTTGAAGCAAATACATTTAGGCTTAGTTGACTGATTTCAGTCTCCACAGGGACCACAATGCTTGTCTGGCAAATGTTCCCACAAAACTAGAAATGGCTACAGAATCTCCTTGTTTCCTAATTCAGGGTAGAGCTATCATACTGTAGGTGCTCTGCTATTTATTGACAAAGCAGCCTCAGTGCTCCTAGAAAGCTGTATGTGTCTATGTATGTATGTATGTATGTATGTACATATGTATGTTTTGTTTTATAGAAAGAGAACATAGTTCTGAAGCAATGAAGTGTAGTACAACAAAGAATATATTAGTAGGGCAATAAAACGTATTATACAATGTAATAAAAGGCCAGATGTATGTTTGTCTGATGCAGTCATGTGCAGTAGAGATTTCCCACTTCGACTGTTGTCACCGATAAAGGGAGTTGTCGCCTTAAGAAATGTAGTGGTTTGACCGTGTTAATGACTCCCTACATTTTTTTTTATTTTTTATAATAACATGAATTACAGTCAGGTACAAGGAAATATACTACATCATATTTTAACACTCTGAACATTTATCTCCTCACACTCTTCGGTCCGTGTGCATAGGCTTTCACAATAGTATACACATCAAAGTTTAGACTACTAAAGGTAGACTTTGATGGACATTGAGAGATGGAGTCTGCGATACAGTTTAGGGATTAAAAGGCAGAACGAGTCTTAAATAATGTATTGGTGTAGCTGCAGTGGTGCTCCCATTAAAACTATATTTCAGCGGGTTTCACAAGATCTGACTCTCATAACTGTACTGTAGATTCCCCGAGTCTGCATCAGCCATTCCCTATCCTGTCCTCTTTTTCTTTCAATGACATTGCCCCACACTTGGTAACCCTATAGGCAGTACTCTACTTGGCATCAATATGTAAAATATTGGCCAGCATGCGATGCATCAATTTCCAAGGTACTAAGTCCTATGACTTAGTGAGCAGCCTCCAAAACATGTATTTATTATTTCTCCTTTGCTGTATTCATTTATTATTTTTCCTTTAAAAAATGCTCTAACCAAACAGTAGGCAAGCTATTAATTATTGAAATGAAATCATATGACTCCATTAAAATGTTTGCTACTGTTTGTAAATGAAATCTAAGAGGACAGCAAACTTATCTATTACCAACGAGCTGAATGTTTACATGTATAAGGTTCTACTATGCGTGTCTAACATATATTTACATTTCTATTCTGTGATTTCTTTAGGAGTAAAGATCCCATAATGTGTATGGCAGAGAAAGGAAAACCTAGGCTGCTGTTGTGTTTGTGTGGTGAAATTAGCAGCAGCTAACCAGACCTCCACTACCCAAGCGTAAGGTTTTGGCCATACCCAACATGTCCCATTATCCACTGTCTGTGTAGCAAGGCATCCACAACATTGCACCTGGCACATGGCGATAGGCCGTGCTGGGTCGTGATCATGTATGTCCATAAGGCTCGATAGACACAGTATTGATAACTGCATAATTTGAGTACTTGACAATGCAATCAGGCATACGAGTTTGAATCTTCCCTCCAATATTTTTTTTTTGGCCTAAAATGTCCTGTAGTTACAACAGAAGACAAATGGATAATTGTACTACATGCTTTTTAGTTTGGACTATTAGCTGGTTCTTTAGCGCCACCTATAAGCCAAAACTATTTCATTAGACTACAGATAGAGAGAAATGGCATATGAGGAGGACACAAAGTTGTAGGTGTTGTTTGGTTATGGCCTGGACTTATTAATGGAAGGTGATCACTCTGCACCAAGCAATCCCAGCCAGACCACTTATTGCTGCACTTAACTCACTCCTTGGCAATACCCTCTACGGAATCCCTGGCGCTTACCACCTTCCCTGTCCCTCTCTCTCTCCCTGCACCTGCACGTTCTGAATGCTCACAAGGCCTAGTAGGACCCCCGCCCCCCTTTCCTGTTCAGCTGTTTATTCTCTTCAACTTTGTTCCTGCGTCCCCCCGCCACTTGCCCTGCGGGCACTTTGAGATACAATTTATTGTTGTACTAGTGACTTACAAATGCACAATAAAATAAAATAAATGTGTCCACCCATTGACGGCCCTGGCCATGCTAATCCCTATCACCATTCCTAACAAGTTTCTGCCCTCCCCTGCCCCTCCCCGCCCAACAAAACACATGCTCATGGGAACTCTTTTAGCTCACTTTAACCAAGTCTTACCATTAGACATTGTACTCAAAGTGCCTGCCATTATTCTTTCAAATTATTCTTCTGGGCGTTAATGATGAATTGGAGTTGTAAACTCACTACTGGTTTAATAAACATGTCTTAACAAGGTCTGGCTTCAGCTACTCTGTTCATAAGTACTATGTGTGTCCTTCACTTAAGCCCGTTAAAAACAAGCATTGGCAAAGCCAACCGTTTTTGTTTGTGTATAAGTATTAGGCATTTGCCAGACACTGCTATTAGATGCCCAGGAACTTGCACCATTGTGCACCTTCTTTGTATTGTATTGTATTTTATTTATGTAGAGCACCAAGCCCTGAGGCAACTGGGCACATTTCTTAGGTACAGACAGATAAGCATATATGCAGTTACAGGTATAGATAATCAAGATTACAAGCATGGAAAGTGAGCAGAATGCATAGCGCATAGAATATTTACAGAATATTTACATGACTAGCATAGAGCACAGAAATATTTACAAAGATTGCATGGTGTACGAAAGTATTTACAGAGAGATCATAAATGAAGTGGGTTAGTTTTCATTCTGAGTGAGCCAGATGTTGGCCCCATTGTGGAATTTGTCAATGGAAGCCTGATGTTGGGCGGTAGTGTGTTCCGAGTTTTGGATGTGAGGACTGGGAAGCTTCTACCCCCTGCTTTTTCCAGTTTGTACCTTGGTATGGTAAGGAGGTTGGAGTAGGAGGATCTGGTTTGTCTAACTGAAGTGTTGAGTTTGAATTTGTCTGAGAGGTATTTGGGGGCTTGGTTGTGTATACATTTATGTACGCAGGAGAGAGTCTTCAATTTAATTCTTTGGTTGATAGATAACCAATGGACGTCACGTCTCAGATCTGAGATGTGTAGTTTTCTGCGCAAGTTCTACCATCAATATCCAGTTAATACCATTACAGGAGTGCCTGGCATGTGCCTTTACCCTTGCTCATCAAAAGCGCAAACTGTGGCATTGCCAATGCAGGTTTATGGGTGAAGTTAGGCTCATGTCTTGGTAGACAAGGGAACACATCTGTGGGCTTGTGTTGAAGTTCAGTTACCCTAGACAATGAGTGACAATTTATAATTTGTTTGGTTGATCATTCTTTTCCATTTTTAAACAGCAGAGCCTATGGATGATCGGTCGGCAAAAGTGCCTGAAGTACTGATTCATTGAAACCTGAGCGAATGTAAAAAAAATAAATAAATAACATATCTACTGTAATGGGTCATTTACAGGGAGATGCTCAAATGTGAAGAAAAGTAGACCATCTAAGTATATATAACTGCATATTATTAACCATGGGGCTGCTCTGAACCATCTCTGCCTGACCCCTGGTTATCTACATATATATAAAAGGGACAATTTGAGGATATGTGTGAGTGTTTCTGTTCGAAAAGTACTTCCCAACATGCTACACACTTGAAACCTGGCATGTGGGTAGGTTCCATGGTGTAGACAATGTAACAAGTATAAGATATACCTTTTTGGATCTGTCTGCATTGCTTACACCTGCCACATGGTTCTTCACGCCATAGTTCTGCCACAGTTCTTCGTTCATTGTTCCTAAAGTTCAGCAGTTCATGAAAACTTCAGCAGTTCATTATTCCTAAACTTTCCACACTATCAGCATATGTGGTGACATTAGCAGCACTCACTTTTGAAGTCATGTGAGTGACTCAAAACGGTGCTTTTGTAGTAATGTGGGTGACAGGAAACGGTGCATGTCTCTTCAATAGTGTCCGCAACGATGTTGTCCATCACATCGTGGAAAATCTCTCATGATAATTACACAAACTTCATTTCCCACAGAAGTGGATGAATGTATGTCATCTCAGCAGTACGAAGCTTACCTGCTTCAGCCGTAAACCTACTGGTACTGCACTTCAAGCTTACATGCTAGGAATTACCATGTGAAGCACGGCTACACCTGCTAGTGTTTCATAAAGTCAGGAAAGGACTGTGTTATCTCAATGCTCAGTGCAGGTCTCTGTGGTATCTTTCATTTTTGTTATTTTAATTCTGACTGGAGTGCTTGGGTCATATAAACTGCTGTACTATTCTGGAGCAAAGTAACCAATGCCACATTGAGGTCTCGCAACCTCTGGACTGGCTTCTTGTTTCTAAAAAAATTCGATTTGCACCTTTTCATTGGGTGATTTCTGGCTATCCATGGTCCAAAGGGCACAACGCTGATGATGAATCAACGAAGCTGAGATGGTTTGTATGGCAAGCTGTGAGGCAAGAGACCCATGAGGAAACTATATCAAGCAAAACCTCCAAGCACTTTGCAATATACAGTGCAATAGTGAGACTGCCTGCACTGGTGAAGACATGGCGAGGACAGAAATGGACAGAACCCTGACTGGAAGAAGGAAAGAAGAGGAAGTTGCATGTCTATTCACAGAATTCATTCTATGGTGGCTGCTCGACCACAACCTGCATTAAACAGTGTGAATAATTTGGCCTCTCGGTTCACGGCCACTTTTATGCAGTGTTAAAATGCTCCAGGTCAATTGAACACTTATTAAAAAGGGGCATGGTGTTGACTACAAAAGTTAACAATGGTGTGTCATATACACTCTCATCCCTGGAATGTGATATTTTGCTGTGAAAAGTGCCGTCCATGCTTCAGTGTTTATGCTTGTCTTGGAATGAGGTAATCCTATTCCTCAGAAAGGGGCATGTGGACGTTAGGTGCAGATGTTTGATCTTTTCACAGTTCTTCACTGATACTGCTATTCTGTATTGCACAAGAAATGATGCTCTCATACAGACTCCTCATACACTTGTGTCCCTTTTGTAGATTTGCCTTTCCATCCTGCCTATGTTGTAGACGTATCAAGCCTGCTGATGGCCAGTGCCACACATGAATACTTGTGCAGCACCTGCTCAGAAGAAAGAGAAATCATGGAATGCATAAAGCACCCCCTTCCATTAGCCCCAACCGTCACAGCTACTGGGGAGGGCCGATCATAGTAAATGGTTACAACATCTGTAGGGCTGCATGCAGCATACGACTTCTTTTCACATTGGCTAAATGACTGAACATGGAAAGATAGAGTATGGTGCAGCCAGAAATCTATATCTTGCACCACGTGTCCTAAAACTGTGATAGAGTAAAGAGAATGATTGGCCCTGTCTGGTCACATTGGCAGAATATGGGCAATACAATGAGGGCAGCTCATGCAAAGATGGGTGTTTGTCCCTAATGACTGTTTGATTGGCAACTGACCAAGTAAGATTGTGTGGCACATTGCGTTGGCAGACATGATAACTTCACACCATATTTGTAACAAAAGGGATAGCCTATAGTCGGGCAGGACTGAAAGGCTTGGCTGATACTTTGTACAGAGGGGTAGTCCTGTCCTCATACATTTATACTACAATACATTTTTGTAGTGATGATTCAAACAGACCTCCATATTAGTACTAATACATCGAAAACAAGTATGCATTATTGGAAGAAGGTTTTGATCCAGATACTGGAAAACAACTACAGTGTCCTTTATTAATTAGGCCACATATGTAGACATTGAAAATCGAAAATATAAAATGGAAAATAAACCTTGTCACTAACTAGGCAAGTAGTGTTAGAGAGGTAACATGTATTTCAAATGTTCAGTGCACATTTAATAAAGTAACATGTTCATTGGTGACAGGTGGGCCCTGAATCTGGCCTTTTTAAGTCCATACAAGCCAGAATTCTAAAGTGGCATTTTGATATGCACTGGACGTTCAATGAAAAGGTACATTTACAAAATTTGTGCAGTGTGTTACCAACACACCTGTATAATGGTGCAGCATTGTATTGCCTGTGTACAGTTTTGCACAATATTACATCATATTTGCCAAACAAACAATGTATTACAACAGTTTAAACAATCACCTGCACAAAACAAAGCTAATCGCTTCATGATCAAGAAACCTAAAAATAGGGTCTGCTATAGGTGACGTCAACAAAAAGGTGGTGGTGAAGATTCAGGTCATTGTTCTAAAGTTTCAGTAAGACCACGACATTGGACGTTTCGGCTGTAAAGGGGTAGCAGCCTTCTTCTGGGGCCAGATTAAGCAGGTCTCCCTATGGATAAAAAACAATATGAATACATATTGTTACATGGTCCAGGAGGTGGATCATTCCTGAGAATGTAAAGAATAAAAGCCTGTGAGAGGCTGTACTAAGGGGTGTCCCTCAGGTCCCGAGCACTGACCTTGCATATAGGTGAGGTGATTCAAAAACTGGTTAGTATTGAACCAAAATTCCATTGGTCGGTGTCCTGGTTTCTGAAAGGTGTGGATTGGTCACTTTAGGGTGATCTATGAGTACAGGAGGAGGCAAACAGGGGTGTGGGTCAGCTATGGCATCAATTAATAACTGTGGCTCTGTAGTGCAGAGAGAGCACAAAGGGTACCTTTAGACTTAGGATAAGCAGTGCGTGGTTCTGCAGTGCCTCAGTTGTGAAAGTTCTTACAAAGGGGCAACCAGCCAGTGCCAGCCTGGAGGTCTGGAAACTGGGAGTCTGTGTCGGACGGGTGGAGGGAGACAAAATGACATAGACATTCTTCAGCAAAAAATGGTGGCTGTGTAAGGGATAGTGAGCGCGGTGCAAGGGAGGCCTTGCTGTGCTGAGGAACTAACCTTGTACTCCGTGTGAGCCTCGCGCGCTGGATCTGTGTTGTTTGGAAACTCGCGTTCGTCTGAAAGCGAGCTGTGTGAGGAAATACTAGTACGCGTGCGCGTACAAATGGTGTCTGAAGATCACGCATGCATACGGGTGTCTTGGCAAGGTTGCCATGGCATCGGGGACACATGTAGGTACCACCATAGGCAGCACGGTAAGGTAGATCTATAAAAATGTATATGAGAATAATATTTTCTGTACTGTACATCCCTCAGCTGATAATTGTGGACAAATATTGCCTACTGCCCCACTGATGTTTAACAGCCAAGTGGCGTCAGCTTGTTCAATAATGCAATAGATGGGTACCCCCTACGTCACTGGCAAAAGGGGAAGCAACCAGCAACAAAGCACAAAAATCAAGCCAGCGGATATGTAAATAAGTCTACTGAAAGAAGCACAATCCCGCCAGCAGTCGGGAGCGGTCCCTCTATAAACTCCTCAGATCACTGCACATAATTCACAAAAACATTTATGAAAAAATTTGTTTTCCTTTATTTAATTAGAAACATTAAAATGATTATTAAATAAGTCAGAGCTCATACATGAATAAGAGTAAATGTAAATATAGAACATACAACTATACAGCACGAATAAAGTGCATAATGTGAAGAAAATACTAATTTCCCAATAGGACTGCTAAGAACTTGCTGCCAGATCACAAGCTGGGAAATGATCACCATCGTCCCCAAATAGGTCTAAGTCAGTGTCAGTGGATTAAACCCACTCGAGAGAAGGGAATCCCTCGGGTAGGAAAAATCCTGGTCAACCGAACAAAGTCAGGATGGTTTAGAAATGAATTCAAAGATGGATTGAATCCTGAAAGTGACAGAGAAGAAAAAGTGTTGTTTCCAAATGTAGCACTTCAAATATTTCATAAAACGAGAAAATGAAGAATCTTCACAAAAGTAATAATAATAAACCCATACTGTAAAAAATCTAACATGGGATTCTATACGTCAACTACTGAGGTGACATGCGAAATAAACCACAAATACGTAAAAACAGCATAGTGAGCATGGCGCCTTAGAACAGGTAGTTTTGATGGAAAACACATCTAGCTGAATTACAGATGATGTCCATCTTCATCAGGACGTAGAATTCCTGTATAGACGTTCTTGAAAATTCATCTGTGTCTTGGATTTACCTACACAAATGTTACAAATTACAGAGAGACACTAAAATGTATGTTCTCCAAACAGAAAATAATAATAAAAAGATATAAAATCAGAACAACCATATATGTAAACAGCACAATAGTTAATACATAATATCGGTACATAAAAACAAGTGATCTGAGGATCCCAAAGAAGGACCAATCCCCCAACACTGGGTTGGAACGTGCAAAGTGACTAGTAGGGGAGAAAATCTAATTAGAGAAAATCTAATTACCATAATCTCAGACCCTTTTGGGGTGGGCCCAGAAGTCTGGAAAAAGAGTCCAGAAGTAGCGATCCGGCCACACCGAAACAAATCTCAAATAAATTAGATCTGTAATGGATAAAAATAAAAAAAGCCACAATGTTTTCATAACATTTCTCTGGTAAAAAAGACTCGAGTGAGATGCAAGCAGCCAAAGGGGAAAACCAAAAGTAAAGAAAGAAATACATTCCATTCTAAATAAAGTAGAAATATAAAAATGTAAAGGAAAACCCAACAATGGGACCACCCATGTCTCAAAGATTAATTGAAAAATAAGAGATGGAAAAGCCGAAAAAGTGATACAATAGTGATGATAAAAAGAAGATCCTGCACCCGTGGAAAAGGGATAAGGCCAACATCCTAATTTGTAACTATGCTCACCATTGATCAAGTCCAGATCTATCAATCAAGTACCATCAATAGGTGATTCCTTTATCTGTGGTACGGCCTCAAGTTCATAGACAGTTCAGGATTTCGGTGGGTTCCCCAGAAGGGTGAACCTCCAAGTATCATTCAAGGATAGACAGAGTCTATGGAGCAATAGAAGGTACATAAAGCTGATAAATCATCTGTTATGCCCCAAAATATAACGTACATAGAATACATCACTGCACTGTATGAGGTAAAGTCAGAAAGCATAATCTGAAAGTTCGTAAAAGACTGAACTTACACAAGTCCATGCATAGCAGGATCTATATGTCTATTGTGTAACCTAAATAACGGTACTGAAAGGTCTCAACATATACGCAAGTCTAATTCGTAACCATAAATACAGCAAGATGTGTTTTCCATCGAAACTACCTTTTCTAAGGCGCCATGCTCACTATACTGTTATTACGTATTTGTGGTTTATTTCGCATGTCACCTCAGTAGTTGACGTATAGCATCCCATGTTAGATTTTTTAGAGTATGGGTTTATTATTATTACTTTTGTGAAGATTCTTCAGTTTCTCGTTTTATGAAATATTTCTACTACATTTGTCAACAACGATTTTTCTTTCCTGTCACTTTCAGGATTCAATCCATCTTTGAATTCATTTCTAAACCATCCTGACTTTGTTCGGTTGACCAGGATTTTTCCTACCCGAGGGATTCCCTTCTCTCGAGTGGGTTTAATCCACCGACACTGACTTAGATCTATTTGGGGACGATGGTGATCATTCCCCAGCTTGTGATCTGGCAGAAAGCTCTTAGCAGTCCTATTGGGAAATTAGTATTTTCTTCACATTATGCACTTTATTCGTGCTGTATAGTTGTGTGTTCTATATTTACATTTACTCTTATTCATGTATGAGCTCTGACTTATTTAATAATCATTTTAATGTTTCTAATTAAATAAAGGAAAACACATTTTTCATAAATATTTTTGTGAATTATGTGCAGTGATCTGAGGAGTTTATAGAGGGACCGCTCCCGACTGCTGGTGGGATTGTGCTTATTTCAGTAGACTTATTTACATATCCGCTGGCTTGATTTTGTGCTTTGTCAGCTTGTTCAATGTCTTGCAAGTCTGACTGCATTTCTCGTGTTTGTTGCCAAACAGAGAGAACACTGAAACACACACTCACCTGTTCTTTCTTTTTGTTTTATTTGGATATATTGAGTCAACATGACTTTTATTGTAAATAATCCATAAAGAAGTATGTTTATGAATACATGCATGTTCATTTATTAGAGGACGGTCTGTCGGGGGGAAATTCTGCCGGGGTCGGCCGGGCCGTCCGTAGACCTCCAGGCAGGGAGGCCCCAACTCCTCCCGTATATCCCAAAAGAGATAGAGTATGAGACACACGCAAGAAGCAAGGTGACTCTGCTGTTTATTAGACAAAACGGCAGGGATGGGTCAAGGATCGTACGCGTCCGTCCTGACACACACACAATCGTGGGGCTCGCAGGCCCTTTTTACCTTAGTATGACGCGCTACTTGCGTCATCTTACAAAGTTTAGCAAAACACCTATTTCCACTCTGGATTGGTTACTCGAGTGGTAGGGTTAGTATAGCATACACATAGAGAACGGTATTAGTGGTTGAGGGTTAGTCAGGTGATATACTTGGGCTGTCCCTTCAATTTGATACATGAAAATTGTTACATGAAGACCTCTGAGGATTGGTCAATGTTAATGGCGTCAATGATAAGAGCTCCATGTTCTGATTGGTCCACTCGCGAGCCTCCCAGTCTGGGACTATCGCTGTTCCCATTCGCGGTGCACCTGTCATTTGCAACAATGTTTTTACTATGGGTAGGTGTAAACAATGTGAGGATTTATTCATATGTTGGGAGGTCGACTACTCCCACTGCTGCAGATGTCCAATGAGTCTTTTAATTGTATCTGCCTGTGTCTTGAAACGTGGGATTCAGGCGTCTCCTTCCTCCTGGGCTTGGCATCCTGTCAGGTTTGGCTTTGTCACGTGAGGTGGGACCGTGTTTGAGGCAGAATTCAGCACAATCAATATTGTTTTTCCCACTGTGTGCCTGGTTTATCTTGCAGGTGCGACCTTGGCGTCGGCTTGCAGCGTGCGAGATTGCAACATCGTGCCCTTGGCGGTGTGCTTTCGCCGGGCTCATTCTGCAGGGTCAGCAACCGAGCTCTCGCTCATTCAATGTTCATGGAAACTTTTGCTTGCGGCCTACTTGGGCCTGGTGCATAGGTGGAACCGTTTGATGCAGAGCTCTTTAGGTTACGGTATCATATTGCTCTATCCTCAGTATCGTGTCTCCGTTATATTCTTCATTATGGTACATGGTTCTTAGAAGAAGCGGGAGCAAGCCTTTTTAGATAAGTTCATTATGCGTCTTGCGTTTCTGCATTTTCAGAGCCTATGTGGAAAATAATAAAGATGCACGTCCGTGGGTATGTCTGTCGCCTATGTCATAGCACTGAGTATGTTCTTCGTGTGGATTGATGTGGGAGTGTCCGGTGTGCATGTGTGCACAGGTGTGCTGACTGTTGGCTAGGTCGTCATGGCATCTCTAACGACGTGTAGGTTTAGTCGAGTTGATCCATGCCGCAGGTGTCGGCATGGGCAGGGCGGGCTGCTGGGCAGGTAGGTGGGCACATCCGTATGTTCCTGTACCAGGGTATTTGGTCGTCTGGTAGATAGGCAAACTCCTCTTGTGGCGGGTGCCTAGGCCGTGATCCTCTAGGCCAAGCGCGAGAGGGGAAGGGCGGGAGCCTGTTCTTCCATTCTCCCACTTCAGTCCCCCCTCTGGTCAACTTGTTGATCACAAACATATCCTTTTCTTTATCTCCTCTTACTCTCCATATTTTAGTTATTCCTCCCAAATGTTCATAGTGGTTAACATGGTCTTCAAATGACCAATACATATATGCACAGGTTCCTCCAGGAGTGCAGTATACCCATTTCCCTATGTAGCTCCTTGGGTTTCTTGGGTTTTCGAGCTTCACAGATGGTGGGTCCAGGTGGTTGGTGATGATCTGGTTGCGCAACTTCTCTCTCTCTTTTATGATTGTGCCTGTGTGTTGGCCGTCATCTGTTGGCATCAAGAGGTGCATACCAACCATTTCGATCATCTCGTCTGTGGTGCGTGCCTTCCGGGCCTTCCAAAATCTTATTATGATCAGTGTAGCTCCAGCCAAAATAGTACATCCAACTATAATTTTCAGTCCATCTGACAGCCAAGATGGCATCCATGACCATAATATTGAAAACCAGCTCTCATCCTTTTTCACACCTTTACTTTCATCCATCATTTTTGAGTGCATCTGGGCCAATTGTAAAACTGCTTCTGTCAGTGTACCATTGTCAGCATCGTTGGCAGGGATGAATGTGCAGCATGATTGTCCTATCTTAGCGCAAACTCCTCCTTCCATTGCTGTGAGGAGGTCCAGTACATATCTGTTCTGAAGTGCTACCATCCTCACAGCTCGCAGTTCCTCTTTTATTGCGTTGAATCCATTTACCGTAGAATTAATAGTCATCATTAGTTCCCATCGAGTTATCTGGAACCATTTTGCGTTTGCGTAAGCCTGTAGTCCTGGATGTATTATTGAGGAGAAGAACATTGCTGCTCTGCTGAATAGTCTGTTCTCTGGTGGAATTGAAGTGAGTGCTGTTTCCGACCTTCCCCATAGGTAATTTCCTGTCAGAGCTTCTCCTTGTCTTTTCTTTCTATTCAGGACAGTATTATTGCCGTCGGTTTTGCTCTCTGGCTCCTTCTGAGGTTGTACAGATCTCTTCTTCCTTTTGTTCCCTTCATCCATTTTGGGGAAGTTCGCCATATTGACATGTTTCTGGGGTGCCACTAGTGATGGTACATTAACGTGCACTATTGTGCATATACCATTCCACAGAGGGGGCAGTGTGTGGTATGCTTTTTCTCCACAGGCCCAGTAATGGTCCATTACTACTGCTGTTCCTGCTCCCCCCTCAGGTAGCTCCATCACGCTTTCACAGTTGGTGTTGTATCCTACGTCCACCTCCCCTTTATGTTGGTAGCATACCTTAGGCGCAGTTAGCGGCAGTATTGTTATTGGGTCTTCATCCTTCTCCATCCACGTGAGCATGGGTACGTACTTGACCCAAGTCATCCAACATCTATGGTTGTGTCCATCAATAGTTGAAATATTTTCTCTTGTTACCATGTTGCTACCAACCACTCCTATGTCCCATTTGTTGTTCATGTACACCTTCCCTGTTATTATCACCAGTGGTCTTTCCCAACATCCGTTCTTACCAGGGACTTCAGTGGCGTACCAATCACATGGTAGGTACTGTAGTGTTACCTTCTTTGTTTCTCCTTTTTCAGGACCACTTGTTATGTATCTGAATCCTTCAGCATGTAAACTGCTCTTGTGGTAACTCAAATAAGTCTTGAGGAAGTTGTTTTCATATGGATATGTATCTCGTGTTTTCCACACCAGTTGCACCACTGTCCCTTGAAATCTTGCTTTCGTCTGGAACAGTGCCAGGTATATTATACATCGTGCTATTTTTTCATCTATCTCCGTGGCAACAAATGTTCGAGAAGCACTCATGGCGTATGGGATTAATGAGCAAACGTAGCAGCTGTCTTCTGTTGTCTGCTTATCTATGTGGGTCATGTGTTGGTACCATATGTTGTTTGAGATGTGTGCTGAATCTTGTATGTAATCATCAATACCTTTATTATCTGAGTATGTGCTGCGTTTAACTCTATTTTCCTTGTGTGGGATTTTACTAGTACCACCTGACGTAACACCTGTTGCAGCTGGGGGTGGGGGTGTATTAGGTTTGGGTACAGCAATAATATTGATAGCATAGCTGTACTGCCATACAGAGGCAGCCAAGAATCCGGTGGTCATTAAAATCCCCATCAATTTTATTACAAATGCTAATTTCACCGGCATTTTGCTCTTACCTTGCTGCAGTCCGGCAGCTTATTCTTGCGACGTTACAGTTGCCCGCCTGAAAATTCCTAATATGCTCGTTATTAATGTTAGTTGTTGTTTTTAAGCTCTCCCTATCAAGTAGTCATTCAGTGCCCAGGCGAAGAGCTGTTCCCACGCCAATCTAAGCGATCTATCTTTTAGGGCAGGCAAGTATGGTTGGAGGTGGGGCATTGAATGTTCTATGGCCAAGAGGAATGCTGTGTAGTAGACACGTACCCTCCTTCTTTTCAGGTATGTTGGCCTTTTTATTTCATATACAAATTGGTGTGACAATTCTTCCAGGTAATTATCGTCTGAGGGTACCATCTACTCCTGGTCAGTGAATTGGTTAGTTATCTACTTTCTTAATAGTACAATAATACGCTGTACCTGCATGTGCGAGAGAAAAGAAAGAGAACATTCAGGTGTTTACATGTGTATATGTGCAAGACAATGTCCTTCAGTTCAGTTATTACTACAATGGGTAGGGGGTCAATGGGCAGACGGTTTGGGGCTCAACTGGCGGAAGTCTCTTTACTCTTTAATCGTGTAACCATGGGGTGGGCGATATGGGGATCACCCCTTTCTTTTCTAGTAGTTTTCTCTGGGGAATCTGAGGGGTGGCAGGGTATGGGGACACTTAGTCCGTTAGTTGTAGTAGAAGTCTCTTCCTCCGTTGGTGATGCTGTTGTTGTTCTTCCAGTGGCCCTGTCGGTGGCGCTGGGGCGGGTCTGGAGTTTGTAGATCTTTACGTCGTGTAGGTGGTTCCAGGCACGTTTGTCCTGTAGCTTTACTGCTCTCGTAGATACCTCCTCTACCAGGTGGGGGCCAGTGAAGCGTGGGCTGTTCCACTTTCTGTTGAAATTGCGAAGTAGTACGTGGTCACCTTTAGCAACTTTGCACAGTCTTTCCTTTTCCAATTCTTTATCCGCGTCTTTTTGTTGATCGCTGTTAGACCCGCCCCGTGTGCGCTCGAGCTGTTGAGACACAAACACTACACTAGTAATCAAAGAAGACACATATTGGTACATTTCATCACCAAGGACATTTGCAGTACTCTCGTGATCGGTAAATGCTCTTGATGTTGGCGTTAGGGGAAGGCGCATTTGACGTCCGGTAACCACCTCGTGAGGGGTGAGGTGGTGGTCGGAACCTGGTCTATTCCTTAGCTCAAATAGGGCTAGTGGAAGGCAATACAACCAACTCTTCTTTGTTGTTTGCTGTATTTTTGCAATGGCCTCCTTTAATAGGCCATTCAGGCGTTCACATACACCGTTGGCCTGTGGGTGGTATGCACATGCAAATTTATGCTTGATGTTCAGTAAGGATGTGATGTGCTGGAACATTTTGTTTGCGAAATGTCGGCCATTATCTGACCGCAGTACCTCGCACACTCCCCACCTGGGGAAGACCTTCCTCACTAGGAATTTAGCTGCTCTGAATGCATCTGGGTGTGAACAGGGCCCTGCTTCAATCCACCTCGAGAATGGGCATACTACTACAATCATATACCTATTTCCTTGACATACGTTGATCATATCAATATAGTCAATATGGAGATGTCGGAAGTGTCCCTCTGGCCGGGGTATAGTACCTCTTATCACCTTCAGAGTGTGACCGGCCGTAAACTGTTGACATGTGAGACAATTGCTGATAAAATTTGACACATGAGAATTTAACTCAGGGCAGAACCAGTCTTCCCTAATTCGTGCTGCAATTACTTCCTTGCCTGTGTGGGCTGGGTGGTGTAGTTGGCTCAGGGCGGTGTTCAATAGTGCCAGTGGTATTACAATCTTTCCAGTGTCACCCTGGCGCCATAGTGCGTCAGTTGGTGACATTGTGCATCCTCTTTTTACCCATAATTCTTTTTCTGCCATTGGTGCAGCCGCTTGTAGCTCCATTATCTGTGTGGCTGGGAGATGGGTGTACCCTTCTCTTATCAACATCTCCTTAGCCATTCCCCTCCCTCTCCCTCTCTCTGACTCTGGGGGGTTCCATATCTCACCAAAATATGCAGCATACTTCGCATGTGCGTCTGCTGCTGCATTCCCTTTTGAAATGTAGTCTTCACCATTGGTGTGTGCGGTGCATTTGACCAAAGCTAATTCTTGGGGGTCATTTATTGCTTCAATTAGTTCAGCCAATAGGAGGGCATGTTGCACTGGAGTGCCATCAGCTCTCCTAAACCCTCTTCTTCTCCATTTCGACAGCCCTGAGTGGACAGTGGACGTAACATATGCGCTGTCGGAATATATCGTCACTCGTTTGTCAAAGCTTTCCTTCACCGCCAAGATTAGTGCAATTAGTTCTGCTGCTTGAGCGGAATAATGCTGTGGTAGTTGTACACATTTCATTGCCACACACACCGGTACCTCCATCATTTTTACCACTGCTGCCCCAGTCCTCCTTATACCATCCCTTTGATCGATAGTTGATGACCCATCAATGAACAGGAGCTCACCTCCCTCTAGTGCGTTCTCTTCAATCTTTCTAGTACATGAGTACATTTCAGTGATTTGCGTACAATCGTGTGCATAATCTCCTTCCTCAAGTACTTCTGCTAGGAACCTTGCAGGGTTGACCGTGCTACATCTAACAATTGATAGTTCAGCTCTGGATAAGATGATCTCATAACCTGATGCCCTTTACGTGGTTAGGGTGGACTTAGGTTTATTCAATATTGCAAATAGTGCATGTTCCACAAACAGTGTAGTCGGGCACCCCATGGTGATTGCTGATGCTTTCTCTACCGCAAAAGCAGCTGCGGCGAGACCTTGTTCGCAAGGGAAATTACCTAACATCACAGGGTCTAAGTGGCCGCTGTAAAATGCTATTAGTTTGTAGCCCATGCTTGTTTTTTGAGCCAACACTGCTTTCATTACTGCTGAGTCGCAATGTGAAAATATAAAGAATTGTCGCTCATAGTCTGGGGTTGCCAGTACCGGAGCAGTTGCTATCGCATCTTTCAGTTCAACAAAAGCCTCTTTCATTTCCATTGTCCACCCCAACTTTTTCTCCCCTTTATTAGCTTCCTTTAACGCCTCAAGCAGGGGTCCTATGTATGAGCTATAATCAAATACCCATGCTCTACAGTAGTTGCACAGACCCAGGAACTGCTGCAGTTCCCTCACTGTTTGTGGTACTGGCGTTTTTGAAATGGCCTGTGCCCTTTGTGGTGCAATCTTTCTTCCATGTTGGGATATGAGCTGACCAATGTAAAGTACCTGTTATTGACAGTACTGTAACTTTTCCATGTCTACCTTGTAACCTTTTTCGGCCAGTATTGTCAGCATCTTTAATGAGTCCTCTCTGCATGTACTTTCGTTTGTACTGCAAATTATTATGTCGTCGACATACTGCAACACTGTGCTTTCCACTTCAATGTTACCCAAATCCATCTGTATTACTCTGTTGAATATTGAGGGTGATTCGCAGTATCCTTGTGGCAATCTGGTGTGTTTCCACTTCGTGTTTCTGTAAGTAAAGCTTGTCAAATCTTGTGAGTCTGGGTGCAATGGTATTGAGAAAAAAGCATTTTTAAGGTCGATCACTGTAAATCGTGATGCTCCTGCTGGAATGCCACACAATATTGTGGCCGGGTTTGCGGCTATAGGGTATTCTGCTTCTACTATGTTGTTCAAGGGCCTGAGATCCTGTATGAAGCTCCAAGACCCCCCTCTAGCCTTGCGCACTGGGTATACAGCCGTGTTACATGGTGATTCTGAGGGGACCAATATGCCATTATTTATAAGGGCCGTTATGGTTTCATATATGCCCTCATCTGCCTCTTTTGATAGTGGGTACTCTTTCACTCTGGGGAGTATTGCACCTTTCTTCAATTTTATCCTTACTCCCCCTATACTTTTTATGCACCCCACGTCATAGGGGCCGGTAGTCCATAATGATGTGGGTACTTTTGTCATATCCTCCTCAAAGAAGGGAACTGGGGTGGATGAGGGTGCCTCAAGTGCCATTGCAATTTTCTGTGCCACTTGTTTGTACGCCACTTTTAGCCATATTTCCACACTCATCATAAACACCATTTCACCTTCCTCCTTTTCTTCTGAGAACAGCTCCTCATCTGACACCTGGGTGAGTCTACATCCTTCTGCTAGTGCTATCACTGCCCTCCATGCTCTTCCTTCTCTGTCTTGGGCATGTACCGCAATGTAATCAGCTGTTAGTATAATGCTCTCAATGTCCGCTGGAACCACCTTTCCTTCTGGTTCATTGACTGGTGTTTCTGGTCTGAACAAATAGGCGGCTGGCCTCCTCCAGATCTTTCCCTCTATCCCTGGCATCCTTGCAAATGCCATGTCTGTCCCGTACTGGAATAGTTCACCATCTACTGGCTCAGCCCTAATCGCTGTCTGTCCGCAGTATGCTTGCATAATCTGTCGTGCTGTGAGCATGTTAATTCCTGGAGTAGAGCAAATTATGCCGTCCTCCGTAAAGGAGATCGTCATATTCAACCTGTTCATGATGTCTCTCCCCAGTATATTTACTGGTGAGGCAGTATAATATAAAAGTGGGACTGACATGTCATAATCTCCTATAGATAGTGGAATGTTATCAGTAAAGGGAACCAACCCTCTAGCCCCAGAGAATCCTTGGGTGTTCATGGCTTCGCCCGACTTCTTAAATTTACCTTCCCTTATGCAAGACCGGGTCGCCCCGGTGTCAACAAGGAATGATAATTTTTTGTCACCTATCGTTACCTCTATGCGTGGTTCCTCCGCACTATTAGGTGTTACTGACAGGATGGGACACACCAAGGCCGTCTGTGGGCTGTCCTATTGAGGGTACAACGATTGACCATTTCCTGTGTAAGGGTTGTGTCCCAGGACCGTCACTCTACCCAGTTGTGTTTGTTGTGCTTGGGGTTGTTGTGTTATCGCTACCTGTTGTTGTGGCAGTGAATATGTCTGTGGCTGTTGTTGTGTTATTAGTTGTTGCTGTTCATTTCCCTGTTGCAACGTCTGCTGTTGCTGTATGCCCTGCTGTTCCTGTGTGGGCCTTGGTTGTCCCTGTTCGCTCCATGATGGTGTTCCTGGTCTTACTCTACACGTGCGTGACATGTGCCCTACTAATCCACAACTCCAACACACCAGTGATTCCCTACTCTGCCATGGAAAGCTTCCTGTGTTGTCCTGGTATACTGGTTGTCCGGTGGGGTAGGAATTTCTAAGTCCTCCCACCTGCTGTTGTGTGTTATATCCGTATCCTCTCCCTCTCATAATTCCTCCTCTTCCCCTGTTGTAATTATAATACCCAGCTCCTGGCATTGAGTATCCTCCTCCCATGTTGGTCGTGTATGGTTGGAGTGGCGGCACCTCTTGTGGTATAGTCTGTGAAGGTGGTATTTGGGAGGGATCATGTGCAGCCACTACTTGTGTGGGGCTTTGGGTCATTGTTGTAGGTGTAGTTATTAGTGCCCCTTCCATTGTGTATTTAGTAAGTTTTTTCTGTACTAGTTTAGCCTCTTCCGTTTTCCTGTCCTCTTCCTTTTGTTTCATTTTTCCTTGCCATGTCCTGCAATGATGCACTATTGTCAGTTGTATTTCTGGCCATGCTTTTGCTTCCATTCCCACTACTTTCTTCAGTTGTTTCTGAACTCCTTCTGGGAGCCCTTGTACTAGTATATGATAAAATATTGCTGGTGTTTTGTCCCATTGTTCTCTAGTTTCCATGCGCCACTTCTCTTGGATTTCCTGGATATCATCAACAGGATCTTCGTTCTCACGCATCTTGCGTGAGGTAATTGCTCCTATGTCTGATGTGTCTGGGTACTGTACCCTCAGTGCCTGCCATAGTGCATGTCTGCAGTTTGCGAATGGTGCCCCATCGTGCGATGTGTTTGCTATTGTTACCCCAGGGAATCCCGCTCTCTTCCAAATGTCATCCGCTGCATCCCCTAATATCGATATTAGAAGGCCCTTTACATCTCCCACTGCCAGTTCTGTCCTGCGGTGTGTTTTTCCATTTCATATATCCATTTACCCGCACCTCCACTTAATGATGGGAGCCTGCATTTTATATTTTCTTTGTCTGTATGCTTCCAAGGGACGTACTGTGGTCTAACCCCTCCCCTCTCCAGAAGTGGCATTAAGTTGTGTCTCATTTTATCCCTTGGGTTCCATAAAATCGAGTCCTCACACCCCTCCTCTTCTTCCCTCTCTCCTACATCGTCAATTTCGTCCGTATTTCCCCTACTCATAACTCTTTCTTCTCCATCTTTTCCCCTTCTTCCATCATTTCCTCTATTTAATGTGGGCGTGTGTATTCGTCCTTCCTGCCTGCGTCTAGGGAGGTCTCTAAGCCGACCTGCATAGGGTGTCAATTCGTTTGTGAAGGGCGCAAGTTTGATTGTACGTAATGAGCGTGAGGTGGTTGAGCATGTGGGGTGGGATGGGAGAGGGTGTGATGGTGACGGTGTGGCTTCATGTGTCTGTCTTTCCGCTATCACTTGCTCTTCCTCCTCACTTCTCTCCAATTCATCCTTTCTCCTACAGATCCATGGTGAGTCTGTATTTGTCCGGGTGGTGTATAGTTTATCTAGACTTTCCCTTTCACTGTTTCTTCCTTCCTTCTCCATTCCTTCTTCTTCCTCACTACAAAAGTCATTCACAAACGGCAGCCCCCACTCTGTCTTTTTCCCCTTGATTGTTACTGTTTTTAAGTCTATTAGGTCCAGTTCTCCCTTTTCTCCTTTACCAACCGTTCCCCTTTGCGCTGATGTTGTTGCTACTTCTGCGTCTCTATACACATACCCCCTTACTTCACTCTCCCTCCTCCTATCTTCTCTTTCCCCTTCATTTCTCTCCTCCATCTCTCTACCAATTTCCTCCCTTTTCCTTTTTAATTCCTCCATTACTTCGCTACTCACCTTTTCCAATATCCTTTCATCCTCTTTCTTCCTTTCCCATCTCACCCTCTCCCTTTCTAATATACTCTCTATCACCCTCCCTTCTTCGTATTTCTTAGTCGTTTCTGATAGTAATCTCTTCTTCCACATTGCCATTTCTTTTTCTTTCTCTTCTTCTTCCCTTTTCCTTTCTCGTAGCACTGCTCTTGATACCCTTTCTGCTGCTGCTTTTACCCTTTCAGCTTCTCTCCTTTGCACCTCAGTTCGTTCCCTTATTTTTTCCAATTCGTTCTTACCTTCTTTCCTTCCCCTCGCTCTCTCTCTTTCCTCCCTCTCGAGCTGTTTGATCAGTTCATTCTGTTCATCCCTTAACTCTGCTAGTCGTTCCTCCAAAATCTCTTCCTTTTGTCGTAACTGCTCTTCCCCTCTCATTCCACTCTCCCTGGTATTATCCTCGTCTATTTTCCTTACTACCTCCTTCTCTTCTCCTGTTAATGAACCTCGTAATTTTAATAGTATCTGCCCAGCTACCCACTCATCATGTCCTATTTCCACAGTTCGCTCTTCTCCAGTCCTCCCCTCCCCTGCTGGCATCTTCCTATGAGCCACATATAGTGGCGGGCTGTATGCCGGGTTCGAATACCCCTCAGCCGCCCTTAACTGTCCTCTTTCTATTTCTCCTAATTCTCTTAAAGGGTACAACCCCCCTCTGTTTTCACTACCTTTGCTAGGGGTATATCGTTGCTCTGTTCCTTTTTTATTTCATTTTCTTTTGAGTTATTATTCTTTTCTCCTCCCTCTTGTCCGTTCCCCGTGTCCTTTTTCCCATTCTCTCCTTCCTCCTTAATCTCTTTTTCTTCCGGTATTTCCCCCACAGTGAACATTCCATTTGGTCCTGGTCGGGTCGCTTGGAACATCCTCCATAAGTTAAACACCTCCATGTGGTTTGTCAACTTCTTCCCTTTGTATGTATTATGCAGATGGTTTAATAGTGAATGTTGGGTATATGGATCGAAGCTACCATTAGGCGGCCATGGTGTTATCATTTTGTTGTCCGTCCCCTGTGTCCATTCTATGCTATACTTGATCAGTTTCTCCCTATGGGGTGACAGTGTGGTACATATGTGTTGTAGTGGGGTAGTGAGGGTGTTCCCCCACCCTCCCGATCCTGTCCCGTGTGAACAGTAGCGCTCCACTTGTTATCCTTCCCCTATTTGGTAGCTATTATCTTGCTAACACTTACAATACACAGCCTTATACCTTTACCTGGCCCCGTAAATTTGGGGACTTGCGATAGTCCGCTAAGGAAAATTATTAAAATATAGTATTTACATTTGTATATTTTCTTCTTTCTTTCTTCCTTTACACAACACCCTTACGGCCCCCTGCGGCCGAGGTGCACGTAGCCCCCTGCGGCTGCGTACCCCTTGTGACGTTCTTATACAGTCGCCCTATTTTCATTTGCTCCTCCTCCTTCTTCTACACTCGCCGTGGCCGGCGTTCTCCGTGCGCAGCCACGTCCCCCGTTTCGCCTTTCCCCGATCAACTCATTACCTTTTATCTCCGTTTCCACTCCCTTACCACAGTTCTCTTCCCCACCACTCTCAGAAAGAAAGATGCCTTGTGCTCGGGATATCCTATGAAAGCCCTACTGGTGACGTCACCGATCTCTTCGAGCTACTGGTAAGTTCTTCATATATTCTTTAAGTCCAAAATACACTTGTAATCTATCCCCGTTAACCTCACAGCTGTCTTCCTGTCACTCCTGGAACAAGGTAATCAATAATATAATCGGACTGCGCACGCTGCGTCGCCTCGCGTGTGATACGCCCCTCGACAGGAGGGCTTAACCAGCCAATTATCTTCCGTATTGGGCAACTAACTAGCTACCGCCTACAGGGAAACGTCATCTACCTATCGAGTTTCTTGCTCGAACAATAGGGATCCTCATCTACTCATTGATCAATAAATGCCAAATCGTAGGAAACCACACACACACCCTTACACGTAGTCGCGACCTAGGCCAATCAGTGTCTACGAGCGGCCGCACGTGATGTTTTCGTGCTCCACCCCCCTCTCTCGCGCAACGTAGCCGACTGCTCTCGCACTCGTTCGGCTACCATTCATTTCATTGCCAACACTAAATTGTCATACCTTCGTCGCGCACCTGTGCAACACCTCCCACCTCCCGTTTTTAATTCCTCCCCCCTCCCTCACAATTTCACGTTGCTTGTTGTGCGTGGCATGCTCACCAAGTTCTCTTGATGCGGGGCCGCTCGACTGCGTGCACCCCTTCAAGCGGCTCGCCACCTCCCCTCGTCTGGACCACGTCTGGACACTCGCCAACCGCGGGCGGGATACTTCTCAACCGGCTCCCGAAGGCCAATATCCGGATTGCGCTGTCCGGTCTTCTCGCAGTTCCGCGATGGTCCTGTAGTCCTCAGAAGGGGGCAACGGCAGAGGGGGCCGCGCCGCCGGGCCTCCTCGCAACGGGAGTACCTGGAAAAAAAAATAAAAATAAAAAACAGATCTTAAACAGATCTCAGCAGTGCCTCCAACTTGTCGGGGGGAAATTCTGCCGGGGTCGGCCGGGCCATCCGTAGACCTCCGGGCAGGGAGGCCCCAACTCCTCCTGTATATCCCAAAAGAGATAGAGTATGAGACACACGCAAGAAGCAAGGTGACTCTGCTGTTTATTAGACAAAACGGCAGGGATGGGTCAAGGATCGTACGCGCCCGTCCTGACACACACACAATCGTTGGGCTCGCAGGCCCTTTTTACCTTAGTATGACGCGCTACTTGCGTCATCTTACAAAGTTTAGCAAAAAACCTATTCCCACTCTGGATTGGTTACTCGAGTGGTAGGGTTAGTATAGCATACATATAGAGAACGGTATTAGTGGTTGAGGGTTAGTCAGGTGATATACTTGGGCTGTCCCTTCCATTTGATACATGAAAATTGTTACATGAAGACCTCTGAGGATTGGTCAATGTTAATGGCGTCAATGATAAGAGCCCCATGTTCTGATTGGTCCACTCGCGAGCCTCCCAGTCTGGGACTATCGCTGTTCCCAGCTCGCGGTGCACCTGTCATTTGCAACAATGTTTTTACTATGGGTAGGTGTAAACAATGTGAGGATTTATTCATATGTTGGGAGGTCGACTACTCCCACTGCTGCAGATGTCCAATGAGTCTTTTAATTGTATCTGCCTGTGTCTTGAAACGTGGGATTCAGGCGTCTCCTTCCTCCTGGGCTTGGCATCCTGTCAGGTTTGGCTTTGTCACGTGAGGTGGGACCGTGTTTGAGGCAGAATTCAGCACAATTAATATTGTTTTTCCCACTGTGTGCCTGGTTTATCTTGCAGGTGCGACCTTGGCGTCGGCTTGCAGCGTGCGAGATTGCAACATCGTGCCCTTGGCGGTGTGCTTTCGCCGGGCTCATTCTGCAGGGTCAGCAACCGAGCTCTCGCTCATTCAATGTTCATGGAAACTTTTGCTTGCGGCCTACTTGGGCCTGGTGCATAGGTGGAACCATTTGATGCAGAGCTCTTTAGGTTACGGTATCATATTGCTCTATCCTCAGTATCGTGTCTCCGTTATATTCTTCATTATGGTACATGGTTCTTAGAAGAAGCGTGAGCAAGCCTTTTTAGATAAATTCATTATCCGTCTTGCGTTTCTGCATTTTGAGAGCCTATGTGGAAAATAATAAAGATGCACGTCCGTGGGTATGTCTGTCGCCTATGTCATAGCACTGAGTATGTTCTTCGTGTGGATTGGTGTGGGAGTGTCCGGTGTGCATGTGTGCACAGGTGTGCTGACCGTTGGCTAGGTCGTCATGGCATCTCTAACGACGTGTAGGTTTAGTCGAGTTGATCCATGCCGCAGGTGTCGGCATGGGCAGGGCGGGCTGCTGGGCAGGTAGGTGGGCACATCCGTATGTTCCTGTACCAGTGTATTTGGTCATCTGGTAGATAGGCAAACTCCTCTCGTGGCGGATGCCTAGGCCGTGATCCTCTAGGCCAAGCGCAAGAGGGGAAGGGCGGGAGCCTGTTCTTCCATTCTCCCACTTCAGGTCTGTTAGGGGGATGTTTTACGTTGTGTCCAGGAGAGATTTTGGGGTTTGAGTAATGAAGTCTTGGGCCCCCTGTGGATGGGAAAGAGTCTTGCTTGAAAAAGGGGGAGCAGTGATGAATCCGGCCACTTGTGTGATCAGTTTAGAAGCTGGGTTGGACAATGGAGCAATAGTTTTTTTCCAGATTGAGAGGCAGGAAGGCCTTGTTCAAACAATCAAACTTCAATTGTTTTAAAACATTTCTGTTACTGTTCAGTAGTGATCAGATGTTTGAATGTAATGTGGACCTAGTCACCCAGAGAGTGTTTTAATATGCTAACAATTATCTGCATAACCCTTCCAAAGTTGCTTGTAATGGGTAATTGGGCAACAGGACATCTTTCATCTTCTTCCTTGGAACCATTGGACAGTGGAGACAGCTCTATGCTACAACGGGGAGCAACCAGGGCTGGGACTGTGTAAGGAGGGATTTGTGTTCAAACAAAGTCCTGAACTCAGGGGAGCAGCAGTGTGGCAGAGCTCTCATGATAGGTGTCATCAGGGGATCAACAGTCTTTGTTTGATTGGACTACAATAAACATGCATAAAGTTTTTTTCCATCAGAGTAAACGTTTCCAACTTCTCTGCTATGTGGAGTGGTGTAGTTTGCAGGGTTTCTGCTGCCTATGCCAGTGACAAAGTTATCTTGTTCACACCATTCATTTAATAGTGTGGCTAAAAATCATTGCACACACGTTTGTGCATGAAGTAAATCTCAACAATAAAGTTGTGCTGAACAATTGAGGAACTGGCAATTGTATTACTTGCTAAATGACATTCAGTGGAATAAATCAAGCATGCATAAACATATTTGTGAATATTATCACTGGCTAAATGTAGATTTAGTGAAAAAAGATCCATCAATGTTTGTGGTCATTAATTCACATGACGTGGTTGGAAATGGAGATTCAAGGACGCACACAACACACATGACTTTAGAATCAGCCATTCTACTGCTTTGTCTTGGTGATTGTCACTGGGCATTTGTGATAAGGAATATGGTCCGCTGGAAATGCAGTGAGGGGGAGGTGTCATGCCTAATACGTCCCAAGGCACATTACATGCCACATATGGTGGAGTGGGATGGGACAGCATATCCCCTATCAACAAGAAGGGATTTTAAGAAAAGGCTGTCTCCATATTGGAGGTGAAAACTTTGTCAAACGCACTGCCAAAGAGCCACATCTTCAGTGGGACAATAGGGTGTTCTGCAGGGAGCATGACCTGCTTATGAGCCCTGGCATGCAAGTACAGAGGTTCTGTCAAACGGGATGGCTGAGTGATCCTCTGCTCCCACTCTGCACGCCTTTCACTCTAAGAAAATAATTCTTCTTTGATTATCAAATATTGCGCTCCTGATGCAGAACACAACCTTACTTAAGTGCTGCATGGCCATGGTGGAGCAGGGCCTGCTGTCCAGTGCACTCCTCCATTGCTGCCAGGAACCCACTGGTAGACCTACAAACAGTAGTATCCCGGGATCAGCGTCCTGATGTTCCTGTCTGCTGTTTGGAACAACGCGCAAAGTGCGTGCCGGAGACACAGTGGGAAGCTGGGTTCTCACACAATACTGGATTCCAGTCGTATTATAGGCCTGCCATGAGGAAAAGAACACTTTAAAAGGTACTTTTAATTGAAATGTAAGAAATATAAACATGTTCTGTATTTTTGCTGCACACTACCATTAAGTGCTAATTTTTCTTATTAAAAATTACTCCTCAACACAGGAAAATTTTAGATTTGGTCATCTCTCACACCTTCATGGTTGGATTGCTATAATCAAATAATGTAAGCAATCTTAGTGAACAATAACTCCTAAAATAAGGTAATTATTTAAGCCATTTTCTGAGGCAATTCCCTTTCCGCATCAAATGGTTTTATGGTGCACGTTATTTTTACATTTAGAAACCTGAATTTCTGGTGACTACATTCCGCATATATAATATAACTACTGCATATGCTCATGGAATTTTAAGATATATATATATTCAGTAAAAAAACTTTGCTAAAGGGACGTTATGGTTAAGTTGTGCTACTAAAAACCTATGAAATTCAGTGAAAGTGGTAAACTAAGCTACCATAACTCGCTCCACCACCGTGCACTGCTAAGACTAACGCCCAGGACATCAAAGATGACATCACAAATGTCAATGATGACATCACTGATGACATCACATGTCTGGATCCCTCTTTTTTTCTTTACTGACATATGTCGGCCAGCAACAGTCAGGAACTAAAAATTCAAAGAGTTCTATATTTGTAGACTTATACTTCAAATATGTTCTTATAGTAATTCACTTGGGGTTCAGTCACAGCATATGAAACATATACATAGGGGAAAACACAGACTTGTAAGACAGCAATGCTTTGTTTGTATGAAGATGATCAGTAAGGTTATCATCACTTTTTTTTATAGTTCTGCTGTTTTTTTTATTACTGTACTTTCCCTGGATATGCTCATATTTGTATACATAGTATTCACACTACTTTCCGTAGGGTCCAGTCACATTATGTGATACTTGGACATAGGGAAGTAGTAGCTTTAAAGTAGAGCAATCATTTCTGTGCATGAAGATAATCAGTTAGGTTATGAAGATTGTCTGGTAATACGGCTGTTTTTTTTGTTTACTTCATTTTCCCTTTATATGATCATATTTCTAAGTGTTGTTGTCTGTTTCTGTTTTGTTTGCAGTATTGCAATTATGTAGTACCTGGGTATTATTAGCTACTTATTAAATGTTTCACAGTACGCAAAGCACTAATAAGAAAGCATTTATCATTTTACTATTCAACATGGCAACATGGTAAAATTATTAATATTGCACCTCCATCATGTATGCTCCACACAACTATGTTTCTACATGAATATCTTAGTATACTAAAGTATACTAAAGACACTTTTATATCAACACTACAATGAGAACCACTTGAACAGAGTTTTCATGAAAAGTAAATGCACATGTGATGTCATATTTGATATCTTGGGTGTTAGTTTTAGCAGTGCACGGTGGTGGCGCGAGTTATGGTAGCTTGTCTTACCATAATTGGCGAATTTCAGGGGTTTTTCGGTTTTACTTTAAGCCATAACGTCCCTTTAACAAAGTTTCACTGAATTTCATAGGTTTTTAGTAGCATAACGTAACCATAAAGTTCCTGTAACAAAGTTTTTTCACTGAATTTCATAGGTTTTTAGTAGGGCAACCTAACCATAACACCCCGTTAACAAAGTTTTTTCACTGAATTTCATAGGTTTTTACGAGGCCAACCTAACCATAAAACCCCTTTAACAAAGATTTTTCACTGAATATAGATATAGATAATACAAATTTGATAAATGTTTACTAGGATTCCCTTAGTTTATATACATATAACATAGAAGATACTGAACCCCCTGCCCCACGCTAGTGATTTTTGATGTCCGTGGACCATGTGCATGTCCGCGGACAGACGCGGTCAACATCAATACTATCCAAAAACTCAGAGGGTATCTTACATTGTTGTATCATGCAATAGAAACAATGAACAAGTTCAAAAAGCAGCACATAAACACATTACATTTAATATTAAATAAGAAGTGTAAACTGTACATGTAAGACATCAACCGTCCATTTAAATAGCATATGCAACAGAATGGAATATACCAAAACAAAATAAATATGCCTCCAACATAATTACCTCACAGAAACTGCACAGCAAAAAGCAACAGCAGACCTACGCAGCAGTAACAGCAAAACTTACCAAGAAACTAGTAAGTACACTACATTTATTTTATATATTTACAAACTTTCTGTATTAGGTACACTAAAACGGATATATATTTATTTATTTACCCAGAAATGTCCCGTATTTTGGAATGGCTGGAAGAAAATATCCCTCGGGATGAAATGAGTGAAGACATTGATACTAATGGTAGACACTACAAGTCTCTATATAAGCCAATTAATAACAATTACTTTATGTGTACTTACATTTTTTTTAACAGACCAAACAGACACTAAAAATAATATATCAAGAGAGCCGTTAGAAAATCCTCTGCAGCGAATGGAGCTAAAAATGTATGTTATTGAAAAATGTCATTCTTTTAAAACACTTTGTGGAGGACCACATAAAAGAAAACATTGAATATCACTGTCCCACATGTACCTATCCCCCCTCGCCATATCCCAGCCAGGGTTGGACTGGGACAAGAAATAGGGCCGGACACCCAAAAAAAAGTGGCCCACCCCTTGCCTCAAAAAAGTGGCCCACCTCACGCCTCAAAAAAAGAGGCCCTCAAACCATCATCCGTGAATCACGTCAATTGACGACTTTACAGAAAATGCTACTTATGGAGGGTTCATGTGTCTGTTACATTACAACACAACTCATAAAATAAAATAACTTTGCATACAGTTCTGTGACAGGGTCCACAGCTCAGAGGCGCAGGAGTGGCATGAACCAATGACCCCACTGCGGTTTTGGGACCTGCTGCAAATTGATGCTTAACAATTGAGGATGATTTGTGACGTGTTGATGTATTCCTTGATTTGTTTGGAGGATGCAAATTGCTAAAGAATGTCCAGATAGTAACATGCTAGTGCAGGGAAATGGGATTGCAGTAAACAGGTAAAAGTCATTTGAATCTAAACTTTCAAATAGACAGCAACTGCAAGGGCTTGTAAAGAAGGATGTGTGTGTGTGAGTGAGACTTCATACAGAGTGAACACTGACTGAGGAATCTGTGCCCAGCAAAGCGCCACCCTACAGTAAGGAATGCAGTGCCTACCACACTTCTCTCTGCACAAACACAGATGTTTCTACAGAATCAGTGCCATTAAAGAAACACAACCTTTCACCCCTTGTCAAAACAGGAAGTGGCATCAAATAGTATTGTACCTAAGTACACAAAAAATATGGTCATGATTTCACTAATGTGATGAACATTTCATACAAGAATGGATCACCATATGTATCATTAATATCTGTGTTTATAGAACATATTGTCAAATTACTGTGAATGCAAGCAGACGTCCAAGGCCAAATGATAATGTTATTGTATAACACTTACGCTTAAGCTCTTTTTTAAATAGAACAAATATGCATACAATATCACCCAACCTGTGTTGGTACTCATTTATCGACCTCAGAAGGATGAAAGGCTGAGATGGCCTTGCTGGGATTCGAACCTGCAATGTGCAGAAAACACACACATCGCAACACCGAGCGCTCAACCCACTGAGCTATCATATCAGCTATAGTAACATGAGCAATTATTATGTAGTGGATACCATTACACTGGTAACTGAGATTTAACAGCAGATCATTTAAGTTAATCTACAGGTCTGGTGCAAATTTTGCTGCATTTCAAGCCTGCGTGCATCTACTTTTCAGGCTTCAGAGGTTGGCAAAATCGGGAAAGCAGCGCACACACATGACATCCCATACTCTGAGCACTCGTTACCTCATACATGCAAACAAACATCCTGAACAGCATGCCAGGGAGATGGAAAAGAAAGACTCATTACAAATAAGCATTCATTGCGGCACAATGAAGACTATTCAATGGCCCCTTGATGTGCTATGGTCAAATATTTCTAAACTGTACACAAGCTTTTAGGCAAAAGGATTTTGTCAAGTGACCGAGGACACCGAGGTGGAATGTCTTGTTATGATCGTAACCGAGGCACAATGGCAGAAAAAACATGCAATTACTGCAACTTGTGAAAAGCAAAATACCTAAGAAATTGATGCTTATTCTACTCTAAAATTGGAACGCAAGTGGTGGACTGTTCCAAACCACATGTTTCCAAGCTCTTGCATGAAAACATTGCTTCTTGACATTTGTTCTGAATTTTTTCTCTTTAATTTACATTTACACTCCTTATCAGACCCAGCATCTGTGCTTGTCTGAAAACTGCAAGTCAGACAGGCGTCTGTGCCAAAAGAGCTTTCACTCCTTGATGAAACCCAGCTTATAACAAGATAGTATGGTTTACTCTATGCAGACATGTAATTTCTGAAGCTATTTTCAGTTAAATATTAATGCACCAGTCTTTTCACTGTATTGTTCCCTCTCTCTTGCAGAACAGCAGCAGCCTTCTGTCTAATAGTAATAGCAGTTCTTAACGGCTATTATCTGGGAAATTGTGATGGGGTGAGCTGTGAACGCAGCAAAGGGCATGTTTATCAAATAAATATTTCAACGTGAGCGGAATGCTCAATTCGTACAGGATAATGGTTGCACCATAAAGCCTTTCTTTTTTCCTAGATATGGGGCGCCATTCAGAGTCTGTTATGAATGCATTGAGAAGTAAACCAACATTTGGTATTTTCCAACACACCCCTATTTTTGGGAGATAAGTGAACTGGGACACTTGGAGCTAGAGACACAAACCTTTCCTGGAACAAGTGACAGGACAACCTTGCACACCCTCATCACTTGCGCCAGCAAGCATTGCAGGACATTCACAGCAGAGATGAAAATGTGAGCATTTTGTAGGGAGGATAGCTCAGTGGCAACTTACTCACCTTGGAAGCAAGATGACACGAAGCAACATTGGTTCAATCCCCGGGTCCGCGCTTAGAAACCTCTCGGTATTAAGTGTGTTATAAATAACCTATCATATCATATATGCAGTAGGCAAATGATGCTGAATGTGGAGGGAAATGCATGCATACTCCTATTAATAAATATGGTAAGCTTTTGTGTGTGTGTATGCCCGGAACAGTTATGGGGGAGTATGGCCATCGGAGTGCAATCCAAAGACCCAGAGACTGCTCTACACAACCTCCTTCATTTACAGAACTATGGCCCCCCAGCTCCATCAATCCACCCCAATCTTGACCTGCAGCACCAAACCACCCTCCAGCACTAGGAGGACACACAGCTCTACCAATGAACCCTATTTTTGACCTACTACAGTAGCTGGGACTCACACACAGCTCCAAGAATAGACCTCAGTCCTGACCTATAGATCCCCCTGAAATTCCAGCACTGGAGGACACAGCTCCACCATAACAACTAATTCCTGACCTGCGGTACCGGGTGCTTGCCTGTGCATGTGCCTAGAAGCCTCAAGGCATTTTCACAGTTTCACCTAGAGCAAGACAGCCAGGCTACATGAAAACAAAAGTCACAGCACAGGCACCAAACAGAGATGCGGGAATGAGTTATGCAAATGATCCTAGTCTCAGCAGTTACTTCACCTTGTGCAGATGACCCACTATTAATCTGTTCCTTCCCTGCACACTCGACACATTACACATATACCCTTTATAGTCTCAAGCTTTACACATTACACATATACCCTTTATAGTCTAAAACTTTACTCTCACTTCAATGTTTCCTTGAGTGTGAAAAGAAAGACCCCAAAAGCGAACAAAATGTTCCATGCCATTCAGGGCCTACTAAACACAAAGTCAACATGGTCTAATTATCTACAATATAGAACGATTTCAGCAGACGATGCATCATGCCCACAGAATCCAGATGTCTGCCCTGGAGCTTTCCCAAGAGCCCCAACGCCCTGCCTCCCTACCTTCCTACCCACCTGCACAGCACTCAGGCCACCCACCCAACTATTTAGAATGTCCAAGCACTTAATGTTCACAAACGTTTATGCCATCTAGCTCACTACAGTTCGCCGATTGCCATCGAAATGTCACAGTAGTGTCTATGCCATACACCCGCTACATGGTTTATCTGTTCTTACACCGTTTCACTGAACTGAACAATTCTTTAACCTATGGACCAGGTTATCGAACAGCAGTAAAGCTCTCCATCCCCACCCTGCCCTTTAGCAATGTGGCAGGTTTAGATCTGGAAAGAGGCTTTCGACTATTCCAGTGCTGTAGCTGTCTGGGGGACTCTGGGCTGACGCAAAATGATGGCAATGGCAATGCGTGCCTCTTAATTCTGACATGGAGGAGGTGGGCGGCGGGGCTGGCGTGGGCCCGTGGCTGTCAGCAGGTTGAGGTCTTGAGAGACACGACAGTGAATAGCCCCCCAAACTGTTCCTCGCCAGTCTGAATAGCACATCCTGACATGACTCCTTTCCTTGCACCCGTGACTCGCAGCCCTGCATTTCAAAGTGAATAACATGCAAGAATGCATAGACACAAAGAGTATAAGAAGCAGGACTCGCACCTAGCATAGCGCATAGTCATATCTCTTGAGGCTTCTAGCTGTGGCACATGGCACAGCTTTCATTGTGCTCTGAAACTTCCTCTGCATACATTATAGGCAACGCAAGCTGGGCAACGTCAAGCACGAGCAGTGTATACCTTAATTTTCTTGCATTTTGGCACCTGTAGTTGTGTACTTTGTGTGGCATAAACACAAAAGTGTGTGTGGTGGAATGCAAATAAACACACAAGGCAGCATGAACTGCTTACGTCTCACATGTAATTTTCTATATGCGTAGGTTACCCCTCTTTAGTTAGTTGAATTTGCTCCCCAAGATGAATGTGACATTTGTAAATCACTATTTCTTTTTTTTTTTCTTTTTTGGTTTGTCCTGCCCTGGTCTATCTTCCAAGCCTGTTGACTTTTTCTACGTGCCATGGTATCCATGATGCTTGCTTCTCATGATGAAGCTCCAACGTGGCCAAAAAAACATGCCTTGGGTATCTTTTTTTCACTTGTACAAGGGATATGGCAAAGCATTTGGGGATGAGCTGCTCCCAAAGGTGGCAGAATAAAGACTAATATGCATATGGCTAGACCCCTCAAGGAAGGGAAGAGTGGATATAGAAAATGAGAAATGACAGCTGCCCAGAGGAACGTACAGTGGTTATGATTAATGTAACTCCTTCTGTGCATCTCTTTCTGCCATTTGCAAGATGGTTTTCATTCAGAGAAGGGGAAAGTGCAACGCTGACATCTGTTATTCTTGTAATTGCTCGAGATTTTTTCCCCTTTTTCTTGTGCCGGGTCAGTTCTCAAATGTGCTTGAAGACCACAGACCAGACATTAACAGTCACCCATTGTGTTTCCTCCTCCCAATGCCCAGGCTTCATGGATCCAGCCAATGGCTGGTGAGGAGGAGAAGCAAGCACAACCTCTTCCGCATATTCATGGGTGGTACCATGAGCCAGGTACTTCTGTCCAGCAACGTCCCCATCTTCCTTATGCACCATGCCTTCATTGACAAGTGAGTCCATGCTGTTTAAACGCTCGCTCACTCAGTCTCTGCATGCTACTCGCCGGGGTGTTGAGAAGGTCCAGGTCATACTCACAAGTTCAAGCATTATTCCCGCCACTAAGGAACAGCTGGGGAATTCAGACAGCAGCCCTTTGCACAGGCATCTTCCCATGAGTATTATGCAAATCAACCTCTGGGGTGTCCACAATGCTATCCCGCAGCCCTAGGTGACAGAACTGCCAGGTGGTGGGAGGGGTCTTAAGACCTTCATCTTGCTGCTTCATGAGTGGTTCAAGAGTGTCCGTGATGGCAGGGGGGCACGCCTTAATAACATACATGCGTGCCAATGTTCCATCAAGTGTGTGTGTGTTTGCGTGAGTCTTTGTGTGTGTGCAGACATGTTTGTATGCATAAAAATGACAAAAGTAGTTACACTCTTTCATTCATGCGCCAACCTTAACAAAGAAAAAACTCCACTCAATTGAAATATAGAAATAGAACTCTGTATTAGTTAGTGCGGGTGCCCTCTGTGATGACACGTGTTTCCACGGACTGAGCCGTCTTTTTCAAATCAGGGCCAATGGTATTGGTTGCTAATTTGGAACGTGGCTTTTCAGCATAACAAAAAGATTCACAGGATCAATCCCAGCCTCTGCAGTGCAAAAAACAAGCTCCATACGATTCTGTCCACTCGAACTAATACAGAGTTCTATTACTATATTCCAATTGAGTGGAGTTTTTTCTTTGTTAAGGTTGGCACATGAATGAGTGTTACTACTTTTGTCATTTTTAATTTACAAAGCGGAGTGGAGGAACCACATTTTTTCTGTTGTTGCGCAATTCATGCGACACACATTATCCTTGAGACAGATCATAGGGCGCCGAGGTCTACTCTGATAAGTGTCCATTGGATAAAGGTTCCTCACCAGGATTTGCTTTATGTTTGTATGCATGTCACAGCGACAGCAGGTTAGGTTACACCTGCCACAGCTATTCTATGGACTTGTTTCTTACCTCAGCAGCACTGGCTCTCTGAGCCTCCTACACAGAGTCTCTCTCAGAACTTCGGTCTTCAACTTCGGGCCAGGCACTGTGGTCCGGTGTGCGGTGGTGTGACATGATGACTGCTGACAGTCTGCTGCTGTCCTGCATTGTGTCAGTCGTGGTCTGGCTGCCGTTCCATGGCCTAAATCATCATACCCAGCAGGGTCATGGAGGCCCAACTAATACCCTCTCTCTAAATTTGTGATGATTACCAACTCGTGACTCTCTCTCTCTCCAGCGAGAGAGAGTCACGTGATGGTAATCATCACAAATTGGTGGCACAGAGACTGTGTTATCCCCAGCCCCCAGGCACAAGTTGCTTTCAACTTTGCAAAGTGTAACAGATTTGTTTTTGTTACTTCCTGCAACGTTAAAAGCAACTTGTTATGAGAGTGAACTGGGGGGAGATGTGCCGTGACCAAGGCCCTGCCCTGCAGGCAGGAGGCAGCCAGGCCAGCCTCAATAGGTGTTATAATATATTAGCACTTCACTTCATAGAGTGAGCCGGGGCGGGTCCGAGGCGAGCACGGAGCACCAGCCGATTCAAGTGGCTGGACGGCCGCGGCGGCCCTCTGCTCTGATGCATGCATGCATTCATAATTAATTATGATGCATGCATACAAATCAAATCATCAAAGCAAGGTAACAACGTGTGTGTTGTTACCTTGCTTTGATGAATAATTATGCTGCACATCCCAGGCTCCACCCCCCACTCAGAGAGAGCATGTCAGTTTCCTTTCTGGCGCCCGGTGCAGCCCCGAGCCTCATGCGAACTGCTGCTCGGGCTGCGCCCAGATCGCCACGGCAGTGATGGCACACACACACTGTCATCTACAAAATGTCCCATGAGGTCAGACATCAACAATTTATTTTTTTTTAAAAATGGTCCAGCTTGGGCCACGTAGACCGCAGCAGACATTAGTCGCTGCATATATGTTTTTCACTAAAAATTTTACTGGCAAGAAAAACGGCCCTGGGGTGGCCTCATAAAAACCAGCCCTCCAGGTCCTCAAAGGTCATCGGCCAGTGGCCGATGGGCCGATGCCGCCAGTCCAACCCTGATCCCAGCCAACTATCCCCAAACCCTCTCCAGCAAGAAAAACGTTACGATGAGACTTCCATCCCTTCCTCCTCTCCCATCCATCATGCCCAAACCCCTATGTCCCCTGTATTTGTTTCAGTTTCTGCTTCCCCCACTCTTTCGTAATTTTATTGTTATACAATAATAAAATATTAAGTGTGTTGTTGGTATATTCCTGTTTCTTATTTTTTTTAAAAGGCAGTTGGGCTATCTGCGGACAGCGCGGCTGTCCGGGATGTCTGCTATAAACCAAAATAGGGGTGTCCTAAGGACACTATACCTGTTTGTACTGTTTGCAATCAAAATGGAGGTGTCCTTAGAACACACAAGATGTCCAGGTTGTCCTCAATTAACCAAAATGGGGGTTTCCTAAGGACACTATGCCTGTTCGTACTGTTCGTAATCAAAATGGAGGTGTCCTTAGGACACACAAGATTTCCGTCTGTCTGCTATTAACCAAAAAGGGGTGTCCTAAGGACACTATACTTGTTCGCATTGTTCGGAATCAAAATGGAGGTGTCTTTAGGACACACAAGATGTCCACCTGTCCGTAATTAACCAAAAATGGGTGTCCTATAGGCACTCTACCTGTTCGCATTGTTTGAAATCAAAATGGAGGTGTCCTTAGAACACACAAGGTGTCCAGGATGTCCGCAATTAACCAAAATGGGGGTTTCCTAAGGGCACTATGCATGTTTGTACTGTTCGCAAACAAAATGGAGGTGTCCTTAGGACACACAAGATGTCCGTCTGTCCGCTATTAAACAAAAAGGGGTGTCCTAAGGACACTATACCTGTTCGCATTGTTTGGAATCAAAATGGAGGTGTCTTTAGGACACACAAGATGTCCGCCTGTCCGTAATTAACCAAAATGGGAGTGTCCTAAGGACCCTATACCTGTTCATATTGTCCTCAATCAAGATGAAATTGTCCTTAGGACACATAAGATGTCCACCTGTCCACAGTTAACCAAAATGGGGGTGTCCTAAGGACACTAAGGACCTCATTACACGGACGGCGGTAAGGGTTTACCGGTACCGGTATTTTACCGGTACCGGAAAACCTTACCGCCTTGCTACGAGGTCCCTTTGCGGGTTGGGGAATTTAACGCCTGCCTTTTGCAGGCATTAAAAACCAACCCGCAAAGGGACCAGGGAGCTAATTACGGTACCGCAATTTGCGGTGCCGTAATTAGCACCTTCCCCATTCCCATTATGCCCTATGGGGCAAAAATGGGAATGGGGAAGGGCAATGGGGGAAGGGGGAATTACCGCCCACCAACCTTGGAATAGGGCGGTAATTCCCCTTTCCACCGAAGGCGGTGCCAGTATTTTACCGGCATGGACCAAGGTGCTTATAGCACCTTGGTCCACCGCCATCCTTGTAATGAGGCCCTATATCTGTTCATGCTATACGTAGTCAAAATGGGGGTCTCCGCAGAACACTAAAGATGTCCGCATGTTTGTAAATATGCAAATGAAGGTGTCCTAAGAAAATTCCCCTGTTTGCATTGTCAGCAACCAGAATATATATGTCCATAGAACACATCATTCGTTTGCCTGTCCGTAAAGTTGTGCGCACATTTATTTTATTCGGGGACCTGAACACGGTCCGCAGGACACCTGCGTGCATGCGTATCGCACTCTTGTGTCCTAGGAAAATCACTGCTGTCCATAAGTGTCTGCTGCACATGTGTCGCACTTTTAATTAGTTCAGGGACTGGAACAATGTCCGTAGAACACCCGCATACATGCGCACAACTGATGCTGTGCATTTGGTGTTCTACAGATAGCTGTCCATTCGCAAACATGTCCGCGGTGTCATTATGTGACCGCACCCGCACTAAGCGTAATGAACACTGTCCTGATCCCGAACACCTAAAAAGTGACTTTTTGAGCAATCCAAGGTATTTTTCAGGGAAGGTTCACCCTTGTACATGTCCCAGACCATGTCCCTGGTGATCTGCATACTTTATGGAACTTTGTTAACCCTTTCTTCATGTTCGAAGTGTTCACGGACAGCCCAGGTGTCTGCGGAGTACGCACTAGCACCCTTCTAAAAGAACTGCTCCTCATTCTGTTTTTGGAGTTGCAGGACAGACACTGCTGAATTGTATATTCTGATAATTGCTGCCTTTGCTGTGCCTCTTGAAACCATTGAAGATGGCAACAATGGCTGCTGCTGCTGCTGTTGGTGCTACTTCTGCCTTAGCGCCAGCCGAAGCCCCTCCACCACCTCCCCAGGGGCGTGCAGAGGGGAACAGGCATGAGGATGCAGAGGAGAGTGATGATGAGGATGAGGTAGTGGAAGTCCCTACTACTAGCACTCATCGTGAACCTTGGGTGTAGAGGTTATTTAAAACTCTTGATGGAGTACCAAAAGCATGTGCAAACAAGGTGCGCTTCACTCAGTGCCAGATGGTGCTGAGACGTGGCAAGCCTTGTTTATATAGCTATGGTACTACATCAATGAAGCGACACCTAAGGTCGTTCCATGGTGGGGCTATTCGTAACAATGTACCTTGCGATAAACGTAGTAGGTTGAGTTCCCATGCCGCATCCTCTGTTTCCACTCCTGCCAATACAAGAGACACTCCTGTGGGACAACGGATCACTCCAGCTGTCTCGCAGGCCATACGTGATGCTGTTGACCCTTACCTTTTGAGGATCACAGTATTGTGCATGTCCTGTGACGCAGTACTCTACAGGGGGGAGAACCTTCAAAGTGCTTTCGAGGCTGCAGTCAAGGAGCATGAGAAGGACTGCCCACTACCTGAATAAGGCCCACCCTACATCTTCTTCTCTCCACCTGCCCTTTCTTATCCCTGTGATTGGTGTCCCTTCCTTACCCTCCTTTCCCCTCCTTTCCTTGTGTGTCGTGTTTGAAAAAACCTAAAAAAATATAAAACAACAAAAACCAAAAAAAAGGCTCTTTTCAGAGCCGCCATTCACAGTTTAAAAATAGAAGTGTCAATGAAATGCTGCAGGGCCCTGTGCATTTTTAGAAGTCTGCGGACTGTCCGCGGACCTCTAAAATCTTTGGAGTACTGCCCTTTCACAACCATTGCACTTTTCTCAGGGAGGAAGTGGTGGCTCTGAAAAGAGCCTTTTTGTGGGGCTTTTTTGAGTTTCAAAAACTTTAAATGGTCAACACCTACTGCAAAATGGATGGCTATAATTCCAAAAGGGTTGCAATGCTTTTTGTATATTTCGCAGAAAAATCTGATTGCCACCATAAGTAAGATGTACTCCATCTCTGCGAAAAATGTGTGCTCTACGAAACATAACATTTTCATTGTGAAAAGAGGACATGCCAACATCTCTCAAAAAGGCACAAACAACCTTGTTGACATTGCGCCTCACGTTCTCCATTTGTGGACCAAATAAGGAAGAACACAGCCACATTTGTCTCTGTGCAATACAAGAAAAAATTACTCTGGACTTTATGGCTTTCCCAAGTCCTTCTTTCATTGCAAATTGCAAAGAAATTCCAGAGATATGTCCTAAACTGTTCCCTCCACAATGAATAATAATAATGTCTGGATGACGCAGTGTCACCAAAGTAGCACAAAGAGGTACCAAATCCAGCCACTTCATTCCACACACTACATGCCACTGAACTTCCACATGAGTGAATCCAAGATGTGCCGCCACTCCACAGCGATCTGCATGCACCTCCAACCAATTTATCCATGAGTCTCCCAATCTACTTTCTGAACCACACAGCCAAAGCAATCTGCTCTCCTCTTAGGAAAAAGACTTTCTGACAAAGTCTCTCCTTACACATCTCACCCAGTAAACCTTATTGACCAATCCCTTCTCTGCTAAGTCTCATTTGCATGACTCTCAGCCTCAAAATTCCCGTATGTAGTACGCGCTGTCCGCGGACAACCGCGGTGTCCGTGGACCAATCAAAAAATGTGAGTGTGGGAAATCAAAATTTAAATCGTGTGCCCCATTTTCACTTTGAGGTTGGCTCTGAAAAGAGCCTTTTTTTAAAAAAGATGCTTCAGAAACACCTTTTATTTTGTATTTGTTTTGTTTCTTTTCCCTTATTTTCCTCCAAAAATCTTCAGATTAGCTTCTCCAAAGCAATCCTTATGTTCCAAAACAGCATGACATTTCCCATAAAAGATAAAGATATGCCATCTTCTTTAAAATAATCAACATTACCAGAGTCAATGTTGACATTGTTACAAAAGAACATGCCAGTTCTAAGCATAAAATCAAACATGCCTCGGTTAATTAAACACCTAGCAATGTTTTACTGAGAACAAAAACAGAAATATTGTCCCATATTGCCCTAGGTACCAAACCAGAAAAAATTACCTTGGCATTTGGAAGTAGTTTCATTACTGCCTCAAACAAGATTTTGAGATCTTTCAACAAAATAGGGGCACTGACATAGCCCTAATGCAAAGCACCACAGTCCAGAACAACCACATGTGGAGTGTTCACCCTGTCCATATCTTCACAAACTTGTACACTTGCCTGCAAATTGAAACCAGACACAGTGCTCCACACCACCTCAACCCCTTTTACATCAAAACTGTTTGCCACGAGGCCACCAGGGGGCGCACAGGCAATGGCTGCCTGAGTGCACAGCTCCCGCTGAGGCCCGGGAATCCGAGGGGATTGAGCCCCCCCGAGGCCCCCCGCGAGCACAACTTAGGAGGCCGACTCAGCGCCCCCCCCAGCCCCCCGACGAGCGAAAGAACGGAGCTCGAGCTCCCCGGGGAGCCGGAGTACGCAACCTGCGGCGCCTGGGCGGGTGACGCAGCAGGACAGGAGCAGCCTCGGGACCGCGAGCGAGGCGGTCTCACCCCGGGCACACACGGCACCCCAGTCCGACTAGCCCTCACTCCCCCCATCAGCAGCCCCCCCCTCAGGGTGTGGGGAACGACCCGGCCGGGGTCCGGGCCCCCGGGACTTCGGGACTTCGGACTTCGGGGACGCGGCCGCGGATCGGCCCTCTCCGCCCCTCCCCCCGCCGCCCGAACTAGATCACAAAGCGCCGGGGCGCCCGCGCGGCCCACGCGGCGAGGAGGCGGCATCAGGGGGACTGGAGCAGCGCCCCTGGGGAGTCGGCATCCACCCCCCCCGAGAGTGAGGAGAGGGAGCGGGGCGGCCCCCCCCGGGGACAGCAACGCAGGCGTTCACAGCCCGCCGGAAGCCAGGGCAGCCGAGGAGGCGGCACCCGGGGGCCTGGAGCGGCGCCCCCGGGGACTCAGAGTTCTCCCCCCCGGAGCGAAAGAAAGGAGTGGATCGGCCCTATCCGCCCCTCCCCCCGCGACCCGAACCAGAACACAGAGCGCCGGGGCGGCCCGCACGGCGAGGAGGCGGCATCAGGGGGACTGGAGCAGCGCCCCTGGGGAGTCGGCATCCACCCCCCCCGAGAGTGAGGAGAAGGAGCGGGGCGGCCCCCCCCAGGGACAGCAACGCAGGCGTTCACGGCCCGCCGGAGGCCAGGGTAGCCGAGGAGGCGGCACCCGGGGGCCTGGAGCGGCGCCCCCGGGGACTCAGAGTTCTCCCCCCCCCGGGAGTGAAAGAAAGGACTGGGGCGGTCCCCCCCCTCGGGAGTTATCACCGCCGGAGCCCAGTGCAGCAGAGCAGGGGGAGCCCCGGTGGGCTGGGGACCCGCCCCCCCACAGGCGGAACCCCAAGAGCAGGAAGACCAAAGGTGGGGTCTGTGGTCCACGGCCCCCCCCGGAGACAGCACGGCCTGAAGCGGGGGTGACCAGGGAGCGAGGCCCCGCCAGCAGTTGGTGGGGCGTGTGCCCGCCCGGGGGTGCCCCCCCCAGGACTCACAGAGCGAGCCACAACGACTGGAAGGTCGGGCCCCTTTGAACCAACATCCCCCCCCCTCCAGGAGAGTGGAGGAGGCCCCAGAAGACCACGAGGCACTGGAAAAGGGTGTGAGGCCCCTGCCTGGGAACAGGTGGGGCGTGTGCCCACCCACCCGGACTTTGTCACCCCATTTGGAACACCTGTGGAGCACACAACCCAAGTAAGGAAGGACAGGCCAGCAGGGGACCCCCCCCCGTCGGGTCCGCAGGGATCCAGACGACAGGACACAGGAAAGAATCACATGAGCTGGAGGGAAGCCTTGCAGAGATACCGCTTCCGGGGGGTGGTAAGAGGTGACAAAGGCTTAACCTGCGAAGGGACCCTGGCCCAATCTGGGGATGCTTCCCCCTCCTCGGCGGCAATGGAAAGGGGCTTTGCCTCGATCCTGCAGGAAATAAGGGACATGCGCTCCGACATTGCCTAGAAATTCGAAATAATGGACCAGAGGGTGGACAAGATTGAGGACAGGCTGCTACAGGTCGAATCCAACCAATCCTCCACAGCAGTCCAAGACGTACAATATAGCATGAGGCTGGAGGCCCTGGAGAGGAGAGACGAGGAGAGGGCCCGGCAGATGGATGATTTCGAGAACAGGGAGAGGAGGAACAACCTCAGAATCTTTGGGGTGCCCGAAATGGAGGGGGAAACGGAGAGGAACGTCACCCGAGCAGTACGAGACATCATCACTCTCTTGTTCACGGAGGAAATGACAACCGAGCCAACTTTCGACAGGGTGCACAGGGCGGGGGGCAGGGCCGGGGCCCCCCGGTCGATTCTGGTCCGGTTTCACTACTACTCAGAGAAGACGAAGGTGTTGGAGGAGGCCAGAAAGGCTAGGGAAATCACCTACAACAACGCCCAAGTTTCTATATACCAAGATCTCTCCGCCTACACGCTGGCCAGGCGTAGGATGTGCCGCCCTCTCACATAGGTGCTCAAGGAAAAGGGAGTGCGCTACAGATGGGGCTACCCCTTCTCCTTGACTTTCGAATACATGGGCCAAAGATCGACCCTGATCACGGAAGAGGACATAAGGGGAGCCATACAAGAATATGCAGTGGACACGAACCCCCGGAGGGGTCCATCGGGGCCGGAGCACGGGAGAACCGGCGGCCCAGGTCCGTCCGGCGAGAGGAGGAAGCGCACCGGCGTGAGGAAATTCAGGAAAATGAACACCCCCTCACCATCAAAGGACGGAGAACGTAACGACTCCGAGGACTGAGCGCGGGGGCACCCTGGTGTGCCCTGGTCGGAGGGACGCAGACTCAGAGGATTCACTACTAACAACGTCCCTATGACCTGCAAGTAGGTGGGGTTCGCAGAGGGGTCACAGACGCGGGGGATCTTAGGGGGCTCAAGGAGGTGAGCTTCTAATGCAGATTGCCTGGCCGAGGTGGGCAGGCTGGTGGTTCGGCCAAAAGCCAGCGATGGCAGAACTACTTGGCTGGACGCTGGAGCGGGGGGTGGGGGGACCGAGGGAGTTGGGGAAGTTCAGTTATGGTCGGGGAAGGGGGGCAGTTGGGGTTTTGTCTTAGGCCCACCCAGGGGGAGGGGGTGGGGGGAAAAGGGGAACACAGAGTTGATACAACGGAGCACACGGGGAGGAGCGCAGGGGAGGTGTTGACCGAGAGAGAGGAACACAGTGACCATGGCTGACGGGCTGCCTGCCCTGGGGGTGGGCTCACTTAATGTCCGTGGCTTAAATACCCCCACCAAGAGGTCCCTGCTTTGCAGGGAATTTAGAAGGGCACACCTGGATTTTCTCTTCGTTCAAGAGACTCACTGGCCACTGGGGAAGGAGCCCAAAATGCGGGGAGGGGGAATTGGCGAGGTCCACAGTGCATCCCACAAGTGCAAAAAGAGAGGGGTCGCCATCCTAGTAGCAAAACATGTGGGCTTTGAGAATGAAGCCACGCTGAAAGACCCTGGGGGCCGTTACCTGCTGGTGCGGGGGTCCCTGCAGGGGGCCCCAGTGACCCTAGCTGCCATCTATGCCCCAAACGAAGGCCAAGCCCAATTCTGGGAGGAGGTGGGGGACAAACTCAAATACTTCATCCATGGCACGGTGGTGGTGGGGGGGGACTTCAACATGGTTCTGGACCCCATCCTGGACAGGAAACGTGCAGGCCCGCAGTCCTCCAGGGCTGCGGGCGAGATCATGGCGCGCACCTTCCAAAAAGTCAACCTAGAATTGGGCCTGTCGGACACGATCCCCGTCCCCAGAACAGACTCCCCCTCCTTTACATATTATTCAGCCATCCACACGTCGTTCTCCAGGATAGACTACATCCTGGTAGACGAGACACTACATCCATTTGCCTCCGGCCACAGGGTAGACCCCGTCCCCTGGTCGGACCAAGACTTGGTCCAAATTACAATAGCAAGGGGAGGTCTACACGAACGCAGAGGGAGATGGAAGTGCAACGACTCCCTGTTAAAGGACGAAGTCCTATCCCAGGAGGTCCTCGAGGCCATCACGGAATTCTTTGAACTTAATGACAACGGGGAGGTGGGTTCACATACCCTCTGGGACGCCTTCAAGGCGACCTTACGGGGAACCCTGATTAAAATGGGAGCCCAGAGAAAAAGGCAAAGGGAGGGCCAGGAAAGGTACCTCAGGGAGAAAATCGCCTTCCTCCAACCTGGGGGTCCCCCCACGGTTCTCCTAGACCGCGATCAGGTGACCGCATTGGATGACTACAGACTCCAATTGAAGGATCTCCTTCTCCACAAGACGGAGAGGAGACTCCAACTGGTCAAACAAAAGTACTATGAAAAAGGGGACAGGGCGGATAGGATTCTGGCTTGGAAACTGAGGGAGGTGCAGAGAAGCCGATTAGTGAAAGAGGTCAAGAACGAGGTGGGAAAGGTAGGCTACGACACACCCCACATTGGCGATGCCTTCCGCCGATATTATGAGAAACTATATTCATCCGAGTACAATGGGGAGGAGGCGGAGATGGTGGGGTTCCTGAATTCAATCCAGATCCTGGCCCTGACCAGGGAGATGGCAGAGGGTTGGCGGGCCCGGTGACCGAGGACGAGGTAGAGCGTGCAATTGGAGGGATGAAGGTGGGCACTTCCCCGGGCGAGGACGGGTACTCGGTCTACTTTTACAAAAGTTTCCGCTCGACCCTTTCCCCCCACTTGGTAAAAGTGTTCAACGCGGTGCTGGAGGGGGGGTCCCTTCCGGACTCCATGATGGAGGCAATTATTGTGGTGCTCCCCAAGGACGGCAGGGACCCTAGGGATTGCTCCTCCTACCGACCCATCTCCCTGTTGAAGGTTGATGTGAAGATTTTGGCCAAGGTGCTTGGGGGACGGCTGGGGGGGGTTTTGCCGAAGCTGGTCCACGGCGACCAGGTAGGATTCATCAGGGGGAGACAGGGCTCAGACAACATCCGGAAGACTATAGACCTGATGCACTATGCCCAGAGGTCAGACTTGGACGCGAGCGTCCTGTCCCTAGATTCGGAAAAGGCGTTCGACAGGGTGGAGTGGAGATTCATGGAACTTACCCTCCAGAAAATGGGCTTTGGTCCGCACATCAGGGACTGGGTGGCGGCTTTATACAGGGCCCCTAAGGCCAGGGTCCAGGTCAATGGCGGGTTGTCCGAGCCCTTCCCCCTGTCGCGGGGGACAAGACAGGGATGCCCACTCTCCCCTCTAATCTATGTCCTCTCCATGGAACCCCTAGCCATAGCAGTCAGAGCTCACTCAGAGATTAAGGGGATTAAGAGGGGGGAGGTGGAATTTAAGCTCTCCCTGTTCGCAGATGACATCCTGGCTTACTTAGTAGACCCGAGATCCTCGCTCCCCCCGCTCCTCTCCCTGATGGCTACCTTCGGGCGTTTCTCTGGTCTCAGGATCAATGCGTCCAAATCAGTCCTGCTCCCTATGAGAACCCGGGACCCGGGCTTGGACGCTCTCGCCAGCCTGGAGGGAATAACGGTGGGGAAGGCCTCCATTCGATACCTGGGAGTCCTCCTCACTCGGGACCTAACCAATCTAGCCCCTGCTAACTATGACCCCGTTGTGTCAGGAATCACTGCAGATTTGAGGAGGTGGAGGTCGATGATTCTGTCTTGGTACGGCCGCATGACGGCGGTGAAAATGAACATTCTCCCGCGACTACTATATCTTTTCACCACCCTCCCATCTGTAGTCCCTGACCGGACCTTCAGAGTCCTCCAGAATGCAGTGCGGGAGTTCATATGGCAGGGCAAGACCCCGAGAACTGCCAATAGGGTCCTGACCTTACCGACGGAGGAGGGAGGGTTTGGGTTACCAGACTTTCAACTCTATTTCCGGGCCGCCCAGCTACGCGTCCTCCTAGAACACATGAAAGAGGGGATGGGCACCTACTGGTCATACCTGGAGGACATTGACGCTCACCCACTGAAGATTCGAGACCTCCTTTGGGCCCCTAGCAAGTTTATTCCGAACAGACTCAAATCCCACCCAACCCTGGGAGTCCTCTGGACGATCTGGAGGGAGGGCTCCCAGACGGCACACCTAACATCGTGGCCATCACCGATGTCCTCCCTTTGGGGTCACCCCCTCAAATTGGAAAGCAGGGGTTTCCGCAATGCCCAGTCGTGGTCTGACTTGGGAATGGAGTGGGCGGGGCAGATGTTCAGGGAAGGAGAATTCCGGCCACATGAGGAACTGAGGGACGCCCTCGGTCGGGGGTCCCTCTCCATATTTGAATACATCCGCCTGAAGGGAATTCTATGTGACCAGGCCTGGGGCCAGAACCTGAAAAGACAGCTGACCCCCTTCGAGAAACTACTGGACTCGGCAACCTCCAGGAAGGGTGCGGTATCAGGGATGTACAAGCTACTGAACATGGTTAATCTAGGGGAGAGAAGGGGGTTCCGCTCGTTCTGGAATGACTTAGCGGGGGATGAGATCTCGGAGGACACCTGGTCGAGACTATTTAAAATAGCCTTCCATGGGAACTTATTCACGGCGGACATGGAACACAACTTCAAGATCTTACAGGGGTGGCACAGAGACCCAGTGAAGTTGGCTAAAATGTACACGGGAGTGTCCCCCGCATGCCCAAGGGGATGTGACCAGGTCGGTACGAGAGGGCACATGTGGTGGCACTGCCCGAAAGCCCAGGCATACTGGGAGAAGGTGAGGGGCTGGATCGCCGAAGTTTCTGATGAGCTTCTCCCCCAGAACCCCCTGACAATGCTGCTGGGCCTCCCCCCGGAGGACACGGACATACCCCGATACCCTAGGATGTGGGAGACAATGTTAAGGGCGGGAAGGGTTGCACTGGCCCAGAAATGGAAGAGCCTGGAGACCCCATCGAAGGAGGAATGGCTAAAAAAGGTAAAAAACATGTACCTGATGGATAAACTGACGGCAATGATGAACAATGACTTGGGCTCTTTCCATGCAAACTGGTACGGGGCACAGCAGGCATGGGGCTGGGATGTGCATTGATCCTCAGAGGGGACAAGGAGTGGGCAGGGCCCTTGGCCCGGGGGGACGATGGTAGTTCATCAGCCATTCTAATAGTCAACGCTCTCACTCTTCCCAGAGCTCCAGACTTTCGGAGCTTACATAGCGGCTCCCCAGCAAAACGTTTCTATGAGAACTAAGTTTTTTTGGTTTTTCCCTTTTTGGGGGGGTGCGTTTGGGGTGGGTGAGGGGGGGGGTTTGGGCCTGTTACTTGCACAATTTGTGAAAATGTTTTGCGCCCTTTTGTTATATTAAGAAAATGCTAATAAAACAAAGTTGAAAAAAAAAAAACTGTCACATTCCTACATTGTGCATACTGCTCCAAACCATGCACACACATTTCTCAAGCACCAATACCCTGACTTTCTTCACCTCAGCCATCTTCACTACACACAACCTCTCTCAATACAAAGCAGAACTTCAACGCCTAATTGGTTAATCCCTACAGTCCCCTTTCCATGCTGGATTTGCTGAGAAACCTCGGATGATGCACGCTCTGTCGGCGGACAGCCACATTGTCCGCGGAGCACGTAACACTGGGGCAGCCCTTCTACCCTTTCCCCTTCACTCTCTGCACCATTCCCTCATTGGCTACTGTTAAGCAGTCACACAACCATCCACCAATCACATCCAAGATCTCTACATCTAACTCCATTATCACAATTCAGCACTTTAGATGTACTGTTGAACACTCTGAGTACAATTGGGCTGTGACTGAAAAGTACTCACAGCAACTACTAGTAAACTCTCCAACATTTCTACTTGCAGATTCATGCACATCCACGAACACAAACTAAAGGTATTCATATTTTCGGCACAGTACATGTACATCTCTTGTATGAATGCATATAAACAGAGTAACTGCCACTTACCCTGTATAACCTGTAAAACAAACTAACTGGCCCTCATTACAACACCAGCACTAAACCATGGCGCTATTAGCACCATGGTTGGTGCAGGTGTTGTTACGGGTCTGCCATGGTTCAATGGGGAATTAGCACCCCATTCCAAGGTTGGCGGGGCGGTAATTCCCCATTGAACCATGGGCCTTCCCCATTCCCATTTTCGCCCCATAGGGCTCTATGGAAATGGGGAAGGCGCTAAATACTGTACCGCAAATTGCGGTACCGTACTTAGCACCAAGGTGCCTTTGCGGGTCCTTACTTTAACGGCTGGTGTAGACCAGCCGTTAAGGTCGGGTCCCGCAAAGGGACCTCGTAGTAAGGCGCTAAGTGTTTAACGGCGCCACAGCCTTTTACGGCGCCATTAAACACTTAGCGCCAGGGTCGTAATGAGGCCCACTGTCATTTCTCCGATCTGATATGATCAAGTGTCACGTGAATGAGATAAATAACAGTATAATTGTGTTAAAAGACTTTGTAGTGTGTTATAAAATGACACACAGCCAGAATGAGTACATGCATTTTTATTCATGCACACAGATAAGCAATATCATATAAAGGGCTCCCAGCTGAAACACCACCACTGTCTCTACATTAAAACCTACTGCTTTATTTCCCACACTTTCACAAATGCATACATTGCATGCTTTTCTGTACAGTTCCTGCCATTTATCCTGTAAAAAATGCAAAAAAATATATAAATATTTCGTCTATCTCCCAACATCCAATAACACCGCCTTAAGAAACAAACAGGGTAATTCATAGAATTTCGCAGAAAAGTGTCGCAAGCGGCTGGCGCAGAGTGTCCGCGTGCGATTGTCTGCGCCAGGCGCGTGCGCCAAAACCGATTTCCGCGCACAGCGTATTCATGGATTTTAGGCTCCCAAACCAGCCGTGATGCAGAGTATCGCAGCGACCCTGCAGCAGCGCCAGTAACGCCCCCAAGAACGCCCTCGCACAAGGAAAAGCCATCAAAATCGCTAAATCATCGCAAAGGGCTGCGCTAACCCTGGACCAGTTTACAGGGCTGCCAAACAAGAAACGCAAAGCCGATAACGTTCATATCAGGGGTACGCGGGAAGTTTCACATGCGATTAGCCAGGGTAAGTGTATTACAGGGGTACGCGGGAAGTTTTACATGCGATTAGCCAGGGTACGTGTATTACAGGGGTACGCGTGAAGTTTTACATGCGATTAGCCAGGGAACGTGTATTACAGGGGTACGCGTGAAGTTCTACACGCGATTAGCCAGGGTACATGTATTACAGGGGTACGCGTGAAGTTCTACACGCGATTAGCCAGGGTACGTGTATTACAGGGGTACGCAGGAATTATCACACGCGATTTGGCTGGGTACGTGTATGACAGGGGTACGTGTGAAGTTTTACACGCGATTAGCCAGGGTACGTGTATTACAGGGGTACGCGGGAATTATCACACGCGATTTGGCTGGGTACGTGTATGACAGGGGTACGTGTTAAGTTTTACACGCGATTAGCCAGGGTACGTGTATTACAGGGGTACGTGGGAATTATCACACGCGATATGGCTGGGTACGTGTATTACAGGGGTGCGCGGGAAGTTACACACGCGATTTGGCTGGGTACGTTTATTACAGGGGTGCGCGGGAAGTTACACACGCAATAAGGCTGGGTGGGTCCTCACAGGTGTTCCCTGTACACCCTCCACGGCCCCTGCAGGCAGCCCACAAAACAGGGGACTACCCTGCACACCTGCTCATGTCTCCCACCCCCCAACCCCCCCAGCAGTGTGGGGCACCCTCCACCAGGCCCCCACTCATGTCCCCTATCACCCCCACCCCCAGGACTGTGGGGCAGCCTCCACCAGGCCCCCACTCATGTCTCCCACCGCCCCCACCCCCCAGCCACCAGGGGCAGCCTCCACCAGGCCCCCACTCATGTCTCCCACAACCCCCACCCCCCAGCAGTGCAGGGGCACCCTCCACCAGGCCCCCACTCATGTCTCCCAACACCCCCACCCCCCAGCCAACAGGGGCAGCCTCCACCAAGCCCCCACTCATGTCTCCCACCACCCCCACCCCCCAGCAGTGCAGGGGCACCCTCCACCAGGCCCCCACTCATGTCTCCCACCACCCTCACCCCCCAGCCACCAGGGGCAGCCTCCACCAGGCCCCCATTCATGTCCCCTATCACCCCCACCCCGCCGCAGTGCAGGGGCAGCCTCCACCAGGCCCCCACTCATGTCCCCCTGCACCCACACCCCCAGCAGTGCAGGGGCAGACTCCACCAGGCCCCCACTCATGTCCCCTATCACCCCCACCCCCTAGCAGTGCAGGGGCAGCACCACCAGGCCCCCACTCATGTCTCCCACCACCCCCACCCCCCAGCCACCAGGGGCAGCCTCCACCAGGCCCCCACTCATGTCTCCCACCACCCCCACCCCCCAGCAGTGCAGGGGCACCCTCCACCAGGCCCCCACTCATGTCTCCCACCACCCCCACCCCCCAGCCACCAGGGGCAGCCATCACCAGGTCCCCATTCATGTCCCCTATCACCCCCACCCCCTAGCAGTGCAGGGGCAGCACCACCAGGCCCCCACTCATGTCCCCCATCACCCCCACCCCCCAGCAGTGCAGGGGCAGCCTCCACCAGGCCCCCACTCATGTCTCCCACCACCCCCACCCCCTAGCAGTTCAGGGGCAGCCTCCATCAGGCCCCCACTCATGTCTCCCACCACCCCCACCCCCCAGCCACCAGGGGCAGCCTCCACCAGGCCCCCACTCATATCTCCCACAACCCCCACCCACTAGCAGTTCAGGGGCAGCCTCCACCAGGCCCCCACGCATGTCTCCCACCACCCCCACCCCCTAGCAGTTCAGGGGCAGCCTCCACCAGGCCCCCACTCATGTCTCCCATCACCCCCACCCCCCAGCAGTGCAGGGGCACCCTCCACCAGGCCCCCACTCATGGCCCCCTGCACCCCCACCCCCCAGCCACCAGGGGCAGCCTCCACCAGGCCCCCACTCATGTCTCCCACCACCCCCCAGCAGTGCAGGGGCACCCTCCACCAGGCCCCCACTCATGTCCAACTCATGTCTCCCACCACCCCCACCACCAGCAGTGCAGGGGCAGCCTCCACCAGGCCCCCACTCATGTCTCCCACCACCCCCACCACCCAGCAGTGTAGGGGCAGCACCACCAGAACCCCACTCATGTCCCCCATCACCCCCACCCCCCAGCAGTGCAGGGGCAGCCTCCACCAGGCCCCCACTCATGTCCCCTATCACCCCCACCCCCCAGCAGTGCAGGGGCAGCCTCCACCAGGCCCCCACTCATGTCCCCCTGCACTCCCACCCCCAGCAGTGCAGGGGCAGCCTCCACCAGGCCCCCACTCATGTCTCCCACCACCCCCACCCCCCAGCAGTGCAGGGGCAGCCTCCACCAGGCCCCCACTCATGTCTCCCACCACCCCCACCCCCCAGCCACCATGGGCAACCTCCACCAAGCCCCCACTCATGTCTCCCACCACCCCACCCCCCAGCAGTGCAGGGGCACCCTCCACCAGGCCCCCACTCATGTCTCCCAACACCCCCACCCCCCAGCCACCAGGGGCAGCCTCCACCAGGCCCCCACTCATGTCCCCTATCACCCCCACCCCCCAGCAGTGCAGGGGCAGCCTCCACCAGGCCCCCACTCATGTCCCCCTGCACCCCCACCCCCAGCAGTGCAGGGGCAGCCTCCACCAGGCCCCCACTCATGTCTCCCACCACCCCCACCCCCAGCCACCAGGGGCAGCCTCCACCAGGCCCCCACTCATGTCTCCCACCACCCCCACCCCCTAGCAGTTCAGGGGCAGCCTCCACCAGGCCCCCACTCATGTCTCCCACCACCCCCAGCCACCAGGGGCAGCCTCCACCAGGCCCCCACTCATGTCCCCTATCACCCCCACCCCCTAGCAGTGCAGGGGCAGCACCACCAGGCCCCCACTCATGTCTCCCACCACCCCCACCCCCCGGCAGTGCAGGGGCACCCTCCACCAGGCCCCACTCATGTCTCCCACCACCCCCACCCCCCAGCCACCAGGGGCAGCCACCACCAGGCCCCCACTCATGTCCCCTATCACCCACCCCCTAGCAGTGCAAGGGCAGCACCACCAGGCCCCCACTCATGTCCCCCATCACCCCACCCCCCAGCAGTGCAGGGCAGCCTCCACCAGGCCCCCACTCATTCCTCCTACCCACCCCCCCTAGCAGTTCAGGGGCAGCCTCCACCA